>NC_067409.1:80278934-81528934 GCF_009764475.1 Pristis pectinata | reverse complement strand
TGTATTCAGTATTCCAAATGTGGTCTAACTAAAGTTTTATACAGCTGCAATATAGCTTCCGAACCTTTATACCTAATGCCTGACCAATTAAGGGAAGTATGCTGTACGCCTTCTTTACCACCCTCCCTACTTGTGTTGCCACTTTCAGGGAGCTATGGACCTGCACCCCAAGATTCCTCTGTACATTGATGCTCCTAAGTGTCCTGATATTTACTGTATATCTTCCCCTTACATTTGACCTCCAAAAATGCATAATCACACATTTGTCTGGATTAAACTCCATCTGCCATTTCTCCACCCAAATTTCCAACTGAGCTATATCCTTTGACAACTTTCCTTGTTATCTACAGATCCGCCAATTTTCATGTCATCTGCAAACTTGTTTGTTGTCAATAATTAAAAGCAGTGTCAATGGCACTGGCCCAGTTGTATTGTAAGCAAAACTTTAGCAACTCAAAACTCTGTTAATTACCTGGCACTTACCTGGCAGTCAGAGGAACTGAGAATACTGCAGGGCAGAGACACACTTTTCAGTCATCAGCTGTGCCAGTAGTTTTGCCATATAAACCATCTGGCCTCTCTACACATCTTTTAGAAGCAACGATCCAATTTCCCTTTTAAGTAGTTTCCTCTGTCAGCATTGGCTTGTGGCAGAGAACTCGAATTTTCAACTACTCTTTGTCTGAAGACTTTTGTATAAATCATGTCCTCAATTTTGCTTCACAGTTATCAAATATTGGTGTGCTCTTTGTACCACTTTCTTGCCTCTTGGGAACATTTCATCACTATTGACTTTATCAGATTAAGATTTTAAACATCTCCATTAAATCAAAGGTAAGCTTATCTGTTGCATCAAAGCCGCAGGTACTTAAGCAGCAATTTGTAATTAAACCAGTTTATCTGCGGTATCCTGATTAAACCTACAATTAATTGGTGTGAATTGTAGACATTGTATGAATTTCATTTCTGAATCAGCACAAGAACTTGCAGTTATATAACATCCTTAACAAAGTAAAATGTCCCAAGTGCTTTGCAGGAATGAACTCTAACAGTTTTGACGCTGAGCCACATATCTAGACAGATGGCTAAAAGTTTCGTCCATGAGGTGGCTTATGAGGAGCACCTTAATAAAGGAGAGGGGTGGGAACCAGTCAGGTAGCTTTAGATCCCCATTCTTCTACATCCACTGGACATACACTTTGTTATCCTGCTATCTCCAGGCTACATCCTCAACGCTCACCTCCAGTCCTCAGCCTCTCCCTGTAGTTCTGTTCTTCTTTCTCCTGTAAGGAGAGAAAGATATCTAAAGATCCATGCCATAGACTAGAAATTGGACCTACTGGCACTGGGTCTCATGTGCTAATCATGCACAGAAATGATTTAACCTGAGTTAGACTATGCTAATTAATATATCTGGGTGAAATTGTGCCCATTGGAAATTGGCCTGTGCAATTCTGTGTACAATTCACATCAGTGTGTCCAACAATCCTCTGGCTTCTATTATGCACCCCATGATACCACTGTTCATCCGTCACAAACTGCCTCCCCGGTGGCAAACATGGAGCTTCTGGGTGCGGACTATGTCCCGCCACTGAAGAGTCACAGTATACTAGGAGCATATCACACTGCTCCATTACATTTATGTTTGCTTCAAGAGGCAGTCTGCTGACATTGGGAGACCAAAGCACACAAACACACACACACACACACACACACACACACACACACACACACACACACACACACACACACACACACACACACACACACACACACATATATATAAAATGCTGCACACCCCATATTTAAAGCTACATTACATATAGTTTCAGCTTCTGAAATGGCGTTTAGGTGATACAGACAGATCATTGTGATCACACACCCACCCAAACCCACTGAAGCACCCTTCAGACACACATGTCTAATACACACAATATCACATCACCAACCCATGGTCACATGCACACACACACACACACACACACACACACACACACACACACCTGTGCCCATGCATACTCACACAAATCCACTGAAGCACCCTTCAAACACACATGCACACACGAATACTCACAAAGAAATATGCACCCATACAGACACACACACAAAATCTAAGTACACACAGGTGCTCTTTGACCACCCACTTGTTCATCTGCTCTAATCCTATTAGTTAAACTTCTTGCGGCACTGAATCCAGTTGGGGGGAAGTCCTGCTGCTGACTTCGACAACCAGCTCCAACGATGCAGGTCTCTTCCTTTCACCAGAAAGGAATCTGGGATGATGATCTCCCTATGCTTCCTTACTGCATTCAGTAAGAAGCAGCTAGACAGTGATACAGAGAGAAAGATCGACGGAGAGATGGAGACAAAGAGTTAGAGACAAAGATCAGTTACTTAATAAACATAATTTTTCATAGTTACATTATGAAACAGGGAAACAAAAGAGTCAGAGGTAGAGAAAGCTAGACAGAGAGAGAGAGAGATAGACGGAGAGAAAGAGAGACAGTCAATAGCAAGTCTGATGGAGCCAGACAAACAGGCAGAGAGAGAGAGAGAGAAAGAGAGAGAGAGAGAAAGAGAATAGAAAGAGGAGAAATTGTGGAGGAGTCATAGTACTTCAGAAGGCTTTTACACTGTTGAAAGAATAGAGGTGAAGCTGAAGTTTAACTAATTGTCTAATCATATTCCATATGGTGTCCCATTTTGTCCTAAACAGATGAATATTACACTGAATATTGGCTGCTGTCTATTCTGGAAACATTCAGAACATTTCCTTTCCTACGCACAGGAAATTTAACCAATGTAAACCAGATGAGTGGCAATTCTCATGATCAGCCTTGTACTCCACGAACATATGTAGGCTGACATTAGCTCACAGAATTTAACATGACTCTTTGAGGTTACTTTATGTTCGTGACTGGGCAATATTTATTAAAATAGGGAGCTGGAAAAACAAAAGTGCACAATTGTTTAATATTTTGATAGCAGATATTTTCCAACAGTTTATTATTGTTCATAAGCATGATTAGTTTAATTATACTGTATGGCATTGAACTTACATAGGAGCTCTGGGCTAAAGCTCCCTTTCAAAGGCTTTAAGCAAAAGCAAACATCTTCCATCAATTTAGACTACTAAGGACACTCGGGTTTGTCATTGTGTTGATACTTAGGTTGGGAAATTGAGTTGTAAGTGAAGAAATGTTCCTCTTGATTTGTGTTTTCCACTGACTGAGGCATAGGCATGACCAAACTTTATTCATTTAGAGGATGTGGGTACTGAAGGCTTTATTGTTGAACTAAGTGGCTTTTTGGCCCACTTCAGAGTACAGTCAAAAGTCAACCACTTTGTTATGAGTCTGGAACGATATAAAGTCAAACCAGGTGACAGATTACTTCCTCCAAGAAATTACTATTCCAGTGTTCTTGTATCAGCTGCAAGTTCAGATCAATAAACAGAAATCCAGGTCTCAAAGCATCAGTTCCTTCATATTATGGAGTATAACAGCAAGTGAACTCTCCCAAGGATTCACCATGTGATATTTTTCAGTTCCATTGTTGTTTGACAATGTGTACATACTTCCAATGGAAATGCACTATGTTGCTTCATTCCTTATAAATTCATGCCAGACACTTTATGAGCCATTTAGAACTTTCTGATATTCCTTAATGACATAATAGTTAGAAAATAGAATTTCTCCCCACTGTTTTTTCACATACAATGTGAAAGCAGAAGATGCAGATCAAGCAGATTTGTTCAGAGTCTTTGTCATCAGAAATATTAACACTATCTTACCCATTCCACTGCTTTGTGCTTTGCACTATTTTCTGTAGCTAATTTTATCTTGGCAGCAAACACAAGTCCTGGTATCTGTGTGTATGCTACACAATTGTTTGGCAAGGGATATCTCCTTTAGGAGGTCCAGTGGGAAGCATGCTCTGGAGTAGCTGTCCCAGCTTAATTTAGCTGAGAAAAATATGCACATCACAAAGCATTTTCACTCGGAATGCACTTTCTCTTACACTCCAAAATGTGAAGGCACTGATGATTTGAGATCCAGATTTATAGGTGAAATGCTGTGTGTTGATTAAATATCTCCACTATCGGACCATGGTATTCTTCTCTTTCTAATGGCAGAGAATATCATCTGCTCGGTTGCAAATAGACTTATTCCTTTTCCTCTGTTACAATGGGGTATCATTGGACTCCAACAGTGTGCTGCAGACAAAAGTGCTCTTTGAGAATGTGGCTTTGCAAGATGCCCCTTGATCTGTCCAAACATCTGAAGCGCTGACTCTCTTTATCCTATCAGCAGATGGATGAGCCTCATGAAATCTGCATTCAGCTTGAGCCTTCATGTGATTTCATTAATCGGGTCTCCTGGGAAGCAGCCTTCAAGTCGACCTTCTCCTTCAAAGACCCCAAGTGTAAAGTATTGCCTTCAAAGGAAAGAATCATGATTTTTGTCAAAGGATGGCCATTAACCTGTGCAGCTGGTCACTGGCGACATGGCCATTGATGATGAGGAATTCACAATGAATATGGTACACCCAGAAAGGTTTGGATGGCTGCATGGATTGCAGGATATGCCTTCTTTCAGCTTGAACTGCTAAAAGAAATATGGCAGTAGAATTACTTCCAAAACAGCTCAGCATCAATCACACATTGGCCAGCTAAACTGCTTTGGAGTCTGTGTAGGTAGAAATTGTGATGAAGCCCAGAGGAGTGAAGGCTGAAAGGGACCATTTTACAGATTATCTCTGGTTTAAGGACCTTTCTGTTCCGCTGAGCTTCTACATTATCGTATCAGGAGGAATGACGCTTTTGCTTATCTAGAAAGAGCAATAATCCATCTGATTTTCTGATACAGAATTGGAGTAAAAATCCATAAAAGTCTACAAAATAGCATGTTGTATAGTCCATATACCTTTAATAGCTATTTTCCTGCAGGGCACCTGTTAAAGACTCAAGTGAATGAATAGCTAGATCTCTATCCAAAGATCTGGAAGTATGTTGAGGTACCAGGGGCTCTGTGTATTGCGGTGTGATATAATTCTGCCCAATCCTCCAAAGTTCCAGTACTTTGTTCCATCTCTCCTTTTATCCACATTTAGTAATGACTGCCACTTTGAATTGTTCACCTTGATTTTAAGCTATTTATAAGATAAGATATCTTTATTAGTCACATGTACATTGAAACACACAGTGAAATACATCTTTGCTAGAGTGTGGTGGGGGCAGCCCGCAAGTGTCGCCACGCTTTCAAAGCCAACATAGCATGCCCACAACTTCTTAACCCGTACGTCTTTGGAATGTGGGAGGAAACCGGAGCACCCAGAGGAAACCCACGCAGACACCGGGAGAACGTACAAACTCCTTACAGACAGAGGCGGGAATTGAACCCAGGTCGCTGGTGTTGTAAAGCATTACGCTAACCGCTACACTACTGTGCCTGTCACTTTTTGCTAATATTGTGAATAATTGTTCAAGAGCCAGCATTAGATCACCAGCAGAATTAGGAATAAATGCTGGATCTCCAGTTGAACAATGAATCGAGTCTGGAGCTGTCATTATAGGCACAGCAATTATTGTTACTCTAGAATTTAGCATTTGCATCATTATGGACAACTAATATTGCTGGAAGCCTCTCATTGTCAGTGTCTTTGCCAGAGGTGGGAGAATTGGAACAAAGCAACAGAAAGCTTAAAAACAATTCAAGCATCCCATGAGTTAATATTTAGCAAATGCTGGGGCCAAAGGGCCAAAAATCCCAAACTCATATCCCTATGGTTGTTCTCATCAATGATCTTCACTGCTTATCCTTCTGGCATGTGTGAGGTGAGAAGAAGACCTCTATTCCACGTAGGGTCACCAAGTGCACATTCAGTTGCCAGGCTGTTTTCTGTACGACAGGCCCCCAGTTGAGCTGGGGACATGGGAACTCCTAAGTCACCTGTTAATGTGACTTCCTTTCCAAGGTCTGCACTGGAGCAGCCCCCCTGTACAAACCCTCTGCCAAAATCTAGTGCAACTGGGTTCCTGCTACTTCTCCACAGGTCCTGTCAGAATTAAGCTCAGAATCCAATGCAATCCCCAAGGCATAATAACGTTTCAACTGCTCCACTTTACAGATAGAATCATATTTCCACATCTGAAATGACAAAAGGGAAGTGCAGGTGTTGTACATCCTTTTTCTGAGCCACACATCCAGGAGAATAACACTGAATGTGACCTTTGTTTCTTTATTGAGATGGACCATGTGCTGTCACATGTTAAAGTTCTGCCACCCTCCCACCCACACCCTGCTCTTAGGGTAGCAGTGCTGACCCTTTACAGTCTCTAGGAATGGAAAATGAACCTCTGGAACACTACCACAAATAACCCAACATCACACCATAAACACGGAAACACACACATACACTCACATGTACACATGTTGCATGTTTAAAGTTACATTACAATTAATGGTCCTTTCCATTTCTGAAATGACAATTAGACAACACAGGCAGATCATTGTGTGTGCTTTGATTTGGCTCACTGTGTCAGTATGGCAATAACTCAGAGGACATGTCATCTAGTTGCTTAGCTTCATGATGGCTGATGTGGGTAAATGCATCTGGCATAACTCATGGCAGGATGTCGTGTAAAAATGTCTCTTGGAATTTACTCAAGTAGAGTTGGCACTTGATCTCACAAATTGCTCATTCTTTTTCTTAATGTAATGTCTTCAGAATGTATTGAGTCCAAGCATGTATATACAAAGACATATGTTTATTTAAAATACAGCACACTCTTTACATATTGTATCTGTAAGCTCTTGGTGCAAAATGAAAGTCTTTGAAATTATTACATTGTTTAAGAAACAGGCACACCACTTGACTCTGATGTCCAACAGCAAAACAAAAAAACAACATCAACACACACACACACACACACACACACACACACACACACACACACACACACACACACACACACACACACACACACACACACACACACACACACACAGAATGCAGCATATCCCATGTCCAAAGCTACATTACATGTAGTTTCAACTTCTGAAATGGCATTTTGGTGACATGTGTGATCATCGTGTGTGCTTTGATTTAGTTCACTGTGCAGTGATAACTCAGAGGGCAGTTTGAGCTCTTTGTGTCACGTTGAGCAACGTGGACGATGGCATCTGCCACAATGCATAGTAAGAATTTGTTGCCACCTTCATCCTGAAGAAGTGTCTTCTCATCATTTGGAGCAGAGTGAAATGACAAGGATATCGGCAGCTGGATAATACATCCCGGCCAGTCCAAGTCTGGCAACTCGTTCACCAATTGTCAATGTCATTGGTGTTATCAGCCATGTCCATCACCATCTCAGTTCATCCCTGAAAAATGAATGGATTTAGTACTTAAATTTGTCCAACATCTCAGGACATTGCAAAATATTACAATTAATGAAGTACTTTTGAATTGTGGTCACTGTTCTAATGCAGGAAAACATAGCTGCCAGATTGTGCACATCAAGTCCCCATCTCTAGCAATGAAATAAAAGACCAGGTCTTCTATCTGAGGTTTGAGGGTAAATTCAGTCCAAGAAATCTTCCAAGAAATCCTGAGGCTGGGAAATACTGGCAGTCTCTTATCTACTTAATGTGTTTGTCTCAAATTACTTTGCCCACTCTTTTGAGTGTCATTAAAAATTATTCAGATAGCAGAGAAATACATTGGAGAGCAGTATTTCCAACCATTGTCCTGACCTCATTTATCTGCTGAAGGATTCACCAGCTGTACATTAGGAGCAGAAAAATGAAGAACTTGCATTCATATAGCACCTCCAACAACTTCATTACTTCCCAAATACCCCCAAAGCATTGTGGTTGAAATTTTTGTTTAATAGTTCTTGTGTTTCATTAATGAGATTGAAGTCGGATCAAATTGGCTGAATCTAGCCTACGTCCAGCCTGAGAAATCTAATGTGAGCATTCAACTACCTTGAGGAATCGACTTCAGAAAGCAGAGTAAACTAGCAGCTGCTACTCTTAGTTATGTTTATCACCGATGATCGAAGAAGTAATTTCCATCTAGCATCCAAGGTGCAGCAGGATTTATTGCAAAGGAACGCAGAAATCAACAACTTTTGTGAGGTGGGGTAAATTCATGGCTTAGATATACAAAAAAAATGTGATCCAGAAATTCTATTGAGCAGTGCATCAGTTTGAAATAATTCCTGTGTAGATATTTTTAAATATTCCAATTATTGGGCAACTGTAGCAAATTTAATGAAGTTCGAGCCAGGTCTTCTGTGGTATGAAACAAATGCAGAGGCAGACCTCTCAGCATGTATATTATTAGTGGGTAGCAAGCAGTCTTTGTTTTGGTGTTATTTGTTTAAAATTGTACTGTGCAGATGAGTCCTCTAGATAACAGAAGTCTTTAGTACTGCAGTGGGTCGGTTTGGAAGACCGGCTGATTCAATTTTATTTGAAAGGTCTGCCCTTATCTGCGCTTCTGCTGGAACTTCTGAAGAGTCCATCTTAGTCCAAGTAAATATCTCCTTTCAGCTTTCACCATTTTAGTACACCGGTACCTTTGGGACTTTGGTGGTGCTAGACTAGCAGATTTTCTGGACTATTGGATGTTGCTCCTATTCATTCTCAAACACATTTTTATTTTACTTCCTTTACACGTAACACAGTTGGATAATAAATGTTCCTATGACCCCCAGTGAGCTTAAAGGGAGCAGGAAATATAAAAGCACTCCAGACCCGTTTCTGGCCCAAACCTACCCATGTTCCTGACCATTGGTGGTGTGGACCCCAATCCAGGCCCTGGCCATTCCCCCAGCCCACAGTCTAGATCCTGGCTGCACCCCAGATCCCTGGCCGTGACAAGCCACCCTGCTTGCATTCAAGACGGAGACACAAGAGACTGCAGGTGCTGGAATCTGGGGCAAAAAACAATCTGCTGGAGGAACTCAGCGGGTCGGGCAGCATCTGCAGAGGGAGATGGACAGTTGATGTTTCAGGTCACAACCCTTCATCTGGACTGAAAGAGTAGAGGGGAGATAGCAAGGAGGTGAGGGGGAGGCGTAGGACAAGACCTGGCAAGCAATCGGTAGATCCAGATGAGGAGGGAGTGAGCCTGCTCTCAATCAATCCCCCCGTCACCTCGCTCCACTTGTCACTTGCCAGCTCTTGCTCCACGCCTTCCCTCCACCCCTTTATACTGCTTATCTCCCCTCTACTCTTTCAGTCCAGATGAAGGGTCTCAACCCTATGACAGCCTGGCTTGGACTATGTAAAATGTGGAAGGCTGGATTCACTATGGCTCTAAACATATATATTTCTGCCAATAATTATAGAATGCATTATACATAGCCCAGAGCCCAGACATTTTTTTAAGAGTTTAGAGTGCCTTGTATACAATGGCCGAGACAGCACATTCTACTCAGCTTTGGTGACATTCATTTCCAAATTTGACATCTCCCTCTACAGATGCTGCCTGACTCCCTGTGTTCCTCCAGCAGCTTGTTTTGTGGCTTTCCATTCTAGACTCCCATCCGCTCTCCCATTCCAGATGAATGAGGACTATCAGGGTTTCCAAACAATTGGATGTCAGTTTATCAGTGATCTACTGACTAATTGCACCAATTCCCCCCAATACCAATGTCCTCAGACCTCCCCGGTATTCTCTCCAACTTGCTCCTACCCTGAAAATCTCCCAGACACAACCTCCTAGATTACCACCCCAAACCACCTACCAAACTCACTGGTGTAATTCTCTTTAACTTCTGTTATCAAACCTTCATCTCCCCACAACCCAATGATTCTCTCTTGCTGCTCACCATCACCATCTCCTGTTCTAATCATGTCCTGAACATAGCCCCCCCAACTGTCTCCTCTGCAGGAATGTCTCCATGTGACCCCCACCCCCCACATTCTTCCCTCCTCACCACAATCACCTTAATAGTCCTCCCTCACCATGGACTCCACTCACAACTGTCTCAATCCATTTCTCTCATTGCTCTTGAACCCCCAATCATCCTTCATCCCCCTCCCACCCACCCCATCCAGTCCCCACTCACTTCTTCCACAATCTCCACTGTCAGCAGAGGCAGGAGGGTCTTTGTGCAGGTTTTGCAATCATTGCTGGGCACATTCGACCACACACAGTGCTGAGATTCTCCTGCCCACTAGAGCTTCAGAGCATGGCAGCATGGCACAACACGACATCACTTTGATGTGATCCAATATTTCAAGTGATTGTGAGCTCCTCCTGTTCATAAGGAATTGTTCACTGTCCCTTTGGTATATTAGGATTCATTTTCACATGCCACATTCCCCCTCCCCCACCAAATTGAGTAATTTTACCTCCCTAATGGTAAAGGACTCATAGTGGAGTTTGTAATCCAAATACATTACACTGCTTTTGATGCCTTATCCATTTTGTCTTTTTCTCATGTGTGTGTCCAGATTATGGGTGTCCTTATCTCTCACTCACATTCACACGTGCTCACATGCACACACTCCCTTTCCTTTTCTTATCCTGGGAACAGAAGGCAAATGAACACCCCCACTGTCCTGCTGGTTGAAAGGAGCTGATTTAGCATGGAAGCTCTGACGTTATGGGCTCAAATGACCCAACATCAGTAACCACTGAGTCATCGCTGAATTTGTTGCTTTTAAATATAACATACCACATAACCTTTCCGATTGCCTCTTTATTTGTAAATATAATTTTGTCAAAGCATGCCATTTATTCACAACTCCCATCAAACTCTATATTCATCTGGAAGTGAACGATGTGCCAAATGCGCTAGTATGTTTATTGCATCTGTGTCTCAACCACACATTCCCATGAAGGCTGGAGGTTAACAAGAGCTGCCTTGATTTGGCATTATGCCAATATGTCAAAGCATCAGAAAGTAGCTCTTTACTTTTTATTAATGTTTTTTTGTTAGAAAAGTAAGTCTAAGTTGCAACTTAAACACTGAGTTAATCATTATGCCTTTACCATGTCACAAGACAGCTTCTTTAATATAAACGGATACAATTTCAGAACAGGATTGTTCAGCAAGAGTTTTGGCAAGGGTTTTACTACGTAGTCTATGACATCCTGGCTTGGACTATGTGAAATGTGGAAGGCTGGATTTGCTATGGCTCTATACATATTTCTGCCAATAATTATTGAATGTATTATATGTAGCTCAGAGCCCAGACATTTTTTTAAATGTTTAGAGTGCCTTATATACAATGGCCACGATTGCATATTCTACTCAGCTTTGGTGACATTCATTTCCAAATTTGATTCAGGTTAACTCTCACCCGTGGCTCTCTCTAATTCAAAAAATCAAGTTTCATTCCAAAAAGTTTGGGAACATCATCTAGGATGGCACTTCTTAAGTGTCACATTTTGAATATGACATTAAACCTGTGGCCCCATCTGTCTTTTCAGGTGCCACGGAAGACTTCACAGCTTTTTTTGAAAAAGAGTAACATTTTCCCTTATCCAAAGCCACCAAAACTGATTACTTGGCAATACATCTCATTTGTCATAACTGAGAGCTTTCTATGTGCTCATTGGCTATTACGTTATCCATAAAACAAACATGTAAAGAAAAGATGGATTCACTGGCTCTGAAGTGATTTGCTTTTCTTGAAGATGGGAAAGAAGCTAATAGCAACGCAGGCCCTTTATCCTGATATTGCAAGTCAAAATAGTACTGTAGGTTGTTAATGTAAGGTTTCCATCAAGATTCACCGTGCATAATTTTGCCTAAAATTCATGCATAAAATTCCTAAAAGCATCTTTCATTGACATTGAGAATAACAGAGATTTGATTAATTTTATTATGTAGTAACTTTTATTTATTTCCAGCTTGTGGAAAATGCTAACAAGGTTACATTTACTGACCACCATCAAATTCCATGGCCTCAGAGTTAATCATTCAGTAGGATAGGATTTGGGTGTACGTCAGACCAGAGTGGAACATCATTGAATGAGTTGGGGTTTTTTTCTGCTCTTATTGCTAATGTCGGGTGTATAAGTGCAAGCACTTTGAGTGCATTATCTTCAGATAAAGGTATTTAGAAAAGGGTCCAAATTCATTCAGTTATGAGTATGGAGAATATCCATTCCACATGCTTGCACTGGTCCATCCTCTTGTTTTAGTGCTGTAAGGATGGTGCTAATGTGAAAGAGTCAGAAGGACACCAAGTCATTAAACCTGTGGCCCCATGATACAATTATACATTGCGAGAGATTGGCACGCAGTCCTAATCTAGCTCTGGGGAGCTATACTGAACAGCCAATATGCATGAAGAGCAAGGCAGGAATGATGGTTGGGCAAAGCTTTGGAAACTTATAGAACTTAAAAAATGCAGATGCTAAAAATCTGAAATAAAAACAGAAAATACCGGAAACATTCAGCAGGTCAGGTAGCATCTGTGGAAAGAGAAACAGGACATAGAACATAGAATATTACAGCACAGTACAGGCCCTTCAGCCCACGATGTTGTGTGGACATTTTATCCTGCTCTGATATCTATCTAACCCTTCCCCCCCACATAGCCCTCCATTTCTCTATCATTCATGTAGCTATCTAAGAGTCTCTTAAATGTCCCTAATGTATCTGCCCCCACAACCTCTGCTGGAAGTGCATTCCACACACCCACCACTCTCTGCGTAAAACACTTACCTCTGACATCCCCCCTATACCTTCTTCCAATCACCTTAAAATCAGAAACAGAGTTAACTTTTCCATTTACAGACCCTTCATCAGAACTCTTTTTACTTCACAAACTTACTTTCTGGATTTTAGAACTGAAGAAATCCCTTTATAGACTTAAAAATCTGTGGCTAAAACAATTTCAGATAATTTGGCCTTTCCTCTTTGTGTGAGAGGTGGCCAGTGACATTAACTCAGTTCTTCTTTACCCACAGATGCTGCCTGATCTGGTGGGTATTTCCAGCATTCTTTTTTAATTCAGGTTTAGAACAACTGCTGTATTCTGCCTCTCACAGTTCCAGTATTGAATTTTTTTTTGTTTCCCCATTGTCATTTATTTCTTTTACTTACACTCCACCAGAAAGGTCAACTGCAATTAACAAGCATTCATCACTGTCTTTGAGATGGCATCAGCAGCATTTGGGCTAGCTTGCCTTTTCATTCTCGCCACCCCTCTCGTTCATCCTCTCTGCAACTTAAAGCACACTTGTTTTGTTACTTTTCCAATTCCAGTACGAGGGACCTAGAAGCACAAGTACATAGTTCGCTGAAAGTGGCATCACAGATAGACAGGGTGGTGAACAAGGCATTTGACATGCTGGCTTTCATCAGTCAGGGTATTGAGAATAGGAGTTGGTATGTTATGTTGCAGTTGTACAAGACATTAGTGAGACTGCGCCTGGAGTATTGTGTACAGTTTTGGTTACCCTGTTATAGGAAAGATGTAATTAAGTTGTAAATAGTGTAAAGAAGATTTATGAGAATGTTGCCAGGACTCAAGGGCCTGAGTTTATAGGGAGAGATTGGAGAGGCTCTGACTTGATTCTTTGTAGTGTAGGAGACTGAGGGGTGACCTTATGGAGGTGTATAAAATCTTGAGCTGCTGAGTATCTCTACCACTCTCTATTTTCATTTAGTTAAAACAGGTGCTTGATTATATCATTCAAAAGATGAGAACTATGATCAATTTGCATTGAAATCTATTTCAGAGGTGTTTATTCCAGAGTGTTAAGGCCTTCATTTATTTTGGGTAGAAGCAAATGTGCTACATAACTAGAACCAGTAGTCAGTCTGGTACTTCCACAGAAAGGTTTAATATTATTTTGCACTTCCTCATTTGATACAAATACAAGAGCATTTTAATTTCAACACTTTAATTTTGTTATTATTTATCCTTAATATCTGTCCATTGTTAGATAACCCTCTCAAACTGCAGAAATTCACTTGATATGAGTGGTGGGTTTTATATATTTTCAGGAGAAAAACGTGGTTAAAATGAATCCAGCAAAGGCAACAACAGTTAAAGAGTTAAAATAGCCTACAAACTACATTGTTAAAATAACTGGAATCACTACATTGATTAAGGGGTGTTGTTTTATTAAGTAAATGAATAAATTATGGTTCAATTACTGGACATAAATTGATTTACCGTTTCTTGGGCCAAGTTAGCTTCGGCCACAGTGAAGGAAGCACAACGCTTGCCAAGGATTTGAAGTGTGAAGGTTATCTATCTTTCAGTAAAGTGAAATCCTTACACTGTCAAAGGTGGAAAACCTATTGGATCTCATTGATTTCACCTGGTTTACACACATCAGCAGGGGTAAATCCCATTTGTGGCTAATAAATAAATATAATGCTGCTTGAATTGGGTGCCAAAGCTTTGTAGCAGTCCAGGTCACGGCAATTGCTTGTTTATGTCACAGCTAATCAATTTCCTCTCTCTCTCTCTCTCTATCTCTCTCCCAACCCCCCCCCCCCACCCCCCCCAACCAACCCCTCCACTACGGATAAAAACTATTACAACAGTTTGTCCTGTTTTCTGGCCTGTTTGTTCATGACACACCAGCCTAAAATCGCTGCCAACTTCACCAGAATGAAAATTGATTGGAAAGTTCACAAAACGCTCTTGAAACTCCCAAAGGAAATGAAGGGATATGGTGTTAGGGCAGGAACATGGTGTGAAGGCAAAAGGTTAACCATGAACACCTTGAATGGTGGAGCAAGTATGATTGGCCAAATGACAGATTCCTGCTTCTACTTCTTATATTCTTACATCTGAAATTGTTTATTTATATTGATCAGTAAGCTGCTTGCCAGCTAAATTTCCCCAACATGTTACTGCAGATTCTTATTTAAATATAAGAATACTGGAGCTGGTTACCTGTGATGGAAGGTTAGTGAGATTGGGCATTTTATTAACTAATGAGACCATGATATGGAAATAGCACAAAGAAACTTCTGCATTTCATTGGCATCTATTGTCCTCTCAGGACATGCCAGGTACTCACTGAAGTGTTGCCAGGCAGTGGACAATTAATATTGGTGAAATAGTTGGTAAAAAGTCATTGAGGAAACAGAAATGGTGTTTTCCTGAAACTGATGATCCAGAAGTGCGAATGACTTGTACACAAGTCCAATTTGTAAATCGGTATTTACAGTCATTTGAATTATTCCAAAACAGTTTGAAAATTTTAGGTTTGGTGCTCAATCTTATCAAATATTCAGCTCCAGTTAATCTGTTCAGTAGCAGTATCGAGTCCAATAGCCCTCCGGCCACTGTCTGTAAGGAGTTTGTACATTCTCCCCTTGATTGTGTGGGTTTCCTCCAGGCACTCCAGTTTCCTCCCACATTCCAAAAACGTACGGGTTAGGAAGTTGTGGGCATGCTGTGTTGGCGCCGGAAGGGTGGTGACACTTGTGGGCTGCCCCCAGAACATTCTACGCAAAGATGCATTTCTCAGTGTGTTTTGATGCACATGTGACTAATAAAGAAATCTTATCTTATATCTTTTAAAAGTCCTGTTACAGGAATGCACTTACTCTGAATATCACACAAGTGCCTGTAGTGTTGTTCAGAACACTGTCCATCCTCTCAGGCTCCATCTACGATTTTGTAATGAATTGTGCAGCAAACCCCAGAAAAATGATGAAGAATCAATGCACTGGAAAATGTTCAGACCAACAGTAAACATCCCAGTTACCCTCATCCTTTGACATTTATAACAGTTCCAGTTGTTCATTGGTAAGGCTGTTCAAAATATTAGAGGTGAAGTTATGTTGCACTCTCATCAGGTGACAGGTGATACGACCTGAGTGCTAAGCATACATTGAAATAGCCATGTGTAATAGTCTAGGATACGGCACGGTGTCACCTGTCCCTCAAAAATGTGACTAGCTGAAATAACCATAATGGTTCTTTATCAAAAGAAAAACCTTCACATCTTCAAGATATAGAACATGGAACAGTACAGTGGAGACACAAGACACACTCCTTTCCCCTCACAGATGCTGCTCAACTCGCTGAGTTCCTCCAGCAGGTTGTTTATTGCTACAGAATAGTACAGCACAGGGAAAGGCCCTTCAACCCACACGGTCTATGCTGACCATGTTGCTAATTTAAACAGGACATCTGCCTGCACGTGGTCTATATCCCTCCATTCCCTGCCCATTCATGTGTCCGTCTAAATGTCTCTTTAAAGAGAGGTATAAGATAAGATAAGATATCTTTATTAGTCATATGTACATCGAAACACACAGTGAAATACATCTTTTGCATAGAGTGTTCTGGGGGCAGCCCACAAGTGTCACCTTCCGGCACCAACACAGCACGTCCACAACTTCCTAACCCGTACGTCTTTGGAATGTGGGACGAAACCGGAGCACCCGGACGAAACCCACGCAGACACAGGGAGAATGTACAAACTTATTACAGACAGTGGCAGGAATTGAACCCCGATCGCTGGTGCTGTAATAGTGTTAAGCTAACCACTACACTACTGTGCCTGTCCTAGCCAAACAAGTCAAAGAATTTCTGATGTATAGTCACTGTTGTAATACATCAAAATATTTGTTGCAAATACAAGTAATCTGTATGCATCAAGGGCCCACAACCAGCAATGAAGAATGGACAGGTAATCTGTTTGTAGACATTGATTGAAGCATAAATAAGGCCCAATTCTCCTCTGGCAGAATCCCCTGCTTAACTTAACTTGGAAACCATGCAAAGGACTCTCTTCACAACCCCTTGAAAAGCCAGATGTTGCTTCTCATCCACAACACAGCTACTCCAACAGTGCAGTCCTCTCTCTGTTTACAATGTTATGTTTCTTTCGCAAATCCCAACCTTCCAGGCCTATGTTTGTGTTTAGGAGTGGAGGTGGGGTCGTGCCAATCTGAAGAGCATAAAACAAAAAATGGGAGCATATCACTGAAGCATGGGCCTCAAGCAATGGGAACTGCATAGCACCGAAACAAGGGGAACCTCAATTTCTGGTGCAAGATTGTTGGATGGAAGGGTTGAAGAGTTAAATGCGGGGAACATGATCCCAACTTGCAATACACTCTTCCACAGCCCTTCTTTACAGCAGGGAATATATAGAGTAGGCACGGATTCTCCATTTGTGGGATGGTGGACGGCCGAATCAACATACATAACATACATGAGGATATAAGCTATAAGGAGAAGTTGGACAAACTTGGGCTTTTCTCTCTGGAGCCTTGTAGGCTGAGGAGAAACTTGATAGAAGTTCGTAAAATTATGAGAGGCATGGATAGAGTAGATAGTCAGAGTCCCTTTCCCAGGGAAGAAATGTCAAGTACTGGACGACGTGCATTTAAGGTGAGAGGGGGAAAGTTCAAAAGCGATGTGTGGGGCAAGTTTTCTACACGGAGAGTTGTGGGTGCCTGGAATGAGCTACCAGGGGTGGTGGTGATGGAAGCAGATATGATAGTGGCACTTAAGAGACTGTTAGATAGACACAAGGATATGCAGGAAATGGAAGGGCATGGATCATGTGCAGGCAGAAGAGAATTTGTTTAATTTGGCATCACGTTTAGCACAGACATCATGGACCAAAGGGTCTGTTCCTGTGCTGTACTGTCCTATGACCTAGTTCTCTGGTGATGTGATGGAGTGAAACGAAAGAAGGAGCTGCTGGCACAAAGATTTGATGGCCAGGAGTGCTCCGTCCTGCTTTTCAGCAGATCTTTGACCTCCCCTGCCAACTGTGTTGCCCCGCCCCAGTCACCCCACCCTCCCGCCCTTCCCGGTTGCCTGCCCAACCCTTCCCCTGACTGCTGAGTGCCAGTTAATCATCATGCATGTCTCCCTACCCTCTGGCCACCGGCCAAGCAGTCCATCTGGAAAGGAACAAGTAAATGTTAATGAGCTCCTGACATGTTTGATGGGGCTGCGGCATCACTGGCATTCCTGGACTCTTGGCTGTTTCCAGCCTCCGCATTGCCTCCCAGATTCCATGTGGGGGCTGCTTCTTGCTTGGCATTGTTGTCCTAATATGTAGCAATAGAGCCTCTTACTTATAAATAGGTTGTTATGTTGGTTATATGACAACAGGACATGCAATCAATACCTCACTAGACATTCCTGGGCTAAGGATCTGAAGAGATTGACACAATGTGTCAGTTGTGTTAAAATAAGTTCAATACCAATGACTTCACTGTCGTAAGCAAGCTCCCTCTGAAGCCAGTAGGCTGTTCATTACAAAAAGGTTGATGCCAGCTCTGTTCTCGCAGCAGATATCAAGACCCCAAAAAGCACAAAGATTCCCCACTTTCATTAATGACCTACACAGGCAGGGAGGAGCAATTCACCTGTTCAGTGGAGGCACAAGAGACTGCAGAGGCTAGAATCTGGAGCAACAAACAAAATGTTGGAGGGACTCAACGGGTCAGGCAGCATCTGTGCAGGGAAATGGATGGTCCATGTTTTGGGTTGAGACCCTTCATCTGGACTCAAAAATGGAGGGGAAATGGTTGGTATAAAAAGGTAATGGGAAGAGGTGGTGAGAGCTGGCAAGTGATGGGTGGATCCAGGTGAGGAGGGCTGATAGGCAGATGCAGAAGGGAAGAGTGGAAATAGCGACAGAGACTGGGAGGGGGAGGTGATGGGTGGAGGTAACAAAGGGCTGCAGGTGATGAAATCTGATGGGAGAGGAAGGTCGAGCATGGAACCAAATAAGGGAGGTGGGATGGGCAGATGGGAACAGTTGGGGGGGAGGGGACCCAATGGGAGGAGTGTGTGGGTGATGGGCAGATGGCTTGGGTGGAAGAGGAGAAAGAAACAAGGTGATGGGAGACTGGGGTGGATGTAGGAGGAAATGAGTAGATCAGGAGGAGAGAGAATAGGGACCAGAGGGGGAGCAGTTTCCCTGAAACTGGAACCTGTTCAATGCATTGCAATACCTCCCCATGCACACTTTTGCAGAATCACAAAACCCAGCAGCAGGGAAGGAGGCCATTCAGCCTCTTTGATCTGTGCTGATTCTTTGTTTGAATACAATTGGTCAGATGTCAACCACATGGGATTGGAGAAGCTAGCTATGACTGGAGAGCAGAAACGGCTCTGGAAGGAGAGTCGGGGTTTGGATGGGGACCAGGGTGGTGATGGGTGGGGTCGGAATGAAGAGCAGAAGGCCTAGATGAAGAATGTGTTGACTGGAGGTCATATCTGGATGAGGTGCGGGGTGGATCTGGTTGGGAATAGGGCCAGGCTGAACAGAGAGGTTCTGGTGAGTCTCCTTGTTCTTCTCAGCAATCACATTGTCTCACAGCAGCCAGGCAAAATCAAAAGTTTATTCTGAAGTGTAGTGTGTCTGATAAATTCAATCCAGAATTTCAAACTGTTGAAAAGACTGAAACAATTTGTCCTAAATGCTGGGGTTTATTAAGAAAAAGTACATTTACTTGCATGATGTGTAAGGTGGCTAAGATAGTGCACTGTAGACATGCCTATGACAGGTCAACAGTTCAGAGGACAACATTGCGCACATATAACTCAATCTCCTTCTTTTCTAACCCTGTACCCAGCTCAGGGTTCTATATCTTCCTCTGCTCAGGATATCTAATCTTTGAAGAATTAATAAACTTTGCTTCAACCATCTCCTATGGAAAAACATTGCACACTTCAAAAAAAAACTAAACTTAATTCAGTTACTCTCTCCTCTCTCTCTGCATTAATGTTCGATCAGTCACCACATCATTGATTTTTCAATTAGGGAAAATAGTTTTTACCTATTCATTTTCTCAGAACGTCATAATGTTCCACTAGATCACCTCTTAACCAACACTGTTTCAGGCGAAGTAGTTATAATGTTTTGCCAATTCTCAAAGCTTATGATTTCTATGCCTAGCATCAACTTCTGACGTCTTTGTTCTCCTTTCTATGATCGGACAGTCAATGCTACATTTGTATTGAGTCAGCTATTTTTCAGGTGAGCTTCAAGTTATCCTATTTTATGCCAAGATGCTGGGAACGATGAGATCATTTTCCACTCAGATGTGTCTGAGCACTCAAATCCCTCTGGTCACCCTTAACTCTCAGCTTCCTTCCGATTGAATATGTTCCCATTGCTTGTCCATGCATATTATTTTCCATTTGAACACATTAAAATGCTTCTGCCACCAATTTTCCCATGGAAAAGAACTTCTATCTGAACCATCTGGGTGGTATTTTAGAGTCATTGATAGTGCAGAATTGGGCTCCTCATCCCACAGAGTCTGGGCCCAACATCATGCACCCACTGCCACTCATCCTACACTTGCCCCAACAACTTCCTCCCCTCTTCCCGATTCTACCATTTGGCTACACACGAGGAGTAATTTGCAGTGGCCAATTAACCTTCCAACCAGCTCACCTTTGTGAGATCCAGGAGGAAACCCATGCAGTCACAGGGAGAATGTGCAAACTCCACACAGACAGCATGCGAGATCAGGATTGAACCTGGGTTGCTGTGAGGCAACCCAATTGGAGGCGGCTGATTACAAAGTGTTCACATAGCTGGCCTAATTTTAATTCTGATTCTATCCAGTGCTCAGCCAGTTTACAGAATATTTTCTGTTCATTTTCCTGGATTCAAATCGGAAACTCCCTGCCAGGAGGCGTACTCATAAAATTGTTTGGAGCTATAACTTACCTATAAGGAGGGCCAAATACAGAAGAGATACTTCAAGAAGAGCAATAAAATGGATGAATTCCCACAAAGATGTTTTAAGTTAGCTCTAATCATAGAGAGCCATCCACTAAGTAAGCCACTGAGAATAAGTAGAACATATATAATTATTGTAATTTTTGCACCGTACTGTACAATTGCAAGTTTGTTTTCATTGTGAAACTGGTTCTCTTAAAATGGAGCTTGATACCACCCATGTCCACTGGATCGACGCAAAGTGCACAATAAATTCACCAAATGCAGTATAGTTCCAATGGAGCACAGGGTGGAGATTCATCGCTGGCACTGTAATCCTGCTTGAGGTAAGACACTGGTGAACTTGCCCTTCTTACAAGTACAACGTGGACTGATTTCCTATTCTAACATTTATGTAAATGAGTCAAACAAGGCCAAGTACTTCACAAGTTGGCACTGAGCCACACTCGAAGTGACAGACATAAACTTAGTCCAAGAGGTAGGTTTTAATAGAGGAAAAAGAGAGATTGGGAAGCAGGGAGATCTATGGAGGAGGTGTCTGAGCTGTGGACTAAGGTAGCTGATGGCACAGCTGTCAGTGGTGGGCCAGTGAAGTTGAGGTGGGGGGTGGGAGGGAGAATTGCAAAAGACCAAAAGTGGAGGATCACCATAGAAAAAGTCACAGAGCAAGGCACAAAGCCACGGAGGATTTGAAAATTAATGTGAGGAACTTAAACGTGGTCACTGGTGAACAAATCTCGTTGAGATCAGCAAGCACACATTGCTCTTTTGTTTCTCAAATCAAAGACTAATCTACATGGAGCTGATGTCCCCATTACAGTCAACCATTTAGCATGGGCCCAAGCAAGAGATCTTCAGGTGGGAGGTAGTGGGATGTGAAGTATGTGGTTGCTGAATGAAGTGGGAAGTGATGATGATCTCCAAGCATGGTGACTTTCACTGTCAAAGCTTAAAATCTTCAAACATGGAAATCTATGGCACAGAAAGCGGACATTTCAGGAACTAGTCAGCTTATAATGGAATGTCCATGCTGGCTGAATCAGAGCCACCGAGGCTATTCCCCTTCCCAGCTCTCCGTTCACAGCCTTCAAATTGCACCACATGGAGTGTTCATTCAGGTCCTTTTTTGATGTGATGTGTTTTATTGTTTCTACCCTCCACTTTCACTCAATGTGTTAGAAACCCCCACTGCTTTGCGGGCGAAGAGACTTTCCTTCAATTCACCTATAATCCTTCCACCATTTCCCAAAATATATCCGAGTTATTGACTTCTAGTTATTGATGAGATAAAGGAGGAGGTAGTTTTGGGGCTCTTAAAGAGCATTAAGGTGGATGAGTCCCCAGGGTCTGATGGGATATACCCCAGGTTATTGAGAGAGGCAAGAAATGAGATTGCTGGGGCCTTGACCAATATCTTCAGTGAGATCCTGGAGGACTGGCGAGTAGCTAATGTTGTTCCATTATTCAAGAAGGGAAACAGGGATAATCCTGGTAACTATAGACCGGTGAGTCTCACGTCAGTGATAGGGAAGTTACTGGAGAGGTTTCTGAGGATAGAATTTATGAACATTTGGAAAACCATAGCTTAATTACTGTCAGTTGACATGGCTTTGTGCAGGGCAAGTCATGCCTTACTAACTTGATTGAGTTTTTTGATGAGATGATGAGGGTGATTGATGTAGGTAGAGCACTGGATATTGTCTACATGGCATTTTGGATAAGGTCCCTGATGGGAGGCTCATCTAGAAGATTAAGATGCATGGGATCCAAGGTGAATTGGCTGTTTGGATTCAGAGCTTGCCTGTAGAAGGCAGAGGGTAGTGGTTGATGGGACTTATTCTAGCTGGAGGTCTGTGACTAGTGGTGTTCCTCAGGGATCCGTACTGGGACCTCTGCTGTTTGTGATGTATATAAATGACCTGGATGTAAATGTACGTAGTTGGGTTAGTAAATTTGCAGATGATACGAAGATCAGTGGTGTTCTGCATAGTGTGGAAGACTGGCAAAGGATACAGCAGGATATTGATCAGTTGCAGATATGGGCGGAGAAATGGCAGATGGAGTTCAACCCGGCCAAATGTGAAGTGTTGCACCTTGGGAGATCAAATGTAAAGCGACAGTACACTGTTAATAGCAAAGCCCTCAACAGTGCTGATGAGCAGAGGGATCTTGGGGTCCAAGTTCATAGCTCTCTGAAAGTGGCTGCACAGGTTGATAGGGTGGTAAAGAAGGCATATGGCATGCTTGCCTTCATTAGTCGAGGCATTGAGTTCAAGAGTCAGGAAGTTATGCTGCAGCTTTATAAAACTTTAGTTAGGCTGCATCTGGAGTATTGCACCCAGTTCTGGTTACCCCATTACAGGAAGGATGTGGAGGCTTTGGAGAAGGTGCAGAAGAGGCTTACCAAGATGCTGCCTGGATTAGAGGGCATGTGCCATGAGGATAGGCTGGACAAACTTGGGTTGTTTTCCCTGGAGCGACAGAGGCTGAGGGGAGATCTGATAGAGGTTTATAGGATTATGAGAGGCATAGATAGAGAAGACAGCCAGTATCTTTTCCCCAGGGTTGAAGTGTCTAATACCAGGGGGCATGCATTTAAGATGATGGGGGTAAGTTCAAAGGAGGTGTGCGGGGCAAATTTTTTGCACAGAGAGTGGTGGATGCCTGGAATGCGCTGCCTAGGGTGGTGGTGGAGGCAAATACAATACGGGCGTTCAAGAAGCTCTCAGGTAGGCACATGAATGTGAGGGAAATGGAGGGATATGGACATTATGTAGGCAGAAGGGATTAGTTTAGTTGGGCATTTTATGACCAACGTAATTGGTTTGGCACAACATTGTGGGCCGAAGGGCCTGTTCCTGTGCTGTACAGTTCTATGTTCTATGTTCTCTGATAAGGAAAACAGGTTCTTCTGATTCACTCTCAATTTGAAACACTTCAATTAAATCTCCCCTCAGCCTCCTCTGTTCCAAAGGAAACAACCCAGCCTAGCCAATCTGTCTTCGTAACTCAAATTTTCCAACTCTGACAATGTTCTTCTAAATTTCCACTTGTGCCTCCTTCATGCTATCACAATCTTCTATAAAGCTGTGACCACAACTGTACATTGCGTAACTATTGCTTTACGCAGTTCAAGAATGGTGTTTCTTGCTTTCATATCCTCTGCCTCAGCCATTAAACATCCTACACAGCACCTTTTCCCCTTTTAGCCGCCAAACCTGTGACTCTCCGTGGACAGGTGAGGTTCCTCTATTGACAGTAAAACTCCGATAATCCGACCCCTTGGGACTTTGGTGGTGCTGGAGTAGCAAATTTTTCGACCTATTGGATATTACCCCTATTGATACCCAAATACTCTTCTATTTTACCTTTTTTTTGCAGGTTACACAGTAATATCATACATTTTTCAGTGAAGTCAGTGGATTTACAGGAAGCAGGAAACAGAACTCAGTGAGTTTCAGCTTGTAATTTCAGTTCATATCTTTCAGCTTTTCAAAGATATTACTCCAGAATGTATTCACATTCCTGACCTCCAGAGTTCCTGAGCCCAATCTCAGCTTCAGCTACACACCTAGCACACAGTCCATACCTCTGGCTCACACTCTGGACCGAAGAGTGAGCCAGCTACCAAACCAGAGGGACACAAGAGACTGCAGACACTGGAATCTGGAGCAACAAATGATGTTCTGGAGGAACTCAGCGAGTCATGCAGCAGCTGTGGGATGAAAGAGATTGTCCACGTTTCAGATTGAAACCCTGCATCAGGACTGAGAGTGGAGAGGCGAGATGGCTGTCATAGGGAGGAGAAGGGGAGAGTCAAGAAAGGATTCCGAGCTGATCAGTGGACAGAGGAGGAGTGTAAGATGACAGGCAGATGGTGCCAGGTAGGGGAGGTGAGTGGGGGATGGGGTTGGAAGACTGTGGCAGGTGAATGATAGATGGATGCAGACAGAGAGAGATAGGAAAAAGAAAAAAAACAACAGATGGAGTAAGGTGGGGGCAGGGGAGTAAACTTATTATTCGGATAATTAAATTCTGAAATGGCCGCTTTCTTTGCCATAAATTTCCGCGACCAAAGACTTTAAACTTTGACAGTGAAAGTCACCATGCTTGGGGATCATCATCACTTCCCACTGCATTCAGCAACCACATACTTCACATCCCACTACCTTCCACCTGATCCACTCTTGCTAGGGCCCCTGCTAAACGATTGACTGTGATGGGGACTTCAGCTTCATGTAGAATAGTCCTTGATTTGAGAAACCAATGTGTGCTTGTTGATCTCAACAAGATTTGTCCACCTCCTTTACTTATCCAAGTCCAGCTCTGGTAGCACTTTGTGTTCCTGCTTATCTCCCTCCAGCAGCCATCTCCTATCTTCAGACTCCCCTCCCTCCATCTTGCTCTGTCTGTTATTTTTTTCTTTTTACCTTCTCTCTCTGTCTGCCTCCGTCCATCTTTCACCTGCCACAGTCTTCCAACTCCATCCCCCACTCACCTCCCCAACCTGGCACGACCTGCCTATCATCTCACACCCCTCCTCAGGCCATCAATCGCCACGGAATCCTTTCTTGCCACTCCGCTTCTCCTCTCTATACTGACCATCTCGCCTCTCCACTCTCAGTCCTGATGCAGGGTTTCTACCTGAAATGTTGACAATTCCTTCCCTCCCACAGATGCTGCTCAACCCGCCGAGTTACTCCAGCCCATTGTTTGTTGCTCCAGCTACCCAAACCATTTGAGATTTCCAAACAGTCAGATGCCAATTATTGGAGTTTTACAATATTTATCCTATTGCTTGTTTTGCATTCCACACGTACTAATTGAATTTGCCATTTACCGTTTTTCTACTCATTTGCCCAGCCCACACACATCAGGCTGACATCTAACAAGCGGTAACTCAGGGAAAGTCACCAAGCATTACCTAAGATGTAAAATTGTACATTGTGGGGAAGAAAATTGAATGAAAAGATTTTGAAGATAAGAACAAAATGTCCAGCATGACAATAAATAGATTACATTATATTTTGGACTAGTTTTTGGAAAATTCCATGTAATTTACTGAATTAAGGACCTTGGCACCCGATAGGTAGTGTTTACGCAGAATTCATGATTGTTGACCCTTTATAATGCTTATTACTAAAATAGACATCATGTTTGGTACTCAGCAATAATTTATGCCAAAGGCTTGTGTTTGGTTTCATTTGCCTGGATAAATTAAACATACTTCAATAACCCATTCCCCAGAGTAAACAACACCAAAATAGCTGCTATATGGGGAGTAGGAGAATTATCTTAAACTGTCATGTTTTTTATTTCCTTGCGGGCTTTCATTACAGCCAATGACAGAATAAAAGAATGTGGCTTTCTGATTTACTCCAGAAATATTATCTTGCTCATTGGAGGTGACCTTGATGTCATTGCAAAGACAGATCTACTGTTGGTTCTGGTCTAAGGTCACCCAAGCACATTAGGTAGCCTATTCTTAGTTTATGACTGCTACCATAACTGCTAATGTACAAGTCTTACCTTCAGAGTAAGGTGGCCAACTCTCATGATCAACTTGGAATCTCCAGGATTTGAATATTCATCTTTAGAACACAGTGAAGCAAACCAGGAGAAAAGTCATCAGAGCATTAAAACAAATTAAATGCTGCATTCATTCTTTCTGGATGTTATCATGTACAAGTTGCAAGAACATTCGAGTTGAGAGAATGGTGAATGGATTGGCATTGAGTGTTAAGGAATCTGTTCTCTCTCTGATGGATATGGGAAGGTGGTGTTCTACAAGGTTGGACTTTTTGGTTGGGAGCATTAGAAAGGAAGATATTGGGCTAGATTCGGGCAGCTTATGGTTGTGAATGAAATTGCCAATGTTTAGCCTTTTTAAAGCTGGGGAGTCTAGGATTTCTGTACTCGTGCTATCAAACATGGAAGTCCTGGACTTGCTGCCAGGTTCGGAGTGCCAAATCAATCATTTCTTTTCCATTGCTAAACACCTTCCATGAGGGAATGAATAAAGAAATTGGGACATTGGAAACAGGGAGCTATTCATGAGTTGGTAATTGACAACTTAATGTAGTAGATCTGGGTTAAGTTTATTACTCTGAGACTCACAAAGAGATGCTATATTTTCTCATGAAGTACAGAAGCTAAGTTAAAACTCATCAAACCTAGTGCTTGTGAAACCTGAACTTGATGAACTGAAATGGCTGGCAAAGATAATAACTCTCCCGCCATAATATATGCATAATTCATTCCAAGAGGAAAACATTATCAGTATCATTGAATATAGTTGGGTTCTGCAAGGGAAGCCAGTGATTTGCCCAGAAAGAAAATAGCACAGGTGAGCAGGCTATCAAGGTCCGAATTAATTATCAACTCCCATTGGACATATTCTTGAAGCTTTAATCACAAGCACTCCAGCCTCCACTGTCCAGACAATCGAATGGGCTTTTCTCCCAGTCCCTCAGTAGTTTTGAAAATAATCAAGAGTCTGCCAGTAAATTAATAAAATGCATTATTTTTAATGCTTCTGTTACTTTTCTCCCATCTTGCATTCAACATCCGTCAAAATTTCTGGACTGCTGCCCATAGATTCATAAAGATTACAAAATGTTTCGTACAGAACCTTAACTTGCATTTTTTAACAGTATTGCGCTGAAAGCAGGTGAGCATGTTGATCACGTACCTAAAACACGTTAGGCAAGCCTTGTGTCTTGCCTGCAGGTTTCTGTTCCTTTGAATAACCTATTTTTCATGCCGTTTAGCAGTTTGATAATTATATTACTTTATTTAAATAATAATATGTTGTTTTGTTCTTTCTTCCAAGGTTGAAAACCTCACATTTTCCCACATAGTACTCCATCTGCCAAACTCTTGCCCACTCACTTAAGTTATCAAGATCCCTTTGCAGGCTCTTTGTGTCCTCCTCACAAAGGAGTGCTAACCAACCTATTTTTGTATTATTAGCAATGTTGTCTATAGTATCCTTGGTCCCTTCATTCTAATCATCAATACGGCAGGCACGCTAGTGTTCCGGTTAGTGTCATGCTATTACAGTGCCAGCGACCCGGGTTCAATTCCGGCCACCGTCTGTAAGGAGTTCTCGTTGTGTCTGTGTGGGTTTCCTCCGGGTGCTCCAGTTTCCTCCCATATTCCAAAGATGTACAGGTTAGGAAGTTGTGGGCATGCTATGTTGGCGCCAGAAGCGTGGCGACACTTGCAGTCTACCAAAGAACATTCTACGCAAAGGTGTATTTCACTGTGTGTTTCGATGTACATGTGACTAATAAAGAAATCTTATCTTATCTTAAATAGTTAGGGCCCCAGCACTGTTCCTTGTGGCACCCTCTAGTTACTAATTGCCAATATGAAAATGATTCATTCAGTCCCGTTCTCTGTTTTCTTTGAGGTAGCCAATTCCCTATCCATGCCAATATATCAACCCTAATCTCACATACAGGCCATTCCCAGGTTACAAACACCTGATTTATGGACACCACTACACACAAACGAGTTTCCATAATATTATTAAATTCAGAGGTCTGAGGTACATATATACGGTTGTTCCTATGAGTGGCAGAACTAGTTTCCTTTCTCTTTCCACTTTTAGTAATTGTTCTTTCTTTACAGTCTTACGTGCTTTTGATGTCATTCATTACCGTACTGTAGAGCTGTGTGTACCATATCAAGTGATTTGTGAGTATTTTCCTGCTTATGGACAACATTAACTTATGGATGTGTGTAATAATGGAACCCGTTCATTACCTGGGAACGGCCTGTACTTTTATCTTATGGAGTAACCTTATTGAATACCTTCCTGAAATCCAAATATTCTGCATCTACTAATTCCCCTTTATCCACCCTGTTTGTTACATCTATAGAGAACTTTAGCAAATCTGTCAAATATAATTTTCTTTTCACAAACCACGTTGACTCTGATTGTCTTATGATTTTCTAAATGTCCTGCTATTACCTTCTTAATAACGGAATCTGACATTTCCCAATGACAGATGTTAGGCTAACTAACCTAGAGTTTCCTGCTTCCTTTCTCCCCCTCCCTCCTCCCCTTTTCTTGAATAGTGGGATTACATTTACAGTTTTTCTACCCTCTGGGACCACTCAAAGGGGTTTTGGTAGGTAGCACATTCACTGTTTCTGTAGCATTGCTTTATATTGCAGGCAATCATGTTCAGGGACTTATCAGCCTTTGACCGCAATAGTCTGCCTAAATCTTTCATGATCATGACTGTTTTATGTTCATCTCTTGATTGTCTATTATTATAGGGATATTTGAGTGTCTCCAAAATGATTATTTCATCTCACTGCCATTTCACTACTTCCCATTACTAAATTCTTTTTATCTAATGATTACTTTAGTTACTTGCTTCCTTTTATATATGTGTAGAACAACTTACTTTCTGCTATCATTTGCCACTTTACTCCAATAATCTTTCTTCTATCTTTCTTGGTTGCCTACTACTAATCATCACAATGTTGTATGTTTTTTTATTCAATTTGATGCCGTATTGAACTTCCTTAGTTAGCCATGGACGCTGCATCCTTCCCAAAGAGCCTTTCTTTCTCATACATAATACAATGAATTTGCAGTTGTGAAGATAATTATGTTGAAGCAATAGGATGTGAGATGTGTGGAGAATTGATCACTGGAATTAGTAATGCCTGGAGTGGATACTACCGAGATGTCAAGTACAGCTACACTGAAGAATCTGGTGAATGAGGAGACCAAGAGGTCTAATGAATTTATAACTGGTTTAATTTGCAACTGAACATTGATGTAAACTATATACATAGTTTTTTTG
Organism: Pristis pectinata; assembly: GCF_009764475.1. Lineage (NCBI taxonomy): Eukaryota > Metazoa > Chordata > Chondrichthyes > Rhinopristiformes > Pristidae > Pristis > Pristis pectinata. The sequence goes on along the minus strand of NC_067409.1, from coordinate 81,499,442 downwards.
TACACAAGTGGCTAATGGATTATGTGGTTTACTTCTTTAAATATATAGTATATACAGTATAAGATTTATAAGCCAAAAACAAACTACCGGAGGAACTCAGAAAGACAATCCAGATGAAGAGTCTTGACCCAAAACATCAACTGTCCACTTCCCTCCACAGATGCTGCCTGACCCACTGAGTTCCTCCAGTAGTTTGGTTTTTTTTTGCTCCAGATTCCAGCATCTGCCGTCCCTTGTGTCTCCTTAGGGCATATAAGAACTGAGTGTACCATGTGGTACATTGTTATACCAGACTCTGCTATTTAGTTGAGAGTTACTGCCTTCAGTAAAATATTTTCTCTTGATGGCTCTATTTCTGTTCTTTGCTTATGCAATCAGCAACACAAAATAGACACAATAATGGGAGAGGCAAAGTAACATAAAATAAAAACACAGTGATACAGGGAGAAAGCTGGGAAATTCCTCTCCCACCCCATTAGGCAATGGCAATTAGCCAAGGAGAGTACATTAATCTTGATTTACAGTACAGCATTTTGGCATCACCTCAGTCAGTAACACTGCTGCTGGTACTGTCCTGGACATAATCCAGCAGTACAGTTTTTTATTGTATCACTAGTCTGCACAAACAATTCCACATCACCGGGGGAATGGTCTATTGAGTAGAAATCTGTTGCAATCACAAATTTCAAATCAGTGCAATGTTAAATATTTTGGGTGTATAATGGCAGCAGACCTGTTTTAATAGAAGAAAAGCAAGACAGTCATGGCCTACTAGAACAGAAGGCTGGCATTTTTAGAGAACTTTCCATAATGTCAAGACATATTTGAATGTGCTTACTGTTGTACTGAAAAAAACAGTAATAAGTTACCAGGTAACCTGTTTTAACTTTGAAATTGAAATTTAAATATGGAAGAATCATGAGGAAAACTACCTGTTCAAAAAATGCCCTGGGACGTTTAATGCTTACCCAAGAGGCAGAAGGGCCTCAGTTGAAATCTCCTCCTTTCAGTGCCTTCTCAGTACTATGATAGGTTATTGCCAGGAAATCAGGCAGGATATTTTCGGTGCACTAAATGGGTGCTGCATTTGGTACTAATGCCAAATGTGAAGTCACAAAATAATTAAACTCGTGACATCCTCGCTGTATTGAAGAAACATTGAAACTTGACCTGTGTGTTGAGCATCCATTGCCCCTGGCTAGACAGGCAGCACTGATTCATGGGAAGTTGCTCAGCTCTGAGCACAATTAAAGGGATCACTATGGAGCATCCTGAGGCTGCCATGTAGAGGGGGCAATTGGTAAGGGGAAGGGGTGACAAATGGAATTCAAGGATGGGAAATCAACCAAGACCTCGGCCCCTGAGCTAAGGATGAATGGGGGAGCACCACGATAGGGCAGGGATGGACTGGGAGGCATGATCGAGCTGGGGATGAGCCCAGTTCTGTGACTGGACCAGGGAGGAGCTGGGAGCTGCAATCAGGTGACGGCTGAGCCATGGGCCATGATCAGACCCTGATCTATGTGTGGCAAACATGTTTAATATCATAATGTTCACAGATGAACCAGTGGGTGATTTATAAGAACACAAGAAGATCCTACCAACTTCCCTTTAAGTAACACCAAATTCCCTTCTTTCTGTACAATATCCCCATCTTTTTATGAGCAAGCTACAATGGTGGTAGGTCATTACCTTTTGGTCCAGTTTCTGTTGTGAGGTAACTAAAACCAACAGCGCGCATGGTGACATCATCACATGGGGGAAATACAATGTGGAAATGAAACCTGCACTGGGTTAAATCATGACAGGAAATGCCCAGCCCAATTTCCTGACCCAGAAGTGGGAGGAACCATTTCAACTTGGGGAAAATTTCCTTCCAATTTCCAAGCATTTACGTTTAAGTCTGGAGTGGGGCTTGAAACCATGACATTAGGTGGCAGAGGTGAGTATGGAACAACTGACCCACAACCAACAGCACAGTAAGACAGCAGCTTGTTATCGTGGTAAGTGGCAGATGGTGTGACGGGTGAGTGGGAAAGTGGGATTAGATAATGAGAGCTGATATAGAGTGGGGAAAGCACTAGCACTGACTTGATGGACCAAATGGCTCACTCCAGCACTATAATTATTGTTGTGATTTACAGTCATACAACATGCAAACAGGTTCTTTTGACCCATGGCGTCTGCACCGACCATCAAACACCCATCTATATTAATTGCATTTTTCCCCTCTCGAATCCCCATCAACTACCTCGTTCCCTCCATTCTCTTGCCACCTACCTCCCTAAGGAGTAATTTACAGTGGACAATTAACCTACCCCAACCAACATCTCTTTGGGATGTGAGAGGAAACCAGAGCACCCAGGGGAACCCCAAGCTGTAACAGGGAGGATATCTGATCTCCACATAAACTGCACCAGAGATCAGGATCAAATCTGGGTCTTCAGAACTATGAGGCACCAGCATTAACTGCTGCATCGCTGTGATGCTGGCCTGAAGTTTGGTCATTGCAACTAACCACAAGTGTCTACTCCAGAGGGGAAGGAAGGGAATATTAAACTGCTGTTCTGCAAACCAATTTTTCACATTCTCACCTCCACTAAGCAGAGGAAAATCCTGCGGTGATAGACAATATTAGAAATCTTTTCACAAAATGTCTGTGCTTCCAGCTAACACCATTACAGTCCAGCATACACCGAAGTCATAAAATTTTTATGAGGTTCTCCAGGACTCCTTGTAAAAAAGATAGGAATCTTATTAAATGTTGTTTTGCCTCCAAGGAAAGAAGTCCCCACCGTGAGCCCAAATTATTGCTCAGTCCTTGCTATTGAATCAAAATGTAATTAGAGAAAGAGCTGAATATTTCTGGCATCTGCAAGGCATGTTTTGGACCTCAAAAAGTTATGCACTGAAGTACCTTCAGCAGTGCATCTTCTGAAAGCTTCCAGACTGGGTCAATTGTCATACCCTGTCTCCAGACCTGGACATCAGTTTATTGATGTTCTAAGCTTAGTGCACCGCATGTATATCAGACCAGAAACTGTGTAGTGTCATGCATTGTGCAATAAACAATCCTATTTCTATGAAAAAAAAGGCTTACTTTAAATCAAGGACTTATCTTGTACATTGAAAGGATTACAATTTTTGTTGCAGGTCCTGAGTTCATCTGACATTCCCAGGCCAATGCATCTTGTTTAAATGTTGCTTAAGTAAATGAAAGCGATAAGACACTGCAATAAAAAGAAAAAAATGTTGGAAATGCTGTTTTCTCTCTCAATTCTGACCAAAGGTTTTCGACCTTTGCAGTAGCAACCCCCAACCACCCTCTGCTCATGAACTCCACGTCACACTTCCTCCACTCAATGATCTGCCTTCTGAGCCAGGAAGAGAACCCCTGACAACACTTTGAGGATCCACTCCCATGACTAACAACCTCCACTCCCAACTGATGACAGCAGTCTTGATCTCGCAATCTACCTCGTCATGGCCCGTGAACTTTATTTTTCTACCTGCATGTACTTTCTCTGTAATTGTAACACTATATTCTGCATTCCATGGTCTGGTATGGCAATTCAAATGCGCAGAAATATAAAAAGCTGTAGAGAGTAGTGGACTCAGCCCAATACATCATGGGTACACCCCTCCCCAGCCCTACATTAAGTGCTGCCTCAAGAAGGCAACGTCTATCATCAAAGATCTGCACCATCCAGGTTATGTCATCTTCTCACAGCTACCATCAGGCAGGAGGTACAGAAGCCTGAAGTCCCACACCACCAGGTTCAAGAACAGCAACCGCCCTTCAACCATTCTGCTCTTGAAGCAACCTGCACAACCCTAATCACTACCTCAGTATAGCAACATTATGACCACCTTGCAATATAGTTTTGTTTCATCTGTTCTAATTGTGTTCTTTCTTGTAAAAATTGTGTATGATTTATGTTTAATTTATGTTTTTCTTATAAATGTTGTGTATCTAACGCTATGTGCCTGTGATGCTGCTGCAGGTAAGTTTTGCACTGCACTTGTGTATACACATACTTGTACATATGACAATAAACCTGACTTTGACTTCCTTTTGTACTACTTCAATGTACTTATGTATGGCATGATCAGTATAAACAGCATGCATACAAAAGCTTTTCACCGTATCTCAGTACATGTGACAATAATAAACCAATTACCAGTTACCTTCAAAATGACTCTTGTCACCTGTACCTACTGCAGGTCTAACTCAACGACCCCTCCCACTGATCATACCTCCGGCTCGCCTACTGCCCATCTCTCCTATTCCCTACCATTGGTGCCCACCCTATCCATCTACCCAGAAGCCATTATTTGCCCTGAACCTCCCACCAACCCTCGGCCCAACCCTTCTATGTACTGACCTAATACCTGGTGATCACCACCAACCCTGTGCCTCTCACCCTTGTGAATCCCGGCCCAGTCCTGTCCCTGGACTTCCCTGGTTTCCTTTGTACACACTGCACCAGAAGAGTGTGAATCTTGCTGTGTAACTAGGTACACGTAACTTCACTTTCAGTGTGTCCACTTCTCTGCTCATTTTGGCTAGCATTATGGCCCGAAGGCCTATATATCTATTCCCCTTTCCTTCTCTTCCTTTACTGTCTCTCAGTCTTTACCTCCAGTTACCATGTATCCTTTCACTTCTCTGCACCAAAACTCCCACCTCATTGCTTCACCTTTTCTCCACTTTCCTACTCTACTGCCCCCACATGGCCAAATATGACTTCCTTCAAGATAAGTCTGCAACCTTCCCCCATATCTCACAGTAACCCCACCCAATGCTCTCACCTATCTTCCTGTCGATTGTGCACATTGGGACACCTTACTGTTCCATTCACTCCACCTTGTGCTGAACCCATTCACACTGCCAGTGAAAGAGTCATTAGATATCTCAAGTGCCCCTGCTCAACTAGTCCATTGCATCCATTAACTTATTGCAGATCATTGCATTGACAATTTGGCCTTGATAGAAATCAAGATGCTATTCCTCTTGATGGGAATTCAGGACTATCCTTGTTTTATTTTCCATGACAACTTTGAACCTTACAGAGTTGAGGTCCCATGATAAGGTATCAAAAACAAGAGGGCACAGGTTTAAGGTGAGAGGAAGGAGTTTTAAAGGGAATCTAAAGGGTAAGTTTTTTTTTACAAGAGAGTGATTGATGTCTGGAAGGCATTGCTAGAGGATGTGGTGGAATCAGGTACAATTCCTATGTTTATGAAGCATGGACACGGTGGGTCAAAGAGCATATTTCTGTGCTGTACGACTCTCTGCCTCGATGAAGCCAGCTCATCTCTCCATATTTGTTACTTCATTATCAATTTGATATGGGTATTGGTTTATTATTGTCATGTGTACCGGGATACAGTGAAAAACTTTGTTTGATTGCCATCCAGGCGGATCATGCCATATGCAGGTACATCGAGGTAGTATACAGAAAACAGAATGCAGAACATTGTGCTGTATCTACAAGGAAAGTGAAGGGCAGGTAGACAAGTAAAGTGCAAGGGCCAAGTCAAGGTAGATTGGGAGATCAAGAGTTCATCTTTCAAGTATGAGAGGCCCGTTCAAGAGTCTGATAACAGCGGGATAGAAGCTGTTCTTGAATCTGGTGGTGTGTGCTTTCAAGTTTTTGTATCTTCTGCATGACGGGAAAGGGGAGAAAAGACACAACATGGTCTGCAGCCTCCTATACCTTACTTATCCCACCACTCTTCCCACTCCATCAAAATCCTCATTTAATACAGCCTACTCTTCCATTGCGAGTGTCCCACTGATCTCTCCTCACTAACTTCCTCTTGTAATCTGAGCACAGATCGACTGCTCGTCCTTGATGACCCCGAGCCTTTACTCCTCCGGGTTTCCTGCCATCTGCTTCTGATTTCATCTCTCTCTATTTTGTATCAGCTCTGACTCAGTTAGTAGCACTCTCCTCCACAATTATATAGGGTTGTTGGTTCAAATCCCGATCCAGGGACATGTGCACAAAAATGTGGGTCAATGTAGTACTGAGGAAGTGTTACATACTGTAGCTGGGTATTAAACCAGTTCTCTCAGGTGAACATGAAAAAAAACCTGTAGCACCAAACACCTCCCAGGTTTGATGATATTCTCTCCACTTTTATAAATGTCCCTGTCAAAATAGAGCTGAGTGCCATTAGATTAAGATGTCAGATGATAGAACATAGAAAATAGAACAGTACAGCCCAGGAACAGGCCCTTTGGCCCACGATGTTGTGCCAAACCAATTAAAAGTTATTAATTACATTTAAAAAGTTATTGGTTACACTAATTAAATTATTGTTATTTTTGGTTGTTAAAAACTAATGAAATAAATGATCAGAAAAGTTTAAGGTGCAAATGCCATATTAAATTTCATGCATGGTGGTTTTTGAAAAAGTTTTATTGCATGAGCTAATTTGTTTACAGGTTTCTTTCAATGTAGCTTAAGTTCCCAACTGGCTATATTTAGAACTTTTAATAGGGTAGTTTCCCTGGAGTTGAAGAGGTGTAAGGAGAAAAGAAGGGGTAATTTAAGTAAATAATGGCTGAAACTGCCCATTGTTCCATGTCTACACAATCACATTATAACTTGTATTGGTGAAGTTATCAGTAACCTGCCCAGTGGCAAACACCATTGTAACATGTCCAACTCCCCACATACACACTTTTCCCAATGGAAAATACTATTTAAGGACAACCTGCCCCACCAGGCCTTTGCTGTCTGTTCCTTATAAGTAGCATCTACAGCCTTGCAGCAGCAAAGCAATATCAGGCTGCACCTGGTGCAACCGTGTGTTTGTATTGTGGCTTGGGGACTGACGTTATCGAAACTGTTCTCAGGCACAAGTGAAGGATGTGGGTAGACAAGTACACAAGTCTGGCTATTCATAGCAACGATGACATGCTGGCAAGAGAGATAAAATTCAGATGAATAGGACAACAGAGGTCATGCTCGTTATGCAAGCCAGGATGGTGTATGTGCCTAATAGGTTTCCAAGCCTCCCTGATATCCTCAAGATTCCAGGAATTGAAGTTAAACACCAGGACACTGCTGACAGCAATCAATGAGAAAGACAAGTAATTGTGCTCTATTTTCCTTCAACACTTTTGCTCATTAGCTGTCAAAGATATCAGAGAAGGAAGAATCACCCCATCAGGTACGAAAGAGTGGAGCAGAAATTTGTCCTGTTTGTCACAGTTATACAGCATGAAAACAGACCCTTTGGTCCAACTCATCCATGCCACCAAGTTGCACACTTGAGCTAGTTCCATTTGCCTGGATTTGGCACTTATCCCTCTAAACCCTTACTAACCGCATACCAGTATGATGTCTTTTGAATGTTATAATTGTACCCGAATCTACATCTCTTCCTCTGGCAGCTCGTTCCACATTCCTACTACCCGCTGTGTGAAAAAGCTGCTCGTCATGGCCCCTTTAAATTTTCCCCTTCTCACCTTAAATCTATGCCCTCCAGTTTTAGACTCCCCTACCATCTTGTCAGCATTAAATATACAATGTAGTAAATGTGTGCATGTTGAACTCCTCTACTGAAGTTTGGTTTGCAGAGTCAAAATACTTCTGTTAGTACATCAGGCCTTTAAGGCATACAGCAGAGGACAAATTTCCACTCAATTCTGCTTGTTTCCCAGTAGGCCTGTGAACAGGACGCACTGTGCTGGACAGCCAATGGGAAGAGTGTGGCAGGGAAAGGGCCTGTGTGATTGAAGGCTGCAGGAATATATTAAAGTCAAAGTTGAGTTTGTTGTCACATGCACAAGTACGTGTATACACATGTGCAATGAAAAACTTATTTGCAGCAATATCACAGGCACATGGCATCATATAAGCAGCATTCACAAGAAAAACATAAATTAAACATAAAATATACACAATTTTTACAAGGAAGAACACAATTTCAACAAAAAGAAGTCCATTTTAGTCCAAAGTGATCAAAGTGGTCATAGTGTTGCTTAACTATAGTGGGTAGGGTTTTGTGGTTGGTTCAAGAACTGAATGGTTGAAGGGCCATTCAGAGTTAGCGGCACTTGTGCCTGAATATTGCAGTGATGCAAAGGGTTTCAACAATGAGCTGCCTCTCTGTGTCGTTGCTGAACTGACACTATTTCTGAAATGTACCAAATGAAGTGCACCCATTGAGTGTCTCTGAGAGGAAGGAATCTGACCTTCTTACCCAACACACAAACTAAGAATGGATGATTCACATTCTGCTTTATTTGCATTGTGACTGAGGATTTGAACTGAACATTTCAGAGTCTCAGCAGCATCAGTTTTGCAAATACATAGCCAACAAATGCTTTCCTGCTGCTTGCACGTGTAACAATGATTATCATCTTGTCAGATGTAAAATCATCATCAATTATAGACTGCCAATGGCAGTAATGATGCTATCCTGGTGGGTTTTTTTTTCAAAATCAAAATACCAGCTCTTGCATTTCACAGTCAAAAGACAAGCAAACCAAATCTTTAGCAGTTTCAGAATCACATCTTTAGGAATAGAAATCCACCAATGATTCCAACTTCTTGTTGCACAAAACATTAGATGTTGCAGTTTTTCCCAAAGGTGAATTTCCCAGATCATTGTACATCACCCTCTCAATCATTTAAGGTACATAAACCTTGAAGTACTCCACCTGCTATAAATCTTCCTTGTCTGAGTAATTCTGTTAATGTTAGCAAGCTGCGTTCAAGCACGGCAGCAGCAGGAGTATGGGAGGCTGCCTCTGTCTTCAGGTTAATAGACAAATTCAGAGGGCAAGCACTGAATGTGTCAAGAAGATGAAATACCATTTACCATCGCAGTTGCTCATCTGTTTTGTGGCCGTCCTGATCCAGTCTCTTCTCGTTCATATGATCCTGCATAAAAAATAAAAACAACAGAGAGGGTCAGGAAAGGATCTCCTGTCAGAGTGGATTTGGTTTGATAAGAAAGTTGCTGCCCCAAGTGGTAACACCCTTGTGAATGCAGCAACCTTTTTGCAGACCCTGGGTTTCTACATTCTTCTACATGCCCTGCAGTCTCCTCTTCAGGCCTCGCTCCCACCCTCTTCCGTGAAAACCTGATGGACCAGGGAGAGTCTCTGATGAGTGTGGTATGAGTGACGTGTGCATCAATAAAGCACCCTTGAAAGTTCCAATGCAACACGCTTGCCTACAGTCATGTGATTCTCACATGGCAGAGAGACATCAGAAGCCGGAACATGAAGTCAAAGAAAATAGGAGCAGGAATTAGTCATTCAGTCCCTCAAACCTGTTCCACCAGATCATGACTAAACACCATTTTACTGCCCCATCCTTACACTCCTTGATTCTCTTGATATCCAGTAATCCATTTATCTCTGTTTTGAATGAACTTGATATCAGGGTCTCCACAGCTCTCTGGGATGGATAATTCTAAAGGTTCAACACCCTTTGATTTATTACATTTCTCCTTACCTCAGCCATAAATGGCCTTCCCCCTTATTTTGAGTCTGTAACCCCTGTAACCCTCCTCAGCCAGGGAAATATTGTCCCCGTCTACCCTGTCAAATCCTGTAAGAATTACATGTTTCAATGAGTTCATCTCTCATTTTCTAAACTCTAGAGCATAGAGGCTTAACCTACTCAATCCTTCCTCATACAGCAGGCTTGCCATCCCAGGAACCAATCTGATGAATCCTCACTACACTCTCTCCAGGTATTGAGACCAAAATTGTACACTATACTCCAGTGGTCACACCAAGGCCCGTTATAATTGTTGCAAGGTGTCTTCTCTATTCTTGCAGTAAAGGCCAATAAAGCATTTGCCTACCTAATTGCATGCTGTACCTACATGTTAATTTTCAGTGATCTGTGCACAAGGACACCAAGATCCCTTTAAACATCTACATTTCCTAATCTCTTACTATTTAAAGAATTTTCAGCAATTCTGTTTCTTTCTACCAACATGTATAACTTCATACTTTTCCACATTGTACTCCTGCTCTGGCTGTTTCCCATTTATTTAACCTGTCTATCCTGTTGAGCCTCTTTATATCCTCAGAATGACTCATATTCCACTTGTCATCACTGGAGGCCAAGGCATAATGATTATCCTTGGGCTCAACCAACTGAGTCTGCTTGAGAAATGGCTCCATTTTATATGCCAAACTATGTCATGTCCTTCATTGTGGGAGAAGAGGGGATTAAAAGGAAGGTAGTGGATGCTGTGAGGGAAATGGCTTTCACAAAATATGATTATTGGTATCCAAACTTACATTGCTCTAACAGAAAAATATGTTTCTACTCCAGTCTTAGACAAAATGAAGGGCCCCAGCTCATCTGAAACAGATGAGTGTGCTCTGCAGAATTACAGAGATAATTACTGAGAATATTTTTCCTCACTACTGCAGAGGTAATGTTGGTGTTTTACAGTGTGCAGAAGACTGAAAGCCCTCCTGATAGTCAACTGGTGAGATGACTGCAGCTTGAGCTAACTGTACACACTACTGTCCAAAACAAGCCGTCAACTTTTTCAACACACACAAAATGCCAGAGGAACTCAGCAGGTCAGGCAGCATCTATGGAGGGAAATAAACAGTCAACATTTTGGATCGAGACCCTTCATCAGCTCCAGATTCCAGAATCTTTAGAATCTCTTGTGTCTCCATCAACTTTTTTCTGTCTCAGTCCAACCTGTAATTTTCCTCCTGCTTTCCTGAAGGAAGTTACTTACGGTGCAGTACAAGAAGAGAAGCTGAAGGCTGACACATGATCCTGGTGAAGGGGAAGAGCGGGGTCAGGTACATATTTTATATTTTTAACCCAATATAATCAAGGGCTACAGTAAAGGCAGATTATTATAGAGGCTTGTCATGAATCTGAGGACACTTGGGGAAGAAGATCAAAAACTGCATTCTTCTCAAAGAGTATTTGGATTATCAAAAATAATCACATTTTACACACATGGTCTGTCTTTCAGAATAAATCCTGTTTGAAATGTTTGTCCAGGTTGTCCAATCTGGCAATCTCCTTCACATCATGAGACAGGGTAATACAAAGTGGCCATGTGGCAATGATAGGTTTCCACATACAATCATGTCTTCGTATGAAATAGAGGGAGGCCACAAGTTATGCTGACTCACAGAGTAATCCCATTCTCCCATCAGTGTTCCCTATAACCTATTCTCTCAACATTCCCATCAATTCTCCCCAGATTCTACCACTTACCTATACACCAGGGGCAATATTGAATGGCCATTTAATCCATTAACCTGCACGTCTTTGGGATGTGAGAGGAAACCACGAGGAGAATGTGCAAGCTCCACTGGAGGTTAAAATTGAACCCAGGAGTCTGGCATTTTGAGGCATCAACCTGACCAGCTGTGTCAGTGTGCTACACGGTTGCTTGGTTAGAGGGAGAGTGACAGGGGTGAAAGGTAACTTACAGCATGGAAAGTTTTGTTGGCTCTTGGAAACAAAAGGGCAAAGGCATTCTGCAACAGTACTTCATGCCTTGTGTCATTATCAAAAGGTATGGGCAAAGAAGTCTATGTGTTCCAATGCTTGATGATGAGTAGCAGATTAGAAGTTATACCTTGTTTTAAATAAAGGATGAGAAGAGACAAATGCTGACAAGTTCGACTATTAAACTACAACAAGCGGGTGTGCTTACAGTGGACGCTGAGGAGTTTTTAAGTAATGGACATTGTGATGCCTTGTCTTCTGAGGTTGCCAAGAAGCAGTAGAGAGGTTCACCCAACTAACATCCATCCATACAGCTGGGGGCCCTCTGCCACAATGAAGTGCAACCCCACCTCCACTTAACAAGTCATTCCTCAACTGCATTCCCTCCAGCCAGAAATTCATTAATCTGAAGACATCTGGGCTGGGAAAGCTTTGATAACATCCAGAAGTTGTTTTGTGATCGATTTCTGCAAGATATGCAGGAAATTCATGTCCAGGATCTGATGGCCACTTTGTATTACCCTGTCTCATGACGTGAAGGAGATTGCAAGATTGGACAACCTGGACAAACATTTCCCATCTGAAAATCGTTGTCTCCGCCCCTCCTCGACTCCCCCACCACCACCACCACTCTCAGCCAGCATAAGTACCAGGGCCAAAGTGTCTGAAAGTTCACACTGAATCATAGGACCTCCTATCAGATTTCTCACACACTCTCTGTATCCACAATGTCAGATTAAATCCAGGCACACAAAGCTGAGACATAAAACTTTCTGGACACAGTGACTACTTCCAATCTTGGTTGAGAGTCAGCACATTTACAACTCTTAATTTTTCTGATTTTGGGCAAGGTGGCTGGAACTTCAATGGGGGAATTAACTTTAATGTCCAGATGTAAACCAGTCTTCAAGCCAACCTTTGTCAAACAAGTTGCACCATGTTCTCCCTGTGCCAGCAAAATCAAAAGGCTGCACATTTCCCTGATTACAGTGAAAATAAAAAAAGCTGCTGATTTGAAACAAGACCACAAAATTGCTGGAAAATCCCAGCAAGTCAGGCAGCGATTGTGGAAAGGGAAACAGTCGACATTTGAGGTCCTAGACCCTTCGTTAGAACTCCCAGACCTGAAACATTGACTCTCTCTTTCCACAGATGCTGCCTGACTTGCTGTGTTTTTCCAGCATTTTCTGTTTTTGTCCCTGATGATGTTTACCATGACATAGTTGGTTACACTCCTGCCTCTCAGTCAGAAAACTCGAGTCAAGTCCCACTCCAGAGACTTGAGCACAAAATGTTAGTTGACCTGATATTGCAATGGCAGCCTTCTTCTTAGGATTGAGCATGACCTGTTTCTACTCCAGTTTTGTGGGTTTGAGGTTATTGTGGGAACTGCACTCTTCTGCAGGGGTCTTAACTTTCTCCCTGATTTTTCATCCATCAAGTGTTAAAAAGCAAATGAGATTAAACGTTTGACTTCCACCTGAAAACACTGTAGGAACATTGAGATTAGTCTAGAAGAAGGCATATTTAGTATGTGCTTTAGCTCATCAGAATTCATTGCAGTAATAGTATTGAAAAGCATTGAATGCTGCCAGAGATATCAAGTGGGCTCTTTGACAAGAAATGTTTGACAATTTTTCCCCTTGTTTGGAAAAAGAGCTATAATTTGTCACATCCTCACAATGATATCACAGTAAATACCTGTAACAAAAAAGGTTTTCCGCATGCACTAGCTATGGATCACCTTTGTGTACCGAGATTGTGGCTCTTGTTGGGCTATGTTGTTGTTTGTTAAAGTTGTGCAGAGAGTTCTCTTAAAGGATACACACCACTGGTTCACAATTTAGGCACATATAAATTTTCTCCTTATCTCTTAAAGGATATATTTTATACCCTCCGACTGAGGATGTACTTTATTAGATTTTCCGAGTAAAGTAAGTGGTCTATAACATGGAATAAGTAAAGTGTGTTGCATAGATGCATTTGAAAGGAAGAGGGAAAAGGAAATCAAGGAGAAAGGAGTACACTAGTAACCCACTTAGCATTACCCCACAGAGCACTTATTTGTCTCAGCACTGTTGGTTACCGAGTCCAGACACACCTCCCACACCTCCCGGACACCCGCCCAGGCTGTGCACTTCTGTGCCAGGAACTCCCCCAGCAATGAATCAGCACACAGCTTGGTGTGGAGAGACCGCCTGCGAGACATGGCATTGGGTGGGCTGGGATGAGCAGTGTGGTACATTAGCATTGAAATGTGGGGATCAATGACAATCAGTGGCCATTGAGCTTATTACTGTGGAGAGATGTCTGGGCTGGGGTGAGCTGAGCAGCCAAACAAAGACAGGGGGACACAGCAGCTTCCATCACATCCAACAGGAAGTGACGAGAGAGACGCTAGGATCGGCCGGTCTGCCAACACATGGGGCAGGTGATGGCAGTGCCCAACAATGTCCACACTTACAGTACTGGCCAGGATGCATCCCTGACCCCTGCAGCTCAGCGCTGAGTAGCCAGCTCACAGGCAGTGTCTCCACACTGAGCCAAGGAGCTGTTCATTGCTGTGGGAATGCTTGTTGCCCAGCACTGCGGGGTGGAGAGCAGGGGTTCACACCAGGTTCCCTGTACTAGAACACTGTCAGTCAGCACAGTAATGTAGCAGTTAGCGAAATGCTATTATAGTGCCAGTGACCCTGGTTCAATTCCAGCCGGATAAGATAAGATAAGATAAGATAAGATAAGATTTCTTTACTAGTCACATGTACATCAAAACACACAGTGAAATGCATTTTTTGCGTAGAGTGTTCTGGGGGCAGCCCGCAAGTGTCGCCACATTTCTGGTGCCAACATAGCATGCCCACAACTTCCTAACCCGTACGTCTTTGGAATGTGGGAGGAAACCGGAGCACCAGGCGGAAACCCACGCAGACACAGGGAGAACATACAAACTTCTTACAGACAGCAGTCGGAATTGAACCCGGAGTTTGTACATTCTCCCCGTGTCTGCGTGGGTTTCCTCTGGGTACTCCGGTTTCCTCCAACATTCCAAAGACGTACGGGTTAGGAAGTTGTGGGCATGCTATATTGGCGCCAGAAGTGTGGTGACCCTTGTGGGCTGCCCCCAGAACACTCTATGCAAAAAGATATATTTCACTATGTGTTTCAATGTACATGTGACTAATAAAGATATCTTGTCTCACCTAATGCGACAGTGACCCCTTTTAGCACTGATTTCACAAGCACTCTCATTCCTGGGAACACATGTTGGGTGCAAAGCAAAGTTAGGCGCAAAGTGAAGTATTAGTGTAGAAGGATATGCTGAAAAGTTACAATGTAGCAGGTAGAGTGGAATGAGGTTGGTGTAGAGCAAAACATAGAACATAGAACAGTACAGCACAGGAACATGCCCTCTGTCCCATCATGTCTCTGCCGAACACGATGCCAAATTAAACTAAATCTCTTCTGCCTGCACATTATCCATATCCCTCCATTCCCTGCATATTCATGTGTCTATCTAAAAACCTCATGAACCCCACTATCCTATCTGCTTCCACTACCACCACTGGCAGCCCCCATTCCAGGATCCTACCACTCTCTGTGTAAAAAACTTGCCTGGCACATCTCCCTTAAACTTTCCCCTTCTTACCTTAAATCCATGTCCTTTAGTACTTTCATTTCCTCTAGTCTCTCATAATTTTATAAATTTCTATCAGGTCTCACCTAGGCCTTTAACGCTCTAGAGAAAACAACCCAATATTATCTGACCTCTCCTTATAGCTCATGGCATTCTGGTAAACCTCTTCTGCACCTTTTCCAAAGCCTCCGCATCCTTCCTGTCATGGAACGACCAGAATTGCACACAATAAACAGAGTATAGATTTTCGGAACTATGAGCCTGATTCTGTCAGCCCTCGGATTGCCATACTCAATCAGGGTCAACCACAACTGACTGTGTCTGCTGCTGATTCCACGACCCACCACAGAAGTGGCTCTGGCTATTTAGAATCTCCTCCAGCTGATCTTCTACCCAGTATCTGGCACTGCACTAAAGCGCTGTGAATCTGTGCACCAAAGGAAAGCTGAGCATTCATTTATTGCACAAAACAATGGTGCATTGACACATCATACCACAGAACAAGAGGATGTGGCTACAGACCAGCAGGATGCCCTGCATCAAGTATTTGCCACTGCAAAGAGAAGCCACCAGCAAAAATTGGCCAATGACGTACATTCACTTGTTTTGCATGCACCCCATTCCGGCAGGCTCAGGTATAACACTGATAGAGGCATGTCGTATAGCAAGTACAGCTCAGAGAAACAGAAGCTTTGGGAAGGTTAAGGAAGGTTAAAATGGAGAAGGTTGCCCTATTTCAAGTAAGAGAAAATGATTTCATAGGTTGTGCGTTTTTCTCGATCAGTTTTTTTCCTTTATAACTTTCTGCAAATGCCAACATCAACAGTTCATCGGTAAGTTCAGGAATGGTGATCAGTAGGACTAATCATTCTCAATACCATTAAGCTCTGCAGCACTCTTGGTCATCATATGCCTTTTTAAGGGTTCTTCAATTAGCCCCACTCTCCTGTTCCTTGGCCCCTTAACCACTACAGCACTTTCTCAGTTTAACAAAGATGTGTGATGCAAACAAGCGACTTGTTTGCATCAGACATCTTTGTTAAGCTGAGAAAGTGCTGTTTACTGAAGCCAGGATGTAAGTATGCGGGGGAGAAAGCTACGCTGCAATTGAATTAAGTGCAGACGTCTTTCACAGATACACACCCAAGCAGACAGTCTGTTTGATGTCTCCTTTGCTAAAGTATGCTCTGCCCTTCACATAACTCCTACACTACCATTTTCAAACTGAACCCTTTTAAATGTACCTTATATCAGTGAAAGGGGAAGCCGCCTTCTCTTCAGGTTCATTTAGTGCTGGTTCTTTGATATAGAGTCAAGAGGGGCTTGGTACTCAAATTGAAACTGCCAGGATCACATTGCTTTAAATGTAATTTTTCATCTCCAGCCCATTTAACTTTCTCCCCATCCCTTCTGAAGTTGCAGTATTGTAGCCCCATTAGAAATACATTCCTCAGAAATATCCTGAAATATGTGTCTTGAAATTAGAAGGCTCCTGAATAGAGTGTAAAGTCTGTGCTGTGCAATGAGCACATCCCAATTTGTGCTAGTGTGGGCTGGATGCAATATTTGATTGCCTTTGCTGTAAAAATGTCCGTGTGCATTCTGAGTATGCAAAGCTTCCTCCCATATGGACTAACCTTAGGCTCCAGCTCTTAAAGGGAAAAGTGACTGACGCATATACATCAGCTGCTCACTGACAAAATGGCTGCAACAGTAGCAATAAAGGGGAGGGAACAAGCCTCCTGCCCATAGACGTGGATCTGCATATCTTTGTGGAATAGGGCATGAGGAGGAGGCATGTCCTCTGTGCCAGGCATGTCGCCAAGGTGCTGAGAGCAGGTGTAAAACTGAAGTGCCAGGAAGTGTGTGCAGCTGTTGCTCCCAGGACTGATTGGCACATGTAAGTAAAAACACACTCAATCTCTCTCTCTCTCCTTCTCTTCACAAACTCTATCACATGTGCACACACACACACACACACACAACACCTACACACATATACCACGCACACCTCCACACACACTCACAAACACAACACACACACACTCATAACACAAACATAAACACACCACTCAGACACAGATACCACACACACAAGACACACAGCACAACTGCCCCTACCACCCTGCTCACACAAACACACACACCCCTCTCAACCAAACTTTTATCTTTATCACTGTAAAATTTCAGGCATTACCAGTCAGTCTGCACCCATCTCCACATGCACCCCAGCCCCCAGCCCCTAGCCCATGCAGGAGAACTACTCTACAGAAGAAGAGGAAGACGACACTGTTCCAATGCACCCAACACTGCCTGGCATCTGCTCAGATATTGGCAGCACAATTATTGAAACAAAATCAGAACACTTGTCCATCAGGATCCTTAAAAATACTAATTAATTGGACTAGGTTGAGAAATCCTCACGAACATATCTGCTGAAGATAATGCCTGGTCCTTGGTGTCTTTCATATCACCAGAATCATTGGGGCTGATTGATTGCTTAAGGCAAAGAATATTCATCAAGATGAGAGTACATTTTCAACTGCAACGCACACAAAAAAACAACCTACATCAGCTTTCACTGATGTAGAGGAGGCTGCACCGGATGCAATAAATGACACCAATGGATTCACATGTGAAGGACTGCCTCAGCTGGAAGGACTGTTTAGGGCCCTGAATGGTGGTGAGGAAGGAGGTATAGGGGCAGGGATAACACTTAACATGGTTGCAGAGATAAGTGCCTGAAGGGGGATCAGTGGGGAGGGACAAGCGGACAAGGGAGTCATGGAGAGAGCAATCCCTGCAGAAAGGGAAGAGAGGAGGGGAGATGTGCCTGGTGGTCGGATCCTGTTGGAGACGGCTGAAGTTGCAGAGAATGATCTGTTGGATGCGGAGGCTCCTGGGGTGGTAGGTGAGGATGAGGGGACCTCTATCCCTGTCTGGGCGGAAGGGGGCAAGGGCAGACGTGCGGGAAATAGAAGAGGTGTGGTGAGGGTCATATCGAGAGCAGTGGGGGGGGGAAGCATCTTGTGTACATTTTCAGTCCTGATGAAGGGTCTCAACTGTTCATTTCCCTCCATGGATGCTGCATTTTGTGTGTGTTGCTCCAGATTTCCAATATCTGCAGTCTCTCTCGCGTCTACATTTTCAATTGCCTTGGCTTGTTCCGGAGAACCTGAGGAATGGTGGATTCTTCAATAAGATGTAATAAATCACCTGTTCTGGTCAGTTTTATGTAATATTATTGAAGCTTGGACTGCCAGCACTGGTGATTTCTTGCAGAAAAGACTAAGGGCCCAAGTCACACAATAACTTCCCACTTTGGGATTTGGACATTGAAAACTATAGCCAGGTGATGTGATAGAGATCTGGTATGTTCCCTTTTATTGATTCAGGAGCTTGTGGATTGGGGTCATCAATAGAATCTGTAGGCAATAAAATTAACCCTCACAGCAGTTCCAGAGAAGATCACCTTTTGTCAGCTAACTGAGGAATCCTTAACAAACTAATTCATAGTGGAGAATACTTACCATTCAAACACCATTTATATCATCATTAGACTTTAATTTGCAGGATCTTACTGTGCATAAATTGGATGGGATGAAGTATCTCTATATTTTCACATTAATGGTGCACCAAAAGTACATCAATAGCTGTAGAATATCTTGGGTGTTCTGAGATTATGACAGGAACACCTGTATATAAATGCAAGCCTTTTCAAATGCAGGTAAACCAATGGGAAAATCTGTGGATTCCTTGCTATCCACAGAACTTTGCTCGATCAAAATATGGCATGAGTTGAATGCCTAGTTGTATATTACAGTGCAAGTTCATCATGAACAACAACATTAACAAGCAAAAATCAGACTTGATTTTGGCTCAATTTTTGTTGGTGTCTGTTCACATTTTGAATGGGAGCATCAACAAACTTTAATGCAATGTTTAATACTACCCTGCCTATCTTTGTTTCCACTAACAATGCAAAGAGGAAGATTTTTTTCCCATGGTTGGTGAATCGAGAACTAGAGGCATAGATTTAAGGTTTGAGGGGAAAGATTTAATCAGAACGTGAGGGGTAACTTTTTCCACATAGAGGATGGTGTGTATATGGAACCAGCTGCCAGAGGAAGTAGTTGAGGCAGGTACAATAACAACATTTAAAAGAATTTGGACTGGTACATGGATAGGAAAGGTTTAGAGGGATATGGGTCAAACATCGGCAAATGGGACTAGCTTAGATAGGCATCTTGATCGGCATGAACGAGTTGGACTGAAGGGCCTGTTTCCATGCAATTTGACTCTATGACTCTTAGATAAACCCTTTGCAGATTCTTCCCACCGCAAGCCAAGAAGCGCAAAGACACACAGAATTGCATGCTTGAAAGCACTGGAAGTGAAAGGAGACACATAGTTTACCGTGTAGAGTTGGACACCAACATGATGCTAAGGGAAGTTACAAAACTTAAATATGGTGAAGAAAGGATTGTTTGGGCCCCATCTTTGGCAGCCTCCAACAGGAGGTGAGTGCACACCATGTGTTTGGTGTAGTGCTTGTTTATGTTCCAACAGTTTTCTGGTATTCTCCTAGTAAACCTCCTTCGGACACCCAGGTAGCTTAATTGTGTGGAGGATCCCCAAAGGAATCAAGCTGAAGGATGTGAAAATATTCTCTGGTGTCACTGCATGCCAGAAGCAGCTAAATATCAGTGGCTCATTACCAAGCATTGTTTGAGACCACACCTGTCAAGCACCTTAGGACATTTCCTGTGTGTAAGATGCTATCTAAGTGCAAGCTGTATTGCTGTTTCCACTAAGGTGGAACATTGTAAAAATGGAAAGGTTGAGCGATGCATGGCTGCAGTGTGCTGACAAGGTCAGTTGGAGGTGATATGTAGAAGCCTCCAGGAACACATCGAATGAAAGTTGGCAATTAATATTTGCAGTGAAGGAAGCAGCAAAATTCTGTGTGCAATCCCAAATAATTGCTTTATTGTAATGAACGTAATTTAGTTCTGCAGTCAAGCACCCAGAGCCTTCAGGCTGTGGAGTTTTATGCCAGTGATTGAGTCCTGCGGACTGTGAATGCCTATTGAGTGCACATGTCCTAGAGCTGTCTCAATAACGATGTCCTTTGAGAAAATATAGCTTCTTCTAATGAATGCTTGTCAATTCAGGTCAGCTGGAAAAGTTTTGCCACAATACTAAATACAATTTAGCATGAAGTTTATCGTGGTGTCAATTGGCATCAAGTCCTCTTCAGCCGTACAATGGTATTCACTGGCCCTAAACGGCTCCCAGAGCAGTAATGCTTTAAATTTAAAATTGTTATCCTTGGTCTCAAATTCCTTTTTGGCCTCTCCCCTTCATCCCTCCTTATCTCTGTAAGCTTCAACAACCTTTCAAGGTCTCCTTGCTCTTCCATTTCCAGCCTTTCATCCACACCCGATTTCCTTTGCCCCAGAATTGACACCAATTATACTTCAATCTATTAGGCCCTTAGCTCTGGAATTACCTCCTTAAATCTTTCCTTCTCTCCCCCTTTCCCTGTTCCATTAACCTTCCTCTATGACAAAACTTCAAGTCATCCGTTATAAGAACATAACAAATAGGAGTAGGGGAGGTCACGCAACCCCTGGAACCTGATTTGCTAATTCAATAAGATTATGGCTGATCCGGTCTTTGGAATTAACTTCACTTACCTACTGACTCCCACAATTCTTGATTGTTCAGTAGTCCAAAATCAGCAGTCTCTGGGCAGAAAATTCCAAAGAATCACAATTCTGACACAAGAAATTCTTCCTTACTGCAGTGTT
This sequence comes from Pristis pectinata, assembly GCF_009764475.1. Lineage (NCBI taxonomy): Eukaryota > Metazoa > Chordata > Chondrichthyes > Rhinopristiformes > Pristidae > Pristis > Pristis pectinata. The sequence continues at coordinate 81,478,524 of NC_067409.1, read as the reverse complement.
AAGAGACTATTCTCCCCTATCCTAGACTTTCCCACCAGAGGAAACAACTGCAGCTGCCTTGTTGAGATCACGCCCACTCCCCCCAACCCCTCACAGAATCTTAACAATATCTTTTTTTGTGATGCTGCCTTAACTACATTGTAAATGCAAATTAATATACAGTGGAAGATGGGATGGGACTGATCTATCATATTTCACAGATTTGTTCAGCCTCATACATGACTGAGGCTGTCCTCAGTTAATAACTGTGACATTAAGTGCACTATGAGATTTGGTCCTTTTGTACTAACTGCAACACTCAAACTTCAGAACTAACTTTGAGACTGCACTTCAGACAATGTCTAAGAACTCCCACATATGTACTGTTATCTAAACCATTTGCATTAAGAGCTTGTTTTCTTTAAAACACCTACACATGAACAAAAGTTCCATTCCGTCTGGTCCTGTAGCAGTCATATACCCCCTTCTCTCACAAACTCCCCACTCATCCCACCCCCACCACTGTCCCAAATCTGACAAACCCAGTCAGCAAAATGATCAGGGACAGTGCTGCATTCTGCTCGCACGCGACTGTATAAACTTCGGTTAGGCCACACTTGGAGTATTATGTGCATTTCTGATCACTGCATTACAGGAAGAATGTGGAGGCTTTGGAGAGGGTATAGAAGAGGTTCACCAGGATATTGCCTGGATTAGAGAGGATTAGCTAGAGGTTGGACAAGCTAGATTTGTTTTCTCTGGAGTGTTGGATGCTGAGAAGCGACCTGATAGAAGTATATAAAATTATGAGAGGCATGGATAGGGTAGATAGTCAGGGTCTTTTTCCCAGGGTGGAAATGTCAAATACTAGAGTGCATAGCTTTAAGGTGAGATGGGAAAAGTGTAGAGGGGATTTGCGAGGCAAGTTTTTATTACACAGAGAGTGGTAGGTGCCTGAAACACGTTGCCAGGGATGATAGTGGAAGCAGATACAATAGCAATGTTTAAGAGGCGTTTAGACAGATACATGAACAGGCTGGGAACAGAGGGATATGAGCCATGTGGAGGAAGATGGAATTAGTTGAGATTGACATCATGGTCGGCACAGTCATTGTGGGCTGAATGGCCTGTTCCTGTGCTGTACTGTTCTGTGTTCTGTGCTTGTGTCTCTGCTACAGCACTGCTGCTTCATGAGCTTGTCCAGTGCTTTGATTTATCTGCATCTACTGCAATTCTCAAACATTGCAGCAGCAGTGTGTCTTTTTGGTTGATGTCCTTTCCAAGCCAACAGCTATTGGGGCATTGAATCACAAGTATCACTAACCGGCAAAGGAGAGGTAAGAGGCAAATGTTTTTCCTGAAATGCAATACAACTGTTTCTGACAAGACCCTGAAACCATGACAGTCAAGTATGGCTGAACTTCAAGCAGAGTGTAAAAGTGATCAGAAACCCCAGAATTAAAAGAATTCCTTATCTAGACACTAGTGATTTGTTATTCCTACAACTGAACCACAACACTACAGAAAGGACGTGATTGCACTGGGGAGTGTACAGAGGACACTTATCTGAGATGCAGCATTTCAGTTATGAGGAGAGACTGGATGAGCTGAGTCTGTTTTCCATGGTGGCATAGGAGGCTATCAGATCAGATCAGGTCAGATATCTTTACTAGTCAAATGTACATCGAAACACACAGTGAAATACATCTTTTTGCGTAGAGTGTTCTGGGGGCCATCCACTAGTGTCGCCACGCTTCCGGCGCCAACATAGCATGCCCACAACTTCCTAACCCGTACGTCTTTGGAATGTGGGAGGAAACCAGAGCACCCAGAGGAAACCCACGCAGACATGGGGAGAACATACAAACTCCTTACAGACAGTGGCCGGAAGTCACTGGCACTGTAATAGAATTACGCTAACTGCTACTCTACCATGCAAGGATATGGCAAATGGAATATAATGAAGGAAAATGTGAGGTCATCCACTGTGGTGGAAAATTAGAAAGGCAGAGTCGTTTTTAACAGAGGGATTGAAAGACATTGGTCTTTAGAGGGACTTAGGTGTCCATGTACAGCAAGTAATTAGGAAGGCATATTGCAGGAGGATCTGAGTACAAGAAGTAATTTTATTGAAAGGTGCAAAATTCTGACAGGGCTTGACACATAGCTGCAGAATTTCAAATTCCCCTATATATCAAGTGCTCATAAATCAAGTGCTCAGAAATGAGATCAGTATAGAAGTGTACTTGATGGTAGGAATGGATGGGATGGAACGAAGGACTTGTTTCTGTGCAGTATGACTCCATGACTCCAATATGAATGAGACCGCCACTCCAGAGGGAGTGCTGCACTGTCAAAGGTTCATTTTTCATATCAGACATTCACCCCATCTACCTTTCTTTTGTGCAAAATAGGTTATGGCACTGTCCTGGTCCACCATTCTTTTAAATTAAAAGTCTCATTAGTAAACACTTAACCATAAACCAACATGGAAACATTCTGATGGGATGGAGCAGAACACTTAAAATCTGACATAGTTCACTTTTCTCAGCATGATCTACTGCTTGTTTTTATCGTGAATGATAAAAAGGTTGTAGGTCCGATTTCTGCTGTTAAATTATTAAGAGGTGTGCTAACAGCAATGTTTGGGCTATTGTTTTTGGTTTCAAGTAAAATCTGACCATGCAGTATAAGGGCCCTATGGCCCATTCTGCCCAAGGACCAGCCAATCAATTCATCCCACTCTCCCACTCCTCCCCAGGTCACTGCACACTTTTTATTATATATCAGTTTCCTCTGAAATTTGCAACCGAATTTGTTTTCACCGGCCCTTCATTGAGTGCATTACTGATTACAGCATGTAAAATAAATTCTACATGTCACTTCTCAGCTTCTTTTGCCAAGTAGCATAAACGTGTGTCCTCTTGATATTGACTCTCCAGCTACTGGTAACAGTTGACAATTTCAGAAGAAACTGTTATATTGCCACAGTCAAAATCCCACATCAATTTGAACCGTTTCCCCTTTCTACAGGTTTAGCAATCCCACCTTCTCTGAACTTCCTGCACAATTAAAATCCCTCCTGTGACGTGTTTATAATGCCCATACTTAGTTTTGTTAATCAAAGAGAGGCAACCATTCTCTGCTTCTCAGCATCCTTCTGAACAGCACTTTATAATCAGAGCAGTAAGGATAAACGTTACATGTAACAATTAGGACGAGCAACAGACATTTAAAAACATATGTGCAAGGTCAAAAGGCAACATTTGCCCTTTTTTAAGCAAGATTGGTTTACCTAGTTTTACAGTTGTTTTATATTTAGAAAGTTCACTCATATGTTAAGGTAAGAGGAAAGGGCAATGAGCTAACAATGGAACTTTAACAACAGCTGACTCTTTAGCATTGTTCTTTGGGAAAAATCTGGTAAAGTAAAAAGATAAGTTGAATAGCTATCTGCCTAAGTTACAATTTAATCTTTACAGCCGTTAATAACTTCCTGACCTTTCAACTGACCTAATGTTCATAAACTCTCGCACTGTGTTTCGCTTGCCCTTTCCAAAACCTGGCCCTGTCTCAACGTGTAAGCCACACTTTTCTTCCATTCAGTGAAACCCAGTCACGTGGCCTGCCTCCAGTCCATTGACTGAGTGCAGTCAGACAGAGAGGGCAGAAGAAGGCCATCACCACCGGCATGAGACATCTACCCATGCTGTCATACCGAGACTTTGACCTGCTGAATAGTTCCCATGGCAACACAACAGTACAGAGGGAATACGCAGGGAGATGTAGGCTACTTTGTTAGAAGTGCAGAGGAAATAAAGTTGCCAATCTACATATATACTTCAGGATATGAAGTTAATTACTTTAAGCATGCATATGTGACATATTTACTTTACACTCTTTTCAGGAGGCTGGTCGCTTTGTTCTTGGATTAGTGATCCTGCCAGAATTTCTTCTTTGATGCCTTAGTAACTGAAATGGTATCAGCAATTTAAACGATGACTAAGTATGTTTTAATACTTCAGACAGTGACTCCTACTCCTGCAGGCAGGGTTGAAGGAAGATTCTCAGCTTTCATCCCGTCCCCGTGTTGTCGCTCTTGAGCCAATTTGACATAATTCAACATTAGGCCAGGTTTTATCTTAATTGTTTAAGTAAGTGGTTTGGAGGACTGTCAGAAATACTTCAGGAGAGAATCAAATAACTACTTCTTTTGATGGCAGTCGGCAAAACTGCAGACAAGGGTTACAGGAGTAAGACAAGCCCTTCAGGATTATGCAAGCTGTCAGGAATTACGATGAATATTTAATATATTAAATAGGTTTGTGCATGCCATAATTGCAAGGCTTTTGATTGATGTCAATTACTCATACTTCTTAAAGCTGACATTGTGCATAAGGCAAGAGATTTCATCAACTAATTTACTTTCCTCATGTAAATACAAATTAAATATTCAGGTGACATCAGGAAGGCCCTCGAGATTCTGGGAATTTAAGGATAATATTCTTTTTTATTTTAGTTTATTAGTTATAATAACACTGGGAACAATAAAAAAAACTGTTTTATGGATGGGATGGTTGGAGTCAGGAGAACCTGTAAGGAAACTTCCAGGAATACATCCAGCTGGAGTTGGCTACTCTGCTCTTGGGATATTAAACTTCCAGTGCCAGCTTGGCTTAGGATGGATTTCAGTATGCATATTTAGGCTGGCACCCAAGGGCATGTGCCAGGGAAGGTTAAGTAGGGTTCCTGAAGAATCATCCCATCAAATATGTACAAAACAATGTTTTGCACACAAGTGCACATTTTACCTAGTGACATAAAGGATGCACGTGGGCTGGCAGGTTTAAACTCATGCAAAGGCCCTGCTGAAAGGAATGCTGCTCTTTCAAATACTCCAACTTCAGATGAGCTATCAAATCAGAGCTCCCACTTAGCTGCAAATGTAGCTGTTTGGAAAGCAGAGAGCTGTCTCAGGTCATGGCTGAAATCCTTCCTTCAAGTAAAGGTGTCAATCTTGGCTTGCTTGTAGCAATCTTGTCTCTGGATCATAAGACTGTGGGATCAACTGATACTCCAGCTATATACTAAGGGAGGGCTGGATCACTTGATGAGACCCTTCCTTAAAGTCACCTCTGCTCTCTCAGATGAACATTAAAGATCCCAAGGCCCCAGTAGAAGAACATTATTCCCCAAGCAACCTTATAAAACTTTATTCCCCAAGCAACCTTATAAAACTATGCACCATTATCTCTGTGCTAACCCATTGGGGCTGATTAGGGGGGGTGGGGGGGGGGGAGGGTGGTATGGTTGCTAGGGAGACACCGGAATTCATTGTGGGGCCTAGAGGAGCACTCCTCCTCTTCCTGACCATCACAAATATCTTCAATTAATCAATAATTTCCAAGTCATCTCACTTTCATGCCACACTGCTGACCACCCACAGGCACGGCAGTGGGAGATGCTGCTACAATCAGCCACGAGATTCCTATGAGTCTGAACAATGTCACTGGATCCTTAGCATTTAAATATGAATGAAGCCTCATGCCAAAACTTTATTCTGAAAGTAAGCAGCCTGCCAAAATGAATCCAGTGTTATACAACATTCAATGCAACCGATAGAACTAGCAGGAATTAGTATCTGACAGACAACTTCTCAATGCTTGATGTAGGTTGGCTTCAGGATATTGTCTGCAGACCTCCCTACCCACCCACATAACCCTGACCAGAAGTTAATGTGGAGGGGGAGAGGGTGCGGAGGAGATTCACCAGGACATTGCTTGGATTGGAGGACTTTAGTTATAGGGGGAGATTGGATTGGTGGGGCTTGTTTTCCCTGGAATGATGGAGATTGAGGGGTGTCCTGATATCGGGACATAAAATTAGAAGAGACTTAGATAGGGTAGGTAATCAGAATCATTTTTCCATGATGGGGGTGTCAAAAACAAGAGGGCATGTGTTTAAGTTAAGAGGAAGGAGTCTTAAAGAGGATATGAGGGGAAATTTTTTTTTACACAGAGGGTGAGTGATATCTGGGACTCACTGCCAGAGGAGGTGGTGGAGTCAGATACAATCACTGTGTTTAAGAGGCATTTAGACAAACACTAAAATTGGCAAGGCATAGAAGGATATGGACCTAATGTGGGCAAACAGCATTTGTGTAAGTGGGCAAAAAGATCAGCATGATAATGATGGGCCAAATGCCTATTTGATCCTATAAGGTGGAGAAAGTAAAAAAAGGTATGCATTATTGTAGCACCTTTCACTTCCCTCTCCAAATGTGCCAAAGCTTTTTACAGGCAATGAAGTACTCACAAAGCACAGACACTTACATAATGTGAGAATTGCTGCAGCCAGTTCAACCACAGGAAGCTCCCACAGACAACAGTGTGATTATGACCTGTAATCATTTTCGGTGATGCAATGTGAGGGTCTGAGAGAGTTCTTCTTCTCTTCATAATAATGTTATGAGATGATCTGAGAGATTAGATGGGGACTTGGTTGAATGTCACATTTGAAAATACTTTTAACAGTAGTAGGGCAATCCTCAGTGCACTGCACTGGAGTACCACCACAGATATTTGTGCTCGGACCACTGGAGTGGGGAGTGAACTCAGAACCCTGAGGCTCTACAGCTGAGCTGCTGAAATTAGCAGTAAGGTTTCTCTCAAAAATTTCCCCCCTGAGACCTGGTCTGATTGGCTACCAAAGGTTTAGCAGCAGGAGGCCACAGTCAGGGATGGTGAGGTGAGAGGTACAAGGTAGGAAAGACCCACATTGAAAGAAAGAGAAGAAAAGATTAACGAGGATGTTACCAGGACTAGAGGGCCTGAGTTATAGGGAGAGGTTGGTCAGGCTAGGTCTTTTTTCCTTGGTGCATCAGAGAATGAGGGGTGATCTTATAGAGGTTTATAAAATGATGAGGGGCAAAGACAAGGCGGATGGTAATAGTTTTCTCCCCAGGGTAGGGGAGTCCAAAACTAGGGGGCATAGATTTAGGGTGAGAGGGGAAAGATTTAAAAGGGACTTGAGGGGCAACTTTTTCACGCAAAGGATGGTGAGTATGTGGAACCAGAGGAAGTGGTTGAGGCAGGTACAATAGTATCATTTAAGAAGAACTTGGATAGGTACATGCAGGGGCGGGGCTTAGGGGGATATGGGCTGAACACACAAAATTGGGACTCATTGGGTGGGCACTATGGTTGTCATGGACTTGTTGGGCCGAAAGGCCTGTCTCCATGCTGTATGACTCTATGACTCGAAAAGCCCTCAGCGAAAACGTTCAGGAAAGGGAGAGTCTGTGGAGGAAGAGGAGGGCAAAAAATCCTTGATGACTGGGTAAGTGGAGGAGAGGCAAGGAGAGGGGGCATGAAAAAAGATGCTGAACACCAAAGCCAGTTGTAAAACCTGTCTGGGTCTCTTCTGACCAACCATTCCTATTGTTCAGTGATGCTGCTGCCAGGTAGTGCACACCACAAGGCTATCCATTCGCTCTGATCTTTACATGTTTAGGGCCAGATCAGAATTAAACAGGTGTCCTTCCAGGTCTAATTCCCTGCAGCAGATATTTCATTGGCCTGGAAAGGGGTTGAGTTTGATTCTAGTACCCTGATGCCTCTAATCACCACATTTCCCCATCTCCCAGCCATTTCCCACCACCACCCCCCACCCCCTTGAAGCTTACAATTGTACTAACTAAGTTTGTGCAGCCCATGTGTTCCATTACACTTGACAGATGGTTCAAAAGTTAAACAAAAACTAATGCAAGTACTGGAAATCTGTAATAAAAACAGAAAATGCTGGTCAGGCAGAAAGAGAGACAGAGTGAACATTTCATGTCCAAGATTCTTCATCAGCGCGAGGATAGTGAGCCAATGAACAATCTTGTTTTCTACACTATCACAGCACAGACATTTCCTCTGCTCTCTCCACACCTCCCCTTTCTCTGCAGCCTAACCAAGCTTGTTTTCGCACTTCTCCAGTTCTGATGGAGGGTGATCACCTTGAAATATTAACTCTATTTCCCTTTCAGGTGCTGCCTGGTTTGCAGAGCAATTGATGCTTTTATTTCAGATTTATGCCATCTCTCAATTGTTTAATTTTTAACCTACCAATGATTGACTGGCGGAAATGAAAATGCACAAGAAGCCAAAAGTTCAAAGTTTTCACTGGATTGCAAGGTTGGAAGAGAGGTTTTAAAAACATTGTAGGCCTCATAAATCCTCCCTTTGTATTTTGTTGATGGTGTAGTTCACTGCGTGAGTTGGTCTGAACAGTTGGCACCGTGTTATCTCCTTCACATAGGCACATACAGCACTAAAGCAATAAATGACCAGGGTTGAGTGGAATTTGGATCTTCCGTCTGGATTTATTAGCTAATATTAAATATCATGGTCACTTTAGCACCAGAAATGGAAACTAGATTTTGCACTTATTTAGCTCCTTTATCATTGTGAAATATTCCTGTGTATTTCATACGACCAGTGGCAAATAGTTTGACAGCATGCCACATGGGGAGATATGGGGACATACGACTATCATGGTTTCAGGGTGTTTTAAAGGAGGAAAGAGTAATAGAGAGCCAGAAGTTTAACAGGCAATTTCAGAGTTTGACTGTAGCAGTTGAAACCACAGCCACCAATGGTGGAATAATAAATATTGGAGGTGGTCAGCAATAATAAGAGGAGCACAGGGATCTTAAAGGGCTGATGATTCAGAGAAAGTTATAGAGGTAAAGAGGATATAAAGGGATTTGAAAGCCGGGGTAGAAATTTTATATCTAGGGTATTGCAGGATTGAACCTGTCTGTTCATACTGGATAATGGGTCTTAGTTCCAGTTAGAAAATGGACAGCAGAATCTTGGATGAATTCAGCTTCACAGAGGATAGACCAAGAGAGGCTGGCCAGAAATGTGATAGGGCTAGTCTGGAGGTAACAATGTTGTATTTATGGAAATTGGCTGTCTTAGTGATGGTGTGAATAAACAACTGGAATTTCATTTCAGCATCAAACATGACACCAAGTTTGTGAATGGTCTTGTTCATCCTTGAAGCGTTGCAAGGGATAGGTATGGAGTTTGTAGTCAGTGAATGGCTTTGATATTGGCGTCTAAAGGTAATGGTGTTGTTCTTCACAACAGTTCATATAACAAATTTCTGTTAATTCACTACTGGATTTCACCGTGTTTTTCGATGTCAGGCAAGTAGAGTGACAACTTGGATATGCAGGGGTGGGAAGAGGTAGAGGTGAGATGATTGGGTGTCATCAACCTACATTTGAAGCCAGAATTGTGCTTAGATAATATCATCAAAGGATACCATGTGTATGTTAAATTAGAATGAGCCAAGGCCACTCTCCTGAGGTGTGGGAAGAGAAGCCATTGATGATAATTCTCTGGTTGCAGCTGGATATCTAACAATGGAACCAAATGAGTGCTGTCTTGCCCAGATGGTGGGTGATGGAGAGGCATGGGACCAAGCTAGTGTGCTCAACAATGTCAAAGGCTGCAGCCAGGCTGAGAAGAGCGAGGAGAGTTACCATTGTCACTGCTACATAGGTCGTCAATTCTGACTTTGATCAGAGTTGTTTCCATATTGTGGCAGGACCTGAAACCTGTGCAGATGGATTCAAAACTGAAGTTCCAGGAAAACTCATCTTGGATTTAGGAGTTCACAATATTCAAAGTCTTGGGAAAGAAAAACAGAGATGTGTGATAGTTTGCATGGAGAGAGCAGTTTAGGATATTTTTTAAGGCAAGGGGTTAAGATTGCTTAATGATTGGTGAGGGGAATAGAACCTGGTTTTGTATTTTCAATTTTAAATCAATAGTGCCTTGGGATTCATCAACATTGTCAATCTTTGCAATCCCTGTACATCCCACCACACGTGGGTGGTTCATGAGTGGCATCTCAGCTGGCAGACCTGACGCTAATTAAACACTGATGGATTATTTGTGTTCCTGTCCCAGTCTCCATCGTTTTCACAAGCAGGCAGCCACTCTTGCATCAGAAGGAAATAATTAGAGGTTATTCCAGCTGCCACATTTCCTATTTGGATTTACCCATCTAAGAAGGATGGATAGACAGACAGACAGACAGACAGACAGACAGACACACACACACACACACACACACACACACACACACACACACACACACACACACACACACACATATATATATATGCATGCACACACACATGGGTGTATGCAAAGCGATATTCAGGAACACGTAAATGGGCACACATAAACAGACACACACGAGTACATGCAAACAGACACACATGCAGGAACATACAAACAGACACACTCATGGGAACATGCAACCAGACACGCAGGCACGTACAAAACACATAACTGCACTTGGATTGTCAACACTGCAGGTAGTCTCCAAGAAAAATTGATTTTCTCCTGAACTCTGCTATGAGCAATCCAGGGAGATAAAAAATCACAACAAATGATGAATGCTTTTCATTTCCTTGAATACTAATTCAAATAAGTTGTGATAGGATTAATTATGATGGCTGACTAATAATCAAGAATCAGGTAAAAAAAATGATCATGTGCTATCAGTCTGGTTCTGAGTTGCTGCTGGAGGGCAGGGCACTGTCAAGGTGGACATGTTAGGTGACCAATTACATGGAGAATTGTGACTGGAGACCTGAGGTCAAGTCATGAAACTACCAGGAATAGGTCCTATCAGAGGTGAAAATCCAACTTCACTTACAACTGCCACCTACAGCAGAAAAGAATGCGATAAATGCAGAGAACTGTTACAACATTGCAGGTTCTTCACATATTGTTCATTTATTTGCTCTCAGGAAATGTGCCTGCAACTGAGTGAACGGATTTGTACATGTACCAAATATGCACAGTAAAAAAACTAGACAGGCTTTCAAATTCTTTCATTTTCCAAGGTGTTAAATATATATACATCATCTGGGAATATATCAATTTAAAGAACTATTAAAGAAAATAAACTTCTTTCATACATACCCGAAACTTGGCTGAATGGCAAAATCAAAATCTAACTCCTAATTTTTCCTTGCTCAGCCCAAATTCTAAAATTCAGAACATAACACAGTTTAAGCTGGTTTTCTATTTAGTTAAACCTGTTCAGTTGGCAATGAAAAGTGCTGGCTAGCACACCCAGTGAACATACTGTACCTTTCACCTCAAGAACCTGCCTGCCTGATGGGGTAAAGTGTCATCTGTTGCAAGTGCAGTATGTTCTTTAAAAAACTATAAAAAAATATTAGTTTTTAGTCAGTGCATTGAAAGATCTCTGTCTCCGCTGGAGCAAGTGAATGAGACCTGGGACAGTCTCACACCAGTTCTTACTATCTGTGAAGCCAAAGAGTACTGGCCCTCAGTTGAGCAATGTATTGGCATAAAGTTGATTTGTACATTTAAAGAGTTAGCAATGGTGTGAATAATGAAAATGTTGCACTGGTGAAGCAAGGCTTGAGTTTGTAATCATTAGTTTGTACAACTTTACAAGGTTGGCCAGCTGTGGTTTCGTGGCAGTACCCTTGAGACAGTCAAATGGTGTGGGTTAAGAACTAATTCTAAAGATATGAGTGTATTAATCGAGGCTGAGCTATAGTGGGGGAGTGTTGTGTGGTTGATGAACTGTTTCAGACATGCCTTGTAATCTTCCTTCCTGCCACCCACAGTATATATAGGATTGATTTAAGACATTACAGGGAAATTAAACTTGATCAAGGATGGAGGTTCCCTGCTATTTTGCCCAACATCTATCTCTCAAAAAAAAAGTTCATATAAATATTGTTCTACTATGGGTCATACCAGAAAATATCATACTAGAAGTATGCTTGGAAGAGAAAGGATAATTTCAACAACTCAGTTCTACTGATCTATTGGTTAGTTTGTCAGTTTGTCAGTCTGTTTGATAGAGATTAGAACATAGAACATAGAACAGTACAGCACAATACAGGCCCTTCGGCCCACAATGTTGTGCCGACCTTTAAACCTCGCCTAAAACTATCTAACCCCATCCTCCCACATATCCCTCTATTTTAAATTCCTCCATGTGCTTATCTAGTAATCTCTTGAATTTGACCAATGTACCTGCCTCCACCACTGCCCCAGGCAGCACATTCCATGCCCCAACCACTCTCTGTGTAAAAAACCTTCCTCTGATATCTCCTTTGAACTTCCCACCCATTACTTTAAAGCCATGATTGTAATAATTGTCAACAATGCTGTTATCATTATGAGATTAACAAGACTGTAGGAGGTGATCTGGAAGCCTTGGTCTTTTTTTAAATCCGGCATTTCCTATGTTTCTTCGCATCCTGCTCATCCTTAGAAAAATCCCAATAAACAAGTTTAGCCTCCATCCCTCAAAATTCACAAATGATGTGTTACTGGATTAGTAATCCAAGGAACCTCACAAGTTCAGGCCTCGTGTGTGGGAAAAGAACAAGAATAACATTTCAGGTCGGAGACTCTTCATTAAAGCTCATTAAAATTTCATTTTAGATTTACAGCATCTGCAGTTTCGGTGTGCAGGACATTGAAGGTAGTTTTCAATCTAACAAGAGGGGAAAATAGAGATGATGTGCTGGTATCACCCTGCCAGAAAACTAGACTATCCTAATTCAAAAGATAATATAATCCAACTCAGCAGTCCGCTTGATAGGCACCCCATCCATAACCATTCACGCACTCGACCACCGACGCACAGTAGCAGCAGATTGTACCATCTGCAGGATGCACTGCAGCAACTCACCAAGACTCCTTAGTCACACCTTCCAAACCCATGAGCTCTATCGATTAGAAGAACAAGGCCAGCATAAGCATGGGAACATCACCACCTGGAAATTGCACCCTGCCCCCCCCCCCAAGCTACACACCATCCTGACTTGGAAATATATCACCATTCCTTCACTGTTGCTGGATCAAAATCCTGGAACTCCGGCCCTAACAGCATTGCGGGTATACCCACACCTCAAGGACTGTAGCGGTTCATCAAGGCACCTCACCACCACCTTCTCAAGGGAGCTGGGGATGGACAATTAAATGCTGGCTCAGCCTGCAAAGCCCACATCCCTTGAATATATAAACTCATGTTACTACTTGGCCAAAGCATCCTGTTGCAATGGGGAGCGCAGTGCAGTGCTCATCACCTCTTCCCAAAACTACACAATTTTCCACACTATCAAGTACTTCCATAACATTATGCACTACCAATTATATTGAAGGTAAAATTGGGAGGTAAATGTTTCATGCAACATCAGCTGCTGGAGATCGCAAATGATGCCAAAGTTAAATATTTGTTTCTCTTTTACATTTGTTCTTCATGGGACCGTGACTCAAATTCCATTCTGGTTCCACAGACATAAGGTGCACTCGACATACTTATGGAGAAAGAGATAATGCAGTGGTATAGAAAAACTTGATCATATATCTCTTTGTGTACTTAAAAAAGGAAAAGAGGTGGGTAAGGGATGTTGGTGGGGAGTTCACTGGATACACTGGAAACTTCCCATTCTTGAGGAAAAATGACAGCTCACCTAGGCTGAGCCTAACTAACTCAACACTGGCTCAGTATCAAATATGGCACCCAATTGATTTTTACGGTGACCCATATGGTGCCACCATCTCACTGTAAACAAGGGAAATAAATGTCTCCGGCAGTAACTTAAGACATGTGTTCACCACACGACCTATGGGAGGAAACCCTGTGGCGGAGAAAATGTAAGTACGTTTAAGACCCCCAGGTCCTATGTCCATATGACCCACACCAACACTGTACCTCATTGTTAGGCCCTTACAAACAGAAACCACTTTAAACATGAGCTTAACAAAAACCTCATTAACAACAGTCTGCTGCTTTCTTCAAGTCACCTAAGGCTATCCAGAAGACTAGCAATTAGCAGAGTAAAGAATATCGACTGTTTTGATTAAGATATTATGCTTCCTATTTAAAATGACTTCCTCTTTTTGGGTACAGATTCTGTAAGCTTGGTTTTAATAACTTACACATGTCTGCTTGGCATTTGTAGTCATCCTCGCATTTTGCCAGCAGCTATAAGTAACACAAATAATCTCCTGCATCAAAACATCACAGACAGGTGAAGCTAAATGGCATTTGATCATTATTTACCAGGGATACGACTAAACATTGTGAAAATTTCCAGTTGGACTCAGCTTCTTCTCTATAAAAACAGCAACATGTATGGACAGAGGCAAAATGCTCTGGTGGTTGTGTTTGCCACTGTAGGAACTGTTATTTCCACCTGAGCTGCCTCCTGTTGGGTAAGGTACAATTTCAGAACGGTAGCACAGATGCAGTGCAACACCAATTACACAAGTGGTTCTACTTGGCTGTCACCTATTGAATCAAAGAAGCTTGTTGCACTCCAAGGGCAAAAGTTAAGCTAGCAGTAGCGCACAGTCAGTCATGCCATCTGTCAGGCAGGACATTAAGCCGAGGAATCATCTGGCCTCCCTGGTGAAAAAGGGAGATCCCATAACTTTATTGCAAAAAAGATCAGGAATTTCTACCAGGCATCCTGACCAATATCCATCACTTAACATGTCACTAAAAATAAACACATTATCTTTTATTTCTACATTGTTCTTTGTGAGACCTTGATGTATGATGAATAGCTGTCACAATTTCTACATCACAATACCTTTAAAAATTTACTTCAATAGGAGGAAGATGCTTTCCCTCCTTCCCCCCCAACCTTCCGCAACCCCCTCCTCCACCCCCCAACTCCCTGCCTTTAAAATGGTTCTGTTTGAGTGAGGGTCTTCCCTTGGGTGTCTCCTATGTTCAGGCTGTGACACTGGGACTGAGAGTAACTGAGGCAATTGATGGTCTGTAGGAGGAGCCAGGTGGACAAACACATAGCTCAACTAAAGGGACGTTTTATCTTTAAAATATCCTTTTGAGACTTCTACATCATCTGCAAGCTTGGGGATGGAACGATTACACTTCTATAAAAAACAATGTATCTGCATGCGAATACATTGCTGCACCACACTGATAACATCAACTGGCTGCTATTGTCTCACAGTAACTAGCAAGACCAGCATTCAACAGAAGCTGAACCATAGGTCATAGACAATCTAATTCAAGGCATTACAATTAAACATTGCTTCCGAGCACAAAAACAGTCACTATGATTTTATTTTCCCATTATCCTTTGCTTTCTCTCTCAACAATCTGTGAGAATAACTGCAATATTTTTCCATGATGCCTGATTCCATTGTGGTCCCGCTCTTGCTGCTTAGTTTTGTATGTAATCCCTGGAGAAGGACTGAGTAATACTTTTTGATGAAAGGTCTTAAAATATGATGAAGACATCAGTGGTAGGGAAGTAGAGACACAGGAGATCGCAGATGCTGGAATCTAGAGTAACGCACAAAGTGCTGGAGCAACTCAACAAGTCAGGCAACACCGGAGGAGGGAAATGGACAGTCGATGTTTCGGGTCAAGACCCTTCATCTGGATGGTAATGGTGGGGAAGTTGCTAGAAAAGGTTCTGAGGGACAAGATTTATGTTCCTTTGGAAAGGCAGGGACTGATTGAAAAGGCAGGGAGTGATTATGAGGTGTTGACATGGTTTTGTGAAGGGGAGATCACGTCTCACAAATCTGACTGAGTTTTTTGAGGAGGTTAATAAGAAATTGCTGAAGGCAGAGTGGTAGATGTGGTTTACCTGGACTTCAGTAAGGGTTTTGACAAGGTCCCACATGTTAGGCTGATCCAGAAGGTTAAGGCACGAGGGATCCAAGTTGCAGACACAAGACATTGCAGATGCTGGAATCTGGATCAAAAAACCAAAGTCTGGAAGAATTCAGTGGGTCAGGCAGCATCTGTAGAGCAAAAATGGACAGTTCACATTTTGGGTTGAGACCCTTCATCAGGGGTCATTGGATCTAAATTTGGCCTGGTGATGGGAAACAGAGGATGGGTGTTTTCTTGACTGGAAGTCTGTAATAAGTGGTGTACAGCAGGGTTCGGTGCTGGGACTTTTGTCGTTTATAATACATGTAGAAATGACTTGGATGACAGTGTAGGTAGTATGATTAGTAAGTCTGCAAAAGGACCCAAAAATTGGTAGAGTTGCAAGTAGTGGAGAAGGTTATCTCAGGATACAGTGGGATGTAGATCAGCTGGAAAGTTGGACAGAACGATTGTAGATAGAATCAAATCCAGACAATCGTGAGGTAATGCACTTTGGGAGGTCAAATTTTGGTAGGACATATACTGCAAGCAGCAGGGACCTTAGGAGCACTGATGTACAGAGACACTTTGGGTTGCAAGTCCATAGCTCCCTGAAGGTGGCAGCACAGGTGGATAGGGTGGTCAAAAGGGCCTTCATGTCACAACTGTACAAAGCGTTGGTTAGACCAGACTTAGAGTATTGTGTACAGTTCTGGTTGCCACACCACTGGAAGGATGTGGTAGCAATAGAGTACAGAAGAGAATCACCTGGTAGTTGCCTGGAATGGAGCACTGTGGTTATGAGGAGGGATTAGATGGGCTGGGTTCATTCTCACTGGAAGGTAGGAGGTTGAGGGGTGATCTCACAGAGGTTTATAAAATTATGAGGGGCATGGACAAGATAGATAGTCAGAGTCTTTCTCCCAGGGGTAGAGGAATCTAGAACTAGTGGTGCAGGTTTAAGGTGCAGAAGAGGGGAGAAGTTTAAAGGAGATTTGAGGCAAGGATGGTGACTATTGGAACAAGCTGCCAGAGGAAGTGGTAGAGACAGGTACAACTACAACATATAAAAGGTGTTTGGACAGGTACTTGGATAGAAGGACATAGACAGATACAGGGCTAATACAAGTAAATGGAACTATCATAGATAGGCATCACAGTAGACATGGACAAGGTGAGCTGAAAAGGTCTGTTTTTGTGCTGGACTATTCTATAATGTGATAATAAAGTTTACCTTTGGATAGTCTGCAATTCAGTTTAAATATATTGGATTGAAGCTGAAGCCAAACTAGTCAGCTGCAAAAAAAAAGCTACCTTCCCCACTTTAATGTGGATTTGGGCAATATGCCTTGTCCATACCACTGGCAGCAAATCAGATTCCCACTTCAGCCACTGGCAAGGAGAATGTGATGCAATGCAATGGGGATCTGAACTGAATTAAGAAGTTGGCTTGGAGAAAATGGGGTTATCTTGGGTTCATTTAAGAATATTTAGATTAGCTCATTTTTGATAGTATTGGGTTCAGAATGCCCTGTTCCTATAATCAAATAAATTCAGTTATAAAGAAATCCAAATCCCCACTCCCCATTGACTTATCACACTAAGCAATTATGACTTTGCTTTTCTGTGTCAATCCAAATGTTTTGGCTGAATGCCAAATGTAGTATAACTCCAAGCCAGAGTGTAACCAAGTTTTAAAAGTACCCAGAAGACTAGTTGGATGTCCAATACACTTTAAGAATTTACTGCTGACACATTTTAATGTTTGGAGAAAGTGGGGCATCCTGCCAACTCCTCACCAACATGAAGTTGAAGCCTGTGGGCTGGATATAGTACAAGCCATACCTTACTCAGTAGCCATTTAATTCATTCTTGAGATGTCATCATCACTGACAAGGAAGATGTTTTTTTTATCCTAGTTCTGATGAAAGGTCATCAAACTTAAACACAAGACCTATAAGAATTCTGTACATTTCAATGTCTCATTCTTCTCATCTCAAAAGCATATAAGCCCAAATTGCTTAATTTCTCCTCATACAACATACTCACCAACCCAGAAATCAATATGGTGAACCTTCACTGCACTCCCTCTATCACAAGTATAGCCTTCTTTAGGTAACAACACTAGACCAGTACACAATATTACAGGTACATGAACTCTATTTCTATCTGCACAGATGCTGCCTGACCTGATGGGCATTTCCAGAATTCTTTGTGTTTAATTTCAGATTTCCAGCATCCACAGTTTTTTACTTTTCAATGATTTGGACTCTTTCCTTGCTACAGACACTTAAATAGGCAAGGCATAGAAGTATACGATCTAAAGCGGACAAATGGGATTAGTGTAGATGGCAAAAAGGTTGCCATGGACATGGTGAGCTGAAGGACACGTTTCCCTGTTGTACAAATCCATGACTATAAATGGAGACTGCCTTGCTACTTAGTTACTAGGTTATTTCAGTGTGGATTCAACATCAATATAGATTAAATTAAGTTAAAGTTCCCTCACTCAAGGACCTTAATGAACATTTTTAATGACATTCCTGATCACTTCTTTGTAATCTTAAGTAACTCCATTTTATTTTAATCATCTTGGGAATATCATCACGCCTGTAAAGTGATCCAGTTTATCCATTTTGAGCCAACTAATTCCAGTATAGCTAGGCTGTGGAATTGACAGTCCACCCACCACCGTAAAGATATATTCCCCCTCACAACTAGGGCTATAGACAGGATGCACTGAAGCAACTTAGCAAAGGTTATTGGGTAGCTTCTACAAAATCTCCATCACCCAGAGGAACAAGGGCAGCAGATGCATTAGAGTACCATCACCTCCTCCAAGTTCGTCCTCCGAGCTGAGGACCATTACCACTTACCTCGTGTGGCATAGCGGTGCAGCACATAATGATGCTGCCTCATTGCTTGAGAGACCTGGTTCAGTTCTGACCTTCAGAGCTGTTAGTGTGGAATTTGGCTATTCTCCCTGTGACCGCGTGGGCTTCCCTCACATGCTCCAGTTTCCTCCCATATCCCTAATAAGTGCTAATTGATCGGAATATTGGCCTTTGTAAATTACCTCCACTGCAGTTGGGTGGTAGGAGAACCAGGGTTGAGTTGATGGGCATGTGACAGAGTTTAGGCTCAGGGAAATATGTGGGTAAAAGGATTGCTCTGAGAGCTGGCGTCAACTTAACGGGCCAAATGGCCTCCTTCCTTGTCATAATGTAATATATGAGAATAATGTTATCTCTGAACAAATACTTGAACTACTGCTTGAATTTTCAGATCCTTTAAAATGCCATTTAAATTAATAAAAGAGAAGACATCATGATGTAATTGCTAAAATATTTTTATTGTCATCATGGGCACATCTAATTTTGAATTAACATCATGCGAGTAATTAACATATCAATTTGCATGCACGTTGTTATTCCTACGTTGTCACCAGGCCAAAACCCTGGAACACTCTGCTTAACAACGTTGTGAGAGCAGCTTCAGCACAAGGACTGCTGAGGTTCAAGAAGGAGGTCACCTACCACCTTCGCAAAAGCATCCAGGGATTGGCAATAACTCTTATTCTTATTAGTGATAGTGACATGATGAGAATGAACAAAAATCAAAGAGAGTCAATTGGATAAGCAGCTAACCTATGTGGGTTTCTCGTGCATTTCCTGATGTCTGCTATGGAGCAAGATTTGACTGTCCTTCACTTTTTTCAGACCTGTACAATTTCTGAGAGCTGTGAACGTAGGAGTGTGAAGAGACATCAGCAGTAGATTCATCACGCGTTGTACCGCTGCCAAGGATATATGATGGATGAGAGGAGACTCGTATGGTGTATGAGTATCAGCATCAGCCAATTGTTCTTTGATTCATTTTTTTGTCACCTGGGCATCACTGGAAAGGCCAGCATTTATTAGCAGTTCCTAGTTGCGTGGTTTGCATTTCAGAGTCATTCACATTGGTAAGTCTGGAGTCATATATATAAGCCAGACTAGTTTTGAATGGCAGATGCCCATAAGTGAACCAGATGGGCTTTATAACAAAAATCTGAGTACTACTGATGACTGCCACTTTTTAAAAAAATTCCAGATTATTAACTGAACAATTGCCATAGTGGGATTTGAACTCGAGTCTCTGGATTATTAGATTAGCTTTCTGAAAGACCAGTCCAGTAACTGTTGAACCATCACTGTACCAACTGTAGTGAATGGACTCTTCCCGCTCTGCCAAAATTACATAATTTTACATATTTGTTCAGTAAAGTGGCTGAATAAAGATTTCCCAACATAACACACTTTTATTAGGAACACGTGCTTGAAACTTCTAACAATCAATAAATTTAATAAAGAATTGGAAGTTAACTTTACTGATAACTGTTGCGCCTCTTTTATCCACCTCCTCTCTTCTTGTAAAGTAAAACATTTATAACATTCCTAGCCCTCATTCATAGACTGTTGGGAACGTATTTCCTCCAGATGATTCACAAGCAATTATTTATAAATGGCAAAGTTGAAAGGGCCTTCTGCCGGCTCTTCTCTGTGGACCACCCACCTCGACATCAAGGTTTCAATCAATCTAAAGGTTCCTGATGGGATACAGATAGGGGAAGACCATTCTGCAGTACTAATTCTTGGGCCGGGGGAGGGGTGCACCTCCAGACACTAGGGAGGCCAGTAGTATAGTTCACCGGTCAAAAAAATGTGCAAGAACTTCTCAAAACAAAAAAAAGGCTGCTGCTTTTTAAGGCATTCTGAAAGGTTAAACGGTTCTGTTTTTATTTTTGGTTCGGCTCAGGAGTGTTTTCTGGGTTCTAGTTTCCAATTTTGGTTACTGAGAAGGACTTCAGGCAAATGCATTAACTTCTGTCGAATATAAAATTTAAATTGGTTTAATATTGTCACATGTGCTGAGGTACAGTGAAAAACTTTGTTTTGCATGCCAGCCATACAGATCATTTCATCGCATCAGTGCATTGAGGTAGTACGAGGGAAAACAATAACAGAATGCAAAATAAAGTGTTATATAATAATTTGAAATTAAATTGATAATGAGAATAAATGATACCTGTGTATTTGAAGTCAGCTGCTGCCACCAGCATTCTCACTGACCTCTTCGCAATTCAGATTGGTACTGTAACTCCTTCCCATTTTGGATTGCCACCAGTCTCTCACTGACCAGCACATTGTGTTTTATATCCATAGTCAGAAGCAATTGGTCTGTTGTCTCTGCATAACTTCCACATTAAAGTGAGATGCACAGTTGATAAGATATATAGTCGGAACAAAATTTGGTCCGTTTGGAAAAAAAAACAACTTTTAAGTAGGTCTTCAGGGATGGTTTTCTTTGGTTAATATCAGTAAAAACCCTAATCATCCTTTTAACACTTACACTCAGAGGAAGAAATATGGCCTTTAGTGTTTTCAGTCACTTGTAAAATTAAAACTTAGCTTATGTATTATTGCTAATGGGGCTCAGAGATCCAGAGGCCAGTTTAATGAATGAAAGCTCGCAGCAAAGACATGCAGCAGGATCTCTATTTTAATTGACAAAAAAAAAATCAGAGGAAGAACATCACTATTTTCTGATGCTCTCCTCTTCAGGTTGGCAAACTCAGCACGAACAGATGTGGTGACAGATGCAGAATGGGGTCAAATAAAAGTCATGCCCCACTAATACCAATTCTCTGCTTTCAGGTAAGTGTATTATTTTGGCAACTGATTTATGCAGTAGGCTCCTTTAAATATGCAAACCAACATCCCATGATGTGCCAAGCTGCCTAATTGACATTTTAAATAAGGCATGGCCAGAGCCAAAGGAGTGTATTCTCTGACCAGTTCCACTGACACTGGAGCAGAAGAGGGTCAGGATAGCAGGTGAATGACTCTACATCTCTGTCTCCTCCACCCACTTCCTATCAAAAGAATTCTCTTCCCCACTCCCAAGGGGCTCGAGAGCCTCTGGGTTGCTTGATATTGCACTGAATTGAACCCACTGGGGTGCCCATTTGGAGTAATCAGCTCACTGATTCTCCATGAATTAGGTTAGACACCAGCCCTTCCTGGCCAGAATAGACAGACCATGAGTGCTCAGTAAGTCAGCTGCATAAAAGGTTAGAATTACAGGAAGGGAAAGGTTCCCATTGCCTTCCAAACCCATTTCTTCAGTCCAGGATTGTGACTGAGTGAAACAAGCCCACAAGACTGCAGAGCCATTTAAATTCGGGTTGCTGCTTTGAATTTAATGTCCTTAGAACTTCATTGCTCCCAAATAATTAATGTTCTCAATCTACTGGGCAGAGCATATCCACTTGTGCAATGTCAGTGGTTTAAACCTTAATTGTTATACAGCACTTCCAAACAACTGTTTTCCATCAAATATAGTTTATTACTTGAGAAGAACATTGCCCAGGCAGTGAGCTGGAATCAGAGAACAGTGCCAATGTGAATTGGAAAAGGGTAGTGTAGGGGTACAGTATCCGTCTGAACTGGGAAGGGATAGTGTAGGTGTACAGTGTCAGGCTGAACAGGGAAGGTGCAGTGTAAGGGTACAGTGATGATCTGAATTGGAAGGGGGCAGTGTAGGGGTACAGTATACAGTATGTCTGAAATGGGAAGGGGCAGTAAGGGGTACAGTAATGATCTGAAATAGGAAAGGTTAGTAGAGGGTACAGTGATGATCTGAACTGGAAAAGAACAGTGTAGGGGTACAGTGATGACCTGTACTGGAAAAGGCTAGTAAAGGGGTACAGTGATGATCTGAACTGGGAAAGGACAGTGTAAGGTTCAGCACCAATGTGAACAGCTGGTGAAGTGTACTTGAAATTTAGTCACTTGTATGGCAACCAATTTGTGCACGGCAGACTGCCGCATATAACGCTCTGATAATGACACAATAATTGGTATCAGAAATATTCACTGAGGAATAAATATTGGCAAGACAGCCAGAACACTACTTATTTTTCTTTAATCTTGTGGCCTTTTATGTCTACCTGAGAGAACAGGCCTCATCAAGAATTCGTCATCGTCAGCAGTGCAGCACTCCCGCTTTACTGTCCTGGGGTATCAGCCAAGTCTCAGTAGTGGAGGTGAAGAAGGGATCAGTGCCAGAGTGAACTGGATAGGGGCAGAGTATATGGAGTGGTGTCCAAGATGTGTGTGGTCATGGCCAAATCATCATGTTGATCTGAGAAGTTTGTGTTATTAAAATGCACCACAATTCTGCTACATAATTATTTGAATAATTGTAATTTCTCTATCCTTTGGGCCACATTTGTCCTTGGAAAACATGGGTTTTGTGTTTTGCCTGACCACATTGTTACTCTTTTTACCTCACCCTCATCAATAGCTTAATCTAAAAGTAGATCCCATCACAATTTGCTGCTTAAAAACCTCAAACAGAAGGCCTGTGAGAAGAAAAAAAAACTGGATATATTAAATACTCAAAAATCAAACTGGTAGACTATCTTCCTGAGTGTTAGTCAGTTTCCAGGGGGATTCGGAGGAGATTAACCTGCGACCAGATCGCAAATGACAGCAAATTTATTTTAACCTTCTTTGTGTTAAACAAAATGGGGGGGGGGGGGGGGGGGTGTCAAAGGTCAAGACTCATTCATTTAAGCCTATGTCTCTCAAATGCATTGTACATGCATGTAGCTTTCCAACATTCCTGTAAAGGAAATCATGGAGTTGACTTGTCTCACCTTCTAATGCAGCAAGATACATGCAAACCATAGCCAAGTCACTGGACAGGACAATAAATACATTGCAAGGGGTTGTCAGACAGAAATATGTTCCAGTTTCAGTTGACCACTGAACAAAGAGCAGTTGATGTTCACCACAGGAACCCGTGCTATGTTTAGCTCAGCTTGATCTGTACTTCCTTTGTAGAAATATCACACCAAATTTTACAACAGCAGGACTTCAAACAGCATTTGCTGTGAGTTAGACTTGCCCTTGCACTCTTAGGTCCAGAAACTGAAAGGCAACACTTTAACCATTGTGCACCACTGAAAAAATAGTGCTAAGCAAGGCCTTCCTTTTGCATGCTCCTCCATTGTAGAGCTTTTCTGGATCCAGTGATCATGGCAGAGAAAGGTCTGAAGAGTGCCTGGGGAAGACTGAGGATCATACAGGGGATTGCGGCCAATTGATAAGTACAGGGGTTGGGATAAGGGTTTGACGGAACATCAGGGCACGTTTTTGCTGTTATGATGGGACTGGTGGTCAAGAGGGTGGTCAGAAGGTAGGGGAATTGGTCAGTAATTGAGGGGACAGAATTGGTGGTTGGAGGAATTATGCTGCAGTAATCCAGCATAAGACAAAATCAATAGTTGGGGTGGAGGCCAGTATTGGATGGTGGGAACCATGATGCAATGAAGCAACATAAGTAGGCCTGGGATTTAATTATTTCAATGGATAGGGATACCCTGGAAAGCCCAACAATGACAGAGAGGCAATCTATGTAAGTTGATTTTGACAAAGTTGAGCCAAGTGGTCATGGGGTCAAACCTTAGAACACAAATTCTTGGCTGACACTCATGTGTTGTACAAAGGAAGTGTTCCTCTGTCAGAGGTGGCATCCTCCCAAAGGAACTTTAAAGGGAGCTCTCTTAGGGGGATATAAAAATATTCCTTTCTCTGTTCTAAACAGTAAAGAGGTTCTTCTTGATGCCCTGCCCAATATGTATCCTTCAACAAGCAACAGTAAAGCAGATTATTGGGTGACCATTACATTATGAGTGCTTACTCTGTGCAAATTGGCTGTCATGTTCTACATATTGCAACCCTAACAACACTTCAAAGTGCTTAAATGGATCTACAGAACTTTGAGATTCCTAGGTCCGGAGAAGTTCTGACCAAGTTTCACCATGCTTTTAAAGGACTGAGCTGGAACTGAACCCCATTTGAAAACCCCCTTTTTCTCTAATTCTCTGCATCTCTATTAATGCATCCAGCAATCATAGAATTCTGAGTTTAAGTACAGGGTGATAAGTAACCTGAACCCTGGCATCAACCAGAAAATGGCCCTCTAAGAGCCGAGTGCATCATGTAAAGAACCTTCTAGATCTCCATGCTCTTTTGTGGTGTCTCATATTTTGATGCTTTGCTTATGCTTTCTCAACCAAAACAACACCAATAACATTCAAAAGGAGCCAGAGGCTACAAGAATATACAAAAAAATGAAAAAGCCATTGAATTGATGGGGGTCTTGGTGGCTGCTTCTGTTGCATTTGTCTAACACTCCCACTTCAGAATGGTTCATTCTTAGCATCAATGTCATTCATCCAGTCATAATCTCTGTAATGAAGACCTCTGCCCCCCCAAGTGGAAGAAGATAAGATAAGATCAGATCTTCATTAGTCACATGTAAGTACATCGAAACACACAGTGAAATGCATCTTTTGCATAGCGTGTTCTGGGGGCAGCCCACAAGTGTCACCACGTTTCCAGTGCCAACATAGCATGCCCACAACTTCCTAACCCGTACATCTTTAGAATATGGGAGGAAACTGGAGCACCCGGAGGAAACCCATGCAGACACGGGGAGAACATACAAACTCCTTACAGAATCTGGGTCGCTGGCACTGTAGTAGTGTTGCGCTAACCGCTACACTACTGTGTCTACCCATAAAATTCATACTGGAAGGGCTATATTCGTTAAAAAAGGAAGGGAAGAAGATGGGTACTTCTAAAGAGCTTTTCAAAACGTTTTGCCTTACCACCAACATAGTACCTCGGTTTGCAGTCGTTGTTGGAATGTAGGAAAAATGGCAGTCAATGTGTGCACAGCAAGATCCAACAAATTGCGAGCTGATTTATCTCATCCTACCGCTGAGCCACATTCAACACCTCAAAATGGAATTTACACTTTCACTGCTCTCTAGATCCTTCACTGTTAATATGTGCCGTGGAATATTTGTTTGTGTCTTCCAATCCTTAATGCAGCAAATCAAATGAATGTAAAACCCATTATAAAACAAAGTAATGGGAATAAATGGCATTGAGATTTATGGAATTTGAGCTGTAATCCAACAACCTTCACAGCTTTCTGTGACTCCAAACTTGATTTTGCCAAACCATTCAATTCCCATCCTAGAATTGCTGAGTGGTTTCACCAGTGGAGAATTAGTAATTTAGCACCAGCTCTCATCACTCCGTGTGTGAACACGGCTGCAGGCATCTTTAAGCACCCGCATGCTTGGCCTAGGCAGACAGTGCTCTGCTTTAATTAGAATGTGTTCAAGAAAGAAAAAGAGAAAGTTAAAACAACCAGACTGTGTGCCTGGCTCCTTTATAAAAGGCAGAATGCTGAGTGTGGGAAAGCAGCCGTTTACCAGATCAGTCAGTCTCCGCCTTTGATCTCCTCCCTCCAGACTTAGTTTCAACTATCTAAATTCCGTGTTCCATAAGTGCTTGGATAACACTCTATTATAGATCTCCTGACTGCATTATAATTCATAGCATGCTTCACTATCCATTATAAATGTAAACATTGCAGGAGTTTCAGGCCAAATTTTAAGAACTGTTAACATTTTTTGACTTGTTTAACTGTAGATTAAAACAACAGACAGTCAATAATCCAACAACCAGCCTTTCCTCAAATTTACCACATGTGTGTCACTTTGTAACTGCACTACAACATCAATTAACTGTTTTGAGTAATTTTAGATGTACTTTTAACTTTCTTCCTGCTTCTTGCTGCAGACCTACTCACCCACAGAATTGTCAATGTAGTGACTGACAACAAAATATAAACCCCTCCTAAAATCAGCAAGCTCAGAAAATAAAGTCCACATACAGGCCTTTGCATGAAGTTTGAGTAAGAGGTAGACACCCTATCACCACACTAAATTAATTTCTTACAAAAATGTATTGGTGATGTCCAATGCAAAACATGAGTAGTGAATTGTTTCATGGTTATAAATTACCACTGTTGTATGGAGAAGTTCTGTTTTGTCATCCCTCACACCCATAGGCCCATTGTTCTCAAATACTTTGGATTGACATCAATAACCAAAACTTAAAGGCATAAAACACCTTCAGTGTTGTAGTGGTCCAAGGTGCTTCACCAGAAAGCTGGCGAAGAGAATTTGACATTAAGCTACCTGAGGGTACTTAACGCTAGATGACCAAAATCTGGATCAAAGAGATTATAAGGAACATTTTAAATAAGGAGCAGTTGGGAGATCAAACAGAAGGAATGCCATAGCTTGGAGCCAAGGCAGCTGAAGGCATAGCTGCCAAAAGAGCAACAACAAAAGGCTTCCCCTTTTCCTATCTTCAGTCCTGAAGACGGGTCCTGACCCTAAACGTTGACCACCTGCTTTTCTCCACTGATGCTGCCTGGCCTGCTGAGCACCTCCAGCATCATCGTGTTTTTCAATAACAGAACAGGGCTGCTCAAGGAAACAAAACTGGGAAGCACAGAGATGTCAGAATGTCATGGGATGGAGGTGGTCTCTTCTATGGCTCATATGTACATCACTGTCTGATTGTCAATATGTGAGAGGAGGTCTGTGAATGATTATTACACGTGGTTGAAGAGGACTGAAAAAGCTGAACGTCCCACCTTCCCTAACTTTATGAAGCAGTATCCACCCACAGACATACGTTACCACGTCAGAGCCACTTTTCTGCTCCAACTTTTGTCTTTCCCTCCACAAGCTGTTTTCTTGGCATTACAAATAAGGGCTTTTTTCCAATAGAAAGTCAGAGTGCTTTTCTGAATGTATAATTATTGCACCAAACAGTAAGACCAAATGGACCTGAATTTATATAATCCACAATTGCTATCCTCAGGGCACTCTTTACAGCTGTACACCCAGTGGAAGTTTCTTGAGGGGTGATTGTAATTTGCAAAGAAAGTTCTGCAACAAGACCAGCAGGAGGGAACACTCGTGTAACATCTGAGAGGCAGTACTTTGATAAAGTATTTGCAGAATCTGTTCTGATTCTGGATTTAACATGACTCCCTAATTGAAATGGAGATGCCCAGCTTTAAAGCTGGAGGCCCTTAATTTCTGCAGGAGTTCTCTAGATCTTTTGCAGTAGTAGTGGGAGATTTTGACGGAGACAATGGAAAACACAGCACATGCGGTGGTGGATTGAAATTGTCACCATGGAAATTTAGGACTTAAGCTCATTGAAATCCCTGCAATACTCCAGCCACACAGTAATATGTGCCAGACACCTGCCAACTCTTTCCAAATAAGACAAATCTTTGTGAGAAAAATTGAATCTTAGCATTTCACATGCATCTAATCTTGGTGATTCTGCAAATATTTGACCCAGGCTTTCATTTGTTGCAGGGTGAGATGGAATAAACTCAAAGAAGATGGAATTCAGGTTGAATCACACTGGAAATCCATTGTAAACAAAGGATATGAAATACTGGCTGCACCTTAACCCATATATATAATAAATCTCTATCTCTCTCCCTCTCACTTGTGGTTAGCATAATATTATTACAGTGCCAGCGACCTGGGTTCAATTCCGGCCGCTATCTGTAAGGAGTTTGTACGTGTCTGCATGGGTTTCCTCTAGGTGCTCCAGTTTCCACCCACATTCCAAAGACATAGGAGTTAGGAAGTTGTGGGCATGCTATGTTGGCAGTGGAAGCATGGCGACACTTGCGGGCTGCCCCCAGAACACTCTACACAAAAAGATGCATTAAACTGTGTGTTTTGATGTACATGTGACTAATAAAGATATCTTATCTTCTCTCTCTCTCTCTCTCTCTCTCTCTCCTCTCTTTCTCTTGTGAAAATGACAGATGTTTACACCATATGTTTGGCCATGAGGGCAAAGGGTTAAAATAACTAGCTTGAATTTCTGCAGAGTATAATCATGCACAGAATGTGATGGTTCAAAGACTGACAAATATTTATGTTTGGCTGAGTTTGCTTTAGGGGTTTTATCAGCAATGTCATATTATAGATTACTTGACATAAATTTTAAAAATTGACAACAATAATTTCCAGAGATTGCAACAGTAACATGATGCAACAGATTCACTGCCCATTCAGTGTAACATGTGGCTCTAGTGGCTAAAGAAGCCAGATAACCCAATATCAATCAAGGAATAAGAGTTATTATTTTTTATTACATAACCTTTGATGTGAAGATATATATGAAATTCCAACATGAAAATGGCAAAATTAGATTAGTAATTTCGAACGAATTGCAGAAAAGGAAAACATTTTTTCCAGATTAATTCAATTAATTCATGAAGCTGATTTCATTACGAGGAAATTTTTTGAGTAAAATGATTGACATGACAAGGGCAATAAACTGCCCATTGTAAATTAATTTTGCTTCAACATTTAGAAGTTTCATAAATACTGGAAGAAAGAATTTGCATCTGTACAGCACTTTTCATAACCTCAGCCAATGGAGCACATTTAGCGCGTGATCACCTTATAATGTGTCGATATGACAGCAGCAGGATCAACCAGAAAGTAATGATGACGGAATATGTGCTACTAACTGATGTCTGACAGATAAATATTAGCCAGAATACTGTGAACTCCACTGCTCTTCTTTGAATATCACACTGTGGGATCTTTTATGTTCACATGAACAGACAGATGGGACAGCTCTCCCTCAGAAATGAACTGACGTGCCTGGATATTGCACTCAAGTCTCTGGAGTGAGACTTGAACTCACAACTTCACAGGTCACAGGTGAGTGTGCTGAAAAAAGACATCAGTTTACCACGCTGAAAGGAAGCCTGTCCAAGAGGCAGGCTGCTTCAACACAAACATTGTAACCTCGCAATATTGTAAAAGGCATTATTTGTCAAGCTGCACTCCAGAAATCTGCCTTGTCTGAGAACTCCCACAGAAACCTTAATGCGAGAGAGGAGGCACAATAATAATAACAAAAATCAGCTTCCCTTGCAGCACCATCCCATTGAGAAAATGGAAATGAAACAGACAACTCGAATATATACTTAAAATGCCAGAAGTTTGGAGCTGCACAATTACCTAGTGAAAACTGATCAAATGTAATGAAACAATTAATTGACATAATAAAGATAAAATGGATTTAACATATGCATTTTAGCATGTAAAATTATATTTATTTTATTCCTTAAGTAAAATGGTTTTTGTGTCTGAATTTTGGAGCAATGTTGTTTAATTTATGAGCTAATATTTATTGACAACAGCTCAGGAACAAAGTCTGTGCAATCCAGTAAAGTAATTCTAACTGGAATATATTGCAGGAAGAGAAAGGAATCCTCTGGAGTTGCAAAACAAAAGTGTTGTGCTGCAGGATGGATTTCTCCATAGCACAGCTGCATGAGTTTCTGAAGCCTTTGCATTAGTTTGTTCATGGTTCAAAGTCCAAAATATAATCAATTTCAAACAAGGACGGTTTTTCATCTAAACTCTCAAATTTGTGATTGAAACCATGCCATGAGATTATTCCTCTTCATGACTTGCTGTAGCTGCACCAAAAACAAATTAAACAAGGCAATGAGCTTAGACTTGCAGATTGAAACTCAAAGAATCCAAACAAAAATTAGTAATAAAAAATGGATGGTATCGCCAGAGTGCTAAGAATTAGTTATCATCTCAGATAACCAAGGAGCACACTGAACCAGCAGTGTTCTTCGCTTTATGGTTTTACAAGAGAACCTCACAGGATACTCAACTACATCATCAAATACATGGATGGATTTCACTTCATTGTCAGATCAATTCGGAAACCACCAAGCTAGAAAATAAAACAACTAGAGAATATGGATGTACCTTTTCAATGCCTCTGAACTTATTAGGATATCAGTCCGTTTCATCCCAGTCTCAATCACATTCCCCACCTCTAAATCAAATGTATCTTGAAGCACCACATTTTTCTTTAATTTGTTCTTGGGATGTGGATCTTGCTGGTTAGCATCAGATTTGCTGCCCATCTCGACTTGACTTACCAGGCCAATGATATGGGACTGGGCATTTGAACATAAATGATTTCAATCTTGCAGATTGGGATTGGAACCCACATTCTACCTCACTGGAGCAAAACTTTGTCAACTGAGTCCATATTATAAAACAATCTTGAGCTCCAGGGAGATCCACAACCAAAACTTAATTTGCACATTTATGTACAAAGATTATCTGCAATTCAATAACCCAATCTTGCTCTGTCAACAGCCATGAAAGGGGAGCCTATCCACATTCTCTCATCACTAGGCCTCTAGATGAATAGGCAGGTCCAACACAGTTATACGTGGTGAAGAGCTGAATATACTGTATGTTCTGTTATAAATCAAATTAGAAAAGGAAAACACAAATTACTTACCTTTTTTCATTAAAGACTCCCACACGGCCAACCAGGATGTCAAATGTCAAGAAGAAATAAGAGGTCTGGCACTTACTGCCTCCAAATCTTCTCTCATGCTCTTTAGCAGAGCTGTTTATGGGTAAGAGAAAGATTCTTGTTTTTGGGTTTCTATAACAATCTGCCTGCTGATGAAACTTCCTGTAGAGAATGTACTTTGGACTTTCCCTGAGTGATTTGTAACAAATATCACTTGAATACTATGTGCCGTCAAGATATGCTGCCATTCAATAAAATATTACAGAAATCTAGACAGCAGAGATTTTCCTATTTGGGTGTTTGATTCAGCATTCACTGGACCAATGTGCAACAGCCCCATTTGATATTGTGAGCCAGC
The DNA here is from genome assembly GCF_009764475.1 of Pristis pectinata. Lineage (NCBI taxonomy): Eukaryota > Metazoa > Chordata > Chondrichthyes > Rhinopristiformes > Pristidae > Pristis > Pristis pectinata. Next base: position 81,447,165 of record NC_067409.1, on the reverse strand, counting down.
ATACGTTATCCAAGGTAGGTCACCCCAACACCACTATCTGCATCCTGCTACCCACCATACAATGGACCTGCTGCTGTGAGAGTTGGCATTTAGAGAGGTGGAGCCATTTCATGGTAAGTGCTGGACAATTGTCTGGTTCAAGGTCAAGTTAAAGTTTATTGTTGTCAAAGACACAGGGTATAAATGCCGTGAAAATTAGCTCTTGCAGTAGCAGCACAGTACATTACAAGACAAGGACAAAAATAAGTTAACATAAGCTTAAGTTAAAATTAATTATTCATAATTTACACACGTGCAAAATAAACAACAAAATAAACATAACCACGTTAGTGCAAGATTGAGAGACAGAGAAAAAAAATAGTCCGAGGTAGTGTTAAGGATTTTCTGGTCAGTTCAAGAACCTGATGGGAGTGGGGAAGAAGCTGTTGAACCTTGAGGTGTGGGATTTCAGGATCCTGTACCTCGTGCCTGATGGCAGCATCAAGAAGAAGGTATAGCCCAGATGGTGGGGGGTATCTGGTGATGTCCCTTCCCACCCTTGTAATGAACGTTTGAGCCTTAAAATGCCTTGAGAATCTGTTGACTGCGCACTAAATGTGGAGGCAGAAAACAGTGTCTGGCATAACTCTAACATCTTCACAACAGGATAGTGGTGGTTCAGTATGGGGTGGCAGCAAAGCAAGTGGTTCGGCTTTCCATTCCAGGGCACCCCTCAGTATGCAGGGCAGTACCATGAGTCTCCTGAGGCAGAGGAAGCAGTCGATCTTTGCACTCACTTTTGCCACATGGAATCTACGGGTATCCTCACGGCAGACGACACAGTTCTTCAGCTGGTCACTTCTGGAACTAGGTTGGGGCAAGCAGGGAAGGTTTCCATTGACGTGCCACTAAAGGATGTACCCATCAATGCAACGCATCTGTCCCAGTGAAGTGACAATGAGAGGAGATGCCCATCAATAAGCATGTCCTCTCATTGTACTGGGTGAAACAGCACCGATGCACATTGCTGGCCCAGACCTGGGACAACCAGGGCAGGACCCCATTGGTGGGCTATCACTAACCCAAAGCTGGGGCAACCAGAGGAGAGAACCTTCATTATTCTTCCCTTTCTTTCTGCAAAAAGGCAAACAGAGGGAGTTCCCATTGGGAAATCCATTGTCCCAAAATCATGGATATATCAAACAATGGATATAATAAAGCTGTTCCCATAAATCTGTCTCACCAATTACGTAGAAACAGGAAAGGGAAAAAACACAGGAAAAAAATTCAAAATGCTGATGAAAATTTTATTTCCGTAAACAACCACCTCAGCAAACTTGGCACTGTTTTTAAATGATCAGTTTGGTGTCTGGCCACTTCATTGGCATAAATACAAGGAACATGCACCAACATCCAAATTAGAACATAGGCTCTAATTTAATATAATTAAATTAACAGTAGCATCAGTACAAAACCCAAAATGCTGAAGGCTGGATGCAGTACTAAACAGTCACAATCCATTTGTAGCGTATCGCTACCCTTTCTTAGACTCCTAATTCCATCTTTACACCTGTTATTGATATGAATGAAGCATGCAATTCTCTATTATGTTGTGCTCCATCAAATAATAGTAAGCATGAAGTCAGTAACTTCCAAAGCAATGAACAGTTCTGAAATTAAAAAGAATGCCCAATTTCACTTTTTCAAGTTATATTTTGAAACCAAGCTTGATTCAGATATGTTAAATTATCAGGACAACTCTATCTTAAAGGACTCAGATGAATCTGTTAATCCTTTAGTTTCTGATGAAAAGTCACTGAGCCAAAAATCTTTCGCTGGTTCTTTCTTCACTTGACCACCTAAGTACTTCCAGCATTTGTTTTCATTTCAGATTTTTGCCATCAGCTGTATTTTGTTTTTAGGTCAAAGAAGGATATTCTGGCTCAATTAATACTAGTTATTGCAAGTATTGAAATTCCTGTTCAACTGTCACCTTTGTCCCACCATTCTAGACCTATCCAGCCCTTCATTACACTGAGACCTCAGTGTCCCTCCAATGCTGGATCCTTGTACAGCTTCCACATCCTACCTTTGAAGATCCTGCCTTCATCTGTTCAGGCCCTAACTCTGGAATTACTTCCCTAAACCTCTCCACCTCTATCTCCTCTTTTAATTTAACCAGGTGATCTGTGCATATGACTCCTTTGGCAAAATGTGTGATTGTGCCTTTGTGAAGCATGAAAGGTAAGGGAAAAGTTGTAACTCTTCAGTGTCTAGGGTTACCAGCCCTTTAGGATAATAAAAATATTACAAAAATTATTTTAACCTTTATTTATTATTTATAAAAATTATGGAATGAACACAGATGGATCTATTCACTTTCTGCTGATTGTAAAAATACACTGTACCCAGAGGATGGATGTATCAGTCAATCAACGGTGCAGGTTTTTTTTAAACTTTATCCACAGGATGTGGGCTTCACTGGCAAAGCCTACATCCATTGTCCCTGACGAAATCCAGAACACTGCTACAACAACCAAGGAGGGTCGTGGCTGTCATGTGACAGCACTGCCCATTACCTGGTCGAAAGACACACCACTGCTAATCAAGGTTTGGCTCCACCCCACCCATCAGCGCACACCTGACCATTGGTCACTTTAAGCATCTTTGTACTTGGCACTGGGCCATTGGCCTTTGTAAATTATCTGGGCTGGACCCCCACCCGCCCCCAGCACTATAAAGAGTGCCACATGTGCTCAGCTCTCTCTCTTTTGCCTGCCCCGAGGGATCACCCTGATTCATCCCAGGCAGAGGACTGTGGAATGGCGCTGGAGAAGTCGTTGGTGAGGTGTGCACTGTTGAAAAGGTTGGGAGCACTTTAGTTAGTGTCTCTAGTAGCATGGAGCCATGCCTGCACTGAGTCAAGGGGTGGCAGGTATTGTATTGTTTTTCCTTGATTGTCTGTACCTAGTTCGTTGTGTGTGTGTATATTTTATTCCTGTTGTGATTTTCCCATGCTCACTATAAACTGTGCACGTTTGTGTGTGTTATCCCCATTACCATTTTCCCACGTTTGTCTTTTGTAAATAAATCATTCTTCTCCAGACTGTGTTCAGAGTCCTTGCTTTCTGAGACCTCGAATCTGTTTCACAACAAATACAAATCCCACTTTTTATATTTTCTTTGAATGCTGGTTTCCAAAACTTCTAAATATGAGAATGAAATGCTGTTTGGCAGATATCCAAGTGAGTAATTCAGAGTATGTGCAGTCTTCAATTGGCATGAAAACCAGGAAACTGTGGGGGTAGATGTGGTGAGAGTACAGGGCAGGGCGGTTAGAGACAAGAGGGTCACTATCAAAAGCTCCAGTGATTTATTGAGTTGGAGCTTCTACCAGTCAAAGTAAGGGCTTCAGCAGGAGAAACACTGGCCATCAGGATTGACTCAGAGTTAGAAAAGATGAGGGGTGATGTCCAGAACACAGACTAATTACTTGCTCTCAAAATAACCACGAGACTAATGGCACTTACCATAATTTAGAAACAGTTGGTAGAGTGACTTCATACAAAAGGCAGATACATAGTGAAATTCAGAAGTCCTAAAGTAGCTGCCATAATGTAATGCTCTGCTGTTAGCTTTGCAAGACAGCAACTTATGGTCTGGCCCACCATTGAAAGGTACAGAACAGCATGAAGTTCCAACTTCTGCTCTCAAGATTTTAACCAAACCCACCATTGTTGAGTGTGGTCCATTCCAATCCAAAGACTCTTTCAACAATAAGTATATTAATTACTGCCTGTCAATCTCTCTGGCACTGAAAAGTCAATTGGATTTGTTTATTATTGTCACATGTGCCAGGGTGGCATGGTAGTGTAGCGGTTAGTGTAACGATATTACAGCGCCAGCAATCAGGGTTGAATTCCTGCCACTGTCTGTAAGGAGTTTGCACATTCTCCTGGTGACTGCATGGGTTTCCTCCCACATTCCAAAAGACGTATGGGTTAGTAGGTTAACATGGGTGTAATTGGTGGCGCAGGCTCGTTGGGCTGGAAGGGCCTGTTACCGTGCTGTATAAATAGTTTTATAAAGTCTAAAGATACAGTGAAAAGCTTTTGTTTTGCGTTCCATCCAGACAGATCGTGCCACACATAATTACATCGAGGTAGTAAAGAGAAAACAAAATGCAGAATATAGTGTTGCAGAGAAAGTGCAGTAGGTCTTATTCCTCTGAGTTGACAGCATCTTGAAAAGATTCAAAAAGTGTTACTTTTCCTTTCTACCAAAACAAAAATAAGTTCATACACTCCCTGCTAAGTTAATAGACAATACTGGACCAAGAAGTAGGTTTGATTTTAATCCTGCCTTCTTTGTCCAAGGATGCTGAGGCTAATTTTATTATGCCAGCTACTGCCTTGGTTATATACTGACAACTTTGGACTCATTGAACCTGACAATTAGTTTGATCGGGTTTTGCTTTCACAAGGCCACCAATTTAATAGTCCATTCATTATACCTAGTTCTTAAGTGACTGCCTCAAATTTAAGAATTTGTAATTACACAGCACCTGAATTGCAGAATGTGCTTAAGCACTTCACATCAGCAAATCATCTTGTAGATACAAACAGGAGATGCTGCAAATATACAGCAGGTTGGATAGGATCATTTAATTTATGACGTACCTTTAACACTGTCTCTCAATCTGACCTCAGCAGCTCTGTGGTATGACTCAACGTTGAGTCATACCAGTCCCCTCAAACTAAAGTTAATGGGCTGTACAGCCTACACTCCTCCTTGATCTCACCTCCACCTTTCCCCTCCATCAGAACTGATACACTGCTCATGAGAACTTTATTGATCAGAACAAGAGATAAACATTTTAAAGGGCATTTATAATCTGATATAAAACCAAAATAGTCTGGAATTTTTGTCTAGGTCAGGCAGCATCAGTAGAGGGAAAAGCAGAATTAACATTTCAGAATTTTGTATTTTATTTCAGACTTCCAGCATATGCAGTGTTTTGCTTTTGTCCAGCTGAATTTGTCATGTGGTTTGCCCTTCTAACAGACACCTCTGGTGGAATTGAGATGCCTGATTCTAGACTTTGGAAACAGGGACTCTACATGAAGTCTAACACAGGAAGGTATTTCTAGAAGGGTAGAGAAAATGATTCAAGGACATTCTCAATATTTCCTGGAAAAATTGCAACATCACCACCATTTCTCAAAATGGAGAAGCAGCATTGGGGAAAGCATGGAGCACTTCGAGTCTCTACAGCACCAGGTGCCAATAGAACATATACATGACAGCCCAAACTACACACCCACCCACCTCATCAAGCACTTCTTTCTCCACCTCGGTCTGTGGATTCGGCAAAGGACTCTCAGATCTCAAGGACTGAATGGAAACAAGTCATCCTTGACACCAAGGAGCTGCCTGAGAAGGAAAACAGAGATAGTATCCTGAATTAGTTTTTGATTTTGCAATGAGGATAACTCTGTACTGACATTTCATATTCTCCAGTCTACAGAGAGGAGACAGCAGCAGTGATGAACTTTACCCTGATAGGAGACTGACAGAAACCAGAACACGTATCAACCCACAATTACCTTTGCCTTGATTCCATGTGGAATAATTTCAATAATTAGTGCTTATTGGGTAGACTTACTACAACACTAGCAGAGAAATGTCGTACATAAATGCATTATTTTAATCAGAAAGTGAATGCCAAATTAGTTTACTGGCTTAGTAATGCAAAACAGATGATGATAAATGGATGAGCCTCTGCATGGGACTTGATGATTACTGGAGTTCTTCAGGGATCTGTTCAGGGCTCCCTGCTGTTCGCACTCTTCATAAATAATGTGAAGGAGGGCACTTCTTGTCAGATTATAAAATTTGCTGATGGCTTCAAGCTACGTGAGCAGGTGGCTAGCATTCAAAGGGATCGAGCAAAAGGATTTGAAAGACAGGTAAATGTTTAGCAATGCACATTGGAACAACAGAAAGGCATCACATTCATGATGAAAAGCATCCAATGGCAAAGGTGGAATTGTGAAAAAAAATGGTTGCAATTACTGAAGGTAACAAGGCGAAGCTAATAATGCACTGGTATGTATTTCAAGGACATTTCAATGCAGAAAAGGGAAATAAAGAAGGTAGACTATCACATAGCTCTTTAGAGCACTTCATGAACCAGGGATATTTTATAGCCAATGGAGAACTTCTATCAATGAAGCCACTACTGTAAAGTTTGAACAATGACAGCCAATTTGCACATAGGAACATCTCACAGACCATCTCAATACAGTAACATGGGAACTTTCTGTTCACCTGAAAGGACAACCAGAGCCTCAGTTTAAAACTGACACAAGACTGTACTGGAGCAACCTAAATTTTATATCTCAGGTGGGAGCCTTCTGACTTCTAGGCAATGGTGCTATCACTAATTTATGACTAATAGCATGATTAACATGTTACTTCAGTGCTCTATGCCTCATTAGTAAAGCTTTGCTTGGATTAGTTCATGCTGCTTATCTCTGCTCACTGTGGTTGGTAAGATAATTGCATGAGTCCTGGTGAAGAAAGTCCAAGTGCTTGCTGACAGAATCTACCGAGTACAGTGAGGATTCAGAACTACTTTCGTTCTCCACAGATGATGCTGCATTTATCTCCAACTCACTCAAGGAATTGTAGATAATGATCAACAAATTCCCTAATGCATGCACCATGATTGGCATGGCAAATGATATCTAGAGAGTGTACTGTGATCTCATCCAAAATCTACATCGATAATGAAGCTCTAAACAATTTGGGTTGCTTTCTGCTTCAGCTCAATTCTGACCAGCTTAATTGGCCTTGATAGATAGCTTGATATGTGTGATAGTGTGATGTGAAAATTGGCAAAACTTGTGTCACCTTTGGCAGACCCTACCAGTCCAGGATGACTAGCTACTAACCCTCAACATAAAGGTGTTTCAGTCACCTACTCCAAGCAAGAGCAGTCTCCATCTTTGGTGTCTCAGAAAGTGCTTGGATTCACTTGGGTCCAATATTATTGGAAATGGGATCCTTGATAGAACTAGCCTGCAGTCTATGAAGGTACATGATAGATGCTTGAAAGCTTCACTAGCTGGGACATGTGGAGCACAAGCCTCAGGTCTGGTAAAAAAAAACTGTGCTCCACTCAAGAACCACTTGTGCTTTACAGGAAAGCCAAAGCTCCAATACAATGAAAAGGTAAAGCAAGATATCAAGAAACTCAGCATTCCCATTGATGACTGGGAGAATGCTGTCCACAGTATGGGGGAAACTGGGTCAAGTCTATTGGAATCACTGTGGAAACCCACTAAACAGCCCAAGCCAAGGCCTGAAAGTGATCCAGGAAGTAGCACATACTCCAGTCTCTAACTGGTGGGTGAACCTGCAGCCATTGCAGGAAGGTTTGCCATTACTCACCAGATAAACTACTATACTACTGATAAACACTGACTTTATCATGTTTCCCTTCATCTGTAAAACTGTTGGATGACCACACACACATTGCCTCCTATCAAAATAGTACTGAGGCACTGATGGTTCAGAATGATCAGGCTGAATCTGGGATTTTGGGAGCCACGTGGAGGGAAATCAATTGATCCAAATCTTAAAATTAAAATAGGAATATAGAGCAGTTAGATCTTAGGTAAGTTTTATTTCTAACTGGGGTTTACAAAATGAAATTGCAATCAGTGAGAAAAGTGCTGCAAGGATCGACCTTGCATTGCAGCAGTGCCAACATGGAAAGACTACATGGTGATGCAGAGTAGGATGAGGTTGATTAACAGAGTTAAAAAAGAAAATGAACAAATGTCTGTTTGTGCAGTGGAAGGTATAAGAACTGATAAGAAAGATCAAACAGGAGGTAGAGCATAATTGCTCCTGAGAAAATGGATACATAATGTCTCTTAGTGTAGCAGTTAACATCATGCTTTTACAGCGCCAGTGACCCTGGTTCAATTCCAGCTGCTGTCTGTAAGGAGTTTGTACGTTCTCCCTGTGTCTGTGTGGATTTCCTCCGGGTGCCTCTTATAGAACAGAAGGTCATTTGGTTCATTGTACGTGTGACAGTTCTTTGAATGAGCCCTCTAATTAATCCCATTCTTTTGCTGTAGTTCTTTTATTGAAAGAAAGGTAAAATCTTTTGAAAGTCAACAATAAATCAGTAAGTTGTGTAAAAAAAACTATTCAAGCAATGAAAAATAGATTTCAGAGACCCAAAACATGTTGGCAAAAAAAATACTATCTCCCATCTATCTTTCAGTCCAGATGAAGGGTCTCGACCCAAAACGTCGACTGTCCATTTCCCTCCATAGATGCTGTCTGACCTGCTGAGTTCCTCCAGCATCTTGTGTGTGGCTCTGGATCAGATTGGAAATGGCTAATTTGTTACCAGCTGGAATGGCACTATAAAAACTCAGCTTGTACTGCTCAATGTTATACATTTAGTCATTAAGATAAGAGTATCTCTGGATATGGTACGGTAGTGTAGCGTTTAGCATAATGCTATGACAGCGCCAGCGACCAGTGTTCAATTCCGGCCGCTGTCTAAGGAGTTTGTATGTTCTCCCCGTGACTGTGTGGGTTTCCTCCAGGTGCTCTGATTTCCTCCCACATTCCAAAGATGTACGGGTTAGGAAATTGTGGGCATGCTATGTTGGTGCCGGAAATGCGGCGACACTTGCGGGCTGCCCCCCCACCCCCAGAACAGTCTACGCAAAAGCTGCATTTCACTGTGGTTCCATGTACATGTGACTAAGAAATCTTATTTATTTTTTGCCGGCTCAGTCAAGCCAATTGAGTTGATTCTAGGTTTGTCCAGTAACTTTCTTGGACATTAAAAAAATAGATACTAACATTTTAAAATGAGCAACAAAGGGTTTCAATGTCAGAGTATTCCTTGCTTGTGCTGTTCCCTCCTTGTTTTTACTGAATATCAATGTAACACTGACTATTACACACTTTGGCAGTTCCAGAGGATGTGAAAGACACCATAAAATCCAATGCCAAAGGAAATTATTTCAGAAAGTTACTTTCCACAATATATATTCCATGATTTTGGAGTGTGCTAAAACAGAATGCATTGCAGCTAATCTACATCGGATTCTTGGCAGCACCTCCCAAAACCACAACCTGCTACACATGGGAATTCAAAGCTCCAGGTACATTAGGAGTATTATCAGGTCCAAGTCATAGACCAGCCTAAACATGTGCAGTCATCAGTATTCTACCATGGTCGCTGGGTCCCTACCAAACAATACTGTGTGAGTGTCTTACCATATGCACTGCATGCATTCATTAAGGCGGCCCACTATTGTATTGTCAAGGGTTACCAGAAATAGAGAGTGAATGCTGATTTTGTTAGCAATGCCCATGCCCTAAGAATGAATTAAGAGCATAGCTTGCAATATGGCATAGTGATATGAACCATATCAATGAAATGATATTGCAAGTGCATGCTGCTAATATTTTTCCAGGCAGTCGTCACCACTTATCTCCAGTACAAGCAACATAAATGACTGAAATTTGTTACTGTCGATTTGAGAAATAATAATTCAGAAACCCTCAAAGCAGTAATACACAAACTAACATTTTTCCCCCCCACAGTGATGAAAATAAGACTGATCTTACAGGCTCCTGCTATCAATTAAATTCCCACATCTTAGAACTATGAAAATTCTTAACTGCTTCAGATTCCCTTTGTTCTGCAACCTGCAAGCTTCTAAAACCCGGACCTTATGTTCATCTGAACTCTAATCTCTGGATTTCCCCCATTTTCCTTTGCTCTCTTTTGAATTTTCATGCTTTTGTTCAGAGGTGCAACAGTATATTTTAATAATTTCAACAGGATAGTCAGCATTGCCGGATACAGCCCTCAATACAATTGCTTAAGATGACTGTTGGGACTTAAAATCATTGTAACATCATTCTCCATCTTGTAACACAAATCACAACTGACATTTAACAGCCTCAAAGTGGCATATGTAACATTTTATGAGTTAACATCTGGATGTTGAAAATGACTGAAGATTCAATATCCTCAATGTTCCATACATGTTTATGATCACATCTGGAGTTGTCAAATTACTCAAAACTGAGGAAGCTATAAATGCTTTCTTTTAATCTTCCCCCAGCTTGCATGCACTTCCCATGGTTCAAAGTTCAAAGATCAACCAACCAAAGCCAAAGTACTGTTTGTACCTCCTAACACAAATAAAAGAAGTGTAATTCATAAACACCTTGACTTCTGACACAGGAAGCTGCACTTCAAGCTGACAGTGTCCCTTTTATGAGATGAAGTGCTGAAGTCTGACAGCAAGATACCAAAAAAGATCTGAAATTAAGGCATACAATGCTAGTAACAGTCAGTAGGGCCAGCACCTGTTGAGTATTTACAGCATTTTCTGTTTTTATTTGTAATTTCTCATGATCAAACAGCAAAGTTGCTTTTCACACAAAAGGTATGACCAGTCTTCACAGATGGTCACTTGAGGCCAAGAATGGCTTGGTTCTACTCCAGTTCTATGGGTTTTAAGAAAGCTGAAGAGGTCAATACAGGATCTGCAGACTCTCCTGAAGATGGTGCAGCAGGTGCCTCATGGGGCAAGAAGTCTGCATTCCCCTACTGATCACATATGGCCTTTGTGCTGACATCATAGAATGTACACAAGTGCCTTTCTGGGTGTACCTTCTCCACTTTGAGTGGTCACCAGCCAGGAATTCACAGAAGTCGATGCAAATCTTGCATTATTTTCAGGGAACTTTGAGAATGCTTCAAAACATTTCTCTATTCTCTCGGACATCTCTTATCTTGATGGAGCTTGGAGCAGGGGGCTTGTTTCAGGTTTTGGGCATGTGAATGATATGGCCTGTCCACCAGAGCTGGTTGAATCTGACCAGAACCTCGATGCAGAAAATATTGGTCTGGGTGATAAGTTCATTCACCCTGCCAGTGGATTTCTGGAGATGGCATTGTTGATGTCTCTCAGTGCTTTGAGGTATCAGCTGTAGGACAAGAATGTCTCCAGAGCACACAGGAGGATAGGGATCACTGCCTCTCAATAGGACATGAGCATGGTGCAAGATTTGAGATCTTGATCTTTGAACATTATTGTCATCAGTTGGACAAAGGCTGCATTGGCACACCGAAAGCAGTGGTGAACTTCATCAATGTCCGACTTCTGAGAAGTCACTTGTGAGATGTGGAAATGATTCACATTTTACAGAGTCTTATCATGGATCTTGATTGGAGTGGCTGGTGTTGTGCAGGGGGTCTATTTAGAAGAGTACCTTTGTCGTCTGAACATTTAGAGTAAGACCAGTCCTCTGAAGTTGGGGTGATCCTGGTTCCGGTGTGGAGATGATGCAGGTTCAATGGTTTCCAATTTGTCTTACAAATAACTCAAGTCCAACAGGACACTGTTGTACATGAAGTGAATAATTACAATGAAGAAAGTTTAGCAGAGGGTCAGTGTGATGGATGTCTGCACTGGGATTGGGTCTGTGGTGACTAATTGGTTAGGAAAATGGACAGGCAAATTGTTCTTGGATGACGGGCAACAGCTTTTATGAGCTCAATAAAGACCATGTACAGTAACTGATATTTTCCTTGCATTTGCCACTCGGTAAAGATCACATCTGCCTCTACGTGGACAGAATCTACACTGCGACTTTGGGAGTAGCTCTTTGGTCACTGGGAGGAGGTAATTGAAGAGGACCCTGGTGAAGATTTTCACTGTGGCAGACAGGGGGGTGACCCTTCTGTAGTTACCATGTCTGATGTCTCATTTCTTGAAAATACTCAAGATTACAGCATTTCTGATATTCCATAATAGGGATTCATATTTAATTATAACACAGAAGAAGGCTATTCAGCTTTTCAAGTCTATGCATTTTGTCAGAACCATTCCTTCACTTTCTTCCCTGTTTCCTATTTTTTCTTAAATGCTAGTCAAATTCTTCCACCCATCCACACTGTGGATCATTTACAAGTACCTACTAATCATCACATCTTTGATGATATGGAGGAACCAGGAACACCCAGGTGAAGCCCACACAGTCACAGGAAAAACGTGCAAACTCCACACGGAAAATACCCAGGGTCAGGATGGAACCCAAGCCGCTGAAGCTGTGAGACAGCTGCATGACTACCCACCATCTGTTCTTTAGGTGATAAGGTTTTAGTAGATCTCTGCTTCCATGTACCTAGAGATGTCTATCTTCCAATTGAGGCATGGTGAAGTTTTCATCATAAACATCGTAATATTTCATTATTTTCGCTATAAACTCCTGGAGCTCCTGTTAATTCTGATCAGATATCTCTGAATGTTTTCTGGTGGAGAAATTGAGACTCTGTTCATAGATGCTAATTATGGTGGATTTCAAGGCCAGGGAGACATTATGGACATACTGTTTGGGAGTCATCAGATTGGCAGTGAGGTGTTGATGAATGGGGCTTTCCTTGCAGTCTTCAAGTTTTTCGATATTGATTTTGCCCAGGCAGCATTGTTTTCTTCTGATTGCGGGCCTAGTTGACAGAGATTAGGTAGTGGCCGCTCCAGCAATCGTCAACTCCTGTCACATTGCGAGTGTAGCAGGAATCCTGTGGTCCTTCACTCTGATGATATCATAGATTGACAGATGCCTGTGCTTGGATTGAGGGTTGACCAGAAGCCCTGTACCTGTCCCTCTGACAAAACAGGAAGTTGGTTTTGATGCAACCAAGTTCGAAACATTTCGTTGGGAGAACTCCATTAGAAGCACGTTTCATTATTGCTTCCTTGCCAATCACACCTTTCCAGAGACTAGCATGGACCAATCAATAAAGGTGGAGCCATTGAACCAACCATGCGATAGAATATTCAACCAATAATAGAATACTCAATTTTTAATACTAAGGATGGATAGAAAGCAGTGTAAAGCTATACTTTCAATTCAATGGAGATTGGAAAGGTGGGTGTCACTTCCTGAGACAAGTAATTAAACAGCCCACACAGAGCCATGCTGACATAGTATTCAGTGTCAGCAACAAGAGACTTCTAACAATCTCCCTTTAAAGTACACCAGTGGTCAGGCTGAATATTGAAAGAAACAGGTATGAAGGTCAAATTTATCTGCAATGTTATTCCAATAAAAAGTAATGAATGCCTTTTTGTAAATTCCATCAGTCAAAAAGCAACTGTCCGTAAGTACCATCCAACCCTTCAAGTGTTAAACTGCTGGATTTTCAGTCCCAAGGAAGAGATAAAGAATGTAGGATGTCATTCTTACCGTAGTGCATGTCATCGATTCCAAGGGCAGCAAAGCGTTCTTGTTGCTTCACAGAATGAAAGTTACAAATCTACAAAAGAGAAAAAAGAAATGAGGTTGCAAGCGCCCTGCACACTGGGCCAACCAAAACTATTTGTTCCTGTAAAGAATAACATGGTGGTGGAAAGAGGACTTGTTGCATCATCCAGTGTTAATCTCAAGCACACCAGAATCATGTACAGTTTTACTTAGACATGAAGCAAGCTCTGTCTCCAGCTGAAACCACATGACCTTAACCTCAATCTCAGAAGGCCTGAATTTGCATATTGTGGGGTGACATTTCCATTTCCCACATGTGCCATCCTTATGGGCTCTTTGAAAATTTGCCAGATTGAATGCTGTGGGTTGTGCCTACCAGGATCTCGGTCGAGAGAGCTGTCAACAGACAAAGCATTCTTTCATCCAGCCAAGTTGGACAGGGTTCAAAACCAGTAACAGATCTTTCTCCCTTCCTGCAGTTTTCATGGACATAAACATTCAGAACTAGCTGCAGTATTGAAAATTCCACATTCAAATAGGGAAAGGTTAATCCAATTGCTTAGTAGCTTGAGATCATTCAGAGCGTCACACATAATTTTAATATGGACAGTTCTCATTTATCAGTGATTCCACTGATGCACCATTCTACATTGACTCAGATATACAGCTGTGCTTTTCTCTCTCTCACCAGTTCTGAATTAGTATCATTCATTTTTTCCTCTTTCTCCTCCATTTCTTCTTCCTGTTCCTGATGCTCTACTTCCTGATCAGACTCCAATCGTGATGGAATCAGCATCAGAATCAGGTTTATTATCACTGACATGTGTTATGAAATCTGTGGTTTTGCGGCAGCAGTACAGTGCAAGACAAAAATTACTATAAATTACAAAAATAAATAAATAGTGCAGAAGAAGAATAATGAGGTAGTGTTCATGGGTTCATGGACTGTTCAGAAACCTGATGGTGGAGGGGAAGAAGCTGTTCCTGAGATGTTCAGTGTGGGGCTTCAGGCTCCTGTACCTCCTCCCCGATGGCAGTAACAAGAAGAGGGCATGTCCTGGATGGTGAGGGTGCTTAATGATGGATGCCACCTTCTTGAGGCACCACCTCTTGATGTTTTCGATGGTGGGGAGGGTTGTGCCCATGATGGGACCTGGCTGAGTCTACAACCCTCTGCAGCCTCTTTCAATCCTGTGCTTTGGAGCCTCCGTACCAGGCGGTGATGCAACCAATCAGAATGCTCTCCACAGTACATTTGCAGAAATCTGTAAGAGTCTTTGGTGACATACCAAATCTCCTCAAACTCCTAATGAAGTATAGCTGTCAGCATGCCTTCTTCATGATTGCATCAATGTGTTAGGCCCAAGATAGATCCTCTGAGATGTTGATGCCCAGGAACTTGAAGCTGCTCACCCTTTCCACCACCGACCCCTCAATGAGGACTGGTGTGTGTTCTCCCGACTTCCCTTTCCTGAAGTCCACAATCAATTCCTTGGACTTGCTAATATGAGTGTGAGGTTGTTGCGACACCACTCAACTAGCCGATCTCTCTCACTCCTGTATCACTCATACAAAAAAAATGTTCTTGTCTTTGCTCTTGCTAATGCCTTGTATCCTTTATTGGTGATAACGCACAGTGGCATTAATCGTTCCCATATGTAGCCTGAACATTCTACCTGAAGTGGTGTTGACTAATGTTGCCATATATCTACCCATACAGTAGTTAGCCTGGTGATTTGGTATGCACATCTCTTTAATTTCATCAAGTTGTTTTGAACAAATTATTGTTAAGGTAAGAAATGAACTTCAAGTGCTTTATTTCATAACAAATAAACATATAAAGCAACAGTCATGATTAGATCCATTTCCCTCAAGTTGATGCATCTTGTTGTTGTAATATAATTGAAAAAAACTAATAAACCTGCTTTGCTTCCCATAAGAGGTTTTTCCTAGCTTTTAATTATCCTCCAGAATGTTCAATCTCTGACCCAAGAAAAGTCCCAAAAAGTATCTTCTTTCAAAGACATTTCTTGTCTTTCTCTTTATTGTCTGACTTTTTACACAATATTAAAGGCCTGTGATGTTTATTAATTGCTAAAACAAGGTAATTAATTCCTGATTCAGTTTATAAGTAAACAACTGAATGTTGTCAATAACATCCGTGCCTACATTAGGCTTCATGACAAAATTATTTCCAAGTCATGTTTTGTGGAAAACTTATCAGAAGATTTTAAAATATGACAGCAATATTTCTCCATTAAATCCTTCTGTACAGTTGTGAACAAAGTGCTGGGAATCTGCTGCGAATTAAGGGTAATTTCTGGACCAAACTGAAGGAAATCCTGCAGTGAGAAAATGTGGATTCCATGGTAGACCTAATCCTCTTCCGCTACACATTAAAGTGATATGCAGTTATTTTTCACCTCAGGAAAACTGCTCCAGATGCAAGTGTGAGAGCAGGAAACGTCATAGAGAGAAACAAAATATGCTGGATATCTTAAATAAAAACAGAAAATTATGAAAAAAATAAGTGCAAGCAGCAGCTGGAGAGAAGGAAACAAGTGTCAATGTTTAATCTGATAAAGAGTTATCAAGCACAAATTTCTTCCTATCTGTATAAATGCAGACTAATTCACTGAATGTTGCAGTATTCTCTTTTCCATTATAAACAAGCTGTTTATAAGCTGTAGGTTCATTATGATATAATGGGAGAAACTCCATGTGTTACATACAATTGGTGCCAGGTATCCAACACAAACATCACTACATGCATATATATAGTCATTGCTCAGTTATCTACATGCATTCGTCTTCAGTGAAAAGCTTATTTCTAAGAGCAGTATGTTGTATTTATATATTACTTTTTCAGGTGGCAAGCTTCCTGAGGTGCTGCATTTATCCAAGCAAGTGAAGAGTATTCCATCACACTCCTCATTTGTGCCTCAAATGCAGAAAGGGTTTGCAATGTCAGAAGGTGAATCATTCTCCACATTGGTGAGTCCAAATGCAGACTAGGTGACTGTTTCGCAGAACACCTGTGCTCTGTCTGTAAATGTGATCTGCATCTCCCTGTTGCCAGTCACTTCAACTCCCCCTCCCACACTGTCACAGATATGTCAGTCCTCAGCCTCCTCCACTGCCAGAAGAATTCCAAGCACAAGCTGTAGGAACAGCACCTCATTTTCCATCTTGGAATCTTGCAGCCTAATGGCATGAACATTGAATTCTCCCACTTTAAGTAATCCCCACTTCCCGTTCCCCACAACTGCCCCCCCCCCCACCATGCTTCTCCTCTTCTTCCCTTTCCTAGCCTCTTCCCTTACCTTTGACCCTTCCCCCAGTGGGTCTGCTCTCCCTTCCCTCCCCCCATCACTATCTTTTACCTGTATCTAACTATCACCACTTTGTGCCCACCCCTCCTGCCTTCTTTTGTCCACCTATCACTGCTCTGCTTTTCCCACCTGTATATTGGGCTTCCCCTTTTCCTATCTTCAGTCCTGAAGAAGGGTCCTGAACCAAAAAGTTGACTGCCTGCTTTTCTCCACAGATGCTGCCTGGCCTGCTGAGTTCCTCTAGCATCATGTTTTTCACATAGTCATTCAACATTATCACTCAGCCTCTCTCCTGCTCTTGTAGCCACTTTAACAAAGTTACACTGAGGAGGCCACGTCATTCACATACCTGACACCAGATTCCCGAGTTCGGAGGTATGTGATGGGAAGAGATTCCAAGGCAGACAGGGGAAAGGTTTCAAGGATGTGCTCAGAGCTTCTTTGAAGAAATGCAACATATTTCCTGACTCCTGGCAACCTCTGGCCTATAAATGCTCAAAGTAGAATCAGAGTCATACAACACAGACAAGCCCTTCAGCCCAACTGGTCCATACTGACCAAGGTGCCCATCAAAGCTAGCCCCATTTGCCTGTGTTTGGCCCATATCCTTCTAAACCTTTCTTATCCATGTACATGTCCAAATGTCTTATAAATGTTGTTAATGTACCTGCCTCAACCACTTCCTCTGGCACCTCATTCCATATACAGACCACACTCTGAGTGAGGAAGTTGCCCCTCAGGTTCCTATTAAATCTCTATCCTCTCACCTTAAACCTATGCCACCTAGTTCTTGATTCCCCAAACCTGGGAAAAAGATTGAGTACATTCACCCTATCTAAGCCTCTCATGATTTTATACACCTCTATAAGGTCACCCCTCACAGACCACAGTTCACTATCAAGAAATTTCTTCTGCTCTTTCTCAAAGACTTGTGGAACTGGCTGCTGGATGAATGTTAAATAAATGTCTACAAAATTCACTGGCTTATCCAACCAGTCCCACTTCTGAAAAACCTGTTGAGCCACTGCCTTTGATCGGTATGGAAATAAAATGAACCATCTCCCTCTACTGCACTGCTCTATTACATGGTACAAAGGAGAGATAACCTGCCAGTGCGACAACTCCCTGATTTAATGTTCTTTATCTCCCCGTTACTCATTTACCCACAAAGTCATGGCAACAGGTTTGAAGGATTGAGGTGAGAACATGAAAAGGGAACTGAGAGCATTCTAACACCAGGCTGGAAATGAAGTTGGGGAGATCAAGAGTTTGGTGAGATCAGAGCCCAAGGAGCAGGAGATGGCTTTCATGGACTAGGTAAAGTCATAGGTGGTGGTTGATGAGGTCGCGCACCCTGAGACTGTAAAAGGACTTTTTACTGTCTCTTGAAAACAGTTATTTAAATACTAGTAAAAATATAAGTAATTGAAAACAATTTTAAAATTTAAATTAATTTTCTTTAAAATACCTTGATTTACCAGAAGTTAATTGAAAACGTGAAGATAAAGAGAACTAAACAAACCACTTATCTGCACTTGCAGAAGACCAATGACTTCATTCAAATAAATGGGGTTGCACTGTCCTTGACAGCAATGGCTAGTATAAAGCTGATGGCCTGAATGCAAAGTGCATGTGGTCCACCTTTGAACCGAGGAGTGAGTCCATCAGCAGAGATCAGCTGTGTTAGTAAAGGAGATGATGGTATCATCTGTAAATTGATCCAAGAGCAGGACTTTGCCATCTGTTCTCTATGGAATCATCAGCCAGAAGAGTGTGCATTTCAATCCATAAAATCTTTGGAAGTGCATAAAGTTTCTCTTACTGTGATGTTGAGAAAAAGTGACTCAATTTGATGGCTACACACAATAAATATGGTCCATTCCTGGCTTTACCCCGAGTGACTGACAGAACAGTTTACTTTCAATCATGCTGATTGTCACAATTAAAACCTTCACAGTCAATGTACAGATGCATATCATGGAATAAAGACAAGAACTTCAGGGGATGAATGGCACAAATAGTGTCAGTAACATTACCAGCAGCTATTCATTCCCCAGCACTTGAAAAACTCTGATGGGGTGATAACCTCCAGGCTTTCTGAACTATTGACTATGAAAACCAACTCTTTAACATTTGAACTGTATACTATTTCATTAATTAGAGATGCAGAGTGCATTAGTCTTTATCTTCACAGCAAGTAAATGAAGCCATGAAAAAGGTACAGCATCAGCAACAAGGATGCTGCATTGCCTCCATGCAATAATGATTCTTGCTCAACCAAACTGTCAGCAGAGTTATCACCCATCATTAGATCTGATAAAAAAAAGCCCTCGGAATGAAACACTGTTTTTCTCTCTCTACAGGTCCCGCCAGAGCTGCTGACTAGTTCTGGCATTTTCTGCTTCTGTTTCAGATTTCCAGCATCTGCAATAATTTATATTACTCAAGTACAATTGCTTAGACAAGTCACTCTGCAGAGCTGCTCAAAATAACCATCCCTTGCTGCAGATACCAAGGGTTGTGACATGATGGCATGCAAATTGCAGTTGTTCCTGATGAAGGGTTTTGACCTGAAATGTCAACAATTCCTTTCCCCCCACAGATGCTACTCGACCTGCTGAGTTCCTCCAGCAGGTTGTTTGTTGCTGTGATCTTAATCAGTAGGTCCATAACAGACTCAACTTTTACTGCAGACTGGTGTCATGCAAATCATTACTATTATTATTGTGTGGTATAATTGGGGAGTGACCCTGAAGTACAGTGGGGGGTTGCCTGGGTGGCTTCACCCTTGGAGAGCAGCCAGCAACTGGGGAGGGGGATGTGAGGGGTCAGTGATGGGCTGGGGTGTGACAGCAGGGATAGCAAGAGGGAAAGGAAAAAGGGAAGTGGTTAAGAGAGAAGTTGAGTGAATGGAGACAAGAGGAACCAAGGGAGGGAAAGATGGAGTGAAGCAGTTAGGAAAGGGTGACCGATACACAGACTGTGGGAGGGGTAGAAAAGCATGAGGGGATCAAGATGGGGAGGATTGAGAGGGATGGAAAGCTGAGGAAAAAGTACGTAGTTCTCACCTATCACCTGCCAGCCTGTGTTCCTCCCCCTCCCCTGACCTCCTTATTCCGGCTTCTGCCCTCTTTGTTTCCAGTCCTGATGAAGGGTTTCGACCTGAAATGTTGACTGTTTATTTCCCTCCATAGATGCTGTCTGACCTGCTGAGTTCCTCTAGCATTTTGTGTGTATTGCTTCCGATTCCAGCATCTGCAGAATCTCTTATGCCTCTGGATTTTATATTGATATCTGTGTATATGTGTGCTTTGAGTGAAATCTGTGCAGAATCCTAGTCTCCAATCTTCTTGGACCTCCACACCATTGTACCAAAACTAAATTAACACAAATGAGGCAGCACGGTCGTGTAATGGTTAGCGTAATGCTATTACAGTGCCAGCAACCTGGGTTCAATTCCCACCGCTGTCTGCAAGGAGTTTGTACATGCTCCCTGTGTCTGCGTGGGTTTCCTCCCACATTCCAAAGATGTACAGGTTAGGAAGTCGTGGGCATGCTATCTTGGCGCCAGAAGCATGGTGACACTTGCGGGCTGCCCCCAGCACATTCTCAGTAACACGAAAAGACATTTCACTGAAACAAAGACGTTTCGATGTACATGTGACTAATAAATATCTTACCTTAAATTAACTCCTCAGAATTGGAGTGGAAACAAGATATGCTTAATCTTAAGGGACAGCCTAGGAGGAAAAGGATCAGGACTGCTGACTCACCAGGATTGTTCAGGCCTCCCTCTGGTACTTAAAGTATGACCTCCAAATCTCTGCTATTGGTATCAGATTTGGCTTATTATTGTCATATGTACTGAGATACTGTGAAAAGCTTTGTTTTGCATACCACCCAGACAGATCATGCCATACATCATTACATCAGGTTGTAAAAAGAAAACAGAATGCAAAGTTTAGTGTTGCAGTTACAGAGAAACTGCTGCGCAGGTAGACAAGTGGCAGGGACGGTAGTGTAGTGGTTAGCGTAATGCTATTACAGCACCAGTGACCCAGGTTCAATTCTGGCCACCGTCTAAGGAGTTTGTATGTTCTCCCCATGTGACTGCATGGGTTTCTTCTGGGTGTTCTGGTTTCCTCCCACGTTCCAAAGACATATGGGTTAGGAAGTTGTGGGCATGTTATGTTGGTGCCAGAAGTGTGGCGACACTTGCAGGCTGCCCCCAGAACACTATGCAAAAAGATGCATTTCACTGTGTTTTGATGTATGTGTAACTAATAAAGATCTTATCTTACCAAATAAAATTCAAGGGCCACAACAAGGTAGGCTGGCAGATCAAGAGTTCAATTTTTAGTGTATGAGAGATCCATTCAAGAGTCTGATAACAGTGGGGTAGAAACTGTCTGAGTCTGGTGGTATGTGCTCTCAAGCATTTGTATCTTTTGCCAAATGGGACAGGCAAGAAGGAAGAATGACCAGGGTGGGAAGGGTCCTTGATTATGTTGGCTGCTTCCCCATGGCAGCGAGAAGTGTAGACAAAGTCACTGGAGGGGAGGCTAGTTTGAGTGATGGACTGGGCTGCGTTCTCAACTCTCTGCAATTTCTTGTGGTCTTGGGCAGAGCAGCTACCATACCAAGCTGTCATGCATCTATGCTTTCTATGGTGCATTTTAGAAAGAGGAACCAGAGGGATTGTTCAACAAAACAACTAGAAATTCTTTGGTGCCATTAATCATGTCATTAAAAATTACTGGAGGACTGGATGGATGAATTTGCTTTTGCAATGAAACAAAGGCCTGGGTTTTATGGTCAGTGTTCAAGTGACAGTGTTCGTTACTGACCTCCAGGTGGGTTGCCATTAAGCCCTGAGAAGCTCTGGACATGCTGTTCCCCTTTCCCATTGTTGGTTGATGGGAGCCATCAGTTCAAAAGGGTCTCTGCTCTCCAGCAATAGTGATGTCTCTGCACAGGCTGAACAGCTGGTCACAGTGAAGGCTACTCACAAATGGCAAACCACAAAGTAAAAAGCACCATTTTTTAAACTAAGATATTAAACTTATTTCAGACTGAAAAAAGCTGGGATGTACACACAAGGATAAGGTAAAAATTGAAAAATCTCAAAATGTTTTGAGAAATAATATGAAAATGCTTATTCCTTTAAAATCCAGAGTTTGAAAATAATTATCTAAGGGAATGACAATCCATATATAAAAAGAGAGCATTTGGACCCAGGTAAGTTGATGACAGTAAATAAAGCTCAATGGGCCAATAAAAAAAATCACATTCCCCTCATGGAGTAAAATTTTACTTCGAAATTGTTTTGTCAATGAAAATGATTCCAAGCTCCCTGAAGGTCTGATCAGATTGCTTATTTTGGAGGATTACACTGGAGAAACTTGCAAAACAGTACTCCTTGTGGAGGAGCAGTGAACCACTACCAGCAGCGTCTGAATTAAGCTATTTGAGCACGTGCTCCAAAAGATGTCACTTTCATTGTACAATGCTGACAGCTTTGCTGCAGAATCTAGGTTAGTGGCCATTGGATGCAAATGCAAAAACATGGGAACACTTTTCTCCCTACTGTAAGTATTGTTCTGTTAGCTACAATAGGGTGAGCACACTATCTTGCTCAAATCCATGGGAGACTTAATCCAGCTGTAGACCCCCACCCATTCAGAATGTTTTGTTTTTATAGCTCAGACTGTCAAGGGTCAAATTCAGGCTAATTTCCTGTTGATGTCTGTCCTCTTTTCCAATGGGAAATGTGCTCAGTCTGCAACAACATTTTCCAGCACCTGTGACCTTAGAATCAGTGGATAAAGCAGAGAGTTCCACTATTTTCCTGGGGCTTGGAGAGCTGCCCAAGTTTCTGGAGCTTAGTGCTACTGAACACATCTGCCAACATACCAAGCGGCACACTACAGAGTGGAAGCTTGCTAAAGGCATTCTGTTGGGTCAGGTGAGTTGCTTCATTAGCTACATCAACAAGTTAAAGAAGGTGTAAGTGATTCTGTGCAAGTTGAGATGATGGCATCTGGTACCACTCGTATAATAGGGTCTCCCCAAAGTAGATAATATCGTCCCACTATTGCAAGAGCTTAGACTATTTCCTGTGTTACTTCAGTGAGTTTGCTTCAAAAGAAGCATATTGACTCTACAGCACTTTGGGACATGAGGTGATAAAGGTGTTATTTAAATAAAATTTGATCTTTCTTAGGAAGGCATGGTCCATCAAATTGTTTTCTCCTAAAATTGAAACTCCAGTTATTTTATCAAACTCTCAACTATCAATTAACCAATATGACAAACCTAAAATATCTTTTTTCCAACCCAGCAATGAAATTGTTGAAAGGATAGTCCTTTATTTCATTATGGCAAGTAGGTAGTAAGCACAGGGACTTATGAACATGCTGTATGACTTAGAAGCAGGAGTAGACCACTTGGCTCTCAAGCCTGCTTCCCCCATTTAATAAAATAGTGGCAGATCTGATTGTAACCTCAATGTTGTGTTCCATCCTTCTCACAGGAACCTTTAGCCCCTTGCTTTTCCAGAATCTACCTCTGCTGTAAAAGTATTCAAAGACTGTTTCCATTGACCATAGAACCTTAGAACAGTACAGCACAGAAAACAGGCCAGTCGGCTCTTCTAGTCTGTGCCAAAATGTTATTCCACTAGTCCCATTTACCAGCACCCAGTCCATAACCTTCCAGACCTCTCCCATCCATGTATCTATCCAATTTATTCTTAAAACTCAAGAGCAAGCTCACATTTACTACATCAGATGGCAGCCCGTTCCATACTCCCACCACTCTGAGTGAAGAAGTTCCCCCTGAACCTTTCCCCTTTCACCCTAAAGCCATGTCCTCTCGTACTTATCTCTCCTAATCTAGGTGGAAAGAGCCTACTCGTATTAACTGTCTATACCCCTCATAATTTTGTAAACCTCTATCAAATCTCCCCTCATTCTTCTGCGCATCCAAGGAAATAAAGTCCTAACCTGTTCATCTTTCCCTGTAACTCAACTCCTGAAGACCCAGCAACATTCTAGTAAATCTCCTCTGCACTCTTTCAATCTTACAGATAGCCTTCCTGTAGTTAGGTGACCAGAACTGCACACAATACTCCAAATTTGGCCTCACCAATGTTTAATACAACCTCACCATAACATCCCAACTCCTATACTCAATACTTTGATTTATGAATGCCAGGATGCCAAAAGCCTTTTTTACAATCCTGTCTACCTGCGACGCCACTTTCATGGAATTATGTATCTGAACTCCCAGATCCCTTTGTTCCTCCACACTCCTCAGTGCCCTACCATTTACTGTGCATATCCTACCTTGATTTGTCCTTCCAAACTGCAACACCTCACACTTGTCTGCATTAAATTCCATCTGCCATTTTCTGGCCCATTCTTCCAGTTGGTTCTGATCCCTCAGGCTTTGAAAGCCTTCCTCGCTGTCCACTACACCTCCAATCTTAGTGTCATCAGCAAACTTGCTGATCCAATTTACCACATTATCATCTCAATCATTGATTGAGACAACAAACAACAATGGCCCCAGCACAGATCCCTGAGGCACACTACTAGTCACAGGCCTCCAGTCTGAGAAATAATCATCCACTACCACTGTCTTCTCCCACACAGCCAATTTTGAATCCGGTTTACAACCTTTCTAATGGATACCTCGTGTCTGAACCTTCTGAACTAACCTCCCATGTGGGACCTTGTCAAAGGCCTTACTGAAGTCCATGTAGACAACATCCACAGCCTTTCCATCTACCTTCTTGGTAACCTCCTCAAAAAACTCTACAAGATTCATTAAACTCCAGGGCAGAGTACTGGGTAAATGGCAAGGTACTTGGCAGTGTGGAGGAGCAGAGGGATCTGGGGGTTCATATTCACAGTTCATTGAAAGTTGCCTCACAGGTGGAAAGAGCAGTTAAGAAGGCCAATGGGATGTTGGCTTTCATAAGTCGCGGGATTGAGTTTAAGAGCCGAGAGGTGATGATGCAGCTTTACAAAACTCTAGTTAGGCCACACTTAGAGTACTGTGTTCAGTTCTGGTCGCCTCATTATAGGAAGGATGTGGAGGCATTGGAGAGGGTGCAGAGGAGATTTGCCAGGATGCTGCCTGGATTGGAGAGTATTGAATATGAGGAGAGGCTTAAGGTGCTAGGGCTTTATTCACTGGAAAGGAGGAGGATGAGAGGAGACATGATAGAGGTATATAAAATATTGAGAGGAATAGATAGAGTAGACAGTCAGCGCCTCCTTCCCAGGGCACCAATGCTCAAGACGAGAGGTCATGGCTTTAAGGTTATGGGTGGGAGGTTCAGGGGAGATGTCAGAGGGAGGTTTTTCACCCAGAGAGTGGTTGGTGCATGGAATGCACTGCCTGGGGTGGTGGTGGAGGCAGATACATTGAACAGGTTCAAGAACTTGTTGGATAAGCATATGGAGGAACGTGAGATAGAGGGATATGCAGGAGGAAGGGGTTAGGTAGTGTGAGGGTGGTCTGATGGACGGCACAACATGGTGGGCCGAAGGGCCTGTTTTGTGCTGTATGGTTCTATGGTTCTAAACACGATCTACCATACACAAAGCCATGCTGACTATCCTTAATCAGCCTTTGGTTGTCCAAATACTTGTATATCGATCTCTCAGAATACCTTCCAATAATTTACCCACTACTGATGTCAGGCTCACTGGCCTGTAATTACCTGGTTTACTCTTCGAGCCTTTTTTTAATCAAACAGAACATGAGCTACCCTCCAGCACTGCACCCGTGGCCAATGACATTAAGTATATCTGCCAGGGGCCCTGCAATTTCTACACTAGTCTCTCTCAATGTCTGAGGAAATATCTTATCAGACCCAGGGGATTTATCTGCCTTTATTAGCTGAAAGGCAGCAAGCACCTCTTTAATCTCTATATGTTCCATGACACTATTGCTTGTTTCCCTTCCTTCTATGTCCACTATGCCGGTTTCCTGATGCAAAAAACTGTTTAAGTTCTCCCCCCATCTCCTGAAGCTCCACACATAGACGACCACTCTGATCTTCTAGGGGACCAATTTTGTCCCTTACTATCCTTTTGCTCTTAATATACTTGTAGAAACCCTTTGGGTTTACCTTCACATTATCTGCCAAAGCAACATCATGTCTTCTTTTTGCCTTCCTGATTTCTTTTAGTATTTTCTTACTTTTTCTATACTCTTCAAGTACCTCATTGCCTATACCTGACATACACTTCTTTCTTAACCATTACCATTATAAACCAAGGTTTCCTATGCTTGTTAATTTTGCCTTTAATCCTGGCAGGAATATGCAAATTTTGCACTCTCAAAATTTCACCTTTTAAGGCCTTCTACTTGCTGAACACATCCTTGCCAGAAAACAACTTATCCCAATCCACTCTTCCTAGATCCTTTCTCATTTCCACAAAATTGGCCTTTCTCCAATTTAGAACCTTAACTCGAGGACCAGACCTGTCCTTATCCATAATTAACTTGAAACTAATGACATTATGGTCACTGGACCCAAAATGCTCACCTACACATACTTCTGTCACCTGACCTGTCTGGTTCAGTAATAGGAGATCAAGTATTGCATTCTCTCTCGTTGGTACCTTTATGTATTGATTTAGAAAACTTTCCTGAACACATTTGACAAATTCCAAACCATCCAGCCCTTTCATAGTGTGGGAGTCCCAGTCAATGTGGAAAGTTAAAATCCCCTACTATTACAACTTTGTTTCTTACATCGGTCTGTTATCTCCTTACAGATTTGTTCCTCCAATTCTCTGACTATTGGGCAGTCTATAATACAACCCTATTAGTGTGGCCATACCTTTCCTGTTCCTCAGCTCCACCCATATGGCCTCTGTAGATAAGCCCTTCGGGCTGTCCTGTCGACGCACAGCTGTGATATTTTCCCTGACTAGTAATGCCACTCCTCCCCCTTTATCACATCTCAAACAACAGAACCCCAGAACATTAAGCTGCTAGTCCTGCCCCTCCTGCATCCAAGTCTCACTAATAGCAATAATGTCATAATCCCACACCCTAAACTCATCCGCTTTACCTACAATACTTCTTGCATTGAAATAGATGCACCTGAGAGCATTTCTATCATGTACAAACCTTTGATTTCTGTCTATACCTGCAGTCCTCACATGACCTTTTTCCTCCTACACCTCACTATCTACTCTAACACTTTGATTCCCCTCCCCCCTCCAAATCTAGTTTAAACACCCCCCAGAGCAGCACTAGCAAACCTACACACAAGTAGGTTAGTCCCCCTCCAGTTCAGGTGCAGACCATCCCATCAGAACAGGTCCCACCTTCCCTGGAAGGATGCCCAATTGTCTAGAAACATGAAGCCCTCCCTCCTGCACCATCTCCTTAGCCACATATTGAGCTGCATGATCCTCCTATTTCTAGCCTTACTAGCTCATGGCACAGGTAGCAATCCTGAGATTGCAACCTTGGAGGTCCTGTCCTTCAACTGTGCACCTAATTCTCTAAACTCTTTGCAGGACCTCCTCCTCCTCCTTCCTATCCACATCATTGGTCCCTACATGGACCACAACATCTAGCTGCTCACCCTCCCTCCTGAGAATATCAAGAACTCAATCCAAGATATCACAGACCCTGGCACCAGGGAGGTAACAGACCATCCAGGATTCTCAATCTCTCCCACAGAACCTCCTATCCGTCCCCCTAACTATCAAATCCCCTATCACTACTGCTCTCTTTTGCCTCCTTCCTTTCTGAGGCGAGGGTCCCACCTCAGTGGGAGAGACACAACCACTGCAACTTGTCCCTGGTAGGTCATCCCCACCAGCACTATCCAAAACAGTATACTTATTGTTGATGGGAACAGCCACAGGGGTGCTCTGCTCTCTGTCTATACCCCTCCCCTTTCCTAACAGTCACCAAGCTACCTGCCTCACTCATGACTTTTAGGGGTGACTATCTCCCTGAAACTCCTGTCTATGTCTGCCTCACAAATGATCCCAAGTTCATCCAGCTCCTGCTCCAGTTCCCTAACACAGTTTGTCAGGAGCTGCAGCTGGATGCACCTTTTACAGGTGTAGTCATCAGGGACAAGTGTGCTGTCCCTGACTTCCCACACACTGCACACAGAGCACACAACTGCCCTAACTGCTGCCTTCATTACCTACTCCCACATTAAGTAAATTAAAGGAACTTACCAAGCCTTACCTCTCTAGGTGCCAGCTCTTCCTCAGCCTCAACTTGCCAAAACCTCAGAACTCCACTCCTACTCTGAACCACCCCTCTTCAGTTACCCCACCTTATATTTGTCCCTGCCGATTATCTCGTACTCACTCCCTCTAATCAAGCACGCAACGCTCTGTTTAACCCTTCAGTTACCCTCCACTTATTAAACTTTTTAAATATACTCACTGTACCTGAAAGAGGGGGGACATTGCTCAAAAGCACGACATTGCCCATTTAATATAGAGATGAGGACCTTGAGGAAGAGAGTTCCAAAGACCTATGATTCTTGAAGTGATAACATTTTTCCTCATCTCTATATTGGGCAATGTCATGCTTTTGAACAATGTCCCCCCTCTTTCTAGATTCTCCCACAAGAGGAAACAACCTTTCCTCATTCACCTTGTCAATATCCCTCAGGATCCTACATGGAGTCATAGAGCAATACAGCACGGATACAAGCCCTTCAGTCCAACCAGTCCATGCCGACCAGGTTATCCGCCCAGCTAGTCCCATCTCCTGTGTTCGGCCCATATCCCTCCAAGCCCCGGCCCACCATGTACTGTATCTATCCAAGTGCTTCATAAATGATACTATTGTACCTGCCTCAATCACTTCCTCTGGCAGCTCATTCCATATACTCACCATCCTCTGTGTGAAAAAGTTGCCCCTCAGGTCCCTTTTAAATCTTTCCCCTCTCACCCTAAACCTATGCCCCCGAGTTTTGAACTCTCCTACCCTGAGAAAAAGACTGTTACCATCCACCTTATCTATGCCTTGCAGAATTTTAAACACTTCTATAAGATCACCCCTCATTCTCCTACATTCCAAGGAATAAAGACCTAGCCTGGTCAATCTCTTCCTAAAACTCAGGCCCTCTAGTCCTGGCAACTCCTCCGAAATCTTTCTGCACTTTTTCCAGTTTAACCACGTCTTTCCTATAACAGGGTGACCAGTACCTCAAGTGCAGCCTCACCAACAATATATACAACAACAACATAATGTCTCAGCTCCTATACTCAGTGCACTGACTGATGAAGGCCAGCATGCTAAAACCTTTTTCACCACCCTGTCTACTTGTGACGCCACTTTCAATGAACTGCTGCATGTTTCAATCAAGTCTTGTCTCACTCTTCCAAAGCCATTTAACCCCTTAGGTCATTACGTTTATTTCAATTCAGTCTTAACTTCATCCTTGGTTCCATATCCCCAGAGCCTTTGAGTTTGATGGATTTCCATTAGTTGGTTTTGAAATGATCAGTTGAACTTATTAGTTCTCTTGGGGAGAAGAGCTTCTCTTGGGGAAAAGAAAATAGTTATTTTCTTTCTACCCCATCAAATCCTTTAATCATTTTAGGTACTTCAACTGGATCACTGCTTAATCCTCAGCAATTGCTGGAAGAACTCAGCAGGTTGAACAGCATCTGTGGGAGGAAAGGAATTGTCGACGTCTCAGGTGAAACCCTGCATCAGGACCGAGAGTGGAGAGGTGAGATGTCCAACATAAAGGGTAGAAGGGGAGTGGTGAGACAGGAGTCCAAGGTGTTTGGTGGACTGGGGAGGAGTGTAAGATGAAGGGCGTAAGATGAAGGGCAGGTTTGTGCCAGGTAGGGGAGGGGAGGGCATTGGGAGACAGTGGCAGGTGAATGATAGATGGAGGCAGATGGAGCAAGGAGGTGTGAAGGTTTCTGCTTAATCCTCTATGTACAAGGAAATATACATACATATTATACAGATACTTATGTTTGACATCACAGATATTTTGAATGATTTAGGCTAGCAACATATTTAGTCAAAACAACAACATATTTAGTCAAGATAGCTACAGTACAATCACGTCTGGAGAAGATCGGTGAAACAGTGGATTTTCATTCAATGCTCAGGATTATTAGTAAATTCTGTACTGTACTTTCAAGATTGTTCTGCAGGAACTTCCCTTTAATGCCACACTGACACTACACGGGTCAGATTATAACATTGGTTTTTTGCCGTTATCAAATGTTTTATTATTTCACCTCTACACAGTAGAAGCCTGTCAAATAATCATCACATTTATCTTGCGATCCCTCACATCTTGCATGGGTCAAAACGTAAGCTGTAGAACCTGTGCTGCAGAAGACAGTTACCTAATTTAGACAATTGAATTTAGAGATATTTATAGTCTGATAATGTTGATTTCACCCGATGAAGACCAGCTTAGAGTGAAACAACCTTGTGTCCCTAGGACCTAACCCTGTGTAAGGGGCTCCCTACCAATGCGTTACTTCTCTACTCTTCCCTGCAGCTTTCAATCAACCTTCCCAATAAATACAAACCTTATTTTCACCTATCCCTTAAGAACAGGCAAGAGGATTTGTCAAAAGCTACATGGTGTCCAAATGAGCAAAGGAGTGGTGGGGATTCTAACTCTGAATAGAGATATTGTGCTGTCATTGAATAAGGTCCAATCAGGCACAAACACCTCCCCAAACTGATCTCTCAGATAAAAGATGAAATCTTCACGTTCAGCTGTATATAAAAGCTAGGTACACAAGAGACTGCAGATGCTGGAATCTGGAGCAACAAACAATCTGCTGGAGGAATTCAGTGAGTCGAGCGGCATCTGTGGGGGGGGGAAGGAATTGTTGACATTTTGGGTCAAAACCCTCAGCCCTGCTGCAGGCTTTCAACTTGAAACATCAACAATTCCTTTCCTCCCACAGATGCAGCTCGACCCGCTGGGTTCCTTCAGCAGATTGATGGATATAATAGCTTCCATGTCATGATTCAAGTGCATGCCCTTCACCCAGTGTCCTTGCCAATATTTAACCACAAACCAATCTGTTAGGTTAACTACTTGTTTATCTCTTTACTGTTTATGAGACCTTGCTTGAACAAACTGTGTTTCTGTGCTCTGTCTTTGTAGCAATGGATACACTTTGAGAACAATTTGTTAACTGTGAGGTTTTTCAGGACAGCATTGATGAAATACAGAAAATCAGCTCTGTAATCTTTATCAACAATTCTGAAAAAGACACATACCATAAATTTATGCACAATAGGCCACATTGTACTTGTGTGCATGCTGACCTTGGATTGTAATGCTCATTCTCACTACCAACACACTTATTATTACAATAAATCAGACATTCACAAAGTGAACTACATCAAACAAGCTTCAAACGTTATGCTGAGAAGTTTAAAGGAAACTTGGCTAATCTTAAGAAACAACTTAAATTTTAGTAGAAAAGACGTGACTAGAATCCTTTGAAATATAGACAATGACTGGGGGTAGTGGAATTGAAATGAAACATAATTTTGCAGAAATCAGGGCTAGAAAGTTAAAGAGAGATAATTGCCTTTCATGATGTGCCAGTCAGTGAATTTGTTTTGATGCACTGTCATTTTTGTTACATAGGCAAACATGGCAGCCAATTTGCAACAGGGAATATCTTGCAAGTAAAATGGGACAAAAAAAAATTACAAGCTCATCTGTTTCATTGTGGCATCAGCTGAGAAATAAATGGCAGTCAGAACACCAGGAGAATGCCTTGTTTTTCTTGAGGCCTCATTTCAATGACAGTTGCTTCAACAGTGCACCACTCTTTCTGTGCAGCCCAAGTTACATCCTCAAGCTCTGCAGTGGGACTTGAATCCCCAGGTACCTTACTCATGAGGTGAGAGTTCTACTGCCAACATCAAATAAGATCCTAATGGGTACACACACTTTCCCAAACTGTTAATGGTTCTGTTCAACATTTAACTTGCCCTTAATGAAATTGTTCTATTGTTCTATAAAACCCTTCCAGAGTTTTGAGTACATAATCTTGGCTGGTACTTGGGTGCAATACTAAAAGCATACTGTACTGCTTTGCCCACAAGTCCATCAGGCAGTGGTCAATGCAGAACATCCTGCAGGCACTGTGGGACAAAGTCACGATGGATCCTATGGGGTAGTTCCCTGAGCAGACTGTCCAAATCATCTGGCAGAATGCCTCATCACCAGAACTCACCAACAAGCACCAAGACCTTGCTTGGCTGGTGGTGAGAGGGGCTCTACTTCTCAGATCCTTCCTGCACAATCTCACTCCTGAAGTCTCACTCCCAATGCTTGCTACCCTCGAGATGACTATGATGAGGATTAGATGGTCGCCCACCTCTTTGCAGACTGTGCATTTGCAAACAAGGTCTGGAGAAGGTTACAAGGGGCCTTGTCACGCTTCATCCTGTGCAGTTGCATAACAGAAGACTCTCTGATCTACGGGCTGCTCCCAGGGACGCATACTGAGATAAACATCAAGTGCTGATGGAAGATTATCAACTCGGTGAAAGATGCACTATGGTCTTCCCGAAACATTGATCTTCTAGTGCAATCAGATGTCCATAAGGGAATACTGCTAACTGGCACATTCCAGGCTCCAGGAGTATGCAGTGAGGGAATGAACTGAAGTTTGGTGCAGCCAACACAAAGTCTTTGCAAGGAAGGACTGCGGTCGAGGGTCCATCTGTCACCAGACATTGAGGGGCTAAGTTTGGTGTCGAAGCCTCTCAAACACAAAGGTTGTATCATTCCTGGGGGCCACATGAGTGGTAATGGTGCTCCATATATAAAATGTACTAACACTGCCAATGAAAAGAACCAATAACACTGTGAATGTATTGACTGAACAACACTATGACTATAAAAAGGGCCATGCATTGTGTTTTATGTACATACATATATTTTTAAGAACAAAGTTTATTTAAAAAAATTTTTAAATCTCAACTGACGTCTCTCTATACTCTCTCAGTTGCATTTGAAAGATCTCCATGACACTACTGGAAGAGATAATCCACTGTTGGTATCACAAGTGACCAAGAAATGTTGCGTCCACTCAGAAGAGTCATTGAAGGCCTGTGTTATCGACTGTGGTGTGGTGGTGGGGAAGGAAGGAGGTATTGGGGCAGCATAGCCCTGTGTGTTAGTCAACAGGAAAGGAGAGGCATGGTTCTCTACTAGGGGTGGTGGGGGGGGGGGGGTGAGGAAGGAACAGCGCTCTGAGGCTTGGGCCAAGGATCAGGCCAGTATCAAACCAAGCATGAGGGCTGGAGGCGAGATAAGTGGCTGAAGTATGTAGTCGGACTCTCGGGATTTTATCAGGGGGATTTGACTGAGCTTCAGTGAATCATAGGAGAGGGAATCAAGAGATCAGAGTGATGGGATTTGAGACTCAGGGAATTGTAAGAAAGGTGGTCTAGAATTCAAGGGCCTCAAGAGATCATGAGGTCAGGTGGATCAGAAGATCAGAGGGTTGCGGTTGGCTCACGGATATTGGGGGAAGTGATGGAAAGAGTCTGTACATTGTTGAGCAAGAGACCAGACTAATTAAAGGTAAGTCTGGGAATCTCCTGATTGGCATCCACTGGATTCCCAGTCCAACATTGTGCTGGAAAGACTCAACTGTACTGGGAAAGTCCAATGACAATTACTCCTCGTACATGCTTCTCCACAATAATCAAAAAGGAACATTGCCTGCAAAATGACATCATTACAAACACAGAAGGGTCACTCGCATGGAAGTGACTGATCAGAAATGGTCATTGTCAAGTTTCACTCCAGAAAAAAAAAGACTCTCCATCACTTCAAAGAAAACTGCGTCAGGCAACTATGTAGTGATGGAATTTATTATCATTTGAGGATGTGCTATTCACAAATTGGCTGTTGCATATCACTTCACTGAAGGAATGACTGTACTTCAGAAGTATTTTATTGTCTGTAATATATACAAAGCAAGTCCTTTTCTTTCCTGAAAGGAAAAGCTAAGAAAGACTGGAACCTTACTTAATCCTTACATTCTGGATGCCCAACTTGCATACATTAAACCTTCCGTGCTGTATTACATCTCATGGTGCTTAACAATAATGTCACCAGGCAAGAACTGACAGAGCTGCAAAAGGAAGTAAAGGAAAATCAAAATCTGCAGATGCTGTAAATCTGAAATAAAAACAGAAAATGCTGGAAATACTGAGCAGGTCAGGCAACATCTGTGGAAAGAGGAACAAAGTTAGCGTGCGGTTAAAGATGCTGCCTAACCTGCTGAGGACTTCCAGCATTTATGTTTTTCATTACAAAAAGAAGTGTTTTAACAAATACAAGGAAGAAATAGCAAGACATCTGGATGGAAGTAGTTCCATCAGGCAGACACAGCATGGGTTCAGGAAGGGCAGGTCCATTTTAACAAACTTACTGGAGTTCTTTGAGGATATAATGAGCACAGTGGATAGAGGGGAACAGGTGGATGTTGTACACTTGGATTTCCAGAAGGCATTTGATAAGGTGCTGCATAAAAGACTTATACATAAAATAAGGATGCATGGAGTTGGGGGTAATGTATGAGCATGGATAGAGGATTGGTTAACCAACAGAAGGCAGACAGTTGGGATAAATGGGTGTTTCTCTGGTTGGCAATCAGTGATGAGTGGGGTGCCGCAAGGGTCGGTGCTGGACCTGCAACTGTTCATGGTATACATTAACGATTTGGAAGAGGGGACAAAGTGTAGCATATCTAAGTTTGCTGATGACACTAAAATGAGTGGAAAAGCAAATTGTGCAGAGGATGCGGAGAGTCTGCAGAGAGATTTAGATAGGTTAAGTGAGTGGGCAAGGGTCTGGCAGATGGAGTACAATGTTGGTAAATGTGGGGTCATCCACTTTGGAAGGAAAAATAAAAGATCAGATTATTATTTAAATGGTGAAAGATTGTAGCATGCTGTGGTGCAGAGGGACTTGGGAGTGCTTGTGCATGAATGGGAAAAGGTTGGTTTGCAGGTGCAACAGGTTATCAAGAAGGCAAATGGAATGTTGGCCTTCATTGCTAGAGGGATTGAATTTAAGAGCAGGGAGGTTATGCTGCAACTGTACAGGGTACTGGTGACGCCGCACCTGGAGTACTGCGTGCAGTTCTGGTCTCCTTACTTGAAGAAAGGTATACTGGCTTTGGAGGCGGTGCAGAAGAGCTCCACCAGGTTGATTCTGCAGATGAGGGGGTCAACCTATGAGGAGAGATTGAGTTGCCAGGGACTATACTCACTGGAATTCAAAAGAATGAGAGGGGACCTTATAGAAACAGATAAAATTATGAAAGGGATAGATAAGATAGAGGCAGGAACGTTGTTTCCACTGGTAGGTGAGACTAGAACTAAGGGACATAGCCTCAAGATTCGGGGAATAGATTTAGGATGGAGATGAAGAGAAACTGCTTTTCCCAGAGAGCAGTAAATCTGTGGAATTCTCTGCCCAGGGAAACAGTAGAGGCTACCTCATTAAATATGTTTAAGACACAGTAAGATAGATTTTTGCATAGCAGGGGAATTAAGGGTTATGGGGAAAAGGCAGGTAGGTGGATCTGAGTCCACAGCCAGATCAGCCATAATCTTATTGAATGGTGAAGCAGGCTCGATGGGCCAGATGGCCTACTCCTGGCTCCTATTTCTTATGTTCTTATGTAAATGACTGAACCTTGCTGATGAAGAGTTGCGGTGAGATTGTTATGAGTATGAGGGAATTCCAGTGCTTGGAGCACGGACAGCTGAAGGCATGGCCACCATTGGCAGAATTCAGAAGTTCATAGTGTTGGAACTGATTATAGTGATAGGGAGGATGAAGGCCTTAGCTGAGAATTATAACCAACCAAATATACGTATTCACCCATAAATGATCTGACAGCCGCTTCACAAAATGCTTGTCATCATTCATTCCTCCAATTAAAACAAATTAAATAACAATGCCAATCCCTGTGCTTCTTGGCACAGAGAGTTCATTGCTCATCACCACTGTTTAAACAAGAAATCTCTAAACTACTGGATGATTTTTTTTGCAGCTATAAAGCCTGGCAACAGCACTATGAGGTTCAAAGGCTCAGTGTTGCTTTCACAGTGATTCCTATGACAGTCCTGGCTGGCTCTGATTTGGGCTGCCTGGATACATCCCAGAATGTGGCTCTGGTCTGACGCTAGTGTCCGTGAGCCAAAATACACAGCAATTTACAAGGTTCTATTTCCCATTCATTTCAACAGGATGCAGATTAAGCATATTTTAAGTGCAGCCATTGCAAGTCACTGGTGGATCGAAGTCAATTATCCAGCATACAGGAGAGAGGTGTATACAGCAGAGAACAGCTGCTAAAACATGTTGCACCATCATTATTGGGAAGACTGGATTCCATTTTGCGACCAAATGGAACACAGAGCAGTCTGACAGGTTTTACAGGCCAATGAAGAGGAGGTCTCAAATGGTCATATTGAAAGTTTTCCATTGAAGTGAAAAAATAGGAAAATCCTGTTAAATTCCAGAGCCCCATACCATAGAGCAAGATGAACTACAGCTGTGGGAAGCCACATCTGCAAAGAACAGGAGCACTGTTTTCACTGAGAATCTGGTATGTTCTCAGCCAAATAGGAACATGTGAGTGGGAATAGGCCACTCAGACCCAGGAATCTGCTCCATCAAATCTAATCTGTGTTTTAACTCCATAAACTTAGCCTAACAAAAATCTATCAGGTTCAGTTTTGAAATTACAGATACAATCACAAGGAAGGCACTACTGCGTTTTCACTTTCTTTTTGGTGGTTCCACACCACCAGGTTCAAGAACAGCTACTTCCTTTCAACCATTCGGTTCTTGAACCAACCTGTACAACCCTAATCACTACCTCAGTATGGCAACACTATGACCACTCTGCACTACAATGGACATTTTATTTTGTTCTAATTGTGTTCTTTCTTGTATAATTGCATTTAATTTATGTTTTTCTTGTGAATGTTGTGTATCTGATGCTGTGTGCCTGTGATGCTGCTGCAAGTCAGTTTTTCATTGCACCTGTGCACACATCTACTTGTGCAATTGACAATAAACTTAGACTTTTGTCGACTTTGAAATTCTCAATTGGCTTTGCCTTAGCAGCATTATGAGGTGAGAGTTCCAAATTTCTACCAGGTGGAGACCAAGGTTTAGAAGGGGCAATCCACAGCGACTAACCCTGTATCTGATGATGGTCCACACAGCAGTATGATCTCAGATGTTAGCAGTACTCACCGGAGGGCAGATAGTAAGTCCTGACTGGCTGTTCAACTGCAGGAACAATCATCACATGTCCCATTTGATGTCCATACCTGCATTTTAGAATAGTGGTACTTACCAATAAGCAGCAACTGAAGTCCTGGTCTATGTTCCCTGTTCCCTAAAGTCAGTGTAATGTTCATCCTCATGTATGTGTAATCAGTTGCAGAAGCAACAGACATTAAATATCACAGCAACCCCAGTTGCCACCTCATCACTAGAGCACCACTATGACAGTGGGGAGACTCTGCAAGGAAAATGCTGTCAGCAAGATATATTGATTTCATCTGTTTCAAGGTATGAGAGCATCTTTGAATTGGAAACTTCATAATTAACCAGTTAACCAGCAGGAGAAAATAAAATCTAATGCTCAAAGACAAAAAAAAATCACTTTATTGGTCAGGGTTCAAGCTCTGATTCTAGGACAACACAACTCTTGCTTTCTGCATAAAATGCACGAGAAACATGCTGGGCTAAAACTTGTTATGTGCTTTAAAAGGTGCTCAATACGGTGGTTATCTGTTTCAGCTGTGGGTCTTTCTCAGCAAACATCGGGCACCACTAAATCACCATTTTACATTCTAGCCCACACTCTGGTGCACAATGGAAGATATGGCATCTGGGACTGAGGAGCAGCAAGGTCTTATTTCTCTGGCAATGCTCCAAAAGGAAGAGTGCATGGGGAAATTTGTGATCTGGGGTGGAAATCACATCAGATGTGCAAGTGCAGCTCATGCTGGGAAGTGCCTGGTCGAATTTCCAAAGTGATTCTGAATGACCCAGAAATGTCTACATGATGTATTTTTTTTAACTATGGAATTCTGGGAAATGCACCACCACAATAATTTCTTTTCCTTGCAGATCCACATGAGTCAGGTTGGGTGGCAAGTTGATGTGTGGGTCCCTAAAATCTAATGAGGTTTTCATGTGTGTGCACACACACAAGATTGCTCCACAACATTAATGATACATGTGCCTGTCCCCCCAAAAGTTGGGAATTTTAAAAAGCCTACATGTGGCCTTAGGTTCATAAATCTCCCTAATATTCCTTGGGGCTCAAATGAACACTATGAGCTAATTAAATCTGCCCTCTGGCTGGTCACATCTGCAACCTGGTGCTGTGATCACTGAGGGTGATTGATAGTTCAGGCATGTTATCTGCCAGTGTGCCCCATGGTTTCATTCTGTCTGCTGTCACTTCAGACTGGAGTGTCCAAGAGAGAGAACTGCCTGTTTTTCACAGTGGTTTTTACAAGCTGACAATGAAGTTAAAAGGACATACAGATTTGAAATGCCATCTCCTGAAAATGCAAACTGGTTGGCAGAAACAAAGATCTGGCAGCCAGTCATGCTTTTTCAGTCAGATTGTCTATAATAGAATTCTTTTAACAATTCGCACACTGGCAACAGACTTCTTTCCCAGTAAAAGTGTTCACAGAGCAAAGGGATATGCACAATTTTTGGAGAATGGTCCAAGGACAAACCAGGAAAGAACCTAATTCAATGTCTAGACTCTGCTAGTGTGGGAGTCTCTCGTGATGAATGCGGAGTAGCAAAATACTCTACTTTCCCGTTGCATCTCTCTGTCTCCATCTCTGGGGTTAACCCTGGTCACAGACATCCAATACAAGCCTACGGGTATCTTGACCATACTTCCTCCCACCCTGCCTCCTGTGAAGACTCCATTCCATTCTCCTAATTCCTCCATCTCTCTTACATTTGGTCTGATAATGAGACTTTCCAGACAGGTGCCTCCAAGATGTCTTGATTCTTCCTGAACTGTGGTTTCCCCTCTACTATCGTGGTAAAGGCTTTGACTGTACCTCATCTATCTCTTGCACCTCTGCGCTCACTCTTTTTCCTCTTGGACAGAGGAAGAACAGAGATTCCTTGTCATTACCTTCCACCCACCAGCCTCTGCATTCCAAAGATCTTCCTTTGTGCAACTTCTGCCAGATCCAACAAGATTCCATCCCCAAATGCATTTTCACCACCACCCCACCACCCCACCTTTTCAGCATTTCATAGAGATCACTCAGTTCGTGACCCTGTGGTCTCCTTTGCCCTGCTTACCAACCGTCCACCTTATGGCACTTTCCCTTGCAATCACAGAAGGTGCAACACCTCCCTTTTGCCCTCTTCCCTTCCCACCATCAAGGGACCTAAGCAGTCATTCCAGGTGAAGCATTGATTCACTCGCACTTCTTCCAAGTATTGCATCACAAGATCACAAGACAAAGGAGCAGAAGTAGACCATTTGGCCCTTCAAGTCTGTTCCATGAGCTACACTATTCCTATCTAGCCCCAATTTCCGGCCTTGTCCCCGTATCCCTTGATACCTTGACTAATTAGATACCTATCTATCTCCTTCTTAAACGTCCCTAATGATTGAGCCTCCACAGCTGTACGTGGCAAAGAATCCCATAATTTCACTACCCTCTGGCTAAAGAAATTTCTCCTCATTTCTGTTTTAAACTGGTACCCTCTAATTCTAAGATTGTGCCCTCTAGTCTTGGACTCACCCACCAAAGGAAACAGCTTAGCCACATCTGCTCTGTCCAGTCCTTTCAACATTTTAAATGTTTCTATGAGGTTCCCTCTCATTCAGTGTTCACAATGTGGTCTCCACTATCTTGGAGAAATCTAATGTAGATTGGATGATCACTTTGCAGAGAACTTGTGTTCAGTCTGCAAAGGTAAGTTTGAGCTTCCTGTAACCCACCTCTTTAATTCCCCATCCGAATCCCACTCTGACCTATCGGTTTGTGGCCTCTTGCACTGTTGCAACGAGGCCCAATGCAAGCTTGTGGAACATCACCCCATCTTCCATCTGGGCACATTGTAGCCTTCTGGACTCGATACCAAATTCTCCATCTCTAGGTAACTTGCTTTTTCTGTCTGTGTCCAAATTGACCATTTCTGCATTAAATCATCCATCTGTGATTTTGGCTCAGTTTTTCTCTTCCCATTTGCACTACCTGACCTGTTGGGCATGTGCCACAGCCCGGCTATTAACATTACATATTACAGACCAAGAAGGATAATCTGCTTCTAACAGCTGACATCAACC
Source organism: Pristis pectinata (assembly GCF_009764475.1). NCBI lineage: Eukaryota > Metazoa > Chordata > Chondrichthyes > Rhinopristiformes > Pristidae > Pristis > Pristis pectinata. The sequence continues at coordinate 81,407,135 of NC_067409.1, read as the reverse complement.
CATTTAGTCTCACTATATCAGGGATATTCCCTTTGTCCTTTGCACCTCTCCCCCATCTTCTCTTCAACTTAAAAAATAACTTATTTTCTCTCTTTCCCAGATCTGAGGAAGGGACTTTGACCTGAAACATTAACTCTGTTTCTCTTTCCACAGATGTAGTCCAAGTGCATCCTGCATTTTCTGTTTTTATGCTAACAAAATAATGCTACTAATTTTCCATAGATTGCAGTTCTTGTGAACATTTGAAGTAATTGAACCACAGCAATATTATACAGCGTTCCCTCAGCTTTCAAAAGCAAAAAAATGTGATGTGTAATATGTTGAACACTTATTTGCAGTGTAAGTCCCATTCAAACAGATGTCTTGTATCTCACCTCCAATACTTTATAACTGATAAATGTATGTGTGCGAAAAAAAATTGTTCTTGATGCCACAATAATTTTTCTCACAAGAGTGTTTAAGAGCTTATTTTTTACTTTTGGAGGCTGTGGGATGAACCCAGAGGATTGGCAACACCAGACGGGTGGAAGGTTGACAGTAATAGTGGGGCCCCAAACATTAAATATTTTTTTCCCCAGACAGAAGCTGTCGACTCAAGATGGAGGAACCAGGGGAAATTTAAACTATGGAGAACAGGTGGGAGTCCAAACCTACTATGTACCTTATATTCTATGGTTCACATGATATTACACAAGGAGTTAATCATGCCTGGAAGCTCTCAAATGATCAAGTGCACATCTGTAATCTTCTCACATGAAGCACCACTGATTGACCAGGTGCATCCAAGAAAACCTCCCACTTGAACTATTATCTTATTTGAATCATTTAGCAAGAGCAATTGGCATGTTTATTAAGGAAATAATTAGAAGAGGAAGAACAGTCAGTTCCTCAAGTACATGGGAAGACAGAGGAGGAGTGGTCGAGTTGGACATGAACCAGCTGGCACTGGATAGAGATCCATCATGCTTAATGCTTCTCTCTCACTCTCTCTCTTTCTCTCTCTTGCAGCCCAGGTTTCCAAATAAGGCCATTGAAATATACTTTACATCCCCCGGGAAGGCAGATTGGCTTTCACCCAAAGGACAACACACAGTCGTGGTGGATAACTGTAGGCCATTGGAATAACATAACAAAGAGAATCTCATGCTCTTCTATTCAGTCAATGACTAGTTTATTGTGCCAGCAGCTACTCATCTTCCATAGATTGCAGTTCTTGTGAACATTTTAAGGAATCAAACCACAACAATATTATACAGCATTCCCTCACAGCTTTCAAAAGCAAAAGCATGTGATGTGTGATGTCTACCTTTTTCCCCATTCCCAGAGTGATTAATGAAGGTCTGCTGTTATCCATAAGCTTCATCCCATTCAAGTGGGGTGAAAAGAAATGCAGAGTGGTTGGCTGTAGTGTACATTTGAAATCAGTCATTCTTCCTGCTTTTTTGAACAGCTTGCCATGTATCAAAAGCCAGTGATTAGGGGATTCCTGGGACCAGGAGTATCCCATCTGCTGATACTAACTAACCAAACTAAAGCATCCTATCTGGGCAACTGCTCTGCCCGTGACCACAAGAAACTGCAGAGAGTGGTGGATACAGCTCAGCACATCATGGGAACCAGCCTCCACTCCATAGACTCTGTCTATACTTCTCGCTGCCTTGGTAAAGCAGCCAGCATAATCAAAGACCCCCACCCACCCGAGACATTTTCTCTTCTCCCCTCTCCCATTGGGAAGAAGATACAAAAGCTTGAAAGCATGTACTACCAGGCTCAAGGACAGCTTCTATCCCACTGTTATAAGACTATTGAATGGTTCCCTGGTATGATAAAATGGACTCTTGACCTCACAATCTACCTCGTTATGACCTTGCACCTTATTGTCTGCCTGCACTGCACTTTCTCTGTAGCTATGACATTTTATTCTGCATTCTGTTATTGTTTTACCTTGTAATGCCTCAATGCACTGTGTAATGAATTGATCTGTATGAACAGTATGCAAGACAAGTTTTTCACTGTACCTCGGTACATGTGACAATAATAAACCAATTCCAATTCCAAACTAGTAACAGAGTTAGATATGTACAGGTGTACAATCCATGTGCAAAAGTCCTATTGGGAAATGACACCCCGATTGCCAACAGTAAAAGTGGAGCCTGGGAGCTCATTGCAAATCCACAGAATGGTTTTCAAAATGTCAAGTGGTGAATGTAGAAAACTAAGGGACTAGTACTGAAAATGGAGAAGGGGGAGAGGAGTCAAGAATGCATATAACTTCAGAAGAGCAAAAAAGACTTCCACTAATACATCTCAAAACCTCAGACTGCCCCAAGTGCATTATGCACAGTTAAGAATTTTTGAAGTGTAGTCACTGTTAAACAAAACAAGAAATTAGATAGACAGGTAGGGGAAGCCAATGGATTATTTCCTGTAAATTCACCTCAATGTAGATGGATCGATGCAGTGACCCAGAGATCTGTGGTAACGGTAGTTACTTTCAAAAGTCACATCTAAATTTTATTATAGTCTGATACCAATTAACTCTCACGTGTCATTTAGGGGCATCATGGGAAGCAAAAACTTAGTAATTAAACCCAAAGGAACAACATCCTAATCCGCAAGGAAAGGTACATTTATTACGGTGAAAAACACCAGTGCGAGAAAGGATGGTGGCACAGGTTACTGCTTCATTAGTAAAGAATAATGATTCAGATTTTTTTTCTTCCTTGATTAATTTTTGTCTACTTTTTTTTATTCATTGCCAGAATGTGACCACCACTGGCCAGTTTAGCATTTACTGCCCACCTCTCGATGCTTTGAACGGATAACTGAAGTACTTACTTATACAGGATTTGGCTCACATATTGAGCAGACAAGGGTGGCAAATAGGCCTTCCTACACCACATTAAAGGAATGCACAAAATGCTGGAGGAACTCAGCAGGTGAGGCAATATCTATAGAGGGAAATGGACAGTCAATGTTTCAGGTTGAGACCCTTCACCTAGACTCAACCCAAAACTATCCATTTCCCTCCGTAGATGCTGCCTGACCTGTTGAGTTCCTCCAGCGTTTTGTGTGTTGCTCCATATTCCAGCATCTGCAGTCTATTGTGTCAATATTATAGGAATAGTTGGCTTTTTGGAACCATCATGACTATTTCATAGTCAAATTTAATGATAACTGCATTTTATTGCTAGATTTTTTTAAGTGAATTCAAATGAACAAACTGCCTTGGGACTTGAATTAATGTTCTCTGGATTAGTAATCAAAGTCTCTGGATTTTCAGTAGGTTTGTAGGTTTCAGTAGGATAATCCAAACCATCACCACACAAGTCGAGTTCTCACAAGTCACAAGTGGCCAGCATGTGAAACAATGAGAGATTCATAAGAAAATACAAAACAGAACATCTGAAAATGCTTCACAACTGATGAAGTACTTATAAAGTGTAGTCCCTGTTTTAATGCAGTAAAAATAGTAGCCAGATTGAGTGCAGAAAGCCTCCACAAATTGCAGCAGAATAGTAACCCTATCACTTGCTTTATTTTCATGACAGAGAGAGATGGACATTTAAACGATAAGAGAATCGAACGGTGCAGCAGAGAGCAGGAACGTGGTGATGAGGCCAAAATTGGTCTGGCCACAATCTTACTGAATTGCTGAATAGGCTCAAGGGGCTGATTGGCCTTTTCCTGCTCCTGCTTCTTACGTTCTGATGTTTTTAGTGCTATTGGTTGAGACCAATAACACTGGAACAAATAATGTTTGTTATTACATTGTTGTTTGTGGAAGTTTTCTGTGTCCAACTCTTAATTCTCATCAAAATGCACCCTCCTTAGAGTGCAGATGGGGCCTTGTTTAAGAAAATGAAATACCTTCAACAGAACAGCACTCGTAAACATCAAACCAAGAACAGGATCCAACTGTTGGTGATACATCCAACAGCTGAGTTGTGGTTTTAGGGTATGATGTGTGACAGTTGATTAGAATCGTACATCACAAAGTAAAACCATTTGGCCACCATGCCTCAGCTAGCTGATCATGCTTTCCAATTAGTCCCACTCCACTGTTCCTTTCCCTTAACTTTGAATATATCCCCCTTTGACCATATATCAATTTCTTTTAAGAAGTTTTAACCACGCATTCCAGATCATAACAATTCACTTTGCTTCACTTTGCTCCTTTACAATAGGGACATTTAAGAAACTCTTAGATAGTTATATGGATGTAAGAAAAATGGAGGGTTATGGGCTGTGTAGGAGGGAAGGGTTAGATTGATCATGGAGTAGGGTTATATAGGTTGGCACAACATCATGGGCTGAAGGGCCCATACTGTGCTGTACTGTTCTGTTCTGTGTGTTCTATGTTCATTTGTTGATCACTTTAAATCTATGTTCTGTAATTACCTTCCTGTCTGAAACAAGTTGTGTTTATCTTCTGTACAAGGATACGACCCTAATGCAGGCAAATCGGATTGATGTAGATAGGCAAAAACGTTGACATGGACATGGTGGGACAAAGGGCCCATTTCTGTGTTGTACAACTCTGTTCAGAATTCTTTGAGAACAAAGATATCCCACAATTCTGAATCCATTCTAGGAAATCTCTTCTGTAGCCACTCTAAGGAAGAAGAGTAGTGTTCAATCACTAGATTTTACCTGGATAATCATAAGAACATCTGTTCAGCAAGCAGGTTTCTGGAAGGTTATCAAATAGTCCCACAGAGTTCAAACAAGTCAACAAATCTCAGCAAGCTCAAGCTGTAAAATGTCCATTACCATGCAACATTGGAATCATAGAGAAAATAAATCTGAACACAGGCATGTTTCAAGTGCACCTACATTTTAAGAGACCCTACAAATGACCAAAAATCAAGTTCATTGGCCAACATTTCTTTTCAGAGAACTAACACATGCCAACACAATACAAAGGGAGAAGTCATCTCAGTATTCCAAACATACATGATTGACAGCATAATCCAGGATTCATGGTTATTGACCAGAAAACCATCACAAAATCAGATTATGATGTTTTGGTTGTGGTTTAGGATGTTGATTTTGATAACATATTCCAGTTCCCTTATCTAAAGTAAAGTACTTCTGTGAGCCTGAGATTTTGCCTCTCGTATTATAGGTAATGCTATTGAATTAAAATGGCTGTAAATTATGTCAATCACTTCAAACATAAAGCTAAGTTCACAGTCATAACAAATCACCCTGTTCTGAAGAACAGTGCAATCAGTCTGATAGCAAAGGTTGTAGCTGACCACGAATGTAGTAAGATGTCACAAAGTCTAATCAGCTCCAAAGGGTCACGTTGACCGTATTTGTTTAGAACACTTATATAAATGAATAATGGCTCCCACAGGTCTTTGGTGAGTAAATGCATAATCATGGAGATGGTTATCTTGTTCACTTCCAGATCACATTTGCTCACCTCAGTGGTTTGTTCAAAGCGCTGATAACCCTTGAATGCAGTCGGCATGGACTCATTAAATCGAAGGGCCCGTATCTCTGCTGTATTGCTCTATGACTTTATGGAGTGGGTGGATATTTTTGTGCTACATGTAAATGTGACATGTGGGTAGAAGGCATAGTGATACGAAGTGAGTTCCTTGAATTTAAAGTTGAATAAAGTAAACACCCTTGTTACGATTTCTGTGTCCTGTGACAGTTAAAATAGAACTTACTAGCAGTAATGCAGTATCCAAAGTCCACCTTGGGACACATTACAGGTTGGAGCTGGTGCTGGGAAGGGTGACCACAGATGAAAAACAGGTATGGGGTGAGGGCACAATTTGTCTTGGCTACAAGATTCCTCACTTGCCTCTCCCATCATCTACAGACTAGACTTACATGTTAAAACTGATAAGAACATAAGAAAGAGGAGCAGGATGAAGCCATGTAACTCCTCGAGTATGCTCCGGCATTCAACAAGTTCCTAGAATCTTTAGAATAGAACACCATTTTCTCACGCCATTCCTATATCCTGTGATGCCTTTAATAACCCAAAACCTATTGATTTCTGTTTTGAGTGCAATCAATGACCAAGTGTCTACAGCTCTGCAGATTAGAGAATTTTGAGTGAAGACTTTCCTACTCTTTCAGTCCAAAATTTCCTACCCTTTGTTTTGAGACTGTGACCACCAGTTCTAGACTCTTCAGGCAAGAGAAATATCCTCTCCACTTCCATCCAGTTGAGCTCTTTAAGAATTCTGTATATTTCAACGAGGATATCCCTCATTCTTCTGAACTCTGGAGAATTGAGGCCTAGCCTGCTCAATCTCGCCTCATATGATAAGTTTACCATCCGAGGAACTAGTCTCGGGAACCTTATCAAACTAATCATGCCCTGGTGTGAGTCAATCTCCATTAAATGATGGGTGAAATTGGAAGCAAGGAAGTGAACAAATCACAAATTGCTTACACGTGGAATCTACAGTGCAGACAGTTTTCAAAATCAGATGAAAACTTTCAAAGTCTTACAAATACAAACCAGTAATACTGTATAACAAGGCTTCCAAAGAAATATTACTGAGTTTTGGGGAAGCTGTGGAGTAATATGTGTAAGCATAAACCTTAACACAATAACAAAGGTCAAGCATGGAGGAATGCAAAATCTGAAGCGCATTAACAGTCCAGGCACTGTGGGCAGTGCTGGGGGTTACAGAGTGGGGAGTGAATCACACAAGGCCGATAGGTCTTCAGTGAAACCCTCTAAAGAGAGAGGGCTTTCTTCACAGAACATTTTATTGAGCAGAAAGCATTTTTGTCAGAGGCCTTTCCATGTAACCCAGGGATATAAAAAGCAGCTTTAATTTACAAATAAGCATAGCACAATAAATCAGGAATTTTATAGCTAGCAATTCCAATAACACTCAGGACCTTTTATTAGCAGTTATTACAGCACTTCCAAACTTTCTGCAATTTCATTCAATGGAAAGGCAAGAACCAGAAATGTACCCCACTGGAACAATGCAGCAGCTTGTTCTATTCCCCAGTTTCTATGCTGAGAGCTGATCCATGTACATAATAAATAAATGAACCCAGGCAATCTTGAGTCTGCATAAGACTCAACAAAAGCCAAAGTTATTGGAGTCTGGAAACCTCTTCATATTGACCATGGATAATCATAAAACTTTGTGTTTTAACTGACAGATTTCCAAGGGATTCTGAGCACCTGTTTTTGTTAATTCTAAGTTTTTTTGTCCCTCAGCTGCAGGCTCTTCCAGTCACATATTTATTATTCCTGCATGATCTTAGAGAGAGTCATAAGTTAATTGGCAACAGTAAATTGCCCCGAGCGTAGAGGAGAACCAGAGGAGTTGATGGGCATGTGAGAGGGAATAGGTTACATGGAAAAAAGTGGGGGAATGGGGGCTGATGGGGTTGCTCTGAGAACTGGTGTAGACTTGCTGGGATGAATGTCCTTCTTCTAGGTCATAAAAAGTGATGCCTCTGGTTCTCTGCTCAGCCTTGTCGTCCCTCTCACCACTGATCTACACAGTAAGTATGTATAGCCTAATTCACATCCAACAACTTGAACTTGGGTGGAGGCATCTGAATCTTTAACAAAAAGGTCTGGTACAATGAAGGGCCCAAAACCATGAATGAAATATCATGATGGACACCTTGGACCAAGCCCCAATCATAAAAGTGCTAAAAAAATGTTTCAACAGCTGGCTAACCCATGCCATCTGGCATTGCTTGGAAATAAGCCAAATAATTCTACACCATTGGGAGTTATGTCAGTTTGATTCCTCGTCATCATATTCAGTGCCACCTCTGTGCATTTGTCTATTCATTCTTAAAATGTTAAGGATTTTACTTGCTAGGATCTATTGCTAGCATATGAATTGAAAGTCAGTGTTGGTGGGGGACTGGTGTCGCATGTAGGCTAAAGCAGGTAACGACCACAGCTTTTCTCCTTTGAAGGATGCTGCTGAATCACCTTTCCTCTTAGGTAGATGCTATCACTATTTTAAAGAAGAACTGAGTTGTTATGCCCACTATCCTGATCAATGTTTATTCTTCAATAAGTATTACTAAATTTGATTCACTGATCATTATCATTGTGGAGTTTGTAGGATCTGGATGTTCATTGCCACATTTCCTACATTACAATAGTGTCTTTCCTTCAATGGTGTATTAAGTGGCTATAAAGTGCTTTGGGATATCCACAGATCATGCAAGTCTACGTTTATGTGTTTTTGTAATGTCAAAAATGCCATGGTTGTTTTTGTTGATATCAATTTTTCATTACCAGATTTTCTCATCAAAATTCAAATTCTCAGATCCTCCGAATTATCAGCCATGACTTCAGCATTATTGGCCTGGTAAAATAGTCATTGTTCTGCCACCTGCTTTGCATGTTGTGAGCAAACCTGTGGTACCAGTTTTCCTTATCTGTTTTCAGTTTTGTCTCTTGGGTCAAAGCAACCAAGTTCCTGTGTTCTGACTCAAGGTTCTCTAGGTTCTGACTCAAATTCACTATTTACAACTAAGTTCATCATTGAAGGGTTGTTGCACTGTTAGACATCCCATCACTTAAATCTAGTAAGATCTTGACAATTGGCTGCTACCTTGCTTTCTTGACAACCACAAGCATACTCTAAAAACTAATCATTGCTTATAAAACCCTACAAAAAGATTCAAAGAACTGGTAGGATGCTTAATAAATACAAACTCTTCCATCACTTCAGTAGCCAGTAAGCCAAACTCAACTATACATAGTAAGGATCTGCATAAACAGAGTTTTTGATGAACTAAGTCATAAAAAGGACAAAATTCTGTGGTTAATTTGCAGGGGAACAGAAGTCAAAAGCAGATAAGTTAAACTTGCATAAGGTCTTCATTAAACCATACTTACAGTACTGCACACAATTCTGGTTTCTATATTACAAATAGGATGAAGTGTAAAGAAGATTTACAAGAGTAATACCAGACCAAGGGGACAAATGTCAGGAGAAAGTGAATGGGCTAGGAGTCTTCCCTACAAGAGAGAAGACTGAGGAGACCTGATGGGGATCATTAACATCATGAAGAGAAAGAGTGAAGATATTTCTGCTTGAGCAGATGTTAAAATAAAGTGCCATTAATACAAAATACCAAAAATAATCCTATAAAAAAAATCGAAACATCATTCACCTGGAGGGCAGTGAGAATTTCTGTTTGAGAGAATGTTAAAATTAAGTGTCATAAATATCAGATGGCCACCAATAATCCTATAGGAACTTAGAAACATAATTTATCTGAAGCTGGTGAGAATTTGGTACTCAATACCACGTGAACTGGTTAAGGCAATTCAGATGCAAGTACCACATTTAAGGGGCATTTAGACAGACAATTGAATAGACAAGGCATAGAAAGATAAAGTCCTAATGCAGGTAAATGGGATTAATGTAGATGGGCAAAAAGGCCAGCATGGATGCAATGGGCCGAAGGGCCCATTTCTGTGCTGTACATCTCCATAAGCATTGATGTATTTAAGAGGAAGCTATATACGAGGACAAAATGAATAGAAAGATACGCTGAAAGGGTGAGAGGCAGCTCATCTGGAACATACCCATCAGTGGTTAATCTGAATGGCTTGCTCCTGTGGTGTAACATCCTATGTAATTCTCAGCACCAACTAGGCCTTTTATATTTCCAGTAGAAATCTTTTGGGAAACCTGAGTTCTTGTGTACATGTACTTGTGCATATGGTGATAAAATCGACTTTGACTTTGATATAAGAGGGGGATGGAGATGCAAGTCACTGCACAACAGCACTGGTCATCATCAGTGAGCTTCTGCGGTTCCTGAGAAACCACAAAATGGAAGCTCGTGGGAGGACTCCTATGGCTAGCAGAAGGCAGAGTAGGATGAATGAGGCAGCTTGCTTCAGCTGATGTGGTTAAAGTCACCAGCCATCTCCCTAGTGATTCATATAAGGAGGAGGAAGATTATGAGATGCATGGTGCTCTGATAGAAGAGAGGGAAGTGCTGTGGTGAAGGACTGTTCACCATTTCTCTTTCATGATCGGACATACCAAAGCCTCTGAGCTCTCCCACACCCAGCACACTATTGCCATCTCATACCTTCCTGCCTGAGGAGCATGATCCAATTGTTCTGACATAATTAATCATTCCCAGCAGTTCTCATCTCCTGCATATCCGTAAATTCACAGAGAATATATGCTAAAATCAGCAAAGAGAGAGAGAAGCAGTGACATTTTGTTTTAAAGAGGGGAATGGTATTTCAGATCGAGAAGTTTTTCTTTCTGCAGCTACAAGGCTGTAACCCAACAAGCCTGCTTCACACGTGGTCCCAGAAGCTGCCATCACAGCATGGTGGCCTGCTTCAGCTCAGAAATAACCGCGACAGCAAAACCAAACAACTAATTTCTGAATTGAAAACAGAAGGTACTGAAAATACTCTGCTGGTCAGGCAGCATCTGTAAAGAAGGAAAGAGATGAAATTTCAAACTTTTCATCAGTACAAGGAAATCTGATAAAGCAAACATGTTTTATATTGCAGCCAGCATAACCAAAGACCCCACCCATCCGGGTCATTCTCTCTTCTCTCCTCTCCCACCAGGCAGATGATACAGGACCCTGAGGGCACATACCACCAGGCTCAAGGACAGCTTCTACCCCACTGTGATAAGACTATTGAACGGTTCCCTTATACGATGAGGTGGACTCTTGACCTCACAATCTACCTTGGTGTGACCTTGCACCTTATTGCACTGCACTTTCTCTGTAGTGGTGACACTTTACTCTGTTCTGTTATTGTTTTTACCTGTACTACCTCAATGCACTCTGTACTAACCCAATGTAACTGCACTGTGTAATGAATTGACCTGTACGATCGGTATGCAAGACAGGTTTTTCACTGTATCTCGGTACAAGTGACAATAATAAACCAATACCAATACCAATGAGGGGTAGGGGTGGAGAGAAGAAAGGGAATGTCAATGGTAGGATGGAGAGCGAGAGAGACTGATTGACACAAGTGGAGGTGATGCTGGCTAAGAGAGGGTGGTGAAGAATTGTGGGGGAGGTGTGAATAGGAGATGAATGAGAATGAGGAGAGAGAAAAAATACTGCAAGTATACTTAAAAAGCACTGAAAATTGTACAAATCTGAACTAAGAGACAATGTTTGAAATACTCAACAGTTCAGGGAGCCTCTGTGGGGAGAGAGAAATAGAGTTAACATTACAAGTTGATGATTGTCCATCAGAACTAGGCAGTTCTGGAAAGGCTAGTTATCTGAATTGGTTGAATTTAATGTTTCACCCTCAGGGCTGTAACATACCTAGTTGGAAGATGAAATGCTGTTCCCCATGCTTATGCTGGTTTTCATTAGAACAGTAGAAAATGTCAGAGTGGAGCAGAGCGGACAAATAAATTGACAGGCAGCTGGAAGCTTAGGGTAATCCAGGCAGACTGAATACTGAGTTCTGAAGTGGCCATTACCAGAATGAAAGAAAATGGTTCAAACCACATTCGTCACCACGTGAGAGGGAGAATGATACCAAAGGCAGACATTTTGAGGTTAAATTTTTTGAGTAGCAAACATCCTTTATATATTTTGCGGGTTACGGCTTCCGTTAAATACCCAAGCATTCTTTCCGATCAGATATTGAACCAAACCTGCCCACTGACTCCCACAGCTACCTAGGTAACTCTTCCACCTACTCTGTTTCACGTAAGGATTCCTGACAATGCAACCTTTCATGCCAGTGCCTCCAATATCTTCCGTTTTCCTCAGTTTGGATTCCACTCCACCAGAGTCGATAGGGCCCTTGATCCTGTTGGTTCCATTTCTTGCACAACCGGTCTCACTCCTCCCCACTCTCCAATCCAGGGTAGGCTTCCCCTTGCTTTTACTCTCAACCCCACTAACCATCACACTCAATGAAATCTCAGCATTTCCCTGCAACTTCAATGAGGTGAACCACCGGACAGGACACATATTCCCTTCTTATCCCATCATGCTGAAGGAACTGTTTGCACTGTGACGCTCTGGCTCACTCTGCCTGCTCTACCATAACCACTCACCTTCCCATGCAGCTGCAGGGGATGCCACACCTCACCTTTTACCTCCTCCCTTTGCACTGTCCGGGTGCGGCACATGTTAATTATTTTCTCTACCCAAAGATAATTCTGCAGATTCTCCAATGAGAAAAGGATGCAGTTGTAAATGAACAGGGAGTTGAAAATGAATAGAAGTGCATTCAGGTGTAAGAGTTATAACACACAGTATTGGGAAGGGATTAGAAGAGGAAGTTGAAGCAAACAAGCATTGGTGCTATGGGTTAATCAGAGAATTCAACTGATTTCAAAGAATTTAACAACTACATCACAGAAAGAGACCATTCAGCCCATTGGATCAATGCCAACACACAGCAGAACAGCGCTATCAGTCCCATTCCCCCCTCTTCATTTTATTCTCCCTCACTTGCCTATCAACTTCTCTTTGATTCTTTTGCCACAACTGTAGTAAGGGGTAACTTACAGCGGCCAATTAACCCACGGACACATCCTTGAGGTGTGGGAGGAAACCAGAGAACACGATGGTAACCAACACGGTTATGAGGAGCAGTTGTAAACTCTGTACAGATGTCAAGTGAGGTCAAGATTGAACTGTCTCTCTGAAGCTGTGAGGCAGCCACACTAATTGCTGTAACACTAATCCACCTTTAATGAACTTCCAACGTGCCCTGTCAGCAGCGGCAAGGATGCACATGCTTCTGACTATATCACCATGTAAAGATGGAAAACTCTCAAAGTCCCACCATAAACAAAGAACTTTTGGAGGATTGTGCCTAATAATAGAAAATGGTAATAGAATAATGGTTTCTAACTGTGGTGTTTTTCATTTCTAGATTTCTTATGGGCTACCCACTGGTTCAATTGTTTTTTGGCTTATGCCTTGGAAAATATTGTCCATAAAAAATGCATTTCAAAGAAATATAGTTTGGATTTTGAACACTTCAATTAACTGGCTATTTTCAATAAGAAAAGTCTGCATTTGTGGTTTCAAAAGGCCCAGAATCAGCCAAATAGATGCCGATCAAAACAGAAACTATCTTAGTTCAGATATTTGAGCCTAAGGCTCATATGACCTGCGTAAATAACAATGAGGAATTTTCCATTCAAATAAGAATCACTAATAAATCCAGTAAGGAATTCAGGAGAAACTTCTTTACCCAGGGAGGGGTTAAAATGTTGAATCTGATATCTCATGGAGTAGTTGAGGTGAATGGCAGGGACAGACAGATAAGCAGGAGAAAGGAATTTGAGGATATGACAAGAGGATTGAAAAATGTAGAGTGAGAGGAGCTTAAATGGTGGCATAGAGCAGATGAGTTGAATGGACTATTGCTATGCAATGTATTCTCTTCAGGTCTTCAGAATAATACCCTCCATATTCCTCATCAAGTTAGTCAAGGCAAAGTTCCTACCACAACACTCCTGGATTGGGTAACCACAGATTCAAGTGCTTGGTGATTATTTTCCATCTGTGTGGCAATGGTTTGGTCATCGTGGCAGTAAACATGCCGTTAGACTGTGTTGCTTGTGGTACCTCCTTCTGCTCATGAACCACCAAGACGCCCTTATCCTAAATGGATGCTAAGGAAGCCCTATCCCCAAGGATATGCTGCCTGTTATGTTTTCTTTCCCACTCCATCTCTGGCACAGAAAGAAATTGGTTGTTAACATTATTCCTTTCAATGTACTGTCCTTCTCCTTCCCAGAAATCACACATTATACTACTGACTCTTCTTGATGTTGTTGCCAATTTACAAGTCAATTGTCTGTAACAAGACCAAAAGTTCAAGCCCAAGAAAACATTGAGCAAACTAATGGGACTAAAGCTGAACTGGGAATTCTCAATGGTGTTGATTATATATCTGAAGAATGCGAAATGAGTGATACATATTAATTGAGGGAGTAATTATAAAGATGAGCATAGATATCATGATGAGTGGTTCTGTGATGGGACAGGATGAGTATTGGGAATACTTCAACTGCCATCCTTCGTGACAAATCAACATGGTGTTGTGCACTGATACAGGAGATGCTCTCAGAGTCAGGTGTAAGAGGGACTGCTGGTAGAGATAGTTAGGTTCAGTTATCTTGTGTAGTTATGGCATATGAGCTGTAACCATGGGAATGGACTGGATCGAGTCACTCTGATGAAGGGACTGTCTTTTTAAGGGGATCTGGAAGCCACTCACAAGTCCAGAGTGGTCAGGCCCTGTTTGAACAGACCACTGGTCAGGTGAGGTTTGGACAGTGCCAGCAAGCAGACACTTACAGATAATTGTTTCAGGATCGAATGAGCTAGCTGCAGGAAACAGTGAGTCAATGGCAAAATGAAACTATCAGAAGAAGAGAGAGTGACCAAGTGTTTGCAAAGTAGGAAGTGGAAGGCGTACATCAGAATATGCAGGAAATCCGGCCAACAACTTAATATCTGAAAGGAGATAACCCTTCACTCTCTAATAAACTTGGGCAAACTGGACTGAATCATCAAGTGAAGCTGGGAAGTCCATTAAGGCAGGTAGCTAATCATCAGGAAATGCTAGAGCAGTCATCAGCTAAACAGAAGCCTTCGGACAACAGTGCCTAACAATATGGAATGGTACAAGAACAGGACAATGCTTCAGAACAGAAAGTTAAAATGGTAGGCTGTTCTGGAAGGTTGGATCACATGGAATCCAGGGACAGCTGGCTAATTGGATACACAATTGGCTTGATGGTAGAAAGCAAAGGGTGACAGTGGAAGGTTGTTTCTCGGACTGGAGGCCTGTGACCAGTGGTGTGCCTGAGGAGTCAGTGCTGGGCCCATTATTGTTTATCATCTATATCAATGATTTGGATAAGAATGTACAAGGCATGGTTAGTAAGTTTGCAGATGACACTAAAATAGGTGGTATAGTGGACAATGAAGAAGGTTATCGAAAATTACAGGGGGATCTTGATCAGCTGAGTAAATAGGCCGAAGAATGGCAAATGGAGTTTAATTCAGATAAGTGTGAGGTGTTGCATTTTGGCAAGCCAAATCCAGGTAGGACTTTCACAGTCAATGGCAGGGTCTTAGGGAATGTTGTGGAACAGAGGGACCTTGGAGTACAAGTACATGGTTCACTGAAAATGGAGTCACAGGTATTCAGGGTGGTAAAGAAGGCTTTTGGCACGCTGGCCTTCATAAGTCAGGGCATTGAGTATAAAAGTTGGGAGGTCATGGTGCCATTGTACAAGACACTGGTGAGGCTTCACTTGGAGTATTGTGTTCAGTTTTTGTTGTCCTGCTATAAGAAAGATGTTATTAAACTGGAAAGAGTACAGGAAAAATTTACAAGGATACTACCAGGACTTGAGGGACTGAGTTATAGGGAGAGGTTGGACAGGCTAGGACTTCATTGCTTGGAGTGTAGGAGAATGAGAAGTGATCTTATAGAGGTGTACAAGATCATGAGGGGCATAGATAGGGTGAATGCACTCAGTCTTTTTCACAGAGTCAGAGTATCAAGAACTAGAGGGCACAGGATTAAGGTAAGAGGGGAAAGATTTAACAGGGACATGATGGCCAACTTTTTTACACAAAGGGTGGTATCCATGTGGAATGAGTTGCCAGAGGAAGTGGTTGAGGCAGATGCAATAACAACTTTTAAAAGACAGTTGGACAGGTGCATAGATTGGAAAGGTTTAGAAGGTTATGGGCCAAACACTGGCAAATGGGACTAGCTTGGATGGGGCGTCTTGGTCGGCATGGACCAGTTGGGCTGAAGGGCCTGTTTCCGTGCCGTATGACTCTGTGACTCCACAGTTGGAAGGGGCAGTGAGAGAGAAGAAATAGCTCAATAAGTTAGAAGCTGCATGACTAACCAGACAGAAACTGATGAAGGTGCACAGAAGGGAACACAACCCAGAGAGCTGCTCCAGCATGTTGTTTGTTAAGGATCTTTCACACAAAGTGATGCTGGCTGACCTCAAGGAAACTATCAAACATCCCATAGACATTAGAATTCCTGGCTCTTGGGCTGACCAAGAATGAAGTGGCTATAGCATCAGTTTTGGAACAGAGCCAATGTACTGAAGTGAAGGTTTGGTTGATAATTTTCCATGCTGTGGGCAATGTATTCAAAATGAATTGCACAAACACATGGCAAGCTCAGAGGATACTCACTGAAGTTGACACAGCAAGTTCCGACAAAGCTACAACCTTTGAAAGTGGTTACGAAGGAGTATTATTGATTAAGATGCTGGCAGAGATGACATAAGATGGGGAACAGGCTGATACAGGGATGACGAAGTGAAAGCTTAAGCTGTCCAGGCCAAAGGCACTAGCAAAGACACCAAGACTCATGGATAATCTTGAATTGTAGCAAGTCAAAGATGCCATGGATTCTCAGTGTGGATACGATGATGAGGCATACCAAAGCTGGAGGATGGCTTGGATGAGAACATAAACAGGATTGCTTGGAAAAAGGCCAAGGAAGCTGATGGAAACTACAAGTCATGGGCAAGACCAATCTAAAACCAACATGGACTCTCAGAATGGAGGCCGTGCTGGACACAGGACTGCAAAGAACTCTGAAAACAGAGTATAAGTGAAGCTGATGATAAAAACTGATGCAAACAAGAACAGATGATAAAATAAGCAAAGGAAGTTTAAAGAGAACATCATTATTAAAGAGAACATCATATCCAGCAAATAAGATCTGATCAGTATTGCATGGGTACTTCAGAATGAGAACATTTAGTCTATAAAAGTGAGCACCCAAATTAAACAGTTTTGTTCATAATCTAGGAAGGAGACAATCAAACCCTACACTTCCTGTAGATTATAATCTTCATGAGCCCCAACTCAGCAGATGAAGGGTTCTGGTGGAGGTGAAACCCATGATAAACGTCTCAAAAAAGAAAGTGATCCATGGCAAAGTCTAAAAATTGAAAGAAGGGAAGAAGCACAGTTCTGGAATTGGAAGAGGAGGAAAGTCAGGATACAAGACAGCTTGAACACAAATGTAAGAAGATGGAGAGTGCTAAAAGGCAACCAAAGAGACTGTTACTTTGAGTTCACAATATTTAATACTGTGCCAAAAACACTGTATATTTGTAGCTGTTGTAGTTATTAATTAGTATTATTAGATGCTTGTGCTAAGGTTTTTATAAACTGCGTACTGCACACAGTGTGTTTAGTGTTAAAGAGGTGATCTATTAATGTAACAATTAAGGAGATGTTAAGTACAGCTTGTGGTGAAGTGCTTTGTTAATGAATAGACTAAGAAAATGGGTGCATTTATATCTGCATAAGTCTGCAAATAATTAGTCAATGTATAATTTCACATGTGTAGATAATTTATGGTTTGCATGGGTTTATTACGACTTTTTAAAGAGGAAGCTGTATAGTATAAATGAGCTTAAGAACTGACTGTGCCACAAGATATAACCTGGATGCAATGTTGTACCAGATGCTCCTGCTTAGTTTGAGAATGGCTGCCTACAACAAAGGATGTTCTATTGTGGCTCTGTCTAGTCAGATTGATTATACTTTCAGTGACATCAAAAAAACCTAAGGCACTAAAATCTTAGATCATCCCACTTAATGAGGAAGTCTAAGTACTATTGTAACCATTAATTGTGGATCATTAATGCGATGTTTGTCTCTCCTGCTTGTTGATTTGCTGACCTCGGGACAAATCAGGCAGAAAAGTGTGTGACTTGGAAGGACTTGAAGGTGGTGGTATTCAAAAATCATTGTTATCCTTGTCCTTCTTGATGGTTTTCCAGATGCTGTAGAAAAAGCCTTGGAAAGTTGCTACCATCCATTCTGTAGCTTGCATCAGTGGCAGATGAAGAGAAGTTTCGGAGTGGTTGACCCAATCAAGTGGGCAGTTTTGCCCTGAATGATATCAACCCTCTTGAGTGCTGTTTGGACTGCACTCAACTGAGCCAGTGGATAATATTATATCACTGATGGCCTGTAGATGTGAAAGAGCTTTGCAGAGCCAGGGGTTGAGCTTCTTGCCCCATAATACCCAGCCTTTGATATGCTCTTGCAGACACATTAAGTATGTGTCTGCTCTGGGCAAGTTTCTGGTCAATGATCACCTCAGACTGATGATGGTGGGGAATTCAGACAGGCAATACCATTGAATTTGAAAGAGAGGCAATAAACTGCTGACCCATGCAGGCACAGGCTTCCTTTTTCTCTGAGCCTGAGGCTTCTCTCAGGAAATGAAAGCATTATATGGGCCTCGGGTATCAAATACAGTGCAGGCATCTCATCAACAGCTGCTGTATTTGCACCCCATCCTCCTCCCCCTCCCTTCCCCTCCTGTTCTAACTCCTGATGTGCTGTCACATGCAAGGGCCAGGTCCATATAATGGCTAGGCTGTGCAAGAAGCAACCACCTCCAGACCAGTGCTTCCATCTAAGTCTGTATGCCATTGGAGGTTTCCACTGTAAGAAAAAAGAAACAGAAGCAGCTGGATGCCCACCAGCCCCTTGAGCCTACATCATTCAACAAGATGATTGCTGATCCACTTTTGGCCTCAATACCACATTCTCTCCCCAGAAAGATTGCAGTTCAAATGTCTGCGTCTGCCTTGAATCGATTCAATGACTTTTCCACCACAGCTCTCTAAGGTAAGAGAATTCCAAAGATTCATAACCCTCTGAGAAAAGAAATTCCTCCTCAGCACCACCAGAAGTGGGAAGCCCCTCATTTTGAAACAATGCCCCTGGTTCTGGATACCTCCACTGGCGAAACACCCTCTCAGTATCAATTCTCCTCAGGAATCAACCCATCTTTAAATACTGCAACCAAACCTGTAGAGTATTCCAGTTAAGGTGTCACCAACGCACTGTGAGATTGAATCAAAACTTCCTTACATTTATGCTCCATATCCCTTGCATAAACACTGATATTTCATTAGCCTTCCTACTTACAAGCTGCACTTACTTCATGTACTATGACCTCCCCCCCCAAATCCCTTTGCAACATTTTGTAGTTTCACTTCCTTTACATAATAATCTTTTTCCATTCTTTCTTGCAAAGTGGATAACCACACATTTTCCCACATTGTACTCCATCTGCCAAATCCTTGCCCACCCACTCAACCTACCATATCCCTTTGCAGGTTTTAGTGTCCTTCTCACAACTTGCTAACCCACCTATCTTTGTATCACCAGCAGATCTGGACACAGTACACTTGGTATTTTCACCCAAGTCACTAATATCAATTGTAAATAGTTGAGGCTCAGCAATGATCCCTGTGGCACTGAAGTAGTCACTGATATTTTCAGTGCTTCCATGACTTTGATGTCTCTAATATTGGAGCCCAGACTGGAGTCAGGATCTAGGTGTGCAGGGGGTAGTTCTTGTTCCCCAAAAGCCACCCATTGGTCTGGTGTGGTGCTATGAAAATGGTAAGGATTGTCTCAGCACAGACACATTATCCAAGCTTGACTTGCATTGACCATCAGGATTTTCTTATTTAAGTATTAAATCTTTTGTGCAGATTAATCAGTGGTGTCCTTAATACCACACATGGGCAACCCACGGTGCTGAAACCAATTTGAAGAGATTAGAAAGGCGCAGTGAGACACTTCTTCTGCTCCGACACCAGTGCTGACACCGGTGTATCCCTGTACAAGTCCTACTTCCTAGTGCTGGCATCAACATTAATCGCCAGGGACATCTTCCGCCTTGCTGCTGGCTAACCCTGGGCTGCCCCAGGGACCAACAGGTCTGCATAATCTTCTGCAGAATTCCCAGCTGGGCAATCTGTCCTCAGCCTACACTGGGCTAAACCCAGCAGCTCCCATTCAAACAAGTGGGAAAGATCAGCTCCCAGGAGAAGGATAAGTAGTTGGACTTTCATTATTTATTTATGTGATAAATTATTTTAATTGTTTTTATTGCACTGGTGTATTTTGTTGTTTTATACATATAAATTTAAAGAACAGCTTTAAAATATGTTAATATTTTAGAAGTTTTTTTTGAGTGTATCTTTAGCGTTTGTGAATGCCAAAGACATCCACAAATATTCAATTCCTCATTCACACTGACAGTTTTGACAGTCCTTCAGTCTAAGGGTTGGGCCTCACTGGCTGCCCAAAGGGTTTTGTGAATGCAGCCAACCGACTGTTCTGACACAGCCTCTGCACTAAGCTGGGCCACACATATGTGGTGGGGGTGGGAGGGGGGCAACCAGATTCCCAGGGAAGGGCAGGGCCAGAAGCCACACTGGAACAGACTGTGGCCCGAGGTGGTGTGGCTAACAATTTCAGGGCAATGGAAAAGCTGCTCCTTTTGGACATTGAAGCAACCTTTGTACATGGAGGTGCCTGGTAAAGCATTGAGAGGAAAGAGGGAATTAAATAAATGCATGCTAACCTGGCAGAAACACAGGATACAACTGCAGGGATTTCATCCAATTTATATACCACCTAGTTTCATAATAATCTGTTCAATAAACAATTTGACATCTTTGAATTATGCAGCATGGAGGAAGACTATTCAGCCTGAAACATTTGTGCTAATTCAGCAGAAAAAGTCTGAGAGATTCGAGAAATTAATACAGCCTTCTCAAATGACTTTAGACTGAGCCATCAAGATAGACAGTGGTAGAATCAATATAATATAGGCACCAAGTACAGAAAGACCAAAAGAACTGGGTCAGTATTATGTTAACCATTCCATTTTCACCCCAAGATTAGACCCTTAGTTACAGTATATGTAATTTTAGATGGATCACCATCAGATATCAAGTCATCTAGATGATTGCATAACTAAACTGCCAGAAATATCCAAGATTTCTCCATAATGGAAGTAAATAGGAAGAAATCTTTGTTGTACAGTGCTTTGATCAGAATCATTGAAATCCAACCACGTCTGATATCTGGCCAGTATCATGTATTAATAGTGTTAGCTAGTAAATTGATCCATTAAAATGTCCACATTCCTAAATGAGATGAAAGGCTGAACTGCATGTGGATTCTTAATGAGTCTACTCACCCCACATTCTCAGAATTAATTTAAAAATAGTCTGGTCCACCAAATGCTACAATACATAGATCAGCAAACTTCATGTTGGGATTGGACAGAACACAATCTGATTGAAATAACAGACCACACTTTATTTTTGTAATCAGATTGCCATCTCTTGTTCCAGATTAAAACATGCTGGAAAACGATTTCCTCGTGCTCATGAGAATAATTTTGTATAATATAACACAAATTATCCTCTGCAGGATTCAGCCCTCAAGAGATTTTTTTTTCCGAGATGAAAACAGTTTAGTCTTTATATTTTCTCCAACTTGCATCTTAAGTCAGGATGGCAGGCATATCCATTCTGTGCACATCTACTTATGAAACCTCAGTGTTATTTGTTTGGGAGAGAAACCTAGTCAGAGGGTAGAGCTAAAAAGAACCACTGATAATAACCAAGCAGCAGCCTTCAACCAATTTCCATTGTATTATATATCGATATCACAAAGCCCCCAGCTTTCCATTGATAAGACAAGCAATAATCAGCAATTGAAATCACCAGGATGCACCTGTGTCAATAAAGACCGCTATAAATTAGAATGGAGGTTGTGGCAAATTTGGATCAAAGACAGCCACTTAACATTATTCATTCTGAATACCAGGCATTGTATTTGTACAGACCCTAATAGGTATTTGTGAAGTTTCATCAGAAGAAACCCCAACCTTCTATGTGTATGGATGGATGTATATTTTGGGACTTACATTTGAGACATGCAACACGAGTATGATGCACTCGGGATTACTTGACCGAATGTACAGGCAATGTAGGGGGCTATGTTGAGACCAATGACACAAAGGACTGAGTAAATAGAAATTACATCTATACTTTGAGTGACGTATCAAAACTTCCAGCCTGGAAATGCTGTTAAAATAAGGATAACAGAAGCAAGAGATGAACTGAGTGTAAATAGGTATAAAATATACTAGATAGTTGAGAACAGTCATCAACAGGAAGTAGACAATGCATGAATGGACCAGGTATTAGGTGCAGGTATTAAGGTATCTGGCATCATTGTAATATGGAACCACCAAAAAGGGTCCTGTGTATGCATAGGACCATAGGAGGTCCTGGATAGCTACCTGGCCAGTAACATCACCAGAATTGGTCATGGTCACATCTGATGAGCTGTCAATCACCTATCAAACCTCATCACGGGATCCAAAGTAGATAAAATACAATATATTTTGATACTTGGGGAAGTAGTTGAGGCAAGTCCAATAACATCATTTAAAATACATCTGGACAGGTAGATAGATAGAACATAGAACAATTACAGCACAATTCAGGCCCTTCAGCCCACAAAGCTGTGCTGAACATGTCCCTACCCTAGAAATTACTGGGCTTACCCATAGCTCTCTATTTTACTCAGCTCCATGTACCTATCTAACAGTCTCTTGAAAGACCCTATCGTATCAGCCTCCACCACCATTTCCGGCAGCCCATTCCATGCACTCACCACTCTCTGAGTGAAAAAACTTACCCCTGACCTCTCCTCTATACCTACTCTCCAGCAACTTAAACCTATGTCCTCTTGTGGCCACCAATTCAGCCCTGGGGAAAAGCCTCTGACTATCTACCCTATCAATACCTCTCATCATCTTATACACCTCAATCAGGTCCCCCTTCATACTCCATCTCTCCAAGGAGAAAAGGCCGAGTTCCCTCAACCTGCTTTCATAAGGCATGCTCCGCATTCCAGGCAGCATCCTTGTAAATCTCCTCTGCACCCTCTCTATGGCTTCCACATCTTTCCTGTAGTGAGGCGACCAGAACTGAGCACAATATTCCAAGTGGGGTCTGACCAGGGACCTACATAGCTGCAACAATACCTCCCGGCTCCTAAATTCAATTCCCTGATTGATGAAGGACAATACACCATATGACTTCTTAACCACAGAGTCAACCTGCGCAGCCGCTTTGAGCGTCCTATGGACTTGGACCCCAAGATCCCTCTGATCCTCCACACTGCCAAGAGTCCTACCATTAATACTATATTCCGCCAACATATTTGACCTAAGATTTGAAAGGTTTAGAGACATATGGGTCAAATGCAAGCAAATGGGACTAGCTTAGGTGGGCACCTTGGTAGGCATGGATGAGTTGGGCCGAAGGGCATGTTTCCATGCAGAAATAACTCTGTGACTTTTGTGGCTGACTATCAAGTTGCTGGCTGAATTCCCATCCATCTGCTTCCATAACCTTCAGCGCAACTAAAGCTCTGTTGTGCACTGTCTCTGTGTCCTGTGATTCTTGCTGCAGTTCTTGCCGAATGGTCATCCCTCACTCACCTCGCTCCAACTCTGCCTCACTGCAGTTGGCCACAAAGCCCCTAAACTTTGCAGACCCCTCCCACCTCCCCAAGTAATCCCACCACCCTCTCCTCCTTTGAAAATCTACATCTTTCACTTAGCTTCCATCCTAATATTTCCTCTTTGGCTTGGCATGTCTTTCCATCTACATTATAGGCCTGCTTTAATATCTTTACAGTTGATCCCCTCAGTAATTATTCTCCACCAGAACCCCCTCCCAAGTTTCCTCTTTTCCCTCTTACCAGCAGACTGTCAAAACTCCTGCTTGTAGCACACAAATATTAGTGTCAATTAGGACCCAGATTCATCTCAGGCTTCCTGGCTCAAAGTCTAATGCACTGCTGTTGAAGCTGCCAGTCTCTTTGCCCCTGAGTGATGAATGTCTGCATGGCCCCATTTTGCCTGGATAACTAACTTGCACATCCTGCCTGGATATTTAAATGACTGATTACCATCCACTTAATGACCAAGTTCCAAACTCAACAGGTCAGAGAGCGAGCGAACAATTGGGGCTTCTAATCAGACAATGCAACTGGGAATTGTAAAGAAACAAATTAATCTGACTGTCTCATTAATTTGTGGAGATTGGAACTCTTATCATTACAGGATTATTCTCGGAAATTTTATACATTGTACATCAGGCGTAGTACCTAACAAATCTATCAAGTGTGACATTTCCCGTTGAAATGTCCTCCTAATGAAATTTCTTAAATGCTCCCATAACCTTAGTCCCACTCATTAGATGGAGTTCATTACTATATAAGAGAGGACTGCTTGTGGAGAAGATACTACTGATATGATTAACAGTTAATGCTCAGAGACAATGTACATCTTCTTGATGCCCCAAACAAAATACACTGAGCATATCAAAATGTACCTGGGCTCAGTTGTTTCATTCATAGCATCAGTGTTGTGAAAAGATTTCCTTTTGGTGAATATTCCATTTCAATGCTTCACATTCTTATTTAATTTTCTGTTTTTACCTTTCTTCTTTTGTCATTGTATCGTCTTATTGTGGTCAGCCCTCACCTAAGGTGCCATTCCTCATTTGGCAACCTGAACAGTGAGACTTGGGGGCCTGTCCGGTGTGGTGCGCATCACAGCCGATCACCATCCTGTCCACACTGGGAAACAAGGACAATTTGATTGTTGAATAGGGCATCTGGTTTTAAGGGCCTACTCTGCTTTCTCAACTTACTTGCATGCAGGAAGACATTGGTTATTAAGACGTTCAGTCAACTCCCTTCATCCACAAAGCACCCGGCAGAATTCCAGTCATGGTACCACCTCCAACCCAACCAAGTTCTTGCCTGATTCAGCCTTAACAAAAGGTGGCATGCCCACCTACCTGCAACAAAGAGGGACAGATATGATCCAGGATTCAGGAAGCATTTACTTTACAAACCTGAAGTGGATGAAAACAGCTTTCAGCTTTCTACTAACACCAGGCTTAAGTACTACAAACCAGAAGTGAAGCGAAGCATGACTCGTTCTTTGTCCAAGGAATCTCGCACTGCATCCCTCCAGTGATGGGTTTAGCCCTAACTCTGTCTTCTGGCTGTGTTTTCACTCTCACCAAGGAGGAACAGTGAGAAAAGATAAGCATCATCTCCGAGTTTCCCTGCATGTTACTGGCTATCCTTACACCTGTCATTTCCTGTCACTGGGTTCAAACTTAACATTCCTGCCACAGAATCTCAATTCTGTTGCATTTAAGGAGGCTAAGGGCTATTTTAGCTTTGGCTTCAGCATATGTGTGTCACAGAATTTACTAGCAGAATAATGTTTTGGCACAGACTAGAAGGGCCGAATGGCCTGTTTTCTGTGCTGTAGTTTTCTATGGTTCTATGGTTCTAACATCAGTTAACACCTAACAGCAATTTCTCACCTAACATCTTTAAGGAAACAAAAGGACTTAAATGGCCAGGGAAAAAGCCCATTGGTGATGTACAATAAATATAGGCTCTGTGACACACATATGCTGAAGCCAAAGCTAAAATAGCCCTTAGCCTCCTTAAATGCAACAGAATTGAGATTCCGTGGCAGGATACCAGAGTCAAAGTGTTATATGGCATGAAAATAGGCCATTTGGCCCACTGAATCCATGCCAACCATCAATCATTACACAAAACCATTTACATTAATCCTACACTAATCACATGTTATTTTATTCTCCCAACTTTCTCATCAACTCCCCCCAAATTCTATCATCCACTTACACGCTAGGGGCAATTTACAGTGGCCAATTAATCTACCAATCTGCATGTTTTTGGGATGTGGGAGGAAACTAGAGCACATGTTCCTGATGGAGGGAAATGGATGATACACAGGAGAAGGTCATTTAGTACAAATTGGCATCAAGATCGGCAGAACATCGTGGGCCAAATGGCCTGTCCAGTACGGTACTGTTATATATTCTATGTTCACACAGAGTAAACTCAAGTGGTCACAGGGAAAATATGCAAACTTCACACATACAGTACAGGAGGTCAGGATTGAACCTTGGCCTCTGGAGCATAAAGCAGTAGCTCTTCTAGCTGCACCACTGCGCTGCCCAATATTTTAATATTGTTATAATTATATCTATAAATAATACAATAAAAATGAATATAATTACATATGGATATGCATAAAATCATTAATTAAACAGTTTGTGGAAAATCTAACCGAAGTTTTATTCAAAATATTTGCTACTGCAGGCTTAGAGTCAGGTCTGGCAGACTTACAATGAGGCAGGCTGGCTGGCTGGCTGGCTGGAGTTCGATAAGCCTTGGAGCTCCATGTGCATGCTGCCAAACAGGCAAGTCCATATCTGTTACTACATCCGCCTCTGGATTTCACATGGAGTTCCCCAGCAGAACTTAGCCTCATTGGGATTCTTCAGCATTACACCAGGGAGTCATCACTCGGATTTGAGGAAAGGAGGCCTCATTGGTTTCAGATTAGGTGGCAAAGTGGAAAGTAATTTTTCAAATTATTTTACTTTGATTTAATCTTTTCACTGGTTTCCAAGTGTTTTTAATTAACTGTATTTTGTATTTTAAAATATTTTACATTATTTTTATTTTTAAGGTCATTTACTTTAATGTTAGTAGTTCTCCAATATCTCTCTGAGACTATAAATACCATTAAAATCCTTAGAAGCTTTGAGAGGAGTTAGGTCTTTGCCCATAGCTGTGCCTTTCGTCAAAGACTGCAGGAGGGTGGGGCCTCTTGTCTAATCATAGCTGAGGATGTGCTGCCCAGATCTGGAGTGTGGACAGTAATTGAGGTCAGCTCTCTGCATCCGGCCCAAGTGAGTAAAGGATGGACAGCAACTCCAGGTGAAGGCTCAGGTCCAGTTCAACCCGATCCAAAGAGTTACAACAGCATCACAGCACAAGAACAGGACATTCATCCAACTGTCTGCACTTTTGCTCCACACAAGTCTCCTCTGATCCTATTTTTCCTAAGAACATCCAATTAATTCTTCTCCCTTTCGTGTATCACAATTCCCACCATTCCCTCCAGGAACACATTCCAAAATCTTCCCACTCTCTGGGCTGAAATGTTTCTCCACAATTCCCTGTTGACTCTTTACAGTTCATGACCTCAGTTTCAGGGCTTCCCACAAATGGAAGCATTTTCTCTGTTGTTTACCTTTTCAAACCCCTTTCAGTATTTAAGGTCACATGTCAGCATTCACATCTAGAGAAAACAGCCTCAGCTTATTCAGTCAACTCCGATAAGCAAATCAGGCATCATCCTTTTGGTTGGTTCTTTCACTTACTTCAGTGCCTCTATCCCTTTCTTCATGCAACATGAACAGAAACATGCATGAATTTGGACCTTAGGTCCCAAACCCAGTAAATGATTTCTGTTAATGAAGAGCAAGATTTTCAGAAGTCGATGAAGAAGAAATCCCTGCGCAGTTGTTTGCTTTAAAAATATATGGGGAAAGAATTCATGAGTGAGAAAGCAGCCCTTCTCTTGGTACCATTAACAGACATACGCACTGTCCCTTTAATTAGAGAGACAATAACAGTTCCAGTTTTGCTGATCCAGAGCAGAAGTTCAGATGACATTGGGTTGATATTTTCATTGAATCCATGCAAGTCAATTGATTTTTCTCCATTAAAAGATGCGCTGAGATCAGGTTGTGACCCCAATGATAATCAATTGTAAATGAGGACAGACAAACTTCCCCTCAGAATTTCATTTATAATAGGATCATCTTTACAATTTCCTTGGTAGGCATAATTTTTCTCACCTAAAACAAATGATTCAAATGAACAAAGTTAACTCTCATCTGCTTCATTCATGACTGTAACAATCAATCTGCCTCTTTCTCCTTTACCCTTCCTCGATACAATTGCTTGAATCATGAAGGGAAGAAAAGGCAAATGCTTAAATTTAATTAAAAGTTTCATTTGTTCCAAGCATACAGGTTGCTGCTTGCATGTCTTCACAATCACAATTCCATATAAAAACAAACAAGAGCTCACTTCAGTACTTGAGGGCAGGAAAAAGTTGAGGTCTATTTTAGTGAAACAAACAGTGGCTCCTCACATTACTATTTTGATGCCTGCAGTGCAGTTTCCACTCGGAGGCTGCCAGATCAGGCCAGTCTCAAAAATTCCGAGAAAGCCAAAAATTGTTTCATTGACTTTCACATTGTTTTGAGAGTAAGTACCACCCTCAGTGACTTACAGCAGCCATATTCACAGTCATGTGTGGGTTACAATGATAATATATTCAATGAAATTCATTACAGCTATAGAGACATGGGGCTGTACAGTACAGAAATGGGCTTCTCAGCCCACCTCGTTCATGATGACCATGGTGCTAATCCCATTTGCCCGCATTAGGCCTGTATCCCTCTACTCCTTTCCTATCCAAGTACCTGTCCAAATGCCTTTTAAACATTGTATCTGCCTCCACCGCCTTCTCTGGCAGTGAGATCCAGATAACCACCACCCTCTGTGTGAAAAACTTACCCCTCAGATCTCCTTTAAATTTCTCCCCTCTCACCTTAAACCTGTGTCTTCTAGTTTTAGACTCCTCTACCCTGAGGAAAAGACTCTGATTGTCTGCTCTATCTGTGACCCTCATAATCTTATAAACCTCCATAAGGTCTATCTGTGCCCCTCATAATCTTATAAACCTCCAATAGTCTCTTACACTCCAATAAGAACAATCCCAGCCTATCTAATCACTCCTTGCAACTAAAGCCATTCATTCCAGGCAACATCCTGACGAATCTCTTCTGCACTCTTTCTAATGCTACTACCTCCTTCCTGTAGTGAGGTGATCAGAAATGTACAGCCGAACCAATGTGTTGTACAGCTGCTATATGACTTCCCAACTCTTAAAATCATATCCTTGCCTATGAAGGCACACATGCCAAATGACCTCTTTACTGCCTTATTCACCTATATCACCATTTTCAAGGAAATATGAGCTGGCATCCCAAGGTCTCTCTGTATATCAACACTCTTAGTCCCTGCCATTTACTTCAGATGTCCTGCCAGTATTTGAAATCCCAAAATGCATTACCTCACACTTGCCTAGATTAAATACCACCTGCCACCACTACACACAACTTTCCAGCTGATCTGCATCTCTCTACGTCCTGAGACAACCTTGTACACCACCAACAACTCCATCAGTTTTTGTGTCATCAGGAAGCCTACTAATCAGACCACCTACATGCATATTTTGCACTGCCACATTGTTTTTAAAAGGTTTTTCCTTTTAAGTTTAACTGTACTGTTCTAAATGCAGGTATAAATTACAAAAGTTTCCTACTGTTAAGGTATGTTTGCTCAACAATATAAGCCTACAGCTTCAGAGAATCAAAGTAAATCTGATGCCTAGAAATCCTATGGCAATGGAATTCAATTTTATCAAAAACCTGAATGTGTTAATTTTGGGAATTGATTCTGGGTGTTCTATGTATTTGACACACATAATCATGAGACACTTGGGGCATGTGCAGGGAAATTAAACACAACCATATGATGTCACTGGTGCAAAACACAAGCGCAAAGTTGGTCCATGAATACCTTAGGGCGATTAATGAAGAAGGTCTTAACCAAAGATCTAAGGATGACTTTGGCATTGGTTAAAGGAAGCTTTATCTTAGCTGTTCCATGGAAAGGAGTCCAAGATATTTCAGATGGGTTCCTATTTATTGCTTTCAGCTTTCCCTCACCTCAGGGAAACTTTTGTAATTTTTATGTTGACCTGTGTTGATTTCTGTTTATGTACATGCAAAGATTGCAGCTAGGAGACACAAGAATCTGGAGCAACACACCAGAGGAACTCAGCAGGTCAGGCAGCATCTACAGAGGGAAATGGACAGCCGATGTTTCGGGTCGAGACCCTTCATTTGGACTGAAAGATGGAGGGAAGATAGCCAGTGTAAAAAAGTAGAGGGGAGGGGTGGAGCAAAAGCTGGCAGGTGATAGGTGGATCCAGGTAAGGGGCTGAGGGAACGACAGGCAGATGAGGGAAGGGGGAGAGTGGGAATAGTGCCAGAAGCTGGGAGGTGATGGGTGGAAGTGACAAAGGGCTGAAGATGATGGAATCAAGGTAGAGCATGGAATAATAGGAGGGAGATGGGGAGAGGAACCAGTGAGAGGAGATTGTGTGTATGATGGGCAGATGGGCAGATGGAGAGGGTGGTTGAGGGGAAATAGACATGGTAATGGGGGCCAGGTGGCAACTAGCCTGCTCACAAAGAAGAAGCACTCTTATGGGAATTATCATATTGGTATTCAAAGACAGAATGCATATGGGAGATAAATGATTTATCATTATTAAATTCCCTTGTAAATTTCCACTTTCTTTAAATGATGAACAACAAACATAAAAGGACAATATAATGGGCAAAGTTATGACCAAATACCCAAATTGACCAAATGTCTTCTGCTTTAAGGTTAAAACCCATTGTTCAACAGGCTGTCAAAACTAATTGTAATTTTGCAAGGTGACTCCATTTGTATAAATCGACACTGGAACCCAACGTCTCCATCTTTAAACAGCTCACAAGAGTGCACTTGGCGAACTGTTACTCATATCATTAGAAAGGTTAAAATACATCATTTGTAGCTTGCAGTCCTTTTGACAAAAAATGAATTATAATTTAGGCTCCCTTCTGGCTCAATTCTTCCTCCAAACAAAAGAAAAAACAGTTGACTTAGTCAACCTTCCTGAACCCAGGGCCCCTTGAACAATGAATGTGATTTTACCTTGGCAGGGTGGGTCTACCTCAGATTATTTTCCCTACTGCTAGCCAAGAGCTAACTATGCTTTTCAGATAAAAATCTGGCTTCACCCCCATCTTGCCTCAGTGCATGCAGCCATGTGAAACTATTTATGGGTAAATTTAAAGAGCTTTACTTATCTCCATCAGCACAGGAATCCAGAAGGAAACAGGGTCCCATTTCAAAAAAGCAGAAGTTTAAAAGAAAATTAATGAACCTGAGGAATAGCAGCCCTTAATATCAGTCACGGACCATCAAACAGCCACTTTCCATTCACATGTATATGCCCAACCCACTTACATATTTCATCAATTATATCATTGGGTGCCAGATCACATCAACACGTCTTGTCTATAAAATCCCTATGAGGTCCTTTTTTCACTTTTTTATTCTCCAGCACAAACAGCTGCAGTACATTCATTCTCTTTTTAAATGGAGAAAGGTTCAGACACTTAGAGATAAAGGCTGTAGACTGGGAAAATCAAACACGTGGCAAAAATTCAGACAAGTACAGAAAGGTAAAAGAAATCGATTGAGAGAGGCACCCAAACATAAGTCTAGCATTCATCTAAACAAGAGAGGAACTTTCTTTTTAAATGTTTTAAATGGTTTTTAAATATATTGTGAGTTATTGAATGAGGAAGAGACATGTTTATTAGCCAGTGTTATGTCATCTTTACTAATGGCAAAATGAAACTAATTTTGGAACCTTGGGATGAGATTGCAATGTTGACTCCAGACATTACACATTCAGAACTTGTGTCTATCTTTAGAAATTCATAAATTCATGATAATTGTCTGCCACAAAACATTGCACTGCCACTTAAAAAAATGGTTTATAAAACATAAATGACAGAGTACCTCTGAGTTCCCAGCAACTCCCATCCAGTTATTTTTATGTCTCATTATTTCACCAGATGTTCTTCCCTTGGGCTCAGACAACTCGCTTCCACTCCAGTTCTGTGGGTTCCAAGGTGGCTGATGAGGCCACTGAGGGATCTGCAGACAATGCCACAGGTGGGACACAAGGTTCCTGATGGGGCGGAGTGTAGTTCAGGTGGTGTTGCGTTCCTACCGCCATTTACACTGGGTTTCCCTGTACTCCCAGTGAATGGATTTGAGGTGCTCGGTGCCAATCTAAATGCCCCTTATCCACTTTGAGTGGTAATGTGCCAGAGATTTGCAATGGACAGTGGGATGTTACACTTTTCAAAGAAGACTTTGAGAACATCACAGACTTTTATTCCTCTTGCTCTTTTTTTTCCTTTTTTCCTCTTGCCCACTTGCTAATCTCTTGCCACGACAGAGCTCAGAATAATATTTGTCACACAAGGGACCCCTACCAGACTGAAGGGCTTGGACAGCATGGCCCTGATACCAGAGAAGTCCCTCGGCACACAATCCATTGGGCAGCAATTGCTGCCTTTCCCCAGATTTCAACCAGCTCAGACATCATTGGGTGCCCAAATGCTGAGCCACAATGCACTTCATCCCTAGTTTCCAAGGACTAGGGATGAAAAGCAAGGAAGTGTGTGGGGAGGACTTGGGGTTAAAGGGGAGGCAGGGGGTGGTGTGGGGGAGAGCTGAGGACCAGAGGAAAGAGTTACAGAGGGGTGCCTGGAGAAGTCAGGAAAGGAAAGGCCAGATGTTGA
This sequence comes from Pristis pectinata, assembly GCF_009764475.1. Classification (NCBI taxonomy): domain Eukaryota; kingdom Metazoa; phylum Chordata; class Chondrichthyes; order Rhinopristiformes; family Pristidae; genus Pristis; species Pristis pectinata. The sequence continues at coordinate 81,374,874 of NC_067409.1, read as the reverse complement.
AGTGCAGTTGGGATCAGAGTATAACAGAAGCCCCCAAACAGCTAGTTGGTCATCATACATACGTATATGTGCACTGTTGCTTACTCAATCTCTGCGAGGCTTAATCAGTGTCAAGCCAGAATGGAGGGTTACAGCAATTTAACTCCAGATGACAGATAAATTGCAGTAGCTCTTAAGTGAAAAATACATGTACTCGGTTCTTTAAAACTGCACAGGCACCATCACTCAGCATATGTTACTTAGGATGACAATTTCAATAAGTTTCTGCTATGAATGAACTCAGATAAAATGAACTAGGCTGAACTGTTTTGGAATTCTATAATCAACCTGATGATATTGCAATCAGTTAATTTGTGTGAATTAACTGACGCTATCAATGCTGAAGCTATCAATTTAACTAAAGCTATCAATGTTCCTTATTTATTTCACTCCATTACATATCTACCTTCCTCTCACCCTTACCCCAATCGCAATTTTCAATTTTCTGCCCTCTCCTTCCCTCCTTTCCCATGAGACAGTGAGGTGTGCAACTTTGTGTTCTCTCAAGGGTGCCAGTAAGCCCAAGATGTGATTGTTGCCAAGTAATCCAACCAGGGCATGCATCGTGCCAAAGTCTATTCCACTCATCTGCATTTTCCCAGTTTGGGTTGAATGTCCTTGGTGCTTTGGCGGAGAAGCAAAGTTTCTGCCTGGATTTTGTTTGTCCCATTCCAGGGGCTTGGACAGGTGGAGCGAATCCACCACACGGTTAACCCCTATTTGCCCTGCCTGAAGTTTTGCTTGATATGCATTGCTGAGACAACTACCCTCCAGCTCCTTGGCTATTCTTGGGTCTGCTGGTCTATCATATGAGGCCAAATTAAATCAACTTTGGTGGAGGATATTAGAGAAATTACACTCTTCCTTCTTCTTTCACTCTGGCCGTCTTTCTTCATCCTTTCTCCGTTGTGGTCAATTGAATGCTGTGCACTGGAATAAGTTAGTTTTAAACACTTCTTGGCTTGTAATAATGCCTTGACCCTGCCTTTGGTTTTGCCATTGTAGTTCTGAATGAAGCAATGCAATTGTCATCCAAATTGACCGCTCCCACTGAATCCAACATACCTCTGGCTTATGCATCCTTTCTCTGTTCCAAACCTCATTAAAGGCTTCTTTTAAACTTTAACTAGTTCTGAACCCATAACTTTGCATGTAACTCCCTTTGGATCAAGCCTTTCATTGTAATGAACAACCAATCATTGGCATGGTTTCACCCTGAAGACTCAATGCCCCTCTCACTGTGTGTACACAAGCCATTGCAGACTTTCAAAAACTGTAATACTGTAGCGGTTGCTACCGCGGAATAAAACAAGACTCTACTCGGAGGATTGCCAAACAGAACTGGTTTATTTTCCCGCCTTGTGCGGGCCCTTTAAGGGAGAAAAACTCCCGCCCAAAAAAACCGGCAATGACGTAAGTCCTACGTCATCAGGACTTTCCCGCGCGCGGGTTCTCCCCGTCGCTCGGAAAGACGAGGCCCGCCGCCATCTTGGGCCTCGTCGCTCCGACGCCGCGCGACCCGACTGCCGAGCCGGTTCGCCCGACTAGACGGTGAGTCGCCACAATACCAAGTATACTTTGAATCAGCTTCAATAGCTGTTCTCCAAGGAACTATTTCCCTTAATTTTAGTCAGGGGAACATCTTTCCCAAACTGGATCGACCATTTGCAGAGCTTATGCCATTCTGATATCAAGAGACTAATAAAAGCTGAAAATACTCAAGAGCATCACTCCTCACTGATATTGCCTGACCTGAGTTTGCATACCCAGCATTTCATGTTCTTATTTCCATTTTTAGCATCTGCAATATTTTGCTTTAGCATCAAGGAGCATATCTGGATAGTACTTTTTCTGCTCTTTGAAATAAAAAGGCCTACAGTAAATCACCATTAAAGACATTATCAAGTACTAACTGTCATAGAGGTATGAATCTGAAGTACAAATATTTTTGGCATTCTGGTCTTTTCATCTGATATAGGGCTGCATGATGTTATCTTGGGCCTATGGGAAAGATTCCAATGTAAGGGAGCAAATAAAACCAGAAAATGCTGGAAACATTCAGTAGGTCAGGCAGCGTCTGTAGAAAGAGAAACAGAGTTAACTTCTAGGTCCGAGACCCCTTGTCAGACCTGTGTCTCCGGCCTGAAACATTAACTCTGTTTCTCTTTCCAGAGGTGCTGCCTGACCGACTGAGTGTCTCCATTTTCTGTTTTTATTTCAGATTCTCAGCATCTGCTGTTTTTATTTCATTTTCAGTCTAAGATACCTTGTCACTGGAATGTACTGCGACATGGCTATGCATTTCCCTCCAGGGTATAAGAGACAAAATCTGCCTGGGGCTTCTCTTGTTAATCCTCAATCTCCTGCCTCCATAATTACAAAAAGTGATAAGATTTGGTTTCAAGAGAAATCTGCTCTCACATGATTCTGGAGCACCAGTCATATGCAACAACAAAGAAACAGTGGTGTGGTAGGGAGCGTGGGGTAAATGTACACTGTAGAGTGCTTTAAAGCCCATTGTAAATGCCATTTATTAAAATCAAAGTCACTGGATCATGGGATGTATTGCCCATTGTGTTAGTCATGTTACTTTAAGAATAATCCCTACTTGCATCCAATGTAGGTTATGAAGCTGAATTTCAAGAACAACTATAGAGAACAGGGAAAAATTAGGCAGACAATCAATACCGAAAGGGAAGAATAAAAGGTCTATACTGAACTACTTGCACTACTTGCCAGTTAAGTCTACAATGAAGCTAGACAGAGGAGCTTTAAATCCAAGACACAATGTGTACAGTGCCCATGGTGTTCGACAGATTTGATCAAGATGTATCTATTTTCAGAAGAATTATTGTGTGAGATGAACCAATCATTCAGGAAAATATGACTTTGGTCCAATGCGGTCTCCATGACAAAAGCCCATGCTTGTGTGTGCAAGAAAGCTAGCAATATGTTTGTTCTGGTCCCTTCAGGGCATGCACAAAGCTGTTTGAGTGCCAAGGATTTTGTACATCATTTGTGGTCACTGATGGTGCATTTTTCCATTCTGTCTGTCCCACTTGTGGCATCCACTGTTCAGGGTGGTCTTGTTTTAGTTCAGCATGCAGATTCTGTGCAATCTGAATCTGATTCGCTTGATCTGGCATCCAATTCCCTGGCTGTCTGAATGTGGAGAGAGGGGAGATATGATGTGTCTCATTTTTTGCTATTGATGCATCTAAAACCATCAGCAGCAGGCAGCCAGTGTCTATTGCAAAAAGCAACTCATCAGAAAAATGAGAGTTTATGTCCATGCTTTCTATTAACCACTGAAATGAGAAAGGAACAAGCTCCCTACTGAATTAGTAGAAAAGAAAGGAAGACTCTCATTATATGCTACCTTTCACACTTTCACCAGGTCCCACAGTGTATTCCTGTTGTAATCTTGACAGCTAATTTGCACACAGAAAGGTGCTATAAATAGTAGTAGGACACTAACCAGTTACTCTATTTTGTGACAGCACTGGTTGAAGGATAAATATTGACAATGACACCAGGGAGAATCTTCCTTCTCTTCTGTGGAATTATGCCATTGGATGTCTTATGTTTATCTAAAAGAACAGATGGGGCTACAGCTGCAGGACTGTGCTTCTGACATTATAGCACTCCCTTAGTACTGCAGTTACATCTCAGTCTAAATTATGTATTCAAATCCCAGGAGTAGGGCTTCAATATAGCTCTTGCTCCACCGCTTCCCTCTACCTTTTTATACTGCTGTCTCCCCTCTATCTTTTTAGTCCAGATGAAGGGTCTTGTCCCAAAGCATCAACTGTCCATTTCTCTCCAGAGATGTTGCCTGACCCGCTGAGTTCTTACAGATTCTTGTATGTTGCTTTAATATACAGTCCTCCGATTCAGAAGCAAGAGCGTATCCTCCCAGTCAAAAGTGATACTTTGACGGTGATGTTCATTTCACCATTTCCCACAGTTTCCCAAGTTCCCAAAAAATACAAAATAATAAAAACGTAGGACACAGAAAATACAAGAAAATGAACAAAAAATACACCCTGTGACTGTGTTCAGAAAGCTTCAGACAGAGGCACTCATCCTTAGCCCAACCTGTGCTTTGGAATTTCTAATATAGAAGTAAGTCAGTCCTACATTACACCACATTCATAGACAAAGGCAGGTCTTTCCCCCAACAGGATGTTAGAGTTAATTACTAATTACATGTTACAATTAGGAATGAAATTTGGTTTTCTTCTACAGTTCTATACCATAATTTTGCACAGCAAAAATGCCCGTTTCACTTTTACAAAAACAAGCACAAGAAAAATCAGACATAAACAGGAAGTTACAAATGAAACCACAATTAGTACTAGACTGTACTTAAAGGAAATCCAATCAGTGGACATGAAGCTGTCCAGCCACGCAGCAACCCATCACCAAATGTACTTGGCATAACTGGTTGAAATGTGAACACATTTCAGGGTGTATGGGCTTTCAAGTTTTTAAACTGTGTCTCAAGCATAATGACAGCTAAGTTGTATCCCTGGTCTGAAGCATAGCAACTCATAGGAGAAGTAAACCTATTCAATTGAGTGGAGTAACAGATCTGCCTTGCAAACAATGCACCACTCCCATGTACTATCCACACTATTCAACCAATTCCTCTTCAAGAAAGCATCAAATCCTTCCTATGATCCATTTGAACGATGTACTTCAGTGGACCATCCAGGTAACTCGATGGTTTGTGTTGGAACTTAGTGGGTTGGGATCTTATTTCTAGTCAGGTTAAAGTCACAGCCTCAGAGACCTGAACTAAACACCTAGGCAGCCATCCAGTACTGAAGCAGGTGAGCAGCACTGTTGGAGATGCACTCTTTCAATGAGAGTGCATTGAACTGATGCCCCACCTGGCATCCACATCAGACATAGAAAGAGTCCACCACATGATTCCAAATCAGAGAGTAAGTAAAATATTTCTTACAGTAAACAACATTAAGAATGATACCTGATCTTTATCATATTACTCTTTGTTGAGCAAATTGATGTTGTATTTCCTACATTACAATAATCACTGTAAAACATTTTGTAACATTCTTATGTTGTGAAAGGTGCTCTTCAAATTCTTTGTTTTTATTTATCCACCTTTGGATGAAAGAAGTCTTACAGTCTTCTCAGCACATTCATGTTCTATGTGCCCTTCTATCAACTGAACCCATTGTCATAGTAACCTAAAGCCAAATTCCCTTCATAATTATGAAAACTTTGAATTAATAAACTATTGGTTAAACTTCAGCTGGAGTACTGCAATCAATCCTGGGCACCACACTTTGGAATGACATCAAGACCATTGCATAGGTGCAAAAAGGATTTCTTGAATTGATACCAGGACTGAAGAACATCCATTACATGGAGAGATTTGGACCTAGCAAGTTCAAGGGTACATTTACCGGAGGCATGCAAAACTACAAAGAGTAAAAAGTTAGGAGGTGTTCCAATTAATGCGAGAATTGCAACGAGAGGACCCAAATTTAAAATCATTGGCAAAGGAACCAAAGGGAAGATGCAAATATTTTTCTTTCCCAGTCCATCACACCCTGCCCCCAGTGTTCCATATCACCTGACTCTTTGCCCTCTGTTCTACTCCAGGCAGCTGCCTGTCACAGTGTGATGCCAGATGTTATTGTGCCTTTAAAGTTGGACAGACAGATGTAAGACAATAATTTACAAGGCTACAGAACTGACAGAATTACTCTACCAGCAGAGATTCAATAGGTCAAATGACTTCCTTCTGTCTGATAATAATTCGATAAACCTGTGATTCTATGTAATAATGCTTGTGCATGAAGCTATAGATTACGGTGTCTTCATTGACCTCATGTTCTCTGGCGATCAGATCCATTACAGAGTGTCTGACCAGGAGCTGGGTACCTTGCCTCATGCTGTAAGTGTGTAATAATTGTATGTATTAAGACATGGTCGAGTTTCAAACTTGTAAGTGACCGGATGGGATAACACACTCTATTTAATGGAATGAGGGCTTTATAGTCCTGCATAACTCTTTATGGACGATCTTTATATTTCAAACACATATCAGAATGATATCATTAAGCAGGAATGGGTGCAGGAAAGACTCACAAGAATATTGCCAGGTCTGGATAGGTTGAGGCTTTTTTCCCCTGGAGCGTAGGCGGTTGAGGGGTGACCTAATGGACATATATAAAATCATGAGTGGCATAGATAGTGTGAATACTCACAGTCTTTTTCCCAGGGCAGTGGAGTCTAAAACTAGAGGGCATAGATTTAAGGTGGGCAGGGAATAATTTAAAGGGGACATGAGGGTGGTGAGTATGTGGAACAAGCTGCCAGAGGAAGTGGTAGAGGTGATACAATTACAATGCTTAAAAGACATTTAGACAGGTACATGGATAGGGAAGGTTCAGAGGGACATGGGCCAAATGCAGACAAATGGGACTAGCTCATGTAGGCAACTTGGTGGCATGGATGAGTTGGGCCAAAGGGCCTGTTTTCATGCTGTATAACTATGACTCTATGATTTTGACTGGAATTGGTGACACCATGTTGGTGTGTGGGCAAATCTCCTTGAATTTGTGCTGTACTGTGGTGTAATGCCTGTGTCAGAATATGTTATAAGCTAAATAGAGCCAGCTGTTGATTACGGAAAGTATTATACAACTCAACAATACAACTCCCACATCTGATGCCTCTTGAGAGTTGGGTCATTGTCACTTCGCCATGAGATATTTCTTATGTACCACAGTCAACCTGCAAGACATAAAAAACATTTGAGGAATTGATACTCATAACCATAATGTCAACTGTATATTTTCTGTTAACAAATGGAGAGATATGGATGTGCAGGCAGAAGGGATTAGTTTAAATGGGTGTCATAAGCTTAATTAGTTCGGCACAACATTGTGGGCTGGAGGGCCTGTTCCTGTATTGTACTGTTCTATGTTCGATATTTTAACCCTTTTCTCCCTCCTGTGGAACACAGACTTATACTTTCTAACAGGACAGTGTTCTGACAGGACTTTTGACTGCACTTCCAGTACCTCTCCTCCCACCCTTTCTCTTCCAACCTCGTGCGTGATAAGGCTTCACCTATCCTCATCCCCCAAGTCACCAGCCTCCATAATCAACAGATCATAATCTGTAACTTCTACTACATTCAATGTAAAACCACAATAAGATACATCTTCACCTCCCCACCCCTCTCATACTCTTAGGGGCCTATTCCCCCCTCAACTACCTGGTTAAAATTTCCATCTTTCCAAGCATCCTCTCCTCTTCTTATGGCCTCTATCCATGAAAATATAGAAAGGACATCACCTGACCCTCTAGCTGCTGCCTCAGCATCCAGCAACCTGAACATTCCTTCCATATGAAGCAGCAATTCATTAGTGAATTGCATTTGGCATTCAAAATGTGATCTTCTCTACATCAGGAAAAAAAGAACTGGAGGTGGGTGACTGCGATACAAAACCTCACTGTTGAGTCCACAAGGGCGACTCTGAGCTTCCAGTTGCCCATCACTTTTATTCTCTTTCCCTCTCACACTCTATTCTCTCTGTCCTTGGCTTGTAACACGTCCAATGAAGACAAACACGGGTTGGCCTTGACTTTATATGCCTCTAAAAGGGGGTGGTGGTGGAGGCAGATACGACAGAGGCATTTAAAAGGCTTTTAGGTAGGCACATGACTATGCAGAGAATGGAGGGATATGGACCATGTGCAGGCAGAAGGGATTAGGTGTCATAAGAATTAGTTTGGCACAACATCATGAGCTGAAGGGCCTGTTCCTGTGCTGTACATTTCTATGTTCTAACATTTGCTCAACAAACAGCATCCCATCTTCTAACTGGGTATATTACAGCCCTCAGGACTCAACACTGAACTGAACAATTTAAGCGACCGACTTCTGATTAAAAGGAGCTCAATCATCTTGTGTTCACTCTGTTTACCTCTCTCTACAGATGCTGCCTCTTCTGCAGGGTGTTTCCAACATTCTCTTTTATTTCATTTATGAGGTCTTGTATTTCACAATTTCATCACTGCTTTTTCCTTTCTCCTTCTGTTTCCATCACTTCCACACACATCAACTGCAATTCAGAAGCTTTCATTGCCTCTCTCAGCAGGCACCACCCCACTTGTGTCATTCCTAGTCAGTCTATTTCCAAAATCGGCATTTACCCTGTTAATCAGCATCATGGTAATTACTAACCATTAATTCAATTCTTACCACCCTGGAGCTATTAGTAAAGTTTGCCAGCCAGCCGGGATTCTCTTGAGTTGCAAAGCAGGTGCAATGCTGGCGAGGTGGAGTTGTTTAGAGAGGAAATTCTGGAACTCAGTGCTTAGGCAGTTAAAGGCAACAATGACAATCCAGTTGGGCAAGAGACAAAATTTGATGAGTGAAGAGAAGTCACGGGGATTTAGGCATGGTTCCAGTAGTTTTGGCAGCAATACAGCCAGATGACTGATGAATAGCTATTACATGACTCTAACAGGGTTTACCACTGGATGCCATGTTATGATGTCTAAAGGACCTGTATTGCCTCAGCAAAGTTCATGGAAGGAATGTCAAAAGCTACTACTAACTTGGAAGGTGATAGAAAAGCCTGCCAAGAGGGAATGAAAACTATGAATAATTGGAGCAGTGTCTCCCTGTGCTAAGAGAAATCAATGAATTATCACAAGCTGCTGTGTGGCACAACATCTAATCTATATATAAGCTTGACTCTAAACAGAATGCTTGAAAACACATAGCGTGGCTCTGAATTTAGCTTTGGCTGAAAAATCAAAACAACTACCTTTGCTGGAAATCTAAAATAAGAACAGAAAACATTGGAAACACTCAGCAGGTCAGGTAGCATCTGTGTGTAGTGTAAAAGGTCATGGCTGTCATGTGACCGTGACATCACTGACCCCTCTGGCTGAGATGACACCATTGAGCACATGGCCAAAAGCGACACCACCGTCAATCAAGGTTTGGCCCACCCCTCTAGGTAAACACCTTTGTCCTTGCTGAACCACTTGGATTGGTCTGTGCGAGCACCTTTGTTCCTGGGCACACCTACTGTTGGCCCGTTTAAAACACCTTTGTCCTCGCTGAGCCACCCAGCCCCCAGCAGTATAAAAGTGCTCCATGTTTGGCTTTCTCTCAGTCTCCGAGGATGTTAAGGACTCCCGAGACCAAAGAGCCAATGTTTGTCCAGAATCAGGGTGTTCAAACATTGTATTGTTTATTCCTTGATCATTTGTACCCAGTTATTGTGTGTGTGTGTGTGTGTGTGCGCGCGCGTGCGTGCGCACCTCACCCCCTGTTGCAATTCCCTCCACATTCAGGATCTCCTGCTTGAGAGTGTGTGAGTGTGCATCTGTTCCCATTCATTCTGTCCCCGTGTTTGTCTTTGTTATATAACCATTTTTAAATTACAAAGACTGTCTCCAGAGTTCCTCTGCCTTTAAGATGTCAAAGAACCATTTCACACAACACTACGGACAGGGAAACAGGTCAGGTCAGAACTAACAAAAGATCCCAGACCTGAAATGTTAACTATTTCTCTCTCCACGGATGTTGCCTGGCCTGCTGAGTTTTTCAGGTATTTTCCGTTTTCATTTCAACTTTTGGGCATTCTTCCACCTCATCAGATGCTTCTTTTTTTTCATTCCAACATATACAGAACAGTACAAATGACAGAATAGAGAACTTGTTACGTTAAAAATTTACTAATGTGCAAATCAATCATAGTTGCGAAAAGCAAAAGCAAGAAGTTAATCACTTTTCATTCACCTCCCTTCAAATGCACAACAATCATATTGAAGAACCATAATTTCTTGAACAAATGCTCAGGGCTTGAATAATAAAATATTCACATTTAAGGATGCCCTATCTTAAAGGAACATAAACACCGAAAGAAACCATGCTGTGGATCTGATGACCAACCACGCAAACCCTGTAACGTTCTTGAGTGGGTTTGACTTGAAATTGAACTTAGTTATGCAAACGTGAAGGCTCATATCTTAAGTACATCTGTCTCATTTTGTTTGAATGTAAAAATATGTCTTTCAGAGCTGGACCCTGAAATTGGCAAAAATTTCCCAATCTGCAAAGATCTTTTTGGCCTGGTACAAGTGTAATCAATGATGATAATGTTGTGGTGAAACAGGCCAGGACACCACATTAGCATCAGAACACTGTATCATGTGTAACACAGTTGGGTGTTCATGCTCTTGCAACACAGTGAATTAGTCGACTTATAGGGAGCAAAGCAATGGAAGCTGACGCTTTGCCTTTGAGAAGACATTTAAAATCATTTAAAGGAAACATGCTAAATTTGGGAATATGATCCTGTGGTTGCCACCATACTATTCAGAGTACTACTGCTGCATTTTCTCATAAGATAACAGGGTGGGGAATGTGGGAGATGGGGATAGGGAAGCAAATGGGGGAGAGCCTTGGGGAAATACTCCACCTCAGTAACAGGTATTAATCTAGGCCTTCAAGTGCTTCTAGTTTCAAAGCACAACCATTCTTTCCTGAACCACTCTGAAACCCTTAGTACAGGCATTGGATGCAACTCTGATCATTAACTTACAGCTTCCTTGATTCACATCTTACCAGCCAGTCCTTTCTGGCTTACAACACAATGGATCCCAGCCCCATTCTCCCTCAAGTTCGAGGACAGGAGGGGAGGGGGTTGCACCTTATCCTGATGTGAAGAAAGCTAAATTTGGGAACATGGTTCTGTGGTTCCCACAAATAGAGCACAGCTGCTGAATTCTCTCACAAGGCGGCAGGGTGGGGAAGGTGGGAGGACTCAAACTCTTCAAAAAAAAAGGTGTGGTTATCCCAACTTTTAATAGTCACTGAGGATTAGTGCCAGGATGGAATATGAAAGGCTGAAAAACTTTAGAATGGATTCATGCTTTATATCAGAAAATATCTATGCTCCATATGTGTTTAAGTGCGTGAAAACAGATTTGATGGTGTATCTGCACTTCATGATAGCTTGCTTGGCAGCAGCCCATGATTAATTTGTAAAACATGACATTTGATTTTGTTATACTATGGAATCCACACCACAACCTTGGATCTGTGTGGGCAATATGACAATGAGTTGTCTTGGCTCATTAATACCCATAGCTTTCAGCAGCCTTGTGTCATGCCAATTTATTCACATTGCTCACACGTGTGGAGAGTGTGCAACGTGTGTGATGCCTAAGCCTCAGATTTTAAAATGGAGATCAAGTCACTGGAACATGATTGAGTGGGTGTTGGTAAAATTAGGCTGAAATTGGCAAAAGCGTCATGACAACAACCTTTCCCTCAATGTCAGCAAAACAAAAGAGCTGGTCATTGACTTCAGGAAAGGGGGCGGTGTACACACACCTGTCTACATCAGTGGTGCTGAGGTGGAAAGGGTTGAGAGCTTCAAGTTCCTAGGAGTGAACATCACCAATAGCCTGTCCTGGTCTAACCACATAGAGCCACAGCCAAGAAAGCTCACCGGCGCCTCTACGTCCTCAGGAGGCTAAAGAAATTTGGCATGTCCCCTTTGACACTCACCAACTTTTATCGATGCACCACAGAAAGCATCCTATCTGGATGCATCACACCTTGGTATGGCAGCTACTCTGCCCAGGACCGCAAGAAACTGCAGAGAGTTGTGGACACAGCCCAGCGCATCACGGAAACCAGCCTCCCCTCCATGCCTCTCACTGCCTTGGTGAAGCAGCCAGCATAATCAAAGACCCTGCCCACGCGGGTCATTCTCTCTTCTCCCCTCTCCCATCAGGCAGAAGATACAGGAGACTGAGAGCACATACCACTAGGCTCAAGGACAGCTTCTATCCCACTGTGATAAGACTATTGAACAGTTCCCTTATACAATGAGATAGACTTTTGACCTCACAATTTACCTTGTTGTGACCTTGCACCTTATTGTCTACCTGCAATGCACTTCCTCTGTAGCTGTGACACTTTACTCTATACTCTGTTATTGTTTTTACTTGTACTACCTCAATGCACTCTGTACTAACTCAATGTATCTGTACTGTGTAATGAAGTGATCTGTACGAACGGTATGCAAGACAGGTTTTTCACTGGACCTCGGTACAAGTGACAATAATAAACCAATACCAATACAAAAAATCTGCAAAGGACAAGAATGAAACTCTGAATGCTCTGAAGCAATGTGCAGTCAGCAATTATGGGGTTAAAGGGCCAGCACTCTACCTTAGCAGCCGAATACCATTTAATGTGCAACATGGTTCAGCATTCTTGCCCTTAGCAGTGCATCAACTGACTTATTCTGAGCAAGCCCACAGAGGCTGATACACTGCCTTTGAGAGAACATTTAAAAACATTGAAAGGAAGTATGCTAAATCTGTAAATATGATGCAAAAAAACAAAATGCTGGAAGAACTCAGCAGATCAGGCAGCATCTGCGGAGGGAAATGGACAGTTGATGTTTCCGGTTGAGACCCTTCATCTGGACTGAAAAGTAGAAGGAACATAGCCAGTATAAAGAGGTGGAGGAATGGGATGGAGCAAAAGCTGGCAAGCAAGAGGTGGATCCAGGTGAGGAGGGGTGATAGGCAGATGGAGGAGGGAAGAGCGGTAGTAGCAACAGAGACTGGGAGGTGATAGGTGGAGGCAACAGAGGGCTGGAGATCATGGAATCTAATAAGAAAGGAAGGTGGAGCCTGGAACCAAATAAGGGGAGGTGAGGTGTGGGCAGATGGGAATAGTAAGGGGAGGGGGACTCAGTGGGAGGAGTGTGTGGGTGATGGGCAGATGGAGTGGGTGGGGGAGGAGAAATAAACAGCGTGACGGGATGCCTGGGTGGGTGTTGGAGGAAATGGGTAGATTAGGAGGAGAGAGAAAAGGGACAGAGGGGGAGCAGGTTACCTGAAAATGGAGAATTCAATGTCCATAGTGTAGGGTTGTCGACAACCCAGATGGGATATGAGGTGCTGTTCCTCTAGTTTGCACTTGACAGTGGAGGAGGCTGAGGATAGACAGGGCGATGTGGGAATGGGAAGGGGAATTAAAATGGCTTGCAACCAGGAGCTCCAGATAGAGTACAGGTGCTCGGCAAAGCAGATGTAACCCTTGGTTCTGATTTGGTTGCAGATCTCTGATGAACCTTATTCCAAAACAGCAGAGTGGGGAAGATGGGATGTGGGGATGGGGGAGGAGTATGGGCCATAGTTTCTGGAAATACATTAATTTACAGACAGGGTGGGAAGCACGATGCTATTTCCCTTTGTATACCCATATCAAAGTCCAAATTTACACTAATATCTCCTCAGCAACAAATTGAATTAATACCGCAGCTTTAATATCCTCAGATATCCCAAGTCACTTTACAGCAGTGTGTGGCAGAAGAACTGTGGGTAGAAAATGAGACAATATCTTGCATTTACATGGTGCTTTTAACATTGGAAAACTTCCCAAGTCATTTTCATAGGTTACCAAGCCAAATAACAAGGCAATGGGCAGATGGCCAAAAGTTAGGTCACAGAGGTCACTTTGAAGGATTGTCTTAGAAGAAGGTAAAGAGTTTCAGAAGTAGCACTTCCAATTTGGCAGCTAAAGATGTGATCCCTCCCCCATTGGTACAGGTGATTATATTCAGGATGGTCAGAAGTAAGGGAACACAGGTACCTTGAGACTGTCTTAGGGCAGGTAGCAAGCCTAGGCTACAGGGGTTCAATAAGGATGGTTAGTGGGTTAGCAGGATTCAGCACGAGTTAGAGCACCAGCAGAATGGTTTTGAATAACATCAAGCATCGATAGAAGGAGGTTGGCTGGGAGTGCATTGGAAGAGTCAGGTCTATTGGTAACAAGGCTATATGTGAGGGTTTCTACTCCAGATGAGCTGAAGTAGAACAGAAATGAGCAATGATATGGAGGTGAGCTTTGCTTTCTGCTTTGATTACCCATATTTAAATTGTAAGGGCTACTGAAAGCCTTGTTTTATATTTGAGAAATACTGCATTAATTCAATAGTTCTTTGTGTGGGCACAATTTGCAGAGACAATCGCGTACAAAATGAGAATCATGTTTGAATGAAATGTTACCTGGGTATAATCCATGTGCTTGAAAAGTCCTTAAAAACTCCTAATTGCACACTTGTTGGGTGGCACGGTAGCATAGCAGTTAGTGTAACACTATTACAGCACCAGCAATTGGGGTTCAATTCCCGCCACTGTCTGTAAGGAGTTTGTGCGTTCTCCCCATGACTGCATGGGTTTCCTCCGGGTGCTCCGGTTTCCTTCCACTTTCCAAAGATGTATGGGTTAGTCGGCCAATATGGGTGTAATTGGGTGGTGCGGCTCATTGGGCTGGAAGGGCCTGTTATGGTGCTGTATAAATAAAGTTTATGAAGTTTAAAGTTTGTTCTTGTTCTGGAACCATAATGACACAATGACATGGGGATGACATGAAATTAGGAGGTGTTGTTGACAGTGAAGAAGGTTATCATAGGTTACAGGGGGATCTTGATCAATTAGGGAAGTGGGCTGAGGAGTGGCAAATGGATTTCACTACAGATACTATAAATGTGAGGTGATGCACTTTGGAAAGTCAATCCAGCGTAGGACTTATACTCTGAATGGGAGGGAACGAGGATGGAAAAGAGGGACGTAGGAGTACAGGTGCATAGTTCATTGATAGTGGCATCACAGGTAGACAGGGTGGTGAATAATGTGTTTAGCACACTGGCCATCATCAGTCAGGGCACTGAGTATAGGAGTTGGGACATTATGTTGCAGTTGTATAAGTCGTTGGTGAGGCTGCACTTGGAGTGTTGTGTACAGTTTTGGTCACCCTGTCATAGGAAAGATGTGGTTAAACTGGAAAGAGTGCAGTAAAGATTTACAAGGATGTTGCCAGGACTAGAGGGCCTGAGTTATAGGGGGAGGCTGGCCAGGCTAGGTCTTTATTCCTTTGAGCGTAGGAGAATGAGGGGTGACCTTATGGAGGTTTATAAAATCATGAGGGGCATAGATAAGGTGGATGGTAACGGTTTTTTCCCCAGGGTAGGGGAGTCCAAAACTAAGAGGCATAGATTT
Organism: Pristis pectinata; assembly: GCF_009764475.1. Classification (NCBI taxonomy): domain Eukaryota; kingdom Metazoa; phylum Chordata; class Chondrichthyes; order Rhinopristiformes; family Pristidae; genus Pristis; species Pristis pectinata. The sequence goes on along the minus strand of NC_067409.1, from coordinate 81,359,745 downwards.
AGGGTGAGATGGGAAAGATTTAAAAGCGACTTGAGGGGCAACTTTTTCACACAGAGGGTGGTAAGTATCTGGAATGAGCTGCCAGAGGAAGTGGTTGAGACACTTTAAGGAGCACTTGGATAGGTATATGCAGGGACGGGGCTTAGAGGGATAATGTCCAAATGCAGGAAATTGGGACTAATTAGGTGGGCACCATGGTGGGCATGGACTCGTTGGGCCAAAGGGCCTGTATCCATGCTGTATGGCTCTATAACTCCATAATGGCTGTGATTGGTACCATCACCAACCTTTTTCCTTAAGTAATAAGATGAGGTAAACCATATTCTTCTCTGTTGAGCTGGAATAACCAGTGCAGCACTGTTGGGTGACAGGAGAATCAGGTGGGGTTGATTTGCAGATGAGAAAGAATAGGTTGCAAGAAAGAGGATTGATAGAATTGGTTCAAGGGCTGGCATAGATTGGATGGGCCAAATAGCCTCTATGTTGTAAATGAAAATATAAAATATGAGAAATGTATCAAGTTTAAAGGGGAAAGTAAGGATTCACTTATTGTTCTTCTCCAGCTATTTCTCACTTCTGTGCTTCCCAACTCCTGAAAGGCTGCTTAAGCATCAGCAGATGATACAATTTGTCTGCAGAGCCCTATCAACTTAACTGGCTTCTTCAGTCAAACCGTAAAGTGGACATTTGCCAGGGGATCCCCTTGGATCATTTCCACACCCCGAGATTTCTCTCACTTTGGCCCCGGTACAGCTCGAATGAAAGCCATCTACTCAATCTTTTGCCAAAGTTTTTTTCCCTGCTACTTTACCAAGAATTCTGCATGGCCTTAGGCAAAAAAAAATGCATGGGATAGATCCAGGAGTATGTACATTGACAGGATTTGCCCATATGGTCACATTTTCACTTGATGTTTTCCTCCTCCAGCTCTTCTTTCTCCTTCTCACCTTCTGAAGATGCCGACACTTGCTGAGGTGCAATTCCAAAGCAGGAACTCAGGCATCTGCTGAGGGACCAATGGATACTTCCATTAGGTGTGAATTTTGGGATGGCGTTGGCACATGGCAACTTTGATCCAGCACTAGGCTAACTGAGCGCCACTGCACATGTGTTCATTTCCATCAGGAATTCCATCTCACTGAAATTAAAGTTATCAATCCAATAATATCCTCCAGGATCTGAGCATTAACCCTCGAAATAATGCAGGAGAAAAACCTCAGAAGAGGTTCACCAGGATGCTGCCTGGATTAAAGGGCAGATGCTGTAAGGAGGGGTTGGACAAACTACAGTTGCTTTCTCTGGAGCAACGGAAGCTGAGAGGAGACCCGATAGAAGTTTATAAAGTTATGAGAGGCATAGATAAAGTAGAGAGCCGGTATCTTTTTCCCTGGGTCAAAATGTTTAAAACTAGAGTGCATGCATTTAAATTGAGAGGGGGAAAGTTTAAAGGAGATGTGCGAGGCATGTATTTTTTTTACACAGAGAGTGGTGGGTGCCTGGAACTCATTGCCAGGGGTGCTGGTGAAGGCAAATAGAATCGAGGTATTTAAGAGGCTCTTAGATAGGCATATGAATATAGAGGGAATGGAGGCATATGGACCATAGGCAGGCTGGAAGGATTAGGTGTCATTAGCTTAATTGGTTTGCACAATATTGTGGGCCAAAGGGCCTGTTCCTGTGCTGTACTGTTCTATGCTCTGTGTTCTATGTTCTAAAATTCGGAGTGATAATCAGATGCCTAAAGATTGAAACATACTTGCTTAAGCACACAAGCAGTTGGTTCAGGGCAGGCTTATGAATATCCTCATTGAGGGCCTGCTGCTGTAAAATTCAAAAGCAGACAGGGCCCTGGGGCTACTGAACAGGCCAGAGGAAATCAGGTGAGTCGGGGCTGGGGTCAGGAACAAGGGGTCCAGCAGGAGGGAGGCCTGGTAATGTGGGGAGATTCAAGGATCAGGAAACATTTGGAGCCAAATAGTAGGCAGAGGGGTTGGTAAAATGGTCAGGCAGGGTTGTTGGCAAAGGTGGCGAAGCTTGGTTGGGTGGTTGAGATGATGGTCAGCTGCAGGATATTAGTAGAAGATGGGATCAGTGCTTGTGGGGCTAGGTGGGATCAATCATTAGGAGCTGGGTCAGTAGCTAAAAAGGGTGCGAGAAGTGAAGGCCTGGCTGGGGACCATTAGACGTAAAGCTGGGTTGGTAACTGGGAGAAGAGGGTCATTCGTCAGGTTCAGGTATAGACAGTCAAGTGGAGGATTTGTGATCAGTAATCAGGGGAACTCAACAGTTAGGGAGGAGGAAGTCAGTAATCAGGAGGAAATAAGTGAGTGATTGGGCAAATTTATAGTCAGAAAGGTCATCAGGAGGAGTACTAATTGCCAGCATTATTCAAACGGTTGAGGGTGGTTGGACAGGTATAGATCAGTGATGGGAGTGTCAAGCAAGAGCCATGGTTTAACCAAAGCACTAACTCGGGAATTTTCTTCTGAACTTCTCTGCTTCAGTCTCTCTTTTAAACAGTTTCTAAGAAGTTACCTTTGTGATCATACCCATCCTTATAACTGTCCTGTGTGTCAAATTTTATGTAATCAGCCTTCTAAAATGTTACTTTTTTGAAAGTAAGACAAAAATGCTGCTGTTGGGTGGATGTGTGGTCAGCATTTGATTTGCCCAATTCAAACAATAGGACCTTAATAAGAGAAGGATATTCAGGGAGGTCTCTCTGATCTGATTCTTACTTCTAGCACAGGGATGTGGCCAGACCCAGGAGTGGAAATAATTATATCACACAGACCTCCATGAAGATTACTGGAAAAATCATTCTGTGCTTTGGATTTCATTCAATACACACACAATTGCAAAGATAAATTAAAAGTTTTTTTATTTTTAGTCTGGGCAATAAGAGCTTTTGTATCACTGCCTCACATCAATTTGAATGTGCGGAAACAGAACTCCCACAGACCACACAAGAGCTTCACCTATCCTTAGTGTTATCCATCACTCCATTGCCCTGGACATCAACCTTCTGCCACAGTCCCTTTCTGGATTGTGTGTAAAAGATGCTCATGTATAAAGATTAATGAAAACCAAATGAATACAATGACTTCTTCCTAACCCTCCCCACTTTCACCGTGGGCCCCAGTGAATTCCCAGGGGAAAAGGCAGATGCAATTCTAGGCCTTTATCAATGTCAGCCTTTCTTGTTCTAGTTGAGTGAGGAGGTGGACAAGAAGGTATAAACAGAAGTGCAGAGATGGGAATGAGATCAGTTGCCTATTTCCCCATTGTTTCCATCTGCTTGTGGCCTTCAGTCGATATCTTTGGTTGGATACATCCCTGGAGTCCTCTGGCCTTGAAATCTCTGCCCCCTCACTTCCACAACTGATTCCCTGATGCTCCAGCCTTATGGCTCACTGATATTCATTGCCAGTTTGAAAGTCATTTGGGTGGCTCTCAACTGTCAGTCAAACTTTCCATCTCCAACATTTTTAGAATTAGTAAATGGACATTCCACAAGAAAAGAGAAAAAAATCAAAGGGGTAACAAATTTTAATTAGAATCTAGTCACATTTGACATTGACATATCTGTAGAAGGCATGCTGTTCTTCCTCCAAAGCATGCACTAAGGCAGCAGTGTAGGGAGCAGGACCCAGGCTGCAATATTCAACCAAGCATGAAAGTAAAAGCACTGTGTGTGATAAACTGAGCTTCATGCATATACATGTGGTCAAAGGCCTTTTCTCTGCCACCTCTGGCCATTGCAGAGAGTGGACTGGGTCTGGTAAAAGACAGGTCAGTGGGGTAGGGTGTGGTATGGTGCAGTGAAGACAGTGAGGAAGAATGTGGCAAGGATTGAAAAGGAAGTGAGGAGATAAGTGGAAAGATCAGCGAGATGATCAGGAGTTGGGGGTATCTCAGGCCATAGGCAACTGTTCATGATGAAAAATTTACAAACCCACTTGGAAGAAGATGAGGACACAAGAGACTGCTGATGATGGAATCTGGAGCAGCAAACAACTTTGACAGTCAATGATTTGTGTTGAGCCCCTTCATCCAAACCCTTCATCGGTCCAGATGAAGGGTCTCGACCCGAAACATCAACTATCCATTTCCGTCCACAGATGCTGCCCGACCTGCTGAATTCCTCCAGCATCTTGTCTGTTGGAAGACAATGAACCCACAAGGCTCCCTGCAATGCCCCAGGTATATTCAAAACCTTTAAGGACTGCCAAAGCTGACCTTAATTCTCCATTCAAGATGTGCTTCACAATTCAGGGCCCATACAGTCTGTGGGTCTGATATGCATGGTCAACTTTCACACAAGGGGGGATGTTGGCCAAGCTTTGTACACAGCTGGTCATTACTTATGTGTCCAGATGTTTCAAATCAAATATTCAGAAGGGCATTACCAGTGTATAAAGAGCTCATTTTGTGATCAGGACTTTTTAAAAAAACTCATAAAGATGTGCACCACCCAACAATTTGTTAATGCCGATATTATTGCTTTCTTTGGTTGCTCATAGCATCAGTAGAGTTGTTTATAATTCGAAGGGATCCAGGCCTGGGGCTTGGTAACTTTACCTAGGAAAAGGCTCAAGAAGAGCCTTCAGTGATACAGCCTCTGAGAAAACTGGTGAAGACGGAGTAGTTGGGGAGATATTTTGGGGCAAACAAAATCAAGTAAAATAATTTCATAACGTTAACATCCAGAGCCTTTCCTGAAGGCACCCATCATTGCCACTGACGTACCAATATAGAACAGATCCCCCAATGCAAAATTGCTGGTAAATGCTAACCCAACCCTAAATGCCAATCCCTTGTATAGCTAACTTTGATCACTGACGAAAGGCTTTGCCAACTGTCAAGGACTATGAGTAATTTTGAATGGCAGTGACATTCAGAAACATTTCAATTAAGCAACTAAAATGCTTAAAGCCATTAATAAAGTTTAAAATGCCAGATCACTTAAAAGACTTGAAAACCATTTTAAACAATGAGAGGCATGAAAACAAACTCAATTATTTTGAAAACAAAATATAAGTTACCTGGCAACCCCTCTCCCTTCCATCTGTTGTTCTGCATTCAAACGATAGTCTTGTTGTTGCTCCACCAGGTCTAACCGAGTGCAGATTCAGAGGACAAATCCCCCAGGTGATTCCTCAGCAATTCAGCAGGGTGGCACTTTGCCACTCTATTCCATGTGGAACTAGGAAACTGCCAGCAGAGCTCAGCCAACAAAGTTGGGACCTCTACACCAGGAGGTTCAAACTTGCTGGCACCTGGAGGGATCAGTTGGCAATTCCCAGCATGTCCTGGCCCAGTACCATACTGGGGAAGTGAGAAGGTTTTAGATATCCCAGCACTTTCAGCTGCCTGGATGAAATGACACTTGCCCTACTGATACACATCGCTGTTTACCTGGTTTCAGATTCCAACACCCTGCAGCAGTGTCTCTATTATACAGAGAACAGCTGGGAATTCCCCCATTCCTCTCTTTATGAGAAAGCCTCTGGTCTTTGCCTGGTGCCTCCCACTGAGAACACACACAATGTCAGCACTTCACAGCATAGGCACAGTACACCTAGCCAGCAACAGAATTGTCCGTGCCAGCAGAAACCACATGCCACCTAAAAGCACTTAACCTTTGTGAAAAAGTTTCAGGGAATTATTTTATTTGCTAGTTGATAAACAGATAAAAAAATGAGACAGCCATGTCAGTATGTATTCACAGGAGACACAAGAGACTGCAGATGCTGGAATCTGGAGCAACAGACTAGGCACTGCGGAAACTCAGCAGATCAGGCAGCATCTATGGATGGAAATGGACAGTTGACGTTTTGGGTCGAGTTGCTTTGCCTGGACTGAAAGGTAAAGGTGAGATAGCCAGTACAAACAGGTGAAGGTAAAGGCTGGAGCAACAGCTGGCCAGCAGTAGGTGCATCCAGGTGAGGAGGGGTGAGAGACAGATGGAGGAAGGGAGAGTGGAAGTAGCAACAGAAGCTGGGAGGTGAGAGGTGGAAGCAACAAAGGGCCCCATCACCTCGTTTCTTTCCCCTCCTCCACCCTCTCCATCTGCCCCATCACCCACACACTTCTTCCACTGGTTCCCCTCTCCCTCCACTTTCCCATCTGCCCTCCCCACCTCTCTTACTTGATTCCAGGCTTGACCTTCCTCTTCTTTCAGATTCCATCGTCTGCAGCCCTTTGCTGCCTCCATATATCACCTCCCAACTTCTGTTGCTGTTTCCAATCTCCCCTCCTCCATCTGCCAATAATCTGTCCTCTATATCCAAAGGATGTCTGCGTGACAAGTAACCCATATCGTTATAATCTCATTTCTGTGCTCAATAAAATTGAATTGCAAGGTACCCTTTCATGTGAACACTGCCCTTTGCAGTTCAACACTAGTGTTATACAATGGGATTATAGAAAGGAATGTTACTGGCAAACTGTAAGCATCAAACCAAATCACTTGCTTGGAAAGACCCATTCAAAATAAATGATTTATCATCTCCATTCACATGCTGCCACCATTTTTCCAGATGGCAGAGGTTGTGCATTGGGAGGCACTGCTGAAGAAATCTTGGTGACTTATTCCAGGGCAACCTGGTGATAGTTCACAACATGGTGCATTGGAGAGAGTGGATGTTTAGGATGGCTTTGTCCTGAAATAAACTGAATGTGTTTAGATCCAACAAGGCTTTTTCAAATTGTTTCCATTGAGATTAAATCAAATTCAAACATTTTGCAAAAGCATTTGAGGAAATTGCAGTTTTCCATTTTTCGATTTTAGGCCTTGGTTGCAGTGATATGGTGGCCGAGTTCATGTGTGGTTCAGAGGACATGAATGGAAAGGAGGCCCAGTCCAGGCCTCTGAGTACAGCACCTGCTTTGAGGTTCGTACCCATCCCAACGCCTTGACCATTTCTTAAATCGGAGCCAACCCATCCATCAAAAGAAACCGGCTCATCTCTACTGTTTTCTGCCATCCAGGACATGTTTTCCTGGAAAGCTTACAAGTTTCTCCATGAGGAGAGAGAGAGAGAACCTCAGGAAGAACTTACCCCGGGCCTTGTGCACTTCCTCCCAACCAGCCATTTGCTTCTAGTTTGCCTCAGGAGATGGTGCAGGATATGAAGTGACCAACATTCTGAAAGGACGGGAATAATTGAAAAAAACACTCAGCCCTTGCTGACAGCCCGTCTCCCACCATCAGTGAGCTGAGCTCCAATTAGAAGCAATGGGTCAGAAGTTCAGTGGATCTCTCTACTCACTGTAAGGAAATAACTCCGTCAATGCCAAAGGGCTGCTTCTGGAGTCTAGCTACCATGCGGATCTGAAGGTGTAGCTTATTAATTATTTCCCACATCGAACAGCCTAACTTCTCAATGAACAAACTCCATGACAAAAAATAGGGACCTGAAGATCTGGCGATCAAATACTCATTTCAATTACAGCTCCTTTCTTATATGATAATATATTTTTCCTTGCATATAAAATAGCCTCTAAGGTCACTCTAATATCAGAAGCAATACTTCTACATGACATTAGATCTCAACTTAGAAAGCCCGGTTGGCTGCGCAATGGAGCAGCTTTCAATTGTCAGATTTGTAGGGAGAAACTGTCTTGAGATGCCATGTATAAAGGAAAGTGACTTTTCAAAGACATTCCTGCACGCTTCGAAATGTACTTTTTTTTCTCTCTCTGAAGACATTGACGTTGTTTTCAAAGCATTCCAGCAGAGTTTTCATACACTGATCTGAGGGGCCCTGCTGCGATTGATAGCTTAAGAAACCTGATCCCTTACAGTTGATAATTTACAGGAGATACTGTGAGGGCAGACACCTTGAAGTCAGGACCAATCTCAAGTGAATCATAAATACATAAAAGTCAGGCTGCTCTGTATCTAAGGCTCTATATACTGCCAGTGTGAAGTGCCTCACAGTAGGTTGCAGTTTGGACAATGCTCTGAATTTCAGACAGTCCATATTGCTGCCAGCCGTGAGTCACCTGGTTTTCCCTGGTGGTAGTGACCGTAACCAAAGGTCACAGTCTCAGAGTAATGAGTCTGTCTTTCAGGAGAAGGATAAGAAAAAATTCTTTCATCTGGAGGGTAGTGAATCTTTGGAACTCTCTACCCAAGAGGGCTGTGGAGTCTCAATCGCTGAGTGTACTCAAGACACGGATTGATAGATTTTGAGATATTAAGGGAATTAAGGAACATGTGGGTGAGTGCAGCAAACTGACACTAAGGTACAAGATCAGCCATGACCTTACTGAGTGGCAGAAAAGACGTGAGGGGTCAAATGGCCCATTCCTACTTTTATTTTCCATGTTCTTCTGAAGGACTCGGAATGTGAGAATTGGTTCAGGTCCCCATTGAGATTGAGTCACAGAGCCATACAGCATGAAAACAGGCCCTTCAGCCCACCAAGTCCATGCCAACTATCAATCACCCAATTACACTAATCCTACATTAATCCCATTTTATTTTATTCTCCCCACATTCTCATCAACTTCCCCCAAAGAGCCACACAGATTCAATGACTTGAACGAACTAAAAGGACTAACTTTACTGTAACCTATCAGTTTCTGATATTTCTATTGTTTTCAGTGCAAAGAAAATTAAGCTGTTAATATAAGCATTATAAGGTCATCTACCTGAGTTGGATTAATCAGTGTTTAAAGTTTGCCCTCGATAATATTTATATGCCACTGAAAGACAGGGTCGTTTACCTCTTGTGGTTCTTGGTTACTGATTTCCTCTGAAGTGCATAGAAATCCAGCTAAACAAAATCAATGAAGACAGTAATAAATTATAGAGAAGCAGAAGGTACCAGATTCATTTGTTGATCAGTGCTGAGCTAGCCACAACAGCCTAGAAAGGTGTTGAGCCCAGGTAGGTGAATAAAGTTAGGGAACTAGACAGCCATGATCTCACCGTGTGGTGGAACAGAGTTGAAACCTGAGGTCTAATGCTGTTCCTATGTTCCTGCTTCTGCAAAGTTATCCATTCATGCTAACCAGGGAACACTTCATGTGTTACAGGTGAATAATGAGTCTGCAGGTGCAACACACTGAACTTATTTCAAGGTGGAAAGAGGGACAGCAAAAGCATCTCCATGTACTTGAACTAGCACATAGGCCATGTATTAGCAGAACAAGTTAACTGAAACACCATGCAGAGACATCGAAATGTTCAACACCTTCAGGTATTATCCTCCAGAAACATATAAGGACAGGGTTCACTGTCTGGTAGACCGTGGGTTTTGTGTCAAGCCTCGGGTTTTGTGTCAAGCCTCAGGTTTTGATCTTCAAATATCCTTTTCTTCAATTGACCAAAAGCTGTGTTGGCACACTGAAGGCAGTGGTGAATTTCATCACAATGTTTGCCTTCATCGTCAGGTAGATCCCAAGATATGGGAAGCGGACCACATTTTCCAGCTGCAGTGGGGCAAGTTGGTAGAGGATCCTGCTCTTCCAAAGGTTGAGTTTAACTATCCTCTTTTATGCTTCAGTGAATGAGTCAATAATGTTCTGAAGCATGGCTTCCGAGCCTACACAAACACAAGCCACAGCTCAGCTACTGAGGTTCAGATGAGCTTGATTCTGGAGTGTAGTCACTGTGGGTTGGAAAGATTCTCATTGGTTCTGATGATTAGCTCCACTCCTACAGGAAGTTTGTTGGAAATGAGATGCACCATTGCGGTGGGCAAGATTGCCAGAGTGTTGGAGTACTGGAAAAATACCAACAATGTTGTCTTCACAAAACCATCCAAGATCACTGGAAAGATAAGTGAACCAACATCAACATCCTCAATATCCCCAGCACTGAGGCCCCAGTTACAGTTAGATGGCTAAATTGGGCAGGCCACATTGTTTGCAGGTCTGACAAAAGGACTCCAGAAGCACACAGTCTAACTTGACGGGAGATTATCTGGAGGAGAGAGAAAATATTTCAATGATGTGTTCAAAGCTTCCTTGAAGAATTGCAACATGTCCACTGACTCCTGGGAACCTCTGGCCCATCACAGTTCAAAGCAGAGAAGGAACAGTTGGGATGGAGTTGGGAATCTTGAAGTCATGCATCAGGACTGCTGTGTAAGTAGCAGAAGGAGCAGACAACCTCACAAACTACCCGCCTGCCCACCCCATCAGTCATCTCCTACCCCACTAGTGGAAGAGTTTGCAGTTCCCACACTGGCCTCATCAGTCACCTCACAACCCACCAATCTGAAGAGGAAGCAAGGCATCCTTGATCAGAGGACTGCCTAAGAGAACTATGCTGTCAGTGAATCTGTGCATTGAAGTTGTTTAGGTTAACAACTCTGCTGGAATCAAGGATAACAGAATGTCAACCATTTCAATGTTTTTGTCAAAAAGAGAAATCACAGCAAAGAGAGTGATGTACTGTACTAGACAGAAGTAAAACAACAGAAGCAACCATTTTATGTCCATGTGATCCACACAGGGATTGTATTTTTCAATATTATAATCAGTTGTGAATGATTTCATTAACTTTTTTTCAGTCTTGCTATTATAACAAAATCTAAAAAATGTTGTGGAGAAAATTGCATTCACTGACCTGTTTTATACAGTGAGTTCCTTGGATTAAACAAAGTTAATGTGCCAGTTCTTGACTAAGTTCTGCAAACTGTATCTTGTCCTTGGCAGGAAGAGTTTGTTCTCCAAGGATGATTGTTTCTATTGAAACCATGCTATCTTTTAAACAGAAATTAAGGAGTTTATAGCCTTATCTCCGCCATTATGCACAGCTGCATTATATTTTTTTGTTCCAAACAGGGTCAAGGCCCTGGCCCTTGCATTGCTGTGCTCTTGCCCCACACAAGCTTTAGTCCTCATTTCTTCCCTATTCACGCCCTCTCTCTCTGCCTCTGATATCTCCAGCCTATCCGTTCACCCACACATAGAACATAGAACATAGAATAGTACACTGCTTCAATGATCCCCAAATTTTTCACTAGTCATGGGTCAGTGACAGCATGTTAACCTCTAAGTTAGAAGGTTTTAGGGTTCATTATCTCTGTCCAAAGATCTGAGTACAAAATATAAACTTGTCAAGTGTTGTCAAGTGCGATACTGAGGGAGCTCATGGAAATATTTGAGGTGAGTAGTACAGATGCTCTTCATGGGAAGCTGGGTAAGTATATAAAGGACAAGAGCATTTTTGAGGTATGTTACAATATCAGAGAAACACACCACAAGCTGCTGCCATTTTGCCCATTGTGCATTTGGAGGAGCAGGAGTTGGGGAAAAGGATTTGGTGGAAGATGATGATGATGCTCAGACTCGGGCCTCTACTTGAGCAGTACAGTCAGCCTGGGCAGATCTTTATCTACTGAGAGGTTGGCAGACACTGCAACTTAAGAGGCATGGACATGCAGAATAAAAGCATGGATTACTGTTTACCTTGATCAATAATTCATTCCACTGCTGGCTCCTGTGAAAATTTAATCCCATGGAACTAATCAGACTTAGAGGGTTTGTGGAATCATTGAATGTGGAGGATCTGAGGTTGGGCAGTAAAGATATATTCAGACTCCTGGAGGGGACTGTGGTATGCTGTTTGTAGCGATTGCAGTAATATAGTTGGAACAGAGTTTCAAAGAAAATCAGTTCTTTTTAGGAATATGAAGTAATTGGGGAGCAATTATATTTTATTTTCACGAGGAGGTATGTTTTTTGTTCGTACAAACTCACATTCCCAAATCAGAGAAATGATCAGATATTTAAATATTTGCTAAATTGAATAATGGGGGATAATCAAAACATAAATGGCAAACTCAGAACACACAACAGACAAAGGGGTTGATAATGAAATAACTGCTTTCATCAAAGACTGTTGAAAGAACACCCACATTAAAAAAGTGCAGTTAAGTCTCAACTCCCTCCACAGTTCAGGAACAATTAGATTTGGACAATAAATCCCTGTATTACCAACAAACTCCACGTTCTGTGAGTTAATGAAAACAAAGTCAATATATTGTGGACAAAAAAAATCTAAGAGCCATAATTTTCTTTTTGTTTATGCCCCATATCTGGTGTGGGGGAGATAGAAACTGACTCTAAAAAGTTGTACTTGTCATTTATTTTCCAGTAAAAGCTTGTAATGTAGGATCACTAACACAGGAAAGTGTCCCAAGGGAGCATTATTGGAAAGTAATGGACAGAAATCCTAGGAGTGGTGAGGAAAAGCTTAGTTAAAGAGTTAAGTTTTGAGGAATGAATTAAAGAGCGGAGAAGAGGCAGAGAAATTTGGGGAGGAGATCCTGGACTTAACATTCTGAAGGCACAGCCAGCAATAGTAGTGCAAAGAGATTGGAGACGCGTAGAGGTCAAAGTCAGAGTAAGTGGGACTATTTTAGGTGGGAATCTTGGCTGGCACGGACGAGTTGAACCGAAGGGCCTGTTTCTGTGCTGTATAACTCTATGAGTGCACCCCTAGAAATACAGTCATGTGGAGCTGCTCTTTTAGACACCCTGGAACTTGCATGTATCTGGAGTGGAGTGTGACTGTGACCATTTCCGGGTCATGTTGTGTCACTTTGACAAGGCTCTTCCAGTTGTGGTTCTGACACAACTGGGATGATGCCATTTCCTCAGCAACACTGCAAAGGAGTATTGCCCAGGAAATCAAACCACATTGTTCTGAGGACTACTTGAGTACTCTTGGAACAGTGTTCTGCAGCAGCTTCATTTACAATGGGCCCTGGATGAGTCTCCTCTGCAATCTCACCAGTGCAACCACAGCTCAGTGATTGTAGATGCAGACTTTATTGGAATAGGAGTGAAAGAGTCTTTTCAGCTGTCCAGCATCAGACAGAATGCTTGGGATGAAAGCAATGTGGGCGAATGAATTAATGGCGTCATAAAAGGCATAAAAATCCAGGCGACACTGACCCTCCCAAGGCAATGATCTTTAGTTAACACTTCCATCAACAAATAGTCACGTACAGTATTGTACAGGATAGAGACAGGCCCTTCGGCCCATCATGTCCTTGCCAACCTTTTTGCCTGTCTATATTAATCCTGTTTGTACGCATTGGGATCTGTATCCTTCTAAATTCTGCCTGTTCAAGTGGTTGTATAAATATCTCTTAAATGCAGTGATTGTTTCCAATTCCACCACCTCCTCTGGCAACAAGTTCTAGATATCAACCACTCTCTGTGTAAAAAAAACTTGCCTCTCAAATTCCTTTTAAAACTCCTTCCTCTCCGCTTAAACCTATGCTTTCTTGTTTTTGGTACTCCTACAGTGGAGAAAGCTTCTGATTATCTGCTCTATCTATGCCTCTTATAATTTTATATACCTCGATCAGGTCATCCCTCAGCCTCTTTCACTTCAGGGAAAACAAACCCAGACTAATCAATCTCTCCTCATCAATAAAGTTTTCCAATACAGGCAACATCTTGGTGAATATCCTCTGAGCTCTCTCTAATGCAATCACATTCTTCCTATAGTGTGGTGACCAGAACTGCACACAATGCTCCAAGTGCAGTCTAAACAGTGTTTTGTAAAGTTGCAACATAATATCCCAACTTTTATATTCTATGCCTAGCCTACAAAGGCAATCATGCCGAATGCATGAACTATGGACTTAAACCCCCTCTGTTCATCAACATCCCTCAGCGACTTACCATTTACTGTGTACGTCCTACCCTATTTGATTTCCCAAAATACATCACCTAGCACTTGTCAGGATTACATTCTATCTGCTAATGCTCTGACCAACTTTCGATTTGATCTACAGTATATCCTGTTGTAGCCTTCAATAACCCTCCTCATTACCTAACCATCATCAACTTTTGTGTCATCCTCAGAATTATTAATTGTACCTCCAACATTTACATCCAAGTCATGAAAATATATCACAAGCAACACAAACAACCAAACACTGTGGTACACCATTGGGCACAGACTACCATTTAGTAAAGTATCCATCTACCAGCACACTCTGCTTCCTATCACCAAACCAATTTTGGATCCAATTAGCCAGCTCGTCTTGGGCCCCATGTGCCTTAATCTTCTGAACCAGTCTACCATGTGGGGCCTTATCAATTTAGACAATGTTCACCATCCTGCCTTCATCAATCCTCCAAGTTAGTTCTTCGAAAAACTCAATCAAATTAATAAGACAGGATATCCCCCACTCAAAACTATACTGACCATCCACCAGATCCTAGTTTAATTTATCGATGAAAGGAAGTGTGCAACAGACAATCAATAGCATTCAATGCTTTGGGTGCTGCCAAATTTGGCACTGCAACCCACAATAGACAGGATCACTGGTTCATGACTTCAGTAAACACCAGGTGATGAAAGTTGTCCTGGCCAGTGGCATCTGTGCCCTAAAGAATGAATTCCAGAAGTGTGTGTGTGTGTGTGTGTATGTGCGTGAGTGTGTGCATGTGTTATGAGTTCACCCAAGAAGTACTCAAGAAGTTTTGGTGAATCTAGACTGGGCTTATCTGTGTTTTTGCTCTGATCACAATACCATGCAGTGGTGGGTGTATAAAATAGTCTTACTTCATTCACTTGGACTGTAACAGAGCCAGCTCGGTGACTATAGAGCCCGACTTTATTGGAATAGGAGGGAAAGAGTCTTTTCAGCTGTCTAGCATCAGACAGAATACTTGTGATGAAAGCAATGTGGGCGAATGAATTAATGGTCTTATAAAAGACATGTATTGATTGAATTGCTCTCTTTCAGAAGCATATTGCTACATTTAGGTTAAACAGATAGAAGATATTTTTGTCTGATTTGTTTCATAAGTGTTCTATGAAAGATATTTCATTGCTTTCAGCTGGGGCTCAGTTGGCTCCCTGAATCGTTTGCTAATTTTAGTTTTTAACCCTTAACATGCCTTCAATAAAGTTACCCAGCTGCACTGATGCACTTGGAGACATCAACGAGCTGGCTAATTGGATCCCAACTGGTTTGGTGATAGGAGGCAGTTAGAAAAGAAAAACGTCCAGCTTCAAAGGAAGAAAAAGCGGAATGATTTGGAGTGGGACAATAATGTTGTACTCTGCTTTCAAGATTTGATGGAATTTGATGGAAGCTTCAATAGAATCGAATTTTGGAGGCAAAGGATAATATTGGCACTTAGTACAATTGAGTACGGATTTTGAGGAATTCTTGACTTTTACATAAGTGTACATGTTATAAGTATAACTAACTTGTTGCAGTTTTAAAAGAAGCTCCTTAACTTCCTCAATTTGAACTCACTTTAATGCAGCAAAACATCCAAAATCCCTTCAAAGGAGTGTAATCAGAAAAATACTTGATGCTGGGTGCCATAAAGAAACCCTGAAATTGCTGACTGAGGAGGGAGAAGGAGGCAGAACCGGAGAGGAGGAGAGGTTTAAATTGGGTGTTCCAGAGAGTTGGGGGAATGATCACCAATAGTGGAGCAAAGGACATGTGGAAGTGCAAGTAGGTGGAATTCACCAAGGGCAGATATTTCTGAGGGTGGTGTTGTTGGGCAGGAGTTGGTTACAATGAGAGTGAATGTGAATAAAGGAAGAAAAACTTGTAACTTCACCCTTCTCCTCATTTTCTGTCCTTTCCTATAACCTGACTCGATAGACCAAGGTAATCACCCAGACCAGGAATTAAATCAGGTCAACAACAAGGCTCGAGAACATCTTCATCCAAAAAGAAAGTTCTCATAAATTTTAAATCAAAATATCATTTGATCATTTTTTTTAAAATGCCTGGTCTGCCGCTCCAGTGACCTGCTGGTTAATCCCCTAGTCCAGACCGAACTCTCAGAGGGTGCTGAGAGAGCAAGGGGCCAAATATGGAAACATCAGAGGATCATCCTCAACACACTGCCTGAGCAGTAACAGGACAGAACAAAGTACCTGCTCATCGTTCGACATTTTAGATTCCATCCTATCTACTGCACTGGAATAAGATTGGGTAACTAGGGATTATCACAGAAATAGCAAACCTGACAGTTACTGCCTTACATTCCAGCATCGATCCTTGGAATTCATTCCATTTCCCTCTTCTCCTGAACACATTAAATCACACCAACACAACTGGTTTACATAATCAGCACATGCCGACTGATTGCAGATGGATCAATAGTGCTCAGTTATTGTGATCAGCCGACAACTCCATTATCATTGTGCTTGCCAGAACGACAGACAGTGAACCAGATTCATATTGAGTTCTTTTAGCAAAGTCCTATGTTTCTACAATACATCAAATATTAACCAATAATCATAAGGGAACTAAACATCAAAAGCCAGTAAGAATAAGCCCAATCCTGGCCCAATATAAACCAATTTCCACACATTGGGATCTTCTGGCTAATAAATTAGCAGAAGGATCCCACACCAGCAAGAGGAAAATGAACCCAACTGAGTAATGATCTCAGCTCAGTTCCTCCCTTTTGGATTTCTGAATCAAAAGGTTGTAGATTTAAATCTCACTATCAACTCAGACTCATATTCAAGTTTGGAGCTGCACCATGGAATGGGCACATTGTCAAAGGTGCCATCTGTCAAACTTACTTGAGGTTTTCCATTCAAATCTTTGACTCTCCTTTTCTCCTGATCATTTATGTTAAACAAAGTTTCTAATTAGCAATAATAAACTGTTTGGTTTAGCAGATAAAGCAGAGGGTTGTGGTGGAGGAAGTGCATTCAGATTGGAGGGCTGTGACTAGTGGTGTCCCACAGGGATCGGTTCTGGGACCTCTACTTTTCTTGATATTTATTAATGACTTGGATGAGGGGGTAGAAGGGTGGATTAGCAAGTATGCAGATGACACAAAGGTCAGTGGTGTTGTGGATAGTGTGGAGGACTCTCGAAGCTTGCAGAGGGATATTGATAGGATGCAGAGCTGGGCTGAGAAGTGGCAAATGGAGTTCAATTCGGAGAAGTGTGAAGTGGTACACTTTGGAAGGACAAACTCCAAGGCAAAGTACAAGGTTAATGGCAGGATTCTGGGTAGTGTGGAGGAGCAGAGGGATCTGGGGTTCATATCCACAGATCCCTGAAAGTTACCTCACAGGTGGAAAGGGTAGTTAAGAAAGCTTATGGGATGTTAGCTTTCATAAGTCGTGGGATCAAGTTTAAGAGCCGAGAGGTAATGATGCAGCTCTACAAAACTCTGGTTAGACCACACTTGGAGTACTGTGTCCAGTTCTGGTCACTTCATTATAGGATGTGGAAGCGTTGGAAAGGGTACAGAGGAGATTTACCAGGATGCTGCCTGGATTGGAGAGTATGGATTATGAGGAGAGACTAAGGGAGCTAGGGCTTTACTCTTTGGAGAGAAGGAGGATGAGGGGAGACATGATAGAAGTATACAAAATATTAAGAGGAATAGATAGAGTAGACAGCCAGAGCCTCTTTCCCAGGGAACCAATGCTCAATACAAGAGGGCATGGCTTTAAAGTAATGAGTGGGAAGTTCAAGGGGGAGGTTTTTCACCCAGAGAGTGGTTGGTGCATGGAATGTGCTGCCTGGGGTAGTGGTGGAGGCAGATACATTGGTCAAGTTCAAGAGATTGTTAGATAAGCATATGGAGGAATTTAAAATAGGGGGATATGTGGGAGGAAGGGGCTAGATAGTCATTGGCATCGTTTAAAGGCCGGCACAACATGGCAGGCCGAAGGGCCTATATTGTGCTGTATCATTCTATGGTTCTATAGTTCTATGTTTGAAATTTAAATCTATAATAAACTTTGTAATAGATGTAAAACAATCTTAATGACAAAGTAATGACAGCCACTTAAATCCCCCGAAGTTCTCAACTGAATCTAAACCTAACTGGCACCTCACATCGCAAACCAAACTATTTACCCCTGAGTGAAATTACATGTTCACTAAACAAAAATTAGACCTTGTTCAGTAAAGGAAAAGTTTTAGTCTAGTTTTTGTGCTGTGCCTCCCTGTGTACAAGTAGTGACTGAATATTGAAAACTAATTCACTGGATAAGATGCATTTTGGCACACCTGTAACAAATGCCATTTAAACATAAGCTTACTTTGTTTGTCAAGGGTAACAGTTTTATAAAGGATAATACACTGCGCATAACATTGTATAAAATCCCCATCTTTGTTCAACAAACAAAAGATCTATTCTCTAACTCCAGAAAGCACTCAGTAACACATTACTCACGTAGCTCATCTTCAAATTATGATACAACAGTTACAGTGTGTTCTTTCAATGATTTGCTACTCACATTGTGTGATAACCTCCACGATCATAAAGAGTGAGCAGCCAATGGTCGTATTTCTCGTTGACTGCCAACAATGGCACAAGCAAGCTTTGGGACAACTGAAACTTTTTTTTTAAACTCCGTTTGAAGGTGTAACAGTTGAAAAATGTAATGAAGCGAGAAGCTTCAGAGTTGAGTACTATGTTGTGCCATTTATCACTCCTTTCACCAACAACAGGCCAAAACCAAGTATAAACAAAGGGGAGCTGGTGAGGCCCAGCAATTCCAGAATCAAATGGTTGACTGGGAGGTCAGCCATGACTTAGCATCAAGTAATGTTAGCTGTGTAATTAGAACATAGAACATTACAGCGCAGTACAGGCCTTTCGGCCCATGATGTTGTGCCCACATTTTATCCTGCTCTAATATCTAACCCTTCCCTCCCACATAGCCCTCCATTTTTCTATCATTCATGTTCCTGTCTAAGAGTCTCTTAAATGTCCCTAATGTATCTTCCCCCACAACCCCTGCCAGCAGTGCATTCCATGCATCCACCACTCTCTGTGTAAAAAACTTACCTCTGACATCACCCTTATATCTTCCTCCAATCACCTTAAAATTATGTCCCCTTGTGTTAGCCATTTTTGCCCTGGGAAAAAGTTTCTGACTGTCCACTCGATCTATGCCTCTTATCATCTTGTACACCTCTATCGAGTCACCTCTCATCCTCCTTCTCTCCAAAGAGAAAAGCCCTAGCTCACTCATTCTAAATGAAATCTTAGTAAAAGCATTCACTGAGGAGGAGAAAGGGAAAAAAACTATTTTGAATATTATTCATTTATTGATTTGACGAATCTTTGAGATAAGAATCATATTAGTTATAATAATGAATTATAGTAAATTCTCAGTTGTTGACTAGATACAAGCATGAAACAAACAGCAAAAGGTGTCCAGATCCAACTGCATACAGAAACTCGGTGCTGTATTCTAAAGGGCTTTTTTATGTATTCGCTTGCATAAATGGCAATGCCACCATTATCATCCATACTTAATTGCTTCTAGACTACACACAGTCAACTGCACGGGTGCATCTGGGGTCACATACAGGCCAGAACAGTTAAAGTGAGGTGCTGTCTGCCCTCTTGGGTGAATGTAAAAGGTTCCAGGGCAATACTTCCAATAAAAGCAGTGACTGATATTCATCATTCAACCATCATTAGTAAAGCAGACCAGGCAAGAAATTTGTCTTTGGATGGTAGTACCATACCCGCGTGAATTAGTTGCTGGTTATATTTACTTCTGCACATTCAGTTCGAAATGAAAACAGATGTGACATCCACCGTGAGATGTCTGGGAGTTGAGTGCAGCCATGTGTTTAGCACTAGAGACCAAAGATGAATTACTCCTCACTCTCCAGCCATTATGTCTTACTTCAGCCTTCCTTTGTGGATTGTGTGTTCAAATTAGTTGCAATAGCATTGAACAGTGTTATCTAAAGCAACAAACAACCTGCTGGAGGAACTCAGCGGGTCGAGCAGCATCTGTGGGGGGACAGGAATTGTTGACGTTTCAGGTCGAAACCCTGCATCAGGACCATTTCAACCCAAAACTTCAACGATTCCTTTCCCCCACCCCCACCCCACCACAGATGCTGCTCGACCTGCCAAGTTTCTCCAGCAGATTGTCTGTTGCTCCAGACTGCAGCATCTGCAGTCCCTCATATCTCCAGTGTTATCTAAATACCCATTCTCTCTCCTTCAGCATTAGCGCAGACAGAAATAGAGGTGACGTTTCAGATCAAGGACCATTCATCAGTGGACAGGACAAAGCTGAATGTTTGTGATAGGGTGCAGACCAAAGTAGTCAAAGTAACAATTACTTTAAAAACTGACAATTAGAAGCAGAAAAAAAAGAAACAAATTCATACAGGAAGGTATAGCCTATCTGTGGAGACAGAGAAAAAAAATGAGTGGAGATTTTAAATTTTAAATTCAGTATGAATAACGAAGGTGTAATATACTCAGATGGAAGATGAATTCCTTGAGTTTAGGTTCAGTCTCATTTGAGCAATGAAGGAGGCTAAAGACAGAGGAGTGAGATTGGGACTGGGATGGAGAATTAAAGTAACAGAAAGAGGAGGCTCAGAGTTGGCCCTGTGGAGTAAACGGAGGTCTTCTGCAAAGCAGCCAACTCATCTACATTTGGTTTCTCCAGTGCAGAGGAGACCACATTGCTAGCATCGAATGCAAGACAAAAATTGATAAAAGGGCAAGTGAATCACTGCTTCAAATGGAGAGACAGTTAAGTACTTGATAGTGAGAAGAGGTGAAGGGGCAGGGATTGCCTCTCCAGAAGTGGACGGTGGAGATGGAAGAGCGGACAAGGGAGATATGGAAGGAGCAGTATTTTTGGGATGTTGGAAGTTTAAGAGAGGGGAACATGTGTTTGCTGGTGGAATCCCATTAGATGTGATGGAAATTACGGAAGATGATCCATTCAACGTGGATGCTGGTGGGGTAGAAAGAAGGACAAGAGGAACCCTATTCTTGTTCTGGCTCATGGCTGTAACTTTATATTTCAATTTGGTTTTTTTTCTCTCTTCTGTCTTTAACTGCTGATTTTTAAAGTAATTGTTATGTTAACAGCTCTTACCATAGACATTTCCTCTGTTCCCTCCACCCTCCCACTCTCTGCAAAACACTTTGCTTTCTCAATTTTGCCATCCTGATGAAGGAACCTTGACCTGAAACATCGACCCTCTCTCTCTCTCCACTGACGCTGCTGAGTCCTTCCAGAATTCTCTGTTCTTGCAAACCATTTCAAAAGTACTTTTGACTGCAACTGTGTGAAGAGTTTTGGTTTGGTTTTCTTTGTTAAAAATGAAAGTTGCTCATGCAGAAATATCTTAAGTGATAAAAGATGATTTGGTTGGATGAGAACTTGGTCTTGGTGGTTTTGATAATGTCGTTTGCTTATTGGGAATTATCAATAAGTTAAATCTACAGGACAAACAACCAAATATGAAAAACTGACTGAAGTCTAACCCTTATGTCTACTTTCTGTAGCTGTAAACACAGGGCATGCACATTCAGCAAATATAATTTGAATGAAAATCTGATAATGGCTCTATGCCTACGCCATAATGTAAAATAAATGGGCATAGATTTAATGACATTGACAAAGGAACAAGTGGCAAGGTGAGGACACTGCAAATATCCCAAAGATAGCGGATGGGTTAGTTTCAATAGTAATGGAAGAATTTATAATGACCACTATCGAGAAGGACATGGTGTTGGAAAACTATTAGGATGAAAAGCAAAACAGTCACCAAGACCTGATGGTCTGGGCTTAAAGGAAGCAGTTGTCGAGAGAGTAGGGTCATTGGTTAAAGCTTTTCAAAACTCATTGATCTCTGAGGGGGGATCAATGGGTTGGAAAACCACAAAAATGACTACCTTTTTTGAGAAGGGAGGGAGTCAAAAAGTGGGAAACTACAGACCAATTAGCTTAACATCTGTTGTTAACAAGATGCTGGAGTCTACCATAATCAAGGAAGAATTTTCAGGTTGGAAGGATGTAACTAGTGGAGTGCCCCAAGGATCAGTTCTTGGTCCTCAATGAGTTACTGTTTATATGAATGACCTGGAGGAGAGAGCAAAATGTAAGGTACTTGAGTTTGCCAATGACATAGGTGGAAGGGCAAAATGCAGTGAGGATTTTGTGACTCTGCATTGGGATATCGACAGGTTGAATAAGTGGGTGAAAATCTGACAAATGAAACTTAGCGTGGGCAAGTGTGAGGTCATACACTTCAGTAAGACGAATCAAAATTGTCTAAATGGGAGGAGATTGTAAATGAGTGATGTACAGCGGGACCTAGGTGTTCTTGTGCATGAATCGCAAAAAGTTAACAGACAGGTGCAGCAAGGAGTTAGGAAGGCATGGCATATTGGCCATTATTGCAAGAAGGTTGGAGTTTAGATATAGGGGTGTTTTCTACAGTGTCGATGAGACTGCACCTAGATGTTCACAATGATGCTGGAGGAACTCAGCAGGCCAGGCAGCATCCATGGAGAAAAGCAGGCGATCAACATTTCAGGTCAGGACCTTTCTTCAGGACTGAAGATAGGAGAAGGGGAAACCTAATATATAGGAGGGAAAAGCAGAGCAGTGATAGGTGGACAAAAGACAGGAGGCTGGGTGGACATAGGGTGGTGATAGGTAGATGCAGGAAAGAGATAGTGATAGACAGGTGCGGGGGAGGAGGGGAGAGCAGATCCACCGGGGGATGCATTAAAGGTAAGAAGAGAGGGAAAGAAAGACTAGGAAAAGGAAGAAAAGAAGAAGCATGGTGGGGAGGGGTTTGTGGGGAATTCTCTTGAGCTATCATTAATGGCTAAAAAAAGAATGGGGGTGATCTTATTAAGATCCAAAGGAAGCATGACTGGGGAGATGTTGAAATGTTCCCTGTAGTGAGAAATGAAGGGTCATAGCTACAAGATAGGGGGAGTGATTGTTTAAAGCAGAGGAATTACTTCAAGTCCATTGAGTTTCCGGAATTCTCTACCTAGCAGGGTTGTGGATGCTAGATCTCTGGAGGTATTTAAAGAAGAGGTGGATGATTTTTTTTAAAAGATTGGGAAACCGAGATCTACAGTATGTGGAACAGACACAGAAAAGGAGCTGAGTGAGGCCTGGGGCAGATCAGCTATCATCACATTGGATGATGGTGCAGGCTTGAGGGGCCTGGTGATCTACTCCTGTTCCTATTTTCTTGTGTTCTTAAGAAAGGATTGTCTGCATTTCTGCCTGAAAGATTGGAGAGAGAAGATAAGATAAGATCAGATCTTTATTTGTCACATGTACATCAAAACACACAGTGAAATACATCTTTTGCATAGAGTGTTCTGGGGGCAGCCCACAAGTGTCGCCACGCTTCTGGCGCCAACATAGCATGCCCACAACTTCCTAACCTGTACGTCTTTGGAATGTGGGAGGAAACAGGAGCACCCGGAGGAAACCCACACAGACACGAGGAGAACGTACAAACTCCTTGCAGACAGTGGCCAGAATTGAACCTAGGTCACTGGTGCTGTAATAGCGTTATGCTAACCGCTACACTACCGTGCCTGCAATTCAAAAGCAACATTCAATGGGAATGGCATGAACATTTGAGGGGAAAACATATGTAGGGCAACACAGAAGAAGCAGAGGGATGGAACTAATGGGATAGTTCTTTCAAAGAGCCAGCACAGGCATGATGGGCTGGCTGGCCTTCTCGGCTGTATCACTCTTTTATTCCATAGTACCTCCACAATATAAGCAATTGGGATAGAAACTGAACTGTGATCCTAAAACGCAAATCAGGTTTTGGAATGTAATGGAAGAAAACAGCTTGAGTCCTTCTGTCACTGTTAGTGGCTCTAATAATAGGCCATACTCAAGCTGCTTGTTTTTATTGCCCGTTGTCAACTTTCTTTGAAGCTGTTTCAACTTTCTCTGAAATGATTAGTCAGCTTTTGAGAGTTCTCTTCAAGCTGGCTTGCACACTTGGAAGCGAGCAGTATGTTTATCTCCAACATTTTTTTTGTGTCAAATGCCCAGAGTTGTAGTTTTTCCTTTAATGTTTGTTGATGTAATTTTTTTTTCGGTACAGATATCTTGAGATGGGCATCACAAACCAGTTTTTAGTAGCCACTGTTGAACGCAAGGCTTGGCCATGTCTATCATTTCCTGCATCTCTATGTCTGCAGCTTAATCCAATGCAAACTACCACTGACTTTGATCAGAATGGCAATACTTTCTATTAATGCACAATCAAATTTAATAAAGAGTCTGAATGACTACCAGCAAATAACAGGGGCATAGTCAGAGTTAAAACAAAGAATATATGTATCCACAAGTAAGTCAATTTCTAGAAAGAGCAAATTCAATTTCTTCTCTTACTATGCTACCTAAATGGAAACACTTTGAGCAGTCTTCAAAATGAACTATCTACTTTATTCCTTGTCACGCATCGCTGTTGGTAGCTCAAAGGAATTACACAGGGATTCCTTCATGAAACCACTCATCATTTTTGACAGGAGAAAACTCAGAGCAGACAGCCATATGTGCATTATGAATGAATAGAGGAGCTTCATTTAGGCTTTCACCAGTTCCATCTTCAGACCTCAAATGTTCCATCACACTCTCATTTTTTTTCTCCCCTCTGCTGCTTAGTGCTTTGGCAGGAGTCCATTCTGACACATATTTTTCATTTTTCCAATTCATTCTCCCTTACTACAGTAAGCACTTGCAGTTTTAAATACACCTGCATATCCCTTTAATAATTTGGCACAGCAGCAATCCTGATAACCCATTGTTATTATGGCCTAATTGCAACCTGGCTTTTGAACTAAAAGTATCTGACCTAAGTAATCAATGGAGAAATATGGACAGTTGACGTCTCTGGTCGAGACCTTCATCTGTGCTGAAAGATAGAAGGGAGACAGCCAGTACACTGCCCAGATGAAGAGGCTCAACCTGAAACGTCGACTGTCCATTTCCCTCCATAAATGCTGCCTGACCCGCTGAGTTCCTCCAGAATTTTGCGTGTTGCTCCGGATTCCAGCATCTGCAGTCTCTTGTGTCTCCATTCACCTAAGTAACTTTTGCATTCAGGTCACAGATTTATCCGGAAGGAAAACTCGGATATTCAATGACCATCCGTAAAGTAGTTTTAAACCCTATATGCTTGACAATCGGATTAGCACCCACAATCCCAAGTTAGTCCTATTCTATCCTCCCAGGCTCCTCATATATCCTTCTACACTTTATCACACACTTTACATACTGTACCTGTCGATGCCAGATCATTTACCTGATTGCTCCATAACTCTCCCTCCCCTATCGAGTATCGTTCCTTGTCAAATTGTACACCTGCCTATTCATTTCATATATCTATCGAGACCATATCAGATACCTGAGCATATCTTACCATACCACAGGATGGACAGAAGTGTGTTATGTAAGGACAGATGTACAATATGTTAAGGACAGTCGCATGACAGACTCTGGGAAAGTATGATGGCGTGTGGGGTGATATATATTAGAGTATAATGGTGTGTAAATGTGTGTAAATGGACACTTGCATGCTTTTGTTCATCTCTCCTTACATCATATACCTCAAATTAAGAAGAGCACAGGATGAGAACAAAAATGTTAAATGGGAACTAGGCACTGTTGAATAACATTCTATGGAGATTCAAAGCATGACTTCCATTATTATGGATTCATTAATTCAACATTGAGGCATAAAGTAGACCAAACAGAAAGATATTAACAGTATTAATATTTTATAATTTAGGCCTAGAGATCAATTTCATCAATACAAAACAGAAGGAGTTAGGAAACTGGATCTGAAGGCAAAAATATATGAATTAAAAATGAACTTTAAAACAGATACACAATGCAGGCATGTTCTGGAACACCTTCATTTACTTTAATGTGAATCAACTCTTTAGAATAGCCTGGGAACTTGATGTAAACCAACCAAAATCTTGGAAAAGATATCAAACGATGTGTACAGTGGCGTATATAGGCAAATATGCATCTTGCCAAATTTTCTTCCAATTTGACTCAGATTAGCGATCCAACTGAAGTGAATGGAAGCATGCCAAGAAAAAAACAACAAAATCTCCGTAACTAATATCAGTATAACAACTGAGCAGGTCAAGTGATCTAAAGCGCTTGGTCTTGGTCAGGCAGCAAGCCCAGAGGTATTTTCTGATAGACAACAAATATTTCTCCCAGATCGATATCAGTTTGAATAATCAGCACTTCAGCTTAACTTTCCTTTTACATTAATTATTTTGTGGCAACATGTTTGAAAATAATGACACCCTATGCTAGTCAGCTTTAGAATAAATAATTTGAATGCTAGGTAGACTGTTAACTTTAACCTTGAATATAAACCTAGGATATTAAAAAATATCACAATGAATACACAAACCATACTTGTCTTAAACCATCTAATAATAAACATCTTGTAAGTCACCATCCTATGAAGTCTCTGCTCCTTTAAGTTTGAGAAGCAGCCACACGCCATTTGATGACATCATCATTTTGCTGTGTCTCCTCCATTAGGATGAAGTGGAAATATCATTCAATTCCCACAGTCCGGGGACCACACAAGTATTACAATATGAATTACATTATATGTTTTTAATGTACATTATAAGTGGCAGTAACTGGAGACTACATTGGTACCATAAACAATAAGTGTCTGATACATGAAAAAATTTTAAATTTTTGCATGTGTGTATCAAAATGCCTTCCAGACCAAACACACTGGCTTTAAATTCTGCACCATCTGTGAATCAGGATTCCAATTATGGAAAAATAGGAGAGAGGAATTTGGAATCTCTTGTTAATCATAATTACTTCTGTAAACAATTACTGTATGAGGTTGTGACACTTTTATTCTCTGGGTCAGATCCAATGCTGCAGCTTTTGATCTCAAGCCATTAAAATGCCTGAAAATATCATGAGGGAGTAAGGACATAAGAAGCTTTCACTGTTCAGATCCCAGAGTAGTTTTTATTTATATAGAGTCCTCTCCTTCCCATACAAACAATGCCAATTCCTATTTGGTATCTTTCCTCAAATCCCCCCACTCCTCCCTGCCACCTCTCCTTTCATTTGATCCCTCTCCCCTCAGCAGGTGCTAACTCATCACTCATTCAACACTCTGACATCTCACCCAAGTTGTAATTAGTGCCAACAATTGATCTTAGCAGTTCTGGCCCAACACTTATTTGCAGGGAACTAACCAATCAAAAGGAACTCTGACCAGTTTTGCCCTTTCCCAAGCCGGGTGTGGTTGGTCTAAAGCCAGTTCTGACATCCCACCTCTCTTCTTAGGTAACCCCTCAGGGTCAAGGATCAGTTCCAGTTCTGAGGCAGTTAATGAGACCAATATGGGGCCTGTAGTCTCTTCTATAGGTAGGGCGAGAGATGTTTGACAGGGTAGGTGAGTGGGTGGGTGGCTTAGGAGGCTAGATGCTCCATTTACCATTTTCTCTTGACCTTCACATGCACTTGCCAAAGATACTGATGGTGCTTCCTGCCTTCATGAAAAATATACAAAACTAGAGGTCATTGTGTCCATCACAGCTGTGCTACTCAAAAAGGAGCCACCCAACCTTCCAGCATCAGATCCATAGCCCTGCAGTCATGGCTTGTCAAGTACAAATCTAAGTGCTTTCTGAATGTGATCAGTGTTCCTGTCTCTTACAAGCAGTGAGTTCCATATCCTCACCAGCCTCTGGATGAAAACTCTTTTCCTCAACTCCCCTTTAATCCTTCTACCAATCACTCTGAATCTCTGACCCCTATTTTAAATTCTTCAGTAAAGAAAAATGGGCCCTTCCTATTTACTCTTTCAAGGCATTTTGCACTTTGATTGTCTTCAATTGTCCCCTATTAGTCTCCTCTGTTCTAAAATAGCAATGCCAACTTATCCAAACCTTTCTTATCGTCAGATCTTTCCAGTCCTGTCAATATCCTCACAAGTCCCCTTGTCTGATACATTCACATCCTTTCAGTAATGTGGTGACCAGGCTGTGATCTAATTAGTCTTGTACACAGTCCTTGGATTCATTATTTTTACATTCTATGCCTCAGCCTTCCCAGATGCTCCATCTCCATTTTGAGCGGTTATTTTCCAGAGGTTCACACAAGTTCATGATAAAGGCACATTTTTTTTTCCCAAAGAGTCTTTCAGAATATCCTTGAAGCACTTTGAGTGTAGCTACAACACTCAAGAAGTTTGATACCACATAAGACATAGAAGCCCACTTGATACACACACTTTCCACACTCATTCACTCACTCTATCTCTGATGCACAGTAGCAGCAGTTTGTACCATCTACAGGATATACTGCAGCATCTCACCAAGACTTCTGAGACAGCGCCTTCCAAACCCACGACCTCTACCAGCTAGGACAAGGGCAGCAAAAGCATGGGAACACCACCACCTGGAAATTGCCCTCCAAGCCACACCCCATATATTGCCGTTCCTTCTCTGTTGCTGGATCAAAATCCTGGAATTCTCTCCCTAACAACATTATGGGTATACCCACACCTCAAGGACTGCAGCGGTTCAAGAAGGCAGCTCACCACCACCTTCTCAAGGGCAACTAGGGATGGTCAATTAAATGCTGCCTCAGCCTGAAAAGCCCACATACCTTCAATGAATAAAGAACAACATGCACACACATATACACAAAAACATACAGAGATGTGCAATGTGCACACACACTTTTTCTCACTCAACAAATACTTTTCTTATGCACTTATTCCAGCAGCCTCTAACCCCAAGCCTCTGACTGCAGATTACTTGGAAGAATCTTGACAAGACTGTCAAAGATGCAATTAATAAAATGCACACTATTTCCATGAAACACTGGGCCAGTGCTCCTCCCAGGAATTGCTGCCCTTGGTCTCCCCGTGCCCCATTGCCCTATAATGCCTGTTGAAGTCGACGGGATCTTGGCCATCCTTGTTTGACAGCCCATGCACAATGTTCCAGGACTTAATGGAACAATAACAGCCAAGTCTCAGCTGGTCTGAAAGTATCAAGATGCAGCCCAATGTTTTTGCTCTGAAATTGCCCAGTTAACTGGATTGTAAAGTATAATTGCATTGCTATAACTTGGAACCAATTGATAAACATTTTGACATTGGACAACTGTATAAAGAACCCAATATCAATTCAACCACCCATTACACATCTCTTCTTAATTTTCACTTTTTGCTTGCAAAGTCTCCATTTCATTTGGAAACTGAGGATTTTTCAAAATTCATTCTCTAAATAATGATTCTTGAATTAATTATTTAAAAAATAAATTCTGTATCTGCAGTCTATGGGCAGGGAGGTATCAGAGAGCAACTATGCAGAAAAGGAGATCCCTATCAAGGGTGTTGACTGTAATTTTACAACAAAATAATTTAGACTATCATTTTATTCCAAAAGGGAAAAAAATCTTCACATTTAAACACCCTTCCCAAATTTGCCTTTCGCTTAAACAACATATAAATCACTGAGCCGGAGAAACGGGTCCTGGTTTTCGGACATCCATTACATATTTTTGATCGTGTTATATAATTTTAAACTTCTGCCTAATATTTATCTTAGACATATTGAACAACATGGAATGCAGTGGGATATTATCTGCTCCTTCACTTTCTAACACTTTCAGTCAATGACGATAAAAGATGAAGGGTCTGCGAGTAAGCACAGCATGGAGAAGGTTCATGAGATGTGGCACTGAACCTCACAATCCTGCAAGGCCTCAGATTCAGTCCCTGGCTGCTGCTGAGTTAGCAAGGCCACTGTGCTGGTACTAAATTTGCCTTCAGCACCACGGTTTAGGAAAGGGCACTCTATAAATGTGCAATGCCTGTACAGATGCTAATTGAAGAAAAGTGTGGTGAAAATAACTGGGCACATAACCCTTTCACCCCACCCCTGTCCAACCCCCAATATAACAAACAGCCTCCCTCCAAATCCATGAACAAAAATAACTTTAAGGTATCCATGTCAATTCAGGGTGACATTGGCCGGCTATTTTAGCAGATTGAATGTTCCAAGGATCTAATTCCTGCACTAAATGCCAAAATGATGAACAGCAGCCAGCAAGAAACTTCCTTAAGTGAGACAGTTTTACAACATTAACACCATTGGTGGCTCATATTCTGCAGCATACTGCATCTCCCAAACATTTCTTTAATCGTTTTCAAAATTTGGGTGTCGCTGGCATCCCTGATTATCCTGGAGAAGGTGATGGTGAGTGGGTCATATTAAAGTACAGCTAGCCCAGTCATTTCAGTGGGAGAAAATGGCTGTCAGGAGAAGGGTATGTGCAAGGTCATATCCTACTGCGATTTATT
Source organism: Pristis pectinata (assembly GCF_009764475.1). Lineage (NCBI taxonomy): Eukaryota > Metazoa > Chordata > Chondrichthyes > Rhinopristiformes > Pristidae > Pristis > Pristis pectinata. Next base: position 81,329,611 of record NC_067409.1, on the reverse strand, counting down.
GAAGTTGATGTAAGTATATTTAAGTCTTTAACTGTTTCCCTGTATTTTTATATATTTTAACTGAAAATTTAAAAATTTACTTAAGTTTTATTTGTTTTTGAATGGCAGAGACATTCATAAGCATAGTCTTGACAGCAAATTAGAATGGGGGTGGGACTTAACCAGCTGTCAAACCAATTCTGTGGGTGGGTCTTGTCACTTTTGATCATCAAAGCCTTGCATTCCACCATGCCTCACTGATTAGCCAGGAACCGGCTTGCCTCCAGGATAACCGCACCCAGTGACCCCTCCTGGTGACAGCAGATTTTGGAGGCACGTGACCAGATTGGTGAGTCTTGCCTGCCCACCATTCAGGAGGAGATCGGCACCAATATCCCTCTTTTAAATAAAAAACTGAGATTTGTTCACAAATGTTTAACAGTTGTTTAATTGTGTTGTTGCTTAAGCCTTCTGATAAATAGTCTTGCATCCATGCCATTGTTTTATGGAAACAAAATAAAGAGCTCACATCATAGGATAAATCCTATTCCTAGGACAGGCTGCTCATAGGTATTGATACCCCTCCCTGAAAAATATATTTAATATGGTGCATTCATATGTCACCCTTCAGAGTACAGGTCCTCCCCAAGTTATGGCAGGGTCCCGTACCTGTGAACTGTTCGTAACCCGGACAGTTTGCAAGTTGGAAACACAGACACGAACCAAGTTCTCAGGTGGCAGAAGATGCCTGCAGCCCTGCAACAGTGGGCAATTCCATCCCTTTGGTCCCCCAAATATCTGTTCACGTGTGCAGGCTGTACATAAGTTGGGCGTGCGTAACCTGGGGAGGACCTGTACTATGATTGTAATTGGGTTATACAATACATGGCACACTGAGCTGCCTCATTACCTGCCAATCATTGCTTTTTCATGGGCTCCAATCCCTCAGTGTCTACCAACACAAGGACCCTTAACTTGTGGCTTGTGCACCAAGCTTCAGTGTGTCCTTCAGCATGTAATCCTGGACTGTAGAATGTGCCAGGCCCTAATTTTAACCCATTTGACTCTGGGTCTTGGTCAAGCTTCTGGCCAGATGGAATTTTGGGACCAGTGAGTTTCTGTGTTTCATTGCCACACCCAACATGAAACATCTCAGCCCTTGCTTCAATGCAAAGAGTTTATGCAGATTACCAAATTAAAACATAAGTTCCCTGCTCCTCGTAGATCACAAAGAAGATAAAACCAGGCAAAACCAGGTTTGCTAACTTGCCTTTGGTGCCTCACTTTCCACTTTGCGATGCTGTTCCTCGGCAGCAGGAAACAAGGCACTTGTCCAATGGCAAGGTTAAAATCAAGTTACAACATAGTTCCATCTTTGGGCAATTAATTTCATGTTCAGTAGACCTACAAAGCCATTAACTATGTCTGATCAGATTACAAGGCATAGATAGCCAGTGTATAAAATCAAGCTTGCTTGGAGTGGGGTTGTTGTGAAATTAGAATATATACTCAGATTCCATCTGAAGGGGACTAAGATTGAATCGTTCGCCTCTTCTGAGGAGAAGCAAAAGAATGGGTTAAAGAAACAGGAAGTGTGAATAGTCTTGATGACAACCCTGTGATGAAGCAGGAGCAAGGAGGAATGCAGGACAACAAGAGGCAGCTTTACTGCTTAAATAGAAAAGTTCGATGAAACAGCAGGAGATTCTATTTGCTCCTGCTCTTGTTTTGAATGGATAACGCTGAGAGTGGGTGGATTGGAGGACGGTTCTGTACCCAGTGTACTCTTCCCAAGGTTGCAAACAGCGCATCAGTCTCCACTTCTCATTGATAGTTTTTGTGCTTAGTTGCTACAGAGAGTGGAGATCCTGTTACAGCCTATTGTCGACTACAGTACACTGACAATATGTTACATTTACATTCTGGCATTGCTCCTGGAGATTGCAACAAGTGGAGTAAATTCAAAACAAGCAGTAAAATAGACCATGTGGCAGCACACTATACAATTGCCTCAGGATGACGTGCTTACATTGCAGTATCTTTTCAGGGATCCTCCCCACTGACACCTTCTATGCCCTCGAAAGCCAAGCTTATGTTCTCACAGGAACATTTTCTGATTGCCTGTTTTTAAACAAGGTGTCAATCAGATACCATATCCAAACCATCAAGGAAAGAGTTGCTCCTGCACAATCTTGCCCCTGCCCACAAGCTGCCCGCCCTTGGTGGGTGGGAAAGGCTTTATCAAGCATGTAAGCAGTGCTTAACACAGGACTATAGGTTCATCTGACACTGACATACCACACCACAAGGTCTTCCCTCCACAGCAGGCATTTCTCCTCTTTAAATTACCAGAGGCATACAATTGTATAATTAACTTAATCTGCATATCCAAATTACATCTAATTAACCAAATACATTAATATGTAATGGCATAATTATATACTCCAGTTTCTGTTGGATTTACTGTTTCAGTTAGAAAGCCAAGGAATTGCTAAGTAACCTGATTTACATATGGAAATTACATATAATCAGCACAATCCATTGATGTAACCTCCAATCCTATACCTAACTCCATTTTTTTCTTACATGGGATACACTTCCAAATTACAACATTTCTCCAAAACATAATTGTGAAGTGACAGAGCTAGCCTGATTCACGTCAGGACAAAAAATGAACCTGAAAGTTGCATAAAATGGGAAAGTACAGAAATAAGTCATTGAGTTATAAGTAGAGAGGTGAGGTGAAGGATAAGCATAAATACAAAGAATTGGTGTGGGTAATTCAGCCCTCATTTCAAAGTACGACATGGTTTTTCTCACTTAATGTTGGTATTGGTATTGGTTTATTATTGTCACTTGTACCGAGGTACAGTGAAAAGCTTGTCTTACAAACCAATCGTACAGGTCAATTCATTACACAGTGCAGTTACATTGAGTTAGTACAAAATGCATTGATGTAGTACAGGTACAGACAGTAACAGTACAGAGTAAAGTGTCACAGCTACAGAGAAAGTGCAGTGCAATAAGGTGCAAGATCACAACAAGGTAGATCATGAGGTCATAGTCCATCTCATTGTATAAGGGAACCGTTCAATAGTCTTATCACAGTGGGGTAGAAACTGTCCTTAAGTCTGGTGGTACGTGCCCTCAGGCACCTGTATCTTCTACCTGATGGAAGAGGAGAGCAGAGAGAATGTCCCGGCAAAATGCTTATGATAATTTGGGAAATAAGGTACTATTAGCTGGAGTTTACAGATTTCTTGATAATAGCAGTATGGACCTTGGTCTTGCAGATGTTGGGTGTCAGCCCCATCTTCTACTATGCTTCAATGATCAAGTCGATACCTTAGAGCTCAACTTCCAAGTGGCTGCTAAGGTTGGGATGAGCTTGGTTTTGGAATGCAGTCACGGTAAGTCCATCAGTTTCCCATAAATTCTGAAAATTGGCTCCACTCCCACGAGAAATTTGTTGGAGGTAAGGTGCACTCAGTATTCCAGATGTGGTCTCATGAATGTTTTACATGATTGAAACATAAACCTCCTTTTGATTTTGCTGTTCATCTACTACAGTTGTAAAGTAGTTAAAATGACCACAACAACAAATATTACTTCCACTGATATAGTGCCTTTAATGAAGTCAAACTTCCTAAGGCACTTCATAGAAATGGCAATAAACAAAAGTTGTTAGTGAACCACATATGGAACTGTTTGGACAGTTGAAGATGTTTTAAGTAATGCTTGAAAGGGAGAGCAAGAGCTACAGAAACAGCAAGATCTATAGAAGGAATTCCAGACTGTTGGATCTAAGGCAGTGTTTCTCAACCTTTTTGATGCTGGGTAAATTCTGTTCAGGTGCTGGCTGGTTAAATTCCTAGACTGATATGGAGTCTTTTAAGGCCCCAGCCATTTTTGTCTGTTACTTACTGATGGATTTGTCGACATAAGCTCAAAGTGCACCTAATGGGGCTTAACTAAGTTGAATAATCTAAAACTCACCCATGTTTGGTACAGATAACAATAAGAGAAAAAAAAACCATTGGCATGAAACAGGCGTGGACACTTCTTTTTTAAATGGAGACCCTACCTCTCTGGTGCAACTGGGGGAAGAGTCCCTTACCTTTTACACATATTCCATTCCCAAGTAAACTGCAGATATCAATGCATCATTTTTACAGAAACATAACTAAAGGTATAGAACAAATCAAGCGATCTCCAATTTTTTTTTTGTTTTCTTTACATTGCTCAACATGATTTGCAGAACTCCTATTATCTTCAAGAAATGATCCATTGCACCTGCTTATCTAAACTCACATGGACTGATGAAGCAAACTATGTGAACCAGCACTAGTCCAGGGGTTGGTTGTTGAGAAACACTGAAGACAAATTGTCAAAGATCAAAAATGAATTTCAGAGTTGCATTAGAGGACATAATCGGAGCTACAGGTGGTCAAGGAGACAGAGAAGAGGGGATCATAGAGGAAATTTAAAGCAAGGGTATGAATTTTAAGAACATGTTGCCATATGTGGATTAACAAGGACAGTGATGATGCTTGAATGGCACTTGGTGCACTCGAGGAGATGAGTAGCAGAGATTTGGCTGAATTCCAGTTTTGTGGTGGACGGTATGAGACTGGCTCAGACTGGATTGGGGAGTGAAGCCTAGGGGTAGAAAAGGCAAAGATTAGAGTTTTGACATGGATGAGTTGGCCTGAGGGTAGGTGTGGCAGACCACCCACCTGATCAGTGGCAAATCCAGCAGGTTTCACAAGGGATATTCGATGGCTGCCACTTGGCCAAGGCAGGTAAAAATGATCCACAGAATATTCTACTCAAATTGAACTTAATAGTGGTCACATCAGAGCTAAGTTTTTTTTACTTCAGACTATTTATAGATAAAGTTTGAAATTCTGGACTCTGATTCATTGTTTCTCTGGAGTTGGTTTCATGCTGGAATAGATTCAGGGACAAGTTGCTGCAAAAAGAAACAACTGACATTGCTGCGCATATACCATCCGAGGATGTTGCATGGAGAAGGAGCCAGAATCACTGTGGCACATATCCAACTTCAACAGGCACAGCCCTCGGAAACACCAACTGTACACCAATTGGCAGCTGTTCACCCTGTTGCACACAGTACCTAATGCCGGCATGAATGCAGCAAGCAGAGGACATTCATGAGAGAAGACATCTGCTTCCATCCTCAGTAGGTGAAGCAGGACAGTCCAGCTGACCTGAGCTTGCCTCTCCAAAGATGAAATGAAAAGATTGTGACAGCAGTCATGCTACTGTGAAATTCACTTCCAGAAGGAAAATGGGAGCAATTTAGTACATGGAAAAAAAATCTTCCAAATTTTGGCAACAGTATGTTATCAGACTGAGATAGAATAAAACCAAGAGATCACATAGCTTGCTCTGGCTGCAGCTGCCTGAGTTTTATTGATTAATTCATTAATCAACACTGATCTCAGCCAATAGATGAGTTGTGCCTGAATGCAGACGGACATACTAAAGTACCATCAGAAATAAAATATTATTTGGTTATTTAACATCCAATTATGGTCCATGTGGAACTAGACCATTAAACTATTAATATCAATGCTCTCAAGCTACCTCATCCAAAAGGACAGCCTTTTGAATAACCTTTGAAGTCAAAAATACATAAACGATACTGGACACCGCAGCTGAAGGACCACCATCATTGATTAATAACATACAGTCTCTTTTCAAAAGAATAATGTGGTTATGCCTTAAAGGGATTGACCTAACTGACTTTTCTTTTTGCCAGTCTGGTTTCTGGATTAGCTGGAAGCTTCATCTTTCATAGCAGTAGCACAGAAGGTCTTTAATCTCATTGATGACCCAATGTAATCAACTAGGCTTTTAACCACACACAACAGCTCAGCTGCTGGTGTTCAAAGAAATCTGTCCACAGCAAAGGAAGTACGGACCCTCAGCTCAAGTCATTCCCACAGAAAGACTTGAAGAATCAGGATCATTGAACATCATTTAATTGCGGTCTGTTTATAGAAACAAATCAAACTGGGGAAAGAATTGTTACCAGCAAAACAGTCATATCTCCAGGGATCTTCTCCATAGTTTGGAGTCAGATCAGGAAAACTTTATTGGAATTCAAGGCCTTGACCTAAAGGATCCATTCCTCATGGACAGGAAATCAGGGACTGGGAATGAACAATATTGCGTTATGTATGCACCAGGAGCTCCCAAAGACATACTAAAGCAGTCCAGTCCAAAATCTCATCGATTTATCCACAACTGTTAGCAAAAGTGTCGAAGCTTCAATTTCCAGTGGCACCAGCTTAAAATCATAGGAGTGCATTATGTCAGGAAAAGAATGGGTTTAGTGAGAAATGCACAGATGCAAAATTTAAATGAGACAGCATGACCTAATTTAACAAATTGCAGGAACATGACACGATAGACCAAAGGACCTGCTTTAATTGAACTCTGAGGTGTCATTTACATAATGAAAGCAGACACAGTTCACAAGTTCACCACTGCAGTTAGCTTCAGGCACTGGCTTCCTCCTGACTTTAGACAGAAAGATTTGACCCAGTTTGGTCATCAACCTCTCTTTCCCCCACCCCACCCCCTCCACCTTGATACAAATACACAGATGACAAAGAGTTAGCCTGTGGAAAACCCCAGGAACATATATATCTCTCCTACAAAAAGTGTTGTTGTCTGTTAGTCTGCAGGACTAATGACATGTTGGCCCTCAACAAGGGGCTGTGTGTGTGTGTGTGTGTGTGTGTGTGTGTGTGTGTGTGTGTGTGTGTGTGTGTGTGTGTGTGTGTGTGTGTGTGTGTGAGAGAGAGAGAGAGAGAGAGAGACTGTGTGTGTGAGATTGTGTGCGTGTGAGAGAGAAAAAGAGAGAGAGACTGTGTGTGTGAGATTGTGTGTGTGTGTGTGAGAGAGAGCGAGAGAGAGAGAGAGATTTCAATTATTCATTGCAAAATCATAAATATGAACTTTACATATGTCTACAACGTTGTCTGTACCTCCACCCCTAGGTTATCAATTCAAGGTTCAAGCATAAATCCATTCCCCCTCTGCCCTCACAATTTTAAAAATGTGCACAGAAGTTCTCCCAGCTTTCCTGATCAATATTAAACCCCACAAACAATGTGATTAAAACAAAGGATCTGTCGTCAGGACATTACTGTTTGAGGGACCTTGCTGTGTAAAATTTGACAGCCACCCTTCCTCCATTCCAACAGTGACTGATTACACTTCAGAAACACTCCATTGATTGTGAAAGGCAATGGGCAGTCTTATACCATAAAATGCACTATTTAGGTGCAAGCATTACTTTTCTCTTTTGTAGATAACAACTCCTTTGCAGGGCTGTTTTAAAATTGGCCATATTTGCTGAAATCAAACTTGAGACTACAGAAAATCAATCTAAATTCAGCTTTGTTGAGAAATGGGTAAAATGTCAATAAAAGAAATTGCTGCAATTATCTAAAGAGACAGGATCACCATGGGAACACGACTGCGCACTGTAGATAGGGCAAGGTGATTTGGAACAGCATGACATTCTGGATTACCACATGCAAATGCTGCTCAGCATTAAAAAACTCCACTTAGCCAAGGACTATAGCAGTTTGAGCCAATGATAATTCACATTCCTTAACCATAGCCATATAGAAAACTGTGCATTCGTGTAAATTGACATGCAAACTATCAACAGAAAAACCAGTGCATGTCTTTCAATGTCACCTTGACTTCTCCCTATGATTTTTAATGCTAAATATAAATGCAGCTAACGGCCCATTTTAAAGGATCGTGCTTCTTTTAAAGCAGCCTCTTGGGACTGAGGATGACTTGCTTCCAGTCCAGGTCTGTGGTTCTGAGCTAGCTCATGTGGGCAATGTGGGGCCCCCAGACTCTGCCACAAGTAGGACAATAGATGCTTTAAAGGGCTGGTGGGTGAGTTTTTGTGAGACAGTGTGTGGTAGTGTAGCCATTAGCATAATGCTATTACAGCGCCAGCGACCTGGGTTCAATTCCGACTGCTGTCTGTTAGGAGTTTGTGCGTTCTCCCCGTGACTGCGTGGGTTTCCTCCAGGTGCTCCGGTTTCCTCCCACATTCCAAATATGTACAGGTTAGGAAGTTGTGGGTGTGCTATGTTGGCGCTGGAAGCATGGCGACACTTACGGGAACAGTCTATGCAAAAGATGCATTTCACTGTGTGTTTCGATGTACATGTCATGAATAAAGATATCTTATCTTACCTTATCTTATGAGTCCCTGTGCTCCTGATAAATGGACAAATGCCATTCCAAATGCACCTTCTCTCATTTTGGACAGCAATGAGTGAGAAATTCTCACAGGACATTTTTTTCAACGAGACTTTGAGAACATCCTTATATGTTTCTTCTGTCCACCTCGCCTGACCATTGGAGCAAAATTGGAGCGGCACGGTAGCATAGCGGTTAGCGCGACGCTATTACAGCACCAGCAATCGGGGTTCGATTCCCGTCGCGGTCTGTAAGGAGTTTGTACGTTCTCCCGTGTCTGCATGGGTTTCCTCCAGGTGCTCCGGTTTCCTCCCACTTTGCAAAGACGTACGGGTAGGTTAATTTGGGTTTAAAATGGGCAGCGCGGACTCGTTGGGCCAAAAGGGCCTGTTACCACGCTGTAAATAAAATTTTAAATTTTAAAAAATGAGAGCCTCAGTGCTTGAGACATTGGCTTGGAGAAGGACACGGATGTTTTACTTATCCTGCCAGTGGAGAATTTTGTAGAAACTGCGTTGGTGGTATCTCTCCAGTGTTCTGAAGTGCCTGATCAATATTACACCCCACAAACAATACCACTAAACTAAAGGATCTGTCGTCAGGACGTTACTGATTGAGGGATCAAGAGCGTCCACATGGGTACTTGGTATGGTGGACCTCAGGGTAATCCTTTTGCTGGGGATACCCTGTGGCACTGTGTGGTTGGGGGTTGTCAAGTGTCCTCTGTGAGGCGTTGTCTGACAAGGTGTACCCCTATATTAGAAATGTACAGGGATCTTTATTACCCATAGACCTTCAAACACCCTTTTCCTCAAACAGCTGAACTCTGAGCTGGCACGCAAAAGATAATGCTGCATTTGATCACCGATACCTGCCTTCAGTTAGAGGTGGTTCCTGAGGAATGGAAGGCGGTCAATGTTTCCCAGGGTCTCGCCATGTTGGGGAGAGTGTTGTGCAGAGGAGAAGGTTGGTAGAGACCCATAGTTTTGTGGATATCCAGTGTAAGGCCCATCCTCTCATACGCTTCAGTGAATGAATTGACAGTAATTTGGCAGTCAGCCGCTGAACCCATGCACACACAAGCATCATCTGCATATTGTAGCTCAGTCTCTGAGGTTGAAGTGATTTTAGTTTTGAAGTGATTTTAGTTTTGAAGTGGAGGTAATATAAATTAAAACCTCCCACTTCTCCTGTGGTACCACTCCAGCAAAAAGCTTGTCAGAAGTGAGGTGCAGCATGACAGTGAGAAAGAATGAGAGGTGTCAGGATGATGGCTCAGCCTTGCTTGACGTTAGTCTACACCAAGGTTGTGTCTGTTGTGGACATGTTGGTTCACATCACAACTTTCATCCCTGCACTTAACAGACAGTGTGGATAAATGTCTGAGGCCAGCCACATTTAAGGTTGCAGCACAGACCCTCTGGGTTGGTAGAGGAAAAGGGAATTAATGTCAAAGTCTCAAGGACCCTCTTAAAGATGTATCTTGTCAGACAACCCCAACCACCCAGTGCTACAGGGTATCCCCAGCAACAGGATTACTCTGAAGTCCACCGTACCAAGCATCCATGTAGACAGACGCGCTTGGTTTCTCCACCAGAAAGCACCATGATTGGTTTGACGAGAATGACCAGATCCAACTGCTAATTAACCACAAGTGCAAGGCATTCTTGGATTGGAAATGCTGGACACTCTTAGCTGTCTGTTGCAGAGAAAGTCATCGCCACGTAGTCAGACTTGCCAGTGAAGAGGACCATGGATCGGTCTGTCCAGTTGTCAAAGAACATGGCCTCACTCTTCCTGCGATTGATTCTGGCCCGAGGCCGGTTCATACTGGTCACAGATGCTGATCAATCTGCGGACCGACCATGGGTCTGAGCAGAAGACATTGACGTTGTCTATGTACATATTGATCTGAGTACCCCCACTGCTTGTTGTCAGCCCACAAGAATGTGTGAATGAATGAAGCCTTACTATCCTCTCACCAGACACACCACTACTTAACTGTAATTCATGAATAATGGTAATGGTGCACTTCATTAACATGTCACAGGAAATGGTGTGATAATGTACCAAGATCTGTAAAGTTTACTACAATTTCCACTTCAGGGAACAGTAATTTCCACAACAATTTGATGCTGAAATCTTGCTTTCATCCTGAAAACGGAGCACTTGTACATCTAAATCCCAGCTACTCACTCTGCTACAAAATTGATTATCACTGAAAACACTGTAATTCAGCAGAATGCTAATGTAGCAGTTTACAGATGAATGTCTTAGACTCTAGCCAGCTATTGAGAGGTATGAAGGATGGAGAGTTAGTCTGTTGCACATCCAATTTCTCCAACCCTGTTTGCAGCATTCATTAATTTGCTTCCTGTTCAAGTTTTTTCTCCTTTTCTGTATCAGACTAAGTGCCTGTATAGGGGACAGAGGAAGTGGAGGATTCAGATGACAGCATTCACACAGTCTGGACTCCAGCACATGATAAAGTTTTACAATGGCCTTCCACTTGCTCAGAATGGTTAAAGACCCTTCTGCCTTGGCTGAGCTCCGAGACTCAAGATAACCGATCTGAGCCACCAGGCTAAGAATGTGCAACTGTGGAAGGATTTGGTGATCCTTTAATGAAAATAAGAATAGGATGTAAATTTCTGAACTACAGATATTGAAAGACTTAAGGATTCTTTCATGACTTACACTGTTTCTCATTTGGTCAAATAAGGATACTGGAAACACGACATCAATATTCAATTTAATGAATAAGCTTTCCTTACACACGGGAAATCTAATAACTGAAATTTTGATATGTTCAGATGAACTCTTCTGACTTCTCTGCTTGCTACTCTTTAAAGATAGCGTTAACTATCATTGTTCTGCAAAGTTGGTTTATCAACAGGCCTCCAGGATTTTGCTGAAGGTCCAAGGAGAATTAATGCTTAAAAGTGATAGTTCCAGTTTATAAACCACAATGGCCTGTGTATGAGATGAACTACACTAATCACAGAAAGCTAATGAGTTGATTTCTCTACTGAACTGCACTGAGGTTCTATCAGGCTCTGCAATTTTAAATGAATGGTGCAATGCAAAGCATTCAGCTGTGGCAAGGGACACTTGAACTGGGAGTCAATGTCTCTGTGGGAAGAAAAACATTGCTAACTTCAAAAGATAACTTGATTAAGAAGCAGAGGGAAATTGTAAGTGAATAAAAACAAAATGGAACAGGCAGATTGTGTGTTGTGGGAACATGGGAAAAGAAGCAAATTAATAAAACAAAGTGTAGTTGTGTAAAGTTGGGGAGATGGATCATCTGAGCTGCCTCTACGTCAAATGCTTTTTGAAGAATTAACACAGCAACTTGGCTCCAACACACAGGTATGACAGGTTGAATCACCAGGGTCCATTTCCCAGATCAGGCTTGGCCCTCACAAAAACCTTCAACTTTCCTCAGAAAAGTACTAACAGTTATAGAGTTACACATCACAGAAACAGGCCCTTCAGCCCACCAAGACTGCACCAGCCATCAACCACCCATTTACACCAACCTATCCTTTGATTGTCCCCACATTCCTATCAGCTCCTCCCACTCAACTCCAGTAGGGGCAATTTACAGTGGCCAAATAACCTATCAATGCACACCTTTGAAATGTGGGAGGAAACTCACACTGTCCCAGGGAGAACATGCAAACTCCAACTCAAGTTTGAATGCAGGCCACTGGAGCCATGAAGCAGTCACTACTGTGAAAGAGTGTTTGTGTTTCTAAGCACCCAGTGATAAAATTTCCAACAGTACAAGAAACAAGTAGTTTGAATTTGTCATTCATATATGGCTTTCCATCACATTTAAGGAAGCAGATTACAGTGGGCAATATCTGTCAACATATCTGTGCTAGAAATGAAATTAATATTCACTATCCCCCACATGAAAATCTTAAAGTCTTAAAGTCAAGTTTATTGTCATACGCACAAGTACGTGTATACACAGGTGCAATGAAAAACTTACTTGCAGCAGCATCACAGGCACACAGCATCAGATACACAACATTCACAAGAAAACACAAATTGAACATAAATTACACAGAATTATACGAGAAAGGACACAATTAGAATTTTAAAAAAGTCCTTTGTAGTGCAAAGTGGTCATAGTGTTGCTACACTGAGGTAGTGATTAGGGTTGTGCAGGTTGATTCAAGAACCAAATGGTTGAAGGGAAGAAGCTGTTCTTGAACCTGGTGGTGTGGGACCTCAAGCTTCTGCACCTCTTGCCCAATGGTAGCTGCAAGAAGATGGCATGGCCCAGATGGTGGGGATCTTTGATGATAGATGTTCCCTTCTTGAACTTGCTCGCCATGTACAAAAGGATAGGGAACAGTTGTCTTAAAGACTCTTTACACAATCACATCCAGTTTAGTGTCACTGGCAAAGAGACAGTTAGGTGAGGGCAATAAGTGATGGTCTTGTCAGCGACAGCCAAATCCTGAAATATGAATGTGTTCCTTCCTCCTGTGTTCCTTCCTCCTGTGTTGCAGATTGAAGAACTAAGGAACCCACTGACATGTATACTGTAGCTGGCCAGGACTTTTGTACGAAAATACCAGCAAGCCAGCCCATTATCTTCTAAGAGTACTTTACAGCCAATGAAATACTTTGAAGAGTTATCACTGTTATAATGTAGGCTGTGAAGAGGCCTCGGAGCAAGGAGCCACCAATAGTAATATCATAACATTCAAGTTTCTTGAGTGTTGGTGAAGGAAAGAACGTGGATCAGGAAGCACTCCCCTGTTCTTTGTAAAAGCGCCTTGTGGTCTTTAACCTCAACTTGAGATGCAGATGGGCCTTGGTTTAAGTATCTCATCTGAAAGACACTTTCAACACCAGAGAACTGCACTGGAGAGTCAGCCCGGAATTTTCCGTCACCTTCCTAGAGTAGAACTGGAACTTACGACCTTCCTCCACAGAAGCAAGGATGCTGTCCAACAAGCCACAGCAGACACTGTTAAAAGGCCCTTTTCGTAAACCATAAATAAATGGCATAAAATATTGCATCTTGCCATCTGTGCATGCTTCTCATCTCAACATCTCTTGTATGAGGCAATATTACAGTAACATCATTGGCTTAACTTGTTGCACCTGTCTTTATGCTCTTGACAAGAATTGCTTTATCCAGAGGAAACACCGTGGCTTGCAGTTTATCAACAACCAATGACATTACCACTCTTAACAGATCATTCCTCTTAGCATGCCTGGGAAAACCAGCATATCAATGGCTCTGGCTGTAAACTGGGACTTTTAAATTTATTAGTCTCTTGAATTTACTGGAGGTTTGCTTCTACACTGCTGGTTAATGTCCTTGGCCATTGGTTGACAATTTCAACAAGTGAAATCGAGAGGCATTGAGATCCCATTGATTGAAATAATACTTCATCTGAGGGCACTGAGTATAGGAGTTAGAACATTATGTTAGAGTTGTACGAGACTCAATGTCAGTTTTGGTCACCCTTTTACAGGAAAGACGCCATTAAGCTGGAAAGAGTGCAAAGAAGAATCACAAGAATGCTGCCAGGACTTGAGGGCCTGAGTTATAATGAGAGGTTGGGCAGGCTAGGTCTTTATTCATTGGAGTGTAGGAGACTGAGGGGTGACCTAACAGAGGTGTATGAAATCATGAGGTGCATAGATAGGGTGGTCTTTTTCCCAGGGCAAGGGAACTAAAAACTAGAGGACATAGGTTTAAGCTAAGAGGGGAAAGATTTAAAAGTGACCTGAGGGGCAACTTCTTCATGCGGAGGGTGGTGTGCATATGGAATGAGCTGCCAGAGAAATTAGTTGAGGCAGTTACAGTAACAACATCTAAAAAACATTTGGTTAAGTACCTGGATAGGAAAGGTTAGAGGGAGATGGGCCAAATGTGAGCAAATGGGAAAGCTTAATGGCATCTTGGTCAGCATGGACATGTTGGGCTGAAGGGCCTGTTTCTGTGTTGTATTATTTAATGACTTTATGAAGGAAGGCACCTATGACAATGCAGCATGGAGGTAAATCCAAGGTTAGGTACTCAGTTTTGTGATGGTACGTGACCCCTTAATTCAGAGATGAATTCTGTGGAGTTCTTTTTAGTGTCCTATTCGATGATTACTCTGCAGCCTCCATCACTAAAACACATGATCTGGTCATTTTTTGCGCTGATTTTATTGGGAATTGCTGTGTGCAAATTGGCTGCAGCATTACAACAGCAACTGCACTTTAGCAGTTCTCTGGGATATCTAGCTCATGATTAAAAAGCTTTCACAAAGGTCTTACTGAGAAGACTGCAATCCTCAAACATCATGTGCAAGACAAAGCTCTTCACATGCACCCACATAAAAGAAACAGGATGTTACAAAAATAATTACTGGCTTTGGATAATAACAACAACAATTAATAATATTAAGTGCCTGAGAAAATATAACTTGCTGTGAACACAAACCACTTCCTGCCTACTGAGATCTCATTTCCTACCCACCCATAAGTACATCACTTGCCACTCCCAGGGAGATTGCTCTGTGCCACCCACCATTTCACTGCATGAAAGCTTTTGGATTCCACCCAGATCCTGCTCTCTTTCAAGCCTCAGCCCGAACAGCTACCACTGATGTTTTGTATTAATAACATAAACTGCTCCTCTCGGAAGTGTACCATCATCCGGAATTGTACATACATAAAAAGAGGAACTCACAGCTTGCAAATCAGATGGAATGGCTCACACTGTAAAGGATTTAAGGCACCATATTCCTTGTATCTTGTATATTAACAGAGAGGAAGGGATCACTTTTGTGGGGGCCAGTTTGCCCCATTGCCATTTCATTTCATTCACATCAACCTGCATACTTGTATAAAGCACAAAGCTTCTCCTTTGCCCAAAACAATCACTTGTCATTTTCTTCCCCCCTACATCTTGTTATTGATGGCCACCCATGAAATGAGCTGGAATACCAAGATCCCTGGGCCAACATAAGATATTGTGAACAACTTGCCAAAATTCTTCAGTACTGCAATAACCTTCTGTTTGGTTAACCCTTAAGTTGTGAAAACTAGGTGAACAAATTTACAGCAAATTGCCTTCACAGAAAAAAGAACCCTTTATTTCTTTGCTTATTTCACACTATGGAATGACAAGATTCGTATGCATTCTTGCATTTTTCTTTTTAATTTTTTTTGTAGCTTTCAATTGCACTTGTGCAATTTCATGTGCTCAAAGGCATTCCCATCCTGTAATATTAAAGCTAACCAATCCTTCGCAACTCCATATGCTTTGGCTGAGTTAGCAAGAGGTCAGGCACATCACAGAAGTCAGGTTGGGATTTTGAGGACAAAGTTAGTTGGGTGTGAGCTGCGCTCAAATTGTTGGGGTTCTTGCCTCTTAAATGTGAAGATCACAGATTTAAGCCCATCTCCAGTGACTTAAGGACAATATCTAAACTGACAATTGAGTGCAGTATTGAACATTATTGCAGACGCTGGACTAAGAATTAGATCACTACCTTTTAATGGCATTTAAACAGCACCTTAATGTTGTTTATAAAAGTCAAGCATAGATTGAAATCTTCAACTGAGAATCACTTCCATCTGATTTCACTGACAAGTGCCATACTGAAACTAATATCATGCACAGGTATGATTCCTGAAGCCAGCTCTTAAAGGAACACAGTACAATTGCAAGCAGCCCTCTTCCAGCTACTGGAGAGTGCTGCCAATGAATGAATGGATGTTGGATAAAGTGGTGGTGCCAGTGCATTCGAACAGTCTGGTGAAGAACTATGCCCACAGAAGGGATCTTCTCTATTCATTGGGTCCACGGAGTCTCTCCAGTGTTATCATCAGGCATTCCTGGTAAAGGGTTGCCAGGGTGGTCTCTGTAAAGTCACACGCACAGTCTCTGAATACTTGACCTTTGGGGAGGCTGGCAAGCCCATTCTTTCTGCTCCTGGGCGGTGTAGAAGAAGTCTCCTCTCCTTGAGTATGATGTATGGCTGACTTCCCTAATGAAGCAGTGAGCAGCAAACCTTAGAATGTTTTCAGAGACCATTAGCAGGAGCCTGGAATTTGTGACCTTCATCTCCACAAGCAATGTATGAGATTGTATCTGGGGTTGCAGGAAATCACAGATCTCACCCAGGACAAAGAATGCAGCTTGAGTGTTGGTTCTCTAAATAGCAAAGTCTCAGGGGAAACAGGATGAGCGAAACCTGATTGTTCTGCAAGCAAATAACAACAGTTGTTTTTCAGACCAGTGAGTTTGGAAATCTCACTGTCAATGAATTTTGTGTGTTGCACCACATTTTCCACAAACTGGATGCCATGTTTACTAAAATAACTGTGATTCAAAAGGACTTTGAAAGCTGTAAAGAGCTCTAAGACTTCCTGAGCTTGTAAAATGTGCTATATCAATGCAGGTCTTTTGCTTTTTACTCTTATTTCTCTTGGTTGAAAGAAGCACTCATTATGACAGACAGAGTTAAATTCACAGCCCACATGCTATTACATGCATTGTTTAGTAACAACATTGTAAAGTCAGGGTAACTATCTGTACTCATCAATTAGACTGTTCACTTGTATGTAGTAGCTTAGTACATTCAATGTAATGCCTTATATGATATGTAGGTCAAATGCAGGTTGATTTGTAATGAAGCTGGTAAAACAAGTTCCACAATTAAGTCAGACAAGGTCACACGAGGCCGTTGTGGGACATGTGGAAATAATCACATAGTATTTTGCAGCACTCTCCCATCACTATAATTACAGGCAACTTGGGGAATCTTGGAAAACTTTCCCTTTCACCTACAGAGGTCACTTTCTTGATCTGGTTCTGCATCCAATCTAAAGGTGGTGAGAATTAAGTTTAAACCGGTGAGTAAAAGAGATTTGTACAGCAAAAGGTAGTTGTTTGCTGCAAATCCTAACATGTGCGGAGGACTTCTTCTGCATTCCAGCATGTCCCTGCAGCGACCCCCAACATCTGTAGGGGGCCAATGCATTTAACCCTTCATATAAAAGGGTAAAGTAGCTTATTGATTATGTTACTGAACCAGCAACGCAGAATCATGGATTGATATCTTAGAGACACAGGCTCAAATTCCACCATGGCAAATTCTAATTTGGCTAACTAAATAAATCTGGAATTACAAAACTAATATTAATAATAATAACCACTGGCCATGAAGTCACTGGATTGTCATCACTGTCAGTTCACTAATGTTCTTTAGCAAAGGAAATCTGCCGTCTTTAGCTGGTCGGTCCCACATGTAACTGCAGAACCATAACTCTATGGTAGACCTATCTGCTCTGTGAAATGGCCAAGCAAGCCATTCAAAAGGGCAATTAGTGAGGGAGAGGCAATAACTGCTGTCCTTGCTGGCAACACTGACTTCCTATGGATGAATACAAACAAAGGTATGAGAAGAAGGCATATCCACATCCATGTGCTGTGCAATCAAAACACCAGGACCATTCCCATTGGGATAGTAACCCATCCTTATGGATACCTTTTGATTCTCTAACTGTTGATTCATTTTTTCATGGCCATCCAGTATTGATGAGGGAATCTTGAAGACAGTACGATTCACTTTTAGGTAGGTTTTGGAAGAACCATCAAAGAGGGTTTAGTGATCTGAAGTGCTGCTCATTGAAGGTACTTGCCATTGGCCTATTTCACCAGTGGTGAGGAAGGGACCGTATAACACAATGGATGGGGTGCTGTCAATCAAGAGGCCTGGATTGTCCTGGATGAAACTGAGCTTCTTGGAAGTTGTTGGAAGTGACGCACCTTACATCAGACTCCTAAGTTGTGCTATGGAGATGATGGAAACTCGATGGAGGAATCAAAGGTTGAAGCATTTATGCAGAACTCCCAACCTCTAAACCACTCTTGTACTTGTGTCTCTGGTCCACTTAAGTATCTGGTCAATAGAGAACTCAGGACAACAGTAGTGAAAGATTCAACAATGGCAATAGAATGTCAAAAGAAGGTGGATAGGCTTTCTACTTCCCATTTCTGACTTCATGAAAAAGAGACCATTGATAAAGAAGGCAAAGCAAGTGAAAAGGCTTAGGCCTTGGTCACTGTCATGTGTAAAGCCTGCAAAGGTATCCAAGGGCTGAGATTAACTGAACACCAATAAAATATGACAAACTTCCTTTGACCTCTGTATAATTCCAGTTTTACCAGCGTTACCACACTTGCTGCCTTGATATGTTTGTATCAATAGAATGTTTGAACCAACCAGGTGCTGAGGCCTAGAGCGAAGTAGTCCAAGTAAGAACCAAACCATCTATTGCTGAGCAGGTTTTTGATGAGTAAGTACTGCTTCATACACTATCAATGACATTAACCTGTTGATGATTGAGAATCAAATGAAGGGCGATTAATTGGCCAAACTGGATTTGTTCTGACTTTGTGGACAGAATACATTGTTGGGTAGCGTGTTATAACTATACTGGCACAGCTTGGCTAGGAAATGGCTGGCTTTGCAGCAAAAAGTCTTCACCACAGTCAGGGCTTTCTGGTCCCATAGCCACTGCTATATCCACTCCTTTCAGATACCATATGGGGTGAATGGAATTAACTTAAGGACAATCAGGAAGAGGCAAAAGAATTATCCATTTGTTTCTTCTGGCTGAAGTTGACTGGAAACGCTTCAATCTTGTCTTTTGCAGAAGTAATGGACCCCATCAACATCAAAGATAAGGATGTTTGCAGAGCTACCTGCTCGAGTTAGATTTTTTAACTGCTCACCACCATTCGCGATGAGACATGATGGACTACAGAGCTTGGATCGAATCCTTGAGTTGTAGAATTGCTTAGCTCTCTCTATCGTTTGCTACTTTTGCTCTTTAGCTTGCTGATTAGTCCTGTGTTATAGTTTCACCAGGATGGCACCTCATTTTGCAGTGCTGCTTCTGACATGTTCTTCTACACTCCTTACTAAAGCAGGTTTGGTCCACTAGCCTGATGTTATATGTACAGAAATTTATATGGGATTATAGATTGTAATGGAATACAGTTCTGCAGCTGCTAAAGGGCTATAGGGTTCATGAATACCCTGTTTTGAGCTACTGAATTTGTTTGAAATAATCCCATTTATCTTGAGGGCAGTTCCACACAAAATGATGGAACCTGAAGTCAGATTGAGGACTAAATCTCCACAAGGTCAGCGCAGTTCTTGCCACTACTTTTAGCCAAGATTAATTTAAGGCACGTTAATTGGTGAGGATGAGTTTGAGTAGGGTTTTCCTTCAAGTTGGTTCCCAACAGTTGGTGAAGTCTCAGTCTTTCTGCTACATCTTAGAGGCCTCATCCAGCTCATTCAATGATGGTGCTACTAAGCCTTTCTTAGTGGGCCACTTCATCAATGTTAAAATGCCCAATTCTGCGTCCATTCTGTACCCTGCTTCTCTCGGTACATCTTCCAAATGGAAGAATAGATTAGTTAGCTGATTGAGTGGTTACCAGTTGGAGCTTTCTATGCCTGTGCTATAACTGTTGACATGAGAATTTATGGATCTATTGTTATTGTTGGAAATTTTGAGGGCTAGTACCTCCCGAAAGAATACCCTGAGTCACTGGTGCATTAACCCTGCCAGTGGAACAGGACAAACCAGGCTTGGCAGTGGGAGATTCTGGGACTTTGTCTGAAAGTTACCAGTTTGTGAATACGACTTTGTCATGCTGCTGCCTGATTAGTCTGTGGGCAGCTCTCCCAGTCCTGGCATATCCCCAGATGTTAATGGGAATAACTTTCAATGACAGCTAAGCTGGATCTGCCTCTGCTGCAGACTCTGCTGCTCAGTTCAATGTCAGGCGGTCCATCCACTTACATTCCTGTTTTGATTTTGGCAGCAATTTAATTCAACTGTGTGGCTTACTGGGCCTGTTTCAGAGAGCAGTTCAAAACCAACCACACTGCGAAAGGCTATGAGGAATATTTTAAGACAGAAAGAAGGATTGCAAAGAAGTGACAGCGGGTGCATAAGAGTGTTCACTGAGGGAAGCAGCAGTGTGTCTAGTTGGATTGCATAGGAATTGAATATAATGTGGAAACCAAGGAGATCGCTTGTCAATTGATATTCAGGAAGGTATTACATATGGAGGATCTACAACTGATCCATTCTCAGTGAAGACTGATTTCAAACAGGGCTGCATCAGCCCAGCACTTTTCCCAATGTTTTGCACCTAACCTACAAATGTCCTGCAGGAATGGATGGTGCTAATCTTCAAAACTAATGGGAAACTCTGCAACCAATTTTACCCAAACCTCAGTTGTCGAGCTACAGTGTGCAGACAATGTTTGTATTTGCACGTGCTGCCAGGCCAAGCTCCAAGACAGCAGCAATGCTTCACAAAAGGGTGGATCTTAAACTCAACATCTACAAAATCAAGGTCTGCCACCAACCTGTCCTTGCTGCCCTCCAACAATAGAGTTTAACAATGAGACTTCTGGAAAATGTGGACCACTTTCCATATCTCAGAGGCCACCTCTTGACAAAGGCAGATATTAATGGTAAAATTCACCAACACTTTCAATGCACCAGCACAGCCTTTCGATCAACTGAGATCAACATTTCAGACCTGGAACAAAACTCAAGGTCTACCTGACAGCAGTGATCCTTGCCCACCTATATACCTGGACTTCCTACAGCTGGCACTTCAAAGCACTGGAAAGATAACATGTCTGCAAAATCCTCCAAATTCAGTGGAAGGATAAGTGATCCAACATCAGTGTCCTTCCCAGGGCAACATCCCCAGTATCAGGGCCCTAACTACACTCTAACTACATATGGCAGACCATGACAGTTCCATGCCTGATACCACACCCTTGAAACAGAAATCGCTTTTAGAGACAACGTTTCAAGGATGAAGAAATGCAACATTCCCACTGATTCCTTGGAATCTCTGACCCATGAACACTGAAGGTGGTGAGGGAGCATTCAGGATGTTGTGGAGAAGCTGGAGTCCATGAACTGGGAGCAGATGGAACCCCTGCTTCACTGGTGGAAGGAGCACACCACCTCACAAACTACCCTTCAGTCATCTCCTGCCCCTTTTGAGCAAGAGTCTGTGATTCCCACATTAGCCTCATCAGCCACCATAGAACCACAAAATGTGAATGAAAGTAAGTCATCCTCAGTCCTGAGGGATTGCCTAAGAATAATAATTCAGGAAATCTTCACATAATCGACAATTGATCACCCAATGTAAAACCACAAAATATATGCAGCAAATATACCAGACCTGATGAAATAACATGCATCATTTTTGTTATGATGCAAGCCAACATTGAGCCAATTATTATTATTGTATTTTTTTGTTAGTAATGTTGACATTTAATTGCTCATTTGAATTATACTCTTTAAAAGATATCACAAAGTGCATTATACACTAGAATGAATCATTAGAGTACAGCCTTCAAGCAAGCTGACTTGCAGTTTGGAACACACACTAAATATTTATAGGGTCACAAACATGCTCAATTTGCAGCTGTACAATACTGATAAACAGAGAATTTAGCTCATAGATTAGTAATGTTCACTGTAATTTTTGAATTTGGCTCAACACCAGTTGCTCTTTTATTTACATAATAATGAATATTGCACTACCCACTCCCTTCCTGATGTACTCTCAACCACAAACCGATAGCAAAAAGAGATTTAGAATCGCTCTGAAGCTTCTATGGTTTTCCTAAAAAAATGTTTAAGTTAATGGCAGTGTTGGTTGAGGCTTCCAGACTCATGCATTCCAAGGCACTCCTGACTTATTCTTCATTTTGCACCCTCTGTAAACTTGACCTCATCCAAAACTCTGTTGCCCAGGTCCTAATATGTACCAAGTCCTCCACCTATCACCCACACTCATACTGGCCATCAGTCCAATTCAACCCACAGTCTCATCCCTCCATATTCCTCGAACTTTCTCCAGTCATACAGCTCCCCCTTGATCTTTGGGTTTGGGAGGGGAGTCATGATGGGTAGAAGGTGGCTACTGGGTATCATACCCTTTCTGGGTTATAAAGCCCAGTCACACCTTAAACTTTAATTCAATGCAACAACACATAGATAGTTAAAGAAAAATAAATGCATTTTAAAATTTGAGCAAGAAACACAATGACAGAGCACTGTGTTCCTTATATTCTGGCCTTTTGTCCATACCTAGTGAGGCCAGAACTAGGAAGACAGTACAGTTGAATGCATGACTATAGAGCAGGTGTAGGACAGAGAGTTTCAGATGCCTGAATCATTGGGATCTTTTTCAGAACAGGTAGGAGCTGTACAAGAAGGACAAGATGCACCTAAACTGAAGGGGAACCATTATCCTTGCAGTGATGTTTGCTCGTGCTACTTGGGAGGGTTTAAGCTAGTGTCACAGAAGTATGGGAACTGGAGCAGTAGGTCAGCAGGTGGAGTGATTGATCCTCTCATAATCTTATATACTTCACAGCCTCCTTTGCTCCAGGGAATACAAGTCCAGCCGATCCGATCTCTCCCCATAACTAAAGTCTTCCAACCCAGGCAACATCCTGGTGACTCTCCTTTGTCACTCAGTGGCAAACTCTGATATATCTACTGTGAGGGGAAGAAGGAAATGAGTAACACAAAGAGGACAAGAAGGAAAAGTGGCAAGAAATGGAAAGTGGAAACGAAAGGTGAAGAAGTTTCAACAGCTAAGAATTTTCTTAAATAATCCTGCTTAATTGGAGCCACTTCACTTGCAATATAGAAGCCAGTAAAATCCTGCCTTCTAAGAATAATGAAAGTATCTCCACTTGCTGAGGGGCAAGGCTATTGTATTATTTAACTATGATTAATTTAAAGTTTCAAGCCAGCTCATTGTTGATCTAAAAATGAGAGCTCTCATCAACACCTTCATCTTTTCAGCCAAACTACATCAAAGGGGGGGGGGGGGGGGGGGGGGGAGCAGGTCACTGGTTGAGGTGCTTACAGCTCTGACCTTTGTCAACTCACTCCATAGTACAGCTGACATGTTGGGGCACCTTGGATTGAGAACTATGATTAAAAATTCTAGCCCATAACATTGCTACGCATCAACCATCTGTGAAGGTGATGTTAAAGTTCCATGAAAATGTTGATAGGGGGCTGAATTTATTTTCTGAAGGCAAATGTGCATTTAGGAGTTAAGTGACATGGACAGGCATTTCACACACACCAAACGTTCCTGGCATGGACTTAAGATGGATTTCCT
The DNA here is from genome assembly GCF_009764475.1 of Pristis pectinata. Lineage (NCBI taxonomy): Eukaryota > Metazoa > Chordata > Chondrichthyes > Rhinopristiformes > Pristidae > Pristis > Pristis pectinata. The sequence goes on along the minus strand of NC_067409.1, from coordinate 81,306,141 downwards.
GAAAATTTGTTTGAGAATTACAAGCTGTACTTTCTCAAACAGAGCCAAGCTCTGTTTAAGAGGAAGATGCAAAAGTTTTTAATTATTGGGGATTACAAGGTTAATGAGCAGTCTTGAAATATGATCAATGATAGACGAGATAACTTCTTCCTCACTTCCTCATCATAGATCCCTTTGTAATTACTGCCCACACAAACTAGCCACATTGCATGTCTGTGAATTCATTGCTGCTGCCCAACCGTCATCAGCACTTCCAGTGACATAGGAATGTGGGATCAGGAATATGTCAATTAGCCCCCGCATGTGTTTTGCCTTTCAGTGAGATCTTAATTGACTTGTGGCCCAACTACATTACACAGGAAAGTGCAGAGGGCTAACCTCTGGTAGGCAAAGATGGAATTATTGTGCTGTTGCAGTAACACTGAAATGATCACACATTTGTTCAACATCACTCCAAAAACTTGTTCTGGAATGAAAAGCTCAATAATATAGAGTAGGAAGCACAATCTGCCTATCCTGGATTCAGTGGAGCCATTCACCACAGCTTCACGGGCTGGGGGATAGGATATCTATCCTGCCATATAATGTTTGGAGAAGGAACAAATTGATGGAGAGATGAAGGAGTGAGGGGAAGGGGAAGGAGGGAATAAGTTTAACCCAGAGGGCAAGAAGAAAGTTGCAAGAAGTGGCAAGTGGAAATGGAGGGGGAAGAAGCAGAAGGAGCAAAAAGAAGGAAAGGACCAAGAAGGGAAGAGCAAGAAGAGATCTATTATTCTTGTTGTGAGTACATTTTTCAAGGGCAGTGTCGTGGTTTATGGCAGCAGTAATCACCATAGGGTGCAAACCAGAGAGCAGAAGAATGGTTCAGGGTCACGATCCCATGTCATTGTATGTTTTGACCGCAGCACTCTTAATTTAGTTAAGAAACACCACAATCTTGTATACATCCTTTAAAAAGACAGCTGGATATTAAAGGGACACATTACACAGATGAGGAGGTGGATATATGGATAAAGTGTATATTCTGATAGGTGGCCAGGGAGCGGTGTCTCATTGCCAGTTCTGGGGAGCAGGAAATCTCATTGGGAAGGGAGGATAACAACCTTTCTATGGTGGTTAAGGCCACATATCGATCACTCTTGCTCCTTTTAGCCCAGAAGGAGTGATACAAGAACACTTAGCTTCTCCCTGTTGTTGCCCTCACTTCACAAGGCATGGGAAGCTCAACCGGCCACTTTAAAACCAGCAAGGGAAGTTAAACCTAAACCACACACTGCCAGTCTCCTTAAAAATTTAATTTGCTGATCCATCACCGTGTTTGGAGATGACTGAGGTGGGTTTCAGATATTTAAAGCTTTAACTTCTGACTGACTTTCTTTCAGAAGGTTAAAAATGAGCCACTTGGAAGTGGATGAGGCACAGGGTTGCAAACCAGGAGAAAGCAGGTTCAGGAACAATGTCAGGAGGTACCAACTCATAAGGAATGATTAATAGCTGGAAAGACCTTTTCCATCAGTCACTAGAGAACTACTCTCTAGGACCATTCATGAATCAGGAAGATAGCATGCTGGGGATGTACTGCAGGTTGTTATATAAGGATGATTATATATGGTCCCAAAGGTACCTCTTGTCTAAACTTATTTTTGTCATCTTAAATGAGTTACCACCAGCAGCATACAAATCCATGCATCTGTTATACACCAGTGCCAAGGCAGGGTGGAATCCAATTACAACCATCATTCCATTCTGGTGATAGTCTCTTGTGATGGGATGCCCATAACATTGATTATGTTCTCTTTTCACTGGGTAACTCCCACCTCCAATAAAGGCGGTGAGGTAGTGTGACGATTAGTGCACGTGTCTCATGACTCCAGTGACCTGAGCTCGATCCTGACCTCGGGTGCTGTCCATGTGGAGTTTGCATTTTCTCCCTGTGACAGTTAGGTTAGGTTAGGTTACTTGACCACTGTAAATTGCCCTCATTGTAGGTGGATGGCAGCAAAATCAAGGGGATGTTAATGGGTATGTGTGGGAGACTAGATTCCAGGGAAGTAATGGCGGAATGAGGTTACTCTGAGAGCAGGCAGAGACTCCATGAGTCAAATGACCTCTGAGTATGTCCTATGTTTTTTTGAAACAGCAAAAGGGTCATGAAGTCCTGTGGATTGGCATGAGAATTTGTTTCTCATCACTATCAAATCTCTCTGCTCCATCAAAGTTAGTCCAACTCCTGTGAATTAATAGTTCCTGTGATGTCAAAGATAAATAACCTTCTATTAACATTCCCTTGAAGAAAAGTCATATTTTTTACCTGTTTCACCAACAACAATAGAGTCTGAAAGCAGTTCAGTTATGCTGTGCCAGCATCTTTGTTTCTCATTAATATATATTTCTATTTCTTGCCCTGACTGCCCTGTAGCCTTAGAATTGATTGCCCATTAAAGGCACTGGGTTGTTGTACTTACTGTGATCTCTTCAAGAAAAATTACACACAAATAATTATCTGACATATTTATTTTCCTCAAATGCATTTGGGTCAATGGAATTTCATTGGAAGTTTACAAGGTTTCATTTCTCTTTAATCACTGATGTATAATAACACTGTCGGGGAAAGTACTTGGAAATGGATGACTGCTAAGCCTATAGCTTGAATACTTAATTTTCAGTTTTGAAATGATTCCCTGATGTGTTCCCTCCTCCCACCCTTTGTTTCGAGTAAAGGTTCTTGTAAAAACAGGTTGCTCCTTTATGCATATACAGAAAGTGTGGGCCACGTCCTTGTGAGTTATGTTCTCAAGCATGGCTCTAACCTATGTCAGGTGCTACAATTACCAGCAGCAAGATCAGGATAGAGGGTCCTTATCGAGAAGACCTGCTATTAAATTGCTCGCCTCACAACTTTAAGATGTCCGAACTCATTTTAAAACCAATTAACTACTTTTAATGTGAAGTCATTGCCATAATATCAGGAAAGGTGTCAGCCATTTTATGCACAGCAAGACCTCACACACTGTGACTTAGCAAGGAGCAGATAATCTGGTTAAGTAATGTAGGGAAAATAAACATTAGAGTGTAATCTTGACAAAGATATGAGCTCAATAATTTCTGTCATGGAGGGAAGATTATGTTTGCACCTACTGTGCTTTATCTATATTTTAGTCACACCCTGATATATATGCTTATTTGTCCATTTATACAGTACTCACTCTCTTTTGCTCTCTCTCTCTCTCCGTCCACAGTTTGATGTCTTTATATTATTGAGAATGAGCCACAGATGCATGGGTTCTCTTCTCATCTCTTTAATTCATCCACTGTACATCTGGTTCTTTGCAAATCTGTTGCTTTGCCTACATTTTTCATCTTTCTCTGTAAGAAATATCTCTCTGTGCTCCTGTCCTGCACGTTCTGCTCTCTTATGACTCTCCAGCACTTTGCAACATCCATGGTTGTGTTCTCATGCTATGAACTGTGTTATAATTCTCACCTATGCTTTTGTCTCCACTGCTTCTCAGGTGGAAATGCAATCCTGCAGGGATACGAGCGATCAGTCCAGAATACATCAGCAGGAAAGGGAATCGCAGCCGCATCAGCAGCCAAGCTGTTAGGAAGGGTCTGGGCCAAAAAATGGCAGATAAATGGTAAATGGCAGTCATAGGTTAGCATCGTTTACCATGGAGATAACGTTGAGGGGTTTCGGGGACTTCGATGTGTAAACAAGGTAAATGCAACAAGCCAGGCATGACTAGAATAGTGTACTTACATTGAATTTCATGTCCATTGTGCATCCTTTCACTGCCTGAAAGAGTGGTAGTGGTTGAAACACTCACTACATTTAAAGACCACTTAGAGTCACAGAGTCAGAGAGTAATACAGCACAGAAGCAGGCCCAACTTGTCCATGCTAACCAAGGTGCCCACCTAAGCTAGTCCGATTTGCTTGCATTTGACCCATATCCCTCTAAACCTTTCCTATCAGTGGACTTATCTAAATGTCTTTTAAATGTTATTGTACCCACCTCAACCACTTCCTCTGGCAGCTCATTCCACATACACATCACCCTCTGAAGTTGCTCCTCAGGACCCTTCTAACTCTTTCCCTTCTCACCTCAAACCTATCCCCCCTGGAAAAAAGACTGTGTGCATTCACTCTGTCTGTGCCCCTTGTGATTTTATACAGCTCTGTAAGGTCAGCTCTCCATCTCTGACATTCTAAGGAATAAAGTCCTTGCCTGTCCAGCCTCTTCTTATAACTCAGGCCCTGGAGTCCTGGCAACAGATGAGTACTTGGATGTGTACTTGAGGAGCTATAATCTGCAGGACCACAAGGCTATTACTGGAAGGTTGGATTAGGTAGGGTTGAACTTTTCATTTGTTATTGACATGATGAGCTGTCCATTTGTGTTGTAAATTTCCTACATCAATACCCTGAGTGCTACTGAACAATAAGTACTTGTAAGGCTCAACTGCATGGGAACAGGCTTCCCAACAAGTTGGAGGTAGTGGGTTACTAGGGAAGGAGACTGAATGTTCTCCTATCTCAAATGCAGTCCCTCGGCTTGTCTACATTGCAAGATGTCTCATGGCTACACTGTCAGCATGTTAATCCAATACAGTAGTAGTGTGTAGTGTTATTACTTGTGAATTACTTGGTTGAAGAAATGGTATGGTAGTGTAATGGCTAGCATGATGCTATTACAGTGCCATTTTCTCCCACTGTGATATCTGCAGTGCCATATCTCCAGCCCTGGGCCAATGGGTTCAATTCCCGCTGCTGCCTATAATGAGTTTGTACGTTCTCCCTGTGTGTCTGCATGGGTTTCCTCCAGGTGCACCAGTTTCCTCCCACATTCCAAAGACGGACGGGTTAGGAGATGTGGGCATGCTATGTTGGTGCTGGAAGAGTGGCGACACTTGCGGGCTGTCCCCAGCACATTCTCAGTAATGCAAAAAGATGCATTTCACTGTGTGTTTCGATGTACATGTGACTAATAAATAAATATCTTATATCAATCCTCTGAGCACCTGCTTCCAGTTAACACAATGCATCTACTTTTTAATGACACATTTGGTCGAGGCTTACTGATGCCACCCACAGCAGATCTTGGGTGGCTTCTTCAGGTTACACCCAAACAGAGGAAGCTCAATCTATGCACGTTTTCTCCTGGTTTCCTGAGTGATTGCTTCTGAAAGGGACCAAAACCCAGCTTTGATGGCTGGGTCAGCAATGGACCCTTGGAGCTTCAATGGAAGAGGGGCTTGGAAGAGGATATACAGGCCTCCTAACCAGAAGCAAAACAAAAGCAGTAACATGTATATTGCTTCAGGCATCTTAGCAGTTGCCTCTTTCTCCCACTGTGATGTCTACAATGCCATATCTCCAGCCCTGGGCCAATGGGAATCCCCAATTGAAGCATCCCACAAGCCCAGAAATGATAGAACCTTCCCGGAAGTACCATGAGCAATTGAAAAGCTTCGATCTTTCAAACTAATCATAACTCCACACATTGGGAGGTGGAATAATAAACTAATAACCAACACAACGTCATCCACGTTTAATACTGTTCACACAAAACTGAGCTTCTGAACGTGGTATGTGAAAATTAAGACAGAGACACAATCATTTCATTTTACATAGGCAACAACTTCAAGCATGTGAGTAGGTGTAATTACAAGTGTTGATGTGGATTACCTACTTCAGCTCAATAATGTTCATGTTCAAAATTAGGAAAAATGTGCTTTCTGAAATTAATGTAAATGTCATTTTCCAGCATTTGTTCAGTTAAATTTGCAAGAAATAATTGGTTCATCCTGCTAAATAATATCACAATACTTGTCAGAGTAATTGTTAGAAGGTTATCAAAGTTCATCTGCTTGACAATTTCATCTGGAGAGTTAAAGGTCATGGCAACAAAATTTGGCTACGTAGTGCACATTGTATTTAGGACCGATTTGCATTCACTTTGTGTACACATGCACTTGAGCATGAATCTATCCTACACCTATACTGGGAAAGGCACTAATACCTGCAATCCACTTGATCACCAGCAGTATGCACACCTGGTCAATTGTCATGTCAGTTTAACTGTGATATCAATTTGGACCATACAAGAGAACTGATGCTATGTGTTCAATATCAAAAGTCTAGAAGCATGGAAGTGATGCTTGATGAAGGCTTTTAGAGTTTTTGAACAGGTAACCAAAAGGGTAGATGAGGGTAGGGCAATGGATCTTGTCTATTTGGACTATAGCAAAGCCTCTGACAAGGTCCCGCATGGCAGGCTGGTCTGGAAAGTTAGGTCTCATGGTATCCAGGGAGGGGTAGTTAGGTGGATACAAAATTGGCTCGGAGGTAGGAAGCAGAGGGTGATGGTTAAAGGTTGTTTCTCGGAATGGAGGCCAGTGACTTGTGGTGTGCCACAGGGGTCAGCGTTGGGACTCTTGTTATTCATTATTTATATAAATAATTTGGATGCGAATGCACAAGGCTTGATCAGTAAGTTTGCAGATATTAGGAGGTGTTGTTGATAGTGACAAAGGTTGTCGTAGGTTACAAGGGGATCTTGATCAGTCAGGGAAGTGGGCCAAGGAGTGGCAAATGGAGTTCAAACAGATAAGTGTGAGGTGACTCAGTGTAGTAATTATACTATGAATGGCAGTGAGTATAACGGAACAGAGGGACCTAGGATTACAAATGTATAGTTCGTTGAAAGCGACGGCACAGGTAGACAGGGTGGTGAAAAAGGCATTTAGCACACTGGCCTTCATCAGTCAGGGCATTGAGTATAGGAGTTGGGACACTATGTTGCAGTTCCATAAGTCATTGGTGAAGACACACTTGGAGTACTGTGAATGGTTTTCATCGCCCTATTATAGAAAAGTCATGGTTAAACTGGAAAGAGTTAATGAGGATGTTGCCAGGACTAGAAGGCCTGAGTTATTGGGAGAGGTTGGCCGGGCCAGGTCTTTATTCCTTGGAACGTAGAAGAATGAGGGGTGACCTTATAGAAGTGTTGACAATTATTAGTGACATAGATAAGGTGGATGGTAACTGCCTTTTCCCCAGGACAGGGGAGTCCAAAACCAGGGGGCATAGGTTTAAGTTGAGAGGGTAAAGACTGAGGGGGAGCTTTTTCACGCAGAGGGTGGTGAGTATATGGAATGAGCTGCCAGAGGAAGTGGTTGAGGCAGGTACAATGGTATCATTTAAGAAGCACTTAGATAGGTTCATGGAGGGGTGGGGTCTGGAGGGATATGGACCGAACACAGGAAATTGGCACGAGTTGTATGGGCACCGGGTTGGCATGGACTTGTGGGGGTGTAGGGCCCAATACAGCATGGATATAATGCTGTTTTGTTCTAAGATTCTATGACTCTAAGCAAGACAAAACTCCAGGATCCACCTGTGGTTTTTAAAGGGGATGTTCTTCTGGAAGGACATTTTGGAAAAGGAATGGCATTAGAATTGGAATTGGTTTATTACTGTCACTTGTACCAAGATACAGTGAAAAACTTGTCTTGCATACTGTTCCCACAGATCAATTCAACACAACAGTGCATTGAGGCATTACAAGGTAAAACAATAACAAGAGTGCAGAATAAAGTGTTACAGATACAGATAAAGTGCAGTGCAGATAGACAATAAGGTGCAAGGTCATAACGAGTGGATTGTGAGGTCAAGAGTCAATCTTATCATATTAGGGAAACGCTCAGTAGTCTGATAACAGCGGGATAGAAGGCGTCCTTGACCCTGGTGGTACGTGCTTTCAGGCTTTTGTATCTTCTGCCCGATGGGAGTGGGGAGAAGAGAGAATGTCTGGGGTGGGTGGGGTCTTTGATTATGTTGCCTGCTTTACTGAGGCAGTGAGAAGTGTAGACAGAATCCAGGGAGGGGAGGCTGGTTTCTGTGATGTGCCGAGCTGTGTCTACAACTCCCTGCAGTTCCTTGCGGTCACGGTTAGAGTAGTTGTCATACCAAGCCGTGATGCATCTGGATAGGATACTTTCTATGGTGCATTGATAAAAATTGGTGAGGGTCAAAGGGGACATACTATATTTCTTTAGCCACCTGAGGAAGTAAAGGTGCTGGTGAGCTTTCTTGGCCATGGTGTCTACATGGTTGGACCAGGGCAAGCTATTGGTGATGTTCACTCCTAGGAACTCGAAGCTCTCAACCCTCTCGACCTCAGCACCTTTGATATAAACAGGAGCATGTGCACAGCCCTCCTTCCTGAAGTTAATGACCAGCTCTTTTGTTTTGCTGACATTGAGGGAAAGTTTGTTGTTATGACACCATGTTACTAAGCTCCCTATCTCCTTCTTGTATTTTGACTCATCGTTATTTGAGATACGGCCCACTATGGTGGTATCATCTGCAAACTTGTAGATGGAGTTAGAGCAGAACCTGGCCACACAGTCATGAGTGTATAGGGAGTAGAGTAGGGGGCTGAAGACGCAGCCTTGTTGGGCACCAATGTTGAGAATAATCAGGGCGGAGGTGTTGCTGCCCATCCTCACTGATTGTAATCTGTTGGTCAGGAAGTCAAGGATCCGGTTGCAAAGGGAGGTGTTGAGTCCCAGGTCTCGGAGTTTGGTGATGAGCTTGCTTGGAATTATAGTATTGAAGGTTGAGCTGTAGTCAATAAACAATAGTCTAATTGTCCAGATGTTGCAGAGATGAGTGTAGGGCCAGGGAGATGTCATCCGCCATGGACCTGTTTTGGCGGTAGGTGAATTGCAGTGGATCGAAGTTGTCTGGGATGCTGGAGTTAATGCGTGCCATGACCAGCCTCTTGATGCACTTCATGATGGTGGATGTCAGAGCCACTGATCGGCAGTCATTAAGGCATTTTGTTTTTCTTAGGTCCGGGGATGATAGTGGTCTTCCTAAAGCAGGTGGGAACCTCAGATTGAAGCAGGAAGAGGTTAAAAATGTCTGCAAATACCTCTGCCAGCTGATCTGCACAGGATCTGAGGACACAGCCAGGGACACCATCTGGGCCAGATGCTTTCCGCGGGTTCACTTTCTGGAAGACTGATCTTACATCCGCAGTGGTACATTGGAGGTTGTTGGAGTGGGTGGTGAAATGCCAATCCCCTTCTGTTCAAAATGTACATAGAATGTGCTAAGATCATCGGGAAGGGATGCGCTGTTGTCGACGATGCTGCCCGACTTCGTTCTGTAGCAGGTTATAGCATGTAAGCCCTGCCACAACTAACAGCTGGCCTGGGACTTGATTTTGGACTGATGTTGTCTCTTAGCATCTTTGATAGCATTATGGAGGTCGTATCTCGATTTCTGGTATAGGTCAGGGTCAGCTAACTTGAAAGCCACAGTCCTCGACTTCAGTAGGGAGTGGATCTCCCCGTTCATCCATGGTTTCCAGTTTGGGAACACTGGTATTGTCCTATTTGGTACACAGTCCTCAACACACTTGCTGATAAAGTCCATGATGGTGGTGACATACTCATCTGGGCTGGCAGCTGAGTCTTTGAACATGGACCAGTCTGCTGACTCAAAGCAGTCACTTAGAAGCTCATCTATTTCCTCAGACCAGCACTGCACGACTTTCTGTACTGGATCCTCCTGTTTCAGCTTCTGTTTGTATGCAGGGAGATGGAGCACAGCCTGGTGGTCTGACTTACCAAAGTGAGGGTGGGGAGTAGCTCAGAAGGCATCTTTGATGATTGTATAACAATGGTCAAGGGTGTATGGGCCCCTGGTGGGACAGGAGACATACTGGTAGTATTTCAGTAACACACTCTTGAGGTTGGCCTGGTTGAAGTCACCGGCAGTGTTGAAGAGGGCCTCGGGGTATCCCATTTCAAGGCTGTTGACCACAGAATATAGTTCATTGAGTGCGGGCTTCGTGTCCGTCTGGGGTGAGATGCACACTGCTGTCAGGATAGCTGAAGTGAACTCCTGTGGCAGGTAGTACAGGCAACATGCACTGCTAGATATTCCAGGTTGGATGAGCAGGGGCTTGCCAGGACCATCATGTCCAAGCACCATAAGGTGTTGATTAAGAAGCAGACCCCTCCATCTCTAACTTTGAGAAGCCCTCAGGTCGTATGGTGCAGTCAGGTGAAGCAGGTGTAAGCCACGTTTCGGTGAGACATAGCACACAGCAGTCCCTCAGTTCTCTTTGGTAGGTCAGTCTTGCCCTTAGTTCATCAACTTTGTTCTCAATGGCCTGGATGTTAGCTAGTAGTATGCTGGGGAGAGGAGGGTCTTGAACCCACACTGTTTCATCATCAACTGCAGCTCAGCCCTCTTGCCACGCTTCTGAGGTAAGTGGCTATGTCTGGTCGGTCCTGGAAGTCCTGGAGTGGAGCCACCTGGACTGGAAGTGACTGCTTAAAGGCAAACCTGGAAGACCTGGAGTGGACACCGGCGGCCTGGCAGGTAAGTTGTTCCCAAGCAGATCTGAAGGTCCTGAAGAGGAGTGGGCTGCCCCAGTAGGTAAGTGGGGGCATCTAACAGAACCTTGGCATTGGTACTTGGCCCCAGGTGCTCAGTAGGGTCAGGCTTCCGATCAGGAGGGGCCCCAGCGTCAGGCCTTGGCATTGGGCATTCCCGCAGGTCAGGCCTCGGGTCGAGTTGGGCCTCGGGCCCGGGCACCTGCTGCCTCTGTGGGTCGAGCCCCAGTCCCTCCTGCCTCCAATGGGTCGGGCCTTGTGTCAGGTTGCATCTTCATGGAGTGAGCTCGGTCATTAAGAATGAGCTAGTTTGGGATCTCATGACTCCTTGTTGAATTAGTGAACACCTCATGAACCTTTGGCTCATTCTAACATGGAAGCAACATGCTACGGTCATCAGCACATATATCCCAACCCTGGAAGTTTCAGATGAGGCGAAGGAGATTTCTAACCATGAAAATAATCCCATTCCACATCTCAAAGAGAGATATACTGAACCTCCCGATTACTTCAACAGCTGGGTGGGAAGAGACACACCCTTGGGCAAGGCATGATTGGCAAGGAAGGGGTAGGGAAGGCCAACTCAAACAGGGTCATTCTGTTGACAAGTACCGCCTTGTCAGAGGGGCAAACACAGGACAGCGTGGCAAACCCTGTCCTGCACACTCATCTAGTCAAAGCACCAGCACCTGATAGACCATGTCATTGACTGAGCAAGGGACTACAAGGAGGTCAGCATCATCCATGGCACGATAGCTACCAATGGCCACTGGACTGACCACCACCTCATCCACTGTTATCTCCATCAACCTCACCCCAAAACATCATAAAGCCCTTTGAGCCAACTCATCCATGCCAACTAAGGTACCTATCTACACCAATCCCACTCGTCTGTGTTGGGCCCATATTCCTCTAAACCTTTCCTAACCATCTACCTTTTGAACATTGTAATTGTAACTGCCTCTGCAACCTCCTCTGGCAGTTTGTTCCATATACCCATTACCCTCTGTGTGAAAAATTTGCCCCTTTAAATCTTTCCCATCTCAACTTAAATCCACGTCCTCTAGTTTTAGATTCTCTTGCTCTGTGACTACCTACCCTATCTATGCCCTTCATAATTTTATAAACCTCTATAAAGATATCCCTCAGCCTCCTTCACTCCAGGGAAAATAGATAAGATAAAATAAGATAAGAAAACAAGATATATTTATTAGTCATATGTAGATCGAAACACATAGTGAAATGCATCTTTTGCACAGAGTGTTCTGGGGGCAGCCCGCAAGTGTTGCCATACTTCCAGCGCCAACATAGCATGCCCACAACTTCCTAACCTGTATGTCTCTGGAATGTGAATGTGATTTATTATACACCTATGGCTTCAATACTGACTAATAATCAAAGATCTCCTTTGTTTAGGCTTTTTCAAGGTACTAGACAAGGTTGCCCGTTAAGCCCTTTATTATTTGATATTGCTTTAGAACCCTTGGCTATTGCATTCCAGGACTCTTCAAATATATCCAATCACTCCTAATAACTCAAGCCCTCCTGTCCTGGCAACATCGTTGTGAGCCTTTTCTGCACTCTCTCTAGCTTAACCACATCCTTCCTATAGTGCAGCAACCAGGACTGCACACAATACTCCAATTCCAATACTCAATGCCTTTGCCAATGAAGGCAAGCATACCATATGCCTTCTTCACCACTCTGTCGACCTGTCTCACCATTTTCAGGGACTATGTACTTGTACCCCAGGGTCTCACGATTCAAAAAAATTCCCCAGGGCCCAGCCATTCAGTGTGCATGTCCTGCCTGGGTTAACTTCCCAAAATGTATCACTTCACACTTACCTGAGTTAAATTCCATTTTCCATTCCCTTGCCTATGTTCCCATTTGATCTGGATCCTGTTGAAACCTTGGACAACCTTCTTCACTGTCCACTACACCACCAATTCTGGTGTCATCTGCATCTTACTAATCAATGATAAAATTCACCACCACCTTCAATGCTACCTCAATGTACTCTGTACTAACTCAATGTAACTGCACTGTGTAATGACCTGTACGATCAGTATGCAGGACAATTTTTTCACTGTACCTCAGTACAAGTGACAATAATAAACCAATACCAATACCAGTACAGCCTTTGGCCAATTGGGAAACAGATATTTGAAAATCAAGACCTGAAACCCAACACAAAAACTCATTGTTTTCCAGGCAGCAGCGATCCCTGCCCTCCTATATGCCTCTGATACTTAGAACAGGTACCTCAAGAAGCTGGAAAAATACCACCAATGCCATATCTGCAAAATACTCCTGATTGATTGGAAACACAAGCAAACCAACATCATCGTCTCTCCCAAGTCCCCAGGACTGAGGCTCTAATTACACCTAGTTAGCTATATTGGGCAGGCTATCTTGTTCACATGCCTGGCATCAGACTCCCATAAAGGACACAGTATTCCAAGGTCTGTGGTGGGAGGAGGTTACCAGGTGGACAGAGGAAAAGATTCAAGGATGTACTCAAAGCCTCCTCAATGAAATGTAACCTCCTCACTGACTCCTGGGAATCTCTGGCCCATAACCATTCAAAGCAAGAAAGATCTGGATGGTGTGGAGAACCTCTGGTCCATGCATCAGGAGCATAATGAAGCCATGTGTAAACAGTAGAAGTAGTACACCATCTCACAAACTGATCACTCCATCAGCCATCTTCTGCTCCATCCCACCGCCACCTCACAACCTACTAAACTGGAATGGAAGTAAGTTATCCTCAATCCTGAGGGACTACCTAAGAAGAAGGATCCAAAATGGCTTTACAATATTGACAATGGATCTCCCAGTGTAGAAACCATAATAGGAGCAGCAAATATATTAGACTGGATGAAAATAGATACATCACTTTTATTATGATGCAAGCCAAAATCAAGTCAATTATTTTGATATTCTTTTTGTGCTGACATTCAATTGCTCCTTTGGATAATACTCTTTGAAAGATAGCATAAAGTGCATAATACTAGAGTGAATCATCAAAGAGTACAGCCTTCAAGCAAGCTGATTTGCAGTTGTGGAACACACACTAAACATTTACAGGGTCACAAACATTTTCAATTTGCAGCTGTACAACACTGATAAACAGGGAAATTAACTCATGGATCAGCAATTTTTGAATTTGGCTAAATACCAGTTGCTCTTTCATTTGCAAAGTAAGAAGGGGATCCTATGGCTATTGGTTCAAGTAGTATTTGCTGCTTCCAAACTTTGTTTGTGAAGAGGAATTCAAAAGCAAGTGTGGACTTCAAGGCTTCTGCAATAACTAGCGGCTCCAACACACAGGTGGTTCAGGAACTATTCCTCCAGGAATGTTGCATGACAAGGAGACTGAGGAGAGAGCAAGGAGAGCAGAGACATGGCCATGGTGCAATGAATAACTTCTCCCAAACCTACCAGTTTTAAACAAAACCAACAATAGAGTTGGAGAAAAAGTTTTTATTTACAAAACAAAATTAGTATTTGCAAAACCAACAATCTGGCTTTGGCTTGATTGTGCATTGGAACCAAGTTGCTCATTAACATGCCCTCTAATGCCATAAAATATCAAGTGGGTAAAACCCTATGTCCAATTTTCCTAAAATGCCATCATTTTGAAAACTGGTCACTATCGTTTAGGAAACAGTGAACATTGTATCATGTTTCACTTAGCTATGGAAAAAGATAAAGAGCAACTGTGAGTCAAAAGTTTGCAACGAGATTGAATCTCATGAATCTATGACACACGTTTTTATATCCAAAAACAGAGTAGTAATCCATTTAAACCGGGGAAAACTGACCTAGTGAACATTTTGCGGGTGAAATAGTGCCCATTGGGAAATTGGACCAGACATTTCCAGGTGCAATTCATTTTACCTCACCTGACAATATTCTGGCATCAGGCCAGGAACTAACAGCATCATGATTGGCACAGCACCCGTGTTCTCCCTTGGCACAAGTTGCAGCCTTTGTGCAACACTCTCAGTGTTTAAAAGAACACTCGAATGACATGATTAAAAAAAACTGCCATGATTGAATGGTGGAGCAGACTCGATGGCCCAAATAGCCTAATTCTTCTTCTTTATCTTATGGTCTCATGAAGGGACCCCACTGGGAAGCATCAGAACTCAATGCAGGCCATTTAAACACCTTTCAAAGTCCATAGACTGTGCTGACATGAGCATAGAATGTGTTCTACAGCTCTTAGCTGCTGAGAAACTCTTTCCATTGGTACCTCAGTGGCAGGACTCCATTACTGGTGGTGTTGGTATGGCAATGGCTGACCACTGTAGCTTGGCTGAAGACTTCTCAGGAGGAGGCACAAACATGCATCAAAGTGGTTCCTCCCTTAGTTTCTTCAAAGATTCCACATCCTGCCTCAACTCCTCAGGTGAGAAATGTGTCTGCAGGGTCAGCTTTTCCAAGCTTAAGGTACATGATAGCCTGCAAGACAGTCTTTGACCATGCTCTCATGCTGGACTGCTCTCTCCTTAGAGATCAAGATCACTGACTTTCAACTTCCTGACCACAGGATCTTTCCAAGTCACCCACGGCAGTCTCTTCTAATAAGGCACTCACTTTTGCATCAGAGGTCACTCGAGCATTGTGCAAGTGAAGGATTCACCTTGATTTCAGCGAGGAGTGAGGGGAAATTTGGGCACGGGGGTTTTCCAGCATTTGCTGACCATGTGCAAGAGCAGTCAGTTATTGACTGCACCCATGTGCCCATAAGGGATCCCTTTAATAATCTGGAGCTTTTCTTCAACAGGGAAGGTCAGTTTGGATCACCAGAGTTTCAGAGAGAGATACAGCACGGAAATGGGTCCTTTGGCCCATCGAGTCTGCACTGACCATCAAGCACCCATTTGTAGCCTTGTCCTACTCCAACCCATTCAATTCTCCTCACATTACCATCAATTCCATCCCAGATTCTACTACTCACCTACACATTTGCAGAGGCCAAGTAACCTACCAACCCACACGTTGTTGGGAATGTGGTAGGAAGCCGGAACACCTGGAGGAAACCAATACAATCACAGGGAGAACTTGCAAACTCCACATAGACAACATCCAAGGTCAGGATTAAATTTAGGTCACAGTCGTTGTGAGGCAGAGGCTCTACCAGCTGCCCCACTGAACAGCACTGAAGTATCTTTTCAAGGTTGCCTCCATACCTCCAAAAATAAACCTTATGTTTCCCCATAAGATAAGATTTCTTTGTTAGTCACATGTACATTGAAACACACAGTGAAATGCATCTTTTGCGTAGAGTGTTCTGGGGGCAGCCCGCAAATGGCGCTGCGCTTCTGGCACCAAACATAGCACGCCCACAACTTCCTAACCCGTACGCTTTTGGAATGTGGGAGGAAACCGAAGCACCCAGAGGAAACCCACGCAGACATGGGGACAACGTACAAACTCCTTACAGACAGTAGCCAGAATTGAACCCAGGTCATTGGCACTGTAAGGTGTTATGCTAACCGCTACACTACCTACCGTGTCTACTCTGAACATCTTCTGACTGTCTGCTTTTAAACAGGGTGTTAAGCAGCTGCCTTATCCAGTGGACGAGAGCCTCAGAGGGGTGACGTTGCCAGGCAGTGGGGGCACCCAAGTGAAAACCTCACTGTACGTGGATGACATCACCGTCTTCTGCTCGGACCCATGGTCAGTTCACAGATTGACCAGCATCTGCGACCAGTTTGAGTTGGCATCAGGGGCCAGAGTTAACTGCGCGAAGAGCAAGGCCATGCTCATCGGCAACTGGCCTGACCGATCCAACGTCCCCTTCACCATCAGGTCTGACTACCTGAAGGTGCTGGGTATCTGGTTCGGAGGGGCCAGGGTGTGCAACAAAAATTGGCGGGAATGGATTGGGAAGGTGAACCAGAAACTGGGACTGTGGGAACAGCGCTCCCTATCGATAACTGAGAAGAACTTGGTCATCAGGTGAGAGGTGCTCTCAGGGCTGCTGTACTTGGCGCAGGTGTGGCCTGTTCCTCACTACTCCGGCTTGGAAATCACCCGTGCTGTCTTCCGGTTCATCTGGGGATCCAAGATGGAGCGGGTCCAACGGGTCGCCATGCACAAGTCCCTGGACAATGGGGGCAAAAGTGTTTCCCCAATGTCCCCCTCATCCTGATGACCACCTTCGTCTGTGGCTGCATCAGGCTGTGCGTGGAACCAAAGTACGTGGGCACCAAGTGTCACTACGTGCCGAGGTTCTACCTGTCCCCGGTGTAGCGAAGGATGGGCCTGGCCCTGTTGCCGTGCAATGTCCCAGTCAGCTGGACGTTGCCGCACTACCTGCCCTTCGTGGAAAAGTTCTCCCAGACCAACACCTTTGGCCACAAGTCCATCAGGCAGTGGTCAGCACGGAATATCCTGCAGACACTGCAGGAGAAGAACTCAATGGATACTGTGGGGTGGTTTCCTGAGCAGACTGTCCAGACCATCTGGCAGAATGCCTCATCACCAAAATTCACCAACAAGCACCAAGACCTCACTTGGCTGGCGGTGAGAGGGGCCCTCCCAGTCAGATACTTCTTGCATGGTCGGAACATCACTCCCAGCAGGCACTGCCCCCAGGAGAACTGCGCTGGGGACGAGACAGTCACCCACCTCTTTGCGGGCTGTGGGTTTGTGAGGAGGGTGTGGCAAAAGATGCAAGGGTCCTTGTCACAGTTCATCCCCAGCAGCTGCGTGACAAAGGATTCTCTGATCTATGCGCTGTTCCCAGGGACACACACACAGACGGACATCAACTGCTGCTGGAAGGTTATCAACTCGTGAAAGACACCCTTTGGTCTGCCTGAAACTTGTTGGTCTCTCAGCACTGTGAGATGTCCATCGTGGAATGCTACTGACTGGCACGTTCCAGGCTGCAGGAGTACGTGCTGAGAGACTCACTGAAGCTGGGTGCAGCCAACGCAAGGGCACGGTGGGGAAGGACTACAAATTTGGGGTTCTTCTGCCACTGGAGATAGAGGGGCAGGGGCAGGCGAGGAAGCCCCTCAAATAGTGTAAATTTTGGATTGGGCTATCACCTCAGGGAGCCACAGGAGTGGGATCGGTGCTGTGGTTTTTTTTATAAAAGGTAACACTAATGATTGATCTGTACACGAATGTAAAGGTTTGCACTGTTTTATTGTTGTATATAGTTTGTTTTTTTATGATGAATAAAATTGGCTGTCCTCCACTTCCATGGTTGAACACCACCACCTGAAAGTTGCCCTCCAAGCCAGACACCATCTTAACTTGCAAATATATCGCCGTTCCTTCACCATCACTGGGTCAAAATCCTGGAACTCCCTCCCTAACAGCATGGTGGGTGTACCCACACCTCAAGGACTACAGCAGTTCAAGAAGACAGCTCACCACCACCTTCTCAAGGGCAATTAACAGATGGCCAATTAGGTGCTGCCCCAGCCTGTGAGGCCCACGTCCCTTGAATGAATCAAAAGCAGCACAGAGCCTGAGAGCCATGGGGTAGAGCCTGATGACCAGCAGGAACAAGAGGAAGAAGGAAGTCACCAGACCAATATCCCTGCTCGGCATCCACAGCCTCGTCCCCCCACTGAGTGGAGGAGGAAGGCACTGGCCCAATAGGACACAAAGAGATCTCCTAAAAGGTAGACACTTCTCATAACGATGCTGAAACATCACAGACCCCAGTGCAAGCTCTACACTCCAGTGGTTACCAACAACATAATGCACCAATGTGCTGATGACACCTAATACTCTCCCAGTGTTGCTTTGCAAGCCTCACTAATCCACAGCTGGCAGTGCAGTGGCCATGACAGAACTGCATCCAACAGCTAATTAAATGCAAGGTGCCAAAGAGCAATTTGGTAAGGTTGTTTGTACATGACCAATTTAAAACATACTGGGATTTTTAAAAATTCACCACAAAGAGGATGTAAAGATGATTGTGTCGACTGAACTTATGGGTTGCTCTGTGATCAAATTAGCCTAGTACTAATTTTCATCCTGGTTATTCTAAACTATCAAGCCTCTATGCAGCCAACAATATTCAAAAGAAAGACAAACAATCTGCTGAAGAGGTTACTCCAGCTAGTCAATACAGTGACTTGTTCATCACTACAAGGCCAAGTAAATTCAGTGTGCTTCCTATCATAGCAGAATTAATGAGCTTGGCTGGTGCTTGAATTAATGTCTCTGGTTTCACACGGAGAAATTTCCTCCTTGCTCATTAGCAATTGCTTTTATCATTTTGATCAGTTCATTTGTATCACAGTTCAAACTTTCTTCTGTCTGGGCATGGAGAGTGCACCTGAACAGAGTTGACCTGTTTTCCCAGCAGGCAATCTGTGAATGACACGGCAGTTGTGAATGCTGTAAGCAGCTGCCCTCTGTAAGCATGCAGGTTGTGATCCAGCACATTCACATGGGAGAAAAACATGATAGCAAACTCTTGAAGTGAGGATGTTCCAATTTAGTGATTTTTTTTTGGTGACCCAGATTGACATTAGAACAAAATGTAGAACATACTTAACGCACCATAACATGGCTGAAATCCAAGTTCTACGCTTATGATGCAATTACAGTTTGTGGGAACTGTCCAGAAATCTGTGGGTAAACATTTTTTTCATTATTTCTATCATTGGCACTTCCTTCAACTTAATATTTTTAGAAGAAAATAACTCATTGCACAACAGAAATTACTTATCATTTTCCTGTTAAATTTATTTTTCTCCCTTTATTCTTCATCAGGAAGAGTAGAGGAGGAACTTGGTGAAACACTTGCCTCAAAATGTACTCCTCTCCCCGCCTTGACAAGTGGGAGGTGATCTTGTAGGGTAGAGGGTTGTTAAGATCAAATAAGGTGAAACATTTCACATCCAACGAGCTTGTAAGAATTGTGGTTTTACAATGACAGGTACTGGTTTCAAATGCAGACTCGCTCTCTAGCCACTGCCAGTAAATTCAGCAGGGCCTCCAGTTCTCCAGCTTTGACTGGTTTCATCTGTGCTTCCTACCTCTCCTGCCAACTCCCTGTAAATATTGGGGCTTGCGTATATTTCCATGATTCCAAACCAGAGTAATGGGATAGCTTAAGTGGAAAGATCATTGACGTGAAATATTAACTCTCTCCATGGATGCTGCCTGAACTGTTGACCATCACCAGCACTTCCTGATTTTATTGCTAATGGGATAGACATATCCTGTCTCTTCTTGCTAGAAGTATCCTTCTAATCAGACTGAAAAATGGAGTTACTGCAGAAAACCCCAAAGAAGTAAAAATTAACATATTAACGCAACACAGAAGGGACAGGGAATAGAATTGCACCTCAGTGCAACATGCTGGATGTGAGGTGGAGGAGGAGGGACATGTACAGGGATTAAGGACCTACAATGAATATTAAGTGATGTCAGCTGAAAACAGACATAGCTTTATTCTACATCTGGCCCTGTTGCAACTGACGTGTGATGTGCTTGTTGCTGACCCCTGGACTGGACATTTCCTTGGAACTGCTCCATTGTAAGAGGGAGCATGCAATTCCAAGGAGATTCTAGGACCAGATGACAAGCATGGAAATTTGCTGCAATTCCCTTTCACCAAAATTGTACAGCAGGCAAAATGTTTCTTGACAAAACATACTTAACCCCTCCAATGTTTGGAGAAATCTGCCTTCTGGGAAGAAGTGCTGATAGTTAATCCGGATAAACTCAAAAGTCAGTCTTAATTTAATCCCATCGCATATTTGGAATTACAGATTCAAATTGATAAACCCACACTCACAGCACTCTGACAGCAGAGATTAGTTCTGTATGTAGGCCAATCACATATTACAGTTATGAAAATGTAGCCTCGGCCAAAGGAGGAACCCTTGTATAGAGATTTTTTTTACATCCATACTAATTACATGGATTACAGAGGGTCGATAGCACAGAAGCAGGCCACTGGACTCCTGATAATGTCTAACTCAGCATGGGATCAGTAAGCTACATGCTCTCCCAATCATGGATTACCAAAAGCAACACAAAGTTTCACTCTGTTCCACAAAAAAATTTCTGCTGTCTGCAGCCATGGTCAATGTCCACTATTTGGAATAATGGCCTTTCAGACATTCAACTAATGAATTGCAGAACAGATCCTCCAGGAGCATGCATAGGTCATTCAAAACTTTAGACTGCTTCTTCATTCAATTCAATCATGGCTAGTCTGTAGCTTAACACCAGGCTATCCCTTGACACCTTTATCTGACATCAGTCTCAATCTCTAAAGCTCCAATTCTCTCAATATCCACAGCCTTTACGAGGTACACAATGTGTTTTTGTGTGAGGACATGTTTCCTGACACCCCTACAAAGTAGCTTGGCTTTAATTTTAAGATCTTTTCTTTCTCAATTCTGCATTAGAAGAAATGGTTTCTCAACAACAAACACTTTCAAAGTTATTAACAAATTGTCACACGATTTCCTTGACTCAAGGGAAATAAAAGCCTTGTTAGTGCAACCTACCCACAATATAACCCATAAAGCCAAGAGCAACAACTAGCAATTATATGCTACCTTTAACAAAGTAAATATATTAAGGGTAATTATAACAATGGCTCGGGTGTAGAAACTATACATATTGCAGCCAAATTTGCTGACAATACAACATAGGATGTGAAGGCAAGTTGTGTGAAAGTCACAAAGAGTTTCCACAGAGGTAGTGATAGCTTAAGTGAGAAGGCAAAGGAATGGTTATCCACTTTTGCAGGAAGAACAGGCAGAACATTGTTTAAATGGAAGAAGACTACAGAATGTTGCTATATAGAGGGACCTGATGAGAGGACATCAATCAAAAACATTGATCCTGTTTCTCTCCCTACAGATGTTGCCTTACCTGCTGAATATTTCCAACATCTTTCTATTTCAGATTTCCATGATCTACTGGGTTTTTTTGCTCTTCAACAGAAAATTAGCACACAGGTACTGTAGGTGATTAGGAATACAGGTCTTTAGTGGAAGGGGGATGAAGTACAAAAGTAGGGAAAATCTTGATAATACAAGGCAGTGATGAGACCACACCTGGAGAAGTGTACAGTTTAAATCTGCTTGTTTAACAAGGAATGTACTTGCTTTAGGAGAAGTGTAGAGAAGTTCACTGGTCTGATTCTTGAGAATGAAGGAGTTACCTTGTTAGAAAAGATTGTACTGGTTGAATTGAACTGGAGTTTAGAAGGAGGGGTGATATTATTGAAACAGATTCTGGGAAAGCTTCACAGGGTGGATGCTGAGATGATGTTAGGGAATCTAGAACCAGGAGGCGGAGTCACAGAATAAGGGGTCATCAATCTAAGATGGATATGAGGGGGAATTGTTTTCACCCAGTAAGTTGCAGATCTTTAGAATCCTCTATCCCATTGAGCTGTGGAGACCAAAGCAGTGAACGTATCCAGAGAGAGATTTTTGGATTTTAGAGAAGTCAAGGGGTTATGCAGAGCAGATAGGACCATGGAACTGAGGCCAAGATCATAGAACATAGAACATTACAGCATAGTACAGGCCCTTTGGCCCATGATGTTGTGTTGATATTTTATCCTCCTCTAAGATCTATCTAACCCTTCCCTCCTACATACCCCTCCATTTTTCTGTCATCTATGTGGCTATCTAAGAATCTCTTAAATGTCCCTGATGTATCTGCCCCCACAGCCATGGGTGGCAATGCGTTCCACACACCTACCACTCTCTGTGTAAAAAACTTACCTCTGACATCCCCCTTATACCTTCCTCCATTCACTTTAAAATTATATCCCCTTGTGTTAGCCATTTTCACACTGGGAGAAAGTCTCTGACTGTCCACTTCATCTATGCCTCTTATCATCTTGTACACCTCTAGCACGTCACCTCTCATCCTCCTTCTCTCCAAAGACAAAATCCCTAGCTTGCTCACCTATCCTCATAAGACATGTTCTCCAATCCAGGCAGCATCGTGGTAAATCTCCTCTGCATGCTCTCTAAGATCAGCCATGATCTTATTAACTGCTAGAGCAGGTTCAAGGGACTACACCTGTCCCAATTTCTTATGTAAAACATTTCAAGGTACTTCACAGGAGGTGATACCAAGCCACAGAACTTAGTTTGGACAAAACTTAGTGAAAGTTGTAAGCTTTAAAGAGCATCTTAAAGGACAGAGGTTGAGGGGTTTAGAGAGACATTTATAGAAGTTAGGGGTGAGGTAGCTGAAGGAAATGCCACTGTTAGACAAACAATAAAATTCAGGGATCCACATAACAATTGCATACCTTGCAGAGGGTTCCCACTGAAAGATGTTATGTCTGCAGAAAGATTAGGTGGAACTATTTATCGAACAGACTACTAGAGCTCACTTCATATCAGAAGCGTCCAAACCTCCAGGCCTTTGGAACCCACCGACATTAATAAGCAGTTCAACAGCCACAAGACAGCACAACTGACACAGAAATTTTTATTGTTAATGCTCTCCATTATTAAATTTATAGATTGACACCAAACACAGGTTGGGCTAAAGGGCCTGCGTCTGTGTTGTATTGC
Source organism: Pristis pectinata (assembly GCF_009764475.1). Lineage (NCBI taxonomy): Eukaryota > Metazoa > Chordata > Chondrichthyes > Rhinopristiformes > Pristidae > Pristis > Pristis pectinata. The sequence goes on along the minus strand of NC_067409.1, from coordinate 81,283,175 downwards.
TCACTGACTCTATGACATATTTGCTGCACCATGACTAGTTACTGCAAGAGAACTTGTGAGTTTCCATTTGATGGTAAATCTTTTGGAAATTGGAATTTGTTTTACCATTGCTGAATTTTTTTGTTATTCAGATCTAATATTGCAGATACCTGCACTGTTTTTTATTGACAAACTGCCCATCAGAAAATTGATGTTTAGTGCAAACAATATCCTGTAAAGTAACAAATCTAGCTTCAGATGTTCTGTCAGCTTGCTCACTAAACATAGAAACTCATATGTTGGCTGTTTAAGTGCAATTTTTAACACAATTACCTTGTTCTACCTCAATTCTGATCCAGGAAGATGTTCAGATGAAAACTTCTGGTTTGTTTCAAAGTGACATTCCAAGTTGCTTGCCCTGTAATAAGTGAGCAATCTTTCCAGATCTTGCCATCATTAGCAATCAATGCAAAATCTTCATCCATTCTAGCTTTAAAGTTGAGCTTTCTTCTTCATACTTGTGTTTTTTGAAACTTAAAGTATCATTGTGATCCTATACCTTTGTTGTGAATGATGATGAATAAATCCCATGAGTACCGAGCATAGGTCCGGTAATTGGCAGAAATATTCTACAGGAGATTGCAAGTAAAACACAAATGTTCATTGCAATACCTGAGTACAGTCTGACTGTGGTTGTCTAACTGATAGTCCTGCAATGCTGTATGCAGTGTATGTGTCATGGCCAGGCGGCCAAGGTTGGAGGGAACTGTGTGCTGGACATCAAAGCCTCCTAACACACTCTGCTAAGTTACGAAGTTAGAACCGGAAAGAGCATTGTGAATCCATGAGAGTAGTCCATCAATTGTAAAAGAGCCACATGCAACTTGTACCCACAGATTGGCCATTTGGCTCGTCATCTTGCACTTTAGATAGAGAACTAGTGAAAAGCCACGCTTGAAGCAATATTGTCATTGCCTTCAGGGGTAGAGGAAGAAAAAGTTGCTCAATTTTCTCTAACATTACCAGAGAAAAGCTCATTAAGATCTCTGCAGGAGAAAAACAAGGAAGAAATCAATAATGTGAAACATTTGAGAAAGTAAATGTACAACATAATTTGCTTTTAAGTAGATTGATAGTGAAGCAAGGATTGAAGTAATATAAGCTGTCATGGATGGAATACTAGTTATTAACAGGGCCTGAATAAGTCAAATTCTTTTATTGTGATATGTACGAAGACTTTGTAATTCTCTGCACCATTTTTAATAGATATACCAGGGTGTTGAACTTGACAGTATCACAGCATGAAAGATCATCAGATTTGCTTCCACTCTGCCTCACATTCCCTGGAAGTGGACTACAAACTCCATTTTCAAGAGACTTCAGTTTCAATTTGGAAACCCTCTAGAACCTCACCGTTGGTCCCTGGCCTCCACTTCGGCTGCTCCTGAGCTCCGACTTCTCACTTGACTGGTCCCAGGGATTGTTGTCTGACCACCTATCCTAGAGCTCGGACTAGCCTGGTTTTTGCAGCAGACCACACAAACCAAACCAGTCACATCCCTGGATTGGTGCAATAAACTGAAATGCACTTTCAGCATTGATTATAACTACAGGTAGCAAATACTCCACAGGTGTGATGTAAAGGCACAGAAACATTTTAAAAAGGCATAAAACAGACTTAGAACATAAAACAGTACAGCATAGGAACAGGACCTTCAGCCCACTGAACATGATGCCGAATTAAACTAAATCTCTTCTGTCTGTACATAATCCATATCATTCCATTCCCTGCATATTCATGTATCTAACAATCTCCTAAATGCCACTATCATATCTGCTTTCACCACTATCCCTGGCAGACTGTTCCAGGCACCTACCACTCTCCATTAAAAAAAAACTTGCCTCACACATATCTCCTTGAAACTTCATGCATGTCCTTGAGTACATGATATTTCTACTCTGGGAAAGAGATTCTGACTGTCTACCCTATCTATGCCTCTCATAATGTTATAAACTTCTATCAAGAATATATTACTACATAATTTAATCTTCTTTTCTCACCAAAAATTTAAATGACTTTTGCAAACTAATGAAAGCAAATATCCCTTTTTGGCAATTTTATCTGCAAAAAGCCTAATTGTTGTATTCATAGAGTTCAAATATTAGTTATAAAAATTGCCATTTCTTTTAAGAAATTATTTATGTTGTTTTCTGGTTCCAGGTAAAAATAAATGTAACAATGTTTCCACAATATTGTTGTTGTAAACAAAATGCACTATAGGCTCTGATCCAGTGTGAAGATCACCATGAAAATCTTTGAATACGATAGAATTGGAAAATATTGCCTGCAAAAGCACAGGCGTAATCTTCTATATAGCTTTATTTTCAAAAATAGCTTTGTTTCCTTGTAGATTTTCCCCACTTACCCCATGAGAGTCAGGGTGTAAAGAAAAATACTGAGAGTCTGAAACAAAATGAACAAGTGCTGTAAATACACACAGGCACCTCAACACCTGGAAATACAATGAGCTGTGCCCAAAACATTAGGGTATTTTCCCCATTACAAATGCTTACTCTTAGCATCTTTTGTTGTGATCATTAGCACCTCCACTTTTCTTTTTAAGAGATGCTAAGGATCTCTGTGACTGTAGGTCGGTGGCAGGCTATAGGTTGTCCATGTTTCAGAAGCACACAGAAGGATGAAGATCACTGCTGCCCATGGACTTTGTGCAGACCTTGAAGTCTTCGCCTTCAAACACTCATTTCACCAGACAGCCAAAGGGTGCACTGGTGCACAGACAGTGATGGTGAGTTTCAGCATCTGCTTTCATTGAGAGAGAGCTTCTGAGATATGGAAAGTGATCCAGTTCCAGGATCCGTTGTGGATTTTTATTATCGGGGATAGCATTGGCAGCAGAGACCGGCTGGTTGAGGACCTTTGGTTTGCAGATAGAACATAAAACAGTCCGGCACAGGAAAAGGCCCTTTGGCCCACCATGTCTGTACCGACCATCAGACCAATCTAACTAATCCCATCTGCCTGCACATGGCCCGTATCCCTCCATTCCCTGCCTGTTCATATGTCTGACGTTTAATGTATGACCCTGTCTCTTGTACGCTTCAGCAAATGAGTCTGCAATGACCTGTGGCTCAACCATAAATCAAGCACGTAGGCCGATGTTATCTCCACGTTGCAGTTTGATGTCTCAGGACGGAGTGATCTTGGTTCTGGACTGGTTGGGAGTGGGGTGGGTGGGTGACACAAGTTCATGGTCGATGAGCACCACTCGAAAGGGAACCTTGATGGAGGTGAGGTGCAATTGGCAGCAAGATTCATCAAGAGAAAAGTTGGAGCAATGGTACGGTCTTGCTTGGTCCCTGGGATTGGCTCTGTGGTTAACCCATTAGTGAGAATAATGATTTCCATACCATCATGTGGCAGGCATAAAATGGAGACCAATTTCTGATGGTAGCCAAATTTGAGAAGCATTTTCCGCAGTCCTGGTCCTTAGCTGACAAAGTCAAAGGCCTTTGTAATGTTAAAATAGGCCATGTACGGCAATTGATGTTGCTCCTGGACCTCTCTGGAGTTGCTGCATGGTAAAGGTCATGTCCACAGTGCCTTTATTGGAACAGCATCCACACTGGGATTCAGAGAGCAGTTCTTCCACAGGGAGGAGGCAGTTGAGAAGAACCCTGGCAAAGACCTCCCCTGTGGCAGAGAGCAGGGATCCCCCTGTATTTACCACAATGGCAATTGCCTCCTTTTTTGAAGACAGTTGTGATTATCATTTTGCTGATGACCCCGGCATAATATTTTCTTCCCTGACATGGAAGAAGGGGCTGTGAATGTGTGTCTGAAAGTGCCTCTCAGTCAATTTTTGGAACTTCAGCATATATTTACAATTACAACTGGCCTATGGCTCTTTCAACCTCTCTTCAGTACTGGGATGAGACTGGACCAGAAAGCATGTCATGGGATGGAATCAAGTGGACTTACATCAAGGACAGAGTCACAGCTGAGCAGTGCTACTTCCCACAAGCAATGATTGCCTCCCTATCATTCATAAGCCCTTAGTTCCTGGCTCTGGTTGGACAGACCTTTGGTGTTTAGACTGTAGATGGTCTTGACAATGCTGAAGAATTCGTGTATATCCTGGTCATGGGTGAGTTGCTAGATCTCCTGTCTCTTCCGATTCATCATCTGTTCTTTCGATCTCACTGGTCGTTGCCCTTCAGGTCCTTTCAATTCAAAAACATCTCGCATTTGTGATTAATTACCGGCTGTACCTCCTGGTCATTCATATCAGAAGAATCACAGCACAGCCTTCAAAGTATTTCCCACTGCTGATCTGTTAGCACCATTCACCAATACCATCATACCAGCCAATGGGAAGGATCCATGACTTCACTGGAAGGTCATGAGATGAAAAACACCATGTGCATTTGTGTAAAGTAGGTGCAGCCTGTTTTGCATCACTCCTGACCTTTCTCTCTCAATGAATTCATCAGAAATCATGAGATCTAAAGCAGGCAGTCAAACGTTGTTACCCGTTTTAGACTGACAAGGTCAAAGTTACACCCTTTCTGACACTGTCTCCTCCAGGCTGCAAAATGGAAGTGCCAAAGAAAGGGTTTCTTCTGAATTTCAAAAGGTTGGGCTTCAGCTCATGTTTATTAAAGTATGGGTGAATTTGTTTTCTTTGAAGATGGTGAAAGGGTGTCCCATTAAGAATACCTATTCTCCATCTTCAAAAGAAACAAATTCAACACTCTCTATTTCCAGTGTATCAATCTCAGTAGGCCGGCTCCTCACCGCCCTGTATGACTTAACAAACAGCGATTCGTCTGAAACAGTTAATGGTTACCGTTAGGTAAATGGAAAACGTCCACTTTGCAAACATAATAAAAAATGTTTCAAAGTAATAAAAATTAATTAGTCTTGGAAACCAGACATTGAGGGAGTATTTTCTGTATTAAGTTCCAAGCCTGCAGTCATTGTTTATAGACCTTCAGAAGGCAGTTTTACCTTTCAAGCTAATAGTCCTAAACAAGTGCCCTTAAATGGAAACCCTATTTACATGGTTCTGCCACCCTCTATTTCACTTTGCTTTCTTTCTCCAGGCCTATAGCAAAGCAAGCTGGAAATCAACAACTGATGGGTGGAAGCCAATAACAATTCACTTTATTCCATGTAAATGTAAAAGGAACCACGATGCCAATTCAAAGAGTCCAAAATGTAAAGCTCTGATGCCTTGATTAGTCCTTTAATGGCTTGTAATGACACTCTCAGAACAAAGGGACAAGTGTACTCCTTGAATCCCTTGAACCTACCAATTAAATCATAATTGATCTGTACATCAACCCTATTTACCTGCCTTGGTTGCATACCCATTGACACCCAACAAAAATTTACTGACCTTAGTCCCAAAAGCACCAATTGTCCCATCTTTCACAATGTTTTTAAAGCCAGATTTCTAAACTTACATTACCCTTGGTATGATGAAGTGTTTCTGCATCTCTTTTAAATGACCTGTTTTAAGAATGCGTCCCTTTTCTCCTTGATCGTCTTTATAGGACAGGGCTACAGGCAAGAAAGAATCTATTTCTGTTGGTTGCAAAGTCTTGGATTGGGGACATAGCCTCTTTCTAAGGCTGTGTACGCTAAGCAACTAATCTATAATGGGAGTACTGGTGTGGGACAGATGGCAGCAAGGTGTTATATGATGAAATTTTCATATGTCTGTTATGTCATGGCTACTCTGTTCCTTGTATAGATAGATTCAAATAAAAATGAGAAAGTATGTATGTGCCAAAGTCTCCACACCTTGACAGAAATGTTGGCACATGGAGAGTTTCTCTTGAACTCCTTTGTATGGGGGGGTATCCGTATAACTGACTGGAAACTCTTTGTTTGCAGGGGCTGCAGTGAAGGATGCCTACCAAGAAAATAAACTGTAATAGCTCTCTTTCTCTTGCTCACACTGAACTAGCAAATGAAGCAGTATTGTTAACTGGATCACACATAGAACGGCAATAAATGCAGCTGTTCATCACTGTAGGCTACAGCTCATCTGGAATATATTTCTGGAATTTGCTTCTCAAAATATAGGCACCAGGAAAAGACCTCACAGCTCTTAACCATTTATAACCCAAGCCAGATCCACCTTCCAGGTCTAAAGACCAATAGTTACAGATATGTGCAATGCACAGACCAAATACTCATCACAAACTGTACATGCTGTTTGTTAACTCGTGTAGCTCCAGGGAAGGTTGATTGCACTTTAGTGAAAAGCACATCCAAATCATTCCCAACAATTTAAATCATCATGCTTTTCCCAAGATATCAGCAGAATCTCAGGATTCCAATTTAAGGCAATGAAAACTGCCAATGATCCGCCCACCAGCACTGAACATGGTTTCTGAATGATGTAATCTGTCTGAGTGAGAAATGTAAACATTGACTGATATCACCTTGGTTCCTGATTTATTCACAAGGGAAGCATTGAAAGCTCCTTGTGATCCATGGGTTTGTTAAATCAGTTAAACTACCCAGCCAGCAAGGGTCAGTACTTGCATTGCAATGATACATTAGCAACAAACACATTAATGCATTGGCATGAAGTTCCTTTCTGCGATATTTTCAAAGAATGAACACACCATGGATGTCTACATTAAAATAGCAGACACATTCCACACAAACTTGTTAATATGGTTGTTGCTGCTCTAGCACAGCATGATTTTAAGGCAATTATCTCTTCCCCTGCACTGCTTGGTGCAAACTGACAATACCACATACATCACCAAATCACAGCATCAAAAAAAGGTGGTGCAATTGTCAACAACAGCAACCTGTGTTTATAGCACATCTTTAACTTTGCAATATGTCCCAAGGTCTTAGCTGCATAAGTAGATTTAAAGGAATTTCTGAATAAAAACAGAGGGAGGAAGTGAGATCTGTGGAGGGAATTCCGGAGTTTAGGGACTAGAGAGCTGTTGGTGATGGCCAGAAATGAAGAGATGAAATCCATTAATGCATGCAAAGTCAGAATTATCAGAGTGCAAAGAACCTGCAGGGATCACCAAGGGTTTATAGAGCTTGGAAGGGCAAATCTTCAGGGGGACTTGAAAACAAAGGTGAAGATTTTAAAACTGAGGTCGTACTTTAACCAATAGCGCAGCAGTAACTGGTGACCAGGCTTGGTGTGAGCTTGCCCCCAGGTAGTATAATTATAGTTAACCGCTAGATTTGGTAGAAAAAGAAAGGCTAGCCACAAGCAAATGGCACTTGTCCAAGTAGAGCAAAGGATTTCATCAATAGATGAGCTAAGTCAAGAGGCAAAGTTGAAGAAGAGGAATAAGGGATTCATAGCAGCAAAGTGGATATGTGGTCCAAAGAACTCTACCAGATCAAATAGGACACCAGGATTGTGAGTGATCTGATTGAGTTTCAGATGGTTGTCATGGAGAGGGATGGAGTTGTTGGCTGGTGATGGGAATTCATAGCAGGGTTTAGCGTCTTTCTAATACTTAATTGCAGGAAATTTCTGCTCATCCAGTGGTGAATAAGTAGAATAACAAGTAGAGAACATAAGGGATGCAGATGCAGGAGCCTGGAGCAAAAAACAAACTGCTGGAGGAACTCAGCAGGTCAGGCAGCATCTGTAGAGGGAAATGCACAGTCGACATTTCAAGTCAGGACCCTTCATCAGAACTGAAGGAGTTAGAGGGGAGCTAGACAATATAAAGAGGTGAGGGGGAGGGCAGGGCAAGGGCTGGCAAACGATAGGTGGATCCAGATAAGGGGGTGATTGGCAGATGGAATCAGGTGGGAGAGGGAAGAGTGGGAATAGTGACAGAGGCTGGGAGGTGATAGATGAGGCAACACAAGGCTGCAGGTTATGGAATCTGACAAGGTAGAACTTTTGTTAAAAAGCCTCATGAAGAAATTTACCTGAATTTCCTTCCTGTTATTTTACATGGCATCAAAAGAAATACTTAAATAACATATTAAATTATTAAGAAAACATCCCTGGCATTACTGAAGATGAGGGCATCCTCCTGGCTGAAATCTATCTTTCAACCAATATTCTTCAAGCAGATTTTCTGCTCATTACCTTGCTGATGCTCGTGGGACTTGCCGTACGTGTATTGTTGATTGCAATTCCCACATCACTGGTTGAGCACACTTCAAGGCAGCTGTTGCATAAAGCTGTGTGGTATAACTTGACATTTCTAGTTACTTTATGTTAAAACTTTATTAAAAAAAATGGAACTTCAATCAAGTTGCAACAACTGGCCCGTCAGCTTGCTTCTGTCATTTTCAATGTCACAATTCAAGATATCAAGCAATTGTATCAAGCAGGCAATGCTTAGTACCTGGTTCTGAGCAAACAGATGCAGAACAACAAATGCAAGTTATTAAACTAATAGGTGTCAGCCACTCACGTCAATGTTCAAATGCCAACCTGATTCCATAAAGCACAAGTGTGATGAGTGAGTGTGTTCAAGTGTTGCTGGAATGAGACAGAGCAATGAACCAAACCATTAAGCCCAACAGTTCCTTCTAGTATTTATGCCCCTAACAAACTTCCTCTCACCCTACCACTCTAATCCAATGGCACACTTTTTTTGTGTGAGATGGGCCAAGTTTACGATCGTAAACAATTGCAAGGGCCACTCACATGAAGGGAGATGTCTCAAACTTCCGGAGAGAGAAGTCCTTGCCACTGTCACTCTAAGTGAGCTCCGATATTGGGCTTCACATACAGTCCTGTGGCAGAGTGTCAACTTTCTACAATCTCCCAGCAAGTATATCAGGAAATCTGCCGGCTGAACCCATGTCAAATTTTGCCAGGCACAGGTTCAACGATTCCATTCATTTCAATAGAAAGGATAGCTCGAAGAGAAACTGGTAAGCTTCAGGTAATTTAAAATTTTTACATAACAGTTATATAAAATATGTTATCTCAATTTACCTGAATATAATTAATGGTGGCTATTGCTTTTAAGTGTTTTCTAGCACTTTAAGGATTTCTAATTTATAAAGAAATATTTAAATTACAGTCAAGCCCTGCACTAGAACACTGAACTGTACAGCACAGGAACAGGAACTTCACCCACAGTGTCTTTGCCATACATGATGCTGAATTAAACTAACTCTTTTCTGCCTGTACATGATCCACGTCACTCAATTCCTGCATATTCATGTGTCTACCTAACAGTCTCATAAAAGCCACTATTGTATCTACTTCTACCACTACCACTGGCAGCATTGTCCAGGCACTTACCACTCTCTGTATGAGAAAACTTACTCCACACATTTCCCTTAAACCTTCCCCCTCTCATGTCCTCTGGTATTTGACATTTCTACCCTGGGAAAACGATTCTGACCATCTAACCTATCTATGCCTCTCATAATTTTATAAACTACTATCAGGTGTCCTCTCAGCCTCCAACACTCCTGAGAAAACAACCAAGTTTTTCCAACCTCTCCTATAGCTTCTATACCCTCTAATCCAGGCAGTATCCTGGTATACCTCTTCCGTACCCACTCTGAAACTTCCACATCTTTTCTGTAATGGGGCAACCAGAATTTTACACAATACTCCAAGTGTGGCCTAACCAAAGTTTTATAAATGCAACATGACTTCCTTACTCTTATACTTAGTGCCCCAACCAATGAAGTCAAGCATGCCATGTACCTTCTTTAACACTGCATCTACTTGTGTGGCCACTCAGGGAGCTATGGACTTCGACCCCAAGATTCATCAATGCTGTTGAGGCTCCTGCCATTAACTGTATACTTTCCCCTTACATTTGATCTCCCAAAGTGCAACACCTCACACTTGCCCGGATTAAACACCACCTGCTATTTTTCCACCCATATCTGTAACTGATTGATATCCTGCTGTATCCTTTGACAACCTTCTTCACTGTCTACAACTCCACCAATCTTTATGTCATCTGCAAACTTACTAGCCCAACCATGTACATTTTCATCCAAGTCATTTATATACTTCACAAACAACAGAGGTCCCAGCACTGATCCCTGTGGAACACTGCTGGTCATGGACCTCCAGCCAGAAATAACAACCTTCCACCACTACCCACTGTCTTCCATGGGCAAGCCAATTCCAATAATATAACGGGGGGGGGGGGGGGGGGGGGGGTGTTCCCAGAAAACCACCCACTTAGTAATTTTCCATAACACGAAGGCACACCGTCTGCACGTGTCAAGAAATACAAGTTGACAAAAAAAATTGACACATAAATTCCATGAGAATGGATTTTTATTCCATATCTCAGATTTTTTGGTAGCAATTTCCATATGGGCAAATTTCCATTACCCTAACTGCAGTAGCACAGGGGATGTCTGTAATGAATTGTGAGTTTATCTATTAATTATTTTTTAATAGTTTTTTGATTCTTAGTGAATGACAGAGATAGGATGAACTGAACTATCCTCGGGTTAGATTCCCCAACATGGGCAATGTGTACCACATATATAACCCTATATTTCTATTCCCTTCTCCCTTGTATACTTGTCTAATTTCTCCTTAAACGTATTCACTTCAATGACTCTGTGCGGTGGTGGAGGCTGTATTTTCGTCATACCCTGAGCAAAGCGGTTTCTTCTGATCCTTGATTAGATTAATTTGTCACATTTATTTTTGGCCCCTAGTTTACAGCTCTCATGCAATAGAAATATTACATGCACGGGGATTAGGAAAGGAATAGGCCAAATGGAGATTGAAAAAACTGCACATGCTGGAAACCTAAAACAAAAACAGAAAGATGATTGCATGTTCTCCCATGGGGGTTTCCTCCCATATCCCAAAGAGTTGGTAGCTTACTCGGCCACTGGAAATTGCCGTGAGTGTAAGGGGGTGGTCAAACCTAGAGGGAGCTGATGGGAATGTGGGAAGAATTTTTAAAAATGGGATTAGTGAAAATGAGTGCTTGATGTTCTGTGCAGAATCAATGAGTTGAGGGGCCTGTTTCCATATCGTACTCTATGACTGAAATGCTGGAATGGAGACAAGAGTTCCTCTTTTGTTTGCACAGGTGGCTGTGTGCTCAAAGGTGACAAGGAGTGCTCCCCCTGACCCTGTTCCTGCCCCCAATGTTATTTAAAGTGATCAACTAGCCAGAGGTTAGTTGCTGGTTCATTTCTTCTGGCTGCTGCAATACCGATTGACTTTTCCCACAATTTTTTGTTGAATTCTGTTGTTTCAAGTTTCGATAGTTGACAGGGAGCAGTGCGGCAAGAGCTGAAGGAATTCTTTTGCTGGTTTCAAAGTTTCTGTGCAACCACATAATCCATCTGCCTTGCATAATTCGGGTGGATGCAGTATCTGCCTGCAGTTGACAGATTGGTGAGGCAACATCCTTGGTGAGGTGTAGGCATCTCATTTATCAGTCCTCGATGAGAACAGCAAAGGAGAATTGCTTCCTGACAGTACAACCTCAAAGTGATATAACTCCATGCCTGACCTTAAAGCGAAATAGTTCCATGCCTGAATCAATACGTGCTTCTTGATGAAAGGCTGACTGTGTGATCAAGTGATTCCACACACTGCATGATATGTACAGGCCAATCAAAAGGCATCAACTCACATCTTAACTGCTTCACAGCCAAAGACTGACAGCAGCAGTGAGCTGAAGAACATCACAGACGTACTGATGGGCAAAGTAAACCTGCCATTGCTGTGATGTGCACCAAATAAGACACAAGAGGTGCTTTCATCAAGGCATATAGAACAGTGAACACTGAGCAAGGAGGGAAAAACTCAAACAGGTCATGGTTGGGGAGACCAGCAAGGTTATAAATGGTCAAGTAGTGGGGTCTTTTCCTCATGCCTTTCTTTTTAGAAGAAATTTTGAAAGGGTGTAGTTAGGAATCAATATCAAATGATGCACTCAACTCTGTCTGGCATGCAGTGTACATAGAAAGACTGGCCTCACTACCTTTATTTGCAGTGCCTCCATATTGCTTCAGGTAGACTGCAGCATGTTCGCTTTGATCAAGGTCATAGCTAAGTAGTATTGGTAGTAACAGCAGTGCTTGAAACAAGCATTAGTTATGCAATGACCATTCAACACATCCACTGCCATCACTGATAGTATAGAATACACCCTGCCCAATCATGGACAAAGGCCGATTTGGACCCATGTAACTTACTGGGCCACTCCAGTGCTGTTTAAAGATGCATCTATGTCAAAGGAAGAGGGAAACTCTGCAGACACTGATTAAAATAAAGCTAATTAGCATACCTCATCTCTTGCTGACTTTAATAGACTTAGCATTCAGAGATAAGCAACAGCTTACTGCTTTCCTTTTAGATTGAAACCAAAATTTTCTTTGCCTCAACTTTCTCCCATGACCTCACTCTCCATTGGTTCTTCCCACCCTGCGTTCTACAGTTTCCTTACAATCCCATTTCTTATGCTGTATTTTAAATCTTCAAATCCTTCCCAAATTAATTCACTATCTGCTTGCTGTTCAGCACTGAATTGCATGAAGCAGATTGAGGTGATATTTTACAGACATATCATTATAAATCCAATTTTACTGTGGTATTGTTATAGACTGCCAAATGTTTTAAAATTCATCTTGAGATATGGACATCTCTGGGAAGGCCTGCAATAAGGAACCATTAACAGACAAGGTGGGTTCTTTCCAACAATCTAAAAGCTTCTTGGCCACCTATATTGATACTAGACTGTTACCTCCAAATTTGTTTACCTAAATCTAAATTCTTCATATTACCATGCTAAGATTTGAAATCACATTCTTTGGATTAATGGTCCAGGCCTCTGGGCTATTGATTCAGTTAAACGGCCATGACATTATCATAGCCTTGTTTATGTTACAGACCCTCCTCAGCTTACGAACACCCAACTTATGGACACTCTATACATAGTGAACAAGTTCCCATAAATATTATTATATTCAAACCAGATCCAGTCATAGTGAGTTATAGAGCCATAGAGCCATACAGCACAGATACAGGCCCTTCGGCCCAACGAGTCCATGCCAACCATGGTGCCCACCCAACGAGTCCCAATTTCCTGCATCTGGCCCATATCCCTCTAAGTCCCTCCCCTGCATGTACTTATCCAAGTTCTTCTTAAATGATACTATTGTACCTGCCTCAACCACTTCCTCTGGTTCCATGTACTCATCAGCCTCTGCATGGAAAAGTTGCCCCTCAAGTCCCTTTTAAATCTTTCCCCTCTCACCCTAAATCTATGCCTCCTAGTTTTGGACTCCCCTACCCTGGGAAAAAGACTGCTACCGTCCATCTTATCTATGCCCCTCATGATTTTATAAGATCACCCCTCATTCTCCTACGCATCAGGGAATAAAGATCTAGCCTGGCCAACCTCCCCCTATAACTCAGGCCCTCTAGTCCTGGTAACATCCTCGTAAATCTTTCCTGCACTCTTTCCAGTTTAACCACGTCTTTCCTATAACAGACTGACCAAAACTGTACACGGTACTCCAAATGCTGCCTCACCAACAACTTATACATAGTGTCCCAACTCCTATACTCAGTGCCCTGACTGATGAAGGCCAGCGTGCTAAATGCCTTTTTCACCACCCTGTCCACCTGTGATGTTGCTTTCAACAAACAATGCACTTGGACTTCTGGGTCCCTCTGTTGAAGAAGAAAAAACCTGCTTACGTATAACCTCCCCACAGTAATCAAGCACCGTTGTCTCTTAAGAACACATGCTGTCAGTTTCACCAAAGAGGCCACTTAAGTCAGTTGCTTTGGAAATTGACAAGCAATCACCTCTATTGATACATGTACTATACTCAATTAAACAATGTAACAGCAACTGATACTTCAAGCCCATTGAAACTAGCCATTGAGCGTGGGACATCCTGATTCTGTACCATTGTAACTAGACAAGGAAAGACAGTAATTAAATGTTCACGTTAACTGGGCCTCATCAACACCATTCATAGCAATACTCTGGAGGTATTGAGTGATTTTGTTGTATTTTCTAACTTACAGACAATAATGAATTATGGATGTCTGTAAAAACAGAACCTGGTCGTTACTGAGGGACGGCCTGTATAGGCAAAAAAAAAGTAAGAAACTTGCCCTTAAAAATGACTGAGAGCTTTTGGACATTTGATCTCCTGAAAGTGCCAACTCTCGCAGGGCCACACAAACACTGGCACTCTCCAACTACCCTGGCCAAAAAGCACAGACAGCAGGGATCTTGGACTATTCAATCATAGAGGACTGAAAGCTTAGCCCAATCCCATGTCAGTCCAATATCCCAATACAGACCATCCCCAGCAAGCCTCTCTCTACAACAATGAGGAGGAGGAAATATGATGGATTATTTCTCATTCATCCAGTGAAAACACAGAAGCTAACCACCATCTTGTTTGAGATAAGCTAACTGACCACAGACTGGGGATGTAATCATCACCGTCTGGAATAAAAAGGCCATGCCATATGGTGCCATATTTGTATATAAAGATGGCTTTGTGTTTGAAGTCCTTCATGTACTGGCCTCTCTATTTCTGTAACCTCTCACAGCCAAGTGAGCCTGTGGATCTCTGCATTCCACAAATTCAAGCCTCTTCTGCATCCATAAGTTTGAGTATTCCCCTATTGGCCTTCAGTTGCCTTGCTCACCTTACACACTGCAATTCCAAAATTCCTTACCTTTCTCTACGTTTTATTTTAAAGAACTTAAATCTACTTTTATATCCATGTCTTCGGCCCCCTACCTTAAAGTTTCCTTCCGTGCACCAGTGTCAAATTTCAGTTGAAAAACCTTAAGATATCTTACTATGTTGAAAGCAGTATATAAACCCAAGTTGTGGTTGTGTTGCTGACACTACAAACAGCCCAGGAGATTAAAATAGACTGTTTAAGCAAAGGTTCAAAATCTACTTATGGTTTTGCCGGTTGTTGCCAGGTAAATACATAGGCCAAAGCCTTGTATACAAGTAACTCCAATTTTATAAGCAGCTTGCAGTCATGGGCAATAGAAATGCTCCTTCAAGGGAATCCCACACTTCAGGTATTCAGTAATTGCTCAAACATGGCAAAATAACATGATCAGTTCTGAGTCTCCACCAGAAAGAAATGGGAAGGAATCGGTCCCTCTCCCCCTGGGATTTTCAAAGTAAGGTGAAAACTCAAGTTCAATACACACACAAGTTAATGAAAAATCCTGCCAGCCCCAAGGATTATAGAAGTGCACCATCCACAGAGCTGGGAAAGTGTTGACATAGTACATTGGCAACATATTTTTAAACCAAGCTGTCCACACAGGAGATAAACTAGAGTTTATTTGAAGGATGAAACTGTGTAATGAACACAAGATAACAAGTTGAAACAGAAACTAGACAGCTGGGAAGTGCAAACAAGTTTCAATGGTCTGACCGAAACTACTTCTCACAGCTCCATTACTGTGTCAGCAGAATGCCCGTGCAGCACAGCTCAGGTTAAAGTAAACTATGAAATGTTGGATTGTGTTCAATTTACTCTTTGGCCTGGCTCCCCTCTAGCTAGCTCTGTAATATCCTCCAGCCATATACAAGAACTGCCCTTTCTTCTAATTCTGATTTCTTATGCATGACCAATTCTTACCTCTTTGGTTTTTAGGTTCTAATATTTGGAATTCTTTCCTTAAGTCTTCCCAGCTTTGCATCGGTCTCCTACTATGAGATGTTCCTTCATGCCTTTTTTTGACTAAACTTTTAATCACTTGTTTGACCTCACTTAGTGCGCTGCTTTGAGCCTTCAGATTAGGAAAAGGATAAACAGTGGAGAAAGTTGTTTTTTGACAAGGAATGCCAGGACAGTTAAATACCTTGGAAGATCTATGGGGTGGAGTTAAAACAAATGTTTCCACTTGTCTGAGAAGATCAGAACTAATCCTTGTGTTCAGAAAGCTATTATACATCCATTAAGACTGCAGAATAAGTTTCTTCAAGGCAAGAGTGGTAAAAATATGGAATTACACAACACATGTAATGACTGGGGCAATTATTTTGCTTCCCTGTAATGAATCCATACCAAAGGAGAAAAGAATACAAAGATAAATGGATATGAAGGAAGCTAGAAATGGCTCGTGAAGAACATAAGCATTACATAGGCTCATTTCAATGCTGTAAGAAAAATCCCTTTAATTGCATGAAAATTTAGACTTATTTTGAATTGTCCCCAACTCATTGTAAAATCATTGTTTTACATTCAGTGCATGTACATTATACATTGATGAGAAATCAGAACAATTGTTTCACAAATGTAAATCTGGTATCAAACAGATGACATAAAGGAAGTATGGATATTAAATAAGTTTAACTGCCAGGCAGCTTTAAAGATATTACAATGAAATGTGTTTGGGTAGATGAATCCACAGTGTGCCTTGTACACCAGAGTTGTATTCCAGATAATTAATCCAAGAATAACATATTAGAGTATACCTGTCAAGAATATTGCTTTCTAGTATATCAATAAAAGGTGAAATGTTGTGTTCGAGCACATTACTGCAAGACATGTTAAAATACATTATTCCAGATTTAAATGAAAACAAAACATACTGGAAATCTGAAAGTAAATCAGAAAATACTAGAGATGCTCAACAGGTCAGGCAGCAGCTGTGGATGGAGAAACAGAATTGACTTTTCAGGTCAATGACCCTTCATCAGAACTAGGAAACGTTAGAAATCAGACATGAGGTGGGTGGAGAGAACAAAGGGGATTTTTGTGAGAGACACAAATGGTGTTGGCATTCATTAAAGGCCTGTTAATCACAGCTCCATTTGTAGGAGGTGCAAAAAAAGATGAACAAGAAGAGGAAAAATGCTGGAACTATGAAATACAAAACACTGCAGTTGTTGAAAGTCTGAAATCGAATATTCATCAGATCAGGCAGTAGCTGTGGAGAGAGATAAAGTGAGTGAAGGTTGCAAGTTAGTGACCTTTCAACAGAACCCGCCGATCCTTAGACAAACTGGAAAGGTTGGTTATCTGAAATTGTTGCTCCCAAGAACCACAACATGCCTGGTCAGTAAACAGGATGCTGTAAAACTTGATCTTGCCTTGGGCTCTATTGAAATAATGCCACCGGCAAAAGATGGAGAGGTCAGAATGGGAGGAGAAAAGAGATTTAAAGTGAAACATAACAGGACATTATAAATTGTTCATTCCTTCTCTGACTGCCTGGTTCACTCCTCCACCTCCACTACTCACAGCACTTTTCCACTCAACTGGAGGAGATGCAATACCTGTCCTTTTACCCCTTCCCTTCTCACCATTAAGGGATTCAAATACTCCTTCCAGATGAAACACAGGTTCACTTGTACCTATTCCAGTTCAGTGCAAAGCATTCAGTGCTCACAGTGTGGTCTGCTCTGCATGGGGGAAACTGCTTTGCTGAACACCTTTGCTTAGTCTACAAGGGTAACGCTAAGCTTCAGCTCCCTGTCACTTTAGTTCTCTATCCCATTCCCACTGTATCCTTTGGCTACTTACATGGTTCCAACAAAGCCAAACATAAGTTCAAGGGTCTAGGAACTTTACAGGCCTCAGGACTCTATAATGAATTCAACAAGTTTAAACAACCAGCTTTTTCAGTGTGTTCCAAAATGAGCCAGTTCTGGTGTAAGGTTATCAGCCTATAACATAATTCCGTTTTCCCTTTCCCCATAGATGTTACCTGACCTGCTGGGTATTCCAACACTCTCTTTTATTTCCTTTACTTCGACTGTATTGTTATGCATCTCAGAGATCCAACATTGTTTTTCATTCATCACCTTCTATTTGCACCTCCTACAGACAGGTCATCTGCCATTAGCAAGCCTTTACCATTTCTCTCAACCAACACAATGTGTGTCAATAGGTCTCTCTTGGTTGCCACATGATCACAGACGGTCCCCTTCATTCCCTCACCCTTCTCTGCAACTTAAAATGTGGCCAATTTCTACATTTTCGTAGTCCCTGGATGCTGTCCGACCTGTGAAGTGTTTCCCATATTTTCTATGTTGCATTCAAGTACATTGCTCCAGCTTAACGCATTCAATTGCAGCGAACTATCCATCACCAAGGTTGTACTCCAGTGCATCATTCCAATGCATGGTGCTGTGTTCCAGTGCATTATTCCAATGTAAGGCATTGCAATTCTGTACGTTATTCCAGCAGAAGGTGACCCAATATTCCATTGCAACATACTGTATTCCAGTGCATTATTCTGATGCAAGGTGTTGCAATCCTGTACATTATTCCAACAGGAGGTAATCCAATACATTATTCCAGCACAAGGTATTGTATTCCAATAAGGTATTGCAAATAAGTACATTAATCCAACAGAAGGTATTATATTACTCCAAAGAAAGGCATTGTATTCCAGCGGTTTATGCCCAGGCAAGATGTTTTGTTCCAGAACATTATTCCTACATCAAGCATCATATTCCAGTGCAGTTATCCATTGTCAGGCATTATATTCCAGGCTGTTAATCCAGTAGGAGCTGTTCCAGTTCATTTCCCAAGTAAGGTGTCACTTTCCCATACATTACTGCAACCCATGCCATACTTCAGTACAGTATTCCAGTTTGCGGTATTGTATTCCACAAGTAATTCTGATGCCAGGTGTAAGATTCCAGTGCCATATTCCAATACATGGTGTTGTGTTCAGTGCATTATTCCACCATTTTATTCCAGATGATGTAGTTCAGTACATCTCCAATATAAGGTGTTGTATTCGTTACAGCACTCCAACACGTCATGCTCCAGCATATTATTCCAACGTGTTACATTAAGTACACTATTCCAACACAGGATGTTCCAGTACATTATTCCAATCATTATAACACCCCCAGTACACAAATCCAATTTGAGACGCTGTTATAATGCATTATCCCGACATGTACTTTGTTCCAGTATGGTATTCCAAAACCTGCCAGGTTTCAGTACATTTCCAAGATGAAGTTTTCCAGAACATTACTCCAACACGAACTGTTGTACTTCAGTATATCAGTCAAAGATGGGGAGTTTTGTTTCGGAGTGCCATTGCAAATGGCTGGAAGCAGCCAGTCATCTATCTTTTAATGCTGATGTCACTCGATATCAATCTGCATCAACAAGCATGGAGAGTCACACAACTAAAATGGTACATACAGAATAATTCCTCCAAACAGGGTTTGCTTGATATATTATATAACAAGGTCTGAATATAACAGCTCAATCATCCTTACACTTTCTGTAGTATGACTGGCATCATGTTTATTTGTCAACTTGAACTGCACTTTCTCTGTTACTGTAACACTATATTCTACATTCTGTTGTTGTTTTCCATTTATACTATCTCAATGTACTTATGGTATGGAATTATCTGTCTGGATGGCATGCAAACAAAAGCTTTTCACTGTATCTTGGTACATGTGACAATAATAAACCAATTACCAATGCTTATGAATACTGAGCTTAGGTTATTTTGCTTGTAATCACAACACTATCGCAAGTAATGTTGGACGAAAGGACAGCTCACAAATTTTCCAAGTAACAGTTTCCAACAATATTTCTGGAGAATAAGAGGCTGCTTGGAGTGTGCAAAAGAAATATAAATTGCACAGCACGAGGAACCTAATTTTACAAATCACCTGAAGAGCAGCAGCACATTACACGTATGAACACAAGGTATAAACATTTTCTCCTTTGTTATACACAGAAAATATAATGCATATAAGCTGCAGACAGCAATCATCTAAAAATGATATCAATAGAATCAAAGATGAGCGAGCAAGCTGTGCAGGGCTTCGGAGAAGGCGAAAGAAAACTCCATTCAATTTGCTCTTAAAGGTTTCCCTTAAAATAAGAAAATGAATTTATTATTTTCTAATTCTATTATAAGTTTTGGATATACACTGGTGGTGAGGATTAAAGTTAAAAACTACAGGCAGCTCCAACAGTGCTGTATTCTAATAACTCCCTGTGAAGCAATTTACATTTCTAGTTTACTGCATTTTGACAACCTCATAGCGTAAGATGTAAAAGAAATGATATTGTTGCCAGCAGGGAATTTTAGTCTTCTGCAAATCCTGTGGTCAGTGGGCTGAGTAAAAATATATATATTTCTATGTATTTATTTTTTTCTTTGAATCCAAGCTTAGAATAGGATCAATTTCAGCAAGAAATACAGGTTGCATTAATTCAGTTCTGAAAACAGTGTATTATTCCTTCCTTGATATTTTATACCAACTTCCCCCCCCCCCCCCATTTAGAATAGTTCACTTCATGGCTTCACTTCCCACATCAGCTTTTTTTTACAACAAGTATTCATTATTCCAGTAAATCAATGTTTATTCCAACAGCTACATTTTAAAAAATTCACCATGTATCTGTTGATTATGGAGGCGTCTGCTTGCTGCCTGTGCTTTTTAATCAAGAGTTAACAGTGCTTTGTAGACTGTTGACTGTTTGTGATGGTTTGTAAATGTCTGCTAAACTCCACTTGCCAGTATTGATGAAAGGTCATCATCCTGAACAGTTAACTCTGTTTCTCACTCCACGAATGCTGCCTGACCCGTTTGGTACTTCCAGCATTTTCCGTTCTGTTTCTGATTTCCAGTATCTGCAGTATTTGAGTGTATTGCCTATTGAATTACTTTTTTTGTTATTTATATACATAAGTGATCAATAACATTCATATGTCTCAGTATCTGGTAGACCAAAAAATTATCTCCATTTCCTTTTCCAATCTCAGCAAATATGGAGAACAAATAGAGCAGTTAGATCATCATAACCTGATCGATACGCAATAATTCACTTTCCTCTGTTCACAAGATCACAAGACAGGGGAGCAGAAGTAGGCCATTTGGCCCATCGAGTCTGCTCCAAGGAAAAGGGAAAAAAGAAGAAGAAATGAGAAATTGGGGGGTGGGGGCAGGTGAAAAAAAAACTATTCTAACCCCAATTTCCAGCCTTATCCCCATATCCCTTGATACCCCGACTATTTAGATATCTACCTATCTCTTCCTTAAACGCCTCCAATGATCTGGCCTCCACTGCTGTACCTGCCGAGGAATTCCACAAATTCACCACCCTCTGGCTAAAGAAATTTCTCCTCATCTCTGTTTTAAACCTGTACCCTCTAATTCTAAGATTGTGCCCTCTGGTCCTGGATTCACCCACCAAGGGAAGCAGCCTAGCCATATCTACTCTGTCCAATCCTTTCAACATTTTAAATGTCTCTATGAGGTCCCCTCTCATTCTTCTGTACTCCAGTGAGTACAGTCCAAGAGCCGACAAACGCTCATCATACGTAAGCCCTTTCATTCAGGGAATCATCCTCGTAAATCTCACACTTACATCACACAGTTGTTCAAATATATTTTAAATTGCTAATTTTATGCATTATAAATTAAAGCTGAGTTTTAACATTGAAAAACAAGTTATTACATGAGCAAACACATACAAAATGCTGCAGGAACTCAGCAGGTCAGGCAGCATCTATGGAGGGAAATGAACAGTCGACATTTCATGCCGAGACCCTTCATCAGGAGTGGAAACAGGGCAGAAGCCGGAATAAAAGAGTGGGGGGAGTGAGGAGGATCACGAGCTGGTGGGTGATAGGTGAATCCAGGTGAGAAGGGGAAGGTAGGTAGGTGGGGTGGGAGGGGAGAGTGGGAATGATGTGAGAAGCTGGAAAATGATAGGTGGAAGATTCAAAGGGCTGAACAAGGTGGAATCCAATAGGAGAGGACAGTATACCATGGAATAAAGGGAAGGAGGTGGGGAACCAGAGGGAGGAAGGTGTGGGTGATGGGCGGGTTGTGAGGGCAGGGGAGGGGAAAGAGAAGGGGTAAATGGGCCAGAGGGATAAGGGAAAACAAAGGGGAGGGGGAAACAGAGGGGAGTGGTTATTGGAAGTGAGAGAAATCAATGTTGATGCCGTCAGGTTGGAGACTACCAAGTTGGAATATGAGGTGTTGTTCCCCTAATCTGCATCTAGTCTCAACTTGGTAGTAGGGGAGGCCATGGACTGACATGTCAGTGTGGGAACGGGAAGTGGAATTAAAATGGCTGTCCACCAGGAGATGCTGTCTGTTATGGCGGATGGATCGAAGGTGCTGGACGAAGCAATCCTCCAATCTGCGTTGGGTCTCACCGATGTAGAGGAGACCACATGGGGAGCACCAGATGCAATAAATGATACTGATGCATTCACATGAAGTGAATTGTGTTATTACATGAGAATGCAGATGTGCTTTCTTAAAGAGAGGGTATTAGTAATTATTATTGTTTTTTTATGTAGAAAAAGTAAATAAATTATTTTGTCACAATGGAAGATACAATACTTCACAGTTAAATTAAGTATTAAGAGAACAATGTAGCAATACCGGAAACTAAAACAGAAAATGCTGGAAATACTCAGCAGAACAGGAAGCATCAATGGCAAAGGAAGATGAGTTAATGTTTCAGGTTAATGACCCCTCATCAGAACTGTTTCTCTCTCCAGAGAAGCTTCCTGACCTACTGAGTATCTCCTGTATTTTGTGCCTTTATTTCAGATTGCCATCATCTGCAGTTTTTGTTTTTGCATTTATATTCAACACACAAGATTTTGTAAGAAGCATCAATGCATAGGTGTCTAATAACAAAGCTAAAAGTATGAAGATGTTTACTCAGCCACACTGGCTGAACAGCCTCAGCTTTTTCAATGCAGAAAACACAAGAAAGAAAACTACAATTATTTAAGGGATTGAACAAACAAGGTGAACACTTCCAGGATTTCTCATCATTTTCTATATATTGTCCAAATTTTACATTTTCCAGACTGCAGATGCTGGAATCTGGAGCAACAAACAATCTGCTGGAGGAACTGTTTTGGGTCGAAAACCTACATCATGGACAATTCCTTTCCCCTCACAGATGCTTCTCAACCCATTGAGTTTTTCCAGCAAATTGTTGCTTACATTTTCCAGACCTGCATAATCTAATTACAATTAACTTTGCAGCATTTCATTCAACAGCCACTGTTTTGATCTTGGACAGCGCCATAATTGAAGATTAACCACCACTTGACTAATCTAAACCTCATTTTGTAAATGGTGGATGATATTTCAGACCAGAGCCACATGCGGGAGTTTAAATTTGCTGCTTAAAAACACAGGCACTCATTTCCTTAACAATATGGACAGAAGTAGAGATACATATCCACAACCTTACAACATACATTTTTATTAGTAAGAAGTTTTTATGTTCTCCCTGTGTCTATGTAGGTTTCTTCCAGGTGCTCCGGTTTCCTCCCACATTCCAAAGACATACAGGTTAGGAAGTTGTGGGCATGCTACGTTGACGCCGGAAGCATGGCGACACTTGCGGACTGCCCCCAGAACATTCTACACAAAAGATGCATTTCACTGTGTGTTTCACTGTACATGTGACTAATAAAGAAATCTTGTCTTATCTCAACTGGGGCGGTAGGGACTCATGTCGTCACTTGCTTCCACTACCCACTCCCCATCTTGCTCATGATCTGCTTTACACTACATTCACATGAAAAATTAAACGCCTTTGCAAAGCAATTTTAATTTCATACACCATGCTAAGATCCTAGAGTGTAAATCAAGTGCCAAGGTTCAGTTGAACTCTGAAGTGAAATGGAAATGAGTAATACTCTCCAAGTTCAAGTTGCACTTACACTATAACTATCGTGTCAGTCTAAGCCAAAAAGGCTTTGTAATTTTTTTTATTTTACTTACAGCGTGGTAACAGGCCCTTGCTGCCCAACGAGTCCGCGCCGCCCATTTTAAACCCAAATTAACCTACCCGTACGTCTTTGGAATGTGGGAGGAAACCGGAGCACCTGGAGGAAACCCACACAGACACGGGAGAACGTACAAACTCCTTACAATCAGCGACGGGAATCAAACACCGATCGCTGCGCTGTAATAGCGTCGCGCTAACCGCTAAGCTGCAGATGTAGTGTTCATGAATCTTGCATGGAAAAACATTAGTGACCTGGTCAAGAAAGAGTGAAATTCCTGTATTTTGGATGAACATACAAACCTGGAGCGCAGTTCAAAGTAGATACTGTACACAGAGTTCAGCAGCCACTATAAACTAAAAAAAAATGCTTGGGCACAATCAGCATCTGATCCCTTTCAAAGTGCATTACATTTTAGCAATACGTACCAGTCTGCAATAGGCTTTGCAATATTTACAGGCAAACCAACTCTGAGCCTTCTCTGGAATGTTATGCCAGAGGGTGACAGTCCATAAAATTTGCAGGATTACATAATCTGATTTATACTGCACTAATGTTTGGCCTTGGAGTATTCCACATTGGATAAATAATGAATACATGTTTTAACAATGCCCTTTGCATGACAGAATTTCTCAAAAGTATTTAATACAGTAAATTACATTTTTCATATTCAACTTATTCAACTTGTTTATATCCAAGTAAAATAGTACAGCCTGCACGTGCTTCAAAGATCTTTAGCTTTGAACGTATCAATTACCACAGGTTTTACCACAAGTGGCTATGGTCATTAACACCATCATTAAACACAGCTATAAAATACCGTTACATCATTCACCGAAATACTGCAAAATAGCATACATATTCTCATGTAGCTGAAAGATTCAGATTGGTTTTCGAGTTCTAGAAAAGCGATGCTGCAATGGCTGAATCACTTTAATTGATGTTAACTTAAACCACTGTCTGAAACAGTAATCAAATTGCCTAAAGCTACTTGTTGTGGAAAAGGGGCCAAAGTGCTTGAGGAAATTTATCTCCATGTCAACAACAACATCAACATATGGCAAACTGTATGATGTGTTTCATGAAAGAATTGTCAAACAAATAATAAAATATTAGGGAGAGTAACAAAAAACTTGATCAAAGATGAAAGTTCTGAAGAGTGTCTCATAAGTGGAAAGAGAGGAGAGGAAAAAAGACAGAGAGGCTTGTTGAGGGAATTCCTTTTGTTTGGACCATTGTATGTCAACAAACCTAGTGGTGATGGAATCAGTGAATGGAGAGTAGATCAAGGCAGGTTGTCCATGAGTGAAAATCCAGAGGTAGCAAGGTCAAGCTGAGGTGGAGCAGAGTTGACCAATGTCGTGGAGGTGAAAGACAGGCCAAACAATTGCACATCTGTGGTTTAAAGCTCATCACTGGGTTCAAATATGATACAAAGGTTGCATTTGGCTTATTTTCAGGCAAATGTCAAGGAGAGGGGCGAAGTCAGTAGCTAGGGGATAGAATTTATGACAGAAAAGAAGAGAATGGTTTCAATCTTCCTGATATTTAGCTGGATAAAACTTCTGCTCATCCCGTGGAGCATGTTAGACAAATAGGCTAACAAGTTAGAAACAGACGAGAGGTCAAGAGATGGAGGTGTGGAAGAACTGGGTGTCCGCAACATCTATTTGAAACCTTTCAGATGAAATTGTTGAGGAATAACATGGGTGAGAATTAGGAGGGGTCTGAGGATAGGCCATTTGAAACATTGGAGGTAATAATGAGGGCACAAGAAGAGAAGTCATAGCAGGTGATTCTCTAGTTATGATTAGATAGATAACATGGTGCCTACCCAGCTGGATAACTATGGAGAGGAGGCAGAGAAGAAAGGTGTCATCAACCATCTCAAAGTTGAATTGTGAAAGACATGGAGGAACAGAAATCAAAGTGTGGACTACCCCAAATAGTTTTCAACAGAGCAAAGCAAATGTCACCAAGTTATATTCTCTGTTCATGCCACTAACTGTTGAAGTGGACTCATTTTCTTCAAATCAAACAAGTACCAAAACAACTTGCCATGAAATCATTCTGCATTGATTCAGCCAATTAATCTGTACTAATCTTTTATATCTATGGTAGATGGCATATTTTACAACTTCATTACAACATATCGCCTGCACCAACTGATCTGTTAAGCTCCTATATGGTAGCCTTAGGGATGCTTCAACACATGCTTTTTGGGTTCAACATAGTTCACCACCTTAGCAAATAAGCACCAAGAAATTAGTCAAATTCAAAGGCTTTTCATATGTAGACCAGTCATGAAGAAGCAATGGCTTTGAAATGAATATACGTATGAAGAAATGGTGTCAGACCTGAAAACCAGGCAAACTAAATCAGTTTGGATATCTGTTTAATATCTGATGAGTAGCAGTTCAATTTCTCATTCTAATTATCCTACATAATCTACCCAAGACATTATTAACATTTATTCAATTCTGACTAATCTTATTCAGCCACTTTTAAATGCTGCAGTTGGAAGTAATATCCCTTCAGGTTTTATATATCTTGCACAGTTAGATTGCTTAATGATAGAGCAGGGGAATGTCAAGTAGTCTTTCAATTGCTGCATTATATATGGAAGTAACCTTGATGAATTTAATATGGACTTTCCTTCTAGCAAACTTTCAAATGTTGAATAATTTTTAAACTTCACAAAATATTTCAAAAAGTTGGAAACAACTAATTGCTAAGAGATTTTATGCAGTTATGAAGCAGAGGGAAGAGTCCAGACTTGATATTTGATCTGGACCCATTTAGCTGGTCTCAGCCAACATAGTGCCAAATTAAGTTCAAGACTCTTGGAGTCATGGGATGAACATTGGCCAGGGTTCAGGTCCTGATCACTATTGTGTGTGTGTGTGTGTGTGTGTGTGTGTGTGTGTGTGTGTGTGTGTGTGTGTGTGTGTGTGTGTGTGTGTGTGTGTGTGTGTGTGTGTGTGTGTGTGTGTGTGTGTGTGTGTGTGGCCGTAAGGTGAGAAAGAATTCAGGCACGGATACTTCAGCTCTTACACCATCAACACACAGATGATTAAAGGCTAGTTAGGCAAAGTACCAGAGAGTGGCAGTGGTGCAGCTAGTAGAGCTGCTGCCTCACAGTTCCAGTGATTCAGATTCAATCCCAACCTCTGGTGCTATCCATATGGAGTTTGCAAATTGTCCCTGTAACTGTGTGGGTTTCCTCCAGATTCCTCCCATATGCCTCTAGTGTAATGTGGGTGGTAGTATTGATGAGAATGTGGCAAGAATAAGCATAGGGAAAACTGGTGGTGAATGAGCATAGACCTAATGGGCCAAATGACCTCCTTTTATACCACAGAAAAATATAGAATGTATGGAAATACAAGGTCAGCTGTGAAGTTGTATCCCAGCAGGGAGTCAATGAGTCCAGGAGAGGAAGGAAAAAATCTGACAGGGGAAAATATCGCTCCAAAATGTGTAAGCTGATTGGAAAATGCAGTTTGTTAGCCTATTCCTGTGCCCTTTGTTTCATTCCACTAAAACCTATTATTTTGTTATTATAACCATGAGCAAAGCAGATCAGGCACCCGTTATACCAACAGAATTGTAACATATCATGTCTGGCAGGCAGCTGATGTGTTATCTGCAATGTATCATCAAGTAGTGTGTACTGGTCTACTCCTTCATCAACCAGCATAAGGAATCTTTATACAAAAATGATCTTTTCCAGGTCTTTTACCTTTTTCCCCAAGGTAGAAATGTAAGTGCTGGAGGACATGCATTTAAGGTGAGAGGGGGAAAGTTGAAAAGAGATTTGTGGGGCAAGTTTTTTTTACACACAGAGAGTGGAAGGTGCCTGAATGGGCTACCAGGGATACTGGTGGAAACAGATTATATAGTGGCATTTAAGAGGCTGTTAGACACATGAATATGCAGGGAATGGAGGGATATGGATCACGTGCAGGCAGAAGAGATTTAGTTTAATCTGGCAGCATGCTTGGCACAGACCTCATGGGCTGAAGGGCCTGTTCCTGTGCTGTACCGTTCTATGATTGCTGTCTTCCACAATTGATAGTTCAAGCTCAGAGGCTTCCTACATTTAATGTGTACACGTGGAAGAAGTTCAGGACAACTGGATTCATACTTCTCACAACATGGGAGGAGGCCAGTCAGCTCATTGAGTCTATGCTGGCTCTCAGAGCAATCCCATCAAATCACATTCCCTCAGTTATTTCCCAGTAACCTCTCTTATATGCCTATCCACTTCCCCCCCATCTGCACGCCAACAATTCTCCTGCCCCTCAGCTACACTAGAGTTGACATACAAAAGCCAAATAATCTATGAGCATGTGTCCAGTATGCAAGAGGAAACCAGAGAACCCAGGGGAAAACGCATACCATCACAGAGAGAACCTGCAAACTCCACACAGGCAGCACCAGAGGTCAGGACTGAACCTGGATCCCCAGAGCTGGGAGCTAGCAACGCTAAATATTGTGCCGCCGTACCACCCATATTAATCACAGCAATCATGCTGCCCAAATTAAAAATCTGATTCTAAATGAGAACTGCCTTTCCCAATTAAATATGTGGCAAAACATGTGGTTTATGGAAGAAAGATTTTTTAAAAAAAACTGCAGATGCTGGAAATCTGAAACAAAAGCTAGGGCTTTTCTCTTTGGAGAGAAGGAGGATGAGAGGTGACTTGATAGAGGTTTACAAGACGATAAGAGGCATAGATCGAGTGGATAGTCAGAGACTTTTTCCCAGTGTGACAATGGCTAACACAAGGGGATATAATTTTAAGGTGATTGGAGGAATGTATAAGGGGGATGTCGGGGTAAGTTTTTGTTTTTCACAGAGTGTGGTGGGTGCATGGAACGCACTGCTGGCAGAGGTTGTGGGAGCAGATACATTAGGGGCATTTAAGAGACTCTTAGATAGACACATGAACGATAGAAAAATGGAGGACTATGTGGGATGGAAGAGTTAGATAGATCTTAGAGCAGGATAAAATGTTGGCACAACATTGTGGGCCAAAGGGCCTGTACTATGCTGTAGTGTTCTATGTTCTAAAAACAGAAAATGCTGTAAATGCTCAAGCAGGTCAGGCCACATTTGTGGGAAGAGAAACAGAGTCAATGTTTTGGATTGGAGACCCTTCGTTGAAACATAAAAAAGACAAAAGGAGCTCATAAAGCTGCAGAGGGGGATGTTTCTGATAGGGTAAAACTGGGTTGACCATGGGGATAAGCTGTAAACAAGGTTATCTGGTTAATGAGTGAATGGGATGTCCTCCACTCCCAGAAAAGGAAGGAAGAAAAAACAAGCCGAGCTAATATTACAGATAAGTGACTGATATAGACTGAGAAATCAAGTTACTTGAAGTTGTAGAATTCAGTATCAAGTCCAGAAGGCTGCAATATGAGCCATATCGCCAGACGAATTCTACAACTTCATAGAACTTGATTTCTCGGTTCTTGTCAGTCATCCATCTATAATATTAGCTCAGCTTGTTTTTATTTTCCTTTCTAAGAGTGGAGAATAGTTACAAACAAATTATGTACCTCAGTTCATTCTCAGTCATTTAAAGAAATTCACACATCAGGTTTGATGAGAGCAGAATAAGATAATTCTAAGAATAGCACTCCACAATGTTCAGCTTTTAAAATCTGAACAAAATTCATTCTGTTACAGAGGGCAACATCTTTGCAATTCATTCTGGAAGTAATGAATATTGTTAGAAGTTTATAATTGATAGTCCATAAGAAAATTAAGATCCTCCCTGTTTGAGATCTTTATTTAATTTGAATGAGACACAAGTGACCATAGCTACAAGGAACATTACATCATTTTGGGATTTTTAAAGCAACACTATCGTCATGGAAACCTCCTCCTATTGTTTCTGCTCATGCTCTACTGACATAAATCACATAGAAACATATCACCATGTAATTTGTGTGTGATGTCATAATCTCGCAAGTCGACTGCCAGTTTTTCCTTACTCCCCCAGCAAAAGTACATTCAGCAGGCAGGTTTTTCACTGACCATGTTTATTGCTAAGGTATATGATGTGGAAGAAAATAGTGTTATAGTGATGGTACACAAGTTTCCAAATGCATAAAGCACATCCCTACCAAATTACTGATAATTATTTTCAATAGCTGAAAACCATCCTGCACAAGCACTGATGTGAAACATTTAGTTTGTATAAAAATCAAAGGCTTAAAATGGGGCATTATTTTCAGTGTTACAAATGCCAATGCACCTCTGATTTTGTTTGCAGCTTAGGTGCAGTGTGTTGGGCAAAATGGTCAATGCCAGAAATTTGTGGAATTGGGAAGTTGCCAGGTCAAACCTCGAAAGATGCCAATTTAATGTCAGAACTGTTAAATTTGGCTGCTGGAATTCAGCCAACACTGGACAAGGGGAACACAGATTTTAGTGGCAGGACAACCCTAACCCTGCCCCTGCCCCAACACCTACACTCTGAGCAATCTTCACTGGCCAGAGGGCTGCTAGGCAATTCATTGCAGAGAGAATTGGCTGTGCTCATTTGGTACCCATTTCGTTGCTCAGAAACCACTAGAGTTTCAGAATTCCAGGCATCTGAAGTGGCTTAAGATTTAAATGAGCCCAGCAGTTTCATCCAGATGTGGAGGAACTCTTGAACTGGTGGGGGAGAAAGAGGAAAGGGTCTAAAGAGCAATGGAGGGTGGTGAAAAGGGATCCAAGCAAGATTTTCCAGGAGCACGTTCCTTATATTAGCTTGGTAAGTGGAGCAATGCTTTGGAGGACACCATTTCTCCATGGAGGCCCTCACAGAGATCCATCTCGACCTGTCGCTGCTGAGCAAGGTCAGAACTGCCTTGCCAGTGACATCACGGTCATAGCTGCATGGAATTTCTATGCCTCTGGCTCTTTTCAAACCAGTACGATGGACATAAAATCACTTCTAGCAACTTGCACTGCGTGAGCAAGGTCACGGCTCCCCAATTCTTGTTAAAGGGGCTTAACTCCTGATACTAACCCAAATGGTGACTTCCTCAGACCACATCTCCACTATGGGCCTGGGGCATTTCCAGGAACGACTTGGATAGAGAACACCTCTCCTTTTCTCCACTGTCTTGGGGAGGTTTCAAAAAATTGCGTGTGAAAATTGCAGTAGCCACTCTCTTCAAAGTTCTCTTGTGAGGAGATCACACCTTTCCCCACTCTTCATTTCCTCCTCCAAGAGGTCCTGTGTAGAACTCAAAGAAACCACAGAGCCTGT
Organism: Pristis pectinata; assembly: GCF_009764475.1. NCBI lineage: Eukaryota > Metazoa > Chordata > Chondrichthyes > Rhinopristiformes > Pristidae > Pristis > Pristis pectinata. The sequence continues at coordinate 81,252,174 of NC_067409.1, read as the reverse complement.
GCCGTCTTAAGCAATGCAATTCTTCACATTCTTCCAACTCAGTCATCAGGCCAATACTGTGAGTGGCCTGCACTGCATAAAGCCAGAATGTAATAAAGATTGCTTGCACACCTTAAAGTCAAAGTCGAGTTTATTGTCAAATGCACAAGTACATGTATGCACAGGTGCAATGAAAAACTTACTTGCAGGCACATAGCATAATATAAGCAGCATTCACAAGAAAAACATAAATTATACATAATTTTTTACAAGAAGGGACACAATTAGAACAAAAAAAAGGTCTATTTTAGTGCAAAGCGATCAAAGTGGTCATAGTGTTGCTAAACCCTAGTGATTAGGGTTTTGCCGGTTGGTTCAAAAACTGAATGGTTGAAGGGAAGTAGCTGTTCTTGAACCTGGTGGTGTGGAACTTCAGGCTTCTGTACCTCCTGCCCAATGGTAGCTGCGAAATGATGGCATGGCCCAGATAGTGGGGATCTTTGATGATAGATGTTGCCTTCTTAAGGCAGTGCTTCCTGTAGATACTACCAATGGTGAGGAGGGATGTGCCTGTGATGTATTGGGCACATTCCACTACTCTCTGCAGCTTCTTACATTTTTTGCATTCAAATTGCCATACCAGACCATGATGCCACCAGTCATGATACTTTCAAGAGTACATCTGTAGCAGTTTGTTAGAGTGTTCGGTGACAAGCCGAACCTCCTTAACCTCCTAAGAAAGTAAAGATGCTGGCGTGCTTTCCTTATGATTGCATCTATGTGCTGGGCCCAGGACAGGTCATCCAACATGTTAATGCCCAGTAACTTAAAGCTGCTGACTCTCTCCATTGCTGACCCCCCCAATGTAGACGGGCACATTTTTGACCTCCTTCCCCTTCCTGAAGTCAACAATCAGTTCTTTAGCTCTGCTGACATTGAGCGAGAGGTTGTTGTTGCGGCACCACTCAACCAGGTGTCCGATATTGCTACGGTAAGCTGACTCATCACCGCCTGTGATTCATCTAACAACAGTAGTGTTGTCAGCAAATTTGCAGATGGCATTGGAGCTGTGCTTAGCCACATAGTCATGTGTGTACATAGAGTAGAGCAGGGAGCTAAACACACAGCCTTGAGGTGCACCTGTGTTGATGATCAGCAAGGAGAAGATGTTGTTACCAATCCTCACTGATTGAGATCTTCCAGTGAGGAAGTCGAGCATCCAGTTGCAGAGGGAGGTCCAGAAGCCTAGGACTTGAAGCTTGATGATGAGTTTGGATGGGATGATTGTGTTGAACGCTGAGCTGTAGTCAATGAACAGCAGCCTGACATACGAGTTCCTGTTATCCAGATGGTCCAGAACAGAGTGAAGAGCCAGAGAAGTCATTTCTGCTATTGAAGGAGAGATCAGGTATCAGCTCTGGAACAAGGCTGAGCTGAAGGATATGAAGAACTGCACAACATAAGGTAGTGCAGGCTCTGTGGCTTGCATTCAGCACAGGACCCTTTGTTGGAGGAGGTGAAGAGGAGGAAAGCTGTGATCTATCCAGTAGAGACCAACAATGACGTCATGTTGACTTCACAGAGTTGACATGCAGCACTTGTGAAATGCACCCATTCAGTCACCAACACCCTGCACCATTGAAATATCTAAAATCCTTGCAAAGCTGCAAGCTCATTTGGCTTGAACTCCCTGGCAAGGAAGAATGAAACGTAATGTGCTCTCTTTGAACTCAGACCCTAGCGTTCCATTTTGTGGGAAAAAGAGCAGTAACTTCTGAGATATTCCAAGTATCTCCATTGTGATTCTTGCTCATCTGAAACTATGGTTAAGCAAGTGGCAGAAATCAATGCCAGCATTCCTACTGAAGTTTAGATATAGCACACATTGGTTACTGTTGAGATTCGGGTCAGCATTGGCGAGGTCAGAACTTGTTTGACTGGCAGTGAGAGGGACCCTTCCCATTAGATCCTTCATGCACAGTTCGAGCCAGGGTCCCACAACACTCTGCCTTCCAGATGACTATAGAATGGATGAGACAATTGTTCACCTCCACTTCCTGTACATTCCTCAATGAGGTTTGGTGAGGAATGCAGTGGTCCTTGTTGGGGTTTGCCCCGAGCAGCTGCGTAACAGAGGACTCTCTAATCTATGGGTTGTTCTCAGGGACACAGAGACAAACATCAAGTGCTGCCAGAAAGTCATCAACTCGGTGAAAGACACACTTCGGTCTGCCCGAAACCTGTTGGCCTTCCAGTGCAAGGAGATGTCCACAAGTGAATGCTGCGACCTGGCACTTTCCAGGGTGCGGGGATGTGTGCTGAGGGACACTTGGTGCAGCCACTGGAACGGCTTTGTAGGGGAGGACCACAGTCCAGGGTCCAGCTGCCACTGGACACTGAGGAGCTGGGTCCTGTGTAACAGCCTCTCAAATGCTTCACAGGTGCAGTGTTTGAAGCAGGAACATGCATTGTAAGAGAATGTATTGAATTGAGGGTATAACAGATGTAGAGAAAAGTGTGTTCCAATTGTATATACACAGTGTATACTATGACTAAAGTATATTTTTGGCATTAAGAAATTCTGGTGAGACTTATTCCCTGAACATCTGAGCAGACATGGCCTCCTATTGAGAGCTTTTCTTATCTTCCTCCTCCCTTTTCCAGGCAACTACCTTTCTCTCCATTCCCAATGCCCATTCTCCCAGAATGTTGTACTTCAAGGGGAATGACCACTTATTTATTTATAACTGTGCAAAAGTCTTGAAGTCAGAACTAGTTCCTTCGGCACCTGTCACATCAGCCACTGTATGCTTCAACAATTCTTTGTTCCAAAAAGCACCAAACACTTACACATTTGAAGCAGCAACTAGTAGAAATCAATCAGCAGCTATTCTGCAAACGGTTGATGAGCCCTTCGCTAACCAAAAAAGGACACCAAATGGAGACTAATGAACAAACTATAAACCCCAGACAAACTTTTAACAAAATATTACAAACGAAATGCTGGTTATGTTTAAATGCATATAAATATTATGTCATATATCTTTGTTTGGACACAGTGCAACTCTTAAGGAAGCAATAGATCATAACTGTTATAACTGAATTTCCCAAAATATTACTGAGCAGGTTAAAGAATATGAATGAACAAGCAAAGAGTTACAAATCAGTAGCCAGCTTGGAAAATGCTAAATAAATTACTGTTCATTTCTTTTTTATTTTTACCTTCTTGCCTTTCCAATTATTCTAATTTAACTGTGATTAGTTACATTGGACTAGCTCTCCATTGTAGTGGCATTAATTTTCCTTATGAACCACACATGATCAGTCTGTGCGGTCCACCAGTGCAGTTAGCCCAATATACTTAAATTCGCTTTAACTTCCTCCCCTGATGGTCTAATTCTCCAGGTATTAGATCAATATAAAAGTTACTTCGCAGTTTCACATAGGAACAGATATTAAGGACGTTGAGCTGTAATATCACTAAAGCTATTTAGGTAGTAGTGAAATAGAACAGAGACAAAAATGAGAAAGGAAGAATAATTAAAAGCTATTGAGGATTTTCCATATGGAAAAACATAAATTCCTGAAAGCGAGATGAAATTGTGCAATTGTTTACTTGCTTGTTTTAACACAGATCTAAATTCTTACGAACTTCTATATTACACTTTCTTTCACCATCAGCTGCTTGCCATGTTTACATGGCAGGTATATGAAAAAGGATTTTCATGATTACACGTGAAGACATTGATAAGCATTTAGCAAAGAAAACGGCATACCTGATATTCATCCTGAATCCAACTCATTAAAGTTATCATATTGACTACCATAGTTTCCATTTTTCAAATTAGGAAGATCCCAGATTCAACTTCCAACAAATGGTTGCCAATGGAGCAATAGCGTCAAGTTCAAATATATTCCATTTTTCATCAGCTCATTCTGTATCCAATGCTCTTAATATTTAACACAGAAGAATAAAGTAAACCTAATAATATGTTTTGGAAATTCCTCCACCATCTTGTGAGTGTACAACAGCAAACATTTAAATCCATTGTCATTAGGCTCTCAGAATTTGTAATGATCCATATTGGCTATTCATCCAGATTATCTTCAGGGCAGTGGGTATGAAATCTTCTGCAACATCTCCCTAGCAGAAGAAAAATAATTTGTTAGTTTGTTGAAATATATTATTTCTAATGTATTTAAAATCATCTAAAGGTAAAACTTGCTTTACTAACTTTTCTATTTCTGATGAAAGATCATTGACTTGAAATGTAAACTCTGCTTCGTTAAGCAAAGCTGCTGCCTTATCTGTTGAATATTTGCAACCTTTTCCCCTTTAATTCAGATTTTCAACATCTGCAATATTTTGTATCCAAGTTATTTAACTTGCAAATGACAAAGTTCAGCGACATCAATAAATTAAGGATCCCATGTATCCTGTGAAATTATAAATAAATAACATTGTTGAATATGTATCTCCAGCATTATAATACCTAGTAAACATACTATGTTCAGAAAGAAGCAGTACCATCTCAAACAGGCATTAGAAGCTACAGAAGGTTTTGATTTTTTTTTAAATGAGGATATTCTTTACAAAGACTTCCAGAAGGTAATTAAGGAATTTGTTACACTTAGTTATGGAAATTCAGGGTAAAGTTTGGAAGTGGGTAAGAAAAGGATGGTGTGATGGGTTTTGTTTTTGGTGGATGAAATAAGACAGGTCAAAAGACTATATTCATGTGTAACTACTTAATACAAGCAACTTAAACATCGTTGTGTTCGTTACTGACCAGTGAATAACACTTGACTGATGTCCAGTTGTAACGCATCTCAGTAATAGTTCCTCCAAGAAATTTGGATATCTTTATTAAGGCTATCAAATCTTTCAGAAGTTTTACTTTCTTTTACAAGAAACTACCCCAGAAGTTTTATTTTTATTCAACCAATGGCTTTTACTTAGCCAAACTGACGGATCCTCTTCAGAAATACATCTACTACTCTCAGTTCCGTAATTTATAACTAGAGTTGGTGAATAATTTACGTATTTAAAACAGTCTTAAATATTGGTATTAAATTTAGCAACATCATTCTATTCACTGCATCTGATTGAACTGGAAAGAACCACCCCAACATACCCAGAAACAACAAATGAATCCTTCTATTTGGTAAGGGTTAGATTATATGTCTACGTGATGGATTCCCTGTAGTTCTCCAAGGTATTGGTGCTATTTGCACCCCGAACGTCTTCGAGCGTTAACATTCTGTTATGTTCATTATAGGTAACAACTCAAGATTCCACCAGCAGAGTAAAAGGTTTAATTGAATTATGATTAAAAGCAAAGAGGAATGAGAACGAGACGCGAAAGAAAGTGAACACTGGAAAACAAAGAGCAGAGAAATGAAAAACAGAAAAAAAACTTGCATGATCTCAGTTTTGCCTTTACTGCACCAAAATGGATGAAGATAAATATAACTTTTGCTTTTGTGACAATAAGTACTTCTAAGTAAAGAATATTGGTGGGACTGGAGCACACTTTACCTCGCAGTTATCAAACAATTTACCTCCACTCAACAGGTGCAAGACGGACTCAAAAACCAAATGATCACGTACAATCTTTGGCTATAAATTCATCGGGTGCCAGTAGTCTTAAAGGAACTAAACTTGTATAGTTTTCCATTCTGGTTGATTGTGCACATTTATGAAGTGTTTAAAATACCGATGGCTGCAAAATCAACAACACAGCAAAGATATAGTCAATCCTTGACTGCAAGGCAGATTCTAAAGAAAACTATTGCATGTGCAGTTGGATATTAGCTTGACACCATATTGAAAATCCATTTGGAACGTTTTACAAAGATTCTACAATTAAACCTCTTCAATTATACCCTTCTTTAATTACGGTCCAAGAAAACAGGTCCTCGACCAAAAGAGTTCTGTCATCTACATGTTCATACTCTTTATTTCAAATCGTAAATATACTTGGTATATTGTAAAGAAAAAACTTTTTTGCTAAAAACTTTAGTGGTGAGATTAGTTTGGAACAATCGATTAAAAATATTCTGAGGAAAAAAAGTGTAACAGAGCAAAACAGGAAAAAAAGTAGAAAAGGGAAATCAAAGAATTAACCGAATAGACACGGTGCCACACAACAGTGCGCTATCACGAGGATTCCCTGGGTAACAAAAGAACAGGGAGTGGCTGAACTGTTTAGAAAAGACGAAAGTGAAGAAGCTCCAAATTTCAACCAGAAAATACATGGTAATGGATTTACCCTAATTCCCATCAAATCTTACTTATATCTGGTTAAGTATGCGATGTAAATCTGGCCGCACAATGAAAATCTATCTGTCTGTAATCAATATAGTGACCCCGTAATCTATTGTGTAACTCTGGCATTATAAACCGCACCCGAGACCTTGTATACAATGATACATTTGGCTCAATCTGTAATGTCCCATATAACCGGCTGGGTTTTGGAATATGTAGGAAGATTAAACATCCCTGAATGAGAATGTGGCTGCTAAAAATTGTACCCATACATAGCATTAACTCTAATCCCACCTATTCAATAACATTGCAAAGTATTTTCTTACATGAAGATTACTGGTGAACGTGCTTCCAGGCTTCTTGTTGTTAAAGATGCGACATATGTTTGGATAAGTTCAAACTTCGGTTTGTCGTCTATATGAAAAGCCAAATATTCTGCCAATATGAGTACCAAAACTATTCAGGTCGCTCTTTGTCCATAAAGAAAAGCCGCACAGGGGGGACAAAGGCAATGAGGAAGCGAGTATTAGACAAAGGCTGACAGTGATACGAGTTAAAGTAGTAAGATTCGACCCACAACACTAAACAAAGAACTTGGATGGTTTGGATTGGTCCTGGACGATTTCTGTCCTCAAAATGTTCAACACAGTGCTCAAACCCCACGCAAAAGAGATGCCCGTGCGGTTTTCTCCTGTTGATATCTCTACCTTCATCGCCAATACGAATAACATCGAATTATATTCATCCTAGATATTAACCCACCCTGTTAGATCCCATTCTTCTGGAGTAGAGAAGTTATATTTAGAAGCTGGAATATATTGACAATCTGGCGCATTAACTATTACTCGAAGGAACACGACCCAACTTTTTTGTTCAAACCATCGTAAATGTACTATCCTCAAAAGAAACCGGAGAAATGCTGGCGTTAATTGAGGAGAGGGTGGGGAGCCCGAGATAATGAGATATTTATTTTCACTCCTTGATAAACAGCGGCTGCTAACTTCTGTAAAACAGCCTAAAGGTCCCAAATGCTCGAGAGCAAATACTTGTTTTCACAAGTTCGATCTCATTGTCAATTTTGTTTTAAATATCCGTGTTTTAAAATGCTCCGCCTGTGCGATATTTTCAATCTGAAACAGAAGCAAAACTGTCAATAACTCCTTCCTAAAGCCCCAAGCACAGGTCAGCGATAAAACCCAGACCTGAGATTTCCGCAGATATCATCTTTGTTTCACAACATCAGCTCCTAAAATATCACCAGCTAATCACCTTGCAATTTGATTTAAGTGCAATTCGATGCCAGTCCGTGTTCGATGCAGTCATGGTGAATGGTTATAGAGGGCCGTGGCTCTTTCGGAAGACGAATTAAGGAGCTTGTTTCAGTGTGATGAACCCAGACTGAGAACAAAGACTTTCTCGGGCCTTCCGAGTACATTATCAGCAGCTACAAAGGAGGCGGCAGTTCGCACTCACTTCCTACCTGTTGCACGCCTACTGTGTACAGATATAAAACAAAATGTCTCTGATTCCCACTTTATTTTAGCGACGTCTGGCGTAGAACCAAAACGAATCAAGAAAGAAAAGTTTATCAGGGACCGCTTAACATCACCGCCCTGGAAATAGAAAGAGAACCATTCCTTCAACTTTCGTTCCCTGCAGCGCCTTTTATTTTTAATTTTACATTTTATACCGAAAAGGTGCCAAGACATTGGAAATAAAATGCCTTTAAAAGAAAACTTACCCCTGGGGCATAGAAATGGTTATCACCTGCAGCCCCAGATCGCAACCCCTCCAGGAATGTGGGGAGTGGTGTGTGAGGGTTAATTCTCTCCGATCTCTTTCAAGCCTCTGACTAGAACAAAGGAAACTCCTCTCGCCACTGCGTAAAAGGCTTTTGTATTTAACTTTGGTGCTGACGCGCTCACGCACTCTCTCCTCTCACAGCCGCTCACGACCCAACTTCTCGCCATCCTATGGCAGTAACATTCTCATCGGGTCCCATCTCACCCACCCCTCCCACACACACACACACACACACACACACACACACACACACACACACCAGGACAACATGCATCGTGTTGGAGTTTGTTGGGTTTTGGTTTTGAGTGCAATTTTTTTTAGTGGGGCTTGGATTTATTTATTTTAAATGAAGTTTGGAATTCTTGACAACAGTTTTCCTTTGTGCTCGTTTCTGAAGTAATTCTGACCGCGCCCCTGTTGGCTCATAGACCCTTTGTACCCCGCCCTTGAAGGGGGGAAATACAGGAGCTGAAAGATCACCCGGAGAGAGAAGGGGGGGGGGGGTGAGAGAGAGGGGACGAAGTTCAGATCAGAAACCTGTAGGAGGGGAGGCATGATCGTGAAGATTACAGCCAGTTCTTCTGAGGAGCATGAAATAGACGTCGATCGAAAGCAACACTATCCCGAACGACAGCTGAGGCCATCCCGACATCACCTCCCAACAGAAAGACACGACCCGGGTTCCCGGTCAGCGCGCTGCGCCACTTCCAAAGAAACGGATCTCAAGAGGAGTCATGCCAATGTAAACTACTGCATCTCGTAAAAAAGGCCTAGACCATTCACTGAAGTCTCACCGTGGACTTTCATGGGATTACAGGATTCGACATTTGCCCGAAAGACCCCTAGAAAGCAAGAAAGTCAGAGAGCGCGACTCGCTTCCCTTCACAACTTGGAGGCATTGCCATAATAACCGAGCGTTGCCTTTGTCTAATGTAATTGCAGCAAGAGATAAGAACAATGACAGTTTGCTTCACATTGTTCACATTTGCTCCACTCACTCTTTCTCAGTACTCAGGAGGGCAAAACACCACAAGTCCAACACTTGCTGACACTCTTCCGTGCCCCGCGTGTTGGAATGTGGCACTGAGTGGAAGATACTTCGTGTCAGCAAACGAAAGCTGATAATTATAACAACTTATATTTAAATAGCTTCCTTCCTGTTGTAAAAACGCCTCACCGTGCTTCACAGGAGCATCATCAAATCGACGCGCCGGCGAGGAGCTATTAGAGCATCTGACCAAAAGTTTGGACGTAAAGGTAGAATTGAAAGACCAGCTCCAAAGGTGGAGATGTGCAAGGAGGACAGCGGAGGCAACTGGAGACACCGGGGACGGTGCGGAAACGATGACAGTTGAGCTGTGGAGGTCAGAGGAGTAACAACAAGAAAGGGGTTTAAAACAAGGGTGAGGGTTTTAATATCGACCTGTGGCAGAACTGAGAGACAATGAGAGGCAGTTAATGAGCACAAGGGACAACGTGAGATCGGACATGAACAGCGGGAGTTCTGAATGAACCCGAGTGAATGAACGGGGAGAGGTTGGACAGTTGGGCACTAGGGGGTAATAAGGACAAGGCTTTAGCAGCAAGTAATCTTGAGGCAGGGAGGAGACGGGCAGGCAATCCGAGTGGTGGAGAGGACGCGGGCGTGGATGGTCAGCTCAGGATCAGATGCCAAGACTCGAGCACCTGAGTTGTAGGGAGAGGGTGGGCAGGCTAGGACTTCATTCATTGGACCGCAGGAGACTGAGGGGTGACCTTACAGAATTGTATAAAATCATAAGGGGCATAGATAGGGTGAATGCACACAGTCTTTTCCCCAGGGAAAGTGAATCAAAAACTAGAGGGCATAGATTTAAGGTGAGAGGGGAAAGATTTAAAAGATACCTGAGGGGCAAATTCTTCACGCAGAGGGTGGTGCGTGTATGGAACGAGCTGCAGGTACAATGACAACAAGTTGGACAGGTACATGGATAGACAAGGTTTAGAGGATTATGGGAAAATGGGACCAGCTTATGGACCTCTTGGACCGCATGGACGAGTTGGGCCGAAGGGCCTGTTTCCGTGCTGTATTACTCTATGATTCTAACTGGCATGTCAACTCCGGAAGTGGCCTGACTCAGCCTCAGGCGCCTGCCAGGGAGGAGACTGAAGTCCAGGACTAAGGAAAGAAATTTGCGGTATGGTGTTCCCAATATTTAATTGAAATCATTAAGAAACTAATCAAATAGATGCTGATCTAATCAGATAGCAAAAAAGGCTGGAGTAAGTTATTTGTCGTTAACGACAAACTTAAAATTGCTGACGTTATAAATTCGGTCCTCATCTCAGGGGTTCATGATCCCTTAAATTGAAGTCTAAGGAGACTATCACCCAGTAGTTTGGTCGTGGGCTGGAATTACACTGCACACGATTGCCAAAGGTCAACCATCCCTCTGACTAACTGTTGTCAAGAAGGCAGAGTTCATAAATAACCAGCTATTTACACTGCTTTGCTGATGTCACCCACGAGCCGTGATTGATACAGTTAATTTATTTTTTTATTACTTTACTAATGGCGACATGGGCTCCTTGTACAAAGTAATCGACCGTGAGACTCCCACCGCCCCCACTCATTTGTGCTCAGAATGCTACCCTCAGCGCAATCCCCTAAAGCAACCGTGACTACACAACAAGCAGCCCGATCAATCTTCGGTGCCGCTGACGATGTCCGACAGGGTCGAAGACCATGTATAAATGATAGCCGAAGTACAGGTATAAATCAGGTGAACGGACGAATAAATAATTCTCTACACGGGAGTATGAAGGGCACACACCAGCTACAAATAACCAGAACAACCCATGCATTAATAGGGAGCGATAGTACCATATAAACACAATGCAGCGAGACAAGATGAAACACGTATAATCCGAGTATAAATATCCAAAGATGGCATTGTATAGAAGTATAAGCAGTTAAATAAATATAGAATTGGCGTTGGTATTTCTTCCTGATGTTCATATTACAATGTGTGGATATTTGAATTCTAAATTCTTCTAATGCCCCCGTAAGACATTTCATTTGTAGGTGGATACATACATATTAAAGTGCCATTTGTTAGTATTCTGATCCAGAATCGAAAACAATACAGCACAAGAAATTAATTCAGTGAATCAGTGCTACTATAAAGATAAAGCAAGTTTTTTTTTTCCAGAGCACATCAACCGGTCCCAGGAGCTGAAGTTCTATTCCACTGTTTCATCTTGGCTGTCATATTGTTGGAAATATTAAACTTTGATTAGACATTAATGTTATCCCTTCATCCGAATCCTATTACATGAAAGATCCTCAGAACTATTCAAAAAACAGCGGGGAGTCCTTTCAGTTTTGTCATCAACATTTCTCCCTTCCTTGGGATAAAAGGAAATTAAGGAATATTAAGAAATGAGGAGCTGGAATTAAACCCAGCAAGCTAACACAATAATGTAGCTTGCTGGGTGAGCAGAATGACTTACTCCTCGTCCTAGCAAATAGACAACACCAAACAAAGTAACTGGAAGATTATCTCTTTGATGCGTCTAGGACCTCACTGTTAATAATATGGCTGCAGTGTTTGTGCAATAACAGATGTTGTGCTTCAATGTATTTGGAGCAATTTGGGGTACATCGAATACCTGTAAAAATGCAATACAAGTGCAAGCTTTTTATGCCCTCAGAGTAAGCAAGTAATAATTAATAGTTATGAATAGCATGGTATTTTACCTGTTCCAAGATGACAGCCACCCTCCATGTAGACAAATATTTATTCCTACATCTCCTGGCTTTTCATTCTTCTGGATTACCCATCCCCTCACAATTGTGTCCATCCACCCCTCCTGAGCACTGTCCCTCATCATATTAATTATTGTGACTAACATCATTCTCTTCTTAAACCGTCAGACATCCTCAAGAACCTCACCCAAATGGACAAGATCTGTTTTGGTTAAATAAATATTAATTTGCACTGGAGCTCAGAGCAGCAGAGTGTTGCAGTGAGTGGAGCTGCTGTCTCACAGCTCGAGTGACCAGGGTTAAATCCTGATCTCTAGCACTGTCTGTGTGGAGTTTGCACATTCCCCTGTGATGGCATGGATTTCCTCCTGGTGCTTCTCTTTCCTCCCATAGGCATGTGGTTAGTTGGCCACTATAAGATGCCCCTGATTTGTAAGGGAGTTGATGGGGACGGGGGAGACTAAATTGGGATATGTGTAGAATTAGTATTAATAGGGGCTTGACGTCGAGTGATATGCAATGGACCAAAGGGCTTGTGTTTCTGTCCCATGACTTTTTCACAGTCAAGTTTAATCTTCTTGAGCTTCCTATTCCTAGTAGTAGCCTCAGCATTCCAAATCATTTCACACAGCTAGAATGTTGAGACTGACTGTGCACAACCACCACTTCCCCACCCATGGTCAACTAACTCATCACAGATCAGAACCATAACTCAAACCTTCCTTTTCTGCTCAGCTTGACATTACATGGTGCAGTACATCCACCCATATGCCAAGCAAGGACCCAAACCTTAATCCCAAGGAGGTCAAGCTTTCACATCTGTCTCATAGTTGCTGCTTTTTGACACTGCAATCAGAATTAGTCAAGTCTAAAAACAAGATGTTTGTTAATTATTCAATCAAGTGGCAGCTGCATCTTTAATCGATTAAACCATCACAAAGGTTTAGCTGAAGCATACAAATGGAATTGATCCAAATGTTATTAAAGCATGTGATTTGAAAACTTCTGTGCACAGTTTGATTGCAAACAGCCAAATTTTTTTTACAAATGCTGTTTTCATTTTTATTGCTGTTTTGATATAACACTGAAATAATAAATGCATGTCACCCGCGTTTTTAAAAATGCACTGCTTGACAAATGTTGAAATTCAGGTAATTTCAAACAAAAGCAATCTGTTGCTGCTAAAGTTATGATTTGGCTCATTTACTCAGCAGAGTGGATTATGCAGCACACACAATAATAAAGAATCAATTGAACCTATTGCTTAAAAACAGTGCAATAAGCTTAGAAAGGGTCCTGAAGGACTATGCTTAAGGATAGATACTTGAATTTTATTATCACTTTACATGATACTCCTAATCAACATTTTAGTTTCATACTTCCCTGAGCTGAATGTGGGAGAATCAAGTTTAAAGTAGTTAGTGTTGTTATAGAGATCTAATAATTATTCTCAAAACCCAAGAAAGGATGTGACAAGTCTATGGAGATTACACATTTTTTACAGTGATGATATCCTGTAAATGCCTTTAAAGTTGTGATTTTCTGTTCCGTCAATGTCCTCCAATCTTCAACAATGATCAAGTGATATTACTAAGAAAGATTTAATCCAATTTTTTTTACACATTCAGTCACAAGTAGCAGGCAAATACCATCATTTGAGATGATTGTCCAGTGCTTCAACATTCTCAATTCATAATCAAACTCTCCAAAGGAATTGGTCAAAGGAGAAAGTGAGTTTCCTTTGAGATCAAATTGAATTCATGACACCTTGCCAGGCAGTTGAAGTTAAGTAAAATGTTCAATAACACATTCTGCAATATAAAACTGGAGCAAAACAGGTCTGCAGTATTCTGCTGTGCCATTGAAAACTGACTGCCACAATATGCACCTTGAAGGCAGCCGAGGGAAAAAACTGGTCATGACACATCAGGATGCTTCCCATCAGGCTTTTGGATATCCAGTAAGCATGTGGCTAAGGTGATTCCAATTCAGAAGCATTCATGCTTTTAGGGAGTGGTAAAGTGATTGGTAGAATACTTAATAAGATGCAAGAAAAGGTATGTCATTAATTTACATATCTTTCCAAACTTACTGCTCTGATTCAAAATTGCTTCAACAACCAAGTGCTCTATAAACAACATAGCCAAGACTTCAGGATCCAAATAAGTCTATGGTCTAGAATTTGGACTCCCAGTTTCCAAACAGCAAGAAATTTACTTATGTTCCTTATGAGTGAACTCTCTAATTTTAGTGAATTAAGCTCTTTCAACATCAAGATAGGCATTAAAATTTCCCAGTAGTTTAAAATCAAGTTGGTCAGATTACTAAGAAAACAAAATTCAACATAAAGATTTACAAAAACACACATTGAAAGATTAGCAGTTGACATCAACTTGTCCGAACTAAATGAGAGTTGTGATCATGACACTATTACCATAACAAAATTGTCTTCTTGACTAAAAAGTCTGAAATCTATTTCATCATACACATACATTTATTGTTTATTATTTGTTTATGATTTTATAGTCTCAGTTATGACTTAGTTGGTAGCACTGTTGCTTCCAAATCAGAAGATTCTGGGTTCTGGTCTCATTCCATAGACATGAGCACAAAGGTGTGGACACCTCATTGTAGTACTGAAGGCGTGCTGTACTGTCAGAAGTACCATCTTTATGATGAGGCACTAAACCAAGAGACCATATGCTCTTTCAAGTGGACATAAATTCTCCTAGAGAACTACTTTGAAGGAGTGCATGGGAATCATCACTTTGTCTGCACTAGCATTAATCCTTCAATCAACATCCCAAATCAATTATCTAATCATCATCAGATCGCTGTTGTGAGCATTTCTTCTACACAAACTCCTCTACATTTCAATGGTGACTACACTTAAAAAAGTACTCTATTCTCTGTAAAGTTCTACCAGACTTTTGAAAATGGGAATAAAATGTGTTTACATAAATGCAATATGTGTTTTATAAGTTTTTCATTTCTGCTTACCAGTTCAAAGTGTATGCTTTTTGGACCATGAGGGAACATGGATAAATGAGTACTTGTGAAGGGGGTGATGAGGTTGGGGGGGGGGGGGGGGTTGGTGAAGAGAATGTTGAGTAGGGAGTACTGCACTTGCTATTCCAGTGAGGTGATCATGTCCTGAGTGGATTTGGTACTGGCACAAGCAGTAAATTTAGTGAAAAACTAAGTTTTGTATGTCTGTTAATGGCAAAAGCATCCAATCTGCCTTTAAGCTGCATGGTCAATAGTTAACATGAGGGCCAGAATCAAGCTAAAAGAAAATGAATGTAAAATGAAAGTAGAAATTAAATGGTCTGAGAGAATTATAAAATGAAACAAAATGGTACAAATAAGGTGTACATAGAAACTAATATTCAAAGCAAACCATACATGTTTTTACAAATTTGTTAAATAAAAATAGTTTGTAAATAGGAATGTGTGGTTATTAAAATAAAAGTGAATCTATAATGGACAATCGAGAAATAGCATTCCTATCACATGACAAGAGATTGGGGAGACCTTAATTCTGGAGCATAGTCACCACAAATTGAATAATTTTCCATTACTTCTGAAGATTAGTTCCACTGCAGCACAAAATTTGTTGGAGGTGAAGCAAGCATTGCAGCAAGGAAAATTGACAAAGTGTTGGGGCAATGATGCAGCTTTGCTTGAAGCCAGTCTTCACCGAGATTGACTCTGTGTGGATAGGATCATGGGTTGCACTGCATCATGAAGCAAATGAAAGATGGGGGTGAATTTCTGTGGGCAGTCAAATTTGAGGTATCTCAATGCAGTGAAAATATATCAGAAGTGCTTTCTCCAAAATATCCTCCAAATTTACTTGAATGATAAGTAAAACAATGTCACCGTCCTTTCCCGGGCCAAGATCCCTAGATCTGAGGCCCTGATTACACTCAGCTGGCTCCAGTGGGCTGGCCACGTCATTTGTATGCCTGGCACCAGAATCCCAAGACAGACACTTTACTCCAAGCTCTGTAATTGGGAAGAGATTACCAAGTGGACAGAAAAAAAGACTGAAAAACATGCTCAAAGCCTTTGGGGAAAAAATGCAACATCCCTACCGACTTCTGGAAATTCCTAACCCCTGACTGCTCAAAGCATAGAAGGAGCATTCAGGATGGTGTTAAAAACCTCAAGTCCATGCATTGGGAGCACACAGAAGCCCTGTGTATACAACAGAAGGAGCACACAACTTTACCCACTACCCACCAGCCTGCCCTGTCAGGTACTTCCTGCCCTATCTGTGAAAGTGCTTGCGGTCTCATATTGACTTATCAGTCAGCTCAGAACACGCCAACCAGAACAGAAACAAATATTCCTTGATCCCAATGAACTGCCTGAGAAGGCAACGTGACTAGAGGAAGGGGAAGGAAATAAAATAGCAGAGCAGCAAGAAAACATAAAAATAAGTTAAATGGAGGAATTCACTGGAATTAATATAAACTTTTAAAAAGACATGTTGTAGAAAATAATGAGACCCGGCACAAAAGGCCTGAATATTACTCATAGAAAGTGCCTCCAGTTCCAGACTCCCCAACCAGCAGAAAGATCTTTCCATGTACCAAAACAATTCCCCTTAAAACCTCAAACCTGTATATCTCAACCTTCAAAGTTCTCATGAACACTTACTGGGTGCTTCCAATAGTTTTTATTCAGATTTCCAGCATCTGCAGTTTTTTTAAATTTTCATTTACTTATTTTTTGTTTGAATCCAATTGTCATTGGGAAAATCTATTGGTCAACTGCCTAAGTCACCCATTTGACTCCCAAGATGTTTAATTGTATTTTCCTTTGTAGACCCAGACTGCGTGGTTCAAAGCACATTTCATTTGATTTATGAGGAATGCAGAGCATGAGATCGAACAAATAATAGGGTCACTCAAAGCTATTACATTTTAGTCTCATCTGTTTCTGTAACCTTATGCTGCCAATTTATCTCATGTGAATCTGAGATGTGAAACCCTCATTATTTCCAGCAATACGAGAAAGGGTACTGATCAAACATGAACTTGTAACACATTTTCAGGTGATTGAATCCTAAATCTATAAGTAATGCAAAGACTGCAAATTCTTATTAGCCATGTGAAATGAATTCCAGTGATGTTACTTGTATTATGCACACACACAGTGATGCAGCTAGTAGACCTGTTGTCTCATAGCTCCAGCCCGCCAGGTTCAATCCTGACCTCAGGGGCTGTCTGTTTAGTTTGCATGTTTTTCCTGTGACCTCATGGGCTTCCTCTTGGTGCTCCAGTTTCCTCCCACTTTCCAAAGCTTTGTTGGTTGATAGGTTAATTGGCCATTGTAAATTGCCCCTAATGTGTAGGTGAGTGATGTCATGTGGGGGGAATTGATGGGAATGTGGGGAAGATAAAGTAGGATTTGTCCAGAATTAGTGTAAATGGATGCTATACTGTATATCTGGTGTACACTCAGTGTTGCAATCACAAAGGCGGCATGCCAGCGGCTGTACTTCGTTAGGAAGTTTGGTATGTCACCAAAGACTCTTGCAAATTTCTATAGATGTATGGTGGAGAGCATTCTAACTGGTTGCATCATCACCTGGTATGGACCCTCCAATGCACAGGATTGCAAGAGGCTGCAGAGGGTTGTAGACTCAGCCAGCTCCATCACGGGCACAACCCTCCCCACCATCAAGCACATCTTCAAGAGGTGGTGCCTCAAGGAGGCGGCATCCATCACCAAGGACCCACACCATCCAGGACATACCCTCTTCTCTTTACTACCATTGGGGAGGAGGTATATGAGCCTGAAGACCCACATTCAACAATTTAGGAACAGCTTCTTCCTTTCCACCATCAGATTTCTGAATGGTCCAGGAACACTACTTCGTTATTCCTTTTCTTGTACTATTTATTTATTTTGTAATTTATAGTAATTTTATGTCTTTGCACTGCACTGCTGCCACAAAACAACAAATTTCACGGCATATAAGTCAACGATAATAACCTGGTTCTGATTCTGCCAAAAGGCCTGTTTCTGCGCTGTCTGATACCATAATGGCAACCTCTTTCTCAGTCTTGGTGTAGATTTACTGAAACAAGGCCCATGTGGTTTAGTTATCAGTCTTAAATTGTAAAATTACATATTTGGACTTTGTTGCATTTCTTTCACATTTGACTTTGGGTATCCCATCTTCTATGAAGAATTCTACCAAAAACTGTGCACCATCAAATTGTGTGTGACAATTCCATTAATGGTGCACCTTAGGTTTCTAACTTCAATTAAAACTTGAATTTTTATGGCACTTTAAATGTAGTAAAATACTCAATGGCGCCCAACAGGAGTGTCATCATACAAAAGAGAAGTAGATATACACTGCTCAACTTGTCATGTTCTGCACACTTAAATAAGATAATGGCTGATCTCTTACCTCAGTGCCACTTTTCTGCACTAACCCCATGTTCCATGATTCACTTAACTTTGAAAAATTTTCTTTTGTTCTTGAATATGGGACATCTACAGCCCTCTTGAATTAAGAATTCCAAAGATTCACTGATTCACTATCCTCTGGGTGAAGAAACTTTAGTAGAGGGGTGTGTGTGTGAATTCAGAAAATGTCAATTGATGGCACAGTAGTGAGTGCTGCTGTCTCACAGGTCCTGACCTCCAGTGCTGTGTGGAGTCTGCACATTCTCCTGGTGACTGCATGGGCTTTCCCCAGATTCTCTGCTTTCCTCCCACATCAGAAAGACAAGCATGTAGGTTAATTGGCTACTGTCAATTGCCCCTGGTGGAAATGGGTAGTAGGAATTGATAGGCATCTGACATAATAGGTCACAGGAAACTAAGTGGGAGATTGGGACTGATGAGAATGCTGAGGGTGGCATAGACTCATGGGCTGAATTGCCTTCTTGTGTCACAAAAAATACAAGAAATATTCATATAATTTACAAGATACAGTGCTGGTTGGCAGGTCCAGCATTTATTGTCCATACCTGACTGTCTTGAGTTGTCATCCATACCCAACTGCCTTGATGAGCAACTTCCTTGGCCCTTTTGGGGAGGGAATTCCAGGATCTAGTCCTGTTAGTGGTATAGTGCATTTCCAGCTCAGCACAGCAGAGGAACTTGCTGCTCTTGTCCTTGGTTTAGAAATTATGGTTTTGGGAAGTGCCATTGGTGTAGCCGAGGCCTGTAATTGCACTCTGTAGATGGGACACACTACAGCTCTGGGGTGGGGTGGCTGGTGGTTAAGGAATGAATGTTAGAGTGGCTGATGGGGTGTCAATCAATTCAGCATAAAGCTTCTTAAGTGTTGTGGGAGCTGTATTCGTCAAGGAATGTGGAAAGCTTTCCTTCATGCTCCTGTGATTTCTCAGTGCTGGAAAGACCCTGGACATCAGGAAAAAGTTACTTGCCATTCAATACCTAGCCTCTGACAAACTCTTGTAGGCACAGAATTCATATGGTGGGTCTGGCTGAGTTTTTATTCATCATTGATGACCCACAGGATTTAGTGATGGAGAATTTGGCCAAGATATGGCCAATATGCGGAGCATGTTTAGATTCACTTGTGGGGGAAATAATTGCCCAACATTTGTTTTACTTGCCTGAATGTTACCTAGATTGTGTTGCATGTTGGCATCATCCATTTCTTTGAGAAATTCTGAACGGAATTGAACGTTGAGAAATCATCAGTTAACTTTCCCACTTCCACATTGTCAGGTCAATGCCAATATTTTAGCTGCACAGGAACATGAAGTTGTGAAGCTTTGAAGTTATTTTACACTGACCTAAAAAGGAAATCAGTTTTTTTTGCAACAGATTCACAACTGAAGATGTAACATAATGTGTTTTAGGTGGGAAATTAAATTCATGCTTTCCTTTTACCATTTTCTCCATTTGCATCATTTCATCCTTCCTCCTTCATGTTCTCCTCTAGCCTTCGATTTGCTTTTATATTGTTTCAAGGGATGTGTACTTTGCAGGCTGAACCAGCATTTGATTGGACAATAAGTGGCAAGTAACAAAAGTGCCAGGTGATGACAATATCCAAGAGAAAATCCTCCTATCACCTCGACATTCAATGGCATTACCATCACTGAATCTCCCACTATCAATATCCCAGGTGTTACCATTGACCAGAAACTGAAACATTTCATAGCCTTTAAAATATTTCTCAAAATATAAAAATCTGCAGTTTGCAGTTGGTGAGCATCGATCTGAAAGAAAAGGCTTGCACATTCCATGACGACCCCAGATGCACAGTACAATGGGGAACAATACAAGGCCAGATGCAGTAGGGGCTGTGTATCCAGGAGTCACAGCTTCTGAGGTTAAGCCAAACTGTTTCAGTCAATGCTCAGAATGTAAGATCTCACAACTGCAAAATGCCTTCCTCATAATTAATGGTAACATCCTTTAAATTGGCTATTTTTGAATCAGTACACTTGAATTTCTGGTTGGATGCCAATCATCTCAGCCACAGGACATCTCTGCAACAGTTTCTCTGAGCAGTGTCTTGGGTCCAACCATTTTCAGGTGCTTCATCAAATGACCTTCCTTCACTGGTCAGATCAGATGCAGGGATGTTGACTGATAATTGCACAATGTTCAGCAGCATTTGTTACTCTTCAGATAATGAAGCAGTCCACATCCAAATGCAGCGACACCTGGACAATATCCAGGCCTGATCTGATAGATGGCCAGGAACACTTGCACCACACAAGCGGCAGGCAATGACAATATGGTACAAGAGAAAGCCCAAGTATCAAATTGATACTCACCAACTGCAAATTCTAATATTTCGAGAAATATTTTAAAGGCTATGAAACGTTAAGGTCGAACACATCGGCGGAAGCCGTTTGAGAAAGATCAGACCGGGAGTGTGAGAAAGGATTCCAGATGGGAAGACAAGGTGCCACTGAGAGCAGTCCGGATTATAGAACATCCGTTTGCTTTAATTAGTTGAACACCCTCGTTGCTTTCAATAAGAATCTGGCAGTAATCGCTCTTGTTTGTTTTCGCTATGTTATTTAAAATAAGAATGAGAGTCAATAAATAATGGTGCTAACCTGCCAATTAATATGGTATATAGCAGGGGTATCGAGAACCCAATTACAGACTCGTTTTGCTTCAACACTATTACAAATGGAAGTTTAAACTGGACTCGAGTGGGTTTGAACACAACTTTATGGCAAACTTATAGCTTTGCAATCACTCGGAAGTAAAACGAAGGTTAAGGGACAACTGTTGAACTGGATATCAGGATATCTCCCCGATCTTTAAATGGAGCCTCCGATTTTTTTTTGTTTTAACACCTCTCCATTCACAGACCGACATGACCGTCGTACATAAAATAAAGTCTCCACAGAATTTTTGAGGGGGAACATTGTGCGCTCAACTCTAACAGCATCACCTTCTGATGTGTAGACCCGGGCGTTGCATTGAGCCATACTTAAAAGACTAAAGCAAACACAGCTCAATAACACTTCCTCAACCACCATTCCATTGCCTAGTTCCATCTCTACCACGGCCATTTGCTGTCAATCAACGAACCTCTCCCCCTCCAACCTTCCCTATCTAAATCTCTGCTCCCTATTCCCAAGTCTAACTTGCACCTTGTTTTTACCCAGCACACCAGCTGCACTCTTACAACTCTGACTTTTTGTGCATCTCCAGTTTATTATGCCTAGCTGTCGAATTTTCACAGACCAAACCATGAACTTCGAAATGTTTATTCCGCATTACTTTTGCCTTCCCCTTCAAACTGTTTCCCCAATCTTTTTTTCCCCATCCAGTTTTAGTTCATTAGTTTTGACACCCCTATGGTGTCGACCTTTGCCTGGTTATACTCCCGCGAGGCAGCGGAATGTTTTACAACCTTAAATTTGTATAAATCAAAATTGTTGTAAACTTCCAGTCGAAGCATTGAGCAGAGACTGCACAAAGAGATAACACTACAATTAGAGATGCTACAGGTGGTTTCCCGGGCCAATTAAGCTTGGAGCTGCAAGTAACTAAGACTGATTATATACATTACCCTTTCAATTTTTTTTTCTGGAGCGCTTATCTTGCATTTTGCTTTTGGGAGAAGTTCGTGTAGCCTGTGTTTCCTACACTCCACCAATATACTCTGTTTTCTGAGTAAACTGATCTTGATTGCTGTGGTGTGCACCCCACCCCACTTCCAACTCATTGGCTGACGCTGAGTTTACAACAATTGCCCTGCTGCTCAAATTATCTCAAATGGCTTCTTAACTCGTGCCAATATTTGGAATTGAACCCATACTGATACATTTCGGATTGATTTCCTTTTTATAGATGAACGGTGCGGGGGCCACTTACCAGTCGGATGAGAAGAATGTCAGGAACACAAGGATATAAAAGGGCAGATTATGTTCCATTAAAAAAAACTATATCTGCCATTTGTTGGTGTTTTCAGTGTTAGACAGTGTAAATTTTAGTTTCTTCCCTTTAGATCTGGCTCAGAGATGAAAAAAACGATCGTTCCCCGTGCATTTATATATTTGATTGTTCACACCATTATACAGCTTGCGCCATTCTATTTATATGAACCATTCTAAAAATAAGTGCACGTCGTGAAATGCATAATCACAAAGTGGGAATATGCTGTTTTATTCATTTCATTGGGTATTCAATATTAAGCTTAACAACAGTGTCCACACTTGAAAGACAGTGTTTCGGGATGGCTGAGAATGCAAGCTAATGCAGGTTATATTTTCGTAATTCGAACCCAAATCCACAGTCCGCATTCCACCAATATAGAGTAATAATGTAAATTCCAATCGCATTCTTGTCAAAACAAAACAGAACTGCTTTGCGTAAAAAGGTCACGATGTATTTTAGGGGACGCGTTTAACAAACCTCCAGTTTCATTGATCATCTTTAGATGGATTCATTGAGAGCTGGAGAGAGTCCAAAGACAATGGATACATTTTACATAGAATTTACTTCACAGGAATGAAGCATTCCAACCAAGGGCTATTCGTCTTGATCTTCCTCCACACAGCCCCACCTCCAACCCAACTCTAACCGGAGTTCCATTTCTCCTACGCGTATTTATCTGGCTTCTTACGTGTATTCGCATTGTTAAATTAATAAAGTATTTCATTTCTTTATTCAGGATCATTCTTGATGCTACCCCTACCGTCTTCTGAGACTCTACATAATCAGACCCTCACTTCCGTTTCTTTCACGGCAGACTAATTTATTATACGCTGTCCACGTCTCCCTACCTGCTGCCAGTTGGCTGTGTGTAATCAGTACCCGAAAAAGAAATCCAAATCTTTTTGAACTGATACATGGAGTTAGGAACCAATTTTGCTTTGTTGGATTGATAATTTGCACCACTTATACATGTGCAAAGATCCGTAGCTGGCTGACTATGATACTAGCTTGCATCCTTCAACGCCGCTACCCACGCTCTTCCAAACCTTAAATCATATCAGAGTTATAGATTTGAATCTATTCTCATCTCAGCTGATCGTGAGGTGGGGTAGAGGGAAACTGGTGACGGTTTGTCTTTAGCCAATTGAGTTCAACAGTCCGTTTAATCCGACTGATTGCACATCCCTCTCCAATTCAGGGTAATTCAGTCAAAAAGGTGACACGTGAATGCAATAAAGACTCGCTATTGTCAAATGACAGCCCATGCACCTTCCCCCATCCCACAGAAATGCTCCTTAAAATGGCTGTTTTTCAACAGCAAGGCATATTTTCAGAAATGTATGTTGATACATAAAGTGTGGCAAACCTCCAAAAGAAGGGGTGAAACGGAATGAACACGATGCATCCTCTTATCATAATCGATCTATTAACTTTACATAGCATTTCATCCGCTAGTAACTGCGTTGCCATGATTTATGAAATAAATATGCCACTTTTGAGGTCATTGGGTAACAGAGGAACGACTTGTTCCTTACATCGCGCTGTTGGAGCTCATCTGCAGGAAGAACCATGTGGATTATGGTTGAACAGTACCTTGCGAAGATGCCGACGAAATTGCTTTATCACCGAAAACGAGGGCTAGAGTCGGCAGAAAGACATCTGCACTCTAATTACCTTGATGTGTTTATGGGCACCCGATTAAATATTTGCATATTGGATGATTGCATTAACCCTGTGTTAACCTTTGATGACTAATATACTAGAAAATAGATTTCTTTATTAAAATCATAATCCAGAGCATTGGAGTGTTTCTCCTTCTTCGTGCCAAATCATTTTATTGGCCTGCGTTCTTTTTGTACTTCATCTCGTTCTATGGTCGTTAGTCATTTTCTGTTAAGTGTGCATCCTACCTAACACTATAATTCTGCTGTGAAAGGATAAGAAAGTGTTATATGAATTTAGCTGTCACTTTGTCACATTACCCCCTCAGAATCATAAAATTTCACATACAGGCCCAGCACGTCAAGTGCCAACTGTTCAAAAAGAGCCATCCCATTAGTCTCACTCTCCACTTCATTGCTTTGCAAATGTTTCACCTTGAAGCATATATCCAAAAAAAATCATAGAAAGTGGAGTTCAATCTTGTTTGCTAGAAGAGTATTGCATAGAAGGCTTAATTTCAATCGATGCCTCCCTATAATCGTGACATTGGGCAAATCATTGGCGTGGTTTGCACCAATGTTAAAAAGCGACCCGCGCAGTTCGCCACGGCAGCTGGTTGCAGAGATCACAGCTGCTGCAGCGTCACCGCTTCCGAGCATCGAACGCCGGGTCCCCTGAGAGGGGGAATAACGCTCCACAGTACCCATCATAGAGCGGCAATAAAAGGCTCCTATTAAAGATGAGAGAAAACAAGGTGAATAGGGACATACTTCTAGTATGTGGTCACCTTCATCCCCAGACTGTCGTCAGAAATTGAGTCACGTGCTGCAAATAGCTGGGTCCCTTTAATTCCTGCCACTCAGCCAGCTTGTCGTGAGGGTTACTCCTGCTTTAACTAGCGATTAAAGACGAAGTTCATTACTTGCACATTATGGTAGGCGAGGTAGTGATGAACGGGGCACACGATAGCGTCACCACCTGCGTGAACCGTGTTAGCATCAGGGTTTTTTTTTAAACGATGGACCTGACTTGCACCTGAGATTGCTATTATCATGTTAAAACGCGCTGAATTTAAGGCACTAAAACGGGCGGTACGCTCTCCAATTTCCAAGTTCTTTTATTTCAAATCTTCTGGCGGACTCTTGCCGGTAAGTGGTCCGGATGGTTGGAAACTCTGAATGCGAGAATGTACTATATCCATTGAAGTCCTTATCTTTCGTAGTGCCGGAAGACAAATAAACTCGACCTGGGTCCGTGCCTTTCCTGGGAGTTAAGCAATTTCCACGCAGATATTGTATGACACAGGCGTTAAGGTTAATTAGAACTTCGTGCCTCGTACGGACATGGCCTTGCCCATATAATTTATCCTATTCGGATTTCACTGCTACTAAAGAAGCGTGAAGCAGACAGCGGCACAAATACTCTTTCATATAGCGCTTTGGAAAGATCCCAGACATTTTTTCCCCCTTATGCTTGGTAGATTACAGAGGGATGGAAGGGGAGACCGTACTGGCGGGGGAAGCGGTGCTCCCGTTACCTTTAATGAGAGTCGTGGTTACAGGTTGACCAAGCGCCGGGGACAAGAGTACATTTGCACAGCGACAGTTTATATACAGATGCATGCACACGATCTCTCTCTCTCTCTCTCTCTCTCTCTCTCTCTCTCTCTCTCTCTCTCTCTCTCACACTCACTCAGACCCAAATAAGAGAAAAAATGAGGTAGATATTTGGCATGTTCATTTCATGCGAAGAGTGTGGGGAAGGAGCTTCAATCTTCACCCCAACAACCGGCCGTTTAAATAAGGGAGGTTTTATTCCATTTATTGAATAGGCGTTCCACAGACCATGTA
This sequence comes from Pristis pectinata, assembly GCF_009764475.1. NCBI lineage: Eukaryota > Metazoa > Chordata > Chondrichthyes > Rhinopristiformes > Pristidae > Pristis > Pristis pectinata. The sequence continues at coordinate 81,226,454 of NC_067409.1, read as the reverse complement.
CAATAACATGTTAGCGAGCTACTTGGCGGCTGCATCGTTCTCAAGTGGTTTGAATCAGCACACAGCTGCGGTTCTGCTAAATCTAACCACCAGATCGCCCTTAGATTCCCTCCGAGAGAAAGTCCACACCCGAGTCACAATGCCATGTAATAGAGTTGAAAGTGCGAACTCAGCAACTTGCTACCAACTGCTATTTAATATTAATGCAGATTCCGTGTCTGTGCCCATGCTACAGCATGGATGCATGGTTGTCGTTTGAAAACCATTCAAAGGCACTTAAAAAAACGCGCTTTGTCCTTCTCAAAATCTCCTCGATTTGAAACGTGAGAGGATACGAGTCTCTTGGACATCCGGGCTCTGCACGGTTCACTTTCCAAGCTTAAGTGGGTGAGGAACCTCCTACTTGACCTGTGTTTGGGAATTCAGGGGACAGGGATCATCGGTTCTTTGGACAATTCGTGAATAGAGTTAAGCAAAAAAAATTAACAAGAAAACTGTCAGCTAGTAACAGATATGTGAAACTGAGTTTGTAAAAACATCATACTGCGTGGGGTTGGATTATAGTAACTTTAAAAAAACAGATACACCCCTGACACCATTTGGACAAACAGTAATAACACACACACACACACAATCATGAAATTAGTCAAAAACACAAACAACACCTTGGCTATTTGCACCTTGAATTATGCACCAAAACAGGACATGTGCAGTTCCTGAGGGGCGCTTCCTGAAAAGCGGACAGCAGCCACACCTTTACCGTGCTGGTCACTTTGGAGAGCGTCAGAACTTAAAGAAAGACTCCCCATGGCAGCCACAAAACAGCTGCATAAAAGGCTGGCATGGAGTGGGGGGGAGGGTGACTTCTCTGTTTGTGTGGCCACCCACTGTGCAATCCTCTGCCCTGACTGAGTACTGTGCTTGATGCGCCCCACACTACTGCAGGGTGTGGATGATCAGTGAAGCAGGGATTGCAGCATGTAGCTCTGGTGTGTATAGAATTACAGGGAGAAAATTACATTGCCAAAACAGGCCATTCAGCGTGTGAGTGCTGGTTGAAAATGAGCTATCCAGCCTGATCCTACCTTCCAGCATGGCTTGTCAAGTACTGATTAAATGGGATGAATGTTTCTGCCGATACCACCCTTTCAGGAGCTCCAAACGACTACTACTCTTCAGGTGAAAAAATCTCCTATCCCTTCTAATAAATATTTGACGCATTACTTTAAATCTATGATCCTACTTTTTTCCCTACCCTTCAACTGAGATAGAATCATCGAAAATTTATGATAATATAGAAACGTTACAATCAGTGACAAAACACCAGTGATGTTTCAAATAGCCTGAGAATTTAAAACTGAGAGGGACGGATACTATGTGCAAGACACCGATATCCCATCCTTTAATTGATGCCCCATTGCCGACTTCAACGCCTAGTTGTTTTCTAAGTGTTCCGTGAACATCATAGATTGCACGCAAAAGCTCCAGGGAGCAAATGTGCAGTGTGTGACCTGGGGGCCATTAGGTGTACAACTGATGGTAGAAAAAATACATTTGGAGCACCAGAATGACTTGCACACAGAAGTGCCTGGGTAGATTTCCTACAGCTCTGCCTTGCACAGCGTTTATACATACTTTGTGTGTTTGTATGTGTGTGTGTGCTCTAACATGTGCCCATTAACCTATCTACCAAATAGTTTCACCAACTGCTTATCACCCCAGCAACCGTGGCCCCACTCTGACACTGGCGTTCTCTCCATCTTTTCCCCACCCTCGCTGCAATGTAAAACTAACCTGTTTCTCTTTCTCATCTTTGACGAACGGTCTTCGACCAGAAATGTTAACGCGGTTTCTCTTTCTGCCATTGCTACCTGACCTGCCGAGTACTTCCAGCATTTTGCTTTTATTCCAGTTTCCCAAACGGGCAGGATTTCACCCGGAAATTATCGCGAACGTGCTCTAAACCGGGCTAAATCATTTGTATGTGTCATTTCGCGCATGAGAAACAGGCGCCAATTGTTCCAATTTCTAGGTAGGGACGAGGCATGATATTCCTAGCTGGGCAGCTGAGGAGAGATATTGGGGAGTGATGGTGTGATGGAAGCTAACAAAGGGTCCAGACAGCTGTGCAGCATGAGGAAGCCCAGTTTACAACGTCGCCCTCACACAGTATTGCATTTGTGACATTGAGAGAGCCATTTCACTTCTGCAGGAGGAAGGGGAGGGGTGGGTGCTGGAACCATTTTAGAGTGGGATACCGAATGTCATTCATCATAATGCCAGCTTCGTTTGACAGCAGTGACAATGGTTTCATAAGCGGGGGTGCTGCAGCTGCCGTGCCCCTACGTTCCCGCACCGGTGAACACGAGGGGAAACCCGTGCAGAGAGGCCCAGACAGAAGGATGCTGGAAAGGAAGGCACAGATATTAGCCCTGAATGAAATGCATCAATAAAAACTGAATGTTATTGAAACACAGGTAACTTCAAACGCTTATTTATTCAACACGTTCTTCCAGCACCTGCTTTTCCAAAATGATCAACTACCCGCAAAGATGTGTTTTATCTTTACTCTGTTCGTTCTTAAACAAACAAACAATTCGGATCCAGAACCCGCGTGGTTTGTAAATAGAACGCCTCCCATTGTAACACCTCACCCCCATTGCCAATTGCCATGTACATCTCGACGATGAAGAACAAAGTTGTTTACTGGCAGTGAGGGGGGTAAAGAATACATTTCTTTCTGCCACGATCGAGCAAGTTTAGAAAAATATGTAAGACGAATCTAACCCAATTGCAGAGTCAGTGCAAAAACTATACGAAGAAAACCATTTCTTAAAAAGCCATTTCCTGACAGACCTTGAGATTGAACTGATCTGATGCTGCTAATAACAGGGCTCAAGGCATTCGAGGGTTCCAGCTGCGATTTGACAAACACAGACAAGCTTTGAGGGAAAGGGGCCGATTTTAAAAGGGACATATTGCATTTTGCAAGGGATGTCTTGATGTAGAGACTGGACTCGAAACATCGACAATTCCTTTCTTCTCACAGATGCTGCTCGACCCGCTGAGTTCCTCCAGCAGTGTGTTTATTTTTGCTCCAGATTCCAGCATCTGCAGTCTCGTGTTTTCATTCTGCATTAACGTTGGATGTGCACTTTTACAAACCTCACACCTATCTTACCTGTTTTCTTAAACTTCTGCTGAATGCTTGAGGCCATCAATATTACTGTTGGTGCACTGTGGTTTGTTGAGTTTAAGATGCCAATCGATGCAAGAAATTATTGTATTTATGTTCACTTTGAGATTATTTGACTTCCACGTAATACCCTGCTATTTCAGATGTTGAGTTATTTTATTCATGAATTCAAAATCAATATGTTGGATTTTACCGCGTACGTGTATCTTTCATTCATCGTTAACTATGTATTCAAATCTGCCCTTTCTGGCAGCTTTAGATTATAAATCGTTTTCACTTCTGTTAATCGTAATTCCTCCAAAATACTACAATTTGTTTTCACTTAAGCAGAATCTAAATTTAAAGCATGGCTTCACCCTAACACTACAACCATTCATAGTGCCAAACTTAAACAAGAAATAACTCTTTGATAGATACATGAATGATAGAAAAATGGGGGGCCATGTGGGAGGGAAGGGTTAGATAGATCTTAGAGCTGGATAAAATGTCGGCACAACATTGTGGGCCGAAGGGCCTGTACTGTGCTGTAGTGTTCTATGTTCTGTATAAACCCTATTCTTTAAACTCTCTCAAACCTAAATCTAAACCAGGAACTAACCTCAAAGTCGAAACAGAATCAATCACTACATCTAATTAAGATGCCACTGTAAATTGAACCTAACTTTAATGACCACAGCTTCTCCTAAATTTAAACCCATGCAAGAATTAACCATAAACAAAACAAGGCCTAATCCTAAATTTAAAGATAATAGCTTCTCCTAACAAGGCACAACTAAAAGCTTGACTAGCTAACCCTCAGCAAAATTTCAGCTTCTCCCAACCTAAATTCACAACCCTAATCCTAAAATAATTACAGTTAAACTAGATCACTGTTTTCCTAACTTGCAAACCTGCAGTTTCTACTGATCTTAAAGCTAAATCTAAATAAGATTGCAACTTCCCACTCAAAACAATACCTAAATCTAAGGCTAAAGAAGAGCTAAACCTAATCTTAAACAAAACTGTGGCTTTTTAGTAACTCTAAACAGGAATGGGCCTTCAACCAGGTTGAAGTAAGGCTACAACTTCTGTCGATTCTAACGTTATAAATAAGGTCTGCTATAACAGCTCTCTCTTCAAAATAAGAGGGAAAATAAATTAGATCCTAACAATTCCATGAGAAATTATATTTTCCTCTAATCTTCCCCATTAGAGAGTCACAGAGAAAATTTTCTGTTTAAATTCTGCCCCTAATCTCACTAATGTTTTATTTTTAAAGTATGTTAGGTAGCAAGGATGCAATGTTTTAGTGAAATGTACATAGTGTGACTTTAAAGTGCACATGATCAGGACATTACATCAAAACGTCTCCAGATGAAATGTGCAATCGGAAATTTTAGCTTCTGACGTTGATGAATATTTTCTGTAAAGAGAGTGGGTCTGTTCAGTTCACCTTGTTTGGAAATGAGGCTATTTTTATTTCAGAATTTGCTCGCAATTTTACATTCTCACTCGCTAAACCAGTGAGAAAAACAGGGCTGCGCTTTCTTCTGCCTCCAAACGTATCTCGATAAGGTTCCCATTGCTGCTTCTCTTGCCTCTTAAGAGATGGCTGTCGTTCCGTCAAACCTTCTGCTTCATGGAAACTAGTGATCTGCGAAACCGTGACAATACCCACAAGTTTCTCTCTAGCTAAAAGCCTGGCGTGAACAATGTCACTGATTTACGGGCCTTATGTAATTCAACAATGAAAATCATACAGCCCTTATAATTCTGGCCTTTTTGTCATCCACAATTCATTTGAATGCAACCAAGCGCTCAGCCCTGCACTGAAAACTAGTCGCCATTTTTCTTTTATTAACAAATACAATGACTATTCTTTCTTGGTAATTTAGACATCAATAAATATAATTCTGGTGGAAGTGCTTTTTTCAAATGTTTCTTCGGGTCCCTTAAAACCTTATGCATCGTCTAATACGGACGATAGGCCTCTCTTCAGAAATTCAGATGTAGCCAACACGATCGCTTTATGGTTTTTTTACAGGGGTCTGCCTCAGCAATCCTGGCTGGTACACTCAGTGCCTTGTCAATAAAGGTTTGACCTGCAACTGCATTCGTTTAAGTTAAAAAAAAACTTTGTAAAAACGTAATGTTCCATCCCTGAAATCGTATTTTTCCCCACTCGGTTATGGTTTAAAGGGCGATAAAACTTTTGTTGCGATACTTTTGAACTGACTACTGGTCCGCTTGCCTAAGTACGTTTTGAACAGAGGAGTTGAAAATGGATACCGTTCGCCCTCGCAGTTCCCAACGCAGGAAAAGCCAGCCTGCTCCGTTTACCTCTACGGGACCCCACCCCCTTAGAAGTAATTCGCCAACTGCTGTTTGTTGCTTCGCCCAAGAGGTTTTAACGTTCGTGTACGAGAGTCCCTTACACCGAATTGCAAAGAGATGTGCCGGCTCTTTGTAATGGACCGTGTGGCGAGGAGAGCGGAGTTGGGGGAAGGGTTCATCAAACCTCAGATTAAGTTGGTTCAAACATATCCTAATAGCTTTAAGATGTTGTGGGGGGAACTTAATAAGTGTATTATTCCCTTTTTTTTACTAACGTCGAATTAAAAAAACGCATTTAAAAGGCAACATCTTTGGATGGCTTTCAACAAGATGATGAATATAAAAGTGAGCTGCTGTCAAAATGCTGAAACAGTTCGCGATAACATGCTACAGGCCAGTGAAACCCTCCGGCCCCCGTAGTTGGAAGGTTATTGTGAAGCTTTATGAATAGCCCTATATCCAGTTGCAGTGCACAGACCGCACGTTGTTCGCACTGCATTACCTCTTTCTGGTCCAGACTATACAATCTCCCCTCCCCCAACTGTCTAATCGCGTACTTCCTGGGGAAATCAAGCGGCATTCATACCGGAGTGAGTATTTAAATTTACAGGATTTGAAAACCTCCGGATGGGAAACTAACATCAAATGCTTCCAACTGAACTCCCGTCTTGAATCTTTTGACTGGTTCAGGTCCACTACGAGATAGGGGAGAGTTGGGTTTGTAATAGCAAGCGGGAGGTATATATATGAGTGAAACGTGGCGGGCACAGATGTTGTTTATGAGCCCCCGTTCTGTATCTTTCTGGTGGGACGTTTGCTGGTTAAGATTCCTGTTTTTTGTTTAACTTATCCCATTTCAAACGACCCTTCTCTATGCCACAAGAGTTAAAGACACCACTCAGACAACATAGAGAGATGTGTGGCTTGTTTATTTCGAAATTGACAAGAAATAACGTGAAAATTAACATTTTGTTTTACTTATTTTGCCCCCTCCCCCTCATACACACATAAACATAGACAGTGCTTCCGCTTTCGGTTCTTGGAACCTTATTTTTGCTAGCTAAGTTCTTAGTGTTTGGAATGATTTTTTAGAATCTTTTTAGTCACGCTAGGTGCGTGAACACGTTTAGTGTACGTAAAATGGTATTTAGCAGATTGGCGCTTTTTCCTCCCCCCACCCCCACCCCGGTTCTCTGCATTAAAACAGGGACTCAGTGGTTAGGGTTCAGTTCCAGCTGATTTTATTTCCTTCTCTCTCTCTCTCTCTCTCTCTCTCTCTCTCTCTCAGTCTCTTTCTCTCAAAGAAATATTTACAAGAGTTTATCAACAATCTGACAGGCAGTGACTTGACACGATTAGCTGGCATGAATTTTCTTTTTTCAAAAAAAAAGTTGTGTTGAGGCATGATCTGACAGACTATACACAGCATATTGCACAGGATGAGTGAAAATAAAAAAATAGTTAAAATAATAAAAGATTTAAAAAAAACTAACAATCGGACAGCTACCAAGATTTTTGTTTCCGCGGTTGCTGCCTTAATGCCTGTCACGGTAGTTTTGGACACATACAAGTAACACGTCTCATGTTTATATAATACAGATTTAAATATACAAAGGCGTTCGCACTTTTCTCCCAACCCCTCCCCTTCAATAAACCCCCCACAACAGCTCTACCTGATTTTGGAATTATATAAGCTAGCTTCATGCCAAAAACAATAATATTTTGCCGACAAGTTATAAGAATTAATACTAGTTATTATTACAGAATGAGAAACACAGTATTGTGTAGCGAACTCAAATCAATATTTGATATCCAGTGGTTAAGCGCCATTTAAGGATCGCCACATAAATGGGATAAAGGTGCAGCATCCCTTGTAATCTACGTTGGTGCTCAACCTCAGGAGGCTTGGAATAAGTACAAAATCCTGTTTGGTTACCCCCATTACACTTCGCTAATACTTGTTTACTTGGAATATGACTGCAGCCAATACAAAGTTTAAAGGAAGCTTTAAGGTCACCTGTTTCAAGGTAAAAGTGTCCAAATGGTTTCCCACGTTTAAATACTATAAAGGAGACATATCAGCTATAATAGACAGGAAGGGACGTTGTGAGTTTTAACATCAACAACAGCTGTGAAGCCAACATAAAGGTAACTGCAGCTTTACGTTACAAAACCTGCAGATTGAAGTGTGTAAACATGTGGAATATAAAAAAGAGGCAACATTGTGATATCGGCCTCTTTGTTCATGATCATGAAATCCAAACAGCGATAAACACCGATTAACACCCCCTTTATATTTTTTACAAAAATACACTGAGAAAATAATCAAACGTCTCATCTTTCTCTTTTTTTTAAAAGTGTCAAAGTCTACATTTAAATATAAAATTAAAAGTTTAACTCTAGCCCTTCAGTGAAGGAGATAAAACGGTGCAGGTAATTAACAGGCCTACGAAAAAAAAGTCAAAATGTTTGGCCAGTATAAATACATCCATATAAAATGGTTTCTGATTACATTTACAAGGGAAACAAAACAATACGAGGATGAAACATCGGTGACAAGAAGTTCATTTTGTTTTGTAGAATTTGTGGAATATGGAACTTTTGAGGAAATTTGGTCCAGAAAATGCAGTCCAGCGGAGATTTGAGTTGCGTTAATGGTAAGAGGAAAAAAAAGCTGGTGACTTGGTCGGAATCATACAGAGCGCCATCTATCTAGTTGACTCGTCTTAACGGTTTTGACTGTTCCAGTCTGTACAGAATCTGGGAAGGTACAGTACAACATGCTATGAACCCAGCGAAATACAGTAATCCAACACCACCATTCTTCTATGAAAGGCTCTCCTCGCGTGTAGATCTCACGTCTTCGCCTGTGTGTATATGTCTGTACCAATATAAATTGTTTGGTGATTTCTTTCCACGGTTTTAAACGACCTGTCCTAAAGCGAAGCCCGCGTTCTCTCCCGTACGTGCAAATCAATTTCAGGTTTTCCTTTTCAATCCAGACTCGAGACTGGGCTTTTATTTTTCAGTGGAATATCACAGTCCCTCCTTAAACACGTCGGCACATTTGTTTGATTTTTTTTCCCGCTGAAGGCTTGCGATCAGGCATTACGATCACGCAATTTTACAGCACTTGGATCACAATTACTTTAATTCACGATCCCTTTATTTCCCTCCGAGATAAAAGAGCAAGTCAGTTTCTTTCACTTGCCGCTTTTTAATACGTGAACACTAGGTTTGAAATACTTGACTCCAGCCAGTCCCCTGAAATCATTTCGCTCACCTCTGGCGTGCAGTAATCTGGGAACTCGAAGTGAGACGCCGATTCCTGCTCAAAATTAAACTCCAAATCTCTGTCCAGAGACGAACTCAAGTTGCCCAGTGTCATGTTCTCGAAAGTGGGGCTGGAACTAAGGTCCATAAGGTCGTCCTCGAACTCTTCGTCGGAAGACGAGGCCAGAGACGAAGAGGAACAAGAGTGGGTCGTGGAAGGGGCCGGTGAAATCGACCTTAAATTGCCTGGGTGTTTGCGCTGGTTTACGGGCGAATCGGGGACCCGCACCCCTGTCCCACCCGCCAGATCTTCATAGAAACTGACCGGGTCGCCGGGATCGGCTGAACAACTGAGGGTCGGGCTGGCTGGCACGGCGGCTGAAGAGGTGCTGCCCTGGCCTCCGAACGACCGCCTCTCTTTCAGTTTCTTATCTGCAAGGTGTTTGGAAGCGGGGCTCGTCCGCGCTTTGTAAACCGAGTGTTGGCTGCTAGTGTTTGTGTTAGGAGTAGTGGTGCCTGACTGCGGATGCTGGTGGATGGCCGGAGTCTTGGTGAGCGTACCCAAGATGATCTTGTGCGTTTTGCCGGACTTGCTAATGCTACTATTGCTGCTACTGCTCTTTTTAGCCGTGGGTTTAGTGTTGATCTTTTCGCTTTTCTCTCCCGGTTTGCTGCTCGCACTTTTCGCCTTCTTTCTCGGCCTGTATTTATAATCGGGATAGTCCGCCATGTGCTTCAGGCGCAATCTTTCGGCTTCACGGATAAAGGGGATCTTATCACTGTCTTTCAGTAACTTCCAGCGCTTCCCCAGGCGCTTCGAGATCTCCGCGTTGTGCATGTCCGGGGACTGTTCCATGATCTTCCTTCTCTCGATCTGCGACCACACCATAAACGCGTTCATGGGTCTCTTGATGTGCCCACTGGCGGTCTTGCACCAGTTCGGCTCGTCCGTTTTCTCCCCATCCGATGCCACGGAGTCCGCCGCTGGTGAGCAAGCTATGCCCAGATCGGAAGCGCCGGAGTCGGTGGACTCTCCGGCAAGCACCGCTTCCGTGTTCTCTGCGTTGTTCGTTTGCTGCACCATGCTCTCTTTCTAAAATATATTGTTGCTCTATGGGCACTGAGGGAAAAAGATTTATACTGTAGCAGTTTGGTTAGCTTGCACTTTTTTCTGTTAATTGCAAAAGCTGCTGTGCTTTACAAGCTGCTCCTCGCGTTCGCAGAAAAGAACCTGGTTTCTTGTAATAAAATGTGTATATACTTTGGCACAACCTTCCCCCTCTGACCATGCGGGAAGACTGTGTTATATAAAAAACTTGTGTCTGCTGCTTAAACCAGACGCGAACTCGCTTCGCCTTCTTATCCAGTCCCAGCCATTGTGACGTCGAGTTAAAGGTGTCCACGTTCCAGCCAATCGGCGGGCGCCTTTCGCCCAGACCGCGTCTGTTTCCAACGCTTCCAGGGCCCCGCTCCGCCCCCGCGCCACCGGATTGGCGGCCGGCCGCGCGGCGCGTGCAATGAGAAGCGGCGCGGCTGACCTCATTCGAGTTTACACTAGCAACTTAAAGGGGGCACGGCTGCAAATGCACTCCTTTCCCCCCTTCCCCCCCTCCCCCCCTCCCCTCCGCCTCCCTCCACCCTCCGGCATTAATTTAAAGCTGCATTATGCCTTTCCCTCTCCCCAAACTGCCATTTGCCCGTCCCACTGACTCAGACACGAATCAGCACAAAGCTCGATCTTGTGCGATACTGTTCTGTGTGTGTCTGCCTCCCTCTCTCTCGCATACACCCCTGACAGCCAGTCGACTTATGTTAAGTTTCGCGAAATTGACACAAAATCGTGCGCCTGAATTGATATGCTGCAGTTTCACTTAAGCGAATATCAACCCCAGAAACAATATTCAGGAGTTTTTTTTTTCATCTACACCTGCGTGTATATCTACTCCTTGATATACAAAGGGATTAGACAGGAGCCCGTTCCTTTGCTCTTTAATGATATTAATTTAAGCAATTTAGAACAACATAAATAAAACACGCAAAACGCATCGAATTAGGTGCTTGCAGTTTTCTTCTCTCTATTTCCACCCGTACGGGTGAAGCGTATGAACGCTAGCAGCAGCATGAGAAGCACATTAAGTGGGTTGGGCATGGCAAAAAGAGGCGCGTCAAATGCATTCGCTGTCGACCACCTTTTACCGTATTGACAGATGTAGGATGAAACGCAGGGTGCTCGATATGCAAATAGGGTTTGGGGCTAAACCGAAAGACAGGAATAGCGCAATGTTGATAGAAGCAGTATGCTTTCAAAGCAACATATGCGGATAGTAATTGTGAAGATTTTTGGAAAGTAACACTAAAATTTAGTCCCATTGGTAGATTCAAATTAATACCCGATAAACTAGCTCATATTGAATAGAACTCTGATCCAAACAAATGCGTTTTGCACATTTTTAACGGCAAAGAAGTTACTGATATAGGTATAGTATGCTAAATTACATGAGGGTTTCAACTATTTGTATGTAAGCGCATATACAAAAAAACCAAAACGAGAAACTGACATATACATATGTACTCGATTGTGTTGATTTTAACTGGTGCAAGACGGTAGGTGGCGGTACTGCGCCTATATACTCATTAGATGATTGCTGTAATTTTTGAGCTCTGCTTTGAGTCCTGAGATTTTATTTTGTCCAAAGGTGAAATACGAAATGCAAAATTAGCTTCCATTGGATTTTTTCCAACTTCATTGTTTTAACCAATCGCTCCTTCTCATTGTGACGCTAGGTTATAATGTATGCTGCGCTTGGAGTTGCTGTCTCCATGAGGCCCCCGCGTTATTGGCTGTATATGATCCTCGAAAATGGTGAGAGCGAGCATGTGCACGGAGTTCAATAGGTAGGTAATATCATTAAGAAATATGGCACATCCAAGGTTATATATAAAAGGAAAACTTTCAATTTTGCAGTAGTATGTTGGGGCAAAGCGACATATCCAAACATTATCTCTCAAACAAAATAATGATTCCTGCTAATCCCATTCTTAAATTTGAAAGTAAAATTGTCTCCTCACTGCCAAACCTAAGTTTAAGTCAATGGGGGGGGGGGGGGTGGGATCGTTGTTAGTATTGTAAATTATGTAATGATGGGTACCGCCAAATACAGCACTGCTGAAATATAACAGGTGCAGTAGTCCGGTATGGAGTCTAACGAGGTACAGGTGTGTGTGAAAGGGGGGGGGGGGGGGGGGCAGAGAGAGAGAGAGAGAGAGAGAGAGAGAGAGAGAGAGAGAGAGAGAGACGAGTTGGTCTGAAGTGATTCACTGCAGGTATGTTGTATGCTCTGCAACGCAACTAGTAATTGTTACGACACGTTGAACCGAAACAAAATGCATTCATTCTGAGCACTCAACAGGCCTGACCACATGTGCGGAGAAGGAAAAGCAAGAGCTAACACTTTATAACCCAGAGTCGGAAATGCCAGGTCAAAAGTAGCAGAACTTCATGACTCTTGTTGAATTATATCTAACGGTGGGAAATGTGATTGACAGCTATATTGCGCCACACATTCAAGTGAATCAAGTACGTTGAAGCAGGAGTGGGCTAACGGGCGAGACTGATATTGGGTCCAGTGGTTATGGAACAAAAGAAATATTTATGAAAATAGGAGTATGTTCCACCGCTGACCACTCTTATTTTCTCAAAATCTAATATTTATTATTTTGAAATGTCTTTTCAGATAACCTTAGAGTCATAGGGTTCTACAACCACGAAACAGGCCCATCAGCCCAACAAGCTCCAAGACCCAGGCCGCTATACCTCCCTCTGCAATTGGATCCTTGATTTCCTCACTGGGAGATCACAGTCAGTGCAGATCAGAAACATCATCTTCTCAGGGGCACCTCAGGGCTGTGTGTTTAGCCCCCTGCTCTACTCTCCATACCTATGACTATGTGGCTAGGTATAGCTACAACACCATCTAAAAATTCACTGATCACACCACTGTTGTTGGCAGAATCATGGATAGTGACGAGGCGGCGTACAGGAATGAGATAGGTCAGCTGGATAAGTGGTATCATAACAACAATCTTGCACTCAATGTCAGCAAGACCAAGGAACTGATTCTGGACGTTAGGTAGGGGATTTTGGGTGAACACGCACCAGTTCTCATTGAAGGGTCTGCAGTGGAAAGGGTGAGCAGCTTCAAGTTCTTGGGTGTCAACATCTCGGAGGACCTACCCTGGACCTAGCACAAAGATGCGACCAAGAAGATAACATGCCAGCATCTCTACTTTCTTAGAAGTTTAAGGATGTCATTGAAGACTCTGACAAACTTCTAGAGATGTACAGTGGAAAGCATTCTGACTGGTTGCATCACAGCCTGGGATGGAAGCTCCAAAGTACAGGAACACAAGAGGCTATAAAGAGTGGTGGGCTCAGCCAGTGCAAAGTCATTGTTGATTTTATTGTCATATGCACAAGTACATGTATGCACAGGTGCAATGAAAAACTTACTTGCAGCAACATCACAGGCACATAGCATTAGAGACAAAGCATTCACGAGAAAAACATAAATTATACAAGAAACAACACAATTAGAACAAAAAAAAGTCCATTGTAGTGCAAAGTGATCATAGTGTTGCCATACTGAGGTAGTGATTAGGGTTGTACAGGTTGGTTCAAGAACTGAATGGTTGAAGGGAATTAGCTGTTTTTGAACCTGGTGGTGTGGGACCTCAGGTTTCTGTACCTCCTGCCTGATGGTAGCTGCGAAAAGGTGGCATGGCCCGGATGGTTGGGATCTTTAATGGTAGATGTTGCTTTCTTGAGGCAGCACCTCCTGTAGATACTACCAATGGTGGGGAGGGATGTTCCCATGATGTCATAGGCTGAGTCTACTACTCTCTGCAGCTTCATACGTTCCTGCGCATTCACATTGTTAGACCAGACCATGATGCAATTAGTCAGGATATTTTCAATAGTACATCTGTAGAAGTTTGTTGGAGCGTTCAGTGACATGCTGAATCTCTTTAAACTTCTAAGGAAGAAAAGATGTTGGCATGCCTTCCTTGTGATTGGATCTAAGTGCTGGGCCTAGGACAAGTCATCCAATATGTTAACACCCAGGAATTTAAAGTTGCTAACCCTCTCCACCGCCAATAGACCAATGTAGATGAGTGCATGTTCACCCTTCCTGAAGTCAGCAATCAGTTCTTGAGTATTACTGACATCGAGTGAGAGGTAGTTGTTGCAGCACACTCAATGAGGTGTCCTACCTCACTCCTGAACACTGACACATCACTACTTGTGATTTGTCCAACAACAGTGGTGTCATTGGTGGATTTCTATATGGCATTGGAGCTGTGTTTAGCCACACAGTCATGTGTATTGAGAGTAAAGCAGGGGGCTAAGCACGCAGCCTTGAGGTGCACCTGTGTTGATGGTCAGTGAGGAGGAGATGTTATTACCAATCCTCACTGATTGAGGTCTGCCGATGAGGAAGTTGAGGATCCAGCTGCAGAGAGAGGAACAGAGGCCCAGGTCCTGATAAGTTTAAATGGGATGATTGCTGTGAACGCCGAGCTGTAGTCATGAACAGCAGCCTAACACAGTGTTCCTGTTGTCCAGATGGTGCAGAGCAGCATGAAGATTCAGAGATATTGCATCTGCTGTCGACCTGTTGTGGCAGTGGGCAAATTGAAGTGGATCCAGGTACGACTCTTCCCACCATCGAGAGCATCTACAAGAGGCGGATATCTCAGGAAGGCGGCATCCACCATCAGGGACCCCCACCATCCAGGCCATGCCCTCTTCCCGATGCTGCCATCAGGCACAAGGTACAGGAGCCTGAAGACCCACACCTCAAGGTTCAACAACAGCTTCCTCCCCACTGCCATCAGGTTCTTGAACCGACCTGAAAAACCCTAACACTACCTCGGACTATATATTTTTTTCTCTCTCCCAATCTTGCATTGGTGTCATTGTGTTTATCTTGTTGTTTATTTTGCACATACATAAGTGATGTATAATTTATGTTAATTTAAGTTTATGTTAACTTATGTTTGTCCTTGTCTTGTAATGTACTGTGCTGCTGCTGCAAAAAGCTAATTTTCATGGCATTTATACCCTGTGTATATATGCCGATGACAACAATAAACTTGAACTTGTCCATGTCAACCAAGCTGCCTTCCTGAACTAGTCCCATTTGCTTTCATCGGGCCCATTATCCCTATAAACCTGCCCAAGCGTCTTTTAAATGTTGTAATTGTTCTTGCCTCTACCACTTCCTCTGGCAGCTCATTCCATTTACCCACCACCCTCTGCGTGAAAAACTTGCCTCTCTGGTCCCCTTTAAATCTTTTCCCTCTCACCCTAACCTATGCCCTCCAGTTTTCGTTCCAGTTGGCTGTAGGAACACTGGAATATGATTATTCTGACCTTAGAGCTGTGATTAAAATGAACTGCAAAGAAGAAAACAGTTTATGAAGTGTCCCAAAACTCTTCATAGCCAATGAAGTACTTTTAAAGTGTACACAACTGTAAATTTGGAATTACGACAGTCAGTATGCAAGCAAGAAGGTGCCACAAATCACAGTGTGATTTGAAGGGCAGGAACAGGATAAATACAAGTAGGGATGGACCATTTAGTCACTGGAACCTTCTCACTAATTCGGTAAAATCAAGGCTGATCCTGACTCTCAAATCCTCTTTAATGCCCAGTCTGCATGTTCCTTGATTCCCTTAAGGTCCAAACTTCCCATCCCAACCTTTAATTTATTCAATGACTGAGCATCTCTAGTGAGGGAAAGAATTCCAAAGGCTCACAAGCCACTAACCTGAAGGAGTTTCATCTTCATCCTAAATGGCTGACCCCTCATCCTGACCCATATCCTCAAGTTTTAGACTCTGTAACCAGAAAAAAAGAAGCTTCTCAGCAACTACTCTGTGAATCTCTCTCAGAATCTTGCATGTGTCATTGAAATCGCCTCTCCAGGCCAATGTTAATATCCTCCTCAAAAGAAACATTTTCATCACAGGAACCAGTCTAGTTCATCCATGCTGTGCTGAAGCCGAGGCAAAATTACACTTTATTTGGGTCATTTTGGAAAATTGCACTGCTGTTTTTCAAAATTATAACTTGGGTCTTTTGGAGTCAGCAATTGCCTCCTTTATGACTTTCATTGAGAATCTATTTGATGTGTCATCCAAAGCATGGCTCCTTGAACAGTGTAGCACAATCTCAATACACCACTGTGAGAGGACTTAAAACTGTTGGACTTATGACACAATGTCTAACAAGGTGGCATCTGATCATGCCATCAAGAACCATTGCAGGTTTCCATCTTTGTTAGACATCCTCTACCAGATATTATTAAACTTTAAAGAACATATGCACTATTATACCTTGTAATATACAAGTAAACTGGAATATCAGAAAAAATACTGAAATCTACAAGTGATATAAACCTGGCAACATAATTAGTACTGAACAGGATGATGTTAGACTTAAGGAGAACTGGTGATATAGGTAGACACACAGCAGTTACAGTTTAGCGTCAATAAGAACTTAGTGAGGCACTTTGAGAAGAACAACATATCCTAAATCACAGTAGTACATTGGGAGGTTGGAAGCCAACATATCTAGGATACATAATAATAAATATTTGAAAGAGGTAGGCCAAGTTGAGGTGGCGATGAGTAGCTTTTTAGATAGAGATATTGAATATAAACACAAGGGAAGTATATTAAACCTTTCCTATTTGCTGGTTCGGCTTCAGGTGGAGTACTGTGTATATTTATAGACACCACATTCTAGGATAGAAATAGGCATCAGAGAGGGAGCAGGGGAAACTTACCAGGAAGGTAAGAGAGATGAGAGGCTTCGGTTATTCAACACGATTGGAACTGGAGTCAACATGCTTTGTGCAGAGAAGTTAAGGAGACCTGATTCAAAATTATGTGAGGTTTAGATACACTGAGGTTTAAGGTTTTGAGAAACTGTTTTCCTGGAAAATAACTAGGGATTATTGAAATATAATAACCAGAAAAGGGAACCACAGGGTAAACTAAGAGTTCTGTTTTACATGGGATTTGTTTAGATCTGGAATGCACTAGAAATTTCACAGGTCATGGTGTTCCCAGACACCTGATGCCTTTGTACTTCTTGGTGGTGAGGGTCACAGATTTGGCAGATGCCTTATTGTGTATCATTTTGTAGATATTATTCACTGCAGCCACATTTGTTACAGGTCTTAGGAGGTGTTGTTGACTTTTTCACGCAGAGGGTGGTGAGTACTGTATATGGAATGAGCTGCCAGAGGAAGTGGTTGAGGAAGGTACAATAGTAAAATTTAAGGATCACTTGGATAGGTACATTCAGGGACAGGGCTTAGAGGGATATGGGCCAAAAAATTGGGACTATCTGAGTGGGCACCGTGGCCGGCATAGACTCGTTAGGCCGAAGGGCCTGTATCTGTCCATGCTGTATTTCTCTATGACTCTGTGACTGTAGATTTTAAGATGGTGCTTGGGTGCCAGTCAAGCAGACTGCTTCTATTGTTTTATTCTTCTGGACTCTAAATAACTTTACTCTCAACAAAAAGAATAACGTTTCTGCTTCAATACAGTTGGTG
This sequence comes from Pristis pectinata, assembly GCF_009764475.1. Classification (NCBI taxonomy): domain Eukaryota; kingdom Metazoa; phylum Chordata; class Chondrichthyes; order Rhinopristiformes; family Pristidae; genus Pristis; species Pristis pectinata. Next base: position 81,209,044 of record NC_067409.1, on the reverse strand, counting down.
GCAAAAAAATTCACATTCTAGAGGCTATGCTTAAAACCTCTTTTAATTGGGGAACACGCATTATCTTAAATACGATACGTTTTAGAATGTAAAATGAATCTTATTTTCCGGGGCCATCACCCCTCCCCCCACCGCAGTCCCCCACTTCCAAAAACCTATCCCAGCTTTTGCCGACCAAATTCAAGCAGGTGTTCCCTTTGTACAATGCAGAACAACACTACTCTGGACCACACACATTTGTAACTATACACCTAGTGGATTAAAGTGAACCCTCGGCCTTACTTAGCAGATCTCTACCAATGAGAAACCCACACATGTCTACTAATTGCAATTCATATGCCCCTTTTTTTGTATCGAGGAGCAAGACTAATGAAAAGTAAGCATGGTTCAAAATGGTTTATGCAAAGTTCCGGTAGGAAGGCGCACTGCAGAAAAGCAGCAGAGTTTGCCTTAGTCAGTCATCGACTCTTGATAAATACAATACAGGAGGTAACCACCAATTCCAGATTAAGGAATGGATTTTTGAAGGCATATTCGGCGCTTTTCTCCCCCTGGAGAATGCAGCCGGGCATGCGGGGCAGCCCCAACCAATATGACAATTAACAGGCAAGGCTCACCCCGCACCGCCCCCCCCCCACCACCATACCCGATCGAACCCAGAGACCACGAAGACATTGATTCAACCTTAAACCCCCAAGCGTACAGTTTATGCTAAGAATCCTAACGCAGCAACCTGCAACCTACTCCTCCGGCAAGCTGCTCGACTGGCACCCAAAATTTACATCTTAAAATTTATACTCCCCTTAACTAACGTGGCTGCAGTGAGTAGTATCTACAACATGCGATATCTATACTAATGCACCTGCCAGATCTGTGACTCTCATCACTAAGAAAGCACAGCAAGGACTCACATTACATGCAGAAATATAAATTCTGGAAAATTATTATTTTAAAGGAATAGAAATTGTCTGATAGGTCAAAATTAATTCAACTAGAGCTCGCTCTAGCTTAAATACAATGGCAGCTTTTTTTTACCGTTACTAAATGTCAAGATATTAAACAAATGTCAAACGACCAGAAATGCCAAATGTTGCAGCGTCGGTAGAGGCAGCAGTTCAGGGTAAAAGGTAGGGCAAATTCCGGAGAGTCAGCAAATCAATTCCAGAGTTTGCCTGGTCAGTTAGATCGTGCTATTTGTAATTCTGCTGGTAAGATTGTTGCTGATTTTAGGCTACGCTGCACGGTTTCGAAGCAAATTTGTCACATCCACCCTATCTGATTGCACTCTGCAACATTAAATGTTTGCAATTGGCCACTGGGGCGGGCATGGAGGGTTAAATCTAAGAAGGACCAAACTAATTGCTGCATAAAATGCATGTATATAGGGAAATAAGTAACTCGAGGGGTTAAGATTCGGGCGGAACAGATGTTTTCTTTTGACTGTGCAACTTCAACCTCTAAACCAATTGATTGTGCCTTCTTCAAATTACAGCGGACAAAAGGGTGGTGGGGCAGCGGGCGCCCGGCATACAATGACAATCTTTCTTGCTATTGGCGAGCGCTCTTGTATTCAGCTGTTGCTGTGTGCGAGAGAGAGAAAGAGAGAGAGAGGCGCCGCAAAGAGGTTGAGCGGCAGCTGCCACGCGAAGCCTGTCAGTCAAAGGGCCACGTGCGGTGCAGGAGACGACAGGTGCGGAGCACGCGGGGCGGGGCGGGGCGGGGCGAACAGGTGAGACGCTGCACGTGTCTTTCTCTGGGGGAGCCAATTGGTGGCCGGCTCAGGTAAGCAATGTCCAGCCGCTCTGAGCGCTCCTGGACCAATTCTCTGCTCAGTGCACAAAGAACCTTCTTTCCACATTGGATGCAAGGGGATAGCCCACTTTACGATCTTAACAAACCAAAAGCAACATTAAATACATTGCACTGGTCAGCTTTCAGCGTCTATAGTCATTTGCTGCTTATATTTCTACAGTATTTGATACTCTTCTGTTATAAAGGATTGTAAGAACTTCCTGTAATCCAAAGAAAAGAATTTGGAAGAGCTTGAGGGTTCAAGTTACAATCTCGCAAAAAGAAGGTAATACTTTGATCCTTTAGTAGGTGGAACTCAAGCTGGCGAAAGGCAGCGACCAAGTTCCCCATCCACAGACACAACCCCTAAAATTATAGTTATTTTTAAATTGTGCTTGATCACTTCATTATTTATTAATAATCTATTGTGTACTTTTTTTTTGCAAAATGAAAGACTTACGGACCCTATCAGTCGCGGTCATATTGTCTCCGGCCCTGCCTCGACCCATCCATAGCTACCACACTCATGTATGCTATTCTTACCTCCAATCTCAGTTAGTACCGTGCTCCCCTTATACCCATCGCTCTCTATCAGCTTCAGCTCATCCAGAATTCCGTTGCCTGTCCAACCATCACCACTCTACGTGTAGTCTAGCAATATGTCTCACATTGGTGTGTTCAATTTTCTCTGTAGCTTTATACTCCTTAATTTTATGATTTCCTTCATTCCTACAAGACTTGTGCACTCCTCCAATTCTGGCCTCCAGTGAAGTTCCCGTTTCCACTATTGCACAGTCAGTGGCTATGCAAACAACTGTTTTGGCCCAGGTTCTGGATTTTCAGATGTATCTTCCTCTTTTTTTAAACACTCATTGAAACTGATATTTAAGAAGCTTATCCTAATGTCTTGATACCAAGCCACAGTCAGATAACAGTTTTAGATGGCACTTTCAAGCAATCACAAATGCTGCTCATTTGCTATTGCCTTAAATTATAACTAGCTATTTTGATTGCAAGATACGGTAGTTTGTAGCTGCTTAGATGATGTACCAATTAAGACACAAGAGCCTGGAGATGCTGGAATCTGGAGCAACAAACAGGAAGATGGAGGAACTCAGCAGGTCAGGCAGCATCTGTGGAGGGAAATGGACAGCTAATGTTTCAGACCGAGACCCTTCAGGTGGACTGAAAGATAGAGGGGAGATAGCCAGTATAAAGAGATGAGGGCAAGGGCTGGTCGATGTTTTGGGTCAATAACATATTGATGTACCAATAACATAAGTCACAGGACATCAAAAAGTCCTGTTTTTATGAAGCATTCTTCCTCCACAAACAATGTGCAATCACTGCTATTGGGCACCTGCTTGGGATGTTTAAGTTTCCAAGGCAATTTTCTCATGGCCACTAAAATTCCAGAACACTTATTTAATCTTTCTTCTGATATTATTCAATATTAACAATCTTTTGCAAAAAATGATACTTATCATGGGAGGTTTGAAATACTTACATCACAATGAGCCTGTTCACAGAAAAGTCAGCATTATTACAGACCAAAGGTTGTTGCCCTGGATATCTGGGCAAGGATACTCCTGAAGTACAACTACTCAGACACTTTGTTTGGGAGTTGCCATAATTAGACATGTCCAGGGTTAGGTGATTACATTCCTTTTGAGTTTCTGTCTAAAATCAATAGACACCTTTACCACTAAGAGTATAAATTTATTTCCAAAATATAAAGTTTAATGCTCTTTATACTGTTCAGAATGTATTTTGATCGGTACTGAAACTGACTGCTTCTGATTCAGCTGTACAGTTTTACTTAGGATTAAATATTGTGAAATCTATTAATATGCAAATACAACATAAACAAACCTAACTATGGTTTAATCATTTCTGACTTTGTCACTCCAATAGTGTGCACATTTGCTTTGCTAGTAAGGATTGCATTATTAAGAGCAGTAGAGTAGTGAGTTCATGGACCGTATCTGGATTACGGAAGAGGAGGTGCTGGCTGTCTTGAGGCAAATTAGGGTGGATAAATCCCCAGGGCCAGATGAGGTGTCCCCCTCAGACCTTGTAGGAGGCTAGTGCAGAAACTGTAGGGGCCCTGGCAGAGATATTTAGAACATTCTTAGTTACAGGTGAGGTGCCAGAGGACTGGAGGATATCTAATGTTGTTCTGTTGTTTAAGAAAGGCTTTGAGAATAAGCCAGGAAACTATAGGCCAGTAAGCCTGACATCAGTCGTGGGTAAATTATTGGAAGGTATTCTGAAGGATAGGATATATAAGTATTTGGATAGACAGGGCCTGATTAGGGATAGTCAACATGGCTTTGTGCATGTCTAACCAATCTTACAGACTTTTTCGAGGAGGTTACCAGGAAGGTTGATCAAGGGAAGGTGGTGGATGTTGACTACATGGACTTTAGCAAGCCCTTTGACAAAATCCTGCATTGAAGGCTGGTCCAGAAGGTTAGGTCACTTGGCATTCAGGATGAAGTAGTCAATTGGATTCAACATTGGCTTAGCAGGAGAAGCCAGAGAGCGGTAGTAGATGGTTGTCTCTCTGACTAGAGGCCCGTGACTAGTGGTGTGCTGCAGGGATCAGTACTGGGCCTGCTGTAGTTTATCATCTATATTAATGATTTAGATGATAATGCGGTAAACTGGATCAGCAAATTTGCAGATGACACCAAGATTGGGGGTGTAGTGGACAACGAGGAAGGATATTAAAGCTTGGAAAGTGATCTGGACCAGCTGGGGAAATGGGCTGAAAAATGGCAGATGGAATTTAATGGAGACAAGTGTGAGGTCTTGCACTTTGGGAGGACAAACCAGGGTAAGACCTACACAGTGAATGGTAGGGCTCCAAGGTGTGCGGTAGAACAAAGGGACCTGGGAATACAGATCCATAATTCCTTGAAAGTGGCATCATAAATCAGGGCATTGAGTACAGGAGTTGGGATGTCATGTTGAAGTTGTATAAGATGTTGGTGAGGCCAAACTTAAGAGTATTGTATGCACTTCTGGTCATCTACCTACAGAAAAGATACCAGTAAGCTTGGAAGAGTGCAGAGAAAATTTACATGGATGTTGCTGGAACTCGAGTACTTGAGTAACAGGGAAAGGCTGAATAGGTTAGCACTTTATTCCCTGGAATGCAGGAGAATGAGGGGAGATCTTATAGAGGTATACAAAGTTATGAGGGGTATAGACTGGGTGAATGCATGCAGGCTTTTTCCCCTCAGGCTGGGCAAGACTAGAATTAGAGGTCATAGGTTTAGAGTGAAATATTTAAGGGGAGTCTGAGGGGGAACTTCTTCACTCAGAGGGAGGTGCGAGTGTGGAACAAGCCGCCAGCGGAAGTGGTGGATGCGGGGTCAACTGTAACATTTAAGAGAAGGTTGGATAGGTACATGGATGGGATGGGTTTGAAGGGCTGTGGTCCAGGTTCAGGTGGATGGGACTAGGTAGAAAACCAGATCGGCATGGACTAGATGGGCTGAAGGGCCTGTTTCTGTGCTGTAGTGCTCTATGACTCTCCTCTATGACTAGAAAAGTCTGACGATATTTGTATGTTTGAGAACAGAGTGAAAATAACCTAGATTGCATCCTGACCCTTTCCCCCTCCCATAAAAATAGAAATGAAGGAAATCTGAAACTGAAACAGAAAATGCTAGTGCTGGAAGTCTGGAGCTACTCAATCAACATTAGAAAACTTGACTCTGATAAATTGAACTTCCAGATTTATTTTATCACAACAGATGCACAAGAATCCTCAGAATATAATCAACTCCATGATAAAAAATTACCATTAGCCTTGTTATTATCATTTCATTCTACAGAATTTCTGACATTCTTTGCTTAATACAATGCTGTTCGTATGGTTGTGTTATGCTGAAAATAAATGCTCACACACATGAAGTAGGAGCAGGTGTGGACCATTCAGCCCCTCGAGCCTGTTCTGCCATTCAATAAGATGACATCTGACCTAAGTGCAACCTGAACTCTGCATTCCTGTCTTCATCCAGTAACTTTGCTGAGCAATTATCTATCTAGCCCTGCCATAAAAATATTCAAAGACTTTGTTTCCATCACCTTTTGAGGAGGAGAGTTCCAAAGGCCCTTGACCCGCTGAGAAAAATGGCTTTATCTCTGTATTAATTGGGCCATCTATTACTTTTAAACAAGAGGAAACACTCTCTCCACATCCATCCTGTCAAGACCCTTGGCCTCTGAGGCAATTAAATGGCTTCTCACTCCTCTAAACTCCGGCTAACGTCTCTAAATTTTCCTCATAATGCAACCCAGGTATCAGTCTTGTAAACCTTAGGTTAGTGACTTATTTTTGAGGTGCAGCAAAGCAAAGCAAAGCAAAGCAATATTGAATAAGTGGGGTGAAGTGTGGAGGAACGGCATAAATCTACAGATTCTCAAAGGTAACAGGTCAATAATGTGTTTAAAAAGGGATACAGAATGCTTTCTTTTAATTGAAGAATACCATATAATAGTAGAATAAATGCTCGAATTGTATTAAGTGTTTGTTAGTGTGTAGAGTTACAGGGAAAATGTGATTGCATTGGAGATGGTGCAGATGAGATTTACAAGGATTAGTGCCAGTGTTAACATTTTTTAGCCATGAGAATGGTGTTTTTACTTTGGAACAGAAGGATCAGGTGTAACTCATCTGAGAACCTAGTTTCAGTAAATAGGAAGGGCCCATTTTCCTTTAACTTGGGGGCATAGGTTTAGGGTAAGGGGTAAGCGATTTAGAGGGAATCTAACAGGGACCTTTTTCACCCAGAGAGCTGCGAGTACCTGGTACACACTGACGGAAGAGAGTGGTGGAAGCAGAATCGCTGACAGCATTTACGTGTTCAGATGAGCACTTGAATCACCTAGGCGTAGATGTGCTAAGAGCTGGAAGGTGGATGCCCATTGGCTGGTATGGACGTGGTGGGTTGAATGCTCTGTTTCCATGGTCTATGACTCTATGAACAAGGCCACACAGATCCCTCTGCGTATCCTTAAATAACTTGAAAATTTGTGCTAAGTGTCTGTCGTGATCATATCAGTAAAAGCACACTTGTCGCTCCAGTTTCAGATTTTGTTTTGGCCACATCCTTACTTCAGATCCAATCTTTTTTTCACCCTGCCCAACTTTCTCCCCTTCTCCCTCTACCCCATCACTCAAAATCCCTGCTCCCCTCCCAATCAACCCCTACATCAATGTTATCCTGAATTATGAATAGGTTTCATTAAACTTCAAGTGAAAGATTACACCCACAATTTTTGGGTGCTAATTGATTTGCCATCTGTATTTCTGTTTTTATTGCAAGTTTCCAGACTTAACAGTTTACTATTTACCTGAAAACATTCACCAGGTTGTTCCATTCAGTACGGTGGCAAGGTTATCATGCTACTTTTAATCAATTTATCAATTTGTGTTTTTGTTGAATTGGATGATCAATTGGGATTAGATGCTAAGAATTTATGTGGTGATCCACTTTTTTCATGGATCACTAGTTCAGGCATTTAAAATAGGTTGACAAACCAGTTTTAAAAGCACATAGAATTCTGCCATTTTCACTGCAGCAGTCCGTTAATGTTGGAGTAAAAACACTTGACAGTGAGCATAATTAAAATGAGCTAATATGTTAATTATTTTTCATCTGGGAGATGTGGAAGGGTGTTTATGTTTAAGTTTCTGTTTTGCAGAGGGTGAAGGCGGGCCTAACATTAATGAATGGGAACAAAACGTCTTATTGTGTCAGGGAAGTCAGGCTGGAATCGCACTGAAAAGAGCCCCTTGTCATGAAAAGTACTCCATCTGCAATCAGATGAATAGGCTGCATGCGTGTGTGCCTCGGCCTCAGGTCTAATAGACTGGCAATCTGATTTTAACTTGTAATTTGTGTTTTCTTCTGTTGCCAGGACTGGCAGATGTAAGAGGGTGTCCGTTAATGTTGAAGTTCATTATTCCCTTCCAAAAAGAGGTCTGAGCTGATCATAATTACAGAAGGAGTTTGATCTTGAACTCTTTGTATGCTCATTGCAGCTTGGCTTCCTATCTTAGTACAATTGTGCCTCTCTTTCTTTTCCTTTGAAAAACAAACTGTTTCAAAATGTGATTGTTAAACATCATTCACTACATCAACAGCAAACTAACAACGCCACAAAGTGTTATAACTATCAATGTCAAATATATTTCTGGGATTACATTTTGCCCTCCAACTACTTCGCAACAAATTTTTAAATCAACAGTATAAAAGTAATCATTTTGGTGTGAGGTACCTGGACAACTGTCTGCCAACCTAGCTCCAATGAAAACCAGCTTCCTGCACTTACTTCTCATTGTTGTCAGAATTGTAATCAAACCCCGAGTGCTGGAGAATCCAAAAATTGTAGAAGTAAAAAGAAACCAGTGCATATTTAACATCTGAAATAACATTGAATTTAAAACAGAAAACAATCATTTTACAAAGGATGGAGATAATTCTTTAACAAAATGGGTATCACAACAACGTAGGTAGGAAAAGTGAATTTGGGGAACTAGGTAGGAAGCTGAAAAGCAGGACCTCAAGGGTAGTAACCTCTGGATTGCTGACTGTGCCACGCACCAGTGAGGGTAAGAATAGGATGATTTGGCAGATGAATGTGTGGCTGAGAAATTGGTTCAGGGGGCAGAGTTTCAGATTTGTGGATCATTGGGATCTCTTCTGGGGGAGGTATGACCTGTACAAAAGGGATGGGTTACACCTGAACTGGAGGGGGATGAATATCCTTGTGGGCAGGTTTGCTAGAACTTTTGGGGAGGGTTTAAACTATTTCGGCAGGGGAATGGGAACCCGAGTGATAGGTCAGAGGATAGGGCAGTTGGTGTACAGGTTGATGCAGCATGTAGAGAGACTATGAGGAAGGATAGGCTGTTGATAGGACAAAATTGCAGTCAGTTGGATGGGTTGAAGTATGTCTATTTTAATGTAACAAGTATCAGGAACAAGGGTGATGAACTTAGAGCATGGGTCAGTCACTGGAACTACGATGTTGTGGCCATTACAGAGACTTGGCTGTCACAAGGGCAGGAATGGCTGCTGGATGTTCCAGGGTTTAGATGCTTCAAAAGGGACAGGGAGGGAAGTAAAAGAGGTGGGGGCATGGCATTGTTAACCAGGGATAGTATCATAGCTGCAGAAAGGGAAGACATCCTGGAAGGATCATCTACTTTGTCAGTGTGGGTGGAGGTCAGAAACAGGAAGGGAGCAATCACTCTATTGAGAGTATTCTATAGTAGCAACAGAGGCACTGAGGAACAGATTGGGAGGCAGATTTTGGAAAGGTGCAAAAATAACAGGGTTGTTGTCATGTGTGATTTCAACTTCCCTAATATTGATTGGCACCTCCTTGGTGCAAAAGCTTTGGATGGGGCGGAATTTGTTAAGTGTGTCCAGGTAGGATTCCTGACACAATATGTAGACAGGCTGACTAGAGGAAAGGCCATTCTGGATCTGATACTAGGCAATGAACCTGGTCAAGCGTCAGATCTTTTGGTGGGTGAGCATTTTAGAGACAGTGACAACAACTCCCTGACCTTTACCCTTGCCTTGGAGAGGAATAGGAGCAGACAGTCTGGGAAAGTATTTAATTGGGGAGGGGGAATTGTGATGCTGTTAGGCAGGAACTTCAGAGTGTAAATTGTGAGGAGATGTACTCAGGGAAATGCACAATGGAAGTGTGGAGGTTGTCTAGAGATCACTTGCAGGGGCTTCTGGATAGGTTTGTTCCATTGAGGCAGGAAAAGGATGGTAGGATGAAGGAACCATGGTTAACAAGAGAGGTGGAATATCTAATAAAGAGGAAGAAAGAAGCTTACAAGGTTAAGGAAACAAGGATCAGACAAGGCTCTAGAGAATTACAAAGTAGCCAGGAAGGAGCTTAAGAATGGACTTAGGAGAGATAGAAGGGGGCATGAGAAGGATTAAGAAAAACCCCAAGGTGTTCTACTCATATGTGAAGAACAAGAGAATGACTAGAATGAGGGCAGGACCGATTAGGGATAGAGGAGGAAACATGTGCCTGGAGTCAGAGGAGGTAGGGGAGGTCCTTAATGAAGACTTTGCTTCAGTAGTCACCTGTGAGAGAGACCTTGACATTTGTGAGAACATGTCGATGTTAAGAAGGAAGATGTGCTGGAACCTTTGAAAAAACATTAGGATAGATAAGTCCCCAGGGCCAGATGGGATATATCCCAGGATACTACGGGACGTGAGAGAAGAGATTTCTGAGCCCTTGGTGATGATCCTTGTGTCTTCACTGGCCACAGGAGTAGTACCAGATGATTGGAGGGTGGCAAATGTTATTGTTATTCTTTATGTTATTCTTTTGTTCAAGAAAGGGAGTAGGGATAACCCTGGGAATTATAGACCAGTGATTCTTACTTCAATGGTGGGCAAATTATTGGAAAAGATTCTTAGGGACAGGATTTATGAGCATGGAGAAGCATAGTCTAATTAGGGAAAGTCAGCATGGCTTTGTGAGGGGCAGGTTATGCCTCACTAGCCTGATTGAATTCTTTGAGGATGTGACAAAACATATTGATGAGGGTAGAGCAGTGGATGTGGTGTATGTGAACTTTAATAAGGCATTTGATAAGGTTCCCCATGATAGGTTCATTCAGAAGGTCGGGAGGCATGGGATCCAGGGAAACTTGGCTGTGTGGATTCAGAATTGGCTTGCCCATAGAAGGCAGAGGTTGGTTGTAGATGGAGTGTATTCTGACTGGAGGTCAGTGTCCAGTGGTGTTCCACAGGGATCTGTTCTGGGACCCCTGCTCTTTGTGATTTTTATAAATGATTTGGATGAGGAAGTGAAATGGTGGGTTAGTAAGTTAGCAGATGACACGAAGGTTGGTGATGTTGTGGATAGTGTAGAAGGTTGCCGAGGATTACAACGGGACATTGATAGGATGCAAAGCTGGGCTGAGGAGTGGCAGATAGAGTTCAACCTGTAAAAATGTGAAGTGATTCACTTTGGAAGGTTGAATTTGAAGGCAGAATACAGGGTTAATGGCAGGATTCTCAGCACTGGTGGAGGAACTGAGGGATCTTGGGGTCCAAGTCCATAGATCCCTCAAGTTGCCGCGCAGGTTGATAGCATTGTTAAGAAGGCATATGGCGTGTTGGCCTTCACTAGTTGCATGATTGAGTTCAAGAGCTGTGAGGTAATGTTGCAGCTCTATAAAACCCACTTAGAATATTGTGTTCAATCCTGGTCGCCTCACTATAGGAAGGATGTGGAAGCTTTAGAAAGGGTGCAGAGGAGATTTACCAGGATGCTGCCTGGATTGGCGAGCATGGCTTGTGAGGATAGGTTGAGTGAGCTAGGGCTTTTCTCTTTGGAGCGAAGGAGGATGAGAGGTGACCTGACAGAGGTGTACAAGATGATACAAGAGGCATAGATCGAGTGGACAGCCAGAGATCTTTTCCTAAGGTGGAAATGACTAACATGAGGGGCCATAATTTTTAAGGTGATTGGAGGAATGTACAGGGGGGATATCAGAGATAAGTTTTTTACACAAAGAGTGGTGGGTGTTTGGAACGCGCTGCCAGGGGTGCTGGTAGAGGTAGATACATTAGGGACATTGAAGAGACGCTTAGATAGGCACATGGATGATAGAAAAATAGAGGAGTATGTGGGAGGGGAGGGTTAGATTGATCTTAGAGTAGGTTAAAAGGTCGGCACAATATCGTGGGCCAAAGGGCCTGTACTGTGCTGTAATGTTCTATGTTCTAAAATGGGGTTGATTTTACTTTAAGATGCTAATTGAGCTCCCTTTCATTTTATCGTTTCCTAATTTTATTTAGGCCATTTGTGTTTACATCATTTGTTTTGATTTCAATATGTTTCAGCATGCTATAATTTTCCTATGAAATGTAAGTACATTAACTTGATTTGTCTGGATAGAACTTGCATTCATATAGTGCCATTCACATTATGAATATGTTTTAATGTATTTCATGAAAAATATCATTTTTGAACCGTAGTCACTATCATAAAGCAGGCATGTAGCCCATGCTTAGAGAGGCCCCACAAACAGTCCTGAAATAAACAACTAGCTAATTTGCTTGCTGATGTTGAGTTAAATACAATGTTTCCTATTTTTTTGGAATAATGCTATGGGATCGTTAGCATTCAACTGAGCAAGCAAATGGGGTTTCAGGTTTTAATGTTTTGTCTAAAGGCCGAAATTTCTGACCAAGCAGCATTTCTTCTGGATTGAGCTGAGAGAGAAGCTGGTGAAAAATTCAGAGCTACAACGTAAGAACAGAAATAAAAAACAAAAAATGCTGGAAATGATAAGCATCTGTGGAAAGAAAAACAGAGTCAATGTTTTGGGTCAAAGACCCTCATCAGAATGGGATTCTGACGAGCATCTGCCCAGGTTCTACAGAACGAAAATGTCTCTTCTCCAAAAGTGACTCATTAAGTAAGGTGCTTTGCAGCTTTTTGAAGCATAATGATTTCCTTCGTCAGATGGAATTATTTATACATACAGTTTATCAAAGCCAACATAATAAAGGTAAATACACCTCCCCGACTTTTGTAGATTTTGTCATCTGAATTTTCAGAACAAAATTCAAAGTTCAAGGATTGTCACTATTTTATAGTTATGTCTGCAATTGCAAAATAAAAGGAAAGAGTATTCAGCTTCTCAAAACACTGAAAGGAAAGAAAACCATTCAGCCATTAGTCTTTACGATCCCGTTGACCAAATCTAGGGGACAATGGTGTGGCCTTCAGGCTTGTGTGAATAACAGGATATTGATTAAAGGACTGACTCCCAACTCTCAACCCCACCCTGACCATCCAGCTCTCAGAGGATGAGGAAAAACAATTTTAGTTCAACCATAAAGTCACCAAGAAAACTGAATACGAACTTGCAAGCAGTGCTCAATCATTTGTAAATATAATCTCTTAAAAACTACAATTATCCAGTTCTTTATGTTGCAGGGAATTTGTCAGGACAGGAGTAAATAAACATGAGTGTCAGAAAAATAGTCATTTCAAAAAGAAATGGGCCCTCTAGCCCACTACATCCATGCCGACATTTTGCATCCATCTACACTAATCCCATTTGCTCACGTAAGAACCTTCTATGTCTTGCTCTTTCAAGTGTCTGTCTAAGTGCCTCTTGAACACAATTTTATATCTGATTCCAGCACCACCTCTGGCATGCATCAACCACTCCCTGTGTACAATCTTACTCCTCAGCTCCCCCTTAAATCTATCCCCTTTTGTTTTTGATTCCCCTGCCATGAGAAAAAGAGTATCTACCCTGTCTCTATCTCTTATAATTTTATATACCTCTATCACATCACCTCAGCTTCTTTCACTCCAGGAAAAACAAGGCTCTCCTATTCAATCTCTCTTCATAACTAAAGTCCTTCAATCCAGGCAATATTCTGGAGAATCTCCTTTGCACTCTCTCCAGCACAACTACATCCTTCCTACATTGTGGCAACCAGAACTATGCACAATACTCCAAGAGCAGTCTAACCAGTGTTTTGTAAAGTTGCAACATAAACTCCCAACTTTAACATTCTATGCCCTGACTTGTGAAAGCATGCATACCATATGCCTTCTTCACCATCCTATCTATCTGTGTTTGGGATTGATGGACAGGAACCCCAAGGTCCCTCTGTTCATCAACATTCCTTAGTGCCCTACCATTTACTGCTCATGCCCTACCTCAAATGACTTCTGAAAATGCATCACCTCACACTTGTCATGGTTAAAATCCCTCTGCCAATGCTCCATCCAGCTTTCCATCTGATCTGTATTCTGCTGTTGCTTTAGACAATCTTTAGACCGTCTTCTTCACTATCCACAACACCACCAATTTTTGTGTCATCCACATAGTATTATAACAAGTATTATGTTCATACTTTTAGATATGTTTAGTATGATTTTCATTTCTACTTTGGTGATCTATTAGTTCGTTTGCTGTGTTTATTGTTAGAACAGAAACTAAGTTACATAGTTCACAACTTCAACAGTATATGTCCCATAGGATAAGGAATCATGCTGGCATCAATTTTGCTAAAATGATTTGCTTGGTTTCTTCAAATTTCCAAACTTAATCAAATAGTCAAAAATTTTCATTGGAATTTTTAAAATTAGTGGCTACTATACTTTATTCTAATAATTGACAATTAGATCTACCACAAAAATCCCAACATTTAAACTTTATTCTAAATTTATCCCAGTATCTTTTGGGCAAGTTGCATTTCAGTACCAATTCAAGTGTAATATAAAATTGTTTATCCTATTTCTTGGCTGCATCTGCAATATTCCACACACCACATCCGACTCCTCTGTCTATCATTTGTTCCACCCACAACTTATGAGCATCACCACACCCAAAATAAGCTGCAAAACATACATTCATCATCCAGGAGTGTGCACATTCAAAAATACGCAATTCTGACTTAAAGCTGCCCAGTCTGTGTTATACTTATACTTTTCATTTGCAATCCTATACCCAGATTAAAGGACCAAATTTCATTGTAAGCAGAAGGAAAAAAAGTTATCTCCTGCCATTATGCTAAAAGTTTGCCATGTTTGACATCAACTGGATGTAACATCAACCCAACTAGACAGATAAAAAATACACAAGCTAAGATCCCATATGTAATGCACTGCAGATAAATATAGATAGCCATCATTACTATACATTGACTGTTCAATGACATTATTTGTTCCCTGAACAATTATAATAACTATGAGTTGGAGATTTAATAGAATTGTAATTCAACTGCATCATATGCTTGATGTGATTGTCCTTACCTTGGTTCAACAGAAAACTCACCATTTTCATGGTGACATTTACATTGCTCCAAGGTTGATCATTCCTTTTCTCTTTTTTTCCAGCTGCACAGCTGGCAGCAGTTGGCTTATGATCAAAGAACTTCCAACAATTTGTGAAATAAGTGTGCTCGTCAAAAAAATCAGCTCGTGGTAGTTGTACCAGTGAACACTTGGCCAATGGTTTCGTTGTTGAAAATCACAAGTTAGGAGCAGGAGCAGGGCCACTCGGCCCCTCAAGCCTGATCCACCATTGAACAAGGTCATGGCAGATTTGATTGTAACTTCAACTCTGCATTCTTGCCTGCACACAATAAAAGAGTCAGACAGACATACAGCATGGAAACAGGCCCTTCAGCCCAACTGGTCCATGCCGATCAAGATTCCCATCTGCCTATAGTCCCATTTGCCTGCATTTGGCCTGTATCCCTCTAAACCTTACCTATACATGTACCTGTCCAAGCACCTTTTAAACATTGTTAATGCACCTGCCTCAGCCACTTCCTCTGACAGCTCATTCCATGTACTAACCACTCTCTGGGTGAAAAAGTTCCCCCTCAGATTTCTATCAAATCTCTTCCCCCTCACCTTAAACCTATGCCCTCTAGTTCTTGATTCCCCAACTCTGAGAAAAGGGCTGTGCGCATCCATCCTATCTATAACCCTCATAAATTTATACATCTGTTCTGTTATTGTTTTTACCGGTACTACCTCAATGCATTCTGTACTAACTCAATGTAACTGCACTGTGTAATGAATTGACCTGTATAATCAGTATGCAAGACAAGTTTTTCACTGTACCTCAGTACAAGTGACAATAATAAACCAATACCAATACATCTCTATAAGATCATCCCTCATTCTCCCACACTCCAATGAAAAAGTCCCAACCTGCTCAACCTCTCTCCATAACTCAGTCCTCTGAGTCCCGGAAACATCATCATAAATCTCCTTTGCACCCTTTCCGGCTTTCCCATAGCAATGTGACCAAAGCTGAACACAATATTTCAAATGCGGCCTCACCAATGTTTTGTACAACTGCTACATAACATCCTAACTTCTATACTCATTGCCCTAACTGATGAAGGCCAGCGTGCCAAATGCCTTCTTCACTACCCTGTCTACTTGTGATACCACTTTCAGGAAACTATGTACTTGTACTCCTAGGTCCCTCTGTTCTACAACACTACCCAGGCCCTACCATTCACTGTGAAAGTCCTACCCTCATTTATCTTCCCAAAATGCAACACCTCACACTTCTCCAAATTAGGACGGAGATGAGGAGAAACTGCTTTTCCCAGAGAGTAGTGAATCTGTGGAACTCTCTGCCCAGGGAAGCAGTAGAGGCTACCTCATTATAGTTAAGACACAGTTACCTAGATTTTTGCATAGTAAGGGAATTAAGGTTTATGGGGAAAAGGGAGGTAGGTGGATCTGAGTCCACAGCCAGATCAGCCATGATCTTATTGAATGCTGGAGCGGGCTCAAC
The DNA here is from genome assembly GCF_009764475.1 of Pristis pectinata. Taxonomy (NCBI): domain Eukaryota; kingdom Metazoa; phylum Chordata; class Chondrichthyes; order Rhinopristiformes; family Pristidae; genus Pristis; species Pristis pectinata. The sequence goes on along the minus strand of NC_067409.1, from coordinate 81,192,900 downwards.
GGGCCAGATGGCCTACTCCAGCTCCTATTTCTTATCTAAACTCCATTTGCCATTCCTCAGCCCACTTACCCAGCTGATCAAGATCCTTCTGTAAATCCTGATAACCATCTCTACTGTCAACAACACCACCTATTTTAGTGGCGTAGATTAGATAATCTTTCAATCTGCCTCCCCCAACACCCCCAGCATAATCTTGTAGCATCACACACGTAGGAGCCACATCCTAGAAAATTTGCAATGATATCACGATGCACAATGAAACTGTGCACATTTTGCCCTGCATACCATGCACACAAACTTCATGTGGTGCTGAACAGGCTTGGCATCACCGGCTCCAATCCCATGAATGGCCATCCCATGACACCAACCAAAACTGACTGAAGCTACACCTTCAGGAAAGGAGGCAGAGATTCGCATGCACATTCTCCAACCTCGTCTCTTGCATTTGGTGCTCTTGATATCGTCTTTTTTACATCGGCGAGAGCAAGCATAGACTAGGCGACCGATTTGCAGAGCACCTGTTCATAATGGCCATCTTGAGCCTCTGGTCATTTCAACTCCCTTTTGCATTCGCACACCAACCTGTCTGTCCTCGGCCTTCTCCACTGCCACAGTGAGATCAAACACAAGCCAGAAGAACAACACCTTATAATTCACTTGTGTAGTTGACACCCAATGGTACGAACATTGATTTTTTAATTTCAGATAACCCACACCCAGTGTTCCTTCCCCACTCCCACTGGTCCACCTGGGCTCTATCTCCCTTTGTTCATTTTTTCCATTCCCTTCCCCATTACCTAGATTAATTACCCACACCCCCTCCACCTGGTTCCATCTGTCCATCACCCACACACATATCCAACTGGGTTTCTTCTCCTTGACCTACCTTTCCCTATCCCCATCCCCATCTGGTTCCATCTGCCTATCACCCCTCCCTTATCTGGTTCCATTTATCACCTTCAGCCTTCATCTCTACCTTCCCCCTCCACTCCCTCCACCGGCTTCATCTGTCCAATTTTATTTTTCCTTATCTATTTCCACATCATCTACCAGCCTCCATCTCAAAACACTCCCCTCCCCCTTACCTTGCTCCATCTGTCCGTCATCCTTCACCTCACCTGGTCCCACCTATCAACTACCAGCCCCGTCTCACCCCTCACTCTCACCTCATTATACTGGCTACCTTCCCTCTACACTCTCAGTCCTGATGCAAGGTTTCGAACCAAAATATTCACCATCCCTTTACGCTCACAGATGCTGCTCCCTCCAGCAGTTTGTTTTTTTTTTGCTCCAGATTCCCACATCTGCGGTCTCTTGTGTCTCCATTTTGCACAGGACTGCGTTTGTAGCTTGGAACCACATTTTCCATTAGAGGTGATGGCCAATTCCATTAACTATCCATCATGCAGCACTTAATGATCAATGTCTCAGCTTCCATTCGCCGCCAAATATCAAGTTCTAACTTCTGTCATGCAAGCTCAAACTGCTATCATGAGTCTGGGTGCAATTGGTCACAGGAGCTTTGAGCACATTGAGTAAGTTGCAGCAATATGTTCTACAGCACATTACTGAGATCACTAAGCCAGGGAAAGGCTTCTTGATTCATGGACTAATATCACCTAGCCTTACTCAGGATGATTGTTATCACGATCCCACCACTGCCACTCCACCATATCCTTGCTGCGGTCATGTGGCACTCACTCAGACCCAGAGTTCACCCTTCAGGATTGTCTGCAGCCTCCTCTATTAGGAGAGCACAATACTGGAGCACCAGGATGGGCAAAGAATCACAGAAGGCAGGCACTAAGGGAGGAACCAAGGTGATTAGTGGATGATTATTTGGTTCTTTTTATCTATATATAAACATCTAATATAAAAATCTAATACATAAATATGGAGTAATTTGGTTGTGTACTGCATTCATCAATTACAGTTAAACACAGACTGAGGGAAGGTGAGATATGAAGTGTGGTGGAACGAGGAATGGCTGCTTCCTTTATTTTCATCCACAGATGAGATATGAGTCTTGTTGCCAGGTCAAAATTTAATCTTCTCCAATTGCCCTTAACAACTTGTGGACTCTGTGCTGCATCCATTGGTGTTGTCACTTCCAGAGTAGTTTGATTGGTTGTTTCAGGAGTTTGACCCAGTAACACTGGAGTGCACCGATGTCTTTCCAAATCAGCAATGGATGTGCCGTGGAGGGAAGCATAGATGGTGGTGGCCATGAGATTGCTGGCCTTGTCCTTCTATGTGGTAGAGGTAGGGACATCTGCAGGCATTGACAAAGAAGGCTTAGGAAATTGCAAGCAGAAAGCATTCCATTAGACCTGTGTGCTTTGTTCTGGGGTTCAGAAGTTGAGTTCCCCACCACAGAATATTCCACTTCCCATGTGGTGACAGTAATTATACTGTTCCTGCATGTGAGTTTCTCAGCAATGGTGAACATTAGGACATTGATGGGAGAGGACCAGGTGTTAGTAATACTGTTGACTATCAAGGCAAGGTGATTAGTCTGTCTCTTGTTAAATATAGTCAGTGCTTGATGCTTTGGTGGTGCAAATACTACTTACCATTTGTCAGCCAAAGCCTAAGTACTTTCAGGTTCTTACTACACATGGGCGTGGACTGTTTCATCACCTGAGTGTCGGCTTTAGATACTCCAAGCCATAAAGTGTCTACTTCTGTTGCCTACTCCCTTGTCCATTTCCTCTCTCTTCTCCAACCGTACACCACCTGACAAAAGACTGAGTGTATATGATGGTCATGCCCTGGAGGAGCCAGCATGCCAGCATAAATCAAGAGGAGGCACAAGAGTCTGCAGATGCTGGAATCTGGAGTAACAAACAATCTGCTGGAGGAACTCAACGGGTTGAGCAGCATCTGTGCGAGGAAAGAAATTATCGATGTTTTGGGTCAAAACCCTGCCTCAGTCCTGATACAGGGTCTTGACCCGAAATGTTAACAATTCCTTTCCTCCCACAGATGCTGCTCGACCCGCTGAGTTCCTCCAGCAGATTGTTTGTTGCTAAATCAAGAGGATCTGTTTGTAATATACTGGAGTACAGTCTAGGCTGTAGAATTATTTCATCAACACAATGCTGTTGCAGATGATTGCACATTGGTCACTATAACAACATTCTTCTTTTGTGCATGAAGTTTTTACCAGCGTCAGGAGCAGGAGTTGGATGGATGGTCCTTATTTGCAAGCAGCTATCCTATGGAATGGTGTAATGGCTGGAAGAAAGGAGCTCAGCTGATTAGTAGAAGACGAAAATGAATGGGAGCCTCCTGGGTTTTGGCATTGACTAGTTAAGATTTTCCTGGGGCACAACGGACTGCAGATGCTGGAATCTGGAACAAAGCTGCTGGAGGAACTCAGTGGGCCAGGCAGTATCTGTGAAGGGAGGTGGACAGTTAATGTTTAGAATCAAGATCCTTCGCCTGGCCTGGATTTTCTGGGAACACAAGAGACTGCAGACGCTGGAATCTGGAGCAACAAACAATCTGCTGGAGGAACTCAGCGGATCAAACAGCATCTGTGGGGGGAAAGAAATTGCTAATGTTTGCTGAGTGTGGTTTCAGGCTATGTGAACATTTCGAGTGACTTCTGCACTCTGAGGTGAAGTTGCCACAAAGATATGTGTCTAGTCATTCAATCCGTGCACCCTAAGGAAGGTTGTAACTCTCACACAAACACCTTCTGCTGTTTGTTACACAAACAAGAGGGGCTGAAAATGCTTTTGCTTATCAGCGTCTCTGTTCCCTCCCTAATGCACAATGGGCAGCACACCAGAAGATATTATGTTGATGGAATCAGCACCAACCTGGAAATGACACTAATGTCAAAGACCTGAGCCATAGCTACCTTTAAGGCCAGAACAATTGTGGCTGCTGCATGCAAGAGATCTCTGTCTCTGCCTTCATGAGAAAGAGTAGCCTCCAAAAACATTGCTGCCCTGTCTGGTGCACATAAGGCATGTGCTCTCCGAGTACTCACATGGGTTACACCCCTCCAGGCAGAGCCTTTCTCCCCACTCCCACTCTTCTGGCAGGCTGCCTTGCCCCACAGGTCCTTTCCTTCTCCAATGGTACAGCCACAGATGTACTCATTTGTGCCAGGAAATGTTAATGGTTAAATATATAATTTGAGACTCTAAACACATGCCAGCCACAGCACCCTCTATAAAGTTGGTAGAATGTTACCTCCACACTTAAATGAATAAGCACTGTGTTCTCCCACAAGCTTAATTCCACTTCAAAGAGTAAAAAACCTGCAAGTTATTAAAGATCTCTTTAAATAGCATCGGAGCTGATGGTAGAGAATGGAGTCGGTGGGGTGTGTGTGGAATTCTTTCTGTAGTTAAAATGTCATTTTTGCCACTGTGATTACCACGTGGAACTCGCTGGATTACTGTGATGCATTTTGGCAAAAAGGGCATCGAATCCGTTACACAAGGACTGACATTCTCAGCTGTCCCCAGTATCTCTGCACGCACACACCGCATGCTGCCACTTTATCCAATTTGCCAAGTACTGAAAATCAGATCCTATCTCTACCCAGTGGTGCAAGTCACACTTAAAACATGTACTCACAAATGAAAGTGAAAGAAGATAGTTGTGGTGTTGAAAGAACACAGTATGCAGTCCAATTTCACAACTCTAATGTGCCTGATCATTTTCAACTGTTTATAATAATTCTTATCTGATATAGAAATGAACCTGTTCTACCGTTCAGTTTGTCTGTGGTTGATCTGTATCTGAACTCCATCTATCCATCCTGGTTCCATAACTTTTAATACTCTTGCCTTATAAAACTTTACTATTTTCTGTTTTGACATACAACTCCTTTTGTCATCTTACACACCCTAATGAGAATAACCCTTAATTTATGCAGCCTTTGATATGGTTGAACACACCTTCTACTACTTTATTCACTACTCTGCAGTTTCCGATATAGTTTGGGTCCTGGTAGGACAACACCTTGATTTTAAAATCACATCATGTCCTCATTTTCACATATCTCCTTCATTGTCCAGCTGAGTCGGTGTGCCCTCGTTTGGTTCTTTCCTCTCTCTCTCTCATCAAAGCCAGAGAATCAGCTTCTTTTCCTCTTGGGGTTTTCTCTGAAGTTTCCCGTTGATCTATTTCTGGTTCCTTCCTGTTTCCGCAGCAACGATATTCAAAAGTCAAATCTCAGGTTCCACTAGTTTGCTGATAACACTCCACAGTATCACCAGCTCATTCAACTTCTGCACTGCTTTTGTCAGTCTGATCATCTGATGGTCAGTGGTGGGTCAAACAGAAATTTCCTTCAGTTAAATATTTGGTAGTCCAAAGTCAGTGTCTTCAATCCCTCCACAAATTTTATTTTCCCTGGCTCTTCCTTGCTCTCCATTGCTCTTCCTGGCCACTGAACCATGGTGTTATTATTGACAATGAGCCCAGCCCATTCCCCTCCATCAACAATCCTGCCAAATTTCACAAATGTAACATTAACCATCTCTTCCCCTGTCTTGCTGAAATACCTTTCAGTGCCTTTGTTATCTCCAGGCTTGACTATTCCAATGCTCTCAAAGCTGCCTCAAACCTTGGACCTAATTTGCACCAAACTGACTTCATCCACTATTCTGTGGTTTCAGATATATATTTGGGTCCTGGTAGGACAATGCCTTGATGTTAAAATCACATCATGTCCTCATCTTTGCATATCTCCATAATTCTATCTGGCCCTGCAATCTTCCCAGAGCTCCGCATTCCAATCCTGGCCTCATGTGCATGCCTGACTTCAGGTGGTGATGCCTTCAGCTACAGAAGCCAACACTCAAATGTATGCTCAGTAGGTCCCATTAAACACTGCAATCCAACAGTGGTACTGGTAGTTCATCAGTTTTGGTGCCCAATGAAAAAAACTTAAAGTATGTTGTAAAATCCGTCTGCACTAATTTTGTTTAATAACCTCTTGTGATGCACCTTATTGAAGGTCTTCTGAAATACTAAATACACCACATCCAATGATTCCTTCTTACCTATTCTCCTAGTTACAAACTCAAGAAAAGCTTAGAGATCTGTCAAATATGATTTTGCAACCTCTTTTTTTTATTCTTTGCAGCTCTGAATAGGCTTATGACACCAATTTCAAGGACCACTGCCCTAAGCTCTGGAGGGAAATAAACAGTCAACATTTCAGATCAAGACCCTTCTGTCGACTGTTTATTTTCCTCCATAGATGCTGGCTGACCTGCTGAGTTCCTCCAGCATTTTGTGTGTGTTGCTCCAGATTCCAGCATCCGCAGAATCTCTTGTGCCTAAACTCTAGAATTTTTTCCCTAAACTTCTTTGACTTTCCATCCTTCTTTTTCTTCAAGGTGTATCTTAAACCTATCTCTTTAAACAAACTAATAGTAATCTTTCTTAATCTCTCATTATGTAAGGTAAGATATTTATTTATTAGTCACATGTACATCGAAACACACATTGAAATATGTCTTTTTGCATTACTGAGAATGTGCTAGGGGCAGCCTGCAAGTGTCACCACTCATCCGGTGCCAACAGAGCATGCCCACAGCTCCTAACCAGTACGCCTTTGGAATGTGGGAGGAAATCAGAGCACCCGGAGGAAACCCACACAGACACGGGGAGAACGTACGAACTCCTTACAGACAGCGGCGGAATTGAACCCAGGTCACTGGCGCTGTAATAGTGTTACGCTAACCACTACACTACTGTGCCATGTGGCTGAATCATCAAAAATTTACAATCTAGAAGGCCATTCAGCCCATCATATTCGAGACAGTAGCTAGAGAGCAACCCTGCCCTAATTCCACCCTCCAGCACCAGGTCTTTAGCTCTACAAGTGAACATCCAAGTACTGTCGACCATCCTTTCAGGCTGTGAGTTCTTGATATCCATCATACATAGGTCGAAAGATGTTTTCTTCCTCTTTTTTCTAATCTTTCTACCAGTTACTTTAAATCTACGCCCTCTGCTGAGGGAAAAGATCTTCTTTATTTACTCTATCTAAGTCACTCATAATTCTGTATACTTGTATTTAAGAAATGAAAAAACAGTAAAGTAAGGAGCAGTTAGCCTGACACCAGTCATCAGAAAATCTGAGAATCTGATATCCTACAAGATAACAGGACACTTAGAAACACATTGACTCTGCTAGTGCAATTTTCTCTGAAAAAAATCATATTTGACAGATCTCTAAGCCTTTTTTGAGTTTGTAACTAACAGAATAAGCAAGAGGGAATCACTGGATGTGGTGTATTTAGAATTTCAGAAGACCTTCACAAAGGTGCATCACAAGAGGTTTTTAAACAAAGTTAGTGGAGATGGATTTGATGGTAATATACCCACATGATTGAGGATTGTTAAGTAGACAGAAAATAAAGATGAGAATGAATGAGTCATTGGGAGATTTTGACAAGTGGGATGTGGTAGGGATTGGTGTTGGAGCCCCAGCTGCTCACAATCTATATCAATGATTGCAATGAAGAGACCAAGTACAACATTTCCAGTTTGTGAGTGAGAAGGATGCGGAGGCTTTAGGAGAATATCGAAAGTTTAAGTGAAAGGCAAGGATATGATGCTGGTGCTCAGATGGATCTGGGTATCTTTGTCCACAAATCACTGTAAGTTAATGTGCAGGCACAAGTAATGAGGAAGACAAATGGTAGGCTGGCCTTTATTGCAAAAGGATTTGAGAGCAAGCATAAAGATGTCTTGCTGCAGTTATACAGGGCACGGGACACCAGACCTGGAATATTGTGTTCAACTCCGATCTCCCTACCCCAGGAAGAATGCATTGTCAATAGTGGAAATGCCACATTGATTTCTGAGATGGGAATGTATGTCCTATGGGGAGAGATTAAGCAAACTGGATCTATACTCTTTGAAGTGCAGAAGGATGAGTGGTGATCTTATTGAGACATACAAACTTCTTACACTAGCCTAACAGTGTCTGCAGGGAGTGTTTCTAGCATTTTCTGTTAATATTTTGAACCCAGTTTGCCACTTTTCCTTGGATAGCATGGCATTTTATTTCCTTTTGACCAGCTTGCCACGTGAGAGCTTAGCAAATGCCCTGCTAAAATCTATGTACACTGCATTAAACATACTACCCTCATCACCTCTCTAATTATCACCTCAAAAATTCAGTCAAATTATCACCTCAAAAAATTCAGTCAATTTCTTCAGACTGGACCTTCCCTCAATTATCCATGCCAACTGCCCTTAATTAATCTGTGCCATTTTAAATGAAGGTTTATACTGTCCCTCAGAATAGATTCCAATAATTTGCCCCGTAATTACTCATTTTTTTATTTCTTGTTAAAAAATAGACAGCAATAGCAATGCTCCAATCCTCCGATACCACTCCTGTAGCTAGTGAGGATTGAAAAATGATGGTCAGAATCTCTGCAATTTGTTCCCATGCTTTTTTTTAAACAGTCTGGAAAGAAATTGCAGGCCTGACAACGTATCCACTTTCAAAAATGATAAACTCTTTAATACCCTTTTCTAACTCTGTTTATCCCATTCAGTATTTCCTTAATCCAGGATTCATCCTTAACTATAACAACGACATTGTACAGGTTTTAAGGCAGTGACAAAACATTCATTACATCTCCCACACCACACATGATTTACATCTGGTCTCTAATAAGCCACACTGTCTCCTTAGTCATCTTACTCTGAATATATGTACTCATAACATACTTCTTGATTTTTTTCATCAGTATTTTTTATGCTCACTCTTGACTTTCCCAGCTTCCCTTCTATTTGCACGCATATACTTTCTTTATTACTCCAGTGTTTGATATCTATTTTTTTTGTCTTATCTTATCCTCTATGAATCTTGTCATCTGGGGGCTCCAGAGTTAGCACATAGACATTCCCAAAAGGAAGAACCAAATAATTGCCTTGGTTATATATTAATAGACAAATTAGTAATTGCATTCAGTTTGAGTTTTCTTTGTGGGAACATGATTACCCTCTTCCCCCTGAATCTCTTGACTGTCTCCCATTGCTCTAACACTAATTTACCTTCAAATAGCTGGTTCTTTGCAATAGCTTCTGTGAAATCACTCCTCAGCCTACTAAAATTCCCACAACTTAAAGCCTTAATTCCCCTTTTATCTTTGTCCTTTTCCATAAGCACACAATGCCAAATTTATTTTGTTAATGCTCCTGTCAAATGTCTAGGAATGTTTTGTTACATTAAGGGCACTTTAAAATTGGTAGTTGTTTTCCAGATATTATCAAGCCTCATATTTTAACTCTTGAATGTCACTATCATTCTGAATAACATACAGCTACCTGATATATAACCTTGAGTTTCTTAAGATTGATTATTCGTCTGTAACCTGAACTGGGGATTTTTTCTTTTTAAATTCCTCCCACAGATTGCTACCATACAATATACAGAAAATCAATAAAGGAAGACATTTTGCTGGTGGTTCAAAATGAATGCAATTACTAATTTTGTTTATTAAAATAAAACCTTTTGGGAGTGTTTATGCATAAAATTACATACACTTGTGGTTTTCCTAAGCACTGAGTAATATAGACCTGGTTTAATACAAGGACAATGCTGAAGCAAAGGAAGCTGTGCTTCGATGTGTGAATAGTAAGGATACTACAGCTGGTGTCAGGGCCCTTAGCTGGACGGGGTGTTAAGTTCAACCAGATCTCTGCTCCTCATTCCTGTCTAAGGCACACACAAACCTAGTTGCAGCTGCGTAGATGTTGGATGAGGACAGAAAAAGACTTGGTTACATATCTCTCAAAGTTAAATACCTTGACAGCATATCAGAATCAGTATATCGCTACCAGTACCTCCTCCCCGATGGTAGTAACAAGAAGAGGGCATGTCCTGGATTGTGAGGGTCCTTAATGATGGATGCTGCCTTCTTGAGGCACCACCTCTTGAAGATGTCCTCGATGGTGGGGAGGGTTGTGCCCATGATGGAGCTGGCTGAGTCTATGTCCCCCTGCAGCCTCTTGCAATCCTGTGCATTGGAGCCTCCATACCAGGCTGTGATGCAACCAATCAGAATGCTCTCCACCATACATCTACAGAAATTTCCAAGAGTCTTTGGAGACATACCAAATCTCCTCAAACTCCTAATGAAATAGAGCCGCTGGCATGCCTTCTTCATGATTGCATCAATGTATTGGCCCCAGGACAAATCTCGGACACGTTGACACCCAGAAGCTGCTCACCCTTTCCACCGCTGATCCCTCAATGAGGACTGGTACGTGTTCTCCCGACTTCCCCTTCCTGAAGTCCACAATCAATTCCTTGGTCTTGTTGACGCTGAGTGCGAGAATATAAAACACATTCTCATTTTATCTTTGTCCTTTTCCATAAGAGTCATAGAGATGTGCATCAAGAATAAATGAAGACCTTCAGGAGAGGACAAGAGAGGGGAAATGTCTTTAAAAGTTGAAATGTTCAAAATAATAGTGATAGTGATCTCTTATATTAATGAATGATTCTGAGAACTGAAAAGATAATAAGGGTCGTGACCAAAAATTTAAAATTAGTCACTCTTTCAGTGGCAGCAGAAGAGTAAAATAAGATTGACTATATAAATAAGAAAATAAGATTGAATATGCCTTTTAAATTTAAATAATTTTGAAGCATAGTTTCTTTCAATTGGTGTTAAAAATCAGTAGACAGATGTAATGTTGCTGTGGATAAATCAGTATTGGGGGAAATGCATATCTCAATTAATTGGTAATTAACATTTACTGATTTAATTTTCTCTAACCCTGTTGAAGGCATGCACAAAACAGTTCCAAAGCACTGTCATAAATGCCAGCCTACCTGGAAAGGTGAATATTCACAGGATGAAAATTTCAGATCCAGTGTTCTCATTTGAGAGAATTGTTAATACTTCACCTAGAAATTCTACAGTTATTAGCTTCAAGAGACACCACAGGTGTAGTGATTCACAGATATGCAGGTCAAGAGACTTCAACAGTTAATATAGTGGCCCTAAAATACCACGGGCACTATTTGTATCCTTTCACATTCTCAGCAGAAGAAAACAGAGAAATGAAAGCAAAACACAAAAACAGCCCATTCAGAGCCAAGGAAGTACTTCATTGAAGTGTAGCCGTTGTTGTAATGTGACTACCAAGCATCCAGATCATCTGTTTAAGTAAATTTGGTTGAAAGTTAAATTTTGCCCCCTTGAAAGAGTCTCATTAATCCTTTAATCGATCTGAGAGGTCAAGGCAACTTTGATTTAACATCTCTTTGAAAGTGCAACTTTCCTTCAGAACCAGAGCAAGATCCTGCCTCTCTGTTCAGAGATGCTACCTGATCTGCTGTGTACTTTGAGCCTCAAGATGCTGGCACGAGCACATTACTTTGTGTGTCAGTAGCTAGCATGCCACCAACAGAATCGTGGGTAATAGTATTCCTTTATTGCTACTTTACTGGGATTACTAGTGAAATCCTGGTAAAGTTATAATGGGGACTAGGAATTATGTCTTTGCTTGGAAATAACATTGGGATCCTTGTGCTGATTCATTAAGAGCTAAAAGGGTATAATTTCATCTTCATTACTGCAGCAGTGACCTGATGGAAAGGGTTACCAAACCTTTTCCTGCTTTTCCTTGCACCGATTTTTATAGAATTCTAATTGGATTGGGTAATTTGCTCCACCAGATTGTTGCCCTGGCAGTAAAACAAAAAGCTTCTGCCAACTTTGTAAAAGTCAAGAATATAATTATTCTTAATTAGATTATATATGGACGCTTAATGATGTAAGCAGCACGTATTTTATTCTAGCCACCAGTCAAATACGTAGGAGTTTCATTTGTCTGGGGTTTAATTAAATGCCATTTTACTTCGTATACGTTCTGACAAAGAACAAATATCAGAGAGTGAACAAAGACTGTAATATAGACTGAAAATGCTTGAAATGCCCGTCAGCAGAGAGAAACAGAGCTAATGTTTCAGATTGATGACCTGTTATCAGAACCAGAAGAAGTTAGAAAGCAAGCATGTTTTGTGTTGCAGAGAAGGGGAGAGGTGGAGACAATAAAGGGAATGTCTGTGATTGGATGGATAACAAATTGTGTGAATGGTGCTGGCTGAGACAGGGTGGTGAAGCCTTTTTTATTGCAACTGATCTGGCTGGATGAGATTCAAGTAGAGTTAAATGTGGTCAGAGGAGAGAGAAAAAAACTCCAAAAACAATAATACCACTACTGTAAGATACAGAAGACAGCAGTTGTTGGTCAACTGATCCAAGCAGATCAACTGTGATTAACCATTGTCCAGCACCCTTTCCAGCACCACCACCACTTGCATAATTCCATCTCTCCTGACTTTCACCCCACTACAGATAGTCCCTTTGTTCTCTCCCATCCTTCCACCTTCTCCACAGATAAAACATGCATGCTTTCTAACCTTACCACATTCTGCTGCAAGGTCATTCACCTGAAACATTAACCATTTCTCTCTTCACAGATGCTGCTTGACCTGCTGAGTGGTACAAGGATTTTCTGCTTTTATTTCAGATTTCTAGCATCTGCAGTTCATACCTTGGGGATTAGATTAACGCAGGGTCTTTAACATAGCAAAATATCTTCACAAGAGTATCATTAAACAGAAATTGATTCTGGGTCACAGAGATATGAGGGCAAGTGACCAAAAAGGTTGGCCAACAAGGTAAATTTAAATTTTAAGGAGTGTTTCAAGGGAGGAAGGGTGGAAAAGCAGAACAGTTTACTGTAGAAATCCATCAGTTATAAAGCCATTAGATTCAGCGATGATCAAGAGCAAACACAGATACCCGGGAGTGTGGGGGCTCATAGAGATGGAGACAGGTGAGACCATTGGATTTAATACATGGAAGAAATTTTAACATCTTTAACTAGAAGTCAAGTCATGTCACGTTTATTGTCATGTGCACAAGTATGGTGCAGTAATGAAAAACTTGTTTGCAGCAGCATCACAGGCACTGAGGTACAGACAACACATAGAATATAAATTATACATAAATTAGACATAACTTATACAAGACAGTGAAAAGAAGAAAAAAAGACTGTGCAAAACAAGATGAGTGCAAAATAAAAGGCACAATCAGAAGCAAGTCCATGATAGTGCAAGAGGTGGTGACCGGGGTGATGTGTGAGAGTGACAGCTAGTAGGGTTTTCAGTGGCCTCAACTTGAGAGAATAGATGTTGTGTCAGTACCCTCTGTCAGTGTATCATTGCTCCTCAGTATTTGGAAGAACTAGTTTAAATTTCTTCTCAGAAGTAACTATCTTTCTTTTCTGCAGGTATAATAAAAAATAGGTTTGACGTGAATTGAAATTTCCCTGACCTATTTGAAGAGAATGGTGTTGAATGACACCCTGAAACCCAAGCCGTCATAGACTGGATACAGAGCAAGCCCTTTATATTCTCCACAACATTCTGCGGTGGACCTGTGGTGGCCACTTTTCTGTACAACAATACAGAATTGGGCTTGGTGCAGAATAATAATCTTTGATCCACATGAACCCCTCAGTAGCACTAGACCCAGTCCATTCCTCTCACCCACTGATCCTGGTTGCAGTCATTTCACAGAGGTCTCAGGAGAGGACACTAACACACTTTTTCTGTGATGACTTCTATCAGATGGCTGCAGGATTAAGAAATCCGTTCTGGTGAAATCGAATGGACATCCAGATTTAAGATTTTGGACAAGAAATACAGGGGGAGATGTGAGGAAGAACACTTTTACCCAGTGATTAATAACGACCTGCAACTTGTACCTACGAGGCTGGTGGAAGCAAAGACTATCCATAATTTCAGAAGAACATTGGATAGGCACTTGAGGGAAATAAACCTGCAGGGCTACAAAAGTAGAGGGAGGCAGGAGCCTGACTGGATTGCTCTACAGAGAGCCAACATGGAGTCAACGTGGCATCGTGGCACAGCTGATAAAGATACTGTCATAGCTCCAGAGACCCAGGCTCAACCCTGACCTCAGGTGCTGTCTGTGTGGCATTTGCATGGTCTCTCTGTGACCAGTTGGTTTCCCCCTGGGTGCTTTGGTTTCCTCACACATCCCAAAGACGTGCAGGTTAGTAGGTTAATTGACCACTGTAAATTGCCCCGAATGTGCAGGTGAATGTTAGAACCTAGTAGGAGCTGATGGAAACGTGGAAAGATTTAAATGGGATTAGTTTAAGATTAATGTAAATGAGTGCTTGATGGTTGGTGCAGACTTGGTGGGCTGAAGGGCCTGTTTCTGTGCCGTGTGACTCTACATTCCATATAATGTTTATGAAGCATTTTGATAATTTATGCCATTTGCTGACTACCTTGTTCCAATCACAAATCAGGCTATTCTACATTCAGTTCTTGTACTGTAGCTTCAGTATTTTCAACATTTTCCAATTTACCCAAATTTAAGATTCAGATATAATTTGACACGGATGTGTTTTTGTGACCAGAATTTTATACACATTAAAAACATTGTGCAAACTACAGTCTGCCTGGTAATACAGAGCACAGTCTTTCAGAGATCCATACTTGGAAGGCCCAGTCCCTGAAACTGAAGGAAAACAGTAAGTGTGAAATGACAGCAGGATATAAACGAGGGTACAAGTGTGTTTCTGGTTGCCTAGCCATACAAGTAACCAATTGCAATAGTTCTGAAGGGAAGCCAATTGTTAACAGTTGGGAGGAGGGAAAGTGTCTGTGGGGTGCCTTGCACAGTATATTCAATCCCTATTCATTACCACATTGTTTTCCATATGTCCAGGCAAATTAAGAACCAATCTGAATTAGTCACCTGCAAAATACTCTCATGTACATGCATACTTTTATCTTCTACATTTTTACAAAGAAATACAAAGAAAATGTCAATTATAGAACCAATCTAATCACTTATGGTCTCAAATAACAAAAAAACTTTCAGCAATTAATTTTAACTACAATATACCTCAAAATGTAATTGAACAGAATTATATTTTGCATCCTGCAAAAAAAATACCTTCAGGGGAAAAATATTTTAAAAAACCAGCTCTTCGTTATGTTGTTAAAAAGGCCAATTAAATATAATCATACCACTTTGTATGTTCAGCTGCTCCTGACTTTGAAACAGATGTGAGTACAACAAATACTTTGTAGAGAATGGCTGCATTAAAGATTTTCCAAATTTATCTTGGTTTGTTAAAAATGTAACACCTTTACTGAAAAGTATGATTTCAAGTGTTGTGGAGTAGATAGCATGATTTGTTTACACATGGCAGGTGTACTATAGCTTATCTTATCTGTAATATAATACATGGCAGCTGTGGATATCTGTTTCAATTAATAATTTACCAGTATTACAAGGTACTTATTCAAATATTTTGTTCAATGTTCACTGAATAATGAAGTAGTTTCTTTTTAAACAATCTTATCAGCACTGTAGGCTCAGCAAGATGGTCTGAACTGATGATAATGCAAGATGGAGAAGGTTAAAGTGAAAATACCATTCAATACTAAAAGTTCTCAGAAACTCACATAAATAAATTCAAACACACATTGCAAGATTTTGTTTCTGCTAAGCAAAAATTTGGAAAGAGTGGCTGAGCAGTGGGAGATCTGACAAATCTTCACACCTTGGTGGCATGCACATTTGGTTACCAGCTGTCATTCAGCTTTGTCCAGTGCATTGTTGAGTAGAATCAGGATAGTCTACCTTAGAACCAACTGCCAGAGAAGAAAAGAATACCTGATTGCAATGTTGATAAGACATGCCTATTCAATTAAGAAAGAAAGTGTGCCTTTTTCAAATCTTGGAAAGAAAAAATTACACAGTATTTTTGATGATCCCAGAGTCCCGATAGCCCTTAAAGTACATTTGAATTGTAAGGTAGAAAACATGGCAACCAATTTGTGCACAGCAAATTCCCACAAAAACCAATGTGACAATGACATTTTAACAATATTATTGGATGGATTATCATTGGCCAGGGCGTGAGGAAGAACTGCCCTTCTTCAAAATAGTGGCATAGACTCACTTTGCACCTCCTGAGGGGAAAAATTGTATTCCCCAGTACACACTTGTCCAGGTTAGAGGGCAATATGGACTGGACTTCATTGTCGCTGGTACACACTTGTCCAGGTTAATGAGCACTGTGGATGGACATCATAGTCCCTAGTATCCAGCTGTCAAAGTCAGAGGGTACTGTGTACTGGGAACTATGAGGTCCAGTCCTTACTGCCTTCTAACCTGGACATGTTCACCAGGGACTATGATGTCCAGTCCATACTGTCGTCTATCCTGGATATCATGTCCATTTCATAGTGTCTGGTACCCATTTGTCCAGGTTAGATGGCATATGACATCATAGTCCCTGGTACCCACCTGTCCAGATTACAGGGCACTGGGCATCATACTCTCCAGTACACGCCTGTTGGGATTTGGGGTCACTGTGCATTGGACATTAAAGCCACCAATATACACCTGTCAAGGTCAGAGTGTACTGTGCACTGGATGTCATTATCACCTGATAAAGGTATACCGATACTTACAGGAAGAGTGACTGATTGTACTTACATCAATGAAGCTGGAAGGCTGAGCCTGCACTATACAATTTGTGGCATATTCCAGGAATTGGCTGAAAAATGGCACAGCCTTTCCCCACCATGAGAGCTTTAGATGGCTCTGAATGCTGGCTGTGGGCAGTGTGAAACAGAGCAGCCAGGTGATAGGTAGGAGTCAACAAGTCTAGCCACCTGGCTGTTTGTTTACCCAAATAGCTACCTTTGACAACTCTGTTGTAAAAGAGGCTCCTTATGCCTGACTTTTGTTCTAAAAAGCTTTTAGAAATACTGACATAAGGGAGCTGTTTGCATACACATGGCATGGTTTAGCTTGGTTCAACAGCAGAAAGCAGGTGCTGGAAAGTTCAGAAGTTTTTATTGCTTCCAAAACGTACCCATTGTAACTACTGAGATTGTATTTGATCACCTAGCATCTAATTTACGATTATTATGTTACAACATTAAAAATGTAATATTGGCTAAGCTAGGGAAGAGGATAAGGAGCTGTTGGCCATGGCCAAGAGGGGAAGGGGAGTGGGTAAACAGTGTTAGGTCAAAGGGAGAAAGCAGTTTTATTGTTTGTAGCAATTGGATTTTACCTTTAAAGTAACTAATTACTGCAGTCAGGAGAGAGGAACTAGTTATTCCTCAAAAGTCCATTGGCACAGGGGCTGCATTCAGGAGATGGCAACCAGTCACATCCCAAAGGAGACAGCAGTGGACCTCGATCATGGAAGTGAACCGGGCATTTGCAGGAAGTTGTTTCTCATGGCATTGTTGGCAATCTAACCATTGGCACATTTGTGAGTATAATGCTGGATTTAGCTTGTAATGAGGAGGGGTGGAGAGAATAGAAAAGGGATCCTTGTGTCAGCTTTTGCCCTATGATCATTGTAATCTCTTAACCTCAAATAAAGGTATTTCACTACAGGTTAAGGAATTCTGGTTTGTTGTCATTTTGTAAAAAGGTTTCCAGTCAGGTCTTCTCCATATAGCTGGAGGTGAGCTCATTGTTGGCAGAAGAAAGTGGACCCCCAGTCCTACAGAGGGCAATACGCTGGACATTGTAGCTCCCAGCACATGCCTCAACAGATTAGAGGGGACCATGCACCAGATACAGCTTCCCCACCTGCCATGCACATCTGCCAAAGCTGTAAAAATAAGAGTCTGAAAGAATGTGTTTGCCTTGAATCTCTGAGAGCTACCCTTGAACCTTAAAAAAGCCATGGTTTGACATAAGAGAACTGAAACAGGATCGGGAAAGTGGAAATTACTACTCAATCTTTAGAATTTCTAACATTTAAATGTAACTATCATTCACATACTAATATCTATCCATGACCTAACCCATTCTTCTAAGCTCCCCCATTGTACATCAATGCTCCCCACTCTCACCAAACTCTCAGTTTCTCTACCTCCTTTAATGTTGAGTCCAATGGCAGAATATGAACTTCTACTTATTTCTCTACACTTCCTGGAAGATCCAATACCAGAGGGCGTGCATTTAAGGTGAGTGGGGGTAAGTTCAGAACAGACGTAAGGGGTATGTTTTTCACTGACAGCGTGGTAGATGCCTGGAATGTGTTGCCTGATAGGGTGGTGGAGGCAAATTCATTATGGGCTTTTAAGAGGGGCTTGGATGGGCACATAAATGAGAGGAAAATAGAGGGATATGGGCATTCTGTAGGTAGGAGGGAATAGCTATGTCAGCACAACATTGTGGGCCGAAGGGCCTGTTCCGTGCTGTACTGTTCTATGTTCTATGTTCTATTAAATCTGGTGCAGGTCCAACAAGCCCTTGCACTTGAAAGGAGAAGAATAGCTGCAAAGGAAAGAAGTACAATTTGTATTTAGATCTTTAAAATTTACTTAATTTAAATGTATTTAATTGTCTCTTATGTTTTCAAGTGTTTCAACTGTTAATTTGCAGTTTTTAATTTAATATGTTTAATTTTTTTATTAATGTTTTGAAGTTTTTTTTCTGGGGCATTCACTAACATTTAATCTCTGACAGTTGGTAAGCCTAAGGCAGTTTCTTAACTGCCTGGGCATACTACTTACATTCAAAAAATCCCTTCACCATACTGGGCTTCACAGATCTGTTGGGAGCTGAATTATCTGTGAATAGCCTCACCCACTCCAAGTAAGAGGGGGTTTTGCAGGCAGGTAGTCACTCAGTGGCAGATCAAGTTTAATTAATTACTGGTAGATGCTCATAGTAAGGTGAAGGATGTCCTGTATCCCTCTTGCCTATCACTTTTCACGTAGTGGTTTCCATTCTCTGGATTCTCTCTGCATTTTTTCTTGGGAATGTACAAGCTTGGAGCAGGAATGGGCCGCTTGGCCCCTCAAGCCTATTTGCCATTGAAGTAGGATCATGGCTTATCTGATTGTAACCTCAGCTCTGCATTCCCACCAGCTCCCAGTAACCTCATTAAGAATCTATCAAACTCTTGCCTCAAGGATTCTACTTCCACCAGCCATTGAGGAAGAAAGCTCCAAAGACTCATGAACCTCTGAGAGAAAAAAAAGCTCATCTCATCTCTGTCAATAATGAGTGATCTCTTATATTTAAATGGTGACTCCCGGTTCTAGAGGAAACATTTTCTCCACATTCACCTATTTTCACTTCTGCCTTCTTTCTTTGTCCCTCATTCTTTTATTTTACTTTCCTCTTTCTCGCCCTTCATCTTTGCCAGCAAGAGGATTAACCACGAGTTTATGGGTGATGCTGTCATTCATTAAAGGAACAGATCCAATCATAATTGCAAGCTGTTGGGTAGGGTGAACTTTGAATTGTAGAGCAACTGGATGGAAATTAAAAGCAATATTGAAAGGATGGTGCTGCATTGCACTTGCCTGCTTTCAAACAGCACATTCCATCTACTTTCTTCATCACATGGGCAGTTCAGATGTATTGCCCTGGTTCAGTGCTCCGCATCTGAAAATTGATCATTTCCTCTGCACCCCTGCATCTGCCATCCTCCCCCACAGTGGGACAC
This sequence comes from Pristis pectinata, assembly GCF_009764475.1. Taxonomy (NCBI): domain Eukaryota; kingdom Metazoa; phylum Chordata; class Chondrichthyes; order Rhinopristiformes; family Pristidae; genus Pristis; species Pristis pectinata. Next base: position 81,173,349 of record NC_067409.1, on the reverse strand, counting down.
TATAGTGACCATTTCCAGATTGAATCGTGCCAGTTGGAATGTTGAATCGGGTATTTTCAGTTACAAACCACCTTTGTGCATTTAGCATAATTTCCATGTGACTCATGGGCCAAATGACACCATCATCACTCAGTCCTGCTTGTGAAGACATTCATATGTGGAGCTCCCTTCGTAACACAGCTCAGTCCAACTTTTTATCATGATTCAGCAATGTTTGTTTTCAGTTCAGTTCCAATGTCTGTCATGACATGATGAAGATAAGTTAATAACTTAAGAACATAAGAAATGGGAGCAGGAGGAGGCCATCTGGCCCATTGAGCCTGCTCCGTCATTCAATAAGCTCGTGGCTGATCTGGCTGTGAACAAATCCACCTACCTGCCTTTTCCCCATAACCCTTAATTCCCCTACTATGCAAAAATCTATCCAACTGTATCTCATATATATTTAATAAGGGAGCCTCTACTGCTACTTGGGCAGAGAATTCCACAGATTGACTACTCTCTGGGATAAGCAGTTTCTCCTCATCTCTGTCCTAAATCTATTCCCCCAAATCTTGAGGCTATGTCCCCTAGTTCTAGTTTCGCCTACCAGTGGAAACAATGTTCCTGCCTCTATATTATCTATCCCTTTCATAATTTTATATGTTTCTATAAGATCCCCTCTCATTCTTCTGAATTCCAGTGAGTATAGTCCCAGGCGACTCAATCTCTCCTCATAGGCTAACCCCCTCATCTCTGGAATCAACCTGCTGAACCTCCTCTGCACCGCTTCCAAAGCCAGTATATCTTTCCTCAAGTAAGGAGACTGGAACTGTACACAGAACTCCAGGTGCGGGCCTCACCAGTACTCTGTACAGTTGCAGCATAACCTCACTGCCTCTCAAATTCAATCCCTCTAGCAATGAAGGCCAAACATTCCATTTGCCTTCTTGATAACCTCTTGCACCTGCAAACCCAACCTTTTGTGATTCATGCACAAGCACTCCCAAGTCCCTCTGCACAACAGCATGCTGCAATCTTTCACCATTAAATAATAATCTGTATCTTCTATTTTTCCTTCCAAAGTAGATGACCTCACATTTACCAACATTGTACTCCATCTGCCAGACCCTTGCCCACTCACTTAACCTATCTAAATCTCTCTGCAGACTCTCCGCATCCTCTGCACAATTTGCTTTTCCACTCAATTTAGTATCATCAGCAAACTTAGATATGCTTCACTCGGTCCCCTCTTCCAAATTGTTAATGTATATCATGAACAGCTGCAAGCCCAGCACCCCTCTCACCACTGATTACCAACCAGAGAAACACCCATTTATCCCAAATCTTTGTGTTCTATTGGTTAACCGATCCTCTATCCATGCTAATACATTATTCCCAACTCCATGCATCCTCATCTTATGGATAAGTCTTTTATACGGCACCTTATCAAACGCCTTCTGGAAATCCAAGAATACGACATCCACCTGTTGCCCTCTATCCACTGCGCTCATTATATCCTCAAAGAACTCCAATAAGTTTGTCAAACAGGACCTGCTCTTCCTGAATCCATGCTGTGTCTGCCTGATGGAATCACTTCTATTCAGATGTCTCGCTATTTCTTCCTTAATGATAGCTTCAAGCATTTTCCCGACTACAGATGTTCAGCTAACTGGCCTATAGTTACCTGCCTTTTGCCTACATCCTTTTTTAAACAGTGGTGTGACATTCGCTGTCTTCCAGTCCGCCAGGATCTGCCTAGAGTCCAAAGAATTTTGGTAAATTATCACAACCACCTCTACTATAACTTCCGCCATTTCTTTCAGTACCCTGGGATGCATCCCATCAGGACCAGGGGACTTGACTACCTTTAGACTCACTAGTTTGCTCATCACTACCTCTTCAGTGACAGCAATTGTATCGAGGTTCTCACCTCCCATCACATCCATAACGTCTCTCTTTGGGCATGTTAGACGTGTCCTTCACCATGAAGACCAGCACAAAATAGTTGTTCAAGGCCTTGGCTATTTCTACATTACCCAATATTAATTCTCCCTTCTCATCTTCCAAGGAACATACTTTCACTTTAGCTACCCTTTACCGCTTTATATAATTACAAAAACTTTTACCATCTATTTTTATATTTTGTTTATTTTCATAATCTATCTTCCCTTTCGTTATTGCTTGCTTAGTGGTTCTTTGTTGCTTTTTAAAGTTTTCCCAATCTTCCAGTTTCCCAATACTTTTGGTGACTTTGTATGCATGAGCTTTTAGCTTGATGCCTTCTTTTATTTCCTTAGTTATCCAAGGCTGGCTCTCCCCACCCTTAAATCAGCAGAAACCCTTTGTTATACAGTTCAAGTTGAGTTGTGTCCCTTCTGCTAATTGCACATAAAAATTTATTGGCCTAGACATGTTTAAAAAAAGGACAGGTTGCACCACTTCCACTTATTGGTTTATACATGTCCAAGAAGGGTGATATCACACACCCATACTGTTTGTATTTAATTATATAGACTTTTAAGTGTTACCTTCTCTTCCTACTTATTTATCCTGGTGGCATAGAAACAGGATACAGCTGGAAACAACACTAACGACAGATGTTGCACAGAATTGATCCTGCTAGCATCCACCTTCCCTGCCCCTCCCTACGGTCCTGGAGCACATTTGAGAAAGACAAGAAAGCAACTGCCTCTGTGACATGTGGCAGCTCCTCTTACAACCAACTGTCACATTCTGCTTGGGGACTGAGATTCCTCCACTTGGCATCTCTTCTTGGCAGGTTTTGCCAGAACTGGCTGAGGAGGAGAGAGAAAGAGAAACAATGTTTTCATGCGGCAGAGCCAAGAAGCAGGGTCCAGGCCACATTGCAACATTTCAAGCTACCGTTGGTCTCATGTGGCTACACACAAGTCAGACACAAACCAAATGAAGGCTATAAGTATCGTCAAGGATGCCTACAACCCTGGCCATTCCATCCTCTCTTCTACCTTCTGGGACAAGATACTGGAACTTGAAAGCCCAGCCGACCAGACTGAAGAACAGCTTCTTCCCCACTGCTATCAGACTTCTGAAACAATCACCCCTTTCACATCCCCTTTCCGGTAGTGCAGCCACATTCTCCGACTCTTAATCCTACTTCTCTCAATTATTCCGTTATTGTAATTTTAATATTTCTTTTTGCACTACTTCAGACTGCACTACTATCTTTACACCATTCTGTTGTACTTTACACCATTCTGTCATTGTATTTACTGTTGTATTTATTATTACCATGTATACTGTTTACTCTGTGAGCTTCACGCAAGCAAGGAATTTCAGTGCACACCGGTGCATATGGTAATAAACTAATCTAAATCTGAATTACAGCTGTAATATCCCCATGATATAAAGCTGTCTGGACTCTGGTGCTATCTCACTAGCTCCCTCTGTGTTTCACCTTGCTGCAATTGGTTCTTTGGTCCCTGCCAACATTGGGCTTATAAAGTGGGATGCTTGCTCTACAGAGGGAGTGTGAATACCTTCAACCCTTTTACTTGCGTATTATACAGTGGCACTGTTCAGGAGAGCCAAGGCCATTCCACCCCTCCTCTGACTATTGACTGGCCTCTAGCATAACTTACAAAATGGAAGATTGTTGCTGTGGCCACAACTAAAGAAGCAAAGCACATTATATTTCTAAATACACCCAAGTAAAATAAATATGCATTGGTCTTGCTCCACAGCTTGAGAAAGCCAAAGAAATTCCTTACCTCTCCCTGCTGCAGTCATGCTTTTGTTATTCCCACACTTGCTTTTCTTGCCAGCCTCCCATCAGCCTTCTATAAAGTTAACTCATCCACATCTCTGCTACCCCATAGCCTGAACACCTGGAAATATAAAGCAAGAGAATCAGAGGGAAAAGGAATGAAGCAATCTGTGTGTGAGAGAGAAAACATATACTGTGGCCTGTATTGAAGAAGATTTATTGTTTGAGTTCCTCTCCATCAAAGTCCACCATGGTGTAATTCCCTCCCATTCTGCTTTAGGACACGAATTCGAGCAACAATACAGATCCACAGATTACAGGTGATCCTCTAATGTATCACTTATGGCCATTCTGCATGCAGCGATCTCAATGATAACTGGCAGTGGTCTACTTGGGATTTAAAAAGTTAATTCTTGTGCTCCAAAAGCACTGCCAACTAAATGATTTCCACAAACAACTACTGCTCCTTTTATCTATATTGAATCAGAAATTTAGAAAGGTTGAGAGAAAAAACCATGCCATCTGATAGGAGACCAACAGCAGAACATAGATCTAAACATGACTCTCACTCAAGTTTCTGGTCAAAAGCAACCTGCATCCTTTGTCTTTCTCTCTGGTTCTCTCTCTTATTGTTCGTCATCTTTTTATGGTGCCACTTTTTTCCATAGTTTTCTTAAATAGTTTAAAAGGCTGAATTTGTGAATACCTACTTATTTTCCTATGGTTGTAAACAGAGAAAGAAAAATAATCTGTGCAGAGGAACAATTTACTGTAGCGATGGTTAAAGTACCCTGATAAATTATCTAATCTCTGCTGCTTTAATAAGGCAATTTTTCTGTTGCTACTGGTTCACTCTTTGGCTGGTGAGTAAGAGAAAGCAATATAAACACCACCAAATCAGAACTGGGTGACACGCCAGAGGATTACTAAGGTTCTAATGAGGCCCATATAATTATTACCTTGATCCATTGGCTTAGTAAGGATTTTTTTTGGTGAAAATACATTGCTTGGAAGCAGGGGCAATTTTCAAAAAGTTTTAAAAGTTTCAATGTCAATTATTGCAACTTCTCCAACAGTTGTCCCATTTAGTGCTGTTAAAGTTCGTCAATAATTCCCTATAATGTGCACTGAAGGGCTGCACAGGTTTCAATACGCCAGGCCATAGAGGGGCAAAATTTGTTCACTTCAGTCTCTGATGGCACAAATCTTCTGATGACCTGTTTTCTCTCTAATAAAGTGCTAAAAAGAGTGTAAAATACTGATTGACCCCAAATTCTCCATCCTCAGCATTATCTATTTGTTAATGCTTTCATTTAAGCCTCTTATTTCTATTTTAAATGGGAAAAGACATTCAGAATACCAATATGAATATAAATATTGCCAAGTATTTTTGCACAGTTTACAAGCCGTCTCTGGTACTGAACGGGTTCTGATTTTACAGATGTCCATAAGTTAATTTTGTCCATAAATTGGAAAATACACAAAAATCACTCGATATGGTAACCATACCTCCAAAGTTTTGTAATGAATGACATCAAGAGCACATAAGACTGATAAGAAAGAACAATTACTAAAAGTGGAGAGAGAGAGGAAACTAGTTCTGCCGTTCATAGGAATGAACATATGTATGTAAGTTGGACTTTTAAATTTAATAATGTTATGGGAATTTGATTATATTGTGGGGGTGTCCGTAAGTTCGGGTGTTTGTAACCCGTGGACAGCCTGTATTTCAACATTGTAAAATTATTTCACAGCCTCTTTTCCTTGCTTTTACAGGAACACCATGCCATCATTTATTGTCTGTCTAATTGCTCCTGAACTGTGGAAACAGTAAAGAATCAACACTGTTGATAGATCACACAAAGGTCAGACCAGGTAAGGATGGCAGATTTCTTTCTCTGATGGACGTGAAGGAACCAGATTTTTGTTTCACGACAACGCAATCATGGTTACTGACATTGAGGTTAACTTTAGTTCCAACTTTATTCAGTTATGTGAATTTAAATATCAATTTGCATCTCTGGACCAATGGTGCAGAATTATAGCTCCCAGTCAGCAATTTAACCACCACACATCACGCAACACAATAATCTTGTTTTCTTTATAAACTTGATCACAAACATAATTAGGTACTTAGTCCACTTGTGGCGTTATTCCAGATTTTTGTTCCAGGTTTCTGGTGTGAGTGTCACTCGTGATCACACAACGTGGGCAGCAATATCAACCAGATATCACTTGCACCAAATTGATATTCCATACAAGTCACGTTAGTAGTGTGTGGCTCTTCACTGAAATGGGCCAGAAACCAGAGAATTGAGGCCTACTTCAGCTTTAGTTAAAGGGGCCCAATAATACCTGTGCCATCATTCAGGAATCTGAGGCATACGTCTTCTCCCAGGTAGGTTCCCTTTAAGTGATCTTATTCTTCACTTTCAGCTTTTCCCACTACCCTGCCTCTACCTTCCCTTACTGTTGATGTCTTCAAGGACCCCAACCGGCTTTTCACTCAACTTCAGTCCTCAATTGCTCATCATTTCTCCAACTGATCACTACATGATCCCCTCCCCAACTGAACCTCAACCTGGCCTTGTCCATCCTCCCGAGAACTCTGACTCCTAATCAGAGTTTGCTCTCTGAAAATCAAAAACAAAATTGCAGATGCTGGAAATCTAAAATAAAAACAGAAAATGATGGAAATATTCACCAGGTTAGACCATCATTAGATAATGTTTCAGTTCGAAGACACTTCATTAGAACTCAGAGTGTGATCCCTCTCTGACTGACTGACCTGGACCTTTGATTCCAATATTCTCCACCAAACCCCTCCATTTCTTTTATCCTCAGATCCTTTCTGTACCCCCTCAGTCCTTTCTATTGAGCCCCCATAACCTGAAGACCAAGTGAATTGCTCTGCTAGTTCCATGATGCTACAGGGGTCTGGGGACTGTAACAGGGAGACAAAGGAGATGGCCACATGGTCAACCAGATAGGACAGACAGGAAACAGTTCAGATTGACCCCAACCACAACCTAGAATAACCCCATGCTTGGATACTGCATAACAACAATCCCATAACCTCCAGGAAGGGCAGCTGACCATTGCACATAAAAGGAAAAAGCAGGAATGCATCTGGTCCATATGGTGTGCTGGGCATTGAAGCTTGACATTGTAAATCAATTACCTTGCTCTTTGTATTCACTGAGCCTGTGTGGTAGAGATAAGGGGGAATGAATAGGTATGAAATACTATAAAACCACCAGCAACTTTGGATCAGTGAGAATTTGTTCCAGGGTCCTGTTGACGTCAATTTGTAATAAAGGAAGTTTTTTCTGAAGGTAAACCCCGGACTCCGTGTAGAGTTTTCTGTCTACAGGGACAGAAGGCCTTGATTTACACAAGGTGTGCTGTACATTTTCCAGCACATGAAACCCGTGTCATCACCCGGTCCTCTCTCAAAAGTGCCAAGCCCCTCCGATGATCAGTTTATCATGTTTCATATGTGTTTCGAAAAGGTGATAAATCACACTGAAGCTATTGCCGTGTCTATGGCAATTCCAATCAAAATTTGATACCAATAATTTGTTGAGATCAGCCTTCTCAGTGAAAAGAAGTACACTAGCTCAGTAAATTATCACCACACCAGACCAGAACAATTTCCATCACATCAGACTTAATAAAGGATCAGACCCATTAAAGAGCAATCATAGCAGACCAGGTAAGAGATATCTCATCAGAACAGACCTAATACGGACCATTTCAACTGATGGAGTAAAAGATCATCACATCAAAGCTGGAGAGTGGTAGCTTAGAGTCATTGTACAGCAGAGGAATCGGAGGTGGCTGTAAATATAGAAACACACATGGATGGGTCTGGGATAAGCACAATACAAGTATTAGGTACAATGTAGAAAACCAAAGTGGGAAGCGAGGTTGGCCTGGACAACAAAAACAGATGGGTGGCAACCTGCAGGTGATATAGTACTCTGAACATGGGCCTTAGAAAAGAAGAGTGGTTGGGTAGAGAAAACAAATGTAATAGAATAGGGCCGGGAAAAGACTGATAAATGGCGGAATGTGGGCTCACTTCAAATGCAGAACACCAAAAGTAAAGACTCATAGAAATATAGAAAATAGGAGGAGTAAGCCTTCAAGGCTGCCCCACCATTCAATATGATCATAGCTGATCATCCAAATCCAGGACACTGTTCCAGTTTTCTTCCTGTATTGCTTGATCAAGTTTAATCTTGAGAAACATAACTAGCCTTTTTTTTTGAGTAAACCTAATGACTTGTCTTCAACTGCTTTCTGTGGTAGAGAATTCCAGAGGTTCACTTCTTTCTTATGAGGAAGTTGCTCCTCATCTCATAATGGCTTCCCATTATCCTTACACTATGACACTGGTTCCTGGATTCCCTAACATCTAATAAATCTCATTTAACCATACCCTACTTCGAGAAGACTAGCCTACAGCACCATTTTAAAATATAGGAAATGATTTGTAACTACAAAGGATTTATAGTCATAAACCACTCTGTTTTTAATTGCTAAAATTGCAGATTTGCAACACAACCCTTCTACCTCTGGATCCAAGACTGGGTTACCTGAGCAGAGCCAGAAAAAAAACTGGATTAAGAGATTTCGGCACCACTTAAAAACCGGAGAGCAACAAGAGCCACATCCTTGTTTAATTGACCTGCATCAGAACATAAGAGGGGCAGGTGTAGCCCATTCAGCCCATTGAACCTGCTCTGCTGTTCATCAAAATCATATCTGTTTTGAATGAATTCAGTGAATGAACCTCAGCAGCACCCCAGGGTCATGAACTCCAACAACTTGTCTGTCTCTGAGTGAAGGCATTTCTCCTCATTTGTCCTAAATGGCCTGTCTTTTATATGACCACTAGTTCTAGACTCTTCCACCAGGGAAACACCTCTCCAGCTTCTACCATGTAGAGCATTCTTGGAATTTTGTATGTTTTAGTGAGGTCACCTCTCATTCTTCTAAACTCTGTAGAGAATAGAATCCTAGCCTACTCAATCTCTCCTCAATAACAGACCCACTATCCCACGGATAATATGCAGCCTGACTTACTGAGTGTTTCCAACATTTTCGGTTTTTATTTCAGATTTCCGGCATCTGTCATTTTCTTGATTTTCATCTTCTGGTGAATCTTTGCTCTACTACCTTCACATCCTTTTCATAGCTAAGGAGACCAAAATCACACAGAATATCCCAGGTGTAGTCTCAACAAGGCCCTACATATACATCTGGGCTGCAGTCATAATAAAAAAAATTCAAGACTCTTGTAATTAAAATGATTGAATTTATTCTGAAAGAAAATAAATCAGACCTATTGCCCTCCAAACCGTCCTCCACCTACAAAACAAGAAGAGTGAAATTTGTCAGGTTACAGACTGCAAGCATTTCCTGTCATCTCTCTCATCCAGCTATGTTTATGTGGGCAGATTACCAATTCTATCAGGAGTAGATTCTGAAGCCCAGAAAAACACTCAGTGACTGGTGCTATTTATGCTCTTCCATATTAAGACCAAGTCATCTTATATAACCTCAGATGACTTAGATACATTCTTGGCAATTTTTTCCTTGGCTGAGGCCAACCTGCATTGACATTTTCCTTTTAAAGTTGCATCATATATTTCATATGTACTGCGGGTACAGTGTGATGGCAATGAAAAAACAGAGAATGAAGGATTGAGCAGAAAGGGTACATACCAAATTAAATGATTTTTCCTGGTTGGCATGATTGGCATTCCAGCTGCACCCATCCATTTAATTTCTGAGTATTCTGTTAGTCATGATTTGAAGTATGCAGTTGGCAGAAAGATTTTGCGGGGTCACAAATTTGCCAGCCTTTATCCAGTCTATCACGAAAACCAGCCTCCTCTCCAATGACATTGCTTATACTTCCTGCTGCCTTGGGAAAGCAGCCAACATAACCTCAGACCGCTCCCACCCCGGACATTCTCCCTTCTACCCCCTTCCATTGGGCAGAAGATACAAAAGATTGATAACATGTACCATCAGGCTCAAGTACAGCTTCTATCCCACTGTTGTAAGACTCTTGAATGGACCTCTTGTACGATAAAGTACACCTGATCTCTCAATCTACCTTGTCATGGGCTTTGCACTTTGTATGACTATCTGCACTGCACTTTCTCTCTAACTGTAACACTATATTCTGCATTCTGTTATTGTTTTTTTCCCTGTTGTACTACCTCCATATACTTACGTATGGAATCATCTGTCTGGAAGGCGTGCAGACAAAGCTTTTCACAGTATCTCGGTACATGTGACAATAATAAACCAATTACCAATTACCTTTGTACTTAGGAAAATGATAATCTGGCTGCTTCTGATAACCTCCAGCCACTAATGGCCCTTGGGATACCCACAGTGAGGAAGGATATAATGGTGAGGAACTCAGCTGCTGGTGTCATTGGGGGACAAGAGGTAATAGGGTCTTTCTTAATCAAATTGTCTTGCCTGGCTGATATGACGAGGATTTTTCTTGACTTTTGTCAATTCACTGCATATTATTCAATGCCTGTTGTAAATTAGCACGGACTCCTTTCACCTTATCACCTAATGCTTCCCTGATGCCCACCTGCAGCAATGCTGTGAGATTGCAAAGTCTGGTCTCTGACAATCACAAACCATTTTCTTTTGCCTCAACCATAAAAGGCTATCCCTTTGACCCCTAATGAGCAGTGTTCCACAGGCTTATTAATATCACAATTACTCAAAGTTGCTTGGGCAGATGGACATGACATCTAGACCAAGCGTTTTGAAGAATTTTGCCAACTAGGCCCCAAGTGACATCAGGTTCTTGACTATGGAAATTGGAGTGCTCCTCGCTTCTCAATCATTCTTGCACTATTTCTAGTAGCTACCTCAAACTGCACCAAAGAGACGATGCAGTCCAGATGAAGGGTCTCAACCCAAAACGCTGACTGCCCATTTCCCTCCACAGATGCTGCCTGACCCGCTGAGTTCCTCCAGCTTCCAGTGTCCGCAGTCTCTTGTGTCTACATCAAAGAGATCCCTGGAAGTCAGCAACTGCTGTATTGCTGCTTATGAAGACAATGCAGAGGGACATACCATTTGGGGTTATGGTGCTGGTGAGGTTGGAGACAAATAACAAAAACAAAATCATTGCTGCAATTTCAGTAAATCAATATATAATTTGACTTCTGTCATTGATATTACTTGAACACCATACAATACCCGCACCATGTAAATTCCTTTGAGCTTAAACACTTGGACAAGATATTGAAATGTCTGAAGCACTTTTCTGAAAAAATATTCTGAAAATTTGATGTTACTCCATAGTTATTTTTAAATTCATCTTTAATCCTCTCCTGTAGCCCTTATCCTGCCTTATTCTTATCTATAAAGCCACAATATATTTGTTGCAAAACTATTTAAACTGTGCTATCTTTGTTGCCTATGAATCTGAATGAACAAAAATGGAAAATTACTGTGCCAACGTAAAATGAGGTGCACGATAAACAGAACATCTTCTTAAAAAAAGGCACAATTCTAAACATTTGAATCATTGTTTATTTTATGCATAGTTTAAATATTCTGCTACAAACCTTTGAGAATTAGCCATCATTTGGGACTTGCTATTTTAAACAAAACCAATTACAAGCAGCCGGCTGGAGTGGAAACTTGCACTGCACTGCCTGTTAAGGGGTTACAGTAGCTCAGGAAAAATGTAGACAGGAACTGTATTGCAGCAAAGGGGTGGATAAATATTTTCTTCACAGATCCAATTAATACTGCAATTAATGTAGACATTTCACTGGTTGAAAGGGAAAACTCTACTGCGGTTTTCGTGCACATACTGCATCAACAGGAAGTGGAATACCATTCCTTTGCTCTCCTGCCAAAAGTTACTTAAACTGATGATCTTGAGGCAAGTAGCGGCAGAAGTGAGCCAGCCGTTTTGCGTGGGTACTCAGCCGGGCCTGTCCCTTTGCCGGAAGGTCCCTTCTCATGCACCACCACGCGCATCGGGTTAAGTCTGCGGAGCACCACTGAAATGATAACACTGCAAAGTCAGCTGACTGCAGTGTCACTGTGCTGCTGGTTTCTTCACGATCGCAACTGCCAGAGAGCTAGCTCTGACTGCTGCAGTTTTCCAGTCGCAGTGCGGCAAAGCAGACGCTGCAGCAGGCACAAAGCAGCAATAGGATTCTTTTCACCTGCGCCGTTGGTCTGATGGGAGAAAAATATTATCGAGAGCGAAATAGAAAGAGAAACTGCCTGCTGGATTTACAGGTTAATTTTCCTGGCATGCAGTGCTTGCAGTTAAGCAGAGGGACCATGCAAGAGGTCTGTGTCCACAATGTGGCACGAGAGCCTATGATAAAGGATGCCTTGCCTCCCTGGCTCTTTATAAATATTTCCTGTACCATGCCGACATACCTGCAAGGTTGAGACAAAGGATACAGTACTTTTCATCAACCGTTTGATCAAGGCCTTTTTGTTTTGCAAACCTCGCAGCCTGATGTTCCAGTTTTAACAGAGATCAGGGATCGCAATAATAACATGGACTGACAACAGTATCTGCCTCTGGCTTAGCACAGATCTCAAATTAGAGGCCAGTCTTGCTGACCTACTTCCCTTCAAATCATTGTTGGATGCAGGGCAGCAGCTGTCTTGTACCAAACATTACTGGCCATCGTGTGGAGGATCCCAGGGATTGCAGTGCAGGACTGCTGGAGACTGTGGTAAACGGAGTTACACACAGTCACACTATCTATTACAGTTTTAAGCAGCTATAAAACCCAGACCGTCTAACTGGATTCAGTGTGGTTCTGTCGCAGCATTTGGATTAAAATGTCTTTTAATACCTGTTTTTATCTGAGCTTCAACTACCGGAATTAATACATCAACCTGTTTGTTTTACCTAAAGGATTTCACAGAATAAATGGAATGCAGCTGAGGGAAAGAAATTACATCGGGATAACAAGAGGAAGCAGCGTATCATCACCTGGATTGCAAATGTTTGCTTGACTCTGTAATCCTGGCTTCATCTTTGCATATTTCTGCCTCAAGTTCAGAAGCTCCAGTCAAGGCCAGGATGTGGTATCTAATGAGCCAAAAAAAATTACAGTCAGTGAAGGCTGCATTAGGAGACAGTAGCACATTTAGGTTGCTGCCAAATTTGATGCATATGGCATATGAGCCATAGCCCCTCAAGGGACAGTTCTACAAAGGGGGAAAGAGGATTGCAGTTGAAGGAATAAAAAAATGAAAGCCTCATGAAGAGTCTGCAGTGCAAAATGCCACAGAAACCCTTCGCACATAGCAATTCCACCAGACACTTGCAACTGAATAATTCATGGATTAAATCATCCTGGATTCACCTTTCAGATAGGTTGGTATGATCGGAATTTTTGTATAAATGTATAAAAATTCATATGTAAAATTTCAATTTGGATCTGACAGGCTGTCAAAAGGTGGGTGCTTTGTATGGAAAAAACCTTCTGATCCTGTGATAATAAGACTGCAAGGATTGCACTTCCATCATGAGGCCGTATTCAGGTGAAATTATATTAATGGTGATAGAGGCAACTGGATAATCCTGGTGGCATCTATACTGTGTTTTTTTTTTGTTTTATTGTGCTGATTCAGGGCACTGCAGAAATTAGAAATCTTCTTCATTTCTCAAATCTGTTGCTATGTGAGGATCAACTCTCTTTTTCAGTAACACGTGAACCCTCTTCTGATATTGCGTCTGTGTAAATCAAGCACACAGAGCTACGCAGCTTAAATGCAACTGCTTTAACCCGATAGTTGATTCAGAGCCAAAAATAAAGGTCCTTAAAAGACCGCAGCACAGCATTCACTTAAACACTCAGTGCAGACTGGTACTGCTGATTCCATTGTTCCCAGGGAATCCCACCTATATATGCGCAGAGGATGAGGACTACGTGGATGCCAAAGAAGATTATCAATCTGCGCAGTATTTGCATATTTTCCAACCTTTCAGAACCACAGCCCCGGCAATTTTCAATGAGAGAAGTGTTAATTGAAATCAACAACTGTAGAATCTTCTACAAAATACATTAACACCTGCCTAGAAAGCTCCTGGATTGTAGTTTATTATCACAAAAGCCTTATAAAAGTCGTGGACAGAAAATGAAAAAAATTACTAACATAACGGCAAGAGGGTTTCTTTTATCCACAAAACTGTAAGTAAATATCCCTAATGTAAGGCATTGTTTTAAATCCTGCTGGTTTCCTGTTGTCATTTGATTTATTAAGTTCAAAACAGCCCAGTCTTCAGAGATTAAAAATCTTTAGCAATGCTGTTTATTTTTTAAAAATCACTATAATCTAATATACTGCACTGCATCTAATGCACAACTGAACAGATACATATTTTAAGACAATCATAACATTAAAACAAATGCTATTGTTTCTAGACTGGTGCATATATTGCTATCCTCGATTAAATAGAACAAATCCAGTGTGATTCCAAACCACATTGATCCTTAATTAGATTTTACATTAGAATCCCATCAGTCTTCTCACAGTAGAAAGGCAAGCACTTTGCTACAGCATCAGTAGTTCAATACATACGCAGTGTCTAGCTTTAAAAGTAGATCTCAGAACATCAGTAACATTACCGAAATATTCTTCCGTATAAATCGGGGTGTTAAAATCTCAACACAGTCAGAAAATTTAAAAAAAGAATATCTTTAATAAAACTGGCTAAAATTCATAACATTGTGACACAATGCAGAACAAAACAGGGAACTGAATTACGTCATTGAAATCTAGTTTTGGACATTTGCTGGCAAATTTTCAATATCAATTTTGCATTTTCACTGACCAATTTGATAACAACAAACTAAACTGTAAACTTAACTGCTTCAGTGGAGTGATGATGCACATCTTGTTGTTCATGTTTAATATTTTCAAATACAAGATCCTAATCATTAACTAGAATGTATAAATTTTAGCTGGTCAAATATGCAAAATCCATTTTTTTAAAATATGGATTGATTTATGGGATGTGGGCATCACAGGCAATGCCATCATTTTATTGTCCATTCGTAATTGCCCTGAACTACAAAGGCAGTTAAAGACTCAACCACATTAATGGGTCTGGAGTCACATAGAGACCAATCTGGGTAAAGATGGCAGATTCCCTTCCTTCAACAACATTATGGAAGCAACTTGGTGCTTTCACATTCATCAGAGTGGAGACAGCTTCTTTTCACATTATAGATTTATTTAATTATTTTAAGTTCCCCAGCTGCCTTCACAGGATATGCCTCTAGATCAATTGTCTAGATCTCTGACTGCTAGTCCAGTAATTTAACCACAAAGCTACCATATTTTTGTGTGCATTTGTGCCCATAAGAATGAAAAGGCTAACTGGTGCGCCTTCTTTAATCTTTGACTTACTGCTTAGCACTCCAGCTAACAATACTACTTTTTATTGGTTCTGTCTTTTTTATGCTCTTCTTTGTACTTATATCATTTGTTGTATGAAGGAGCAGTATAGAACCGTAGAACTGTGTAACTGTGTGCGTGGGTTTCCTCTGGGTGCTCCAGTTTCCTCCCACATTCCAAAGACATACAATTAGGAAAGTTGTGGGCATGCTATGTTGGCGCCGGAAGCGTGGCAACACTTGTGAGCTGCCCTCAGAACACTCTATGCAAAAGATGCATTTCACTGTGTGTTTCGATGTACACGATGTAAAGATATCTGATCTAACAAATAAAAAAAACTGGTCATGGAGTCAAGGAAGGAGATACTGGAATGGGTTACTGAGAACTTGGGCATAGAGATAGGATCCTAGAGGAGGCTGGAGAGCTGAAGGGGATTATGGCTAGAATTCCACAATATAGGGTTTGGATGGCTGACAGTAAATCAACAATGTTGGAGCAAAGTGAGAGGGAGGTTGCACAAGGGATCAGAATAAGGAATGAAGTATCCGGGGTGGATTGTTGCACTAAAGAGGTTGCAAAGATGGAGAGGGGAAGTTGTTGAAGTAAGTTTAAACCCAGTGGCCAGATTTGCCGGCTTCTCTGCATGGGATTGCTGGCATTTACAAGTGCTGCCAGGTTTGGAGCTCCTGAGGATTATGGCTGAGCTCCACTGACCATTTCCCAGCTGTGGTGTGCTGCTGGACCCCACAGAGAGTCCAGTGATGGAGCAGATCAATCACCGTTTACCACTTTTGGCCCTGGCACAATGGGACAAGGATATAAATTATTAACTCTGTTTCTTTATTCATTAATGCTGATTGACCTGCAGATTATTGCCAGCAACTGAAGCAGTAAACTGTAAGTAAATGTTGGAAATCTGAAACAAAAGCAGAAAATGCTGGCAGCTGGCAGGTCAGGCAGCATCCGATGAAGGGTCATTGATCTGAAATCTTGTTTCTCTCTCCACAGATGCTATCTGTCTGGCATTTTCTGTGTTTGTTTAAGTCTATTTAAGTGCTTCCAGCATTTTAGTTTTATGGCTGTTCCATATTTTCAACATCCACCGTACTTCTGTTGCAATAGTCAAACCTGGAGGTAATAACATCACAAAGGGAGGTTTCAACCTCCAATGGCCTTAGTGAGAGGTGCCTGAGTGAGTGATACTTGTCATGTCCCAGCAGAAAACTCACAATTGCAATGGCTTCAAAATTCAGAGTACAGCAGCTCATAGAGGTGAGATTTAAAGATGTCTGACCCACTTGCTGGATATTAGTTAACAGAGAAAAGTATATATCCTTTACTAAAAGTATATATACCTTTACTAAATAAACATCGTATCATTAATATGAAGGCTTAATGATAGGGAGGTGGTCTTTGGGATGTAGCGTATCTCATAAGAATCTTAGGACAAGGTCCAACAGGACACAAAAGTTGGGATTAGTCTGGATAAGTTTGAAATAAGAGGTCAGTTGGGTGTAACCTTTTTTCAGAAACTAGAGTGAAGACTATTTACAGAGAAACAGGATTTTGGGAAATGTCTTGAAGGCAGCAACAGTCATAATCAGCAAGAGAGAAAGAAATTGTAAGACAAATTAAAATTAGCCACACGTGGAGCTTGAGACTGGAGTTTCACTGCCCTGAAGAAGGGTCTCAGCCTGAAACGTCGACTGTTCATTTCCCTCCATAGATGCTGCCTGACCTGCTGAGTTCCTCCAGCTTTTTGTATGTGATTTCCAGCATCTGCAGTCTCTCTTGTGTCCCTGTGATAGTTCCTAATTATTGGTACTTGTCATGCCCCAGCAGAAAACTCACAAGTGCAATGGCTTCAAAATTCAGAGTACAGCAGCTCATAGATTTAAAGATCTGTTTGACCCCTGCTTGCTGGATATTTGTTAACAGAGAAAAGTAAACAGTGTATATATTTTTGCTAAATTAACATTTTATCATTAATATGAAGGCTTAAACATCCTAAAGCTTTGAACATAACATAGTTTCAGTTATGGTTTTATAAAGTTTGGGAAACTTAAGCAAATCTTTTCCTCCTCCATGTTACTCAAACTCATTATAATTTAACCAATCACCAAGGCAGCCTAATTTCATTGGTTTAACATTGTCTGTCCCAGCCCCTTTCCACCTTCCTTGCCACTGAGGCCGTTATCCAGGTTGATGATGCAAAATTCCAAGTTAAAGCTTTAAAAATGTTCTGGTTTTTACATAGCAATAAATAAGAGGGAAAGGGTAACATGGGCAAGATCGTTGTTGATCTAAATAGTCTCTGCTGTTCTGCGTATGTCTGACATGGAGAAAGAAAAGCTTGCATTCATACACCACTGTTCACACAGGATTCTTAAAGCATTTCACAGCCAAGAAAGTAATTTTGAATTACAGTCATTGTTGTAACAGAAAACCCAACAGGCAACTTATACACAGTGAGCTCCATATGTGGTACTGTGATATTAATCAGATCATCTTTTGTTTTAATGATGCCGAGCGGAGGAATACATATTCAACAAATCACCAGGGATGGTGCCCATGGTCCATGAAATGGTGCCTTGAGGTCTTTAATGCTCATTTGAGAAAGAAGACAGGACTTTGATTTAATATCTCTTTTGAAAGACAGCACCTCCAACACTGCAGAACTACACTGGAGTGTCAGGCTAGATTTTTGTTCTCAAGTCTTTGGACAGATAATTGATGCAAAAGGAAGAGCGCTACCCACTGAGCCACAGCTTCAAAGAGGCAGCATAGATAGATTGACTGACTGCCTCAGAGCAATGCTATTTTCTTATGCCATGGTTCTACGTTCAAAGCTCCTCCTTGTAATATATGCCCCATCTTACACACAAGAGAAAACATATCATGTGCATTCACTGATGTTGTGTACTTGTTGCTCTTTTGAATGGAAATGTTGGAGATTCAACCTATGAATCCTTTCCACAATTATATGCTATTGTAGGCTTGTAGTTTACCTGTCAAAGAAGCTGATAGTTAAGCCAAAGCAAGGCACTCAAGACAAGTATGAGTGTAAATAGTCTGCTTTCTTCTCATCCATATTATCCCCTACCCCTCAGCATCCTTACCCAACTGCTTAAACTGAATCAAGCTCAACTAAAACTTTTAGTCAAACTGCATAGCAAGATGGGTTATTTTCTCCTGCAGAACATTATTGATCATCACCACTTTCACCTTCATTGCTTTAGATGCCTGTACCCATGCTCACGTGATCTCTCTTACAATTGGTGAACTCATGAACCCAGCTGGTGTTAGGACAATTCCTATGGCAGGTTCAACAACTGCCTTACTAGGAACAGAGTCCAAAGGAGAAGCAATGGAGATCCAGGCTTTTCACTCCAAGATCCTGAATGCACACCCCTTGATAAACTCAAAAATCAATGCTTAGGCTTTTAGCCAGTTCGACTTTCCAGAAATCTTTTTGAAACAACTCTACCTGCAAATGTGACAGACGGTTTTAGCATAGCTTGAGCCTGAGATTGTGAATTCAAGCATCACAACAAAATGACAAGGTCTACACTTACATTCCAGCACAATACTGGAGTATTACTACACTGCTAGAGGTTCTGTCTCACAAATGAGATGATAAACTGAGACCCCATCTATTCTCTCAAGTGAATATAAAAGACTCCATTTCCCTACTCGAAGAGCAGAATAGCTTACCAAGTGTTCACACCCAATAATATTTCTCAATCAATTTCACAAAAGTATTGTCAGGCCATTACCTCTTGATTGTTTGTGGAATTTGGCGGTCGCATTTCCAACATTATAATTGTGAATAACATTTCAAAGAGACTTCATTGGCTATAAAGCACTCTGGGCCATCCCGACACTGTAAAAAGTACAATATAAATTCCTTGTTTTAATTCTTACAAGTCCCTTTATAACCCATCTTTTGATCAAGCTTTCAATTACCACAAGTGCCCCAAACAGCTCTTCGGAAAACATCTTTTTATTAGCAGCATTTTATAAATTGAATCTTTTTTGTATATGTAAGCATAAGCAAAAGGCTGGTCTAATTTATTCACTAAGGAAAATATGGACACTGTACAAATCCCAGGAATGATAACATAAACAGTACATGTTATCATAATGTAGAACTGACCTGAATGTTCCTCTATGCCAATGGTATCTTATGACTGAAAACTGACAATTTAGGATTTTTTTTTACTAAACCTACTGTACACAGTCATGAGAATATTTGTACAGTAATACAATATGGTTTTCACAAGGCCACAACAGAATGATTTATTTCTGGGAGCAGTTGAAATATTTGGAGAATTTTTTTTTAACATTTGAAAAGTGGATAAGATTTGAACAGTTATTTGGAATATATTCTAAACCAGTTCATTTCATCATTTGCTACACTGAACACACAGGAAATATGAAATATTTTTAGTATTTGTTCTGGGAAAGATTTTCACACCATACTCAAAGTATCAGCGTCCAATGAACTAGTGTAGCCGTGTCCATGGAAAGGCATCCTCCAGATTCATTCATCCATAATTGATGTTCAGCATTTAGGCTGTCACTGCTGAATTATCAGTTCTGATGGATGAATGCAGGAATGACACAGGTCCCCCTTTTTCCTTCGGTTCTTATTTAAGTTCCACATTGTCAGTTTCATTCTCCTTCCTGTAAGGATACAAAGCAATGGACCTAAACATCTTGGGTTTCAGTGGGCAGCTCAATACAGAAACCATGACTAAGTGGAGTGCATGGTTCAGCAGGTGCCTTACTTCTGTGCCTGCACACTACAATGCAGAAGTCAGAGACATACTCAAGGTTATGAGCTAGTGCATCTGATGTCCTATTCCACTGTAAGTAAAGTACAGGGATGAATATGGGCAGCAAGCTGGATCATGCATGATGGTTCTCTTGCATAAAACGTATGATACTGAGATAAGCTGCTTAGTTTGATTTATTCCAGTTTATATTCAACACAACCCTGCTGCTGTCTTTCTTCAGTTAACACTAGTAGCAGGGGCACCTATTCATTTCTCTCTTGTGGTTCTCTAACTTCCCCTTTAGTATATATGTGTCATTCAATGTGATAGTGAGCAGATCAATGGTCAGATTTGAGTTACAGGGTAATGATCAGCGGGGAAGGGTGAGTTATAGAGGTGCTCAAAGGAGAACGATTGGCACAGGTAACGATATTACATACAATAAACAAGCCAATTAGATTATCAGTACAGAACCCCATGCCTGAGATCTGGTCTGGCTGCCCTGTTCAAGTAACTCTGAAGCAGACCTCACTTGCTTCTGCATAAGTGTCCACACATGCCCGATCCAAAATTGCAGAAACACTGTCCAGACTTGCATTGTACAGTACTGGACACCACTGCAGGTTCCTCTGTGTGTTAGTGCATCAGACATAGCAAGGACCAGGAAACTGAATTGTGTAGCACACATAAGCTCTGTGGTATACAATCTAATTTCGAGATAAAATTCCCAAATAATGCAGTTGGTTAATCAATATTTCATTGGATGTCAGTCTGCAACACATGACATGAAGGTACAACTTTCTGACACAGAGTGGTGATGTTGCCATTGAGTCAGCCGAATACGTGAAGCCCTGCCATTGGTTTTGGAAATAGCTCTGTACAACTATAGCATGAGTTACCAACTTCACTACAATTGCTGAAATGCATTTGTTGGCAATTAGTGCAGCATATCATTTTAAAGTTTATATTCTTCCAACACCAGAAATTGGAGAAAATATTCAGTGTATTTTCACTGACGGTTTCAGAGAAATTTCGATCTACCCATGTGTTTTAAGTTCCATATGTCTTTTTAACTACTATCATACAATAAAATAATACTTTTAGTACTTGACCATTTTTCACTACCACATTGTTTCTTTGGATCCACGATCTTGGACATGTACATAGAATACACAACAGCACAGAAAAAGGCCCTTCAGCCCACGATGTCTGTGCCGAAATCAATGCTAAATATTCATGCAATGTACTTCATTCCTTAATTTATTCAGCACATACGTGTTGCTGTTTGTCATGCATCTTTCCAGAATTAAAAAAAAATCTCTGGATCTCTAAGCTATTGACCTGCCCCAAGAATAAATTAATGATTTTTACAAAATCGCTTTTGGCAAGGACATTAATAAATATTCAATAAAAAATTCCCAGGAGTGATAAATGGGTCATAGGATATTGAACTGCTGCTACTTTCGAACAACTGTCTACCACTAATAATTCAGAAATATTTAACTTTAATTACTAGATAATTTGAATAGCACTTAAAAAGCTGTTATACTCTGGTAGTTTGATTTGAATCTCTAATTGGATATTACTTTGTATGCAAAGCATGATTTTGAATTATCAAAAGCAGACTATCAGCTTTACTTATTACTGAACCCTTTATTAAATAAAGACTTTACAGTGTCAGCTGCAATTCAGTTCACTTTAGTCATTTTCTCTGTGAAGGCAAATGAAAACTACAACTGCCCTTTTTCTACCAGCTTTTTACACCGACCATTCCAGAGAGATGATTAACAACCCACTGCAGAATTCTCACTGTTTTTTCAACCAATTTTCTAAATGTATCCACTGCTTGCCCATCTTCCTGCCAATGAAAACAGCTTCCTCTTATCTGCACTATCAAAACCCTGCAATATTTTGCAAACCTCCATTAAATCTCCTCTTTAATTTTCTCTAACAAAATTCAGCTAAAGTAGAGCAAAACATCAGCTAAAGGGAAGGACATCAGCTTCGCCATTCTCCCCCCATAACTGAATTCCCTCAGTCATAGTCAGTATCAACACCTCATGACACAAGGGCCAAGTTCTTCCCAAGTCAACCTATCACCAACTGTCTGAGTAGCCTGAGTGAGTTACTGCAGTGCACTTTGTAGATAGCACTCATTGCAGCCACATTGCAGTGGAAGGAAAAGGAACTAAATACTCAGGGAGGTGGATATGGTGCTAATCAAGCAGACTGCTTTAACCTTGGTAATGTTGAGTTTCTTGACTGTTATTGGAGCTGCATTCAGCTAGGCAAGAGGAAAGCATGCTCCTGACTTGCACCTTGCGTATGGTGGGAAGGCTTTGGGGTTTTAGGAGGCGAGTCACTCGCCACTTGCCACAGGATTATATGTCATTTTCTGCTTGAGAAACATGGCCTCAAGCAAGAAGTGGGCTTTACTTAGACAAGAATTGAGCTTCTTGGTTCTTCGTGATATCCATGAAATTTTGAACAAACTTTTTCTGCACCAAATGAGTTATTCTGGTTCCTCTCTCTGTCTTATAAAATCCATCTGTACAAAGCTACTGGGAAAACCTTCTTATTCCTTATCCCTGGTACTACAATTCTGGGAAATACTTTCTACTCTCTCTCCAAACCACACAGGTTTTACTGTTGCCAACATTTCACCAGCACTAAAATTTATAATATTTAGAAATGATTCTTATTTACTTCAAATTTACTTGATACTACTCATCATTCAGAAACCTATGTTTGCACCTAGCATTCCTCTGACCATCTATCTTCATAACTTAGTGGCCAAATATACCTTGTGCTGTGTGTGAGCCAAAGATACAACAAAAAAAACATTGAATTAGCTAATATTAGCCAGAGAAACATTACAATTGTCCTTAGGCACAGCTCAGAGATGGGCAGGGGTGCATGGACTACAGCTGGAACACATTTTCCTGATTATTGCTTCAGTGACCTCTGGTGGAAAGTGACCATGTGTGGAAGCTGGAAGTGAATAGGATCACGCTTGGCCCTCCATGATCAAATAGAGTTCTCACACATGAAACACCTTGTGGAGAAGGTACGCAACTTGAAACCAGAGAGCTGAACCAGATGTTCTTGTGCTCTTTTTTGATTTGTAAACTCCAGTATTTTTTTGGTTCAATGATACTTTATTTTTTAACTTAAGAACTAAAACTACATTACCCTTCTGATAATAGATTAGTCAATAAATTGACATAATTCCAAACACCACACCCAACACCTCTGCTTTCAATTATCTCATTGCTCTTGGATCCAGTCTACCCAGGTTAGTCATGCCATTAAATTTCAGGTACACCCATTCTTACTCAAAGCTTTATTACAAAACATAACTTTCTTTACAGCTCTAATTGATTTTGCATTTCTTCAATCGCAACATTGAAATTACCTTCTGAAGGGAAACTGACATTAAGAAAATGTTTGTAAGTGCTATAATTCAGAAGTTAATATTCCATTTCACCTCCTGTACTGTAGGAATACTACACTGCCCCATCTGCTGTCAATGAATTGAGCTGTTAAACAAAAGCCTCATCTGTTCTCTAAAACAGATGGAAAAGTTCTCAGAGCAGAATTTCAAAGTAGGAAAGGGCCTTATCCCTTGGGTTATCTTCCAAATCAACACAAAAAAAAAATCAGATTATCGAGTTATTCTCAAATAGCAGTTTTTTGGTATCCTGCTGAGGGAAAATTGGCCACCACATTTATTATATTACAATAAAGACTAGACTTCAAAAGTGCTTCATTGGTTTTCATGTGCTTTGAGACACCTTGAGGTTATGAAAGGTTTTATATAATTGGAAGTCTTTCTTTTGCTTTTCAGTAATCCAAACAAGATAATATGGATGGTTTCATTTCATTCCATTCTTGGCGGTGAGGTTCTCTTAAAGTATTCATGTTGAACATATGAAAAAACATATTGCCAAATGTACATATGAATTAGGAGCAGGCAAATTCCACTCAGCCCTTCTAGACTGCACTGCCATTCTATAAGATCATGACCATCTGATTGTAACCTCAGCTCCACATTCCCACCTCCCCCTGGGAACCTTTCACCTCCATTATTATCAAAAATCTATCCAACTTTGCTTTGAAAATATTCAAAGACGTTGCTTCCACTGCCATTTAAGGAAATGAATTCCAAAGACCCATGACCCACGGAAAGAAAAAATTTCACTTCACCTTATCTTAGATGGGTGACCCCTGAATGTTAAACAGTGACCCGCTAGGTTCTAGATTCCTCCACAACAGGGATCATCCTCTCTACATCCACCTATCATAGTTCCAGAAAACATCATTCATATTCTATCCGTTGCAGAAAAGTATAGGTGGATGTGGAGAGAATTAAGCAGATGAGTGTGGATGGGGTAATAGCATTGAAGAAGATCAACCAAAACCAGGTGCCAGTAGAAATTTCACATAGCACAGAGGCTGGAGGAAGGGAGGCCAACCAAGAGAGCACTAGAATAGCTGTATCTAGGAGGTGTCAGGGTCATGCACAAAGGTCTCAAATGCAGATGAATTGAGACGAATGGTGGAAGACAATTTTATAGAAGGGGATAGCCCAAAAATAACCATGGACAAGATGAGATGACTCAAGAAATGGTAGTTAAGTTGATTCCAGAAATTATGGATTGTAAAAGGAAGGAAAGGACAAAGATTTCATTATTTTAAAATTGTCAGTAAAAATTAGAGACCAAAATGTTGCAACGTCTTGGTTTCACAGAACAATTACATAAATTCTAGTTAGCTTCTACACAGGCAACAATATTGATTTTTCATAACTCAGGCCTACTAATTCCCCTATTCTAGGTGAGCAATTTTTATAGTTAATTAATTTGTAAATTGTCATTCAATCCTTTCCATTAGCTCTGTGGCAGGTAAAATGACATGGCAATTATACAATTTCATCAGTGGTTTACCAAATTCACTCGATATGTTGACAAAGAAAATATCCATTGAGCAACTCAAGTGTTGTTGCACAATCACTTTCAGGTTCCAATTTGTTTGTAGAGGGAGAAACAACATTCACAGCATAGTCTATGTGCTTTCCTGGTGTGTTATAGCAGAGCACCGTGGATATACGGATTTTTATGTTCTCTTTTATTCAATTTGCTTTGCTAACTATTTGAAAACAATGAAAAAAACTTTACATTTTAGAATGAGAGTTATATTGCACAGAAATGGGCTCTTTGACCCACCAATTCCATACCACTTTTTTTATTCTCCCCACATTCCCAGCAACTCCTCCAGATTCTACCACTCACCTACATACAAGGGACAACTTACAGTGGCCAGTTAATCTACCAATCCACACGTCTTTGGAATGTGGGAGAAAACCAGAGCATCTGGAGGAAATACACTGGGTCATGGGGAGAGCATGTAAACTCCACACAGACAGCACTGAAAATATTGTGTGGAAGCAGTTCCACCAGCTGTGCCACTGTGATCAACTATTGTCATCAGTTATCATCAGTTTTCTGGCAGGCAGGATTATAAATATAGATTGTAATTACAAGGTCCAGATGAAGGGTCTTGACTCGAAACACCGCTGTCCATTTCCCTCCATAGATGCTGCCTGACCCATTGAGTTCCTCCAGCACTTGTGTGCTGCTACAATTACAAACAGTCCTGCCGAAAGATTGAGATCACACAGTTTCATAAAAGGAAAGAGGAGCCTTAGTGTTGAGATCACAGGGACCTGCCACAAAATGGCAGGTATTTTGACAAATCTAAATGATGTATTTCTATTAAGTTGAGAGATAGTACATTTGCTCTAATTTTACAGGAATTAGGAATTAGTTTAATATTGTCACATGTACTGAGATATAGTGAAAAAGTTTTTTTTACTTGTAAAGAAAGAAAAAGTTTTGTTTGCGTGCCATCCAGACAGATCATTCCATACATAAGTACTTCAAGGTAAATAAAAAGGAAAACAGGATCCAGAGTATAGTGTTACAGGTACAGAGAAAGTGCAGTGCAGGTAGACAAATAAAGTGCAAAGGCCACAACAAGGTAAATTGGGAGATCAAGAGTTCATCTTTTAGCAGGTCCGTTCAAGTGTCTGATAAGATAAGAGGTCCATTCAAGTGTCTGATAACAGCAGGATAGAAGCTGTCCATGAGCCCGGTGGTACGTCTGGTGGTATGTGCTCACAAGCTTTTGCATCTTCTGCCCGATGGGAGAGAGGAGAGGAGAGAATGACCGCGGTGGGAAGGATCCTTGATTATGTTGGCTGCTTTCTTGAGGCAGCGGGAAGTGTTGACAGAGTCAATGGAAGGGAGGCTGGTAGCAAAGTAAACACATAGCTGTTTATATTTTGAACAGTATTAATGGCCTGGAACATAATTTCAAAGTTAGTGAATGGCAGGACACTCAGAAATGTGGGGAGCAGTGAGGTGAACAGAAACAAATTTCAGCAGGTCATGGACTGCAGACGCTGAATTAACACAGAGAAAGTTGTAGTTTTTCTTAGTCAATCCCTCCAGATTGAGGTTGACTTGCTTCCGCACTGGAATAGACTCGTACAGGATTTCTTTTAATATGGCTGGCTGCTGCACATCAACTGTTACATGGCCTTGACAGAGCAATACCCTGGTCCAACCCAATTAGAGACCAGGCTTTACTGCGTAGATTTATACACGCACATGCATTCCCATGCCTCCCCCAAATCTCCTCAGTCCCCCTGCCCAAATCCAGCACTGCCTCAGTTCCCTCTCCTTTCCTCAGTTCCATCCTCCTAGCTTCCCTGCCTTTCTCAATCCCGTCTCCCTCACATCCCACTCCTGTCTTCAGTTCTCTCATCCCTAATCTCCTCCCACCCCTACTTCCCCCATCAGTCAGTTCTTCCCTACACTCTCCCCCGTCCCCTCTCCCCTACCTCCCTCCGCATTCCCTCTCCCCTGTCTTGCTCCTTGAAGTCCCCTCCCTGCTCCCTCAGCCCCCTCCTTCTGTTTCACAGCCTCTCTCTCAGTGACACCTTAGTGCAAAGAATGAAATCCATTATAAATGAAATGGTTCAATTGTAAAGAAGGCATAGAGCAGAGGGTCTTGGAGTGAACAGTTATGTCCTTGAAGGTGCTAAGAAGGCTATTAATGAAACATGTATGATTCTTAGTTTTATAAAAAGAGTGCAAAACAAATAAATTATGCTTAATAAAAAACACTGCTTGAGTATTGGGCTGGATAGTGCAAAAGTATATGGACTGACGGACAACTGGTTTTCTTCCAAGCACAGAAAACCAAAGGAATGATGTGCACATACATTATGAATCCCAGAGCTTCAGCAGAGTCAGGTACAGTTTCAAAATATGTGCAATTCTCTAGCTACGGCCAGGGTTCCTGAAATGATGGTCCTTGGCTGGCAAGCCTGAACCATAGCTGCCAAACCAGGAGAGCCATCACAGAGTTAGAAGCAAACACTGGCACCTACAACGGAAGAACAGAGGTCGTAGAGGCGGGCATTCGGAGAGTGGTCACTCACCCCACCCCGAGCTCCCAAAGAAACACAAAAATCTCTTCCTGATCAAGGAGAGACAGCTGGTTTTTTAGTGAAGATTTAATGTCTGGGTGCATTAATGGACCTGCCAATAGCAACTCAGGCAAGGCTGGAATCTTACACTCAAGTGGGTTTTCATCCTCCCTTTAAGGCTTGCTTTCTAGTTGAGGGCCAAGCAGTTTCGATATGTATGTGCAATCTAATTTCACATCAATAATATCAAATGCAAGCTACATATTGTTTGACCACAGGTGTCACTACTGAGGCCAGCAGCATCTGCACAGGTCATAAGAGTCCAGCAACTTATATTCACAAATGAAGTACCAATCACATTTGGTAGCAATCTTATTTTGTAATCAATTTTGCATTTAATCAATCATGTTGTACATAATAAGTCAAACATGTAGTACATGCTCTCCAAGCCAATGTGTCTAATTCTGGCTACACAGCTTTGGAAGGATTTCATAGTCGAGGTGAGAGTGCAGAGGAGATTTAATAGAATTATACTGAGGATGAAAGAGTTCAGTTAAAAATTAACAACAAACTACCAAATAAATTAGAAAAATGGCATTGTTATCCACCTAGCAGAAAATGTGAAGGAGAGGTTTTATAGAATTGTTAAAAATTCTGAAAGGTTTGAGTGAAGTAATTACAGAGAAATGCTTTTCAGTGGTAGAAAATTGGAATTCAGAAGCTGTACATTTCAGGTAATTGACAAAAAGGAGATGGTGTGAAGAGAAAGTAATTTACATGGTGAATCGTTGCAAACAGGAACGTGCTGTCTGAAAAGCTGGTGGAAGAAGATCCATTATTAATTTTCATAATGTAATTGGATATAGACTTGAAATGGAAACATCTGCAGTTCAGGGAAAGTGATTCTAATACCAAAGTAAACCTTTATCAACAAACTAGAATAGACGAAAGGAGCTGACTTTCCTCCCCCTGTCCTATGGCATTTATTGACACCATGATATGCCCATGAAGCCAGGGCAGAATTAAACATACTGGGTTCCCCACTAGTGAGTGCAATTTTTTTTAAACAATTAAAATACAGCAAACAAGATAATCACAAATCTTTTGTCATTAAATAGAAATAGAAGTTAAGAAAGTTACTGGTGTATTTTAACTATGGAAAAGTTTCCTATTGGCATACTTTTGCTCTAGCTGTTTATATACTGCAGCCGGTGTCCTTCTATTCCACTGTGAAACTTGGAGATCATTTTATCTCCCAAGCTGGGTGAGTTTGTGTCAGACAGGAAATTAAAACAACCGCAGATTTAAACTTGACTCAAATCCACTTCTGGCCCACCCTCTTCTGGTTTTAATGGAGGGAGGGTGGAGGATGAGCAACCAATCTCTTTGTAGGAAGGATGATCAATAAAATATTTAAAATTGGCATCATGCTTCTGTTTTTAAGGTTTTTAGTTTGTTTTAAAATTGTCAGCTAGGTTCTCCGCTGCTTTGATGACCCAGAAGGAAGGCAGGAAGGGCAGGACCCAGAAGGTAAGCTGTCAGCTGAAATACCAGAAGAGTCTTCTCTTAGCATCACATGCCTTAACTATGAACCATAGCACCACACTCCAACCCAATTGATATCTAGCACCCCACTGCACAATTTTCAATCCCTGAAATTTCTGAACTTCACCCCTCATGAGCTTTGACCTCTCGGAGATCTCCAAACACCTCCCCTTCTCCCAACACCATGTTTGGGTACTTCCCTCTTCATCCCAATATCTAACTCTACAGTCACTGCAATCTCTGATCCACATGTCCTGTGGTCTCCAAGCCTTTCCACCCAGCTATCCAACTCCATCACTACCCTACACTGCTTTCTAATCCACACCCCATCCACTATCTCCACGTATCTATGATCTGATGCTTAGTTGCTCTTCTGCTGGACAGGAAAACAGGCATTAAACCTTTAGGCATTAAACCTGCTGTAGCAGTTAAACAATGCCTGCACTAACTTATTGCAGAGTATCCAGGATACCTAGTTTTCCATTTAAAATCCTCCTTTAGAGCAAGGATTGGTGCCCATCTGCTTCAATGTGGTTTCCATAGGGAAGGCTCAGCTCCCCACTTTTAATCCCATTTAATTCTTGTCCCAAGGTGCTATTTCAATTATTTGATTTGTATTCCGATATTGACCAACTCAGCACATTGGGAAATTGTGTCAAAGTATCTCTGTTGAGAGTGAATGCCCTTCACATTTCATTGACTCAGTTTCAAATCTGTTTTCATTCATTATTTAACAGAGTGCATTTGCTGCCTTTTATTGAATTACAAAGAACTTCCACGCTTCCTTCGTTCAAGCTCCAGTGCCCATGGAACTGGCACCAAATACAATTCCAACCAAGAGTTACCAGGGGCCGGTTTACCAATTACTCATGACTCCATTGTTACTTTTTGAAGTCCAGTTCTGCCTGTTTTCCATTTGTCCTGACTGATTGATGTTGACCCCTTGCCGATATTGCTTCCCCCTCAAGAAGTAATGCACAGTAAAAAGGAAGTTTAAGAGTAGATGTAAACTATAAAGGAGAGAGGCTTAAAGGAAAGACAAGGAAAACCAACAAAGGGAAGACATGTTGTAATGTTGTTAAACAAAATATATTTGATTCCCAAACTAAAGAAATTCATGCAGCTGTCATTGGGAATGAGTCTGTGAACAACCAAATAAACTAGGTTGCTTAAATTGATTGCCAACTTGATCTTGAGCAAAGTTACCTTAACAACACATGAGGGAAGCTTCCTGATGTTCTTGCCATCACTTGGCAGTTGGAGTTCCAGATGACTGATCCACAGGCACGAGTTCAAATGCACCACGGCAGCTGGGAGCTTATGTTCGAATAAAACCACGGGTCTCAGTAACAGTAACCATGAAACTAATGGATTGTTGTAAAGGGACAATGACTTCACTAACATCCTTCAAGGGAGGAAATCTGCCACCCCAACCCAATCTGTCCAATATGAGTCCAGGAGCACAATGTGGTTGATTCTTAAATACCTTTTCTTTCTGGGTAATGAGGGGTGGACAATAAATGCCAGCATTGCCAGTAACATCCACGTCGCAAGAACACATAAATTAAAGAAAAAGTTGTTGGTGTTTGAGACCATGCAGAAACAACACAGGTGACCCACTGCATTATGGATGACAAAATGCACAGAAGCATGCATGAGGACTAAGACAGAACAGGCTTACCGTTGGGCTCAATGGTGCCTCTGACTTGATGCTGGTTGGAAAACAACATAGCATCCAAAGTGTATACAAGACAAGACAAGATATCTTTATAACATCGAAACACACTGTGAAATGCATCTTTTGCATAGAGTGTTCTGGGGGCAGTCCGCAAGTGTCGTCACGCTTCCGGCGCCAACATAGCATGCCCACAACTTCCCAACCCATACGTCCTTGGAATGTGGGAGGAAACCAGAGCGCCCGGAGGAAACCCACACAGACACTCTGCTGATTCGAATCACGCCAGATACCACATTAATAAAAATCAGAGAGTGCAATCAATATCCAAAGCATTTCTGCAAGTAATGTAGATAATGGGTTGAACTTGCTAATGGCTATCAGGCAGGTACATAAAAAAACCTAGCTGCACTGCACAGAGGATTTCCATGCCTGTACATTGCAATGCACAAGTTATAAATACATTGGAGAAGAGATGTGCGTACCTCTGATCTCTTGCTGTGCCCTAGGACATCATGATTGAATCCAGGGAGTTCCATAAGTTGCTGGACTAAGTGACTGAACACACTTCTATCTGACTCTTTAGCTTTACACCAGCCACAAATGGATGAGTTAGCATGGTCCCATTCATTTGAATGGAGTCATCAATCATCATTTAAAAGGCAAGTCTCGGTAAGTATTTTTGTTTTTGTTTCAATGCTTATTTTTAACAAACAGAAATTGTGTCTCCTTGTGACCACAAAGGTTCACTGTGAAACCCTGGAAAACAAGGACCACTTCCCACATCTCAGGAGCCACTCCTCAGTGAAAGCAGACTTCAATGCACCAGCACTGTCTTTGGGCAATTGCTGAAAAGGGCATATGAAGATTAAGTCTTCAACCTTAGCACAAAATTCATCGTCTATCTGGCAGTGGTGATCCCTGACTCATTCTCCGGGGCAGCACCTCAACAATCCATGTGATCTGTTGAGGACGGAGTGCTCGACTGCTATGACACCCCACAAACCCAGCTGAACTGCAATCCACAGCCTTTTCGGCAGTGACTTGAGCTTGCATAGCAGCCAAGTGATCTCACGTGACAGCACTCTGAACATTCATCATACATGCCGAGTGGCTGCTGTCTGTGCTGCAGCGAAGTTTAAACACCAGCCAGATGCTTCATTGTATTTTTTCTATGTTTGGGTTCATACATGTAAATAGAGTTGGCCATCACTTCCTTGCAGGGAAGGATAGGCTCTGAGCCAAGAACAAAGCCGTGCATCATGTTTCCGGTGATTGTTTTTCTTTACACCTTTTTTTGTTCCGGAATCTGGACATTAATGGCAAGAACAGTATTTATTGCCCATCCTGAATTGCTGTTGGGAAGGTAGTCATGAGCTGTCCTTCTGGTGAAGGTACTCCCATAATGCTGTTGGATTGGGAATTCCGGGGTTTAGAACCAGCAAAAATGAAGGAATGGTGATATATTACCGATCCACGATGGTGTGCAACTTGGAGAGGAATCTGCAGATGGCGGTGTCCCCAAGCACCTGCTGCCCTTGTCCTTCCTGATAGTTGTGTAGCATAGGTGAATAACTGCAACACATTTTGTAGACGCCACACATTGCAACCACTTTTACCGATGCACCATAGAAAGCATCCTACCTGGATGTATCACGGCTTGGTACGGCAACTGCTCTGCCCAGGACCGCAAGAAACTGCAGAGAGTTGTGGACACAGCCCAGCGCATCATGGACACCAGCCTCCCCTCCTTGGACTCTGTCTTTACCTCTCGTTGTCTTGGTGAAGCAGCCAGCATAATCAAAGACCCCTCCCACCCAGGACATTCTCTCTTCTCTCTTCTTTCATCGAGTAGAAGATACAGGAACCTGAGGGCATGTACCACCAGACTTAAGGACAGCTTCTACCCCACTGTGATAAGACTATTGAACGGTTCCCTTATACAATGAGATGGACTATGACCTCACGATCTACCTTGTTGTGATCTTGCACCTTATTGAACTGCACTTTCTCTGTAGCTGAGACACTTTACTCTGTACTGTTATTGTTTTTACCTGTACTACATCAATGCACTCTGTACTAACTCAATGTAACTGCACTGTGTAATGAATTGACCTGTACAATCGGTATGCAAGACAAGTTTTTCACTGTACCTCAGTACAAGTGACAATAATAAACCAATACCAACACCAATACCACTGTGCACTGGCTGTAGAAGGACTGAATCAATGGTGTTGAGCCTTCTTGAATATTTTTGAACCTGCATTTATCCAGGCAAATGAAGGGTATTGCAACACTGTAGAAAGGCTTTGGGATGTCAGGAGGTGAGTTGCATGCCATAGAATACTTGGTCTTTTACCTGCTATTATAGACACAGTATTTAGGTGGCTGGTCCAGTTGAGTTTTTGGTCAATGATGACCCACAGAATGCTGACGATGGGGAACATTATGACAGGAATGCCACTGAGTGTTAAGATTATCTCTTGTTTGAGATCTTCTTTGTCTGGTGCTTGTATGGCAGGATATAACTATCCTGTTATTTATCCGCCCTTGCCTGAGCATTATCTATGTCTTGCTGCATGCATGCATAACCTGCTTCATTTTCTGAGGAATTGTGAAGAAGATTGAACAATACACAATTAGCTGCAAACATCTCCATTTCTGACCTTATGTTGGATACAGACCTCATTGATTATGTTGAGATTCTTTCTTTGGTAAAGGTCTTAAAAGGTCCTATTGCAGCAGTGAATAGTTTAAAGGAAATCATTTTGCAAAAGCTTAATGTAGCCATGTTGGTTTTCTCTATGTGACTCAAGACATGTTGAGTTTCTATGAACTAAGCTAACTGGGCAAGATAGATTTACCTAGGTAATTTACCACAGTCGGGAAATACTCTGCATTGCCAACATCAATCATACCAAATAATGGACTAGTCTACAGGCTGATCATCTCCAGGGTATGGGTTTGAATTGACACTAAACTGAAGGCACGAAAGTTTCCATGATTGTTACCAGCTGTTCTAAGCTTCTAAGCAAAATAATTCTGGGCACAATCAGTCAAGCTTCTTTTGGATACAGGTCAGGGTGACAAAATAATTTGCCACAAATTGGCATTGGCATTAAAAGCCATAAAGTAGCTTAATCTTGGTAATGAAAATAAAGTGCAGGTTTCTGAGGTCAGCGTTCAAGCATATTACTAGAATTCTGAAAAAGTGAATTGATAGATCCAGTCCTCATCTTAAAGTGCACTATCTTGACAAAAAAGGTGCTTGGTAATGTATAAATCTGTGATGACAAACAGCTGGTAAGACCATACATTCCTGTTATACAATGTGCAACAGAGGCACCTCAGTGTGATTTGCAGCACAGCCTATGCATTTAAAGAAATTAGAAAGCTTTACTAAACACTTTTCCAATACAATGTTCCTTTAATGAGAACCAACCTCAGAAATATCCTGGTTGCATTTTAGTTTTGATGGTTTTGTCCCTCAAACCTGCAGACAAAAGCAAATTTATCTCTCGATGTCTTTTTAAGTTACTGCACAGTTCTTTTGGAAACTGGTATTTTAAGAGAGCATCACATCAGGAAGAAAAAAATTAATTCAACACACCAAATATAATCCTTGAATAATCAAAGAAAGGAAGACATATTCTTATGATGGGCTCTCTTAATCTCAAATACACTAAATGATTTATAGATTTAGGTACATTTGAATTGCACTTCAGTCTATATGGTCAATGAAGAAAATGGGACAGCCAGATTGTACACAGCAAGGTCACACAAACACAAAAATGCTTATGACTGAGGATAAATATTGGTAGGGCACTAAAAAGCTGACACAGTACCTAATAAACTGTTGTAAATAATTGCTTAGAGAGAGCAATATATGCTTATTCATCTGCATGCAGCCATATTTCTTTTTTTCCCTCTTCTGGTTAACTGCTGGTAAGCCAGCATTGTGCCAAGCCACCAAAATCAAGCACAATGAACTGCACAACTCAGAATACTATATTTCTCCCCCTTAGATTAAACTTCTCTTAAGAAGAGTATACAGGTCATGACGACTCATCAACACAGAATACATCAGTCACTAACTCCTGGGCTGAGTTTTCAAACCAAGCACAAGTTCAGATTATTCTGCTTGTTACCCACTAACAAAATACAGTAAGATCTGCCCAATTTAGGGGTCAAATCTTTCTCCTTCCATTGCCCCTGAAAAAATGTTCTTTTGGGAGTATCAGATGCTGGTGAAACCAGATGAGCTTCAGCATGAATATCAGGTTCTGCTGCCATCTCATGAGAAGGAAATTCTTCTCCATCTCTGCCTTGATCTGGAAGAACATCTGCAGACCGTGTTGGAACTTGTGAAGGTAGCAGGTGATCCACAAGAACGTGAGCATGTTTATTGTCCACTTGTACTGTGCAGGTCAAAGGTTTCCTATGCTTGATGACCTCTCCATAAATTCACAGGCACTTTGTAAGCCTGAAATCCCAGACTATCACCCTTCCTGGAAAAGAACTTCTTGACAGACCTGGTCATCTTATCATGAGCACTTAATTGCTACAGTGATTTTTGTAAGTGTTAGAGGGCAAATCAGGCCTCAGAAAGGTCACAGAGTGCAAGGTTCTCAATTTAAAAGCTAACTGGCCAGTGTCTGTTCAATCACCGTGTGTACTGTGGTCTGTTATGCAAATAGGAACTGAGCTAACTTTTGGGAAGATAAGATATCTTTATTAGTCGCATGTACATCGAAACACACAGTGAAATACATCTTTCACGTAGAGTGTTCTGGGGGCAGCCCGCAAGTGTCCCCACGCCTCCGGCGCCAACATAGCATACCCACAACTTCCTAACCCATACGTCTTTGGAATGTGGGAGGAAACCGGAGCACCCGGAGGAAACCCACGCAGGAAAGGACAGAGAATCCTGTTTCAACCAGGCCTTCCTAAAGGTTTGTAAAGCCTGCTCAGCTGCACCATTGATCCAGAAGGATGATATGGTGGCGACAAAATACAGCTGACCCATTCCATTTTAGGAAGAGTTCAAATTCATGTGCAACAACCTAGGACCATTGTTTCACATAAACTCTGTTAGTAATCCCTATTCTGACATGCCTCAGAAGATTCGTAGTCCTGTCAGTTGTAGGGACAGCACTTTCAACCATTTTGAGTTGACACCAATCACAACCAGAAAATGCTGTTTGTCCACTTCAGCATAGTGAGATCCCACAGTGGAGTGGCCCGGGACCATGGGCACAGAGGCGCAGGGTTTCCCGAACAGGCTGATTTTGAACAGCCTCGCAGGGCACACACTGACTCATAAAACTCTGTGTTTGATCCAGTCCTGGCCACTAGCAGTAATCACATTTTGTGCATGTGCATGCTTTTCACACTTTTGCATACCAGGTATTTTTCCATGATTATAGATATCTACAAGCAAATTGTTGGCAGATTCCACCACAACTGTAACATGTTTGGTTGTCTCATGAGGCAATTGTTTGAGAGTGTACTCCTGAGGATTCTGTGTTTGCTGATGAATTGGAGGGGTCCATTTTGCGAACTGGCCTGCGTTTATCCTCCTGGTGCTGTGTAAGCCCTCTAAATGGGATACTAACTCATTGGTATTCTTGCAGATGGGTTCCAAAGCCAGTGCAATATCACAGGCTGATTTAAGGATCAAATCCTTCTGTGGCAGCACAATGATATGATCTTTACACAAAGGTTATGGTAACCCTCCCCTCAGAGACCATAGACAAAGTGACTTCAGAGGGCATCATCAAGATGCCAGACCCTTCAATGTAACAATATAGTCAGCAAGACCTTCTCCTTTCTCTTGGTGCCAACAGTGAAATTTCAAACATTCTCCAATGAAAATTGGCTCAGGTTTGAAATACTTTTGACAGCGTTTCAGTGTAAGATTTGTGTAAAACAAATCCACCAATTGCTTTGGTACAACCAGACTTTTGAGAAGTCCAAAACCTAAGGGCCCAAAATAACAAGGAATACATTTACTATTTTCGCATCTGCAATATTATTTGCCATTAACCACTATGCAAAACATTCTAAATAAGAAGAAAAGTTTTCTTTTGATGCCTCAAATTGTGGTACTTGCCCAATTGTTGACATTTCATTGCTCTGTAGTTTTGTTTTTCAACAGCAGACATTTAATTGTAATAATGAATATTGCTGGTTACTTGCATGTTCCAAAACAACTTACAGGACATTTGCAGTACCCAGCTCAGCTTAACTTTACCTTGTTGCCACTGTAATAATCTTCATTATAAACACAACAGAGCAAGCAACATGTGCTTGCTGCATGCAGCCATCTTTATTTACCACCCCATCCAACTCCCCCTGCTGGTTAACTGCTGGTAAACCATTACTACAGCAATCCACAGTGGACAAATACAATGCATAGCACAACTCAATGTACTCTGCATTACTACTGTCAAATGCCTTGCTTAAAACCATAAAATAATACTTGTCACTTAATAAAATGCTTGCCTTGCTTGGTTGGCAAACAGCAATGGCTATAGGATTTCCTGGAATATGCAAATTAAAGCTAAAGTGAAAGTGGGAGTATGAATCTCACCGGCATCCCAGAGGATCAGACTCCTAGCGTGAACAAATTGGGATCCAATATTTGCCCTGGAAAAAATACCATAGGTTGGTTCATGAATGAACTCACATCTACTCATATTATACCCAAGACATCAACTGATATTTTCAAACACCATTCATTGTTATGTTTTAGGCCAATTTTAAAAGAAGTTTTGTTAATTTTTTTCTTGGATGTTTCAGCTGTAAAGTTAGACATGAGAAGCTGGGGTTGTTATCTTTGGAGCAAACTTGTAAAAAAACACAAAATGTTGTCATGATCTGGGCTTTACTGCCTGCACAGAGGATTTAAACAGTGCCCATGCCATCGACATAGTATAGAATAGGAATTTGGGAGAGAATTTAAAGTACAACAAGAAAATGGCATGGATAAAATTGGTCTTCTAGGAGGCTGGCATGGAATCAATCGGCTGAATGGCATCTTTCTACCCCAATGAAATGTGTGTTGCAGGATCCAAGCTTGTTAAAAAATGGTCTTGTAGATCAGCCAGCTTTGCCATTGTTTGTCTTCCATTTGGAAAAAGATCATAAACTATATCATCAATCAGATAAGGAGACGCAAACCATAACCAAAACAATAAGAGTCATTTCAATCTTTACTCTGTGCCTGAAAAGTGAAAGAGAAATATTATAAATTAATAAATGTAACGTTAACAATATGCCTTAATAATTAGCTTTTTATGAGTGAAGAGATTTAACTCCTGCAAAACACTTGAAATATCAGCTTGAAATGATATTGAAATTCAGACAGAGAGCTTCTGTTGTGTAAAGTAGTCAAACACTCTGATAATGCTGTATTATTAACCCATAGCTTGTTCTCTGCCCTATTTTAATCCAGCATTAAGTTTTATAAATTTATTCCAATAGAGTAGGATTCAAAAGGAACTCCCACGAATTCTTTGCTTTCTCTGTAATATATGCAGTTATGAGACAAATGTGAACTCCTGCCATATAATTAAATATATGATTGAAACTATTGAGCACAGCTTTAACTGAGGGTGAAAAATGATCACCATAAATCATTCACCAGAGGAAGGCAATTTACAATGCTGGCTCAACTCTGAGAAAGCCATATCTCCTCCATGAAACTGCTTGTACCACGGAAGCTGCTGAACGTCGGTTAAATGAGTTGTATTCAGATGCAGGCTGTTAAAGACAAGCTACCTATGCCTCAGGAACCAATGTAATTATGATCAACAGATCTCTAGATCAAAGTACAATCCAATATTCAGATGGAAAGTAGGTCATCATAATATAACTCAGTGCGGAGTGTCAAATTAATTTAAGCTGAATAATTTTGTTGGTCAGAATGCTTCACGTATGTCAGGGCATTAACTTTACTAGCCTTAATGCACACTGAGAAGCAAAGTATATTACTCAGATTGCCTAAAAATTTGCATGTGATCAATGGAGAAGCATTTCTGTAAATCAGGACTTTTGTCACTTGGTGTCAAGGATGCAATATAACAAGACACAGACCCTATCAGATCACAGCAGCTGAACCCTAACTTGCTTGTCTTAGATTCCTCGCTACACTATTTATGTAAAATTAGTTAGGTTTTACCTACTAGTATTTTACAACATAAATTCAGGGCCAGTGAACACATTTAACAGCCAAAGCAACAGGAAAAAGATCAGCTGCTACTGGTAATACGAACATCATACATACTCCTATTGAAAGCGTGGGGTGGAGGAGGAGCATAGTGGGATTTAGGTGGAGGAATTGTCTTAAGAAAACTGCCCATGTGTGCATGCTGCTGGTCAGCCTGAAGCTAATGTGGCCCTGCCCACGTTAGGGACATTTTATCAGGCAAACAACTGACCCACTTAGGAGTTAAAATATGACCTATTGCTTCTTAGACCCATGAGCTGAACTTAACATGTAAAGGTTTGCACTGTTTTATTGTATATAGTTTTTTTAATGATAAATAATGTTTATTTTGGAATTTTTAAAAATTAGCTGAACTTGACATTTGGCAACTACGTGATTCCACTCACTAGCATCACATGTATTGATAAAATGCCCTGGAGTGCTCCTGAATTGACTAAGGTGTCACTGTACAACATTTATAAAAGCCACGTTAATCCTTTAATAAGCCTCAACACAAAAAGAGCAACTTGGCATTCTCATTGTTGATGTGACAGAGGATTTTTGAAGTACCTCTGCTGTGATTGGAAATCAGCCACAAATGATATTCCCAGTCCATCTAAATTGTGCCAATTATTCTTCATTCATTGGTGAGGGTGGGCAAACTCAAGATTTTGGCTGGCTTCAGATGATGCTGTGTTCACACACCACAATAGTTAATGACATTAGGCCACTGAAGGAGATGTATGTTTCTACCAGCATCTGAAGCTTGGTTTCAGAGCAGGTCCTCAATTTTTTTGTGTTCTTGCTTCATGCTGAGCATAAACAAACCAAGAGAAATTGGTATAATTTATCACTTTTTGTTTCTTCCTCCAATAAAGAAGTCTCTGTTTAAAATAAAAGCTCACAATTAACTTGATTTGAGTAAATCTTACAAAATTTGTCCTCCTGTATTTTAAATAATTGTTGGAAGCTGAAAAATGGATCAAAATAAATATTACTGATTCACCCTTGGAGACTGTAGATAATGCCAATGCTTAGATCTACTTACACAGCTCTGAGTAAGACCAGACTTTTCAAAATGAGGATGTTATCTAGTGAAAGGAATTAAAAGGCAATATAATAGGTTGTTTTAATGATATTATGTGGCTTAATGATGCTTTTATCTTCCTAAAATTAATTTCAGAGATGGAAACTAAATTGGTTCACAGCCATTTGTCACAATTCAAAAAAGAATAGGTTGTTCTGAGTAGTTTTTCAGTATTAGTGGGGAAGGGAAAAAAGTCCTCTTACCATCCAGGAAGCCCTCTAGGCAGTGGTGGCTACGGGGAGATTAAATAACTGAGGTCAATGAGGGGAGTCAAGCTCCAAGATACAAATACAGAGTCACAAGAAGTTCAATGACATCACATATGAGGCCAAGGTCACCGAATATAACATCAAGTTGCATCTCCCATTAACTTCCCAATAGATCCACCCACTGCTCCACTTAAAGTATCCTCATAACTCATCTACCATAGATCTCTGTTGATCAAGGTTCAAACCTAACATTCAAAGCCTCACTGTGCCTCCACACGTTCACCACCACATTAAGCCCACATCCACTCAGAACTTCCTTAAATTGCTAGATACTCAAACAGGGCAGTGACATCACCCTGGCACACCGGACGGCACTTTTTGACACACGTCAGCCCTAACAGTTGAAAACTAGCAGGGAACAAGCATAGTTTCATTAGCTCCTGCCATTGGATGATGGACAGTTCCAAGTTGTTGGAGGGGCTGCCACAGAGTTCATCAGGGGCAGTGGAACAAAGACCATTGAAGATGTTCATTCCTCATCCTATTCCTTACAATTCCTGTGCTATTATGTAGTTATAATAAAGAACTACAGTTCCCAGCAGGCAATGCAAGGGGTCATATGGGGGAACAGGAAGTGGCTGGAAAGAGCGGGAAACGCCAGCCAGCCTGTCTGTTGTAAGTCTGTGCAGTGTGTTCTTTCGTTTTAATAAATGTTCAGATGTTAAACCCATGCCAAGTTTGTCTCGTGATGAAGAACAAACATAACATGGTGTCAGAAGTTGGTGTGAGGTCTGAACAAGGAAAGTAAATGAATCCTGTGTGCAATTGAAAAAAAGACTCAGTGAGTACTAAAGAAAAGCTGTAAAAAGACAGAAAAAGCCGGCCGGCGTAGCGAAGGAGCACACTGTTCCTGAAGTTCAGCAGTCACCGGATTTGCCAAGAGAGATTCGGGTGAGAGGCCGAGAGTTCCCGTCATGGATAAGCTAAGTCCTCCCAAGCCTATGCAGTTTACTGGCAATCTAGCCGATAATTGGAAACGCTTCAAACAGTGATTCAACATATACTTAGATGCTAGTGGAGTGGGAAGGAACGATGAAAAATTGAAAGCGTCTATTTTTCTGCACGTGATTGGCAAAGATGCTTTGGACATCCATAACAGCTTTCAAATTGATGAGGCAGCTTTTGAGTTGGGCACCTTGATGGAAAAATTTGAGGAGTATTTTATCCCAAGTAAAAACATCGCATTTGAGAGATATAAGTTCTTTTCCTGTGACCAGAAACAAGGAGTTAGCTTCGACCAATACTTAGCTGAGCTTCACACACTGAGTAAGTCTTGTGAATTTGGAGATTTGAGAAACTCACTAGTTAAAGACAGAATAGTTTGCGGAATTCCAGATAATGGACTCAGAGAAAGACTGTTGCGTGAAAAAGATTTGACCCTGGAAAAGGCGGTGAATATGTGTAGGTCAGCAGAAACCACATGAGTACAAGCTAAAGGAGCTGTACAAAGCAGACACAACAGTATATGCTGTGAAAACAGAGAAGCAGCTCCCAAGGCATTTCTGAAAGCAACAGCAAATCAAAGAGGAAGGCTCAAACAGCAAATGCAGCAGATGTGGAGGTAAACACATTCCAAAGATGTGCCCTGCTTATGGGAAGTCCTGCAATAGCTATGGGAAGAAGAATCACTTTGCAAGGTGCTGCAAAGCTGGGGCTAACAAGAGAAAGGTGCACACAGTTGATGAGAAAATGGAGGAATCCTTTGTGGATTCTGTACAGACTGTGGCTGCTGGTAAAACAGAATGGATTGTTCCATTAACTGTGAATGAGACAGTAATTCCATTCAAGCTTGACACCGGAGCTCAGGTGAATCTGTTATCCATGGATGATTATAAGACTCTCACAGTAAAGAGTAAGATTTACCCTGTGAAGTTAAAAGTGACAGGCTACACTGGAGAGAACATTTCAGTAAAAGGGGGCTGTATGGTGACCTTTAAGCACAAAGGGCAGCACTTAAAATCACAGCTACTGATTGTAGAAAAGAGAGTACAGCCAATACTAGGTCTGAGTGCATGTGAAAAGCTCAACCTAGTGAAA
This sequence comes from Pristis pectinata, assembly GCF_009764475.1. Classification (NCBI taxonomy): domain Eukaryota; kingdom Metazoa; phylum Chordata; class Chondrichthyes; order Rhinopristiformes; family Pristidae; genus Pristis; species Pristis pectinata. Next base: position 81,131,094 of record NC_067409.1, on the reverse strand, counting down.
AGTGTTTTCATAGTAGCTTCATATACCAAAGATGACCACACAACACTCATGGAAGAGTATGCAGATGTCTTTGAGGGGCTCGGATGCTTACCTGGTGTACACAAAATTCACATAGATGAGACAGTGGCTCCTGTTGTCCATGCATGCAGGAAAGTTACATTTCAACTAAGAGATAAACTTAAACAAGAACTAGCACGCATGGAACGAATGAATGTCATACAGAAAATTGAAGAACCAACAGATTGGGTGAGTTCACTGGTCATTGTGCAAAAGAAAAATGGAGCATTGCGGACATGTCTAGACCCAAGAGATCTCAATAAAGCCATCGAGAGAGAGCATTTTAAATTGCCAACACTGGAGGAGATCATATTTCCAGTTTTCAGGTGCCAAATGGTTTAGCAAGCTCGATGCATCATCTGGGTTTTGGCAGATGAAGCTTGATGAGGCAAGTTCAAGACTGTGTACTTTTAACACACCACAGGGAAGATATCACTATCTTCGGCTGCTATATGGGATTCTGTCCGCACCAGAAGTCTACCATGAAACCATCCACATGATTTTCAAGGGCACACCTGGTATTGAGACCATGATGGATGACATCATCGTCTGGGGATCCACCAAGGATGAACACGATACTCGACTGAGACAAGTGCTTGACGTGACAAGGAATGTCAATTTGAAGTTAAATAAAGAAATTAAATAAAGACACTGACCTTCATAGGAGATGACATATCTGAAGAGGGAGTGAAGCCTGACCCAAGAAAGATGTCAGCCATGAAAAACACGGAGAGGCCTCAAAACAAAGAAGAGGTGAGACATTTCTTAGGGATGGTGACTTACCTGGCTAAGTTCATCCCTCGACTGTCAACAGTGTCAGCACCACTTAGGTCACTCCTTGAGCAACAAAATGAATGGATTTGGTCTCATGAGCAAGAAGAGTGTTTCCAGATGTTGAAAAGGGTCCTAACTGAAGAGCCCGTGCTGAAGTTTTATGATCCAGAAAAGTGTATCAGGATATCAGCTGATGCGTCCCAGCACGGCCTTGAATCAGTACTACTGCGGCAGCATGATGGCAAATGGCAACCTGTGGCCTATGCATCAAGGGCTTTAACAAGTGTGGAAGCCAACCATGCAGAAATAGAGAAAGAGCTTCTCGCCACTACATATGCATGTGGAAGGTTCCATCAGTACATCTATGGGCAAGCTATTGAAGTGGAGACAGACCATAAACCATTGGTCTCAATTATGTCCAAACCACTGAATGACTGTCCCATGAGGATACAGCGCATGTTGATAAGGCTGCAGAAATATGATGTCAAGATGATCTACATACGGGGAAAATATATGTTTGCTGCTGATGCTCTGTCTCAAGCAGTCGACAAGACAGATAAAAGTGACCAACAGGTTAATGCAGATATATAGGTGACATGATAGTCACCTCTCTTCCAGTATCTCCGGATAGAACAGAGCAGATTTGGAAAGCAGCAGAGCCAGATGAAACAATGAATTTACTCAAGGATACAATATGGAAAGGATGGCCAGAAGCAAGGATGACTGTCCAATGTGTATTCGAGATTATTGGGCATGCAGAGCTGAACTGTCAATAGTGAAAGATATGGTTTTCAAAGGGGACAGGTTTGTGATTCCAGTGTCACTACGCAAGGAGATGCTCCAGAAGATACACGAAGGGCATCTTGGGGAGGAAAAATGTAAACATAGAGCACGTGAAGTGATGTACTGGCCAAGAATGAACCAAGACATCAGCCGGACTACTGCTCCATGTGAAATGTGCCTTACCTACAGACCAAAGCAGCAAGCAGAACCATTTACACCATACCCTGTACCAGACAGGCCATATTTCAGAGTTGGAGTGGATTTGTTTGACTGTAATGGGAAGAGCCATATTGTTGTAACAGACTACTTTTCCAATTACCCAGAGGTTGCAACACTGCAATCAACATCCAGCAAAGCAGTTATCATGTTCCTGAAAGCTGTGTTTGCGAGGCATGGAGTTCCATGTGAAGTAGTATCAGACAATGGTCCACAATTTTCGAGCAGCAAATTTGAATCCTTTGCCAATGTTTGGGGGTTTTGACATATAACCTCAAGCCCACATCACCCAAAATCTAATGGCCTAGCAGAGAGTTCAGTTAAGGTGGTGAAGGGTCTCATGAAGAAAGCGCAAGATGGACGAGAGGATTTCCATAGAAGTCTAATGATTTACAGAAGTGCACTACTGCAGAACGGCCTTTCACCAGCCCAAATGCTAATGGGTCGACGCATATGCACTAACCTTCCAATACGTGAAAACCTGTTGACACCTGAAGGAGCACACAAAGTCAAACAGGCTAAGGAGGAAGGGAAAGAAAAACAGAAACGGAATCACAAGACAGCGAAAAGCCTACCAGTCTTGAAGCCTGGGAATCAAGTGCGAATCTGAGATCATGATTCTGGCACATTGTCCATACAAGGAGTTGTACAAGAGGAAGTAAATCCACATTCATACCAGATCAAGATGGAGTGAGGGACACCTCTAAGGAGGAACTGCATGGATCTACGACCACAAGCTCCAACCCATGGCTGTGACCCATCTCCTGTCAGTACACCAAAGGGGCCAGCATATGGAGAAAATGAACATGTGGACCAGAGTTCCCAGGAAAACACCAATGCAGCAAATTAAAGCAACACACCTGCGGAAACAAGTACCAGACCAAAAAGGACCATAAAACCACCTCAGAGACTGATTGAAAGCTGCTGAGTGGACGAAGGTTCTTGGCGGGTTTATAAGGACAAAGTATTGTGTTTGTTTTTTTTCTTTAAAGGGGGAAGATATGTTATTATGTGTTATTATGTAGTTATAATAAAGAAATACAGTTCCCAGCAGGCAATGCAAGGGCTCACATGAGGGAACAGGAAGTGGCTGGAAAGAGCGGGAAAAGCCAGCCAGCCTGTCTGTTGTAAGTCTGTGCAGTCTGTTGTTTTGTTGTTTTAATAAATATTCAGATGTTAAACCCACATCAAGTTTGTCTCGTGATGAAGAACAAACAGAACAACTCCCTTCTCCCCTCCAAGTTACAAGCTGCAGTTACTTCTTGCCACATTTCTCTCGCCATAACCCCATCCTTTTCATGTTTTTCCTTTCAGGCAGCCAAGAAGTTCGCCTGACCAGACAGCAGCAATTCAGAAGCAGGAAATCTGCCTCTAAGGCACCCTGTCACCAAGTCTGACACTCGCAGCCAACAGCTGAGACATGGTAACGTTGCAAGGTTAGCCTAGAGCTGAGAGTTGTTTCTGGTAAAGAGTGACCTAGATCCAGCAGAGGATCAAACACAACCCTAGTCCCAGGTCCTAAGACAACAAGTTCACATAAATTCAGATGAGAATTTTAATGGAGCACTCCACAGTGGAACATTGATGAATATGCACTGTGAAATACTTGGTGCATTTGCAAGCCCAACTGAAAGTATGCATGAAATATCAGAGGGAGTACAGCCACAACCAGCACAAGGCTATGTGTACAGCCTGGAGCCAATCAACCCAGTGTGAGCATTCACATATTGCAAATTTAACCCTAGCCAAACAGCATTCAAACAACAAGTACAGAAATGTTATGGTTTTAGAGATTAGGTGTAGGAGCAGAGAACAACCTGGAGTTCTTTGAAGTGTCCTGTGATCTGAGAGCATGTGGTAAATGTTGGAAGGAATACCAAGAGGTTGTTAAGGGTACAAGAGAAAAGAGGTTTAGCAGCATTGAGGGTTATAAATTAGCAGCATTGTGGGAGGGAGTGTAGGTGTGGGAGAATGGACCCCTTATGGGCTGTCAAGCATCATATTCTATCATAGTCCCACCCATTGGCGTTTTCTCTGAACCCATCCACAGTGTCATTTCAACTATGGTCTCACCTTACCCCCCATATCACACCTTCCATCTTAGACCATTAGTGACGGCCGGCCTAATAAGTGGTTTTCCATGAACAACCAAAAATAATTATGTACAAATCTAAAAATTAATCTACACTATTAAATGGGTGCCAAAGTAGTGTTGTGCAGCATGCCAAGGGCTCCTTCAGTTGTGGGTTTGTTGCTACAAAATTCAGATCCAAGACACGAGGTGTTGCTGATGGCTTGTTTCGTACATCTTGTGTTATGGAGCAAGCAAGGAAAATACTGCATCTGAAACCAGGGCTGAGGGGTGTGGGGTTGGAAGCTTTAAAGGGGAGAGAGGAGCAGCAGTCAAGGCCCAACTGAAACTCGGAGAGTAGAGATAGTGGCTGGAGATTGAAACCAGAGGTGTGGGGTTTGTGGCTGAAAATTAAAACCTGGGGATGTGCCAGAGAGAGGAAAGGGATACAAAATCAGGACCGGGGAGTTGTCAGGACATCATGGAAATAGTTAAGGTCACCATAACCTCCAACCCCCAAGAAGAAGAAGCAAGTTAAAAATATAATGGAGATCTTGCACAGATTGAGTTCCCAGCACTGGGTTATAACAAAAGTCGAATCAAGCCATTAGCACTGGGTTGTAGCTTCCCAAAGAGGTCCCTCGTAAATGGAGGCAGCATTGTTGGGAAAGAATGGGTGTTCAGTGAGTAATCAATGACAGGCATTTCCTTGCAACACTGTGACCTATTTCCCCAGGTTTTACACAGGGAATGATAATTGATATGGGAATCACGTTATTGGTTCAAGGGCAAATTGTTATCAGGAGTCCCTGTGACGTTTCTGCAGTGGCACTGAGCAGCTCAGAAATGGCTGCAAATGCACTCCATTCCAGAAGCAATCTTCACGTGGTGAGGAGAATAAAAAAACAATTTTGTGCAACCACATTTCTAGCCCAAAATATCCAATATAAATAGTGTATAGTTTCTCTGCTTTAAGCCTTCTGTTTTTATAATAGAAAAAATCACTTAAATCCAAACGTCGTTCACAAGAGAAAGGTAATTTAAACTGAATTGTCAATCTCTTAGCTGACCAAATACATACCAAGTGACCCACCTTTTATTAGTTAACATTCTAAGAAAGCACAGCTGCTCGTAAACACAGGTGTCTGCCTCTGAGCAGGTCATAATAGAAAAAGAGGAGCAGTGAATCTTTTAAATGAGGGTTGCCTGAAGTAAGGCTTTAGATATATATTCTACAGTTTGTTCAAAAGTCCTTAGAATAAAGCAAAGAAATGTATAAATCTTTTCAGGATTAAAGGGGTGTGGCCTTCGACTCAAGCAATTTATCGTCAATCTGTTGGCGGACACAAATACGTACCAAGAATGCTAAGAAACTCAGCAAACTGAACAGCCTAGACCTTGTATTGCACAGAACAACAATTTTGCATGCCGTGTGATTAAATTTAAAAATTTAAGTGTATGGAAAATCTGCAGACCTCACTTTCCCATTATCAACCACCAGTGACTATCAATTATCTATGACTGTCAAACTACTGTTCTCATTCCTCCTGAATGTTCACTGACTTTAAACTTTCTCTCCACACCCAGTCCTAGTTACTGATCCCTCCCCCACTTCTTCTTTACCATTTCATGGGCAGTTGACTCTTGCCCCAACCTTCCCAGCTCTAAACTCTCCAATTACCACTTAGATCCAACCTCTCTCCCAATTGTTCCCTCACCACCACCATTCCCGGGACAATCTCCACTATGACTACTCCACCAGCCTGGATTTGCTTGGTTTCCTTAGGATGCTCCTCAGTGGCAAGGTGTGCAAAATGAAATATTTCAATTGTGCATGGCCCGCTTGGTAATACGTTAATCCTTGGGTCCCAAACCAAAGCTGGAGTTCTTTTGGCTCACTGTATATGGACTTAGAATGCACTGATATGACTGAAACCTATTGAACCGATCTGCGAGTAAATATCCAGCCAATGTTTAGGCTCTTCAGATTTACTGACACCTTGAAATAAGATAGTTAAAAAGGTATGAAAAGTTAAAGTGATAGTACAGTGGGTGAACATTATTGGGTTATGGGAAAAATGTGATTTTTCTTATCTGTTTATTTTGTTTAAAAATTATTCTGGATACATTAGTTTGAGAACTAAAATGGGAGAATGGTCATTGTAAGAAATATTGATGAATTGTTTGCCTTTTCAAAGCCTTAATTGGTGAGATCTTTTGAAATAAACATTCAGAATTGGTTGTTGCAATGCTTTCATGAATGCATTGAGATGCAGCAAATATATAAATCCAAAAGAGGTAGAATGTTCATTACAAGACCGCACATTAACTATTTACATGTTGAGTCTCTATGCCTTCCAAACTGCATGTTCCAGACTGTGTGAAACTATTTGTATTGGAGAAGTAGAAGCACAAGAAGACTATGCTGTCCAATAGAACACAATATAAATGCACACAGAGATACAGAGAAAACAGTATGTTCCATGTGTAACAATAAATGACAATAACCTTATGGGATAGCGTTTTGGTTAGTCACTTCCTTTACTTGAAAGTTTGATGTCCACTACCTCATTTCTTCTGCCTGGCTGCTTTTTCCTCTCAACTTAACCATTTGAGAGTTCTTTGTGTTCAGAACATAGAACGTAGAACAGTACAGCACAGGAACAGGCCCTTTGGCCCACAATGTTGTGCAGAAGTAATGAAGCTAATGATGCCCAATTAAACTAATCCCTTCTGCCGGCAGACATGCCTGCCACGCCTATCTGAGCAGGCATGGTAATGTAGTGGCTATCGTAATGCTATTACAGCGCCAGCGACCCGGATTCAATTCCGGCCACTGTCTGTAAGGAGTTTGTACATTCTCCCTGTATCTGCGTGGGTTTCCTCCAGGTGTTCCGGTTTCCTCCCACATTCCAAAGACGTACGGGTTAGGAAGTTGTGGGCGTGCTATGTTGGCACCGGAAGCGTGACGACACTTGTGGGCTGCCCCCAGAACACTCTATGCAAAAGATGCATTTCACTGTATGTTTCGATGTACATGTGACTAATAAAGATATCTTATCTTATCTCCCTCCATTCCCTGCCTATTCATGTGCCTATCCAAGAGTTTCCAGTGATTCATGAAATGACAGGATCTCCAGGTGCTGCAAGCTCCAAGTCTCCTGACCTCAGGCGTACGATGACTATCTAACATGACACTGGATTAGGGCAGTCCTGATTGACAAAAGTCAGTCCTGTGCTGCTTGACTACAGTAAGTGCATTTGTCTCACAGTGCCCTCAGCCCCAACAGACATCTCCCTTTAATGTGTCTCACATGGAAATGGCAGCAGGGGCAGGGCCCACCGTCGGGAGTGAAGGATCTTCAAGGAAGCAACAGTGTGACCCAGAGTAGACATAGGAACTTACACTGCTTAGAGGGAGGGGAGATTATGATTAAATAGGTCGGACACTTGAAGGGGGCGGAGGTTGACAGAAGGATAGCATTCAAAGGGGTGCCAGAAAAAGGTGCAGAAGTGAAGGGAAAAGAGTGGGTGTGATACTAAGTGGCGAAAGCTAGTATCATATTAAAGTATGCAGGGATGGGAGAGTGAAGTTAGACCTTGTGGGATATTGACGGATATGAGGAGAGTATGGGATTAGATTAGGTGGGATATTAAAGGATGCAAAGAGAGGAGCATGGGATATTGAAGGCTATGGGAGTGGGGGATAGGTGACCCATTATTTTGTCAAAAAATAAACTGTCTTTGAACCTTGGGGATTATTGTATGTAAAAATTCTGGATCTTTGGCAATCTCATAGATAGGATGTCCTTCCTGCAATAATATCCATTTTCTTGATAAGTTTGGAAGACAGCAGTACAATACACCCATTTCAGGGGAGGGCTAGATGGTTGGTATCCTAGGGGTAGGTAACTATACAAATAAGTCTCCTAGTCTTAAAAGATCCATGCTCCTTCAGGCCTCATTCTTCAAAATTACCCATTCCAAATATTATGTTTAAGTTTGGGTAGTTAGATACCAGGAGGCACTGCACAGTTATGTGTGAGGCCCATCAGCATTGTGTAATAAGAAATTCCACTGCAGTCCCATCTCTGTGGACACTGGAGCTTGTGGAGTAAGTTGGATAGAGGTAAGGAAGAGAGAGCAGTGAAAGGGAGTTAAGAGAAGAGATGGAGGAGGATGTAATGGTAGTGGGTAAGCACATGGGCCATGGGGGGGTGGGTGGGTGGGAAATAGAGTGGAAGAGGAGGGAAGCGACGGAGGGAAGAGGGAGGAAACAAAGAGGGTCTTGGAGACAGAGGGTAGGAGTGTTATGTGAGGGGTGTGAGAGGGCCACAACAGAGGGAGGGTTGAAGTGGGAGGAGTGGAAAGATGACCATTGTCAGGTTAGTTGATGAGAGACAGACACAAGACAGGCAGAATGCAACTGATGCCTTGAAGTCCTCAGTGCCTTTAAATGAAACCATTCGCCCCCACATGCCAGTGGTCTCCAGTCGTATGGTGTCAAAAAGTATCAAACTACTCAACAGAATTTCTAAACCATCAAATACCCATTGAGGCTGAAATTGAATTTAGCTTAATTCATGGCTCATTGCCATCAATGTAAAATGGAGCCATCAATAAACACAAGTACCTGGGTGAAAGCCAGCCTGGATGGTATGAGCAATGGGGTTAAGCAATCTGAAGAAGAACCTTTCTTTTGATATTATTTGAACTCAACTTCTGTACAACCACAATGAAAAATTCTGTGAGGTACCGATCATTTTCTGCTACAACACGTGCATTTGATGCCATTCCACAATATAATCTTTCACATGTACATCACATCATCAAGTGCTGAATGGTATCCTCAATGTTCTGATTGGTAAAGACATTGACCAACGGTACTGAGTCAAATGGAGCAACAAGTCATAAGGTTGCTTTCTATGCTAAAGACATACTAAACCAACATAGCTTATGGATTGCTGAAATGGGCCTCAGTGGCCTTGGGCTACAAAGTGTATAGAAAAACAGCTGGTGGTCTCACTTCTGTTGGAAAGTTCTGATGTCAGATGGGGATAAGATTCCAGATGCCTGTGATGCACTCCATGGAAAAATAGAGTCTGCTTAAAATAAATAGCTGGCTTCACACATGAAGAATCTTTACTTTGATAATGCATTAAAGGGAATGAAAATATGCAATCACATCCCAGTGAGAATTGGTAGCTTTAGAAAGGGTGGGAGAGGGTGAGGGTAAGAAGAGAAAACAAAAGTTTTGCAGAAATGAAACAGAATGCAAGTTATATCCTGTAAGTCATAAATAAAAATAGAGGCATAAGAAGCTAAGAAAAGTGAGATGGGCCAGGGTGAAAGTCACTGACGAACAGCCATTCCAATGGGCCATTTAGTTGGAAATGCTATTTCCAGCATATTCTGTTTTTCATTTCCTGTATTTGCAGTATTTTCCTTTCTTGTGCATACTTCTCAGACAATGTTTTCTCTCACCGAAGTGGGGTTACGTATAATAAGTAGCTTTGCTATAAAATGCCTGTTTTGCTTCTCAGTCCTTCCCTCCACAATTTCTCTCTTTTTTTCCTACTTCTGTAAATATGCTCAGAATGAATTCAACTGGCTCACAGTCTGGAAACATATTGCTGCAAAGGTTATGTAACCCTTCTTGGCAGTGCTAATGAATTCAGACCTATATTTTGTGAACTAATTATTCTTGTACGGTACCTGAGAGCACAGCCTATTATGAGGGAATTGAACTAATTTATAACACATTGAGCCAGTAGAAAGCCTTTCTACCAACTTTGTTAAACAGTTCATCAACTTTGTGGCAGGCAAGTTCAAACAGGGCCATCACAGAGAAGTGCTGCAACTGGGAATTAGCATGGCAATTTACACGAGTTGATTTCTTCATCTCATCAATCTAACATCATTTTCCCCCAAGGCAATAAAAACTTTTTTTTTGCTTCATTATTGCAACTGATGACCTTGTATATCTGTCAAGACCTGGCACTGCAATGGAAAACTCTGTTATATTGAAATGTGTATCTTATGACAATGCAGAATGCCTCTCTTGTGGCTTTTCACAAAATACCTGGAGGGGAGATATGCACAGAGACAGCTTGAAAGCGTGTGTGGCTGGCGAATGACTAACATGCGAAACCAACAGATGGTGGGAGTATGTAATCTAATCCACTAAAGGATTACTTCCAAAGCTCTTTTTCCCCCTAAGATCTTTGTCAAGGTTGGAATTTTAAATTTGTTCAACCTATGCACTTCAACATTATCATTTCATTAGATTTTAATCAGGTACTTTCTATCAGAACTAGTGCTGTCCTGTAAACTATAACAAAAAGTTACACTGCAGTTCCTTTTCCAAGTCATCCATCAATATCAGTTCAATTTCACAGGCAGTATTCATAATTAACCAACCAATCATTAATCTCTCTATCTCGCTCCCTCTCCAGTTGGGCTAATTAAGAACCAGAATGTAATTAAATCGGATCTCAAAATGAAAATAAGCAAATAGCCAGGGACCTGAAGTTTGATTCAAACTCAGGCAGGCCCACTGATCCCAAACATAGACTAGCAATATTAAACCACATCACATTTACATTCTTCTATATCATTACTCAGGGAGATCTTCACGTTTACACATTGCCTTTGAAACAATGGTAACCATCACGTTTCTCAAGAGAAGTTACAGGTTCAAGTCCCCTCTCATGTGTTGGCCAATACTTATCCCTCAACAAATAAATAAAAACCATTATACGGTCTTATCATGTTATGCTTAACTGGATTATCACTTTCCTTTCATTACGTCAGTGACCACTCTTTCAAAGGTCAATTATTCTTATAAAAGGCGACGTTTTGAACTAAAGAGGCACTACGTCAATGCAAATTGTTTTGTTATTCGTTCTAAGGAAAATTAAAGCTGAAGTTTCCTGGCTGCATTGGCCTTGCCTGAGAGAGAAGGAAATTACATTTTAACCTGTCATGATAAGAACCAATTTCACTCAACATTAAAAAAAATGAACCCTCATGTTGTATATTTAGCAATGAACTCTGATTTTTATACAGGACATAGAACATAGAACAGTAGCGTGCAGGAATAGGCCCTTCGGCCCACAGTGTTGTGCCAAACTCATTAAACTAGTAATTAAATGCCTAACAAAACTAATCCCTTCTGCTCACACAATGCCCATATCCCTTCATTCCATGCACATTCATGTGACTATCTAAGAGCCTCTTAAACACCTCTTTCGTATTTGCCTTCACTACCACCCCGGGAGTGCATTCCAGGCACCCATCACTCTCTGTGTAAAAAAACTTGACCCGCATATCTCCTTTGAACTTACTCCCTCTCTCCTTAAATGTATGCCCTCTGGTATTAGGCATTTTGACCCTGTGAAAAAGATACTGGCTGTCCACTCTATCTATGCCTCTCATGATCTTATAAACTTATAGCTTTTCATATTGCAGCAAAGAATTGAAAAGATTCTGTCACCCTAGAGGAAATAACTCCAGCAGGTGACTTGAAAGTAAGTACTTTGATATTCGTTTACTAGTCCCTCCTTGATGTCTCCCTTCTCCAATGCCATTGATTACCACAGTTATGTGCTTTACCAATTCTGGGCTGTTATGCAACCCCTGATTTTTGTCATTTTCATCATACAGCAGAATCCATTTCACAGAAGAGTATTTCAGCTCAGAGAATGTGTAGCATTTCTAATGTATGAAGCAATCAAGTTAGAAATGCACGTCTGCATTCAATCTACATAGTTGGCATTCCCCCTTGAGTAGTCAAATTATTTTTCTCAATCAACATGAATGAAATATGGAGACTCCAAATTTCTTTTCTGTTAAGCTAAATGTACATGAATTTTACAAGTCCCTTAACTGTGTCCTGAACTTCAGGTATCCAACTGTAAAAGACATGAGATAGGGGAGGAACCTTCCACTTCATCAGTGTTATTACTTAATTGTCATTAGTTTTATTGCTTAATTGCTCATTAAATGCAACCTGACTTCCTTAGAAGGAAACTCAAATTGAATCAGAATAACAGCAGCAAACAGAAGCTACCACTAATTCCTTAAATCCCCGGAGAATCAATGTTAAACTCAAAATGCAATCACAAACTTCCAGGTCAATAGCACAGGTGCTTTCTGTAGAGATTTAATAAAATATCCTTATAAAGAATCTTTTCAAGAATCTATTAAAGAAATTCCATGGGTTTTGTTGGGTTAGGATTGAGGAGCTGGGGTTGTCCGACAACTAAAAGGCCAAAAGTGTGCAGAGAATCAACTGGTTGGCAGTTGGACATGACTGTATTAGAAAGAGGAGACAATCCAGTTGTGCTGCTGATCACCATTAAAACCTATGTGAAGGACCACTTGTGTGAAAGTCAGAGTAGGACAAAAATTGAGCAATTTCATATGCCCATTGCTATGCAGTCTACTCAAACATAAAGTCATGGTTTAATGTCCTTCAGGATCTGGTTTACTATCACTGACATATGTCATGAAATTTGTTGTTTTGTGGCAGCAGTACAGTGCAAGACTCAAAGGCATAAAATTATTATAAGTTACAAAAATAAATAGTGCAAAAGAAGAATAACAAGGTAGTGTTCATGGGCTTATGAACTGTTTAGAAATCTGATGGTGGAGGGGAAGAAGCTGTTCCTGAAACGTTGAGTGTGGTTCTTCAGGCTTCTGTACCTCCTCTCCAATGGTAGTAATGTGAAGACAGCATGTCCTGGGTGATGAGGGTCTTGAGGCACCACCTCTTAAAGATGTCCTCGATGGTGGGGAGGGTTGTGCCCATGATGGAGCAGGCTGAGTCTACAACCCTCTGCAGCCTCTTTCGATCCTGTGTATTGGAGCCTCCATACCAGGCAGTGATGCAACCAGTCAGAATGCTCTCCACTGTACGTCTACAGAAATTTGCAAGAGTCTTTGGTGACACACCAAATCTCCTCAAACTCTTTATGAAGTAGAGCCACTGGCTTGTCTTCTCCGTGACTGCATCAATGTGTCGGGCCCAAGATAGATCCTCTGAGATGTTGATGCCCTGGAACTTGAAGCTGCTCACCCTTTCCACCACTGACCCCTCAATGAAGACTGGTGTCCTTTTGGATAAGAAATTTAAAAAGTTCTTGTGTGTTCCTGACAGATGTTAAAAAACATGAAACTACTTTGAAAAGCACAGCAAATATCCCAAGCGTGTTGACCAATGCTCATCCCTCAATCAACATATCTGACACAGTTTAACTGATGATAACCACATTGTTGATTATGGGACTTTTAGCATGCAAACTGGCTGCCAGATTTCCTACATCGCAACAGTGACAACATATCAAAAATAGCTGTATAATGTTTTGGTAATTTCTGAAATGGATGTGAATTGAACAATACAAATGCATGTCCTTCTTTCAGTAATAATTATTTGTTGATTTAAGAGGAGACAAATGGCACCCACAGAGATGAACAAGAAACATGGGCTAAAGTTGCACCAACTAGTGCCCACAATGGATTTCAAATAGGTCGATATGGAGCATCAATATCCTACATGTACACAAAAGGTGTCCACATTGATGCATAGCCATCCTTCAGATGTCTTGAAGGACAGAGTCCCCTTGTATACACCTGAAGCACATTTTCATGCTCATCGAGACAATTGAGCTGGCTTGAGCAGTGTTGACACTGAGCCTGCTCTGCTCACGTTTTCTGAGCCTGGATGCAATCTAGAAAGCTGCCACCACCAGCTATATTTTCTTTGGTACAAGCTTTTATTCAGTCTTTTATTCAGTCACATTCTGTTCTATCCACCTTCCAGGACTTATCTGTGGCTCATAGCTGGTGAAGCAAAATTAGCCCATTGGCAAAGGATGCATTGATTCTGGTTGAACAGCTAACACCAATAATTCACCCAGTGAGGAGTGAGACACAGGTTCAGGCAAGCCTCATAGTTGTGGTGGGGTGACCTAGATTGTGTGGAGTAAGATGGACCTCAAAATGGTTCATAAACAACTTACAAAGAAAAAGTAAACAAAACTCTTGGTCTTTTTTCAATCTGTCCCTTTGACTAAGTGACCATATGCAGCAAACACTTCATGAAATATCAAATTCCTAATGCCAAACAGTGAATTTACTGTCTTTTTTATTTTTTTGGCATTTTATTTTACACTTAATTATTGAGGGTTGCATATTCTCAGTGTAAATTGACCTTTCAATTTTCTGAGATAATGCTAGCTGCAGTAAATTTATCCTTCTGGGCATTTCCCATGCATCATTGAGAAAAGATAAATTTAGACCACAGGGGTAGGAATCACAACAACTTTACATATGGAACTTCAGTTTACAAAACCACCCAATTACTAATGAAAGGTAATATTACTTTCTCTGTGCAGTAGTTAGTCCCCTGGTTTATGCACACCTCATGTAACAATTCACGGAGTTCCATTGATGCTTCAGCAAGCTCAGTCATCCAATCCTTTTAGATCTATTGTCCAGAAGTTGAGAATAACAATCTGGGCAAAGGTTGGGCATCACAGTTGTGCTTAGTTCCCCTTGCTTACTTAAACAAAAATTAAACAAGGTTCCTATCCTGTGTCATCCAGTTGTCCTTGCTATTCTATAATGTGGCCCCAGTTTTGCACGAATGGAAGAACTTCTGCTAACCCTGGGATCACTGACATCCTGACTTGTTTCTTCCAACAGGGACATAGGCATTCACTGGTAGTCTGGCTCCCAGCTCACTAGTGTGGCCCAGCACAGGGCAGGGTCTCCACAGCACAACTGACCAGCTGTGCTGGTAAAATAGCTGCCACTAAAGGGAATGCTTGTTGTAGCTGTATAAAAATTTGGTTAGACCACAATTGGAGTATTGTGTGCAGTTCTGGTCACCCCATTATAGGAAGGATGTGGAGGCTTTGAAATGGGTGCAGAAGAGACTCACCAAGGTGTTGCCTGGATTGGAGAGTATGAGCTATTAGGAGAGGTTGGACAAACTTAGATTGTTTTCCCTGGAGTGCTGGAGGGTGAGAGGTGACCTGATAGAAGTATATAAAATTATGAGAGGCATGGATACAGTAGAATATACAGGAGTTTTTTTATCCACAGTGGACATGTCAGATACTGGAGGGCATAGGTTTAAAGTGATAGGGGGAAAGTTTAAAGGGGATTTGTGAGGCAAGTTTCTTTTACACAGAGTGGTGGGTGCCTGGAACACGCTGCCAGAGGAAATGGTGGAAGCAGACACGATAGCAATATTTATGAGGCATTTAGACAGGTGTTTGAACAGGCAGAGCATGTTGGGATACAGACCATGTGTAGGCAGAAGGGATTAGTTTGAATTGGCACAGACACCATGGACATGAGTAGCACTGTTCTATGTTCTATGTTCCAAGTTAAAAATAAATTCTGTTAGTTTAAATGTATGAAATCAAATGACAAGCTCAACTTAGACTTCTAGCAGTTGTTTTCTCCCCATTTATTTCAAAGGGTGGGCAGGTTCCACAGGGCAATTTCTGGGAAATCTGACTGTCACCCTGGGCTCCTTTGGAAAGCCACTTTTGCAACTGGCCATGTGGACAACACTGTGCAGGATGCTGCTTAAGTCATTGCCATACGTGGGAACTTGGGAGAAGGAATGCAAGTTCGTTTGACAGGATACAGGCACGTATGGCAGATCTGCCCAACTGTGGTCAATCTTCATAGTCTTCTGAAATAGCCTAGTGAGCATTCAATTATATCAAACCAGTAAGTGCAGTTTGAGAAAATGGTCTAACACTATTACCTCATGGCAACGGAGGATGGACAATAGTTTTCTCAAGAGGAGTTAGGAAAGGGCAATAAATGCTAATCCAGTGAGTGAAGTCCACGTCATGTAAATGAATGAAAAGTAAATGGCAACTTAGCCAAACTGAGAACAATTAAAAACTTAAGAACACTTCCCCAGAAAGGAGTCACTAGCCAGTGGAAAACAGGGAAGGGGAGAAAAATACTTGGAAAAGGAAAGCTGCACAAACTTAAGCTTGACTAATTTGCAGGTGAGCTTTCTCATTTCACAAACATAGTTTAGCAAAATCAAAAATAAGATAATTCATCAGAAAACAGCTACAGAGAAAGTGGAAGAGGGTTGTGGTAAGAGGAATAATGCTTTGAAGTTCACAAAATTTTTCTGTGAAGTAGGGATACCCATTTAAGCCACCCATCAGGTAAATGTTCTGAATCTCACACCAGGATTGACTTGTGTTTGGACTGTCACTGGACCTGAAGTTTTGAATAGTTTCAAGAACAAGTTTTGAATTTACAAATCAGTTACTCATATTAGGTTTTAACAAAATATGGATGTGTTTACCAATGGCAGTGATCCAGGACAGAAAAGGAGTAAGATAAATTTTTCATCTTTTACAACTGTTTCAAGTCTGAAAGAAAAGGCAAACAGGAGGGGAAAAAAAGAGCATTTGTTTCTCAGTATCACTCTCCAAGATACAGGAAAATAGTTAGTGATCAAGTACTTTACTTAATAAAGTAAAACTTACATAATCAGGGAATGTTCATTCTGAGGCCTTCTCCCACAAAATCCGTCAGAAGTTTATTGATTCTTCTGGGCCAAGAGGAACTATTGGGTCACTGCCACACAACAGGTTTCTTAAGCTCATTCACAGACTTCCAGACAGCCTATGATTTCTATGGCTTCGACAGATCCATGTTTCATGTATATACAGAATGTGCCAGGTTGCAATCCCTGTGTGAATATCTAAAGGGACTCCTCCTCAAGCTGTGGTTGCACTTCAGCAACAAGTTGGGGCACTGAGTATAAGATTCAGGAAGTCATGTTGCATCTGTATAAAACTTTGGTTAGGCAGCACTTGGAGTATTGTGTGCAATTCTGGTCACCCCATTACAGGAAGGATGTGGAGGCTTTGGAAAGGGTGCAGAAGAGGTTTACCAGCATGCTGCCTGGATTAAAGGGTATGAGCTATAAGGGGAAGTTGGACGAACTTGTTTATTTTCTCTGGAGTGTCGGAGACTGAGGGCCAACCTGATAGAAGTTTATAAGACTATGAGAGGCATAGATAGGGTAGACAGTCAGAATTTTCTTCCCAGGATAGAAATGTTAAGTACTAGAGGACATGCATTTAAGTTGAAGGGGGAAAGTTTAAAGGAGATGTGCAGGGCAAGCTTTTTTACACAGAGAGTGGTAGGTGCCTGGAACGGGTGCCAGGGTTAGTGGTGGAAGCAGATACAATAGTGGCCTTTAAGAAGCTGTTAGATTGACACATGAATGTGCAGAGAATGCAGGGAATATGGATCACGTACAGGCAGAAGAGAATTAGTTTAATTTGGCATCATGTTCAGTGCTGACATCATGGGCTGAAGGGCCTGTTCCTGTGCTGCATTGTTCTATGTTCTATGCTCTGTGTTCCATATTCATCCTTCTGATCTTTGTGTACCCAATATGGGGGAGGGGTGGGATGGGTGGAGGTTGCCAAGGGACAACCTCATCAATCTGCTGCTAATGACTATATGCAGGTCCAGGCAGCAGGCCATTGGAAGAGTATGTCCCTCCCAATTGCCTGTCCCTCTTCTGAGGTTACATTCATTCTCTGTTATCCTTGGAGAGGGAATGGGTGGTGTCAGCTGGTTTGCTGGAGGCCTTCCAGGAGCTGTGGGCACTGCAAGGGCCGGAGTGCATTCTGGACAAGGAGAAGGGCGGCACGGTAGCGTAGCGGTTAGCGCGATGCTATTACCGCACCAGCGATCGGGGTTCGATTCCCGTCGCTGTCTGTAAGGAGTTTGTACGTTCTCCCATGTCTGCGTGGGTTTCCTCCGGGTGCTCCAGTTTCCTCCCACATTGAAAAGATGTACGGGTAGGTTAATTTGGGTTTAAAGTGGGCAGCAAAGACTCATTGGGCCGGAAGGGCCTGTTACCACACTGTAAATAAAATTTAAAAAAAACAATAGGGTGCAAGGGATATAGACCATAAAGAAGCAAGCAACTTCTGGCAAATTCCATGTAAAATAATGTTGTACCAACAGAGAGTGGCTGGTTACTCAATACACTTCTTAAAGTGGTATAGCCATAAAACAGCAAAGATTATTCACAACCACCTTTACAAACAGCCATATGTTATAATATGGTTAAAAGTCTAATCAATGAAGTAACAGTGTCAACCGTGAATAGGAAAGTATTGCAAACACGGTTAGAATATTATATCACTCAAAGCTTAACATTTCAAATATTAGGGTCTTATGACTCAATGGGAAGGATTCATAAAAGATAGGACCCAGCTTTCTTTCAAAGGCTGAGTAAGTTCTTGAACTATATCTACATTTGTACCTGAATACCACCAGATAGCCAACTGTCCTGGAATAAAAGCATGGACTAAAAGAAATCCTAAAAAATGTTAGCATGAAGAGGCCACATAAATCGCTTTATTTAACGCAGTAATCTGCCTCACTTAAGTGAAGATTCCAGCCTTTATTGCAATATGCAAACGTGAGCAAGCAAATAGATAGAAATAACATTGCTCAGTCATATATTAGGCAGCTTTGAATTGCTTGCAATGCCACTTCCTAGGTTGGAATATGTGGTAAAAACTGTTGTACTGAAAGTGTTTGTTAAAGGTCTTTGCTCAAGGCCACGCTGTTTTACACATTCTAAACTAGGATTCAAAAGTGTTACAATGGCCTGACAGGGTCTGGTTTCACTTGGCATTCTGACAATGGAAATAGGACACTTGAAGGCACATGAGCTTAGAGGATTCTCCATGTGGTGAAAGGCCATGTTTCACCAAGATGCCATTTAATGCCAGACACTCCTCCCCACCACCAGCCTTTGCCTTTTCTCACTAAGTGGGTGGAACACAATACCTGAGACAAATGTCCATTCAAAAAGGTAATACAAGTAGGATGACTATAATTAATTAGATACCTGGTATCTGGATCACGTTTTTAAAAGCTCAGTTTCTATTAACATTTTCTCAGCTTTGAGACCAAAGGAAAAGGTACCATGTTTGTAATTCTTCTGGAACAGCACAACACCCTTTGGTTTTTCCTCTAACTCTACACTCCTGTATAACCCCAAGTTCCCTCATTTCATCTTGAGGGGGTTGGTTGCTGTTTGGCTGAAAAGGCACAATCTCTCAAATTCTCACAGACTCAAAACAAAAACAGCCTTTTAACCAGGATTTAGCTCACGAGATCTAAATCTTCTGAAGTCATGGTAATATTCCAAAAATCCATGATGCACCCTTTTAGAAATCCTGATGGTTTGGCATCTGGCTCAGCAGGTAATGTTTGCTATGTTCCCTTCTGACTCCCCAGGGCACCGGTTCCTACACTCCCATTCAACTCACCAGGACTCTGGTTCCCATGCTTGCTTTCAACTGACCAGGGTCTCGTTTCCTGCGCTTTCTTTCAGCTGACCAGGGTTCACTGGGAAATTTATTACATTATTGCAGAACATCCAAAGAAAGTGAATTAAAAGCCTGTTGGGTTAATAATATTGAATAACATCCAATAGTCCAGAAAGTCACTAATCCAGCACCACCAAAGCCCCGAGAGTGTCAGATTAATGGAGTTTCAATGTACTTGCAGTCAAATTTTGTTTCCTATGTGAGGAACTTTGTGACACTTTTGCTAAATTAGTACAATTATATTAATATAAGCTACCAGTGTTGTGATCACTCATCATACAATGATAAGTTTTAATTCCAAAATTCCAAATAAGTGGAACCCCACAGGTGATATTACCACCCACTGTGGTGGAAATTTGCTACAGTGTAAAGCAGTAGCTTGATGATTAAATTACTGGACTAGAATTTAGTGGTGTGAACTGTTGATCCTGTGTTCAGATCCCACCAATGAAGCCAGGAAAGTTCAAGTAGTTAAATAAATCTGGAATCAAAAGCTGGTAATTGTGACCATGAAACTACTAGCTGGTGATCCAGATTAGTTTATTAATGTCCTTCAGAGAAGGAAATCTGCTTTCCTTACCCTGGTTAGCCTGTATGTAATGCCAGACCCTCAGCAATACAGTTGATCTTTAACTGACCTCTGAAAGACTTAAAACTAGCCAGTCCAAAGGTAATTAGCAATGGAAAATAAACACTGCTTTTTCTTTGCTGTCCACATCCTATGAATTCGAGGTCAGTTTGAATTTAAAACTAAAATCCAATTGAGCCACAGCCAATATGAACCAAACCTGAGCCTAAGTACTTATAATCTTTTCTAAACCCTACTCAACCCTACCATCACCATAAATATCAAACATGTCATTCACATTTATTTAAAATTAATGCAATTAATGCAACTTGACCAGAACCTGACATGTAAAATCAGAACCCATTAGTCTTGAGCTGGTTGGCTAGGTAACACACTAAATGCAAAACACAAATAAAAACTTAAGGCAGTTTTGGAAAATCTGTTCAGAAAACTCTTCCAGCAATTCATTTAGTTTGTTATCTTTTTAAAAACAGAATTCCTTTGCACCAACAATAGTTCAAATTGGTGAGAAGATTCAACCAATAGCCACGTACATTTGGAAATCACAAATACATTGCCCATATTTTTCCTAACAAATATATGTGTTTTCTGAAAGTGGGGGACAGCACAATTTCAGAAACCTCTGTACAGTGCTGATTTTTGGCACATTTTCTCACCATTGGTTCACTGTCCTTTTAAGTTTGTTTCACATGCAGAGTTTACATTACCATGCACTTTATCTGACTCTGGAGGTTTATTCATACTGGGAAAATCTAGGTCAAACTGTTCATGGTGTACTGCAAAAGCAGCTTGCACAATATGCCAAATTAGTAAAACCCAAAATTCCAAAAATCCTGGAAATCTTAGATCACAGACAGAAAATGCTGAAAATATACATCAAGGTAACCAACATCTGTGGGGGAAGCAGAATAGTTAACATCTCAGATTTGCATCTTCAAAAACTTTAAAGGGCAGACAGACAGGTTAATAGAATCAGAAAAAGAGGAAATTAAATAAAAATATGTAATACAAACAGAGAAAACCATAAAGGAATCAGAACTTGATGACATAACTCTGTCATGTACTGTACAGAGATATTGAAATAATAACATGCACAGCTCTATAAATAGTCAAAGAAGTAGGAGGCCAAGGAAACTGGAGTGATGGAAAACATGGCAAATCTGCAGCTATCTTGACTGCACCTCCTCCCACCCTCCTTCCTGAGACGACTCCATTCCATTCTCCCAGTATTCCTGGCTCTGAAGCATTTGCTCTCAATGCTTCTGAGATATCTTTCTTTTTCCTTAATTCCTCTCCATCATATCTGACAGAGCTCTCAACTGGTCCTGACCATTTCCTGTTTTCACCTTTCTTCTGTCACCCAGACCGAGGATAGGGTTCCCATTTCCAAAGTCTCATCGTCCAAAATTGCTGCCACCCTCAAACTGATGCCACCACCAGACACACCTCCCTTTCCCCTTTCAGCATTCTGAAGAGTTCATTCCAACCAAAACTCTCAGGTTCGCTCTTCCAAACCCTTCTTACTGCAACTTTCTACCACAGTAAAACCTTCCCTTTTACTCTTCCCGTTTCCACCATCCAAGGACCCAAACCTTCCTTCCAGGTAAAGCTGCGATTCACCTGTATTTCTTCCAATTTAGTGTATTGGTATTGATTTATTATTGTCACTTGTACCAAAGTACAGTGAAAAACTTGTCTTGCATACCGATCGTACAGGTCAATTCATTACACAGTGCAGTTACATTGGGTTAGGTCAGAGTGCTGTACTGTATTCAGTGCTCACTGTGTGGGCTCCTCTACACTGGAGAAACCAGGCACAGATTGGATGACCACGTTGTAGAACACTTCCATGAACCTGAGTTTCCTGTTGCCTGTACTTTAATTCTATATCTCTCTATTCCAATGAAGCCCAACATGAGCTTGAGGAAAAATATCTCATCTTCTGACCAAGCAGGTTACATCCGTCAGGACTCAACATTGAATCCAACAATTTCAGATAACCAGCCTGATTAAAGGTCATCCACCAGTGATGTTAACTCACTTTTTCTTGAACCATAGATGCTGCCGGCTGAATATTTACAACATCCTTTCATGGAGACACAAGAGACTACAGATGCTGAAACCTGGAGTAACAAAATGCCGGAAAAACTCAGTGGGTCAGGCAGGATCTGTGGATGGAAATGGACAGTCATTTTGGGTCAAGACCCTTCCTCTGGACTGAAAGGTAGAGGGGAGGTAGCCAGTATAAAGAGGTGAGGAGGGGGTGATAGGCAGACGAAAGAAGGAAAAGTGGATATAGCTGGGAGGTGATAGGAGGAGGCGACAGAGGGCTGTAGATGGTGGAATCTGATAGGAAAGGAAGATGGAGCATGAAATCAAATAAGGGAGGTGGGGTAGGCAGGTGGGGGGAAGGGACCCAGAGGGAGGAGGGTGTGGGTGATGGGCAGATGGAGTGGGTGGGGGAGGGGAAAGAAACAGGGGCTGAAGTTGGTGCAGAAGGAACTAGGTAGATCAGGAGGAGAGAAAAAAGGGATGCGGGGTGGGGAGCTAGTTACTTGAAATTGGTCTATTCAATGTTCATGCCATTGGGTTTTCCTCTTTTATTTCAGATTTCCAGCAACTACAGTATTTTATACTTCACAATCCCAACATTTCTTTTCTCTGCACTATTCACTTCAGCTCCTTCTACTTACATTCTCCCCAGACAGATCAGCTGCAGTTAACAAGCATTCACTACCCTCCCTCAGCTATCATCGTAACTTTTTGTGTTGTTCAGTCTCACTTTGTCTTCACCCTACCACAGACATTCGATTTGTTTTCCCCAACCTCTCCCCATCTTTGCAACTTAAGACATCTCTGATTTCAGAAATTTTCCCAGTTTTGATGAATGTTCATTGATCTCATGGTTCTTTATTGCGTAGAAGGAGGCCATTTGACCCATCGAGTCTTACCACACCAATAGTTCCATTTCTGCCTTATTTCCCTGCAACATTCACTTTCATTGTCCTATTAATTCACCACTGATTCTTCAACCACCCACTTACACAACAGGCAATTTACAGTCAACAATCAACCAACCTGCACAACTTTGAGATGTGGGAGGAAACCAGAGTCCACAGGAAAATGTGTGCGGTCACAGAGGGAACATGCAAATTCCGCACAGAAAGCATCTGAAGTCAGGATTGAACCCGGGATGTTGGAGCTGTGCAGCAGCAGCACCAACTGCCTCGCCACATCGCCACTGGAGCAACCGCTATGTATTCTCTGTTTTCATATCAAATCTAGGTCCAAGTGTGCAAGTAAACAGGTTTGAAAATGAGGATAAAATTAAGGTCTAAAGTTATTAAACTCAATGTACAGACCAGTAGCTGCTTAAAAAGAAGATGGGATATTATTCCTGAAGCTTACTTTGAGTTTTGGTGGAAGGGTGAGCAACTACAACAACAACAATTGGGTTCGAGGGGAATGGGGAAGGGAAGCATGGAATATTGGAGTCCCCAAGTTGGGTTGGAGGGGAATGGGAAAGGGAGGCGTGGAATATTGGAGTCCCCAAGTTGGGTTGGAGGGGAATGGGAAAGGGAGGCGTGGAATATTGGAGTCCCCAAGTTGGGTTGGAGGGGAATGGGAAAGGGAGGCGTGGAATATTGGAGTCCCCAAGTTGCTTTTTCATTTCTTCTATTTCATTTTCCAGCTTTGCATGCCAGCTTAGCTAAACGGCGACTAAATAATAGCCCTCTCCTTTTTGAGTGGGTCAACTTCACTCTAGGTTTGATCATGTAACGCAGGCTGGTTCTTTCATGGTATGGATGGATAACAGCAGAGAGCAAACAGGAGGGGAGCCAACATGGGGAGGAATGGATAAAGGTCGAAGAAGCACTGCTGACAATCAATGAGAGCAATGAGTGAGACAGACTGAGGGCCAAACCCAGAAGGCTGAGAGATTCAGATGTGATGTCTCTGCTATGGAACAAGCGGGTTGGTGAGTTACCTTGGAGATTTTCCTTTTTATTTCTTGGAGATATTTGGATCAGTGTCTGTTTTTACAAACAATACAGAGATCACATGGAAAGTCACAGGAATAGTCCCAATGACTTGAATAGAAATGTGGTGGAGCAAAAGTAGGGGTAGGAAATTGGCTAGAGTGACATAGCTATGAATTGAGTGGAGAAATACAAGAAAGCCAAGTGATATCACAGTGAGTATAAAAGAGTAGCTCCGAGGGTGGGTAAATTGGGTATGAAGTATTTTTTTTTAACAAAAGGGGTCTGCCTAATTTTAGTTCGGTCTAGCAATAAACAAAACAGAGAGAGAGATTGGGTCAATGCATGTGCAAGGACTGTTTAATGTGGGAGTTACAGTAGAGTAACATTCAACATCTGCAGGAAAATCCTCTGTTTTCAGTGATTTTAGAGCTATCAAGCCAGAACATGAGCTAACAACACTACAAAATACTAGGGACTATGCAGGCACAGTAGTGTAGCGGTTAGGTTACGGTTTACAGCGCCAGCAACCCAGGTTCAATTCCAGCCACTGTCTGTAAGGAGTTTGTACGTTGTTCCCGTGTCTGCGTGGCTTTCCTCCAGGTGCTCCGGTTTCCTCCCATGTTCCAAAAACGTACAGGTTAGGAAGTTGTGGGCATGCTATGTTGGCACCGGAAGCATGGTGACACTTGCAGGCTGCCCCCAGAACACTCTACGCAAAAGATGTATTTCACTGTGTGTGTGTTCAATGTTCGTGTGACTAATAAAAATATCTTATCTAGCGAGGGATAGGAATTTTTGATTAGTTTAATCAAAAACACAGTCTCCCCCCAGAGGAAAGCACAGATGCAGGAAAGAAAAATGCAATTGGCAGGGAACTGGAGAGGTTTGGATGTTGGTCCTGGAAACAGTGGTCCTGCCCAATAAATTCAATGAACTTTCTACCTGTGAGGATAGGGAGAAAGAATACAAGGAAGGCCCATGGTTCAGAAGACTGCCCAAGGAGTTGGAGAATGGAGGTAGGTGGAAGAAGGGAAGTTTTGAAAAGCGTTAGTCATACAGACTCTGTAACAAAAGAAAATTAGCATTATTTGTGGAATTTTGCTGTGCATAATCTGGATATTTTCATTGCATTTGAACTTTACAAAACAACCTGTGTTGTAAAGCACTTTGGGACATTCTGTTAACATAAGTTGGGGCTGTATAAATGCAAGCCCTCTCTTCCAATAATTTATATTGTTTTATCATTTAATTTGCAAAAGGACAGTTGTACTGGATGGGATCACAAACATTACCTCACCATAATTATTTCAAAGAAATTGAATGTTACAACTGAGGAGGCATGTTGCATCTGCCTAAATTTAGATCTGTTACCATACTAAATGTTATCTTGCAGTCGGTTCTTGGTTGTAATTATTGCATTTTATGAAAAAGTTCAACATTTTAAAATCCCTTCATTTATCTGACTTGCCTCTGGTCATAATGTAAGAATTGTTTATTTTTTAATGATCAACTATCCCTTTAAAGATGTGAGTTTAGTCATTAATAGTTCTGCTCTGCTGCTGCCTTGAGTTATTATTTTCTTATTTGGTTGTTTCTCCTGTATTAAAGTAGGTGCAAATGCTTTCTAACATCATGAAATATACTCTCTCAGCCATAGTTATTTCACATTACATGCCTTTCAGGACTGTCTCTTAACATGGTTTATATTTTTTTATGGAAGTGTAATGTAAAACTTCCCTCTGTTGTGGTTAAACTCACCAACTGTTGTAGTATTTGGCTAGTCCTCAGGTGTCTGATCTCAGCTAAGGCAATATTCAGTATACACCAGCCAGGGTTGGAAAGGGAGAAAGTAAACATCAGCCAGGGTTCTTGCATCGGATCGTTATGCAGCAACTCCAGCAGCAGAGTGCACAAGAGTGGAGGGTGAGGAAGGACGAGATTGGCGTTGTCCTTGACATCCCATGGTTGAAAAGCAAAAGACAACAAGATACTGAAGGACTAGTGGGCTAAATCACAGTCCTCAACAGCAAGATTGGCTTGAGGGTGGCAAGGAAAATCTGAATGTATTCACTCAATGTTATTTTACCTGCTTTATTTGCAACCCAAATATTTAAGGAATTTAAAACTTAATGCTTTCATCCTCTCACCATATGGTCTCCAAGGTGTGTAAACAATCCTTTCCACACATTTTTCATTACCACTTGAAAAAGATATGCTTTTCCGGCAAAATTTTCAAGAATCTTATGAAGCAGATAGTTTTTAGTAATAAACAGCACAGAGTACATTCTTGAGGTTGCAAAGGTTAATTTGTATAGAAGTAAAATGATTTAGTATGGGGAGATGAATCTATTCCTTAGAGATGTGCTGTTCCTAATAATATTGTTGCTACAGCCAGATTGACAGCAAATATGGAACTTAATGAACCTGTAATCTAAGCTTCTTTCAAAACTGTAAGCTGACTGCCACAGGTGTACTGGTAATATGAATGGGCTAATGTCTTGGGGGGAAGGAGAAGGGGAAAACTGCTCTGTTTTGTGCAGTAAAATTATAAATCTATCATTTTTAAATGCATTTACAACTTCACTGCACAGAAACTAACATAACTCTTCATCCATAATCTATCTGACCAGGACTGCAACTTGTGGGTCAAATGAAGCTAATAAATTATCATGGCATTCCCATCTCACCACCATTTCCCTTAGTTCTAGAAGGTTTGTAAAAAGTATGCATATCAATTAGGGTTGTCAACCATCTACAGCTCCTCTGGAGTCTCCTAGAATTAAAGACCGATCTCCAGAACACTGGTGTGTACAAGTCAGGAGAGAAAAAAAAGAAAAAACAGGGGACCTTTAACAGTTGTATATTTTAAAACATTATCATCAAGGATGCCTGCCCACCCTGCCTATTCCCTTTTCTCTCTTCTACTTTCTAGGAGAAGATAAAGGAGCTTGAAAACCCAGACGACCAGACTCAAGAACAGCTTCTTCCCCACTGCTATTAGACTTCTGAACCGATCACCTCTTTCACATCCCTTCCCGGTGGTGCTGCCATGTCCTCAAACCCTCAATTCTACCTCTTCCATTATTGTCACTTCAGCACTTTTTTTTGCACTACCTTCAGTTGCATGACTATAGTTTGCACCATTTCCATTGTTTTGCGATTGTCACTGTATCTATTGTTATATTTATTCTTACATGTATACAGTTTACTCTAGGGAGCTTCACACGAAACAAGTAATTTTATTGCACCCTGGTGTATATGACAATAAACTAATCTGAATTCTTTCAACATTGGCTATGAAAATATTGATCATGGGTAAAGTGTTTATTTGACTGACATTCAAGTATGATCCAAGTGGATAATGTTAGTTTTGTAGCGACTCACCGTCCGGTCAGGCGAACCGGCTCGGCAGTCGGGTCGCGCGGCGTTGGAGCGACGAGGCCCAAGATGGCGGCGGGCCTCGTCTTTCCCGAGCAACGGGGAGAACCCGCGCGCAGGAAAGACTTGATGACATAGTACTTACGTCATTGCTGGTTGCATTGGACGGGAACAGTCTCCCTTAAAAGGCCCGCACAAGGCGGGAAAATAAATCAGTTCTTGTTTGACAATCCTTCAACTAGCGTCTTGTTTTATTTCGCAGTAGCAACCGCTACATTGGTGACACCGACAGTCCAAACAGATTTTGGACCCGCGCAATGGACGACAACGCAGCAGCCAATGCAGTGGCTCTCAAGCTGCCCACCTTTTGGACACTTCGTCCCAGCATCTGGTTTGACCAGGCCGAAGCGCAATTCCACCTTCGGCAGATCACCTCCGACTCCACGAAGTACTACCATGTGGTTAGTTCTCTGGACCAAGAGACAGCCGCCCAGGTCGGAGACTTCATCCAGTTGCCTCCGGAGGAAGATAAGTACCCGGCTTTCAAAGACCTTCTGATTTGGACCTTCGGCCTCTCCCATCGTGAGCGCACCGCCCGCCTGCTTCATCTGGACGGCCTGGGGGACAGATCCCCATCCGCCCTAATGAATGAGATGCTGGCATTGGCCGAGGGACACAAGCCATGCCTGATGTTCGAACAGGCCTTCCTCGAACAGCTCCCCAATGACATCCACCTGTTGTTAGCTAACGCCGACTTCAGCAACCCTCGTGAGGTAGCTGCCCGGGCAGATGTCCTAAGGAAGGCCAAACACGAGAGCGGTTCGGCCAAATCACCAGGCCACGAGCCCAACGCCTGCCTCGTCCAGTCCCAGCAACCGAGCAGCCACACCCCAGGAACACAGACGACGACACGGGCAACCAGCTGTGTTTCTACCATCAGAGGTGGGGCGCAGAGGCCCGTCGATGCCGCCCACCCTGCAATTTTCAGGGAAACGCCACGCCAACGTTTCTGGACGGCGTTTCCTCGTTGATACTGGAGCAGAGGTCAGTATCTTGCCCCCGAACGGCCGCGACACTCATAACAGGCCACCAGGTCCTGTACTCAATGCCGCCAACAGTACGACGATACGGTCTTTCGGTACCTGTACACTTCAATTACAATTCGGAAGCAGCCATTTTACCTGGACCTTTACCCTTGCCACCGTTGCCCGACCACTCCTAGGAGCCAATTTCCTTCAGGCCCACAACCTATTAGTCGACCTGCGAGGGAAGCGGTTAGTCCACTCTAGCACTTTCCAGACCTATCCCCGGGAGAAATCAGCCTATCAGCCCCGCGCCTGGACTCCATTTCCCTTTCTGGCGACGATTTCACCAAGCTCCTAGCCGAATTCCCATCAATTTTGGCACCTTCGTTTACAAATTCTAGGCCCAAACACAGGGTACGACACCATATCGTTACTACAGGGCCACCCCTTCATGCCTGAGCATGACGACTACCTCCAGACAGGCTCCGCCTGGCAAAGGAAGAGTTCCATCACATGGAGAAGCTGGGGATTGTTCGCAGGTCAGACAGCCCCTGGGCTTCTACCCTGCACATGGTCCCCAAAGCCACCGGAGGGTGGAGGCCCTGCGGCGACTACCGCAGGCTGAATGACACCACCACCTCGGTCCGCTATCCCATCCCTCACATCCAGGACTTCGCAGCGAACTTACACAGGGCCCGCATCTTTTCCAAAGTGGACCTTGTTAGGGGATACCACCAAATCCCGGTCCAACCGGATGATGTCCCCAAAACTGCGATTATCATCCCATTCGGCCATTTTGAATTCCTTCGAATGCTGTTCGGCCTTAAGAATGCCGCGCAGACCTTCCAGCGGCTGATGGATGCGGTAGGCCGAGACCTGGACTTCGTGTTCATTTACTTAGATGACATACTGATCGCCAGCCATAACCGCCAAGAACACCTTTCCCACCTCCGCCAGCTGTATTCCCATCTCCGCGATTTCGGCCTCACGATCAACCCGTCCAAGTGCCAATTCGGACTTGACTCTATCGATTTCCTCGGCCACAAAATCACCAGCGACGGGGCAACACCCCTACCCGCCAAGGTAGATGCTATCCGCCATTTTGCCCGCCCCAACACGGTCAAAGGCCTACAGGAATTCCTTGGGATGGTCAACTTTTATCATCGGTTCATCCCTGCAGCAGCCTGTATCATGCGCCCTCTGTTCTCGCTGCTGGCTGGTAAGGGCAAGGACATCACCTGGAATGACAAGGCTGCGGCTGCCTTCGTTAAGGCCAAGGACACCCTAGCAGATGCCACGATGCTTGTACGCCCCAGAACAGACGTCCCAACCGCCCTCACGGTGGACGCGTCCAACACCGCGGTGGGTGGGGTACTGGAACAGCTAATCGAAGGCCATTGGCAACCCTTGGCATTTTTCAGCAAGCACCTCAGACCACCCGAACTGAAATACAGCGCTTTTGATCGGGAACTTCTAGCGCTGTATCTGGCGGTCCGGCATTTCCGGTACTTTCTAGAAGGCAGGCCCTTCACCGCTTTCACCGATCATAAGCCTTTGTCCTTTGCCTTCTCCAAAGTCTCCGATCCCTGGTCAGCTCGTCAGCAGAGACATTTATCCTACATTTCCGAATTCACAACGGATATCCAACATGTCTCTGGAAAGGATAATGTTGTTGCTGATGCAGTTTCCAGACCGACCATCCCCAACCTGTCCTTGGGTGTCGACTACACAGCCCTAGCTGACGCACAGCAAGCCGACGACGCACTGCCAGACGTCGAAGATCCAACAACACACCAAAGTCCCGCCACAGCAGTTCGAGCCTACCCGTAGGAGGTTCAACCACAATACACATCGATCTCGTGGGCCCTCTGCCGGTTTCAAGAGGAGCCCGGTACCTCCTTACCATCGTGGACTGGTTCACAAGGTGGCCAGAGGCAACCCCCTGACTGACATCACGACTGATTCCTGCGCCCGGGCGCTGCTCACAACTTGGGTCTCACGTTTTGGTGTTCCGGCCCACATCACTTCAGACAGAGGCACCCAATTCACTTCCAGTCTCTGGGTTGCATTAGCGAACCTGCTAGGGACGCAGTTGCACACCACCATGGCCTACCATCCTCAATCAAACGGGTTGGTGGAACGTTTTCACTGCCATCTGAAATCAGCCTTGATGGCCCGCCTGAAGGATCCTAATTGGGTTGACGAGCTGCCTTGGGTCCTGCTCGGCATACGCACTGCCCCCAAAGAAGACCTCCGCGCTTCGTCAGCTGAGCTTGTGTACGGGGCGCCCCAAGTTGTCCCAGGGGATTTCATACCTGCCCTTCGAGACCAAGGGGAACAACCCCCAGCAGTCCTACAAAGACTGCACGAGAAGCTCGGCAACTTGGCCCCGATTCCCACCTCGCGGCACGGTCAAGCCCCATCCTGCCAGCGCAAAGAACTACGAGACTGTAAGTTTGTTTTCGTTCGCAGGGGCACACCTCGGGCGCCGTTGCAACAACCATATGAGGGACCGTTCCGAGTCATCAGGAATAATGGATCCAGCTTTATTTTGGACGTTGGGGGCAGGGAACAGGTTTTCACGATGGACCGCCTCAAACCAGCCCATTTAGATCTGCAACAACCAGCCGAGGTTTCAACACCGCGACGCAGAGGCCGACCCCCTAAGTGGCGGCTGGCACAGCCCGCGGACCTTGGGGATTGTATCACCGGTTCTGGGGGGGGGTTGTGTAGCGACTCACCGTCTGGTCAGGCGAACCAGCTCGGCAGTTGGGTCGCGCGGCGTCGGAGCGATGAGGCCCAAGATGGCGGCGGGCCTCGTCTTTCCCGAGTGACGGGGAGAACCAGCGAGCGGGAAAGACTTGATGACGTAGTACTTACGTCATTGCCGGTTGCATTGGGCGGGAACAGTCGCCCTTAAAAGGCCCACGCAAGGCGGGAAAATAAACCAGTTCTTGTTTGACAATCCTTCGACTAGCGCCTTGTTTTATTTCGCGGTAGCAACTGCTACAGTTTGCTTTCCAAATGGCCTGGGAAATGGGACATTGTGAGCAAGGATATTCTGGGTAAGCAATGGAAGGATCTTGGGATAGGGTGACTGGAGACAAGAGATCACTTAATGCCACTTTCAGGAATATGTCCAACTAGAAATTGCAACCCCATCCTCTCTGGCACTTTCTCTATCCTTCCTTTGAGGTGTTGTACGAGTCTATAGGGATAAGAACATAAGAACATAAGAATAGGAGCAGGAGTAGGCCATCGGGCCCGTCGAGCCTGCTCCACCATTCAATAAGATCATGGCTGATCTGGCCGTGGACTCAAATCCATCTACCTGCCTTTTCTCCATAACCCTTAATTACCCTACTATGCAAGAATCTATCTAACTGTGTCTTAAATATATTTAATGAGGTAGCCTCTACTGTTTCCCTGCGCAGAGAATTCCACAGATTCACTACTCTCTGGGAAAAGTAGTTTCTCCTCATCTCCATCCTAAATCTAATCCCCTGAATCTTGAGGCTATGTCCCCTCATTCTAGTCTCACCTACCAGTGGAAACAACCTTCCTGCCTCTATCTTATCTATCCCTGTCATAATTTTATATGCTTCTATAATATCCCCTCGCATTCTTCTGAATTTCAGGGAGTACAGTACCAGGTGACTCAACCTCCCCTGATAGGTTAACCCCCTCATCTCCAGAATCAACCTGGTGAACCTCCTCTGCACTGCCTCCAAAGCCAGTATATCCTTCCTCAAGTAAGGAGACCAGAACTGTACGCAGTACTCCAGGTCCGGCCTCACCAGTACCCTGTACAGTTGCAGCATAACCTCCCTGCTCTTAACTTCAATCCCTCTAGCAATGAAGACCAACATTCCATCTGCCTTCTTGATAACCTCTTGCACCTGCAAACCAACCTTTTGCAATTCATGCACAAGCACTCCCAAGTCCCACTGCACAAGAGCATGCTGCATTCTTTCACCACTTAAATAATAAATTGATCTTCTATTTTTCTTTACAAAGTGGATGACCTTGCATTTACCAACATTGTACTCCATCTGCCAGACCCTTGCCCACTCACTTAACCTACCTATATCTTTCTGCAGACTCTCCGCATCCTCTGCACAATTTGCTCTTCCACTCAATTTAGTGTCATCAGCAAACTTAGATACACTACACTCAGTCCCCTCTTTCAAATCGTTAATGTATATCGTGAACAATTCTGGATGATTGGCACTCTGGATGAGGAAGCCATCTCCCTTTGTAAGTGTGCCCAGAACTGAAAAAAACAGCTTGGTTAAAGGATGCATTCAGGGATGTGCAGAAGCCCTAACCCACCCTGACCTGTCTAGGATGCACTCCAATCAATGAGTGGGAGTCAGGGGGTTAGGGACAGAAAACTTTGGCAAAAATGTTCAACATCAAAAAGTAACCACAAATCCTTTAAGGATTCATAAATTACATCAAACTCTTAATTTTTAAAGACATCTTTGTTAGCATTTAAAAACATCAGCCCTGTGGCCTTAAAAATTTTAGGAGGTGGACCTTTTGAACTGTGTGGAATAAAGAGATAATGATCAAAGTAACTTCAGTCATTTGCAGAGTGGGAGCAAAAATAATAGAAAAATGCACGCAGGCAAAACAAAAAGATAAAAGGGAAGATATAGTTAAGGAAAGTCTTGTGGATGAGACTTGTAATGACAAGCTGTAGAAACAAGACAAGCATTCGTTTAAAGGCTGTACTGGGTGTTAAGTGAAGCCTGATCTGTAAAAAATATACATAAAATATGAGAGCATAAGTAACATTTCCCAGTTCCTCTCTCGCGTGAGAATGGAAATGTCATATGAAAATTCAAAAGGTAGGTAGTATATTAATAATTAATATTCTATTAAAGCATAATGTTTATACTGTAATTTATTTTTTTAAAAAGGAGCTTGGAGTATTCTGAGAATCTAAAAGGGACCAACTTTGTTCAATAAGAAATACAACACATAATCTATTTGCTCTGCATATGCCTGTAATCTGAAATCCAACTCTGATCTTTTTAATGGTTGTACTGATGATCATTTCAAGCCTTCCTGCCACACTGGATGTGAGCTGTTTGTTCCCTTCCCTTCTATTTTCTTTCATGCTTTGCATGTAGACCTGGGAGTATTTTCCTTGGCTGCAACCTCTCTAATTATTCAGGAAGTTAACCTGCACCAATTGTGAAGTGCTCATTTTGAACCCAGCCATCCCAATAGGAGGGAGTATTGAGATTTTGTTTAAACTGGCAGGTAGCCATATTTTCCTACAGAGGAGTTCACATCGTCCCACTAGCACTGGCTTTGCCCTTGATTCTTTTAAAAATCTATCACTAGAATCATTGACTTTTCTCAAGAGTCATTTATAGCATGGAACTGGAGGCGGGGAAGATGATTCCTAAAATTTAATACAGAGCAGCTCCCAGCTTGCCATTTGCCAATTCAGTTTCAAAATTGCACATGCAAGGCATGTATGAAAAGCATGTCATTATGTGTAAATAATATCAAAACACCAAATGTACTTTTAGTCATACAGTGGCTATTGTGGGTCCATGCAAGAGCAAAACTGTATCACTGACCTACATATGTTGTGTTCAACCCGCTGGCTCACCATCTCCTCTGAGAGTAATTCCATTTTGTTTACCTATTGATTTTTTGGGGATCTGACATCACTAGCATGGCCAGCATTTGTTTAATCTCCAAACTCCTAGACCTGGGACTCAACACCTCCCTCTGCAACTGGATCCTTGACTTCCTGACCAATGGACTGCAATCAGTGAGGAAAGGCAGCATCACCTCTGCCACAATTATTCACAACACTGGAGCCCCACAAGGCTGCATCCTCAGCCCCCTACTCTACTCCTTATATACTCATGACTGTGTGGCCAGATTCTGCTCTAACTCCATCTACAAGTTTGCAGATGATACCACCTTAGTGGGCTGTATCTCAAATAATGATGAGTCGGAGTACAGGAAGGAGACAGAGAGCCTAGTCATATGGTGTCATAACAACAACCTTTACCTCAAAGTCAGCAAAACAAAAGAGCTGGTCATTGACTTCAGGAAGGGGGTTGGTCCACATGCTCCTGTTTACATCAAAGGTGCTGAGGTCGAGAGGGTTGAGAGCTTCAAGTTCCTAGGAGTGGCATGTCCCCTTTGACCCTCACCAATTTTTACTGATGCACCATAGAAAGCATCCTATCCAGATGCATCATGGCTTAATATGACAACTGCTCTGCCCATGACTGCAAGAAACTGCAGAGAGTTGTGAACACAGATCAGCACAAACCAGCCTCCCCTCCATGGACTCTGTCTACACTTCTGGCTGCATAATCAAATTCCCCACCCACCCCTGACATTCTGTTCTCCACCTCCCATCAAGCAGAAGATACAAAAGCTTGAAAGCACGTACCACCAGACTCAAAGACAGCTTCTGTCCCACTGTCAAAAGACTATTGAATGGTTCCCTTGTACAATAAGATGGACTCTTGACCTCAATCTACCTCATTGTGACCTTGCACCTTACCGTCTACCTACACTGCACTTTCTCTGCACTGTAACACTTTATTCTGCACTCTGTTATTGTTTTTACATTGTACTACCTCAATGCACTGTTGTAATGAATTGATTTGTATGGACGGTGTGGAAGACAAGTTTTTCTCTGTGACAATAATAAAGCAATTTACCAGTTAATGGGACGGTGATAGTGAGCTCCCTTCTTGAACCACTGCCATCCTTCTGGTGAAGGTATTCCTACAATGCTGTTGGGGAGGTAGTCCCAGGATTTCACCCCAGTGATAATGAATGAATGGGGATATAATTCCATAAGATAGGACACAACTTAAAGAGAAACCTGCAGGTGATGGTGCCCCCATGCATCTGCTACCTTTGTCTGTCCTGGTGGTGGAGATTGCGAGTCTGGGGATGCTCTGGGAGTAGCCTGGGTGAGTAACCACAGTGCATTTTGTCGATTGTACACACTGCAATCACTGTGCGTTGGTGGTGGAGGGAATGAATTCTTGGGGTGGTGGATGGGTTAAAAGTCAAGTGGGCTACTTTTTCCTTGGAGCTACACTCTTCTGGGCAAATAGAGAATATTTCATCACAATCTTGACTTGTGCTCTGCAGATGATGGAAAGGTTTTGGGGTGTCAGAAAGTAAATCATTCAGCATGAGATACCCTGCCCCTGCCACATTTTTGTTTTGGCTTAGTGGTGACTCTCAGGATGTGGATGGTAGGGTCTTAGTGATGGCAATGCCATTGAATGCCAAGGGCAGATGATTGGACTCTCCCTCGTTGGATAGAGTCAAAAGTTCATCTTCCATTTTGTGCCGATAGCTCAAAGAATGGTGTTTTTACTTCCAAGTCAGAAGGTTGTGGCTTCAAGTCCCAGTCCAGTGACCAAAACCTAGGCTGGCACTTCGAAGTAGGATTGATGGAACATTATCTTGTTGGAACTGTGAGACAATAAAGCAAAATGTTCTCAACCGGATAAAGTCATAGAGTCATACAGCACAGATACAGGCCCTTCGGCCCAACAAGTCCATGCTGACCATGGTGCCCACCCATCTAGTCCCAAATTAAATGATCCCATTTAAGGATGATTTAAGGATGTTAAAGATCCCATTTTGAAAACTCCAGGGTAATTCTCCCTCCTGATCCCTCAACTGAAATCATAAGAACACAAGAAAAAGGAGCCAGAGAAGGCTGATCCAACCTTGCCCTCAACATCACTTTCCCACTCTCTCCCCGTACCCCTCAACTCCTTTGTACTCTAAATATCTGTCAATCTTTGACTTGAATATATTCAATGACTCTAAAACCAAAGATTCATGATTCTCTGAGAGACGAAATTCCCCCTTAAATGGACAATGCCTTATATGAAACTATGCCTTTTAGATATCTCCACTGGGGAAACATACTTTCAACTTCCATCCTGCCAATCATCTTCAGAATCTTGTTTTAATAAGATTACCTCTCATTTTTTAATACGTCATCCCACAAATTAACCTGGTAAACCCTTTCTACACTGCCACCAATGCAAGCACATCCTTCCTTCAAGACGGAGACCAAAACGATATACTGTACTTAAGGCAGGCATGGTAGTGTAGTAGTTAGTGTAACGCTATTACAGCGCCAGTGACCCAGGTTCAATTCTGGCCCCTGTCTGTAAGGAGTTTGTACGTTCTCCCCGTGTCTGCATGGGTTTCCTCCGGGTGCTTCGGTTTCCTCCCACATTCCAAAGATGTACGGGTTAGGAAGCTGTGGGCATGCTATGTTGGCACCAGAAGCACAGCGACACTTGCAGGCTGCCCCAGAACACTCCACGCAAAAGATGTATTTCACTGTGTGTTTCGATGTACATGTGACTAATAAAGATATCTTACTTCAGGTGCAGTCTCACAGCACCCTGTAAAGTTGCATCAAAATTTTCCTACCTTTATACTCCATATTTTTCGTAATAAAGGCTAACATTCCACTTGCTTTTCTAATTACTTTCTGATCCCTTTACACCACAACAGTTTAGATTCACAAAGGGGGAAAAAAAACCTCAACCTTGTATCTGTTGCTGAATTCACAGTAGTATTGTAAATGATAGGTAGGAATGGCCTTAAATTATACCTCACTGAAGCATCGTGCATGTTCGTATTGAATGGTGACAAAGGCTCAAGGACCCAACAGGCCAACTATTGCTATTATTTCTTTTGGATATCACCATCTAGCCAAGCAAGCAGCCAGTGTACAATAAGTCCAGAGGAGCATTCAGGGAGCAGCACCGGACATATCTAAATGTGAAGGGTGCTCATCCAGTGAAGCTGCAACACATGATAAGCAGGGAAAAGATCACAGTGCTAAAGATTGCTGCAGACAACACATCAGATCAAAGCTCCATTGTGAATGGTGGCAGACAATTAAACAACCAGCAAAAAGAGGTGACTCAGTTAATATACTCATCAATAGAATCATACTGCACCAAAACGGACCCTTTGGCCCACCATCTGTGCCAAACATTAAGCACCCATTTATACTTATCCTTCCCTAATCCCATTTTATTCTCCCCAAGCGCCCATCAACTTTTCCCAGATTCTACCAATTATGTCCAAACCACAGGCAATTCACAGTGGTCAATTAACTTACCAAGCTTCACACATTGGAATTTGGGAGGAAACTGGACCACCCACAGGAAACTCGGCAGTCATAGGGAGAATGTGCAAACTCCTCACAGACAGCACCGGAGGACAGGATTGAACCCAAGTTTGCTGGAGCTGTGAGGTAGCAGGTCTATCAAAGGCGCCACTGTGTCACCCCGCCACAAAGAGAAGTGCAAATCCAATCCTACATGTCAGTGTTTTAGTTGTGAGGAAAGATTATTTCACCTGGAATTCTTTGCAACAGAGGAGATTGAGGGGAGAATTACTTGAAATGGGGCTCTGCATGTTCAGAGCCCTGTGTACAGGAGATCTTATCTGCACCTCATCCACCAAAGCATCCAGGGCCGCAACTTAAAATACTTTCACATGCTCTCTCCCTAAAAATGTAAAGAAGAGATGCAGGCATGTGTTCAATCAGGACTAACTCGCATCAACTGGCATCAGCCACTCACAAAATTGCACTCGTGTCTCCATACTAATAAAATAAACTGCATAATTTCTGCTGGCTGGGCATTTCACTATGATAACTAGATGGAAACACAAGTATATGTGCTTCCTGCCTCAAGTTAAATGGACAGGAGTTAATCGAGCTTCACAATTCCAGTTTCATGTTTTTCAGTGCTTTCCATCTTTCTAACTTGCCAGAGTAGCAGAGGTTCCTTCAATTCACTTCCTTAATCCGGAAGCAATCGTTTACTCCGTTACTCTGATTTAAACCTTTTCTGAAAGACAAACATTTGTCAGCGAATTTCGAGTTGATGCCTTTTTTCATTCTTCAAGGCAATAGTTACATCTCATCAAGTGATGAGCGATGCGTGACCAGGCAATGACAACAAAGAGCCGCAGATATTAAACTAATGCAAGTAGTGGGTGGATGACTGGCAGAGCTTTTTTAAAAACATTGGTTGTTTGATGCTATGAGTGAGTATGAAATTATTTTACATTCACAACAGGCCTAGGAATCACTTTTGCCAAATAACCAAGACTGAGCTTCTCTCATTTCCATGGAAGAAGGGAAATCAAGAAATTCAATCATTGTACAATTAACATGACAGTGCTTTTCCCTCCAAGTCCAGTTGTCCCTTGTTTTCTGTGGAGCTCTCTTGCTGTGAATTATTAATTTCTTTCACTCTACTATTGGCAGCCATGACTCCGTTGTCTTGGGAATTTCCCCCCTAAATCTTTCTGGCTCACTTTCCTCCTTTAAGATATGGTCTGGTGTCATATTTTGTTAATGCTCCTGTGAAGTGCCTTAGAGTCATAGAGAGACACACCACAGAAACAAATCCTTCAGCCAACCAAATCCACTCTACCATCAATCATCCATTTACATTAAACCTACATTAATCCCCGTAATTTATTCTTCCCGTATTCTCATGAACTCCTTCCAGGTGCTGCCGCTCACCCACACACTCAGGACAATTTACAGTGGCCAATTTACCTATCAACCCACACGGCTTTAGGATGTGGGAGGAAACCAGAGCACCCAGGGAAACACACGCGATCAAAGGGAGAAAGTGCAAACTCCACGCAGACAGCACTGGAGGGCAGGATTGTATCTGGGTCTCTGGCACTGTGAGGCAGTGCTCTACTAGATGAGCCACTGTGCAGCCCTTTCACAGTAAAGTTTTATTGCGTTCATGGTTTTGTATTTAAAAAAATTGTTACAAACTTCTCTTGTTTGGTGGTTGCATTATCAATTATCTTTTCACAATCCAAAAATGAATTATTCTTGTCTCACTGACCTACACCTAAGAACCAGGAGCAGAAGAAGCCCATTTGATTCCTCAAGCCTGTTCAGTTATTTAATGGGATCATGACATATCTTCCCAAACACCATTTTCCTGCACTATCTCTTGATCCTTTAATATTCAGAAATCTATCAACTTCTGTTTTGAATACAACCACTGACTGAGCTGCCTTAGCTCTCCAGGATGGAGAATTTAAAAGATGCACCACCTTCTGAGTGAAGAACTTCCTCCTCACCTCAGACTACAGAAGTCTATCAACATTTTGAGTTTGTGACCTTTATGGCCAGGCTTCTCTGCCAGCGGACATGTCCTCCCTGAATCTACCATGTTGAACCTGCTCAGAATTTTGTTTTTGCAATGAAGTCATCTCTCATATTTTTAAGCTCCTAGCCTGCTCACACTCTCCTCATACAACAACAGACCATCCATCCCAGGAAGCAGTCTGGTGAATCTTTATTCCACCTCCTCAATATTAAGTATATCCTTCTTTAAGAAGAAATACCAAAATTGTACGTCATACTCCAAATGTGGTTTTACTAAGGCCCGATATAATTGCAGTAAGCTTTTTTCTTGCACTCAAATCCTTACATTCTTAATATTAAACAGAAACTAAAATGGCTTAAACCACATTAAATTCTTCACTGATCCATGATACCTTTATAACACAAATCAGTTTTCTCATTCACCACATGAAAAAAAATCCAAACAACTTTTCTTGAAAGATTTCGGTCTATAAGAAACTCTAAGTATATTGGATACTGCACTTGGAAGAGTACATATGTATCCATGACCCACCAGTTCACCAGTACAACTCAAGTGCATGGTAGGCATTGCGCAATATTATTTTTATTTCCCCCCAAGTAATACTTGCTGCAGTCAGAAGCAATGAAACCTTGACTGAGTTATAGCCTATTCCAGGATGATTGGAAATAAAATTAATTAGCTATTGGGATTCCGGGTCCCTGGTAACTCAACTTAGAATATATAGTCCCATTTTAGGCATGAACCTCAAAGACAAATGGGTCCTGAAAATGTATGTAAAAAGCATGGGAGTAGTCACTAATTGCGCAGAGGGAGCATGTTGTACTCTGCTTCTGAAATTTGCCTCCCTTGATTTATTTAATATGTTTGACACACTTGTGAGATTTTACACTGCTCCAGATACAAAGCAAACAAAAGAGGAAGGGCAGCATTTCTTGCTGGGTTCTTGAAAACTGGAGCATCACATTTATAACAGTGGCCTGAGAAAGGTAATTAACAAAAAATTTTAACTGTACTCCAGTCTACCCTGTAAAAGTCCCCAGTCAGGTGTGCCAGCACCATTCAATTAGCCGAAAAGCAATTAGATGTCATATTCCATATCTAAACTTTATAATGATAGACTCAGTGAGTAGCTTCACAGATAGCTTAAACCATACCGAAGTGTACACGCTTGCATGATATTCTTACAATGTAAATATATTTTCTTCTTTTTTCAGTCCAATAGGTAGAGTTCCTCACAGGAATAGAAACAGGTTGAGAGCCTGAGTGGTATAGAGAGCAGATGCAGAGTTTGTTTCTGATATTCACACTGCTTTCTTGTCTGTGCCTGACCCATATTGCATGTTCATTATGTAGTTGTATCATTTACACAGGGGAAGCATCAATTGTGCATTGCACAGCAGTTCACATCACATGGTCACATGGTTTTAGACACATGCATTTGATGCAGGATCCTCTGTTTCATTATCTGTGAGGCCTGATATGACACCAATTGCTACTCATGATTAATTATCCCTTATAATTCAATTCAGTGGTTGCTTAATAAACTTGTACTCTAGGACTGAGTCCACATCTCAGAAAAAAAACACATCTCCTGAAAAGAAAATAAATCACATGAAAGATTTTGGCACCTCTGATGTGAAATTATATTCCAGCTAAATAGAAAGTTGGAATAGTTTCCACCTCAGCTTTCCCATGAAGTTTTTCCAAGACTAGCTTCTGTAAAGAGCCGACCAAATGGAATGTGATCAGTGCCCAGGTCCACATATGATATCATCCCTCCTGCAGCTATGGGAAGAGAAAGTTCCTTATACAAGTTATTCCATTGCTTTTGGGAGATAAAATAAAAGGCGTTCAGCTTGTGTCAGAATTAAGGTGTAAAATCACAGATCTAAATTGATTTTTTCAAAGAAAAGCAATATTAGGTAAAAATCTAAAATAGATCAGAACAAATGCTTCATTTAGGAGTGGTACCTAGTTAGCAAAGGCCCAGTATTTCTGTCTTGAAATGGATCTGATGCAGAAACAGTGAGGTTATACAAATTTTGCTCAATAGCATTGACCATTTGGGTTCTGCTGGTACCCAGCTGTTTCCAATGTGAAAGCTAGTACATGTAAGCATATTTGTGGTATGAATCACACTGATCATCACAGAGTCACAGAAACAGGCCCTTTGGCCCACCAAGGCCATGCCAACCATCAACCACCCATTTACACTAATCCTTCATTGAATTGAATTGAATTGAATTGGTTTATTGTTGTCACTTGTACCGAGGTACAGTGAAAAACTTGTCTTATATACTGTTTGTTCAGATCAATTCATTACACGGTACATTGAGGTAGTACAAGGTAAAACAATACAGAATGCAGAATAAAGTGTAACAGTTACAGAGAAAGTGTAGTGCAGGTATGCAAGGTCATAATGAGGTAGATTGTGAGGTCAAGAGTCCATTTTATTGTACTAGGAAACTGTTCAATAGTCTTATAACAGAAGGATAGAAGCTGTCCTTGACCCTGGTGGTACGTGCTTTCATACTTTTGTATCTTCTGCCCGATGGGAGAGGGGAGAAGAGAGAATGTCTGGGGTGGGTGGGGTCTTTGATTATGCTGGCTGCTTCACTGAGGCAGCAAGAAGTATAGACAGAGTCCATGGAGGGGAGGCTGGTTTCTGTGATGTGCTGAGCTGTGTCCACAACTCTCTGCAGTTTCTTGTAGTCACAGGCAGAGCAGTTGCCATATC
Organism: Pristis pectinata; assembly: GCF_009764475.1. Lineage (NCBI taxonomy): Eukaryota > Metazoa > Chordata > Chondrichthyes > Rhinopristiformes > Pristidae > Pristis > Pristis pectinata. The sequence continues at coordinate 81,088,882 of NC_067409.1, read as the reverse complement.
AAGCCATGATGCATCCAGATAGGATGCTTTCTACGGTGCATCAATAAAAGTTGGTGACCGTCAAAGGGGACATGCCAAATTTCTTTAGCCTCCTGAGGAAGTAGAGGCACTGGTGAGCTTTCTTGACCATGGTGTCTTTGTTTATTCTCCCCACACTCTCATCAGCTCTATCTCCTCGCCCCTGACCCCCAGATTTTCCCACTCACCTACACACTACAGGCAATTTACAGTGGCCAATTAATCTACCAACACCTACATCTTTGGGGTGTGGGTGGAAAGCGGAGCACCCGGAGGAAACCCACACATGTCAACTCCACACAGACAGCACCTGAAGTCACGACTGAATCTGGGTCACTGGTGCCGTGAGGTCGCAGCTCTACTTAGCTGCATCACTGTGCTGCCATAGAGTCCGTTTAGCAAAGAGTGTGAGACGTGCATTGTCAACACACACTAGAAGCTTGCAAAGAATTTTTTTGCACAAGACCTTCTACACCAAGTGGCTCTCAACACCAAATATTCATATGATCTCCTCCACATGTCAGTTGAGATTAGGATGACCTTCCAATGTGATGTGATTTTTTTTAATATATACACAACTATACCTCAACTCGTGCAATCATACACCAACCCCCACCTCCACTTCCTGATATTCCACACCTATCCCTTCACCTCACTGAGGCTGTTGGTGCAGTTTATGGGATTTGGCACTTGGAAGATGCATTCTCTGACCTTGATCATGTCTGTGAGGTTATTGGACCTCTCAAGGTACTGCTTCCAGGTCTTGGAATTTACTCGAGGCTGTGATCTCCTCCAATTGTCCTCACCATATGTGTCTGGAGAGCTTCCTCTCTTCCTGCAAAATCAAGACATTTCTCTATCTCTCCACCTCCTGCACCAAGTGCAGTGCTGGGACGTTGTGAACCCAGCTATTTGCCATTACAGAATATCTCCCCTGTCAATAAAAAGTTGCACAGTGCTAACCGGGACATGCACCTGCAATGCCACTGCCATTTCATAGATGCAGGCTGGCATTAGTATTGCAGGCAAACTTTAGCTGGTGATCGGCACTCACAAAACTGGCCGCCTGCTGAGGCAATAAGCCAATCAACAGTGTGACAACAGAGGCTGCACACTGAAATCATTATAATGAGCAGGAAGGATAAATTTGGTGAGCTGCCTACATCGGTTAAAAGAAATTCATGGAGCAATGTGATCCCCACTTCAGTTTCAGAAACCATCTAAATAATGATCCCAGTTGTACAAAAGCCAGAAATATGGCTCCAATATCCTGGTGTAAATGTAATTGATGCAACATATTCAAGCCTCCTATTTTCTGCTGCAAGTCAGGATAAAATTCCAGAGACATTTAAAAGATTTCTTGCATTTAAAGAATTTTCTTTGAACACTTTTAATCACTTGGAAATGCTTTATGACAGTGTGAAGCAGTTAGAGTTTAGATGTAATTAAACCATCTGGATAATTGGAGCTGGCAAATCTGAATGGACATTATTATGGACCACTATTGAACTGAATTTGAAACCCAATTTGGTTGGTTGGGAATTTAGCCCAATTACTTACTTATTATAATGCAATAGGAGGTCATTTGGTCCATTAAGTTCATGTTGGCTCCCAGCTGAACAATCCCATGAATCCCATTTCCCCTCTCTTTATTTCCTTGTACCCCTGCAACTCATTCTCTTTCTCTCTCTCTCAAACCCAGCAACCCCCCTTTGATTCTTTTGCTACTTACCTTCATTAAGGGGTCATGCACAATAGCCAATTAACCTACCAGCACATCTTTGGGATGTAGGAGGAAATGGATTAACTGGCGGCAAAATGTGCAAACTCCACACACGCAGCAACCAAGGTCAGGATCAAACTCAGCCAAGTTCATATTGTAACTACCTGTATGACTCACTGATTTAGAGGAATGCCTTTAATTTGCCAATTTTTACATGTTCTTATCGGGACAGAGACTAATCAAACGGTTGGGATTACAGTGACAAATTTTTTTATAAAGCATGAACCTAAACTATAAGCTAGCTCAAGTGCCAGCTGCAAAATTTTTGTTAAATAAGTTTTCCAAGGCTTTGGACAGTGATCAGTGAGATTCAGTCAACAGTACCATCAGCAGAGAAAAAAAATCACCAAAAACTAGGGAAACAAAACAATATTTGGGATGACATTAAGAATATATGGTATCTACTTCTCACTATTCAAAATTGTGTTTTCTACTGAGCCAAAATTAGATTTTCCATTCATTTAAATTAAGCAACATAAAAAACAAAGGAAAATTAAGAAATCAATGAGAAATCAACTGGTATTATCAAATAAATTCAATTAATAGTAAATTAAGTTTCAAACTTTACAATATTCCAATATAATTAATGTTAAATGATTCATCTGTAGTGATCTCTTTCTGATGTGGAACCAATTAAACCTCTGATGCAGATTGTCCTCAAAAAGCTGATAAGTTCCAAAAGCTTGCCATGCTGAAGGCTAGGACGAAAATTAGTTGTTCTAAAGCCTTGCTTGTTGAGGAATATCTATAATTCAATGGAATATAGGCAGGTTTTGGAAAGATAACATTTGTATTTATTATGCAAGCTCTCAGCCCAGGAAGCTGAACAGTAATTGGTTGATGTTTGGGAATTCTTTGAGTAAAGAGAAATTTCAATAAACCCTGCCAATAGGTAAAATATATTGTGTCCCCTTCTAATCACAGGTCAGTACTTCCAGTGAAACAGACAGGCAAACAATGACAAAAAAGGCAGCAAAATATCTAGAAGAACTAACCTCAGAAGCCTCTTCTTACAGTATTCCTCAGGATCAAGTATGACTTGCTTCTATTCCAGTTCTATAGATTATGAGGAGGCTGGTGAGACTGATACAGGGCTCACACATTCTGCCAGTGGGATAGAGAGGGTCCTTCTCTGTGCTTCTGATGAAGGGACATGAGTGCCATATTGTATGTTCCTCCATTTTGCTTTAGTGTTGAAATAAAGTGACCCATTGTGACTATGAGAGTTGTGTTTGACCACCTGGAATGTAATGGAGAAATTATGACACCTTAACATTTTAAAGTCTGTGTCAAATAGATGACACAGATACCAGAGAGATATCAGAAAGGAGATGGTAAACTGCTGAAGTACTATTTGCTCAAGCCAGCAGGGTAATTACAACACAAAACTTTGGTCAAAGGGGAAGCTGGAATTACATTTGTTTGCGCAGTGGAATTTTACCTGAAAGTAAGTCTTCTCAGGCGCCAAAGGCAGTGCAGTCAGGGAAGGGTGAACTGGTCAGTTACCAGAAATCATGTCTCATCTGGTTTGTCACCAAATTGATCCCCAGGATGGTTGTGAGTACACGCAAGGTTCAGCTCATAGCATGGAGAGGTACTGAGAAAGAGAAGGATATCATATTGTCACCAGTTACATTAAGTTTACTGTAATCTCTCAACCACAAGTAAAAATAGTTCTCTACAGAATAAGTAAGTGTGATTTTTGTCATTTACTAAAAGATCCTATTCATGACTTCTGTATATCGGGTAGTAATCATATTACCAACCCATTATAAATGCAGGTAGTCAGGGGGGGGAGACACGCGGCCTACATCACACTCTCACCTAGCCAGTTGTACCTAGCTCTAGAAATGGTCTTCTTCTTGGTTTTATAGCATCAATCCTCCAAGAATCCATCCTTAATACAGTGCCTATTTCAGTCTATGTGCTGGCTCATATTGACATAAGACCAACTTCTGCATGCCTATTGATGACAGCTGACTTTACCACTCCACCATTCTTTTGATTCCTCCAATGCCTCTGTGCCATCAGATTGTTTGTCCCACAAGAAGTCCAAAATGACTTTAGTCAACTAATCAAAGAGAAGACCAAAGCTGCTGTTTTCAACACCTGGATCATATTCTATCACCTCACCATGTTCTCAGCCTGAAGTAGATTGCTCTCTTAGTGGACAATTCAATATAAATGCTGAGTTTCTGACTTGCATTATAAAGACCAATTACTCCTCCTCCATAACATTACTGCACTTTGCCCTTACCTCAGCCATTTGTTGCTGAAATTTACTTTTAATAACAGGCACGAATGATCTCCTGGCTTTCTTCCCATCCTCTCCTCCCCAGACCCCTCTGCTCATCAAACATTCTTCCACCCATACCTCATCAGATGTGCTGGAACATGAATTTTTGGTTGTGACTTAAATTATACATCATACAGGATTTAATAGTAATTTTAGTAAATGAGAAAAATGAGTAAATGAAACTGAAGTAAATGAACTGTATCAAGAACAAACAGTAGAGCTACACAAATGGAAACTAAACATTTTTCTCCCCCAGTTATAGAAAACAAATATACAAGCGTACACATGAACATATGCATTAGGAGTACACAATGGCATGTCAAGTCTGCTCAGCCAGTCAATAATATCATGGTTGATCTGCTTGTAACCTCAACAGAATAATTTCTATTCTATCATTCACTTCTAAACAGGAACTTAAACATTATCTCCTTTGAGCTTATAAAAAGTTTTACATCTAACTTACTAGAGAGTTCCTGTCTTACATCCATTACTCTTGGCTTCAGATTGATTGTTGACCCAAACCAGGATAAGTATTCAAAACCCTTTGAAGACTGACTGGGACAAAATTCACTTAAATACATTGGGGTAAAAATGCATTAATGCATGTTGTACCCTACTTCCAGCTATGTTGACTTCAATGAAACCAAATTTCAGATGTGGATGCACTGAGATATTTTATCATATTTAGTGTATATGACCAGGACAAATTTCTTCCCCATTGTATCTAACGAATAGAGCAGTCAGTCAAACATGTACTTTAAATACTTTAAAGGAACAATAGATGATTAGACTTGAATTGAATGGCCTAGGATAATACCTATCTAATATAAACTATTTGATGATTTTCATCCAAGACTTTAGAAATAGTGAACAATCTGGTTATCTTGTTTCAAAGTTCTATAGGTTCCTGTAGGGTAGCAATGTGACCCCATTATTTAAGAAAGGAGGGAGAGAAACACAGGAAACCACTCTCCTGTTAGCCTGACATCAGCTGTAAGGAAAGCACTGGAATCTATAATAGAGGATGTGACATCAAGACATTTAGAGAATAATAATGTGATTGAGCAGAGTCAACATGGATATATGAAAGGAAAATCATGCTTGACTAATCTAATGGAGCTCTTTGAAGATGTAACTAGTAGAAAAGATAAGGGGAAACCATGGATGTGGTGTATTTAAATTTTCAGAATGCTTTCAATAAGGTCTACATAAGAGTTTGGTCAATAATTTTAGAGCACATGTAATTGAGGGTTATATACTGAGTGGATTGAGAATTGGTTAACAAACAGAAATCACTAGAGTGGGAAAGAATGAGTCTTTCTCAGGTCTGCAGGGATAGTGCTTGGACACCAGCTATAACAGTATATCAGTGATTTGGCTGAGGAGACCAAATGTCATATTTTCAGCTTTGATGATGACACAAAACCAGGTGAGATTGCGAGTAGGCTGCAGATGTAAAGAGTCTTCAAAGGGATATAGATAAGCCGATTGAATGACAATGAATTTATGCAGAGTCTAGGGAAATCACCTGAACCAACAAAAACCTTTTTTACAACCTCTAAACTACCCTGATAATGGTACACTTTGTTGAATGAGATGTTAATGTATTACTGGCCCTAAAAAAACTAACTTATATATCTGTTAAATGTGGGACCCTTGCATGAATGTTTCAAAGCATAATGAGTGCTCAAAATTGCTAAATAGACAATATATTATACTTCACTTCCAAAATTTAGTTCAATTTAATTTAATGGAACCAGATTTCAGAAACGTACATCAAGTGCTATATTGGGCATTTACCACTATTAATCAAGGACAAAATTTCCTGCTAAATAGGTTTTAAAATTCGAAAATGTTTACTTATGAAATTTGCATTTCTACTTCAATGATACTAGCATGTTTTAATTTTTATTGAACACTCTTTAAAACGTTTACAAATTGTATTTTTTTTTCCTTTTTTGTTTTCTGTGAGAATTCACTAATGTAATTGCCTACTCAGCCAACTTGAATACACGTAAGCAGAAATCCCTTTCTGGATGGCAGAAATCCCTTTGCATTTTTTTGTTCACTGACTAACAACTGCCACCAGTGGAAAAGGAGAAGCCACCCTACATCTTCGTGGACAGATTTTGTTAATGTCATTGGGAAGTGCCATTACTTCACTGTTGATTGCAATGCCAAGACCATTCTACTTATCAAGTGCATTTTAAAAATCTTGTACACATTACAATTGTGCCTGAATGTTGTCCACATTGTACTGCATGCAGGCACGGACTGCTTCAGTTGCTGAGGAGTTGTAAATGGAATTGAACATTGCGCAATCATCAGTGAATGTCCCGATTTCAGGCCTTATAAGGGAAAGAAAGTCATTGAAGAAACAGCTAAAATGGTTGGGCCTTGGACGCTGCCCTGAGGAACTCTTGTACTGGATCTGGAATGACTGTACTGGATCTGGAATGACTGATCTCCAACAATCACAATCATCTTCTTTTGCGCAAAGTGTGCAGAATTCATTCCATTTCACCCCTAACAGCAGTTCCATGTTGGATCTGGAGGTGAAGCAATATATTCTCACTCCTCTCACACATTGACTGTGTTCTCATGTTAGCTGGTGGTTTTGCTGTGACCACAATTATGCAAAAATTTCTTTCTTATAAGAACATTTATCATTCAAAATTACAATCTAACTGAAGCCACATGTTCCAATCTCATCAAAGTAAGAGGATTTTCATAAGTTATTTGGGCTTGACAGAACTAAATAACTAATAATAGGACAATAATCTCAAACAATATAAAAGATAGCTGAGACCTCAGGCCAAAGTGTCCTTGAATCTTGAGATCCAAAGCAAAATGATTTTATCTACTTACTATTTACTTCAAAGTGTGATGAAATTTACAATTGATCCCTATCTCCCTATTTGGAGCAAGCCTTAGTGATAAAGACCCCTTGGTAATATAAAGGTGCATGATACAAAGGAGATTTTGCTGATCCTGTACAAAATAATCTTCCTTATGAATTCCCCAGGGTAGCCTCACTGGAACAGTGATTGATGTGTGGCTCCCTGATTAAGGTGATTAAATTTAGGGGTTGGAATGGTGCAGTGGTGGAGGGAACAGCAGAATAACCAGGACTTCAGCTAAGTACCATGAAGCTGTCACTTTGCTGGAAGGAAAGAAGACAACAATGATCCTCCCGTGGCTCAGTGACTCATGGACCACACTGATAATTGAAGGTACAGTAGCCATTTAGACAAGGAGGCTGTGGGCTGCCATGGCATTGTACTCAGCAAGAGCAAACATCTCCAGGATGGTATGAGAGGAAGCTGTGCAAATAAACCAGAAAGCTCTAAGGCTAGGAAAGGGCTTCATGTTAAAAAAAAAGGGAACATAAAGAAGCCCAAAATGAAAATGAATCTTATCCAGCCTTAAAGTTATATAAAAAGTGACATTGTAGTGCTTAAAAGAGAAATGATGATTGCATTTCAGTTCATTAATGTGTGTTGAAACCTGTGATCAAATTGATAGAGCATGTATGTTATTTTTGACAGTGACTGTGACTCATGTCATTGTATCCAGAATTACAAACACCCACCAGTTCTAGCCATGCAAGCAACATGTAAGCTGTAGCATCTTTATAGAAGCAGTTTACTGTACAACCTCATATGGCATCTTTCATGAGCTATGTGTTTCATATCTGAGCATTTCATGGTTTCACATATGATGATATTTCACTTGTTATTCCAGGAAAAGCAGGAGCAATTTTTACACTTCAAAATGTCATAACCAATGTCTGAGCAATTAATCAGCTTTTACTAGTAGATTTGAAAGCTGAATGTTGGCCTATCTATCCATGTTACAGTAATGAGGCATGTCAGAAACCTTGCCTCAGACTATTAAATAAAAAGGTGTTTGGGAATGCCTCCTAACATCTTTGGGACCAGCAAACTTAAGAAAACACAGACAAATAAAGCATGTTTTTTTTTGTACTTAGGAAACAAACCACTACAAGCTGATAATAAAAAGTGGGATTAATGGTATCTATAAGATATATCTATCAGCCGAAACACTCCAGCCCTCAGAGACCATTAAAGGAGGAGATGATAAAAAAGGGTGAATTGAGTAATACAAAAAAAACTAGAGATCAATAAATTAAGGAAAGCAGTCCATTTGGAAATAAAAAAGGGACAATGAATACACAAATGTGAACTGAGTATAGAAGATCAAGTAAGAGATTTCAAAGGGCTTGTCACCAGTGAAAGTGGAGGTTAATCTCTATCTCCATGTATTTGTTACAGCATTTGACAAAATAATGCATAGTTATGAGTTATTGGTGAAGATAGAAATATGGGAATATTTAGAGCGCATTCTCTTTCCTTCCTGCCAACACATTTCTGTGTTTTCAAAGAGATCATATGAAATCAAACACTTGCAGGATTTTTTTCAAATCTTCTAATCTGGGTCTGTTAGCCTAAATAATTATGATTGATCAGTTATTTAAAGCATTATTGGGTATCCAGAAATAAAAAAGCATGTATCCAATTTTTTGGGACAGTTTTACAAAACAGAAAACCAGACAGTAAAAATAGTCCATGGGTGATAACGACATGGTTAGGCTGTAGCAGCTAGCTACACTACTATGAAATGAAGACATGGAGTCGGTTGTTTGGAGTCAGAAGTCGAATGAACAATAGGGGTGCAGTACGCCTTTAATACCCGAAATCTTCCCGCACTACAGCACGGGTCACTTGACCTTCCCACGCGTGGGCTTCCCTAGCCCAACGATGGAGAAGAAGGAGGGCCCCGCTCCATCTTGGGTCGGGGCCTCCGACGACGCTCGCGATCTCGGGAGCCGGTAAGGTGAGCCGCCACGTAACCCCCCCCCCCCTCCACCAGAACCGGCGATACCGTTGCGAAAACCAGAATTAAATAAACTATGACTTAGGTGGCCTGCCCCTGCGTCGCACTCGCTGGACCACTACGGGTTGGTCCAAGTCTAAATGAGCTGGCTTCAGCCGGTCAATTGTAAAAACCTCCTCGCACCCCCCAATGTCCAGTACGAACATAGACCCATTGTTCTTGACGACCCAGAATGGCCCTTCATACGGCCGCTGCAGCGGTGTTCGGTGCGTGCCCCTCCTGACAAAGACAAACTTACAGTATCGGAGGGAAGTCGGCACACGGGTCAGGGCCTGTCCTTGTTGCGAGGTGGGTATCGGGGCCAGTTTGCCAAGCCACTCGCACAGCCGGTCGAGCGTTGCAGCAGGTTCTTCCTCTGGCCCCTGAGGGGCTGGTAGGAACTCGCCTGGGAAGACCAAGGGCGTTCCGTAGACCATCTCTGCGGACAAGGCATGCAGGTCCTCTTTTGGTGCGGTACGTATCCCCAGCAGAACCCAGGGGAGTTCATCCACCCAGTTGGGCCCCTTAAGGCGGGCCATGAGTGCCGACTTCAGGTGTCGATGGAACCTCTCCACCAGCCCATTAGATTGCGGACGATAGGCGGTGGTGAGGTGGATTTGGGAACCCCACAAGTCGGCGACGGCAGACCACAGGCCAGAGGTGAATTGAGCTCCCCTGTCTGAGGTGATATGTGCCGGGCCACCGAAACGGGCCACCCAAGTTGACAAAAGGGCCCGTGTGCAGGACTGGGCAGAGGTATCTGCAAGGGGAATGGCTTCAGGCCAGCAGGTAAAGCGGTCGACAATCGTGAGGAGGTACTGCGCTCCTCGGGAGACTGGGAGGAGACCGACAAGGTCGACGTGGATATAGTCGAACCTCCGGCGGGTAGGTTGAAAATCCTGCAGGGGGGCATTGACATGCTGCTGTACTTTCGAGGTTTGGCAGTGTGTGCAGGACTGGGCCCATTCGGAAACCTGTTTACGCAGGCCATGCCAGACGAACTTGTTGGACACCATCCGGACAGTAGTCCGGATGGATGAGTGTGCCAGGCCATCGATGGAATCAAACACCCGTCGACGCCAGGCAGCTGGAACGATGGGGCAGGGTTTACCTGTGGAGATATCGCAGAGCAGGGTGCGCTCACTGGGGCCTACCAGTAGGTCTTGCAGTTGCAGGCCCGAGACTGCGGTGCGATAGCTGGGCATCTCCATGTCCGTTTGCTGTGCCTCCGTCAAGGCGCCGAAATCCACGCCCTGGGACAAAACTTGGATGGTGGGCCGTGAAAGTGCATCCGCGACCACATTCTCTTTCCCGGACAGATGGCGGACGTCAGTGGTGTACTCTGAGATGTATGACAAGTGCCGCTGCTGCCGTGCTGACCAGGGACCTGAGACCTTGTTGAAAGCGAAGGTCAATGGCTTGTGGTCGGTTAAAGCTGTAAACAGCCTGCCCTCCAAGAAGTATCGGAAGTGTCTGATGGCCAGGTACAACGCCAACAGCTCGCAGTTGAAGGCGCTATATTTGAGCTCTGGTGGTTGAAGCTGTCTGCTGAAGAATGCCAGCAGTTGCCAACGCCCTTCGATGAGCTGCTCCAGAATGCCTCTGACTGCTGTGCTGGAGGAGTCAACCGTGAAGGCAGTCGGGACGTCCGTATGAGGATGCACCAACATGACTGTGTCCGCCAAGGCCTGCTTAGTTTTGACGAACGTGGTGTGAGCCTCCTCTGACCAAACAATGTCCTTGCTTCCGCCCGACAGGAAGGCAAACAACGGGCACATGATGCGGGCTGCGGATAGTATGAACCGGTGATAAAAGTTTACCATACTGAGAAATTCCTGCAGGCCCTTGATGGAGGTGGGTCTGGCGAAGTGGCGGATGGCGTCGACCTTTGCAGGCAGGGGCGAGGCGCCGTGTTTGTCGATCCGATGGCCCAGGAAATCGATTGTCTCGAGCCCAAACTGGCATTCAGCTGGGTTGACGGTCAGGCCGAAATCCCTCAGGCAAGAAAAGAGTTGGCGGAGGTGCGTGAAATGTTCCTGGTGGCTGCTGCTGGTGATTAAGGTGTTGTCGAGGTATATGAAGACGAAGTCAAGGTCGCGCCCGACCGCGTCCATCAGTCGTTGGAAGGACTGAGCAGCGTTCTTGAGGCCAAAGCGCATCTGAACGAATTCAAAGAGGCTGAAAGATGTGATCAGCGCTGTCTTTGGAATGTCGCCCGGATGCACCGGGATCTGGTGATAGCCGTGGACGAGGTCAACCTTGGAAAAAATGGACCACGCGTGCAGGTTGGCAGCGAAGTCCTGAATATGCGGCACGGGGTACCGGTCCGAAGTAGTTATGTCGTTCAGGCGTCGGTAATCGCCGCAGGGTCACCAGCCTCCGGCTGCCTTGGGGACCATGTGTAGCGGAGAGGCCCATGGGCTGTCAGACCTGCAGATGATCCCCAACTCCTCCATCCTTTTGAATTCCTCTTTCGCGAGGCAGAGCTTGTCCGGGGGTAGCCGTCGGGCACGGGCATGGAGGGGTGGGCCCTGGGTGGGGATGTGATGCTGGACGCCATGCTTGGGCAAGGTGGTGGAGAACTGGGGCATTAGTACAGACGGGAACTCTGCCAGGACCCTGGCGAACTCATTTGTCGACATGGTGAATGAGTCGTGGTGCGGGACTGGTAGCTTGGCCTCACCCAACGAGAACGTTTGGAAGGTCCTGGCATGTACCAAGCACTTACCCTGCAGGTCAACCAGCAGACTGTAGCATGAAGGAAGTCTGCCCCGAGGAGTGGTTGTGCAATGGCGGCCAGGGTGAATTTCCAAGTGGCAGGTGCCGAACTGGAGCTGCAACAAACGGGTGCCAAAGGTCCAGATGGCACTGCCATTGGCGGCTCTGAGGGCGGGTCCTGGTGTGCAGTTGCAAGTCTCGTGGCTGTTGGGAGGCATGACGTTGACTTCAGCTCCAGTATCCACCAGGAAATGATGGCCGGAATGCCTGTCCCACACATGAAAGAGGCTATCTGGGTGGCCAGCTGCTGTAGCCATCAGCGGCGGCTGGCCCTGGCGTTTCCCGGAAACCTGCATGGTGGCCAGCACCTGCGGGCGTCTGTGCCCCACCACCGGTGGTAGAAACACCATTGGTAGGTCAGTGTTGCAGACATGTTGGCGGGTGGGGTGCGATCGATTGCCGGGTCTGGCCTGCTGGACCGCTGGGTACATGGTGTGGCAACGCGCTGGACGAACGCCCTGCTCTCCTTCTTCGCCCGCCAAAGGACATCCACCCAGGCAGCCACCTTCCGGGGGGTCGCTGAAATCGGTATCCGCCAGGAGCAGGTGGATGTCGTCGGGTAATTACTCCAGAAAGGCCTGCTCAAACATCAGGCAGGGTTTGTGGCCGTCTGCCAGGGCCAACATCTCGTTCATGAGCGCAGAGGGGGGTCTGTCACCCAACCCATCGAGGTGGAGGAGGCAGGAGACCCGTTCGCATCGGGAAAGGCCGGAAATCTCAAGAAGGAGGGTCTTGAACTTATCACACTTCTCCTCCTCCGGGGGCACCTGGATGAAGTCCTTGACCTGGGTTGCGGTGTCTTGGTCGAGGGCGCTCACCACGTAGTAGTACTTGGTGTCGTCCCTGGTGATCTGGCAAATCTGGAACTGGGCCTCGGCCTGGTTGAACCAGACACGAGGCTGGAGGGTCCAAAAGGTGGGCAGTTTAAGGGTTACTGCCTGTACCTCCTGTTGCGCAGACATCGTGGGTCCAAAAATGTTTGGGCCTGTCGGGGTCACCAATGTAGCGGCTAGCTACACTACTATGAAATGAAGACACGGAGTTGGTTGTTTGGAGTCAGAAGTCAAATGAATGACAGGGGCGCAGTGCGCCTTTAATACCCAAAATCTTCCCGCGCTACAGTTCCTGCACTGATGTCATGCGCGGGTCACCTGACCTTCCTGCGCGCGGGCTTTCCTAGCCCAACGATGCAGAAGAAGGAGGGCCCTGCGCCATCTTGGGTCAGGGCCACCAACGACGCTCGCGATCTCGGGAGCCAGTTTGATACCGGTAAGGTGAGTCGCCACAAGGCAATGTTAAAAAAACAATGTAGAAATGTTAGTAGACAACATCCAAAGCAATCATCATGATTACATTAAGCATTAACGATGAAGCAAAAGTGGTTGAAGAGACATGTGAGCTGGAGAAGGGATACTGAAGGCCAGAAAGGAACGATGGGGTGAAGTCACGCAGGGCAACCTTATGTTAAACAAATGAAGTAAAGTCATGGAGGGGACTGAATACAAGCATGAGAACTTTAATTTTGTTGAAGGACAGCAGCCAATTCAGATCATAAAGGTCATGAACGTCACTTAAAACTAAGGCATAATAGTATGACAAGTTTACATAAACAGACTAGCAAAAGAAGTACCAACGCATTGCATGGAAGCTGCATTCACCACTGGAGTTTCAAAGCCCACTTGAAATTTGAGAGTGATTGTTAAATAGTTTTGATTTAAAATAATCTTAAGAAAAGCAAGTACTCCACACCCCTTTAAGGAGAAACCTGTGATTATTATTTTGCAATGGTGGGCTTGCATGACCCTACATTTCAGCAGGTCCTCCACCACATTTGAACAGACCTTCTTTCTTGCATAATTTTGTTTAATTTATGTTTTACTTGTGAATGCTGCTTATATGACGCTACGTGCCTGCGATGCTGCTGCAAGTAAATTTTTCATTGCACCTCTGCATGCATGTACTTGTGCATATGACAATAAACTCGACTTTGACACCTGGTTGCTCTGAAGGGGAGATGGCAGTGGAGGCTGGATGGTGGGAGAAAGGGAAATGGGGCTGAAGATGTGTTGTGGATGAATGAGCTCAAATGGATTAAATGATTCTCCCTTCCCCCCTCTCTCCTCTCTCTCCCCTCTCCTCTCTCTTCCCTCCTCTCTCATGTATCGTGTGATCAAACCAATGATGCCTGCCACAAATTTTTCTAAGTACAGAACTAATAATGAATGTTCACAGTACTATTTACACCAGGAGTCATTTGGCAAGTAATTAACAAGTTTGGAATTAACAACAACTTTGGAGCACTCCTCAAAGGCACAGCACAATGTTAAGTTCCAAAATTCTTGCACTAATTTATTCTTATATTAAGAGTACAGAAAGTATGTCAGCCTGGAGGAAAATAATAATGTGCTGTTCATGATGTGCTCTTTTAACCAGAAATAAATGTCTGGGCTGTAATCTCAGTTTATCTAAGTGTGAATCCAACTTGTGACTGTCTGTTGGGTTTATTTGGGGCATGAACTGTCTGCTTTTGTGATGTTACTTAAGAAGCATTAACAATTCTGGAAGAAAACATTTACTTCACCAGAATGACCTGTTTCTTCATTTTGGTGTTTGCAAAAATCTGTTACTTGTTATTAGATAATTTCTTAAACTAAACAAAATATATTCCCCAAAAAACCTAAAAAAATACTGAAAACATTTTGTGGGTCAGATTGCATCTGCATACAGAAGCTGAAGGGTTAAACACTTAACCAACACATTATCTATGGCTTATCTGATATGGGTTCAATAACACTATTCCACCAAAGCTCAACAGAAGCTGCAAAACAGCAGCTGACATGTGCAAAATCCCTGTGTGCATACAAAGTCTTTGATAAGGTTGAGGCCTGATTCAACAATAGTTAAAGGTGTCCATTATCATCCAGAAGTGGCTTTAGAATGGTTTTCTTAGTGTTTGCTCTCAGCCCATCCCACTATTCACTTGCTGGTACCTGAGGCCCCTCCCAATTGCCTATCCACTTGAAATGACCAGAAATGTTTCCCACAGAACTAACCATAACTGACAGGACAATAAATCTTTCAATGTATCTCCTTGCATTTTATGGATCACCAAGAGAGCTTATGTCAGACAACGGTCCTGAGTTTGTTGCACATAAATCTGAGTTCTTCCTGAAAAAGTGGGTCCACTGTATCTTTTTCCCCACTGTATCATCCTGCAACTAATGATGCAGCTGAGCAGACTGTACAAACCTCAAGAGGCCTGGACCTAACTGGGCTTGTGGTCCTGTCCTTCCTCCCAAAAGTTGGCCCAATTCTGACATCAGACCATGCCTCAGACGGTGACTAAAAGGACATCTTCCAAGTTGTTCTTAAAACATCAACATTGCTCTGTGGCCTTGCCTGGGCCTGATTTGCCCTCCCAGCATGTCCATCTGCAGTAATTAAGAGCTCATGGTAGGTTGACCAGGCCTTCCAGATGTTCTATCCCGGGACTTCAGGTTGCAAAAGTGCCTGGTGGACTTCTGGAGAGGTTGTTAAGCATAGGGCACCTTTGACCTGCACTGTACAAGCGTTCACATGTTCACTTTCTCGTGGATCACCTTCTACCTTCACAAGTTCCAACGTGGCCTGCGGATGTTCTCCCAGACCAAGACAGAGATGGAGAAGAGTTTGCTTCTGCTTGTGAGGTGGCAGCAGAACCTGACCCACGTTCTGAAGCTTGTCAGCATCGGTATCTGTTACTCCCAAATGATGATTTTTTTTTTCTCAGGAGCAACAAAAGGAAAAAGACTTGACCCCTCGGTTATTCGGCAGATCTGACTATATTTTGTTAGTGGGCAACAAGTACCTTAAGCACTCAGAATAATCTCCTGAACTTGTCCTTGCATTAAAGAGCCTACTTCAGCCCAAGAGTTAGTTTGCTCTTCGACATTGAGAGTTCTGTGTTGATGAGTAGGTATATTTGTGCAGCACTATCACAGGTACATGGCATCAGATATGCAATATTCACAAGAAAAACATAAATTAAACATATAATATACTCAATTTTTTTTACAAGAAAGGACTCAACTAGAAAAAAAAACAACATCCATTGTCGTGCAAAGTGGTCAAAGTAGTCATAATGTTGCTATACTGAGGTAGTGATTAGGGTTGTGCAGATTGGTTCAAGAAACGAATGGTTGAAGGGAAGTAGCTGTTCTTAAACTGGTGGTATGGGACTATAACCTATATACTAATGATAACAGAAGTTTAATGTCAGAGGAAGAAGTGCAAATAGTTTGTTTGTCCACCATGGACTGCCATAGCAGCAACGGGGAGTAAGGAGGTAAAAAAAAACGTGGCTACAGACTGTGAGCCAGTCCATGCCTCTGGCTCCTTCTCTGTATTATTATATCAAAGGTTATTACAGCTCCCACACCCTCCTGATAACGTGACCCCCCAACCCTGACCTTTGGCAGCAATTGCCTTTCTAAGCTAACAGCCTGATCCATTGTCCAAGCAACACTTTAGAGAGCCATGGAGTCATAGAGTCATACAGCGTGGAAACAGGCCTCATGGCCCAGCATTTCCACACCAGCCAGTGGGCACCCATCCATATTCATCCCATCTTCCAGTCCATTACTGCTGCACCATCCCTCCTACATCCTGATCTTATCTTCAACCACTCCCCAACATCAGCCCAACCTCACGGCACCCTCCAAGGATCAAGTGATTTCCTCCATAGGCTCAGTCGCTGCAGAGTCAGCAGTGGAAAGGCTGTGTGCACACACAATACATGCAAGGCCTTTTCTACCACAGGCTTCATACTCAGTACAATGATAAAAAAACTGAAAATGCTGGAAACACTCAGCAGGTCAGGCAGCATCTGTAGAAAGAGAAACAGAGGTAATGTTTCAGGTCTGAGACCCTACACCAGAATTGATGTTTCTGATGGAGAGTCTCAGTCTGAAACATTACCCCCCCCTCTCTTTCTCTCTCTCTCTCCCCCGCTCCCCCCAACAGATGCTGCCTGACCTGCTGAGTGTTTCCAGCATCTTCTGCTTTGATTACATATTCCCAGATTTCCAGCATCTGCATATTTTTAATGTTCCTACTTTATTGTACTTCCAGGCAGGCTTCACACAAAACTACTACGGGCACCCCAGACTCTGCATTTTAACCTGGCTTTTCAGGAGTCATAGAATCTCTTTGCACCATTCTGCTGTTTGGCGCTCATTGTTGTACTTATTGCTGTATTTATTATTACCATGTATACTGTTTACTCTGTGAGCTTCACGCGAGTAAGGAATTTCATTGCACCCTGGTGTATATGACAATAAACTAATCTGAATCTGAATTATAGAATCCATGACAATTATCGAACAAGAGCCTACTTTTGGAGGTAGAACATCAAAATCATACTTATATTTCTGATAAGATCCATTGTTACAATATGAGCAAGCTAGAGTGGACTTCTTTCTCAGCTTATTTTCTTTGTGGATTTTTTTCTTTAAGGTGATCTGTAGTGTAGCGGTTAGCATAATGCTTTACAGCGCCAGCGACCCGTGTGCAAAACCGGCCACTGTCCCCGTGTCTGCATGGGTTTCCTCTGGCTGCTCCGGTTTCCTCCCACATTCCAAAAAAGACGTATGGGTTAGGAAGTTGTGGGCATGCTATGTTGGCGCCGGAAGTGTGATGATACTTGCAGGCTGCCCCCAGAGCAGTCTACGCAAAAAAGATGCATTTCACTGTGTGTTTCAATGTACATGTGACTAATAAAGCTATCTTATAAGTGAATGCCTGCTCTGTACGATTGAATCAGGATGAGTGAATAACTCAACCCACTGGTTAAATGTTTTAATGAGCCTAAGTTCCATCATACAGTAAAGCCCAAACTAGTTTGAACTATTTCATATCAGTATTGCCTCTTTTGAGTCTTTTAGCAAAGGCAGATATTGGGTGCAGAACTGTTGTCAGCTGTAATGGGGGACACTGAAAGAAGTAACTGGTCATCGCAAGACAGAATCGTGGGAGCTTTCTTAACCTGCCCTCATTTGACCTCACTTGTTAACTACGCAATCAGAACCTCTGTAATACCAAGACACTGATAATATAGACAACTAAATAAATAATTTCAATACTAAATTCAAATCGCTATGTATTTGCCTGGAGTTTAAAATAACAACAGAAACTAAACATCCTGTAACATTATTTCATGGCAATCCTTCAGGATGTGAGAGAGCTTATTTACAAATTATCTTTTATCCTTTCGAAGTACCCTAGCCTCAAAAGTCAAGCATTGGCCAGATTAACTCTTTTGGGTTCAAGAATTCAGTTGTACTCCCTGACTTTGATTATTCTAAAGAGTAACGTATCTTAATATGTCCAGCAAGAGCTGGACAATAACCACCACAAGCACGTCTGTTTGCAATTTAATTCTTGTGTTTCCTGACATGGGTTACTTTACATTTGTTTACAATGGCAACTGTAATAATGTAACTTTACATCAGACATTTCACAATCTCAGTGTGGCCCACACAGTCTTCACCTATTAAATTATGTTCATTGAAGTCATGGCTCAATTAGCAGATCTCTCACTACTGATTCAGAGGGTGGAGGATGGACCACAGAAACTGAGCCAATCATTTGTGTAACACTGAAGGAAGTCCTTCACAGTTGGAGGTGAGGCTTTAAACCAAGGCTTCATGAGGAACATACAGTATAAAAACCTCAATGGCACCGTTTTGAAGAGCAGACACAATTCTCCACCATGTCCTGGCAACTATTTATTTATCAATCATCACCTAAAATGGTTTCCCTGGTCATTTCTCATTGGTCTTCATGCAAACTTGCAACAATTTGACTGTCACGTTTCTAATGTAACAAAAGTACAATTGACTGTGGAACCCTCAATTAGTTTATAAGACAAGGTGATATATAAATGCAAGTCTTTCACTCTTCAATGTAATATCGTAACAAGGAGAACACGACAACTTCAAGTTCCTCATCATTTCCCTTCTCACCTTCACCATCCTGACCTGGCCTTGTTCCATTTACTAATCTAACATGGATCTACTCTGTATCCCCTTTGCTCTCCACCAGAGACAGAGCCCCCATTTCTCCCATCAGACGTTCTTCAAAACCTTTCCGTATCTCCCAGTTTCCCTACAACAGAGGAGGCCAATTGGCCCAGTGAGTCTATGCTGGCTCACTGAGCAATCCCATTTCCCCCACTCATTTTGCCCTGTAACCTATTCTCTCTACATTCCCATCAATTCTCCCCAAATTCTCAAACACAGCTGCACATTCACGGCAATTTGGAGTTTTCAATTAACTTACCAAACAGCGTAGCTGTGGGAGCGCCCCGAGGAAACTCACACATCACAGGGAGAATGTGCAAACCCCACACAGACAGCGTCAGAAGTCAGGATTGAATCTGTCACCCCATCAAACTCCACCACTGCATTCCATTGTAGATTGCCAGTTAGTTGCTGTTTAACATGCTGAGTATTGGATTGGGCTGCCTTTTGGTGTTTTCAGGTCTTGTTACAGTGGGTGACATCAGCAGTGCACAGTCAGACAGAAGGGAGGATTTTGGATCCTCTCTTCAAAGCTTCAGTCAAACCCTGAATGACCCAGAACCAGCATTGGTTCCCATTGGTGCAGCATGAGGGAATAAAGAGAAGGTATCTGGAGCAGAACATCCTGCGAGAAGAAAGTCAGAGAGAGTGGGAGGGTGCATGTGTGTGTGTGTGTGAGAGAGAGAGAGAGAGAGAGAGAGAGAGAGAGAGAGAGAGAGAGAGAGAGAGAGACGAAGAAAGAGGGAGGGCAAGAGAGAGAGAGATGAAAGAGGGAGAGAGAGAAAAAGAGGCTGTGAGAGAGGGAGGGAGGGAGAGAGACAGAGGAAGAGTGGGAGGGATAGAGGGAGAGAGGGGAAGGGGAGAGGGAAAGAGAGAGAGAGAGAGAGAGAGAGAGAGAGAGAGAGAGAGAGAGAGAGAGAGAGAGAGAGAGAGAGAGAGAGAGAGAGAGAGGGAGAGCGACCTTCAGCAGGAGTCCCTACTACAGATCTTTAGTCAGCATTTCTCCCATAGGTATCTCACATGCTCAGCTTTGCCAAGTTAAGGCAGCTTGAAGAGTGGAGCCTAAAAATGCCAGTGCTGATGCCCAGTGGCACTGTATACTGATCTTGTAACGTCCCAGCTCTGTATGTGGGAGGTCAGTAGGTGCGTACACATTCACCCCTTTGCCAAGGTGATATCCAGTACACATTCCATCAGCACCATGCATGTATGTCAGTCCCCAGTATTGATGCATTGGGAGACTGCATTTGATAAAAAAAAACGTGCTACAGAACCAAATTTCTCCACAAAGGCCTTTCACCTATTTTCCAAGTTGCCCTGCAGCTTGAGTCTGACCCCACCCCCTAAACCAGGAGTATTATGTTACACTGAAGGCAAATTGTTGTTTCAACGATATGTATTACATTCCTGTCTGAGAGAGTGCAAGTTAGACTTGAGTTTAATTTATATAGCGTGAAAAAGAAAATCACTTTAATTGATTGAGTTAGCTGCCCAGATCAGTATCGGCAAAATAACATCTGTCAGAGCAGGGCTCAGTTTTTTATTGTCAGTGAGCATGCTGAGCTATGGATTTAAACCAAATCACGGTTTCATGTCATTCAATAATCCCTTTCTTAATGGCCTGTACAACCTCCTGCAGAAATAATTGTTGGACTACACGATGAAGTAACAACCTGTTGTGGGAAGGGAAATGGATTACCAAAAAGTTTCTAGGAATATGTTCTGGAGAAGGGCTGGAGAAGTTGAGGTTGTTCTCCTTCAAGTAAAGAAGGTTGAGAAGAGGGAGGAGAGTGGTGTTCAAAATAATGAAGGGCCCAAACACAGTACATGGCGAGAAAGTTTCTGCTTGTTAAAGGGTCAAGGAGCAGAGGACACAGAATTTATGGTGAAAGCACCAACAGAGACATAAGGAAAAATACTTTACACAGCAAGTGGCAAACATCTGGAATGCATTGTCTGACCATTTAATCATGACTTTGAAAAGGATATTTGACCAGTACTTGAAATAAAAAAATAAAGAGAAAAGAGTGAGACTACTTGCATTGTAGAGAGCAGCATGGTCTCAACATGCTAAATGGCCTCTTTCATTGCTGCTCACTTATTAATCTACTTCATACTATAAAGCATCAAATGGTACAACGGGCTCAGGTAAGAAAACAATGCAACAGGTTTACTGATGTAACATATATATTGGGTACCACAAGAAATTCTGCAGATGCTGGACTCTGGAGCAATACACAAAGGTGTCTAAAGAACAATAAGTCCCACATGGTATGACCTTTGATACATTATTGTACCAGTCTCTACCTTTAGGTGGGTGTTGTTCACCAACAGTGAAGAAAGGGTGACGGGAAGCTCTACTGTCCTGATGCAGGGTTTCGATCCGATACGTCAACAATTCCTTTCCCCCCCACAGATGCTGCTCGACCTGCTGAGTTGCTCCAGCAGATTGTTTATTGTTCCAGATTCCAGTGTCTGCAGTCACTCGTGTCTTGATCGTGTTTACGAAATAGCAAACTGGGAAGACTAGGGACACCACGTTTGAGGCCGTGAGTAGAGTTCATTTCAGTGAATGGGGTACATGATGGGAAAAAGCAGACCTTTCAACCTGATGAACATCTTCTGAGGGTGAAGATGCAGACACAGCCTGGTATCTAAAGGCCAGTTTAGCTTTCAGAGAACTTCTGATGCAATAACAAAAACAGAAAATGCCGGAAGAACTCCACATGGTATGACCTTTGATACAAGCAGCATCTGTGGAAAGAGAAACCAGTCAATGTTTCACGTCAGGTCAGAACTGGGGTAAGAGTGGTGGGTTTACAGTTTTCAAAGCAGAGCTGGGGGGGAGGAGTGTGGTGTAGGACAAAAGACTATAAGGAGGTAGGTTAAGATAGGTCAGGTAAGAAGGAGCACGAGCACCGATCATTAGCAAAGCATGTTAAAGAAACAGGGTGAGAAAGGGACATAAACATGATGATGGGAAACAATGAGAGAGCAGTTTACCAGAAGATGGAAAATTTATTGTTTGTTGCAAAGTGCCCAGGTGGAAGATGAGACGTTCTGGATGAGATTGGGCCTCACTGTGGCAGTGGAGGAGGTGGCAGACAGGTCAGAATGGGAGTGGGATTGAGAATTAAAGCGACATGCAACAGGAAGCTCAGGATCACCCCTTCAGTTCGAGTGTAAGTGGTCTGCAAAGCAATTACCCAATCTGTGTTTGGTTTCTGCAGTTAAAGGAGGCCACAATGCGGACACTGACCGTGACAGACGAGATTGGAAGAAGTGCGAGTGAATCGCTGCTTCACCCGGAATGGCAGGCACGGTAGTGTAGTGGTTAGCGTAACGCTATTACAGCGCCAGCGACCCAGGTTCAAATCCGGCTGCAGTCTGTAAGGAGTTTGTACGTTCTCCCCGTGTCTGCGTGGGTTTCCTCTGGGTGCTCCGGTTTCCTCCCACATTCCAAAAAAGACATACGGGTTAGGAAGTTGTGGGCATGCTATGTTGGCGCCGGAAGTGTGGCGACACTTGCGGGCTGCTCCCAGAACATTCTACGCAAAAAGATGCATTTTACTGTGTGTTTCGATGTACATGTGACTAATAAAGATATCTGATCTTAATGATGGTTTGGGTCCCTGGATGGTGGGAAGGGAAGAGGTGAATGGATGGGTGTTACATCTCCTCCGGTTGCATGGGAAGGTGCTATGGGACGATGGGTGGGGATGGAAGAGCAGGTCCCTGCAAACTACAGGGGAGGAGAGGGGAAGATGTGACTGCTGGTGGGATCATATTGGAGCTGGTGCAAATTGCAACAGATAATGCGTTGAATGTGAAGGCTTGGGGGTAGAAGGTGAGTAACAGGGGAACCCTCTCTTTGTTCTGTCCTGGGCAGAGGGGCTGAGAAAAGGGGGGGAATGCAGTAGAGAGCTCCCTCCACTATGGCGGGGGGGGGGGGGGTGGGTAAGCCATGTTTCAGGAAAAAGGAGAACATTTCAGAGGCACCAGAATGGAAGGGCTCACCATTGGAACAAATACAAAGGAGATAAAGGACTTGGGAGAAAGGACTGGGGTCTGACTAATCCCAGTCAGTCCTTGTCTATTTGAATGCTGGCAGATCCTGTCCCTCAGAATCCCCTCAAGTAACTTGCCCACCACTCATGTCGGGCTCACTTGCCTGCCGTCCCCCAGCTTGTCCTTGCTGCCCTCAACAGTACAACACTGCTGAGGACTGATCGCTCAGAGTCAGAGAGGGGGCAGCTCAGAGGGGATGGTGAAAATATGGCAGGGGCTGGAGCTTGGGGGAGATACTGGATCAGGGGGAAATGAGATAGCTCACAAGGGGTATTGGAAGTCAA
This sequence comes from Pristis pectinata, assembly GCF_009764475.1. NCBI lineage: Eukaryota > Metazoa > Chordata > Chondrichthyes > Rhinopristiformes > Pristidae > Pristis > Pristis pectinata. The sequence goes on along the minus strand of NC_067409.1, from coordinate 81,065,701 downwards.
GGGTTAGGTAAGTTTGTGGTCTTTTATGTCAGAAAGAAATGAAAATAGTCGCTTGATACAGCAAAATGTGGAGGAGAGTAAAGTGGAGCTGTGGGCCACAACAACTTTGAGACAGAGTAAGTCAGTACTGTTGAAGAAAGAAGTTAAGAGATGCATGGCATTGAGTGTGGATCTCAGGAGATGGTTAGTAGTCCAGAAGGTTAAAATAGCAAATTGAATAAAAAATTGACTTGGTGATGGGAATCAGAGAGTGATAGTGGAGGGTGCTTTTCAGATTGGAGACCATTAATCAGTGGGATCGAAGCAGGGTCCTATAAATAACATGATCAGTAAGTATGCAGATGACACTGACATTGGTGGTATAGTGGACAGTGAAGAGGTTGTCTAAGGTTGCAACACGATTTCGATACACCTGGGAAAGTGGGCAAGGGCATGGCTGATGGAATTTACTCGGACAAGTGTAAAGTGAGGCACTCTGGGAAGTTAAACAGGGCCAGGACACAAATAGGGAATAGCAAGGCTCTGGGGAGTGTTATTGAACAACAAGACCCTGGGGTACAAGTACATAGTTCCCTGAACGTGGCGACACGGAGACAGTGCGCTGAAGAAGGCATGTAGCATGCTTGCTTTCATTAGCTGAGGCATTGAGTACTGGAGTTTACATTATGTTACAGTTGTACAAATCATTGGTTAGGCCGCAGTTGGAATATTGTGTGCAGTTCTTTTCGGCATGCTGTAGGAAGGATGTGATTAAGCTGAACTTCACAGGAGAAATTGGACTGCGTGGGATTGTTTTCCCTGGGGTGAAGGAGGTGGTGTGGTGACCTTATGGAGGTTTATAAAATTATGAGAGGCATAGATAGAAAAGATGGTCACACTCTTTCCCACGGTAGGTGCATTTAAAATTAGAGGACATAGGTTTAAGGTGAGAGGATAAAGATTTAAAGGGGATCTGAGAGGCAAGTTTTTCTACATAGAGGATGGTGGGTATGTGGAATGAGCTGCTAAAGGAGGTGGAAGAGGCAGATTCAATTACAAGTAAAAGACATTTGGACAGGAACATGGAAAGAAAAGGCTTAGAGGGATATGGGCCAAATGCAAGCGAATGGGATTGGCATGGATGGGCATCTTGGTTGGCAAGGACGAGTTGGGCTGAGGGGCCTGTTTCTATGATGTATAACTATGAACAGTGCATTGAGGACCAATGGATGGTGGATCTACCTCTGATCCTGGAGGGTCTGAATTGTGGAGGGTGAAATCGGTGTTGAAATGGGATGAGTTGGAGCCTGCGATATTCGCTGAGGCAAGTTGTGGTCAGAATCAAAGACAAGAAGGGAAGCAGGAAACACTGAGAATGAACAGTATGAAAAGGATGGATAGAAATCCCATCAGAGAAAGGAGAACTTCTTTAAGGTAAACATACCTGGAAGAGAAGTTTCAGTGAATTCAACAGTAATGGAGAACAAATAAAACTGTTGATGCTGGAACCTGAAACAAGAACAGAAATGCTGGAAGAACTCAACCAGTCAAACAGCATCTGTGGAAAGAGAAACCAGTTAACCTTTCAGGTCAGATGCAAAAAGCACTTTATTTATTTATTTAAAAAGTTATAAATATCTTGTAAATTGATGCAAGTATACCAATCCCAGCAAAAACTTTGTTGTATGGCACTTGAAGTCCGGCATGTAATTGTTATCAGCTTTCCAGATAGAATGGCTGAGGCTGCTAAGGGTGGTGCCAGGGGAACCACTGAGCCAACATTTGATTAACTGGCACTTGTGAAGTCTGGCTGGGTTACAGAGAAATCCTGTAAATGGAAAGGACAGAAAATCCAGAATTCTTCAGCTCTGAGTAGAATCATATAGAGTGGAAGAGGCCTTTTGGCCCATCGGGTCTGTACAGACCATTGTGCCCATTTACACCAATTCTACATTTATCTCATTTTATACCCCCTGCATTCCTGTCAAGTCCCTCCAGATTCTACCAACCACCTGCACTGGGGGCACATAGGCAGCGGCTCTCCCCGCTATGACACTGTGCTGCCCCTAAGTAGGGAAGATCAAGGTGAGATGTTCAAGATCACAAGAATCTTTATAGAATAATAGGGGATCTACTGTTCTAACTTGCAGCAGCAGAGGACACAAATGAAAATAACCACAAAAAAGGCAGGTGAGAGATGAGGGAATTTTATTTTTGTGCACTGGGTAAAATGCACGGTCTAAAAGAATGCTGAAAGCACTTACTGAAAAGAATGGGAAATGTATTCAGAGAAGAAAATTTTTCAGGGTTACAAAATAGGGGCAGGGATTTGGGACAATGAGCTATTTGCCACATAGGCTGGAACGAAAAAGAAACCACTGGAAGTGCTCAGCAGGTCAAGCAACTAGAATGGGTTTCCGCCGTGTTGAATCATAGACTCACAGAGTCAGACAGCATGGAAACAGGCCCTTCGTTCAATGAGTCTAACCAAGAGATTCCAACTCTGGTTGAACGTACTCCTGGAAGTTTTGTTCCACAGGCATAGTCTAGTCAAGTCAAGGTAATTCAAGTCAAGTCGAGTTCCTTGTCAAATGCACAAGTATGGTGAGGTACAGGGACAATGAAAAACTTGCCTGCAGAAGCATCACAGGCACAAGGAACAGACAACAAAAAAAGAATTACACACACATCATTGGACCTGCTGCTCCAGTACAGTACAGCACAGGAACAGGCTCTTCAGCCCACAATGTCCGTGCTGACCATGATGCCATTCAAACTAGTCCCATCTGCCTGCACATGGTCTACATCTCTCCATTCTCCACCTGTTCATGGTACATTTTGATCCACCTGCCACTGTCCTGTGTGGGTACTCCCACCATTTGTTTCCCCAACATGCTCATGGTGCACTGCCTCTCACACCAACTGCAAACCAAGTAGACTCTTCATTGCTAAGTGGAGTGAGTTTCAACAATTACACCATCTATTTTCCTCTTGCCCTTATACCTCATAGCTATTAGATAGAAGTGTTCAAAGAAGAAAAGAAATACTGTCATGACTCTTCCACATTGTTCATAACAGGGCTCTGGAGATTAATCTTCAGTTCCTGGAAGCTGGAGGTCAGTCCTGGAAATTGGCAACTCTACAAATTTTGTTGGAGATGTGTTAATGAAGGTGAATTGGAAATATATCACTGATGTTGCCAGGACGCAGGGCTCAAACTGAATAAGCACAATCTAATTATCAAGAGTACTGTGTCTCATTCTTAACACCTAGATGCAGGGCACAGCTCATTTCTAGTATTATAAGCAAGCTGTTCACCCAAATGAACTGGCCGGCTTGAACATATTCTGGTTAAAGGTCAGCTGAGTGTTATAGAAACAGTTGAGTTCGTTTGGAGGTACATGGAAAAATAAAGTTATTATATAACATTGACAAAGATGTCTATCTGCTCTCTGGGGATTTCCATTTGTAATTATGCTAACTGAAGAATGATTTTTCACAGTTATTTCTGCCAGACTTTGTGTGATAGCCAAACTTTAAAAATTTTGTAAAGTTCAAAAATGTGAAGAGGCCCAGCAATCCTTTGTCTTGCTGTCCAGAATCTTCACATCTACACGTGAGAGTGCAGGTAGACAGTGGGATTCAGAAGATCAGCCCCACTTTGTTTAAGAGCTTCTTTAAAAAAGCGTATAAGCTGTGCAAATAAAACATTTTAAAAAGAGGAAAATATAGTAAATAAGTGGTTATCTAAATATTGCAATAAAGCACAATTTGCAAGGAAGTCAATTCTGTCAGGGAAATCTTTTAAAGTTTGGTTGATTTTGACTGAATGATTCGGCACATCAACATAACGGCCGGAGCTTGTGTTTCGTGCAAGCCCCTTTCCACTACATCTATTGCCCAGCAACAGATTCTTCTATACCTTACTTCCTCTTGTACTTATCTTTCTTCTTCAAGTGCATCCACACTGTTCATTTGATCTATGCCATGCTGGAGCAAGAACCACATTATAATCACTCTTTGGCAAATAAAAAAAATCTGTCCTCTCAATGACCTGAAGCAGTGGGCGGCCGGGAGAGGCGCAGAGGTGACCCTGAGCGCAACTGGGCAACGAGGTGCGGACGTGAACGGGTGATGGCCGAGCGAACCGCGTAGGGTGAACTAGGACCCGAAGCGAACCTGAAAGAGATACCCCAAGGCGCTGATCAAGCGGACCTGAAAGGGTGAGGGCCGAGCGGACCGTGTAGGGACAACTGGGAGCAGGGATGGACACAGTGAAGGGGCAACTAACCAAGGAGTGCGCAACGGTAATCGCCTGCAGGGTGAAGCAAGAAGACCGTGGTGATTGGGGGTGGAACGGGCGAAGTGAAGAGATGCAACGTGACGATCCAGCGGACAGGTAGGGGAGAGCCTGAACAGGCGGTCAAGGCGAAGCGAGAGCGAACCATGCAGGGCACAGAGGTAGTCGACGGCAGGGAGAAGCGCCGAAGTGGCAGGATGACCCGGAGTGCCTCTGGCAAACTGGGTGCGGACCTGAAGGAAATACGCCGGGGTGCCGCTAGAGCGGACCTAAAAGGGTGATGGTAGGGTGGAATTCAAGCGGACCTGAAAGTGTGAAGGTCGAGCGGACTGGAAAGGATGAACCAGGAGCAGGGATGGACACAGTGAAGGGGCAACGAACCAAGGAATGCGCAATAGTAATCGCCTGCAGGGCGAAGCAAAGAGAGCGGGGTGATTGGTAGTGGGCCGGGCAAAGTGAAGGGTGGCAACGTGACGAGCCTGTGCCCCAGGTAGGAGGAAGCAGAAACAGGTTGTTGAAGGTGGAGCCAAGTGAGAGCGAACCACGTTGGGCACAGAAGTAGCGGACGGCAGGGAGAAGAGCAGAGGCAGGCCTGAAAGGGCGATGGCAGGGTGGTGCTCAGGCGGACCTGAAAGGGATACAGCAATGTGGCTAAAAGCGGACGTGAAAGGGTGATGGCAGGGTGGTGCTCAGGCGGACCTGAAAGGGATACACCGTGGAGCTAAAGCGGACGTGAAAGGGTGATGGCAGAGCGGAACTGAAAGGGGATGACCCAGCGGAGCGCGTAGGGTCAACCAACAGCAAGGGCGGGGGGGGGGGGTGGGATTGGGGGGCAGAGTGAAGGAGCAACTAAGCAAGTAATCAGCCGTCGGGAGTGCAGGGTGATTAGAAATGGACCGGGAAAAAGATAAAAAAGCAAGAAAAGGGTTCGGCACAAGATCGCGGCCTGAAGGGCCTGTCCCTCTGCTTACTGTTCTATGTCCTATGCACTTCTTAAAGGGATCTCATCCAGCGAGCCCCATGATCTTAAACGCTCCAACCAGATCACCCCTTCGCTTTCTCTTGTCAAGGGTAAAGGGGCCAATTCTTCTCACTTTCTCCTGATGATTTTAACCACTAAGTCCTAGTCTGATCCTTGTGTCTCTATTTTACTCCTTCTCCAATAATTCTGTATACTTTCTGTATTGTGGAGACTATAATTAGAGAGACATTGTAGCTTGCAACAACAATTAGCAATAAATGTCAGTTCAGTAGCCACTTACATCGAAGAACTATATGCTGAAGATTCATGCCACGGTTCTCATCCAAGCAAGTGTTAATTGTAGTTGGATGGTTTGTCGAAAGAGGAGGGGACGTCAAATGAGGTAGAATGCTTCATCCACTCTGCAGGAATGAGGAATAAGAAAGAACCTAAGCAAGTCCCAACAGACGACATCGAACCAAACAAGTTTACACGTCTGCCAGCATTTTACAAGAACAACTCAAATCTAATCCCACTGCACAACACACACAAATTATCCAAACAAATCCATTGTTGGAAGCACACTGATGAGGTTTGTCATATTAAGGTGCAAATTAATATTTTTAGTCATTAGCAAGGTGATAGACTCATGAGACTATCACTAAAGGCAAGGTTACAAACTGAAAATGGCTGGTTTGCAGCTCATATGCAAAAAGGTAAAACGTAAAGCATTTTAAGGTTGAGTGGCTTGAACCCGGTTGGCAAGTGGAAAGACAGGCATTTCATCCATTCACAAATAGTTGATAGGTTTGTTGACAAATCTCAAGATGACAACTGGTTGTGAAGTTTTCCAACTTGCAGTGAACAGCCCAAGTGTGAAAATTAATCAAACATTTACCACAATCTAATCTGGCCAAATTATTTCAGAAGTCGTCATCATGGATTGCTGCAGTTAAACAATGCAAATGCTAACAAGTATTTTTGTCAACATTTTTAATACAATATCGTGTTATCAATTTTTCAAAAGTTATTGTTAACTGTTATTCTTTGCTAATGAACTAATCACCCCTTATCAGCATAATCAACAAATCTGTTTTGCCAAACTTCCCAGTTTATCACTCTTGACAACGATTCAAAGGTGTATTGTGTACAGATGATACGAAGATTGGTGGTGTTGTGGACAGCGTAGAAGAATGCCAAAGGATACAGCAGGATATAGATCAGTTGCAGATATGGGCGGAGAAATGGTAGATGGACTTTAACCCAGCCAACTGTGAAGTGTTGCATCTTGGGAGATCAAATGTAAGGAGACAGTACACTGTTAGTGGCAAGGTCCTTAACAGTGTTGATGAGCAGAGGGATCTTGGGGTTCAAGTTCAAAGCTCCCTGAAGGTGGCTACACAGGTTGATAGGGTGGTAAAGAAGGCATATAGCATGCTTGCCTTCATTAGTCAAGGCATTGAGTTCAACGGTCAGGAAATTATGTTGCAGATTTATACAACTCTGGTTAGGCCGCATCTGGAGTATTACGTTCCGTTCTGGTCGCCCCGTTATAGGAAGGATATCGAGGCTTTGGAGAGGGTGCGGGAGAGGTTTACCAGGATGCTGCCTGGATTAATGGGCCTGTGCTTTGAGGAGAGGTTGGACAAACTTGGGTTGTTTTCTCTGGAGTGGTGGAGGCTGAGGGGAGATCTGATAGAGGTTTATAAGATTATGAGAGGCATAGGTAGACAGCCAGTATCTTTTCCCCAGGGTTGAAATGTCTAATACCAGAGGGCATGCATTTAAGGTGACAGGGGGTAAATTCAAAGGAGATGTGTGGAGCAAGTTTTTTACACAGAGAGTGGTGGGTGCCTGGAATGCGCTGCCTGGGGTGGTGGTGGAGGCAAGTTGATAGGGGCACTCAAGAAGCTCTTAGATAGGCACATGAATGTGCAGGAAATGGTAGGGTATGGACATTGTGCAGGCAGAAGGGATTAGTTTAGTTGGGCATTTGATTACCAATTTAGTTCGGTACAACATTGTGGGCCGAAGGGCCTGTTCCTGTTCTGTACTGTTCCATGTTCAAAGGTGTGCCGGTTACTTCACTGGTCATCTGAGCACTCCCCATGCTCCCAATGCATGGTTGTGATCTTATAGTATTTCACTAGTGCTCTCTATAAAGCAATGCTGCAAACAGCACAGGGACAAACACAACATGCAAAGAAGACAATTACATCTGAGGAGGCTTTTGAAGACGGGTTGATTGTGAAGAAACGATTGTATGACTTGGCATGATATTGTATATGATATCAGCATGATAGCCCAGATTTTCCTGAGAAAGTGCCATGTGGAACTGACATCATTTCACACACCCCACTCCCACAGCAGAGTCATTGTGTTGTGCAGCACAGAAACAGGCCTTTCGACCCAACTTGCCCTGGTGTCAGGAGGTCCAGTATACCCACATGACTGGGAAGGCCCAGGACTTCATGAAGAGTTTTCACTCAAGTTTGCCAACTACACGCTGCCAAGTTTCCTGCAGTTCTCCAGCATTTATGCTCAGGAATCTGCTGGCTGAATTGTCAGGTTATACAGGGTTAACCTGGTATAGGAATAGCTTCTCCATTCATTTCACTGGAGAGGAGTAGCTGCAAGAGACCTGGGTAAATATGTTACATTTTATTCATTATGTCGATAAATTTGATTGTTTTTAACCTATTTTTGTTTTGATTATTTTAAATGTTAGGAAGTTTAATGTGATTAATACTTTGATGATGTTTTTTTATAATTTTTGCCAGCTGGAAAAGCAGGATGAGATTTGTTGGGCTGTATAGCTGGAAACATCCTGAGTTTACTCACAGAAGGCCTTGCAAGACCACGGCAATAAGCTTCAGTGTGGCTCTTGCAAGTAGATTCGTTAGGAGGTCTCCACAAGTTGTGTGTGCAAGCTCAGCAGGCCGATGTCAGGAAATTCTGGCAAACATTTCAAACCAGCAGGGTCTGAGTCCCCTGCTACTGCCCTTGCCTTTTCCCTACTCTGATGGCAGACTAATTGGTCTGTAGTTCTCCGTTTCCTTTCTCCCTTGTCTCTCCCTTCTTCCGTCTGCCATCCTAACCTGGAAATGTATGACTTTCCTTTATTGTCACGAGCTCTGAATGCTGGTTCTTCTTACCACTATTATGGGAATAACTTCACCAGAAGAACTATAGCCATTGAGAAAGATGGCTCACCACCACCTCCTCAAAGAGCATGTTAAATGCTGGACTTGCCAAGGTCCCATAATATGAATAAAAAGAAACAATTCACAGCAAAGATGTCCCATCAGTAAATTATTGATTGATTTCCAATAGTTCTGGGAATAGGTTTAACTAATCTCACTTACAACCAGCAAACACAGTGGGACATTGAGCCACATTACATGAAAGCTCATACATATCACCGTACTAACTTACCTGAGATAAAGCAATGGGAGTTTGCCTACCCCTGGCCGACGCTAACCTTTAAAGAGAAGCGTCGTTATTATTCCCCACAGTTTTAAGAGATCATTTCCCCCGTCAGCTCCACTGTGGCAGCAATCTGTGAAGAAAAATACATTGAGGAGTGCTCCATCAAGCCCAAAAAGGAACCCCCAAAAAGCCCCGTGTCTGTTTCATGCCAGGTGACTGTTGCTTATCATGTTCTCAGGCTCCCAAACCACCTTCTGCATCCCTCCCTCCAATCCCGACTTCACTCCCTCCAGTTTTGGGCACAAAAGCAGTGCAGGAATCAGACTGTTCTTCCTCCGGGCCCTCCCTCATCATGGGGTTGATTTCTCACTGCAATCATCCCACCTCTCATGAACAATGAGCGAAAATCACTATATATTCTATACTGAGGAATGTAGTTATCAGGAGAAATTGGATAGGCCGGGCTTATTTTCCCTTGAGCAAAGGTGGCTGAGGGGTGACCTGATAGAAGTGTATAAGATAATAAGAGGCATAGATAGGCTAGTTAGTCAAAATCTTTCTTCCATTGTGGGAAGGATGTGGAGGCTTTGGAGAGGGTGCACAAGAGGTTTACTAGCAAGCTGCCTGGACTAGAGGGCAGGTGTTATGGGGAGAGGTTGGACAGGCTTGGGTTGTTTTCCTTGGAGCGGCAGAGGTTGAGGGGAGATCTGATAGAAATTTATAAGACTACGAGAGGCATAGGTAGAGTAGACAGCCAGTATCTTTCTCCCAGGGTCGAAATGTCTAATACAAGAGGGCATGAATGTTAGATGAGGGGGGGGGGGTAAGTTCAAGGAGATGTGTGGGGCAAGTTTTTTACACAGAGTCTGGTGGGTGCCTGGAATGCGTTGCCAGGGCTGGTGGTGGAGGCAAATACCATAGAGGTGTTTAATAGGAATGTCAATGTGCAGAGAATGGAGGGATATGGCTGTGTAGGCTGAAGGGATTAGTTTAGTTCTGCTTTTAATTAATAGTTTAATTAGCTCAGCACAACATTGTGTTCCTGTGCTGTACTGTTCTATGTTCCATGTTGATAGGGATATCAAAAATAAGAGGGTACAGGTTTAGAGGAGAGGAAAGGATTTCAAAGGGAATCTGAGGGGTAAGTTTCTCACACAGAGAGAGGTTGATATCTAGAACATGCTGCCAAAGGAGGTGGTGGAATTAAATACAATGATTATATTTAAGAGGCATTTAGACAGACATTTAAGCAGGCCAGGCATATAAGGATATGGTCTTAGTGCAGGCATGTGGGATCTGTATAGATGGGCAAATAGGTCAGTGTGGATGTGCTTGGCCAAAGGGCCCATTTCTGTGCTGTACAATTCTAGGACCCCACATCTCTCTGGCTCCAGACTCACCAGCAGACGTATTCAACGTTCATCTAAAGTACATGCTTCTTTTTAATCTCTTACAAACTTGATACACTTTGGGATACAACTTCCTGAGCAAAGTTGTCTTTTCTTTCCTCAGCTTGTGGGTCTCATCATTAGTCTGTCCAAGTACAGTATTCACGCATTTATAAATAATGTGGCAGTCAGTATATCTTCTCTTTCTATCTTCTCCATGTGTAATTAAAAGGACTGAACTTACATTTATATATACTGGCATTTATCACCCCAGGCTGTCCTGTAGCTCTTCACAAACAATTAAATAATTTTGAAATTTAATTATTGCTGTAATGTGGGAAACACAGCAGTTATCAATTTAAGCACAGCAAGGTCCCATGGACAGCAATGTGCTAATGACCAATTAATGTGCTTTGGTGATTGGATGAGAGCTAAATATTGGCCAAGACACTGGGGAGAAGTCCCTTGCTCTTCTTCGAAAGTGCACTGTGGGACACATTACACCCACCTGTGAGGGCAGATGGGGTCTCAGTTTAAAATCTCATTTACAAAATATAATTATCTGCACTGGCAGTATTCCAACAGATATTACAGGTGCAAGGGTAAATTAGAGAGCGCACACTCTGAGTTCCTGGTGCTGGTCAGTTTCTTGTTTGGACTAACAACTCTCTGAGTGAAGGATATATGGGCTCTCTGTCCATTCACACTATCCAGACTACTGATCATCAGAAATGTACCATCTGTCTCTCCACCAATCAGAGAAACACAAAGGATGGGAAGAAAATAAGAATGATAAAATGTCTGAGTCACATTGTTTGCTACTTGCTACTTTGCCTTGTTTGTTGAAACACTTTTTAAAATGATAATTAAACCTGTCATTTATGATTTATCTCAAACTAAATGAAATCATAGTCCTTTCAAGGAGTTTTTTTTTCATAAACATTCCTTTTTCTCAGCTCTCATCAACCTCTCATTTATTATTCATCTGTGACTGGTCATACATTTACCAAAATTTTTCCCATTTCTCTCTACCTTAATGTGATTCTATAGGTTTGCTGTGGGAGCCGGGGTCCAGGGGGGCATGTGTGTTTGCCACTCAGTCTAATTTCACTGGATTCACCAGCAAGTATTGCTATCTTGCTATGTAACATGTTAAAAATAAGTGAAATAGAAGTGCATTTGGGTATTACTAAAGGTAACATCCAGTTGTCCAGAAAATCTGCAAGTACAGCACCACCAAAGTTCTGAGGGTGCCAGATGATCACAATTTTAGTGTCAACTGAGGTGATCAGTGGAACATAAGAAGCAGATTAGGCCATTCAGCCTCTTAAGCCTTGTTTACCATTGAATTGAACCATGGTTGATTTGTAGCTTTAACTCTGTTTAAACTGTTTGTTTTGATGACACAATATCTTTATCTCATAAAAACACACCCATCTCAGTTTTGAAAGTGGAGAGTCTCAGCATCGTTTTGAGGGAGAGTTTCAGATATGTGTGAAGATACCTATACTACCTCAATGCACTCTGTACTAACTCAATGTAACTGCACCGTGTAATGAATTGACCTGTACAATCGGAATGCAAAACACTTTTTTCACTGTATCTCGGTACAAGTGACAATAATAAACCAATACTAATACCAATACCAAGAAGTGCTTCCATTCATCACTCAGGAACAGAGCAGCTCTAACTTAGTTCTGGCCCTTATTCTGTATTGCATATTCTGAAAGTGACTTACTTCCATTTAACAATCAGGAAATGTTGATACAAAATATTTCCCAGGGTGGAGAGAATCCATGAATCATAGAATATTAGAGTCATTAAATCATAGAAAATGAAGAACGCAAGAGAACATTTTGGCCCATTGAGTCCATGCCTGTTGAATGCAGAGCTACATAGCCTCTGAGAAGCAGAGTTTCTTGACGTTCTAGTGCATGATTCACAAAGGGCTGGGATGCAAGTACAGCAAGTAAATAGAAAACTAACAGAATGTTATTGTTTATCACTGGGAGGATTGAATACAAATGTAAGGAAACTGTGCTTCAGTTATATATGGGATTGTTGAGACCACATTTGGAATACTATGTACAGTAGTGGTCTTCTTATTTAAGGAAGGATTATTAATACATTAGAAGGTTCAGAGGCCAATACCTAAAATGGGTGGGTTGTCTTGTGAGGAAAAATGGACAGGTTAGCCTTGCGTCTGCTGGACTTCAGGAAAGTGAGAGGGTAATTATGTACTAGAATGTAAGAAACTGCAGAGAGTAGTGGACTCTGCCCAATACATCACGGGCACATCCCTCCCCAACCATCGGAAGTGTCTACTTGAGGCACTGCCTCAAGGAGGCAACATCTACCATCAAAGATCCCCACCATCCGGGCCACACCATCTTCTCACAGCTACCATTGGGCAGGAGGTACAGAAGCCTGAAGTCCCACACCACCAGGTTCAAGAACAGCTACTTCCCTTCAACCATTCGGTTCTTGAACCAACCGGCACAGCCCTAAGCACTACAGTATAGCAACACTATGACCACTTTGATCACCTTGCACTGAAATGGACTTTGTTTTTTTTGTTCTAATTGTGTTCTTTCTTGTAAAAATTGTGTATGATTTAAATTGGCAGAATTGGTAAATTGTTAATTAGTCATAAGCTTATAACAGTGGGATAGAAGCTGTCCTTGAGCCTGGTGGTTCTTGCTTTCAGGCTTTTGTATCTTCTGTTCGATGGGAGGGGGGAGAAGAGAGAATGTCCAGGGTGGGTGGGGTCTTTGATTATGTGGTGAGTTACCGAGGCAGTGAGAAGTGTAGACAGAGTCCATGGAGGGGAGGCTGGTTTCCGTAATGTGCTGAGCTGTGTCCACAACTCTCTGCAGTTTCTTGCGGTCCCGGGCAGAGCAGTTGCCATACTAAGCTCTGATGCATCCAGATAGGATGCTTTCTATGGTGCATCTATAAAAATTGGTGAGGGTCAGAAGGGACATGCTGAATTTCTTTAGCCTCCTGAGAAAGTAGAGGTACTGGTGTGTTTTCTTGGCCATATCATCTATGTGGTTGGATCAGGACAGGCCATTGGTGATGTTCACTCCTAGGAACTTGAAGCTCTCAACCCTCTTGTTCTCAGCACCGTTGATGTAAACAGGAGCATGTGCACTGCCCCCTTTCCTGAAGTCAATGACCAGCTCTTCTGTTTTGCTGACACTAAGGGAAAGGTTGTCGTCATGACACCATGTCACCGTCCTGTACTCCAAATGAATTTTGTTTATGCTTTTCTTTTGACTGATACTTGTCTGATGCTATGTGCCTGTGATTCTGCTGCAAGTAAGCTTTTCATTGCACTTGTGCATACATGTACTGTACTTGTGCATATGACAATAAACTCGACTTTGACTTTGAACACCCAGATCCCTCTGCACCTCAGAACTCTACAGTCTTTCACAATTTAGATAATATGTTCCTTTCTTTAATATTTCTGCCAAAATAGAGAATTCCCTATCTTTCCACATTGTACACCATCTTCCAGACTTTTGCCCACTCGTTCAACCTGTCTTTATCCCTTCTATCCTCCTCAGAAGTTACTTTCCAACCCATAGTTGTGCCATCAGCGAATTTAGTGACCACAACATTGGTGCTTCATTCAACTCGTTTATATGAATTGTAAAACGTTGAGGCCCCAGCACCAATCCCTGTGGCAAAGTACTCATTACACCTTGCCAAGTATGTGCTTCACCTCTGCCCCTTGTGATTTTATATATCTCAATTAGGTCTCCCCTCAGTATTTATGTTCCAAAGAAAACAACACTCGCTAATTCAATCTTTCCTCATAGCTACAAATTTCTCATCCTGGCAAAACTTTTGTATATCTTCTCTGTACTCTCTCCAGAGAAATCATATCTTTCCTGTGAAGCACTGATCAGAACTGAATGCAGCACTCAAGTTGTAACCTGATTAGTGTACTTTGTAACGAATTCATGAACATTATTTGGTAAGTTGTGAATTAATAAGATGAAAATCTGTGCAACCTAAATTCTTGGTATACATTTGGATATATCAGATGATTGTTAACATGGGTAAATGGAATTTTTGCCAGCTTGGATCACTGGTGCCAGATAGGCAACAAAATAAAATGTCATCCTATAAGAACACAACTAATGATATTAATGGGAGCATCGCCATTCACCAGAGTAACTGTCCTTTAACCTATCTGAAAAAGAAATGAACCTGCTAATGTATCACCTTCGGCCTAATTCTCTTGTAAGGATCAGAGAGCCAACTTTATCTTTTTGCTCATTTCTGCCTTTCTACCATCTATTGAAGTTTTTCCAATCTATTATATATTTCATGCCAGTTTACTTTCATTCTACTTTCTCCTTTTCAATTTATTGAGAATACTTTTAACGTGCTATTACAACATCCAGGGAACAGAAGGTTATGGGCTGAGTGCTGGAAAATGGGATTAGCAGAAAGAGTTACTTCATGGCCGGCAATGATACAGTGGATCGATGGTTCTGTTTATGTGCTGTATGACTCTATGACTCTACATCTCTAAACTTTGCACAAAGTGAACACTTCCTAACTGCAAAGCATCACAATTTTTGGTCGCACAAATTAATTTATCAGCAATCAGCATCAGAAAATATTATGTCAACCTTCCTTTTCTGCTGCTACTATGACAATCCAGTTATATTCTAACTCACTGCAGCAATTTGGTGGGGTCATTGTTTGAGATCTTCCCCTTACTACATCATAGATCATTCAATAGTTTTTAAAATACTGGAATTCTGCACAATGCAAGAAAAATACTGATGCATCTTAATTATCAGATTCAGAATCAGGTTTATTATCACTATCTTATATGACGTGAAATTTGTTGGTTTTTTAATTAGTAACATCTTGTTAAAGCAATTTATCATCAGGTGGTATGTATAATTGAATGTGCATATTTATATTTGTAGGTGCTGTGATGTAATTGATCTGCGTCCGTCCGTTTGAAAATGTTCCATGATTCACTCCATGCCAGATCTGAGTGGAACCAAGGCTCAGAGCATAAATTGCACCAGGTGCTAGAGTGAATCCACCTAGAGTTGCTTTAAAGCTACAAGAGCCATCTGTGAGATTAATCAACATATGATGGCATTCTGATAAAATGCCAACTTAGTGACAAATTGCAGACGCTTTAGTTCTATGACCCTGCATGGCGAGGAAATGAGTTGATGTCAGACTGTCTCAACTGTTGTTACACACGGTCCTTCCAGCCAGCAGTTGAGGAAAATCTTCATTCAATCTGTCTTGGCTGGATTCAATCCTAGATCCCCAGAGATGATAGGAGACTATTACCCTGCATCTTTAATTCAATTACTAGACAAGTAGACCAACAAGAGGTATGTTCTGTCTGCCCGTTTTGGTCATGCACACCATCTCAACTGCTTCTGCCTTTACTAGAAATTATTTTATTCTTATTTTGACTTTCGTTAGGACCAGGTTTTTACGTTTAGAAAGGAAAATCCTTGCCCGACTTTCGCAAACCTTCCAAACCTGAAATTGGATTGCAGAATGGGTGATAGTGATTTGTTGTATTTTTCTCTGAAATTCGGTTCTGAAATGAAAGCTTTCTCCTTTGGACAGCATGAAATAAAATAGTTTCTGTAGAATATTAGACATTTATGAATGATTGTTTTTATGGTGGTCTGATGGTTTAGTTTGCAAGTAGATGCAATTCAGCTGGATCAGAGCAATTACAATACAGTGTTGGCATATGTCAGTATAGTCACAGTATTATTGGATTCCGTCTTTTTTTTACTCACTCCTTATGCAAATCATAAAGATAACTGAATCCCATTTCACCTTCTCAGTAAATTTGTTTTTTTTTTGGGGAAATTGGGCTTCATTCCAGAGTTGATGAGCTACAGGATGAACCTGGAGCTGGAATCTGGAATGCTGGGGACAGAAAGAGAGAAACTGTGTTGCAAATTAGATTTGCTTTTATGTAAGCTTGTAGAAGAGTTTCAAACATTTTGTCATCTGCAAGTGTAGCAAAATTGATGGATGTGGAGAAAGAAATCCTTCCTTGTCCTTCATGGTGCCCATGGGATAAGAAGGAAAGGAGCTGGGAGATTTCCTTGTGGACCACAAGAATGAAGTCGCAGTTCTGCCCTGCAGCCAGAGATAGATCACTGACACAGAAGGGGAAAGGGAAGTCAAGGATCCTGCAACACAGAGAAAAGAACAAAGGATTAAATAATGTCACAAGAGTGTGGGGAGAACATGAGCATAACATAATGTATCTACAAAAGCATTGGTTGCAGAGCAGAGCTCTGGAGAAATTCAAGGTTCCCTGTATTGTCTAATTCCCAGCAAAACAATGAATACTTTTCTTTATTTACCATGGAGAAGGACTTGGAACCTACTGAGTATGGCATGCCTTTAAGAGGCATCTGGACAGGTACTTGAATGAGCAAGGCATAGAGAGATTTGGAATTAATGTAGACAAGTGGGATTAGTATAGATAGGCATGATGGTTGGCATTGACGTGGTGGACCAAAGGGTCTGTTTCTGTGCTGTACAACTCCATGACTCTATGAAGTAACACTATTACTGTAATTCAAATATCACGAGTAGCTTACTTATAGAATTTAAATTAATATTATGGTACTTTAGCAAAATCAGAGGTAATTTCAAGACTTTTGTTTTTCCTTTCCCAAATGTATTACCTCAGTATTTCACCTCTAGAATATGTTCTTTTCTTTAATCTAATCTAACTCAACCCATTTATTTTGCCTTTTTAAAGAACCCAGCTCCACTTCTGGCCTCATGACAATGTCTGTTTATCTTTGCAGCATCATTGGCGGTCTTGCTTACAAGTGTCCAGGTGCTCATATCCTAATACATCACAACAACAGAACATTTCACCTCTCCACTTCTTTCTCCTCCTTAAGATACTTGTTAATACCCAGCTCTTTTACCAGCCTATTGGTTACCTGTCCTAACATCCATGACATTTTGGTGGTACTGGACCAACAGATTTGCCAGACTATTGAATGTTACTCCAATTAATACCCAAAGAGACTTCTATTTGACTTTTCTTTCATGTTATGGTTGTTTATTAAATTTTCCAATAAACTCGGTGAGTTTAGAGGAAATATAAAGGCTCTGGTTGCAAACCTATCCAAATTCCCAGCCTCAATCTCCACTCCTGCCACACACCTGGCCCACAGTCCAGACCCTGGCCCCGGCCACACTCCAGACCTCTGGATCTAGCCACATAGTTTGCACTCAGGACCCCCAGCTCACAACGGACTAATGAGCAAACCAGACATCAAACCATCGGGTTTCCGAACAATCAGGTGCTGGACTATTGCGGTTCGACTGTAAATTCCAGCAGTTTGGAAAGGAAACACTTACCCATTTGAATGGCTGCAAATCCAGGACTTGTGCACACTTAAGCTGAGAAAATCAGCTCTTGACCCTGTACCTGGTTAAACCTGGGGCACCATGAGCCCCAAAAACTTCAGTGGAGCCTCCAGGGCTGCGATGCTGCTACATGTAAGTTTTTCATTGCACCTGTACAAACATGGACTTGTGCACGTGACAATAACTCGACTTTGACTTTGACAAGGGGAAGCTAAGTTTCTTTCTTTTAATTATTCATATTTTGTTTAATGTTGTAATTATGTAAATGAATCAGAATCAGGTTTATTATCACTGACATATGTCATGGAATTTGTTGTTGTGCAGCAACAGTACAGTGCAAGACATAAAGGCATAAAAATTACTATAAGTTGCAAAAATAAATAAATAGTGCAAAAGAGGAATAACGAGGTCGTGTTCATGGGGTCATGGACCATTCAGAAATCTGATAGCAGACGGGAAGAAGCTGTTCCTGAGATGTTGAATGTGGGTCTTCAGGTTCCTGTACCTCCTCCCCGATGGTAGTAATGTGAAGAGAGCAGGTCCCGGGTGGTGAGGGTCCTTAATGATGGATGCCATCTTCTTGAGGCACCGCTTCTTGAAGATGTCCTCAATGGCGGGAAGGGTTTGCATTTGATCTTATTTTAAATTTTATTAACTGTTATCAATTTTATATTCTTTATTTCATATTTAATTCTTGTTGAATTTTTCAGAATGTCAGAGATATTCCTTCAGTACGGCACTGTTGTGTCACTTTAGCTCAACTCTCTGATGTGGGATTTGAACCTATAACTTTCTGATATAAAGGCAAAAGTTCTACCAACTGAAACAACACTGCCTCCTCAGCACATTTATCAACCCAATCCATTCTCCTCCCCCAGCAATCGTCTTAACATAGAATCTGCATGAGACAAGCCAGCTGCTGGAAAGGACAACACCAAATGCCAATTCTGAGAAGAGTGTTTATATTTAAAAATAATGCATTATTATAACTCTTGCTATTTGGTCAGAACTTTACCCAACACAAGCTTTAATAGTCCTACTTATGAAAGGAGCACTACTTCAAGAGTTTTCTGTCATTTTTGTTTAGATGGAATGATTCGAGTGTTGTGATACTAAGGGCTGTAAACAAGCTATTTCTGTCTGCAGTTCACAGAAACATATGTCATCAGATCATTTGGCAAACTGGTTATGTATTTAACTGTAGTACCTAAACATCATTATCTCTGATTGCAATAACCTGCAGGGCGAGTTTAAATGCCCAGAAAAACCAATAACATTCTCTGCTGCCAACTCCCCACAACATCATGGATTTAAGTGTTCTGGGAAGTTAACGTTTTTCTGTCCTCAGTTCTCAATAACGAATTAAAGAAAAGTTTGAGTTTAGATTGCTCCTTTCCTAACTTCAGACTGTCCCTAAACTCTCTCTAGCCATTGTCATATATCTGAATTGCTTCAGTTGTTGTAAACAGAGCAGCCAATTTCTGCACAGAAAGCTTCCATAAACAGCAAGGTGATAACGAACGGGTCATCTTTCTATGTGATGTTGAATGAGGGTTTATTATTGACCAGGGCACCAGGGCTCACTCCTTTTTATTGAAATTGTACAGTAGAATCTTTTACATGTACTTGAGAGGACAGAAAGAGACTCAATTCAATATCTCATTTCAAGAAACACAGTAATTCAGGGAAGGGGTGGGGGGGTTGAGGCGGTGGGAGATAGGGGAATAATGTCGGATAGGCCTCCCTGTTCTCTACAAGAATACAGATATTCATCTGGAAAGATTCTTGGCTCAATTTGAGGGTTGAGCTGTCAACCCAGCTCAGACCCAGTGTGGCAAGTTCCATAGCTGTCAGTAGGTCAGATAAAACATTAGAACATTAGAACATTACAGCACAGTGTAGGCCCTTCGGCCCACAATGTTGTTCCGACATTTTAAGCTGACCTTTCATTCGGTCCCAACAAAGATCTGGGGTATAAAAATTTCAACATTCATACTCCATGCCCCAAAACCTTCCCCTCATTACAAATTTTTATGGGAACTGGTGCATTTCTTCATGGGTTGAGATTATACAAGATCAATCAAACCTGATTAGATTACACCCAGAGATATGGTTGTACCCCCAGCCACAACACCTTCAGAAGGATTTTCAGTCCTGGAGGTTATGCAGTGTAGATATACCAAAATGATACCTGTGCCCAAGGGATAAATCACAGGGTGAGATTATTTAAACCAAGACTCTATTTTATTGAACGTTTCAAGCTAGCAAGGGAATTTAATAGGGTAGATAAACAGAAATTATTTTTGCTGGTTGGGAAGCTCAGAACAGAATGAAAAGTCTTAAAACTGGAAGTCTGCCTTGTTAGAGCCAGGAATCATTTTCCCATTTCTGAGGTGGAACTAGGAAACTCTCTTCCACAAATGACAATTAATGGTGGGTCATTTGTTAATCTTAAAACTGATATAATTGGACTTTTGTTAACCAAATGTACGAAGGCTCATGGGAGAAGACAGCCATAAAAGGTTGGATTATAGATCAGCCAAGGATAGGGAAACAGGTTTAATTGGCTAAACAGCCTGATGCTGTTCTCTCCATCTGAGAGAAAAGTCATGCCCTTGGTGTAACATTGCATAGGAAGCACAGAACCACTGACATTTATATTAAATTGGTGCAATGAATTAACATTTCCATCCCTGTTTCCTGAAGAAAATATTTCATCAGTCAGCTGCTGCTTAAAAATAGAATAAGGAATAATAGCAGTGTGAGTAAAGAAAGATTCAAATTTAACTTCCCCAACATTTAATGCTGTGTAATTTTATTGCTGAGATACGGTGTGAAGATTTGATTGCAACCCCTCCAAGCCCATCCATCTGCCACCCTCTCTACTTTCCCCCCACCCCTAGCCAATCTCACTGGTTTTCCATTTCTCAGCTGTGGGATGGATCAAAACAACAACCAGGCCCCTCCTCGCAGCAAGAGACTGATGATTCAGACATTTCTGGAGGCACTTTGGCAGTGACTGTTTTGAAAAAAAGCTGACAAAACTTCAAAGCCATAGCTTGCCGTGGCTGGCACGTGTCCTCAGAAAACCCAGGAGGAAGAATAGGCAAAAAAGTTTACCCTAAAATGAGAGGGGAAAAAATGAGAAATGGGCGCAGTGGGGCAGTGACAAGATTAGAGTTTAGGTCAATTAGAATGGAGTATATTCTGATAGAAACCAGTTCAATTTACGACCCTTTACAAATTTCAAGTCAAGTCTAGTCAACTGTATTGTCATGTGCACAAGGACGGTGAGGTACAGGTGCATTGAAAAACTTGCTTGTAGCAGCATCACAGGCATGTAGATTCAAACAACACACAGAACCTAAATTATACATAAATTTAATTATAGGCTGCCTTCCTGAACTGTGGAGAAAAGCATCTTAAAACAATGCTTTTCTCCACAGCTGCTTCCTGACCATGTGCTTCTAACATTTTATTTTGAATTCCATCTGCATAAGTCCTCATGTTACTGGCTTCTTTGCAGCTGGTTGCATGGATGTGCCATAATGCTTGGATTTACATGACGTTTGCTAAAAACGAATCCTCAGGTTATGTTCGTTGGCAAGGCCAGCGTTTATTAATCATTCCTATGTGCCCTTGACAAGATAGTGGTAGGCTGCCTTCCTGAACTGCTGCAGCTCATGCAGTGAAGTTGCTCCCCTGGCAGGTAGGTAGCTCTAGGATTTCAACCATTAATATAAGGAATGTGACCACGTCAGAATAGGGTGTTACTTTGAGAAGAATTGCAATTATAGTGTTTCCATGAAACTGCTGCTCTTGCCTTTCTGTGTGGTAGATGTCACAGATTTAGGAGGGGTTGGTGAACTCTGTCTACACTTCCCACTGCCTCAAGAAAACAACCAACATAATCAAAGACTCCTCCCACCCTGGACATCCTCTCTTCTCCCTGCCTTCCATCGGGCAACAGATATAAAAGCTTGAAAACACGCACCATCAGGCTCAAGGACAGCTTCTATCTTATTGTTACAAGACTCTTGAATGGACCTCTTGTATTGTTAAAGATGAACCCTTGACCTCATAATCTACCTCGTCATGGCCCTTGCACCTTATTGTCTACCTGCACTACAATTTCTCTTTAACTGTAACACTATATTCTGCATTCTGTTACTGCTTTTCCCTTTGTACTACATCGATGTACATGTTTTGAAATGATCTGTATGGATGGCATGCAAAACAAAGCTTTTCACTGTATCTCGGTACATGTGACGATAATAAACAGCCTTCGAAATGCTGCAGTGCATCTTGGAATAGATGGTGAAGGAAGAGAATGTTTGGTTCTTGTGCAAATCAACAATTTTGCCCTGCAAAGTAGAATGTTTCCCATCCCAATCCTGATCTGGGCTTGTACTTGGTGGAAAGGCTTTTGGGAGCCGTGAAGTCACAGGTAACCCAGGTTCTTCCTAACCTATTGCAATGAAGTTTAGGATTGCCACTAGAATTTTGAGAATGTTTTTTAATTCTTTGATTGAATTTGTTTCATTTGATCTTATTTGTTGCATATCCAGTTCGTCACAGACCATTCCTAATTTATGCCACATCGTGCTCACAAAGAACCTAAGGAACCAGTCAGCAGCTGGCATTCAAAGACTACTGAGAGATCTGCAATAGCCTGAGCATAGTTTTTGAGGGGTAGCTGACTGCCTTAACTTGGATTATCTCTTTAAAGAGGTTCACACCAGTGCTTGTTTTAGTTTAGTACTGGAATAATAGTTCTCTTCAATAGATTAAAGCACTAAGTATCTTGCAGGATTATGCAAAGTTATTTATTTTATTTAGTAATTTGAACACTTGTGCATTACTTTACAGGGACTGTGAGATTCTGCTGTTATTACTTGGGACACTGAAGTATTTACAAGACTTTGAAGAATCACATTCCCATGAAAATCAGCTGATGAAGATTATCATCACATCAGTGTGAGTAAACGTTGACATTTCACCAAAGCAGTGCTCTAAATTGGCAGAACAATTACCTAATTTCACATCTCAGCAGCCACTCTAGTTGATAGCACTTACAGTAGTTGATAGCACTTTCATCCCTGAGCTGGAATGCTGTGGCTTCATGAGGTTTGAGCACAAAATCTAGGTTAACAATTCCATATAGTTTTGAGGAAAAATGACATTGTTAAATGCACTTTTTTTTGGTTGAGGTGTTAAATCAAGGTCCACAAGTGTTCTTTCAACAGGGTACTAAAGATTGATGGCTTCTACTCAAAAAGTAGGGCAGTTCTCTCAAGTATCCTGGCCAATATTTATCAGTTACTGTGAAAAAAACAGATTGCCTGGTCATTACCAGATTTTTGTTCATGGGACATTTCTGTGCATAAGTCAGCTGCTGTGACTACACTTCAGGTGTGCTTAATTGACTGTAAAGAGTTTTGAGGACATGAAAGGCACAATACAGTTGCCATTCTTTTGCTGTTCATTCATGTTGGACTTGGCCTTACACATTGGCAGAAGTCATGAGAGTAGAAAGCAAATGACCTATTATAGTTACATTTTCATGTCTGTTCCAAATATTCCAGCAAAAATATCAAGGCTGACATCCCAAACAGGAGTTAAACAGGAGTCCTGCATTGTCCGTTATTTGTAAAGTCTGTATATGATGCAAAATTTTGTGAACTGGTAGTCAGTGATTAAGGTAGTTATAGGCTTCAGGAGGACATGGACAGGTTAGTGAAATGTGCACAGAAAGTCATAGAGTCAAAGAGTAATATAGCACAGAAACTGATCCTTCAGCCCAAATCGTCCATGCCGACCAGGGTGTCTTCTTGAGCTAGTCTCATTTGCCTGTATTTGGCCATATCCCTCTAAACCTTATCTATCCATGTACCCATTCAAATGTGTCTTTTAAATATTGTAATTTTATCCACCTCTACCACTTCCTCTGGCAGTTCATTCCATATACCCACCACCCTCTGTGTGAAGATGGAGACTTTCTGAGGACAAATATAAGAAGATGGCATATTATAAATGGCATGATATTGAAAATTGTCAATGAGCAGCTGTACTTCATGTAGTCAGAGAGGGTCAGTGAGTCAGCTGAACAGACATATGGATACATGTGCTCATAATGAGTGGAGTAGACTATAAAAGCACTGCTAGGATTTTATAAATCACTGTTGGGACTCAACCAAAGTGCTGTGGACAATTGATCATGGGGTAGTGCAGCATTGTGGCGATGTTAATAGACTAATGTTCAGAGATGTACAACCCTCTCAGTGAAAAATTTCTCCTCCATTTAGTTCTCAATGTCTGATGGCTTATCTTGAGTCTGTGATCTCTAATTTTAGAATCTCCAGCCGAGGGAGAGAGAGAGAGATATTAAGACACTGTAGCAAATAATAAAAGGTTTTAACATAATCTGTTTGTACCTGTATTCCTCACAGCAGCGAAATCTCCATTTAAATGAGCTTGTGAATCCTGTGTCATGTTTAATCTGGTGTAGGATCCACAATCAGGTTCTGACAGCAGAGTGTGGTGACAGGCTTGATTGCAGGTGTCTCACCCAGTAACAAGTTCGTGGGTAAACTTGCTGCAGAATAGCTGCAAAAATCCAGACCATGGTGGATTGGTGATGTTTATTTAAACAACTAATGAGAGGAGGAGATGGCTGCAGGAATATCTCCACCCTCACTGTAGCCCATCAGATGAGTGCTGAAGATCAAGGGGGATCTGCTTGCAACCATGTTCAGCCAAAAGTGCAAAGTGGAATTTCCAACTTGGCTTCCTCCTGAGATTCCCACTACCACACAAGCCAGTCTTCAGCCAATTTGATTCACCGTGCAGCTGAGAGCACTGGATACAGTAAAGGCAATGGGACAGGACAACATCCGAGCCATAGTATTGAAGACCTGCCCTGCGGAAATAGCTGTAGCTCTTGCCAAGCTGCCCGGGGTCAGCTACGTACCAGCATCCATCCAACAATGTGAAAATACGCCTTACCACAAAATGTAGGAAAATTCCAATCTGACTAATTACTGCCCAATCAGTCCACTCTCAATCATTAGGAAAGGGATTGAAGGTGCAGTCAACAGCACTTTCAAGAAGCACTTACTCACCTGTACTCAGTTTGGCTTTTGCCAGGATCATTCAATACCAGACCCATCACAGCCTTGGTGTAAACATGGATCAAAGAGCTGAATTCCAGAAGAGAGGTGAGAGTGACAGCCTTTTACGTCAGAGCGGCATTGACTGAGAATGGCATTAAAGAGTCCCGGTAAAACTGGCCAATGGGCATCAAAGGGAAAATATTCCAATGATCGGAGTCATACCTTGCACAAAGGAGAATGGTTGTGATTATCAGAGGTCCATTTTCCTAGCACCAGGATTTCACTGCAAGAGTTCCTCATTTCAGCATCGTGGCCCAGCCATTTTCAGCTGCTTCAACAATGATGTTCCTCCATCATAAGCTCAGAAGTGGCAAGGTTTGCTGATGCTGGCACCATATTCATTTCCTCGGTAAAGAAGCAATCCATGCCTGAAACATACACAAAGCAGGACCAACATAACATTCAGATATGGGGTGACAAGAGGCAAGTTAAATCCATTTCACAAAAATACCAGGCAATGGCCATCTATTCTTGGCATTCAATGGCATTAGCATTGCTGAGTCCCGCACAGTCAACATCCTGTAAGTCACTATTGACTGGAAACTCAAATGGACCAGCTAAGTAAGTACTCTGGTTATAAAAGCAGGTCAGAGGTTGGGTGTCCTGCACTGAGTCACTCACCTCTTGACACCCCAAAACCTTTACACCATCTACAAGGCACAAAGCAGAAGAAGGATAGAATGCTCTGGACTTGCCCAGATGATTAACAACTTCAAAGACACTCAAGAAGTTCAATGCCCCCCAGGACATGGCAGCCCACTTGATTGGCTGCTCATCCACCATCTGAACATTCATTACATCCACTACCGTTGCACAACAACTGTAGTGTGCCATCTACCAAATGTAAACACCTCCCAAGCCTCTCCCACCAGGGAGGCCAAGGGCAGCAAGCACATAAGAACATAGGTTCCTCTCCACGTTGTACACCATCCTGACCTGGAAATATATTACCAGCCCTACATTGTCACTGGATCTAAATCCTGGAATTCCTTATATGGTGGGAATACCTTGACCAGAAGGACTGCTGTGGTTAACCATCACCTTCTCAAAGGCAATTAAGGATGGCAATAAATACTGGCCTTGCCAGTGACTCCCGCATCCTGAAAGGTAAATAAGGAAAACAGGCTTAAAGAAAGGCACTTCACACCAAGTGGCTCTCTTCTATGTTGCAAGTTTCAGAAAGTCAATGATGTTACACATACTTTGACCAATATTGGTAGGTATATCAGCAGATTTGCAGTACTATTCAAAATTGTTAACTACCCAGGTAAGAGCTGTATTCCATTTTTATATAAGGGAGTCTGTACAGTCTCTAGATGTGGAATTGCTAGCCGATGCAATTCAGTATTGTAAATTAGAGCAAAACAACAATGGCTAGTTTTCATTTATTAATGGCGATGATTATTGTCCAGGAAGATCTTTCAGAGATTTTGTTTAGCAGGTCTCCCGTGCATCTTAAAAGAGGAAAGCCCAAAGCTCAGAAACAGATTTCCCCTTTTTATAAGGTCATTGCCTTATTTGAACTTTGTTCAAAATTCATTGATGTAGGAACAATATTGCTCATACGCTCAGTAATGTTCATTTTCAGTTGTTTAACTGGTTTATACATTATTGAAATCTTCTGCAGTTCAACAGTAAGAAAATGTAAACCAACATATGGGTAAAAATTATTGAGATGTGTGTGCAGTAGCATTTACTTGAGAGACCTTGTTTCTCATACCAGAAAGCAAAGGTCACACCAGGCATAAATTACAGTGCTGTCATTTGAGCTTACACTCACCAACACAGACAGCAGTCATCCCACAATCCACAGCAGATGATGACAGTGCAACCTAGAAGAACCTCTTAAAATCCACATTTGCTCTGAAAAATGTAAAGAAGACTGTTATTATAAGGTAAGTTACCTAATAACACATACTCACACAACTAATTAAACTTGGGGAAATATTGCTATTGTAATATGCAATTCAAAAAAGAAAAAAATAAATTAACCTATGTGTAAAAATTATTGAGATGTGTATGCAGTAGCATTTTCTCGAGAGACCTTGCTTCTCATACCAGGAAGCAAAGGTCACACCAGGCATAAATTACAGCACTGTCATTTGAGCTTATGTTCACCAGCACAGACAACAGTCATCCCACAATCCACAGCAGATGATCACAGCACAACTTCCAGAAACTTCTGAAATCTATATTTGCATGGAAGGGTATAAAGAAGTTGTCTGTGAAGAGGTAAAATTAGCTTTACCTCATAATAACTATTTTAACCAAAGTAACACAACTTCTGCCAGGGTTAAATTATTCTCTATTATGATACGTCACTATATTTTAAAAAGAATATATCATAAAAGATGCAACCAGAAAAAATTCCTTTTATTGATCTATACACTTTAAGAATCAACCCCTTCATTAATTTGTTTGTAAGGAAGCTACTTGATTTATTCCAGTGCCATAATCTACAAAAGATTCTGCAACAAGCATTAATCATTCTTTGCTCAAGTAGACAATTTCATACAACGTTGCTTATAAGATAATCAAGGGAAAGTGTAGTTCTCAAGTGATGCTTGGGTCAAAGCTGATGAGAAAACAGACCAGGTTACATCAGGAATAAACTCAGCCTTCAGTTTAAAGTCATATATTCTGCCCATATCTTTATGTAGTACTTGATTTGAAACACACCATAAACACACCAAAGTCCAAGACTCTTCCTGCCACATTCTAAATGATGCCAGGTTATGTTCTCCAATGTGCCCTATGCTTTCTGGTTTTCTTTAGCTCCTGGCTCTGTTAGCCTTGGTTTTAAAATTCTCATCCTCACTTTTAAATCTTTCCACGGCTTTATCTTTCCCTACCTTTGTAAACCCTCCACAACCCTCTGAGAAGTTTGTGCTCTTCCAAGACTGGCTCTCATCATTTCCTGCTCCACCACTTGTATCTTCAGCTGTCTGGACTCTAAGCTCTAAATGGATGTTACACACACACACACACACACACACACGCACACACACACACACACACACGCACACGCGCGCGCGCACACACACATGCACACGCACACATGAACACACACGTAAAATGGGTGGCAGAGGATCAGTAAGCAGTATTTAGGCATAATAACAGAAACTGCTGAAAACACCCATGAGGTCAGGCAGATTCTGTGGAAAGATAGTTAATGTTTTGGTTTAAGGACCTTTTATTGTAACTGGGAAAGTGAGAAAACAAGTAAGTTTTAAGTTGCTGAGAAGATGGGGGAAGGATGGGTGGGACAAAGGGAATATCTCTGTTAGGGTGAGCCGAAGACGACCAAAGTGATCCCAATGTTTATCGAGCCGCCTGGTTAATAGATTAATGTGGGTAGATGGAGAGAGATTTTAAAAAATGCAAAGGGACATATAAAGCTGTGAAATGCAGCCAGTGCTATTGCTGAAATCTGAAATCAAAAGAGAGTGCGGGAAATGTCCAGCAGATCGGGCAGTGCCTGCAGAGAGAGAGAAGAAAACTTCTGTGCTTTTTGAATGCTGCAAAAACAAAATATTAGCAGTAGAAATGGCTAGTTCTGATACAAAGAGAAAAAGTGAGTCACAGAGTCATTGTGTAACACAGCTTGGAAACAGGCTCTTCGGCTCCACATTGCCCTCCAAGGTAGTCCCACTTGCCCGTGTTTGGCCCATATCCCTCTAAACCTCTCCTATCCATGTATTTATCCTGAAATAGGAGTCAGTTCAGGACTCACATAAAATAGTTAGTTGAATTCAATACTGAGACTTGAAGGCTGCATCATGCCCAGATAGATGATGAGGTGTTGTTCCTCGAGCTCACATTGGGCCTTGGACAGTGAACAGTGCAGAGACAGATAGGTCAAAGTGGGAGTGAGATGGTGAATTGAAGTGACAACTTGAAATTGGTGGACAAGGGTCCATTAGGTTCATGTGTTGCTGAGTGAGCTTAACAGATAATGAGCAGACCAATTTCACAAGTTATTATGAAAGTTAGAGAGCCTTTATTTAATTATTATAGTGAATTTCTCACTACTCCTATCATGCAACCTGAATCACTACAGAGGAGCCATTACATTTTTAGGGTGATACAGCTTCCACTGGTTAGCACATATTCTAGCCTTGAGTGTTGATTCTAATTTCAGGATACCCAGCCACACAGAACACATCCTCCTGCCTGCAGGCACAGGATTATCACCACTATAATCTGTATTAGCAAACACCCAGCTGACACCTGGATAGCAGAGACACTTAAATTGAGGTTTTGAGTACCAGCCTGAAATTCTACCCAGTCTGGGACAGGAGATAATTTGGATACAGTTTAGTTTGGCTTAAAGTATTTACAAAAATATGATAGAATATCCTAAATCTCTGTAAATTAGATCTTTAAAAAAATCTTACACACGATCATTGCAGTTCTCATGTTTATTTAATAAATTTCACATAAAGGATTAAGCCTGCTTTACCCAATTTACCCAAGGTTTTGTTTCCAGAGTGTTTAGTCAATCTTAATTTGAAATTCCCATTTGTAAATAGACCTGCAGCATTTATCTCTTCTCAGTGCACGAGAATGTTAAACCATGGTTTAGCTTAAAATGTCAAGGAAAAATAATTCTGGTTGGAAATTCCCAATGTAATACTCCCGCTGTCTTTGATATTTAAAAGGTCAATAAGCAATCCAGCGTCAAAAGTCACCATGTCTCCAACTTGACATTCATATTGAATATTTTGCATTAACGAACTTTGCTGTGCAATATAGCATTTGTTTCAGTGTTGATAGTTATTAGTCCATCACAGTCAAATGTTAAAATCAAAGGACATATTCACCAGATTTTGCACCCTAATGGAACTTTTAAAAGGAAAGCTATACATTTTGGCATTATGTGTGATCAGTGAGTCAGTTGAAAATTCTAGTGATATTTGGGCTGGGTTCCCATTAGACCTGCAATGTTTCAATAGAGGGGTGATATCAATCACAATTTATGAGGTGACAAGAAGCCATTTAATGCCATTCTAAAGTTTCTCATTCAAATTCAAATCACGATGACTAGACTAAAAATGTCAACACCTGAAGTTGATGGTCAGCTTCACAAATAATGCACAGCCACATAACTATATCACTGTACAATTCTAAAAATTTTTTTTTTGAAAACTTTATTTACAGCACGGTAACAGGCCCTTCCGGCTCAACGAGTCCGCGCCACCCATTTATACCCATGTTAACCTACCCGTACGTCTTTGGAATGTGGGAGGAAACCGGAGCACCCGGAGAAAACCCACACAGACATGGGGAGAACGTAAAAACTCCTTACAGAGTGCGACGGGAATTGAACCCTGATCGCTGGTGCTGTAATAGCGTCACGCTAACCGCTACGTTACTGCGCCGCCCCAAATGGTGCATGTATAAAAATATATAATCCATGTAAGAGCTTCCTGTTCAATGGGTTACTTAACGGTTGTACTATTGCCCCACAATTTTCACATCACACCTGGGACAAAATGTAAGTACTGTGTGGGATCTGAAGGCAACTCAAAGGAATGTTGGAGTCAAAACATGAAACTGATGGTTGATAAATGCAAGGAAAGCCCCTGAGGAGAAGGAGCAGTTCCCCCTCATTTCCTTGCAAAAGTCCTTCAGTGGTCTTTCTGGTAATAATAAGTGAAATGTTGTCACCCCTCCTCTGGACAGTTGCCTGAGTTGGATCAACCTTGGTCTGTCAGGTAGCACTCTCATTTCTGAGGTAGAAGCTTAAAGGTTTATGCACCACTCCAGGGACTTGGGCACATCGAGGGAATGCTGCACCATGGGAACTGCTGTCATACAGCTGCAGCATTAAACAGAGTCCCCACCTGTTCCCCTGGGTGCTTGTAAAAGATCTCACAACGCTACATCGAAGACCACCAGTCAAGTCTCCCTTCTGTTTAGTTGATGTTTAACAGACAGGAACCTTGATAGTTGTTTGGCTTTCCTGACCTTACCCCTACCGCAGGTATTAAAGTCAAGGGTCAAAAAACAATTTCCCTGCAGGAAAAGATGAAGGGGGAATATTCCTGGTTGCTTTGGCATAACTCAGAATCTGACAGGAAGCTTCCTTGCTTACGTTCCTTCCCTTTCCATACTGCATGGCCTGACTTTATACAGAATGGAGGAGGAAACTCCTAATCTCATAATGATGGATGTATGAGAATTTTTATTTATTTTAACTGCATTTTATTACAGTGCCAGCTGCTGTAATTCTAACATTTTAAGACTGGAGTTGAAAATGCAGTGTTATTATTAGGTGATTAAACAGGGTGGAAGGGGGGTGTTGTGAATGGTGAAGGCTTGGGGAACACCCATGGAGCTCAGAGCCCTGGAGGAATTGATCTTGGCTGAGGTCAGGGAATCGTTATTGCTCGAGTGAGCCATGATTGTTTAACTCAGTACAGATTGAAGTGTACATTACAATGAAGGGCTGAACCAAGACAAGAATTTCTGATACTTGGAAAGCTCAGGTAATTATGCATTTCCACACTTTCCTTGTTTTCTCTCTCCACATCTCAGAGCGTCTCCACAGCCTCACAGCTCCAGTGACCCGGGTTCAGTCCCGAGCTCCAGTGCTGTCTGTGTGGAGTTTGCGCATTCTCCGTTGACTGCGTGTGGGTATCCCCAGGGTGCTTTGGTTTCTTCCCACATCCCAAAGGTTGCAGGTTGGAAGGTCATTTAGCCACTGTAAGTTGCCCCAAGTGTGCAGATGGGTGGTAAAACCTGGCAGACGAAGGGGGTGGAATTTGATGGGAATGTGGGCAGGCACGGTAGTGTAGCAGTTGGTGTAACGCTTTTACAGCGCCAGGGACCCGGGTTCAATTCCCGCCGCTGTCTGTAAGGAGTTTGTACGTTCTCCCCGTGTCTGCGTGAGTTTCCTCCGGGTGCTCCGGTTTCCTCCCGCATTCCAAGGACGTACGGGTTAGCAAGCTGTGGGAATGCTATGTTGGTGCCGGAGGCATGGTGACACTTGTGGGCTGCCCCCAGGTGCATTTCACTGTGTGTTTCAATGTATATGTGACTAATAAAGTTACATATCTGATCTTAAAGAATAAAACAGGTTAAGATGGGATTAGTGTAAATGGATGCTTGATGGTTGGTATGGACTGAAGCGGTCTGTTTCCATCCTGTATCTCTGTATGACTCTGATTCAAACTTCATTTTCCAACCAAGGCAATGTTCTGAAGGTAGATATTCCCAGAACTGGCAACTCTTCTCTGATATTGGGTGTTTGCACGCTCAATAATACTGTCCTGATAGCAGGAACACCAACATTTGATGGTTGATATACACTGATCTGGCATTGCCACTCTCAGAGTACATGTTCCCAAGCATGACAACACTGTTGTAAGGTTCCAAGTGCTCCCAGTCCTGGGAAAATGCTTTGTAAAGTGATACACCAGCTCAGATTAATGTAATTTTTTTCTCAGGAAGGCATTTAGATCGGTTTGTTGACCTTGTTGCCATAGTGTCTCTGTGACATATTTTTCAAAGTGAACAGAAAAGTCCGAACACCCTCCTCTTTACTGTTCCATCTGTTGCAGAGGTGACTCCATGGAGCTATTTAGTGTGTTCTTGTCCAGATTATGATTTGTCCCTATGTTCCACCACATGTTCTAAAGCGACCACCAGCAATAGTTCCTTTAAATTCTCACCTTCTGCTGCATAGTCTTTTTCCATGGTGGTCTGTCCATCAGTTTCACTTTGATGTTGCTGCTGGCCTTGAGGGAATTAAAGCATCAAGAACATTACAAAGTCATACAAATGCAGTTAAGAGAGGATTAGTGAAGGGGTGAAAACAGCGTTCAAAAAGGATTCAAATACAAAGACCAATGTCTTGGACCAACTCAACACACAAGATGCTGGAGAAACTCAGTGGGTCTTGCAGCATCTATGGAAAAAAATGTTTTGGGTCAAGACCCTTCATCCCAACTGATAATGAGTCCAGATGAAGGTTCTCGACCCGAAATGCTGACTATCCTTTTCCATCCATAGATGCAGCCTGACCTGCTGAGTTCCTCCATCATGTGTGTTGCTCCAGATTCCAGCATCTGCAGTGTCTTGTGTCTCTGTCTTAAATCAACTTCCTGGCCAGATTCGATATTTACTCATGACCATGTTCTATACCCAGTCCTGATCATGTTCTAAACCCAGTCTTGCCCACATCCTGCACTCAGTCTTGTCCATGTCTTTCTTCCACAGGCATAGGCACAAAATCCCAGCAAATCCAATTTTGGCCCTGTGTACAAAATTGCTCAAATGTAACATTAACAGCATCTTCGTAGAACAGTCCCTTGCTTCTGTTCTTACACTGTCTTTTGAGATTGAAAAACAAAGGACAGCAGAAGCTGGAATCCAGATGAAAAACATGATGATGCTGGAGGAACTCAGCAGGCCAGGCAGCACCTGTGGAGAAAAGCAGGCGGTCAATGTTTCAGGTCAGGACCCCTCTCCAGGACTGAAGATAGGAGAAGGGGAAGCCCACTATATAGGAGGGAAAAGCAGAGCAGTGATAGGTGGACAAAAGAGGGCAGGTGGGGTGGGCACAAGGTAGTGATAGGTTGATGCAGGTAAGAGATAGTGATGGGCAGGTGTGGGAGAGGAGGGGAGAGCAGACCCACTGGGGAATGGATCAAAGGTAAGAAGAGAGAGGAAAAAAAAGTTTAGGAAAGGGAAGAAGAGAAGAAGTGGCGGGGGGGGTGGGGTTTGTGGGGAAGGGGGGGTGGGGTGAGGATTACCTAAAGTGGGAGAATTGAATGTTCATGCCATTAGGCTGCAAGGTTCCAAGATGGAAAATGATGTGCTGTTCCTCTACTTTTTTGCGGTTGGAATTCTCCTGGCAGTGGAGGAGGCCGAGGACTGCCATATCAGTGATAGTGTGGGAGGGGGAGTTGAAGTGACTGGCAACGGGGAGATGCAGATCGTGGTTACGGACAGAGCGCAGGTGTTCTGCAAAATGGTCACCTTGTCCCCTTTTCCTATCTTCAGTCCTGTAGAAGGGTCCTGACCCGAAACGTTGACTGCCTGCTTTTCTTCACGGATGCTGCCTGGCCTGCTGAGTTCCTCCAGCATCATGGTGTTTTTCATCTTTCGAGACAAAGCATTACTTGCTTCCATTGCAGTTTTAGTTTGAGTTCTGAGGTGGCGATTGAGGCCAGTTTGGGAAAGAGAGAAAAATGATGTTGAATTCTCCAACTTTAGGTACCTGACTCTTTCTGTCTGTATCAGAACTGGCCATTCCTGTCTGTTATTGCGTTGGCTCTGTTTTTCTTATTCTGTCTGTAGTCTGGCCTGATGAGCATGTTCATAGCCTCACCATTTACAACACATTACACAGACAATGTAACTAAGGTGCTGGTAACTGCACTCATTCATCCATTTGATCTCACCCTTTCAGACATATTCCTTTTGTTCTACCCATTCCTCCTCCCCCCCCCCCCCGACCTTCTCTCCTGCTGAAAACTTACTTGAGACACAAGAGACTGCAGACACTGGAATCCAGAGCAACAAACAATCTGCTGGAGGAACTCAGCAGGTCGAGCAGCATCTGGGTGGAAAGGAATTGTCGACGTGGAAGGTGGGTGGAAAGGAATTGTCAACGTTTCAGGTCGAAGCCCTGCATCAAAACTAACTTGATATTCTCTTTCCCACTTCTGACGATGTATGTCAGACTAGAAGCCTTAACCATTTCTCTTTCCACAGATTCTGCCTGACCAGCTGAGCGCTTACAGCATTTTATGTTGTTATTTCAGATTTCCAGCATCTGAAGTTTATGAATTTATTTTTCATTCTGTCAGGTTCCTTCCTATTCTAACATCTGCTTTCAGTTCTCCGATACTGAACAAATCCACGAAGAAAATGTTTGAATTAGTTATACTCCTTTGAAATGTGAATACACACAGCCTCTTCAAAGATGTAATCCCCTATCTACTTTCAGTGCACTTGCCAAGCATTGCATGCCTCTGGGCCACAAGCAGAAGGCTGATCTCTGTGTTATGTTCGTTGCATTGATGTTGTCTTCTCATTGTCAGTCTATCCAATGGCAGTCCAGAAACTAGCCATCCACTAACAGTTGCAGCATCTGGCTATCTTTGTCTGTTGTAAAGGTGAGCAAAATCAACCTGCCATCTAGAGGGAGAGCTAATCAAAAGCAAATGGATAAATTTCAGGTAAGCATCCTTTCTTGTCAAACTATCACATCAGGAAGATAATGTTTGGATTGGTTCATATCATTCACACAAGAACAATAAAAAATGTCATTTGTTGTTTTTTTTAGTGAATGTGGTCGGTTTCAACCCCAGCTGAGGATTGGAATCAGCATTTGGTGGGTTTGGTTGTTGATAACACATTAGAGAAGCAAGGGAATGTGAATGTAGAGGAAGTGCAGAGATTCCAGAATAGGATTTGCTGGATTACGTGTGTGCGTTGGTGCAGAATAGTGAGGCAGGGCCAGGACAGGGTGTAGACCTTGGTCAGCACTGGGAGTAGAACATGGTCAGCATTGGGTGTAGAACGTGGTCAGCACTGGGTTTAGAACGTGGTCAACACTGGCTATATAACGTGGCCAGCACTGGGTGTAGAACGTGGACAGCACTGGGTGTAGAACGTGGACAGCACTGGGTGTAGAGCGTGGCCATGACTAGGTGTAGTCATGAACCAGAAATTTCCAGGAGTCGGTGGGTATGTTGCATCTTTGTCATGAAGGCACATCCTTTGAGCACATGGTTGAACCTTCCCTTCTGATGCGACTGCTTAGTGGTGAAGCTCATCAGTCACCTCAGAATCCTCAAAACCAGAGTGGAAGCAAGTCGTTCACGATGCTGAAGGAACAAGAACAAGACACGTCTGAAGAGGATTCAGCAATTGACCAGTAGAACTGAATTCTGAAATTGATGTTTCACAAACATTGCCATGATAACTGCCTACTTAGAAACTCCATAAATGGGCTCATAAATTATTAAGATTATTGGCTGTGTCTGAATATATCAGAAAGTTAAATAACAACACACTTTATATAATTAAGTCACAATCATCAATCCACTATTCATGTTTATTGCCTCCCATGTAAAATGTTGGTCATGGTAATGTTAAATTAATGCAGGCACTTCAGCAAACAAAACACCTTTTATTCTAAACATTCCTTATTATTTTTAAAATCATCATTTGAAAATTTCCATTACAGTGTTCATTTTGTCAAATTGCCTTTAATATCTTAAGGATTCCCGTCGTAAAAATTTGATATCACCACCATAATACTTATTATCATTGTACTATATAAATGTTTTCAGTAGACTGTAAATTCTGATGGAATTTAATTCAAGCCTGGAAGTTCTTTAACACTTAGTAAGGAGCATTAAACATGCTGTGCACAGTGGATCAACAGCTGCTCTCTTTAAGGGCCTGTCACTGCAAAATTCAATGTGTACAAGGCCCCAGATATCATGTGCAATTGGAAAGGTTGCGTACACTTACCATGCTCAAAGGTGTTTCCTCTATGGAGCAAGCTGGGGAAAAGAAGAAGACTGAGAATTTGTCTTGAAGGAAATGGGGATGCAGTGGAGCGGGGCTAGTGAGGACTGAAGATGGATGTGACTTTGAGATCACGATTGGTTGCCGGGGAGAGGTGTGGTGACGGGGTGTGACCAGTTGTTAAAGGGGTTGGGTTGCAATCAGCGATGGGAAGAATGGGTTAACAGACCTGAAGGATGGCTGCTCAAGTGTGAAGACTTTTTTTAACTGAGAGCACGCTGGAGTCAGGTCCAAGTGTTGGGCTCCATTGGCAGGTCCACTTTAAGTAATACCAAAGAGGTTTCACATGCTCTGTGAAGGCAAGCTCCTGGATGAATGGCTACACACACATCAATGAAAGTCCCATCTAATGCCACTGTCCATGTCCAAGCTCCTTGCATTAGAACATCATAAGCACAGAAGTTCCAGAAGAAAAAAAATCACATAGATGTGGTACCATGCAATTGAATTTCCAGATCTTTATATTACTTTAAAATTCTTGTTGACAGACAATGCCAAAAGTAATTCACCTTCACATCAAATCCTCTGGCAGAAAGGAGTCTGGGATCTCAAGAACTAGCTTTTCATTTTCTCATCAGTGTCAGACACAAAAGAGGCGAAGATGTTGTTGCTTTGCAGAAAACAATCTTTCTTGCAAAAAAGTAAACCCACATCTTTTTATTGATGAAAGGTCATTGACCCAAAACATTAACGCGGCTTCTCTCTCTACAGATGTTGCCTGATCTGCTGAGTGTTTCCAGCACTTTCTATTTTTATTTCCGATTTCCAGCAAAAGCAGTTTTTTTTTCCCCAACATAACTTGAAATAGCTAGGTCTGTACAAACTAGAGAAAAGTATGTGAATCCTTCTTCCGAGGTAGACCCTTGGGATCACGCACGGCTTGTTTCCGCTCTAGTTCTGTGGGTTGAGGCTACTGTGGGCTCTGCCACAGATGTGACAGTGCAGTGCGGATGGGTGGATTGCTTGGGAGGTGGTGTGCTCCATCTTTAACTTACACAGGACTCCCAACAAAGGAACTCGAGAATCCCAGTGCCATCTTTCTCTATGTTGACTTGGGATTCCCAGGGGTCGGTTGAGGTTTACCTATTTTTTAAAAAGGAAACTGTGACAATATTCCTAAATAATTTCCTCTGTCTTTCTAGCAATCTCTTACTGTATGCCTGTTTCCAGGGTATGGTGTTAGGCCTGTGGATGACAATGCAGGGGATGTTGAAACCTGCATTAGCTTCCAAACCTCGGGGGTCACCTCTCAGTGAATGGAGATATTAGTCTTTGTCCAACTGAGGAAAAGTATGTTCAAAGATCAAGAGCTCAACCCCACTAGTTCTTCTCTCAGAGGGCAGTGAATCTCTGGAATTCTCTGCCCCCGAGGGTAGTGGAGGCCAGATCATCAGACAAGGTGGAGATAGATAAGTATTTGAAAGATCAAAGAATTGAAGGTTATGGGGAACTGGCACAGAGGAGGAGTGAGGCCGGCATAGATCAGCCATGATCATATTGAACGGTGGGGCAGGCTGGCGGGGCCAGGTGGCCTACTCCTGCTCCTATTTTCTTGTGTTCTTGTGTTCAGAGTCTAGCAGGCAGTGGTGATGTCCCCGCACAATATGCTCCAGTGACATGAACTACCTACAGCAAGCATTTTAAAGCACCAGAAAGGTGCAACAGTTCCTTAAATCCTCTGCAAATTCCTCAACCCCACTGGCAGGATAAGTGAACTAATGCCAGCCTATAATACCCACAGCTTGGTTAACCCTGTCAATACAATCTTTTTAAGTAACGTGTTGTTGCTGTGATTAAGTGAAGACATGGGCAATTTGTTGTATCGCCAGCTACTCTGATGTGGGAGATTTAGTGAAAGGGCAGTTCAGACATTGGTTATAATCGTCCGGCGTGTTCTGGACTGCAGCTAGTGGAAAACCATTAGCAAATCAGTGCATTACCACTTACGGCATCTGAGCATCCTAACATAGATGACAGGAGTCTGCTGGAGGTGCCAGCATGTCTGACCTCCCACTCCACCCATGGACCCAGCACTGAGCTGAGACAGAGCTCAGTCATGCTGATGCAGGGGCCTGGTACAGTTCTCAGCTGGCCTTCTGCCTTACTCCAGCCTGGACTGAAACAATAAGTCTGTATTTTTTTCTCCATCTTGTTAATTTAAAAATAATTTATATCAGTTTAATATATTTAAAATGAATCTAATTTTTAATTGAAAATCATTTTTGTTTTAACACGTGAAGTGCTGCTGCAACTGGGAACTACTGAGTTTGAGGTCTTTACTTTTATTTTGTATTGAACTGTTCTATTGCAAGTTAGCCCATTCAAAATACAGACAACTGATGCAATAGAGCTGTTAGAATTAAGATGTCTGATAGACTATAGAGATCATTTCCACATGTATGTGTGACCAAAATTAGGGGCATAAATATAACCACAGATGAGCCACTGTTTCCTTTAGAATATCAAAGCCATTTTTTTTGTCACTCACTATATTTATAGCAAGATACATTCTCGGGACTGTTCAAAACTCAATATCTTATTCAACCTTGAGCTGAGTTTGAGACTTTCTATTCTCTCTATCCCAAACACTTTACAGCACTTGCTGAAACCTTAGCCCTCTGTGACAGAAATCAGTTTCCATGCAATTGGAATAATCAAATCTGAAGATGACAATTTCTCTTGGATTTTTCTTTGCTTGCCATAAATGTCAGGACATCCAAACATCTGCTGCCCACATCCTTTCCTGCATGTCCTTTCCTCCGGATTAACAACAGCTTCCCTATACTTCAGATTTAACACATTCATCCCTATGTTAAATCCCTAAAATGACTCTTAATTTTCTTTCCCTGTTCTGTGTAACACCCAGAGTTTTGCTTTGCTCAGACACCAACTATTCCTTGCCCTGCTGTTGCCAAACATGCCTTAAGTTGCCCTG
Organism: Pristis pectinata; assembly: GCF_009764475.1. Taxonomy (NCBI): domain Eukaryota; kingdom Metazoa; phylum Chordata; class Chondrichthyes; order Rhinopristiformes; family Pristidae; genus Pristis; species Pristis pectinata. Next base: position 81,026,577 of record NC_067409.1, on the reverse strand, counting down.
ATCATGTGCTCTCTGGAATTCCCCTGCTAAAACCCTTGTGCTTTGTTGGAGAGAAGCAGACATAGTCAGAAATATGAAGTGTAAGTAATAGTGGCCATTGAAACAAATAAGCAGTCTTTTATTTCAAGTGTAATAACATAGTAATCAGTTTTGAAATTGAAATGATGGCTGCATGAATATCACCGTCTGAAGTGAGCTGCTACTGGCTCACTGGAGGAGGCCACTTAATGCATATGATTTGGAAACTGCCATGATCACCTGTCCATATTCCATATGCATTGCCAAATGTACAGACAATGGAGCTATGTTAATTGGCTTACATCGAATCCCCCTGGATGAGCTCATGAAAGGTTACAGACTGGCTAGTTTGCCAATTAGCACATCAAACATGGTCATAGTCAAATTTGTTCAGGGGTTCTGTCCTCTATTTCTGTTTTAGACTATCCATCCCAACCTAAGTGCTTGGTGGTCATGTCAGTTAAGATATGCTCCCACTGTAAATATGTAATTCTATGGAACAGTTTGTCTACACCCAGAATATTAAAGTAAACCGTGCAATTGTAACTACTGAAATTGTACTTAGTCATCAGCTGAAGCTTTTCTCACCAGATCTCCGCTGTGTTTCTCCTTATGCTGATTGAAGTCCATTATATCTACAGCTCTAGTCTCTTTGTGGCTCTTTCAAAATGACATCATGCTTCCCTGCTGTGAACTTCCTTGAAGCACACCTCTTTGATCAGTCTTTTGATCACCAATCCTAAAATCTCATTTTGATCATGTTTCCATCTGCGATGTACCTAGGAACATTTGTCATGGATAAAGATATCATATTAATAAGGGTGGCCATTGTCATTTAAAAATGCTGAGAAGATGCGACTTACACCCTTTAATGTGCTGTTACATTAACACATTGAATAAACCAAGAGAGTAGTTCTTATCCTGAGGCAGTCTCTTGGAATCAAGAATGACACCACACTTGGAGCATTGTGTGTAGTTCTGGTCCCCAGCTTATGGAAGGATGTCATTAAGCTAGAAAAGGATGCAGAAAATATTCACGAGGATGTTACTGGGACCAGAGGGGTTTGAGACTGGATAGGCTGGGACTGTTTCCCTGGAGCATAAAAGGCTGAGGGATGATTCTTGTATATAAAATCATGAGGGACATAGATAAGGTGAATGGTCACAATCTTTTTTCCAGGGTAGGGGATTTCAAAACTACAATATTTCGGTTTAAGGTGAGAGGGGAAATATTTAGAGAGGATCTGAGGGGCAAGGTTTTCACACAGAGGGGGGTAGTGGGTGTATGGAATGAGCTGCCAGAAGAAGTGGTGGGGGGGGGGGGTACAAGTACAACATTTAAAAGACATTTAGATGGGTACATGGATGGGAAAGGTTTAGAAGGATAAAGGCAAAATGCAGGCAAATGGGACTAGCACAGATAAGCACTTTGGGTCGGCATCAATGAGCTAGGCTGTATAACTCTATGACTCTAATGCCTTCTTTCTACACAAGATTTGTGGGTTCTGAGGTGGGTGATAAGATTGAAGGAAATCCTCAAATTCTGCCACAGGTGGGCCAAGAGGTGCTCATCAGGCTCGGTAGTTTGGGAGGTAGTGGTCTCCTTCTGTTATTTTCGCTGGGTTTCTACGTGCTCCCTGGAGGTTCTCAGTGCCATCCTGAGTGCTCCTTCTCCATTCTAAGCAGCAATGGGCCAGGCATTTCCACAAGTTGATGAGGATGTTACTATTTTTAAGGAGACTCTTGAGAACATTCTTCAAGAGTTTCCTCTGTCCTCCTGATAATCCCTTCCTATGACCAACCTCAGAGTAGAGGGCCCATTTTGGGATTGTGGAACCTCTGCACCTCAGAACTGACTGAGTGTAATTAGAGCCTTGATAGTGGGGATGTTGGTCAGGAAGATGCTGACTCATTAATCCTGCCATTTATTTAAGCTTGAAGTCTCAGACCACCATGTTCAAGACCAGCAACTTCCATTCAACCATTCGGTTCTTGAGCCAACTATCACAACCCTAATCACTGGAGTTTAACAACACTTTGATCACTATGCACTAAAATGGACTTTGTGCTTTTTTGTTCTAATTGTGTTCTTTCTTGTAAAAATTGTGTTTATGTTTGTTTTCTTGTAAATGCTGCTTCTCTGATGCTATGTGCCTGTGATGCTGCTGCAAGTAAGTTTTTCATTGCACCTGTGCATACATGTACTTGTGCATATGACAATAAACTTGACTTTGACTTTGAATCTGGAAGATTTTGTGGAGAGCATTGATTAGAGCAGCAAAATGGCGACACAAGAGATTGCAGATGCTGGAACTCTGGAGCAACACACACAAAATGCTGGAGCAACTCAGCGGGTCAGGCAGCATCTGTGGAGGGAAATGGATCGTCGACATTGCGGGTTGAGACCCTTCATCAGGACTGGCTGAGCAGCATGTTGATTCAGTACTGTCATGTGTTGCTGCAAAGTAAGATGGCTGTGTAAATGTGCTTTTGGTATATTAAGATCATTCCAGTGAATGGCCCCATCTAGACCATTAGCCTAGCCTTTATTTCAGGTGCTGATAGGCCTTCACATACATGAAAGCAAGTTTTCTTCCTCAGTATTTTACACTTCATTTGGTTCAGATGCCATTTTAATTTGTTCTTAAAATATTACTTTCGAGATATTATTATGGAACAACAAACAATCCGCTGGAGGAACTCAGCAGGTCGAGCAGCATCTGTGGGGGAAAGGAATTGTCAACTCTTTGGGTCGTAATCCTGCATCAGGACTGAGGGTGAAGAGGGGAGATGGCCAGTATGAAGAAGAGAGGGGGAGTGGTGAGACAGGGGCCAGTGGTGATTGGTGGATTGAGAAGGGGTGAAGGATGACAGGCAGGTTGAGCCAGGTAGGGGAAGGGGAGAGATGGAGTTGGGAGGCAAGAGGCAGGTGGATGATGGATGGAGGCAGAAAAAAATAAAAAAAGAGATGGGGCGAGGTGGGGGGAGGGGAGAGCAAAGGCGGAGATAGCTGCTGAATAAGCAGGAACGCAAAAGTGCTGGAATGTGACAAGTAAAGGAGGTGATGATAGGAACCATTTGGGGAGAGGTGTATGGGGGGACCTGGGGGTGAATTGTGAAGTGTAGGAGGGGGAGGGGAATGAAGATGGATGATGGGGGGCCTGGAGGGTGGGTGGGAAAGGAGTCAGAAATGGGAGGAGAAGAAGAAGAAAGGGGGGGGGTGAAGGGGCAAAAACACACTGGAAGGGTGGGTTACCTAAAATTGGAAAACTCAATGTTTATGCCATTGAGTTGTAGATTACCCAGGTGGAATATGAGCTGTTGTTCCTTGAGTTTGTGTCGGGCCTCACCGTAGTAGTGCGGAAGGCTGAGGATGGACAAGCTGGTGTGGGGATGGGAGGTGAAATTGAAATAGCATGCAACCGGGAGCTTGGGACAGCCATTGCGGCCAGAGTGCAGGTGCTCTGTGAAATGGTCGCCCAGTCTGTGCTTGGTCTCACCAATGTAGAGGAGGCTATGTCGGGAGCACCAAACGCAGTGGCCGAGGTTCAAGGAGGTGCATGTGAGTCTTTGCCTCACCTGGAAGCATTATCACGGAGGAGAGGAATTTCCACTGGGACACCTTGATCTCCTGCCATTAGCAAAGATTAAGTAACTTGTAAAACTGAATCATAAATAACTAACAAGAGCGAGGGTGAAACCAAATATTTCTCAGGAAAAACTGAGCAGATTAAGGGAAAGGAGCCCCAGAGAGTTGGATGAAAGGTAACCTCAAAGAGCTCTTTCAAATTACGAGATCAGATGGAATAAAGGGATGACCAAATTTAGGAGGCATAACTAGAAGGGGGTGTCACCAATAAAACAGTTAAGTAATTCAGGAGAAATCTCTTCATCCAAATCATGGGAAAAGAATATAGAATAATCTATAAAACATAATGGGGAATAAAGGAGATGCACTTAAGGAACATCAGATAGGAGGGCAAACTGATTGGGTGAAGTGATGGGAGGAAGATCAATTTGAGCTTAAGTGGCAGTATATCCCCATTATGCTGTTTTGCACGGTAAATTCAACGAGATTTAATATGAGAAGCTAAAACTGAATCTATGCAAGACTTTCATGTCCTTGCTCTAGATTGGGAATATCTCTGATGACAGCTTTCACAACGAGATAAAGATGAATTACTTGCTTTTAGTCAGCCTCTGATTGCCTAGGGTAAAGATAACATGGGAGTTAACAATTCTGCAAAGGAAAAGTCAATAGTAGTTAAAAATAACCCATTCCAGAGGTGAGAGCCATTGTTTCAAGTGCAAAACAAACTATATTCACACACTGATCAAAATCTACTATCTGCAGGGCAGATGCTGCTTTTCTTATGAAAATGCATTTTCCTCTCTTTGTTGGTGAGAGATAAGTACTATTCTCAAGGCACAAGTAGAATTGCCATTCTCTAAATACAGGAACCCTTGGGTCTGCAGAATTACTGCCAGCTATTAAACACATGCCTTAAAAAAACTAGCCTGTACAAGACTGGTGCACTTTGGATAATAAGGTGTCACACTTAAAGTGGAAACATTTCTTCTCTGTCATCCAGACCTTCTTTTGTGAAAATTGCCAGCAGCCCCTGCATCATTCTAAAGCACTAAACGTAGCTGATTGTCCATTAATTGGCTTCTGTGAATTACCCCTTAGTGCAGGTAAGTAGCAAAAGAATCAAAGGGGAGTTGACGGGTATGTGAGAGGCAATAACAACATTTAAAAGATATTTGAACAGGTACATGGATAGGAAAGGTTCAGAGAGATATGGGTCAAAAGTGGGCGAGTGGGACTAGCTTAGATGGGCATCTTGGTCAGCATGGACAAGTTGGACCGAAGGGCCTGTTTCCATGCTGGATGACTCTATAAGTTGTAGAGGTATAGGGAAAATGGAAAGGGACAGATGGGATTGCTCAACTGGGAACCAGTGCAAGCCTAATGGGCTGAATGGCCTAATGCTGTGCTGTGATAATAAACAAAATATTTGGAGGTTTAATGTTAGAACGAAGTCAGGCAGCGGCCATGACATAAGTCAATTCAGTGCAATTAAAGCTGATGGAGGGTCCTTTCTCCCCTGGTTGATGTCAGGTGAGCTGAGCTTCCAACTTGATACTCTTTTGATCAGTACAATTGCCTATCTTCTCTCCTTTTAACATTCCCACCTGCACCCCTGCTTTTGTTTACCTGTAGCTCAACCCCCATCCATGCCCTTATCAGTTGATTTGAACATTCCAATGCTCCTCAAGCCTACCTCCACATGGCACCTACTGTAAACCTGGGCTGCTCCATATCTTTGCTGCTCCTGTGCCAATTCAGATGACCTTCCGTAGCTCTCAATCTCGCAACTCCTCGATTTAAAAATTCTCAACCTTTATTTCAAATCTAGCCAGGACTTTTCCCTACTTATCCCCCGATAGCTCTGAACTCCAGTTTTAATCCCACAACAATTAGCAGTCGAGACTTCATTTGTGTATGAGCTCAGAAATCCTCTACTTAAAGCTCTCCACCCCTCCTTCATTTTAGATGCCCCATAAAATCAACGTGACCAATCCTTGTTACGGCCAAAGTTAGCATTAATTTAATTCAATTCTATTGAGGGCTGTCTTAGATCCAAATTTCAACTACATGTAATACCTTGTCCAAAGAAGTCCCTTTAATGTCCCTGCAAACAGGATATCTAGTGTTATGGGAGGCATGGTGTGCCTGAATTCTGGCATGCTTTGATTTAAATAGCCTGGAGGGAACTGTTAGCCCCGTGATGTTGTCAACATATTTCAGTGTGTTTGATGGGTTTTTTTAATTGGGTTGAGCCACTGTAAAATGCTATCTGGCTGTAGAATATGAAGGTCAAATCACAGCACAATCCAGGTCTTAACTGAACAGTTTCAAAATTAACAGTAAAACAGAAACAAGGAGAGATTTCCTCAGTCAGAGGTTGATGAGTCCTTGGAATTCACTACCCGTGAAAGCGCAGTCATCAAATGCACTTCAAATAGAAGTTGATAGAATCAACAAGGGGATATGGCAGAAAATGAGAGAAGATCAGCCACCATCGTATTGAACGACACAAGGGCCCGGTTGGCCTTCTATTGCTCTTTTTCTATGGTTCTGATGAATGAGCCAAATTCCACATGGATGGTGATGGGACAATAATGCCCTGACCTAGATGTGCTCCCATCCACAAGTCCTTATATGGAAAAAAATTACAGGGAAAATAGGCACTCCTCAGTAGGATTCAAGTCATCATTAACATGCATTTCTCCAGAGAAAGAAGCCATCCAAAGCAAACTAAAAGGTTAGTCCTAATCAATACATTACTCACAATGAATCCTGACCCTAATCAACACATTATTCATAAAATCTTGGTTAATTTTAGTCTCACATATGAGCTTAGTCAAAATGTTTTGTTGAAGCAACATTGTTTGTTCCTTGGAGACACAAGAATCTGGAGCAAAAAACACACCGCTGGAGGAACTCAGCAGGTCAGGCAGCATCTGTGATCCGTGGAGGGAAATAGACAGTCGACATTTCGGGTTGAGCCCCTTCATCTGGTAAAGGGTCTCAACCCAAGACATCGGCTGTTCGTTTCCCTCGACAGATACTGTCTGACCCCAAGTTCCTCCATCAATTTGTTTTTTGTTTGTTCATTGCATGTCAGATATTCTGATCTGAAATTTAAATTTCTGATTTTCACAGTTACTCAATCTTGAAAATTGTGATATGAAATTTGAATAAATCAAACTCAGATTCCCAGCTCCAACATTACTTTAGCAAGTTAACCATTGCTGACGACACTAAAGTAACCATGCTGCCTCCCTGTAGGCTTTGCTGCATTTAACAAGCAGGTCCAGTGCTTGCTCAGGAGGTGGATACCTCAGATACTTCAGAAGAAACCATTGGCCTATAGCCAAGCTCTCATCCAGTGATGCAACAAACCACCAGTGAAAATGAGGATCGAAAAGACCGAAGTCTGACAAATCAAATCCGAGTTACTGAAATACATGGCAGCCCCCAAATCTTCACCCGGAATATTGAGGGATAGTTTCTTCACCCAGTGCAAATTTTCCAATCATCTGATGAAGGAATAGGCCACTACTTGGATAAATCTCTGCTTACCTCTTGCTTTCCATCAAGTTGAGCACACCCAAAACTTTGTTCCTTGGATTCTATCTCACCCTGTTTATCCATCACCATTGATTGTTGACCCAAAGTGACCACTGGTCTGGCATTTCATAATTTCACCCTTATTTTCAAATTTCTCTGTGATCTTGTCACTCCTTAAATTAGTAATCCCCTCTGACCCTGTAACTCTCTGGATTCTTCCAGATAAAATCTCTTGGACCCCCGTTTTATTTTATTGCTCAACCTCTGGGAAGGATTGTCTTCACTTTGAAGGAACTATGGTATGTCTAGGGACGTTTTAAGTTAATAACAGTACATAAAAGTAAATTATAGTTGTCACATCACAACAATTAGCAATAGAAATACTTCTACGTTAGGTGTAAATGAAGAGAGGTTTATCCTGGTCACTATTTCAATATCAGGGTGCGTAGAGCAGGAATCATTGCTTTGTGCTTGTGCAGAGTACTGGGTACATGGTCTGATTTGGTACCAGTTGACGTGAAAGAAATCAGTGCTGCTTGTGATGGTGCAATTGGTCTTAACCTTGCAGCCTGAGAATCCACAGTGAGTTAGACCATGGCAGATGTTGGAAGGGCACAGTGAAACCAAACAGAATGAATTCACAATGGAAGCCTTCCACTCATGGTGAGGGGGCAGATGAATTTCTTTAAATCTTGATAGGGAGTGTGCGTTGTGTGTTTAGAATGAAGCAGCTTTTATTTTACTTTTATTGCCACACACTAATTTAACGTCAAGTTAATATTTATTTTTGAGGCATTCGCAGGCTTAATATAATCTGTCTGGGAAAGAAGCATAATTAGGTTAGGTTTGTCATTGTAGGGGAAGGGATGAGACAGCTACTACACTTAAATGTCATATCTGATTCACAGCACAGTGCTAAAAGAGAGAGAAAGAAACACAACCATCATAATGTCTGAGAAAAAAGCTTTCACAATCACTCTCCCACCATACAATGATCTGGAGTCATTCAGGGCTGACATCTCTGGATGTTATTATTCTGATTGATGCAATAAGAATGTAATTCCCTTCAGCATTACAGATGGGTACTGAGAACCAGAGCAGATGTATTGTAACTAATCAGACAGGGACCCAGCAGGATAAGTCCGATCTGCACTGAGATACAGACTGTATTCATATTCATTCAGCCAGTTTTAATTACACACTATTCCTTGCTCCTTTGTTTTATCGAAGATCAAATTTTATGATTTTTATTTAGTTATTGTTCACTTTCCTACATTAATCTTGTTGTATTGCAATAACAAAAATTCTAAATATTTTATTGCTTCTTTATCCTACCCTATGCTTATTTCAACATGAGAATTAAAATCACTCAGCAAAGAATTATGAATTATACATAAGATGAAGCATTAGTCAATGTCTGTATTACAAGTGATATAGACTGATATTCATTAATTACATTTTCCAAGCAATGTTGATAATATTTCAACATAAGAGCCAATGGCATGGTCATTTTCAATAGTCCTGTATTAGCAGAATTTAAACATAACCATGCTTTCAAAGTGCATTAACAAGCAAGTTGTCTAAGTTCTAACTCACCCAATGTTAAATCAAGGCTTCAGTTCATAGTTGGAATTGGCTGCACAATACAGCTTGCAACGTCAGGTCCACATTTTCTCTTCTAATATGTTGCAATCCAGACATCAAGAATAAAAGCAAAAAAAAATAGAAATGTTCAGCAGGACTGGCAGCATCCATGTAGAGATAAACTGTGAAGATTTTAATTCAATGATCTATAATCAGAATGAGGGAGAAAGAACAATTTAAGATTGTTAGAATCCAGGGCAGAACAGGCTCAGTTTAATCACTGAGAGTGGAATTTATATTTTCACTCATTTCTAGAATGATGCTCAAGTTTTCCAAACCAGTTAAGAGCCTGACAAAAACTTTGCAGAGAACAAAGAAGCAAACCAAAGTGACAAGTACTTTGATGACTCTAAGCTGTCAACATGTACCATGAGTGTCTTAAGGCAACAAGCAAGGAGGAGCCAGAATGAATTTTGACTGATGCAAACGTCTTGATCATATTTCAAGATTAGATTTTAGATTAAGTATATTTAAGAGAGGGAATATAATATGCTCAGAGGATTATAAATTATGTGTACATTGCTGGTGGGAAAAATAAGTGAGAATAGAAGAGCATCTAGAAATAAAAAGTGTAATAAGCAATAGTCAGAATGGACCAGTAAAATTTGTGCCACTGGTTAACACCAGAAAGAAAGCAAATAAAGCATTAGTGTTAATTTCCAGAGGCATAAAAAAAACCTAAGGCAGTTATGCTATACCTGTATCAAATGTTGGTTAGACCATACTTGGGAGTATTGTGTACAAATTTGGTCTTCGCATCCTGAAGAGAATATAGAAGCATTTGAAAGGTGCAGAGAGAGTTTACAACGATGGTTCCAGAAAGGTGAGGGTATACATTACCTCTTCTTTCATGAGAAAAGAGGTCTGATAGCTGACCTAATGGAGACCTTTGAAATGATGAAAAACTTTCGAGCCCTAGACAGATACAGCATGGAAACAAGCCCTTCGGCCCACCGAGTCTGGCCCTGACTCAACTACCCACTTACACTAATGCGGCACCATCCCATTATATTCTCCCCGCATTCCCATCTAATGCCCCCAGATTATAGCACTCACCTACACTAGGGGCAATTTACAATGGCTAAATAACCCACCGACCCGCATGTCTTTGGGATGTGGGAGGAAACTGGAGCACCTGGAGGAAACTCACTCAGTCACGGGGAGAACGCACAAACTCCACCCAACAGGATTGAGCTCTCTGGCACTGAGGCAGCGGCTCCACTAGCTGCACACGAAGCTGCCCTAGTGGAGAGCAGCAAAATTAAAGACCATCAATATATGATAGTCACCAAGTAATCCAACTGGGAAATTGGAAGAAACTTCTTCATCCAAAGGGAGCTGATAATGCAGACCTTGCTACAAGTAAATACTAAGGTTCACTTGAGGGTATACAAGCATATAAGGAACAAAGGTGTAGACGGCTTAGAAGAAGAGGCTTAAGTGGAGCATAAGTGTTGCACAGACTGTCTGGGGCAAATGGATGTCTCCATGCTCTGTATCTGTATAAGTGATCCAGAGAACAAACACTTCCTGCTATGCAGAACAATGTCTAGCCCTGTATTGTTTACATGCTGAAGAAAGTTCCAAATCAGACTAGCCGAACAGTACAATACACAGTGCTAACCTGTACAGGGATCCTTGAAAATTGTACAATGTGATCTGCTTTATTGAAATGTATCACTACCAGGTAAAAACCTGCAATTTTCAACAACCAGGGATTCATGAGGTAAAAACTGGCACAATTTATGGTCAGAAAACAGCAAAAGGAGCACAGTCCCATGCCTAGAAGACTATATGTGAAATGCTGAACAGGATTCTTCAGTGGTAGATATAGTTAACCTCCATCTGCCAATGAAAGGTGCATATTCATTCAAAAATCAAACCTTTAAAAGACACTATTGTGGGAATAGCAGCAGCAATGTTCTTTCTACAATACGACAAATGTCTTCTCTGATAACTTACATCCAACGAGGCAATTCGCTTGAAATTCCTCATTATGAAATGGATGAAATTTCTATTGAGTTTGCTCAAATAATGTCAATATGCCCGAAACCCAATCTCGGGTCATCTTTGGGCTTACTTACTGGTTGGAGCTGTAATTCTTCATGCATCATAGAAATTAACTGAAACCAAATTCTACCATTTTAACAGCATAGCACTTCCTCAAAAACAAATTTTAAAAAAAGGTCTTTAAAGATTAAGTGTTTCCAAACTCAGATGGCAGATATCAAACAGGAATTAATAGAAAAACTGTCACTATTTTACCTGTCTGCTGCTGGGAGCACATTTAATTTCCCCATGAATTTATTTTTCTAAAGGATGAAAAATTGATATGATCAGCAGAAAATCTGGACTGTCACATGCTGCGTTTTTCAGAAAACAGTTTCAAAAACTATTCTGAAATAACCCCATGTTTAGTGGCAATGTGTGCTGGTGCATTTTATTGTTGTGTTTGAAAAATGTGGAAAGTAAACAGTTGCTTAGATACTCCTAATGCCTTGATACAAAAAACAAGAACAGTCGAGGCATCAACTGATATATAGGAAGCAACTAAAGACTGGAGGTTCCAAACACAATCAGTGGCACACTTGCACATCACATTTTTATTAGTTTTGATCTGGGAGAAAAGTAGTTTGCAAACTTCTGCTCAAGCTCTTAAATGCTGACTGTGCCTAGTGTTATCGGTGCTGAAAATAATATCTCTTTGTAGGCATTCCTTGGCTTGGCTTTGAAAAATACATTTAATTTTGTGACCAGTGAGGTTCTCGTGGTTCAGAATTTTTAAATTGTGTCAGTGTGACAGTTCCTATTACGATGAAGCACATGGGAAGAGATTTAATTTTAAACTGTGAAATTATAATTGCCTCTCTTGACTGCCAGTTTATGGCCTTGTGGTGGGGATCCTGGGTAAAAGCTATGGTGTGACATCAGGTTATATTCATTTTTCAGAATTCACAGAACATTTAGATTGATATTGGCTTCTTGTAGGAATGGTGACAATTACTGTACTGACAATATCACTGCACCATTACTTACTCATGTACAGCTGTAAGGTTCAACCAATATGCTCAAGAGCTTAAATCTTGAAATTTAAAGTAAAAGACACTGAAAGGTTACATATCAGCGAGAAGTTGAGAAATCACTGATTTAACTTTTATCCCTTACAGATTTTCATTAAGCCATGGCAATGAATCTACTTACTTGTATTTTGAAGCAGTTGGTTTGTCTGCTTGAATTTCATGGGCTCAGATGTCCAGGATTGCCAGTTTTCACTGGTGGTGATTTTATAACCCTGAATTACTTTTTAGCTGCCAAGACCTGAGCTCTAGAATTCCCTTCCTAAACATTTTCTCCTCTCTATATTCTGTTAAAATGTTTTTTTTAAACCATATGCTTGATCAAGCTTTTGATCATCCATCCTAATTGTTTCTGAAACTTGATGTCAATTGATCGAAGAACCTTCATACTTTTATTTAATAAATGTGGGTTGCTGCAAATATATTCCTTTGGCTGTAAGTGCAATGACCAACAAAATGATATTAATGATATTACAAACCCCACTTGCTCCACTAATTCTCTGATTACTTCCATATGGTACACAAGCACAGGAACTGCAAACTAAACAATAAAACTGGAAAAGTTTAGTGTGCTGTAATCTGAGGAAACTAATAGTCATTATTACACTTCATGTTGTAAGAGGGATTTGTATTTTAATTTTCCCATTCATTTCTTTATCTTCCCCCACGTTGACCATAGTTCACCAAAATTTCCCTGCCCCAGCCCACTGATAAGTCTTCAAGAATTGTGCCCTACCATTCAACTTTTTGTATCACTGACTCTGTGACAAGTTTTATTTTAAAAAATTATACTTTTATTTAATAAAAGGGCTATGGGCAGGGGGCATGGGAATGGAAGTAATTGAGTAGTTCCATCAAAGAATCAAAGTAGGTAAAATGCTCTCCTTTTGTGTTATATCATCCTGTGAACATAACCATGCAAAAAATAATTATTCAAAGATAATTCTACTTCAAATGCAGTACTGGAGAGAATACTGCTTCCAATAAGGGTGCCTTCATATTGTGTAGTGATAGGGATAGGTTTCTGGAATAAATCAGCGCAATTAACCTTTTATCTATGCCCCAAGTGAAATTATAAAATCTGTAAACGTTAACTCAGAGTCTCGGAGAGTTTCATGACAAGATACACTTCGTGGCTACTGTTAATTCACACTTTCCAAAAGATTATCCATGAATTTTGTTTCAAAACATGCTCCTGGCAGCAAATCCCAAAATTCACTGTAGCTGTTAAATACATCATACTCATTATCTTTCTGTGAGTTGCTGATTCCACTATCACAAGGTTTATTAGCATAGGCAACAACAAAGCAAACTGACAAAAAACACGTCTAAGGTGAGCAAGGGCACATCAAATATAATCCAGTACATTTAAAATGCAAGGTACTGCCTGATCTTGTATATTTGGTTAATATAAATCTCATTATGTGCAAAATATTTCATACAAAAAGGAAAGAGTATTTTTAATTATAATAATTAACTCAAGTGCTTTGACTTCCTACCACATCAAGAGCATGGAAGTGTGTTTTATGACATTATATTTGACTGTAAATAAAGTTTGAAGGTGGCACACATTCATCAATTTATTTCATTTCTGGAGTCACACTGTAAACAAAAGCAGAAAGACATGCCACTGCTTCTATTCACGTTTGTAGTTTGGCAGTGACAAAGGCCACTCAGTTTACTTGGGCCTTACTTCTCCCATTAACAGTTTCATCAAGTGCAACAGTATACCAATTAACCAAGTGTAATGTTTTGAGACTAAACATTTGATTGGACTAGGATTGCACATATAGCAATAAATGGAAGCTAGTGCATTTAAAACTGGCAATAGAACAACTGCTTTATTGAGCCTTGTACATGTAAAATCTCAGAGGTAAATTTCAAATTTGAATAAAAATACTCTTCTTGCTGGCTAACATGGTATACACACAGAAACATGATTTTACACATTGTTAGAAATAAAAAAGCGGCTTTTACAAATTAAATTTAAATAAAAGGATAGTTTTCAATGTTCAACCATTGCATATACCTTAAAAATATTCTCTGTATTGTGTGTAAATATACTGAAACAACATCTCCTGGATCTCTTTACATGTAGAATGCAACTCAGTTTTCAGCAAGGGACCTATCTGAATATTGCCATAGTTACAGCTGTTATCACTGTCAACACAGCCAGACCCATGTACAGTATCTTCACTCTGGAGCTTTTCAGGTTCCATGGCAACAGGCTTGCGCTGAAGTAGTTCTCACTGCCCCAGAACTGATGTGCAGGAAGAGCTGTACCATTCTCACTGAAGGGCTTGAATTCCTAGAGGGAGGGAGGAGGGGGTGGGGGGGTGGGGAGGAAGGAGAAAGAGAAAGGGGGGGAGGGGGAGAGAGAGAGAGAGAGGGGGAGAGAGAGTGAGAGAGAGAGAGAGAATAGAGAGAGAGAAGAAAGAAAGAGAGCGAGGGAGCGAGAGGGGAGGGAATGAAGGCATGTTATTTGGTGTTACTGTTTGTCAGGACAGGAATATTACTACTGAATCTGAATTAGCACTAATGTTCAACCTTGAGTCTAAACAGTCTTTTCAGAAAGAAATCACATCAAATAGGGTTGTAAAACATTAAGAGACCAAGAAACTAGACATTGATCTTTTCCTCTGTCGGTTAATATGCATAATCTAAAGTTATCCATCACATCATTTGTTAGTTCCCTATCTCTGCACTCTTAACATAACTTTTAAATTTTAAAAAAAATTTTATTTACAGCGTGGTAACAGGTCCTTCCGGCCCAACGAGTCCGTGCCGCCCATTTTAAACCCAAATTAACCTACCCGTACGTCTTTGCAATGTGGGAGGAAACCGGAGCACCCGGAGGAAACCCACACAGACACGGGAGAATGTACAAACTCCTTACAGACAGCGACGGGAATCGAACCCTGATCGCTGGTGCTGTAATAGCGTCGCGCTAACTGCTACGCTACCGTGCCTGTGTGTTGAAATTTTCCGCAGTATTCCTCACCTGAAACAGGAATAGTTAGCTCCATCCTAATGTAGGATCATTATGTCATCAAGATAAGCTCAGTTAACCATGAAAATTGAAACTGTCAACTAACCAAAGAGCATGCAATCTCTCCCTCAGGTGTTACAAATATGAAAATTACAGTACGTTGGTCAGAGCAATCGATTATGATTTGAAGCACACATTAAAAAGTAAAAGGGGTGAAATCAGTTACAAAAAATGACTTCAACTCTTTACCCATTAGACACAACAAATGTTTATTTGGTTCTGATAGAGAATTTAATTCAATTAACAGAGAAGTGATTTTCATTGAATCAATGTTCTCTATTGATTCTTTAATTGTATGTAGTTTTGTTCATACTTTTGGGATTGGCGATGGTTTACTGCCTTCCCCAGTGTTTAAATTTCCTTTCAATAGATCATCCGTGCACCCACTGAAAAATTGCAATGCACATCAAGGTGAAAGACGACCAGCACAGGCACCGCCATCTTCAGCCCGATGGATCCACAGTCCTTGGTACTATTCCATTCAGTAAATGCATCACCATCAGCAAAGCCATCTCAGTTTATCAAATGAATAGTGTTCAAGGATTAAATGTTTCAGTTAGGTGGTAGTGACACCCATTCGATATGACCATTTCAGGAGGATGATCTGCTAACATACAATTTTTGGTCACACAGAACTGGCAGTTATAGCAAAGGACTTAATTTGTATATTACGGGCACCATCTGCTCACCACCTCCTTCATGGTCCATATTTGCATTGTTAGTCAAACTGCTATTCATTGCTGAAACAGAAATTATGATTCTTCTCCCAGGAGTGACAACAGCTGACAAAAAAACATCACTTTTATCACAGATCTCATTATTCACTGCATTCAAGTGGCAACTCAAACCTTCCAAATCAAGGCAACCTGTCAACTGCAAAAGACTACACACTCTCAGTGTGCAGTGATTTGTGATCATCAGCTGTGGATTATCCACATCAGCCCTAAATTCCTTGGCAGCTTACCTGCATTTTGTGTTCCCTTATTTTGACAGAGATGGCAGGGAGAATGGCTTCTCAAAAACAAGAACCAAGTTGTGTTCAGATCTCTACTAATGAATGCAGTAGTGAGATAAGGCATAAAAGTGAGTAGTAACAGCTGACTTCCAAGCAATGCCCCTGGTCAACTAAAATGTTGAATGTATCTTATCATTTGAGGCTTGTGGTATTGTTATTCTGATCAGTGCACCAGTGTAATGAAAAGAAACTTTTCTCAATACTGAACAAACTGCAGATGAGGGAAATGGTGGGGACCTTACACTTTTATTTAGGACCTGAAAGCCAATGGCAGCAAACTGGTTTCTTGTTGAATTATCCACTTGAAGCTCCCTTCCACTGAGCTTTTCCTCACTCTCCCAAAAATGAAATCTATCCCAAGTGTGGGCTAGCACCGATATAAGCCACTCCTTTGTTTATTCTACAGGTTCTGTATAGCAGTGGTCTTTAATCTATTTTTTAGGTGACCCACTTTAACCAAATGATTCACC
This sequence comes from Pristis pectinata, assembly GCF_009764475.1. Taxonomy (NCBI): domain Eukaryota; kingdom Metazoa; phylum Chordata; class Chondrichthyes; order Rhinopristiformes; family Pristidae; genus Pristis; species Pristis pectinata. The sequence continues at coordinate 81,010,166 of NC_067409.1, read as the reverse complement.
CACATGACCAAACAATAAGAAATTCTCCTGTCTTGGATCCAGTGCTTACTTAAAGGGACAGAGATCCTCTTTTTTAAACATCCTGAGATCCACTCGTTGGTTGTGGACCCCACTTTGAACACCTATACTATATAATGCAGCACAACTGAGCAGTAACAAGAAGCAGTGGTCATCAGCAGTAATCTTTTAAAGATTCGAAACTTCTTTTTGAAAACTTGACAGTATAGCAATACTGTGACCACTTGGCACTATGACAGGCTTTGTTTTGTTTTTCATCCTAATTGTGTTCTTTCTTGTATAATTTTGTATAATTTATGTTTAATTAATGTTTTTCTTGTGAGCGTTGTGTCTCTAATACTATCTGCCTTTGATGCTGTTGCAAGTGAGTTTTTCATTTCACCTGTACTTGTGCATATGACAATAAACTTGACTTGATTTGGACAAATGCTAGAAATTATGTATTTCCTACATTCTTCTGCATATTTATTGACCTCAGGCTTCATGTAAAGGTTTTCCTTTGCACATCTTCAATGTGATAACTCTCTCCCCACCCCCTAACCTCATTTCCCAGTATGCCTCAGGATGGGACAATGGGTCAGCTAGTCGAGCAGCTACCTCACAACTCCAGTGAGGCAGCTTCAATCCTGACCTCTGGTACTGCCTGCGTGCAGTTTGCATGCTCCCCCTGTGACTGCATGGGTTTTCTCCCACATCACAAAGACATGTGGGTTAATAGGTTAATTGGCCAGTGTAAATTGTCCCTGGTGTGTAAGTGAGTGGTAGAATCTGGGGGGAGTTGATAGGAATGTGGGGAAATTAAAATTGGAATGAGTGCTGAAGGGCTTGTTTCTGTGCTGTATGATTCGAGTATCTGTTAGTATTTGACTAATGTAGTGCTTGACCCTCTTTTAGGTCAGTCAACACTTGTTCTGTACTTCCATTCTGCCAATAGTTTCGTCTGAAATTCTTAAGACTTTCCTGCAAAGTCCTCTCTTAACACAGAAAAAGATTAGAACAATAACGTTATAAAGAAATCAAATGGAGGTAATAGTGACAGATCCAGAGTCCAGCAATTATGGTGATAAGAAACTATTCAATGGACCGGGGGAACTGCAGATTTTTTGAAGATATCAAGCTGATAACGAATTGATGGAATTGCCAAAAGATTAACTTTAAAACTAGAAATAGCATAAAGTAAATGTGAATAAAGACTGAAGCTTTCCATAAAAATATTTAATTCTTTCTTGAAGCAATTGGTGATCTACATTCCTTTCCAACACTTCCTCTGTTCTGTTGGTTTGAGAATCAAGTCTTTTATTTATTGAACCCTGAAACATTTTTTGCAATATAGTTATTTAACTTGTAGGCAGGATTATTTTAATGCAAGCTGCTTCCCTTGTAATGTAATTTGTTCTTTTGACAGTCCTATCTAGTAAAGCTAAAATGATTAAATCTTAGTTTCTTTTTCAGCCCCATCACTCTTATTTAACAGGTTTAAACAGGAGACTGTGTTCAAACCTGGAGGCTTATTATTATTAGCAAACTTACTGTTTTGCTTCCCCTATAAGTTGGGATATAAAAGGCAAATTATGTCCTTTTTTTGGTTGATAAAAAAACATCTCCTACCAATTTATATATAAATCTGGCACCCCCGGGAATTTGGTGATGCTGGACTAGCTGATTTTTCAGACTACTGGATATTACTCTTAATAATATCTCAACATATTTTAATTATATTTTTAGATGTTATACAGAGGTATAATTAATTTTCTCTCCATGTTTTTAAAGTGAGAACTGGAACAAAATGAAGTGTGCTTAAAGGGAGTGTGGGAAACAGAGTCCCAGTGAGTTTAAAGAGAGCATGTTCAATGGGGTCCCAGTCAGTTGAAAAAGAGCATGGAAAACAGGGCCCTGTGAGTTTGAACAGAGCACAAAACAGAGCCAGGTGTGTTTAAAGTGAGCATGGAATTCAGGGCTCTGGTGAATTCAAAGAGAGTAAGGAAACTGATCTCCAATGAGTTCAAAGGTAGCATGGAAACGGAGCCCTGGTGTGTTTAAAGGTAGCACAGTGGAGTTTTCCCATTTTCCTTGTTGGTCTCTTCTAAACCCCCACACCCCTCCTCCCACGCCAGATGCTCTGGTTTCCTTCCACATTCCAAAAAATGTGCTATCTGGTAGGTTAATTGGCTACTGTAAATTCGTGTTGGTTGTTGGTGGGAGAAACAGAGGTTGTCAATGGGCATGTGTGAGAAAATAGTTTACAGGGAAGTAAGTGCGGGAATGGGATTAATGCTCGGAGAGCTGGCGTAGACTTGATGGGCTGAATGGCCTCCTTCTATGTTGTGAGGAAATATGAATACCTAATTAGAGCTGCATCAGGAGACGTGCAATTTGTGCTAATTAGCAGGTGACACAAAAAATGGTGTATTTTGCAGTACCCAAAGTTAACAGAATTTAACAGAAATACAAATAAATTGCAAATTGGAATGTTAACAATTACCAGATTGGAATAGAATCAATTTTAAAATAAAAGTAAATGAGCACTGATTTTAGATACTGCTGTATGATTACTGCTCTCCCAAAGCTAGATTATTAACGTATTTTGATATCTAAAACTGCATCGCTTCAGTTTTTCATTAGAGGATGATTGCCCATTTTCCATCTTACTTCATTTGATTGAAAGTCAGTTCAGTGCAGCTCTCTGCAGCATGGATTAGTGCCACAATTCTTCACATGTCAATTTCCCATCAGAGATCCATATTCCCCTACAGAAAAGGCAAAATCCATGCAGTAGCTGCGGGCTTGTTGGTCCTTGGGGTCAAGTTGAGAATATCATTAATAGCAATGATGGCTGAATACAACATTGACAGATTTATTTTTTTGTAATAGCTCATTCAGACAAGAGTTATACTGATGGATCATATTTGGTCCATCAAGGAAAATAAAGATGACATGTCTGCTTGCAAAAGCGTGCAATCCTCAAAGCATCATTAGCCATTTTTGAAACCAAAAAGACACTCTCTAAACAAACTCAATGCTGGTTACTTACGTGGCATCCCTCTCGGCTCATTTGAACAGTTCTGAAATGCAGAATATCATAACATCCTGCTCTTGAAAACATTTTAAAGAATCTTCCCTCTTCCAGCAAATCTTTGTCCCTTGTTTAGGTTTCCATAGAGCATGGCCCAAACCTCAACCAAGACATTTACCTTAATAACTTGGAAAATTACCTTGTTTTGATGGTCCAGGTAAAGAGTACAATACCTTTGTGCTAGATCCATGCTGGTGTTAAGTGCAGAGGACTCGTGCTTCACCACTAAAAAGACCTGTTCTTATCAAGTCCTGACAGGGTCTACATTTGGCTTGAGGATAGAGTCATGGAGCTTCTGAGCTATCTACTTCAGGAGTGCATAAAAGTGACTTGTGACACAACTCTTGACATACTGAGTTCAAGAGTCAGGAGGTTATGTTACAGTTTTATTAAACTCTGGTTAGGCCACATCTGGAGTAGTGAATTAATTTTCTGGTCGCCCCATTATAGGAAGGACGTGGAGGCTTTGGAGACGGCGTAGAAGAGGTTTAACAGGATGATGCCTAGAATAGAGGGCATGTGCAAAAAGGAGAGGTTGGACAAACTTGGGTTGTTCTCTCTGGAGTGGCAGAGGCTGAGGGGAGACCTGATAGAAGTTTATAAAATTATGATAGGCATAGATAGAGTAGACTGCCGGGATCTTTTTCTCAGGGTTGAAATGTCTAATACTAGAGGGCATACATTTAAGGTGAGAGGAGGAAAGTTCAAAGGAGATGTGAGAGGCAGGTTTTCTTTACATAGAGAGTGGTGGGTGCCTGGAATGTACTGCCAGGGGTGGTAGTGCAGGCAGATATGATAGAGGTGTTTAAGATGCTCTTAGGTAGGTACATGAATGTGCAGAGAATGGGAGGATATGGACCATATGCAGGCAGAAGGGATTAGGCGTCATTAGCTTAATTAGTTCAGCACAACATCATGGGCTGAAGGGCCTGTTCCTGTGCAGCACTGTTCTATGTTCTATGTTATATGTGAGTTCAGGAAACTTATGTTGAGGCACTTACATAATACAGATCAACAATTTTTTTTGGCTCCAAGTGAATAGTCACAACAATGGTTTACAGCATTACAGATGTTAGAGGAACGAAAAGAGAAGATGCAATAATTTGGAAAGTAATGTTGAAGTGTAGATAGTAAGGTTTTGAAAGTTGCAAAACTGTACCAGAAAGGAAAACTGCGAAAAATTAACTCTACAGTTTTAGAGCCTCTTTGGAAAGAATAATTTAGAATAGCAAGTAATGAACTATCCTAAATGCAATAAAGTTATGAAGCAGAGAAGAGGAGTATGTTGTATAGCTGCAGCTGGATAAACAAAAAGTTCAGAGGCAGAGAATCAGAAAGATTCTGAATTAATTACCTTTAAAGACGATTGACCACTATAATGTAGATAAATGCATCTGTCAATTTACTTTGGGTTTATGCAAAGCAGCAGACACAGTATCAGTACCTGCTATCTTGTACACAGTAAATTCCCCAAAATAGTCATATAATCAGTGATCATTTCTCTGTTTTGACCATACTAATTCAAATATTTAAGATGCACTGTGAAAGGATTACAGTGAAGTTGAATGGGGAAAAAATCATGAAAATATAGTCTGGAAACCACTATCAGGAGGAAGAAACCTTCATCACAGTTAAAGTACTTGGAAGAGCGCTTGAAGAATCATGACCACGAGACCACAGACCAAGAGCTGGAAAGTGGGAGTAATCTTTATTGCTGCTCTTTTGGCTGCCATGGGACACAGTGGGACACATGGTCTCCTTTCTCTACCATAAATATCTATAATATGCAAATTGTACTGAGAATATTTGTGCAACAACCTGCTTTCCACCTGAGCTCATTTGCAACTCATTTTTGAATAAGTTATTAGCACGAATGTAGATTTTCTTTGTTTTTTGTCTCTGGATTATGAATGGATGATTAACATTATTCCAAACTGAAAGGATGCAAGTTGTCTCCTTAGCCACAATAGCGTTATAGAAGTAAATGAAAAGTATTAAAGATTTCATAAACTACTGAAGCCTAACATCCATACACTAGATGGTTAAATCTGCAGGCAAGCAATTAATGACAGCTTTAATTTACCACTGATTTCTTAACAAAATGTGCTGCTTACACAGCACAACCCATAATTATGCCCATATAAGCCAGATAGGCATCAAACTTGAAATAAGTATGATAAGGAGGAAACGACCAGATGCTAATGTATGCAGACTCATACAAACCCATTAAATGAAAGCTAAATTTTAACGGAGTGGAAATTAAATAAGGGATCAATGTTGCTAGAATGTGCATTGGAGATAAATTTGGAAACATAATCCCAGGTCCTTAAAAATAAAACCAAAAAGGAAAGACAGGCACTCATCTGTGATTCCAACAACAAAACATTTTGTCCTTTCTTCCACTTACTCCCAGTTGTCCACTGACATGACCCACTTGTAAAATTACCACACCACTAAAATTAGTCTGATGTCAAAAATATGAAACGATCCAATTGCCATTAACAGCAGGGACACTTCTGGTGTTCGTGGGAGTGGTGTTCATGAATTCTATATCAAGGAACAAAGCTTGCAACATTCAATTGAATTAAATTGAGAGATGATGCATTTTTTCATTTTTGGTGAGAGAAATTGATGAAAAATTAAAACAAGTTAATTCTTGTCAAACAGATTTTAAATCTGTCTGCCCAAAGATACCAACAGTACTCCTGAGGCTTCGGCGAAGATCAACTGATTTACAGACCAGGATTATGAAATCTTCTGGGTTCAATTTGGATAAGGCCTTTGTCCTGTAGGCATCAGAGAAGCTGCACTCATTGCCATTCAACTTCAAGTTGTATTGTGATCTTAATGACGTATCAGTATTTCTCCTCAATTTATGGCTTTTGACAAATTTACTACACATGGTTAAAGTGGTAATTTTCTCCTCTCTTTATCTATATTATATGATGAAAAGGGGGAATAGCTTTATTGTATTCCTGTGGAAGCATAACTGAAATTTGAGAGCTCTGCACAGGGAAATGGGTGTATGGTTATATATGTGTATGTGCTCATGCTCAGTATGTTGTGTAATCCTATTAAGTTTTCTCTTCTCCTTTCCCTTCAGTTGGGTTCCCTTGAGCAACATACTTTCCCCTTGAGACTGACTGGCAGCTGTCATGACTCCAAGAGATGTGGAAAAGGTGTGGGGATGAATTGTTTTTCTCAGGGAAATAGTCTTGTATGAATTTGCCAGCTTCAACTGTTCTCTGGTCAGGACTGGCTCAACTAGATGTGCATGAGTGATCACTGTACAATGCACGTATCTCTTCCCAGTGGTAAACAGTACCTACTGCATGGTTCTATACAGTGAAGCCCAAAGGTTACTTTGAGTTGTGTTCAGGTTTACATGCAACGTTCTGCCCTCAATGACTTGTAAGCCAACTGGTAACCCATTTATTACATCCTCCATTTACCATTACTATTTATCGGAGCTGCTGTCTGTGCTCTAACAAAATGAAAGGATATGCTGCTGCATCACCTGAATTAACTGTAGAAAACTGGCAACAATTGGTGACAATATAGACGGACACATCAGCACCTTCTCTAGCAGTGGAGCAATGACATTATGGCTTTGGCTTCAACCTCAGGAGAACTTTAAGACTAACTCACATGACCAGATCTGCTGGATCTTTAGTTTAACTCAATGAATATGAGCAACAGCATACTCAAAGGATTGACATCACTACATGAAATCTCACTCTTATCAAAGTGCAGACTAATTTGTAGACAAGTTTGTGACATATATAATCCAATGCAACAGAATACAAAATATTAATTCTTTCATTCAGGTTACTTGAAATTGCTAGCAGTTTGACATTTAATGCATGTCTAATTATAACAGAGATGCTCTTAAATTATATTCAGATATTTCATTTCACACTCAGCTAAGCTTAACAGTGACTATTATAGATGTTGGAAAGGTAAATCATGCAATGCAATTGATACTTTTTCCCCTCGTTAATTCTTAAATTCAATCCTACTCCTTAAAGTTTTGATTCTCTGGGGTTAAATTCCAGGAATTCCTGCCACTGCTTCAGGTCTCCTCACTGTCAGCTAAGCAGCTTCTAACTTCAAAGTTTCAAAAAGTCTTTGGAGCCACTTGGAAGCAAGAGACCACCAACAATAAGACTGTTGAGGGAACTACTTTTAGTCCATGCCAACCACAATGGATGTGCCCAGGCTTTGCTGATTGGTATATGACTTGAGACCACCTGAAGAAGGCTGTGCTCACAGTAACTCACGAAGTACTCAGAGAGAAAAAAATACAAAGAGTGGGTTTGTTAAATAGGTTGTCAAAAGATATGAAGCAAAGGTGCAAAAATGGAGTTGAGATGCAGATGAAACATGATTCAAGGCTTATTACTGTTCCCAATGTGCCTGTAATAATGGTGAAGCCCAAGAAGTGGAGAGAGAACTTTCATTCAAGCACAACAAAAAACTACTGACAGTAATTCCTGTAATTGGGTGCTGGTCGTTCAAATATTGATGAATTATTCATGATAAACTGACAATATCAGATGGTTATTCAACCAACAGCTATCATCAAAGATTCCCACCATCCGGGCCATGCCATCTTCTTGCAGCTAACATTGGGCAGGAAGTACAGAAGTCTGAAGACCCACACCACCAGGTTCAAAAACAGCTACTTCCCTTCAACTATTCACTTCTTGAACCAACCGGCACAACCCTAATCATTACCTCAGTATAGCAACACTATATCCACTTTGACAACTTTGCACTACAATGGACTATTTTTTAAATTCTAATTGTGTTCTTTCTTGTATAGTTTTTCATAATTTATGTTTAATTTAGGTTTTTCTTGTGAATGTTGTGTCTCTAATACTATGTGCCTGTGATGCTGCTGCAAGTAAGTTTTTCATTGCACCTGTGCATACACGTACTTATGCATATGACAATAAACTTGACTTTGACTGCAGCAGCACCCTCCTCTTCAGTTAATATTGCACATATTCATGACCCATGGAAATCAGTGGATGGTGATTGGGACTGTGTACTCTGTCTGACTGTACCACCCTGAAGACATTTCGGCAGCACTACTGCTATATGTCAGCATCACCAAACTCAATACAATTAGGACACTGAAGCTGAGGCTTTCCAGTATCGTGGTTCCAGATTTCCAGTTTTGCAAGAACAGTAACAAAATTATATAACTACTCACAGCGATTCCCGTTATTTGATCCTGGCAGCCACTGTACGTGCATTGTAGAATGAACAGTCTTGCCCATTTAGTTGAGCTAGTCTGACCAGGTAAAAAAGGTGATGCGGTGAATGACAGTAGGACAGCAGCTGTCTACTTGTAGATTATAAAATTTCAGGACCTGACAGCTGATGGACTTAACTTACCCAGCACTAACACACATATGAGAATGGCAGTTGCTTATCAGAGTTGGGAAGGCAGACAGATTTCTCCTCTGTTTCTTTCTTTCCCTCTCCTCCTACCCTCCACCTTCACCATCCCCCTCTGTCTTCCACAGCTCCCAGCACCACCCCTTTCGCCCTTGTAACGTGGAGACTGATGAGAACGTATTCACCATTTTCCAAACTGGGATCAGCTAATGCCGTATAAAGAATAAAATAGAGTCTTCCTGTTCTCATTAGTCAGTATAATTCTGCAAGAACTAATAAGGTCAAAGTACTTCATTTTCTGAAGCAATGAGTGAACTGAAAAGTAACAGTAACAGGCTAATTGAAAAAAACATTTTCGCTAATGTTTGCACAATATTCATTTCCAATTGCAGCTCCTGGACAAATGAAGCAGTCCACTACTGCATGCAGCAAAGCCTCGGCAATGATCAGGCATGAGCTGATAAGTGGCAGGTAATATTTATGTCACACAAGTGCATTCTCTCTCCTAGACAGAGTCTAACCACCTACCTTTACCCATCCCAAGAGCATTACCATTGTTGGGTTCCACACCATCAACATCCAGAGAGCTCACCGTGAATCAGAAATCCAACAGACCAGCCATATAAATACTGTGGCTACAAGAGCAGCTCAAGGCTGGTATTCTGGATGTCGGAGGTTACTTCCTGACACCCCAAACCCTTTCCACCCCTGCCAATTCAGTGATGATGTAACCTAGCTTGATGATGGATAATAAAGTCCCCCCATACAGACTATATTCTGTGTCATAGCTACCTGCAGTGCTTCTTCTAAGTACTGTTCAATAAGAAGGAAAACGGATTCATCAGCTGAGAAATGTTGTCACCATTAGGTTTCTCTGTCTGATGCATTGAAACTTTATGGAGTCTGGAATCAATGTTGAGGACTTACAGGATTACTTACCCTCCACCCCAGAACTCAACATCAAACCAAATCTACACTCCCTCCCTGCACCCACCTGCCACCACCAGTATCCACTCTGCAGCCATCTCTGGTGGTTCAGACAGGACCAACCCTAGATTAGAGATGGAGGACACTGGCTTATTGTCTGTCACGTATAATTCTGTGAAGTGGACTGTAGCTTGTCTGCGGGATTGCTCTCCCACTTTAGCCCCCAGATGACTGTGAGGAAAACTAACAAGGCTGACATGAGTGGGATTAGGAGCAACTCTGCCATGAAGGAATTTGATGCCAAAGTTAAATGTCTTCTTTCCTCAAAGAAAATCAACAAGGCGGATACTTCAAAAAATATAAAAACTACGTTTACTTATTCTGTTTAGTTCTTTCCTTTATCTCGTCTTTGTTTTCCAACCTTAATTCTGCATTGTGTACATGATTTAAATAACATTTTTATTTCCAGTGTTTCACTTTGGCTCAAGGTTACATGGCTCAATGAACATACTTTAATCTAACTGGTAAAATAATGTAGCCTGTGTGGGGCGGCACGGTAATGTAGTGGTTAGCACGACACTATTACAGCGCCAGCGATCGGGGTTCGATTCCCGTTGCTGTCTGTAAGGAGTTTGTACGTCCTCTCGTGTCTGCGTGGGTTTCCGCCAGGTGCTCCAGTTTCCTCCCACATTCTAAAGACGTACGGATAGGTTAATTTGGGGTTTAAAATGGGTGGTGCGGACTCGTTGGGCTAGAAGGGCCTGTTACCACGCTGTAAATAAAACATAAATTTGTTGTGAAGGACACTGTATTGAACCAGCATTTGTGGGAGCTTTTGCCTGCAAGCCCATGTAAAATCACTGAGCACAAGGTGACCTGGCAAAGGCACTGAGAGTAAACTCTGGGTCATTAGACCAAACTTCAGCCATCCATTTTTTTTCTCCCCAATAAGATACTGGTTGTGTTAAGAATTTTACTTGTGTTCTCTCATGATGATAGCAACAAATTATAAAGAGGAATTTAACAAGTCAGGCATCCAAAACATGTCTTATGAGCTTAATGAATGAACCAAATCATTAAACCACTTAGCCTACTCGCTTTTACTAGTAATCAAACTACCCAACTCCAAATGCTTGTTGGATCACATTGGATGAGGATGCTCTACATCCTATGAAGCCTTCTAGAAAGAACATAATAAAACCAATTCTTTGCATGTAAATCTAATAAGCCAAATCTACATAAATCATGTTTTCTTTTAATCCATTTCCCATGCTTCAGAGCATCATTTACATCGATGTTATGACCCTAATATCGTGCAACAATCCATCCATATTATCCCAAAGCAATACAGCAAAAATTCTTGCATCACAGAAAACATGGTACCTGAAAATGGGCAAGCACGGAAAACCTCCTGAGAACTGACCTCTCTCCCTTTCACATATAAAGGAAATGTTTTTCAGCAAACTGCACCTTTTCATCTGAAACTTAAAAGACTGAGTGACCCACACCAAACTGTCGTGGTGCCATACACACATCTCATGCTAAGATTCTATTGCTAAGCTAATCACTTTTTTCCCCTCCTGTCAGCACAGACTAGCTGTGTGTAATTTGAGGAGCTGATAGCAGCCCACACTAATTCACATCAAGCCTGTACCTCTTAAATTGGACCTCAACATCTGCTGGAGCTCATTGTGCAAGTTTGGGAGGAGTGTTTAGAAAAACAGAAGACAGATGTGAGAATGGGCAGCACTCTTTTTTCAATGCCGTCCTTGACATCTTGGTAAAAGAAATGGAGTCTCGGAGAGAGATCCTGCATACTAGTGGCTCATGAATCACTTTGAGACAAAAGCAAAGAGTCAAAAGTTGGAGGTGGCCAAGGTGATCAGTGCATGCAACATGGTCCTTTGGATATGCTGCAGGAGCTCACAGAAGGAGACCCACACATAAACAACTGCTGCTTCATGTAACACACCTTCAATGCTCAACTAACAACAATCCTCAGTAACAGTCTGGCCTAACAATCAGAGGCTCACATACCAACCACTACCAAAGAACTACACACATCTCAGAGACACTTTGAACTATTCATCCGTAGCAGCACATCAGATAAACGCACTGCAAAACACCAATTCTTCACTCTATCTTTTAGTAGAAAGTGGTTTGCAACTTCTTCCTGCAGCAACAAGATGGGAAATGGCCCCAGCAGCAAAGGGAGGTCATATTACTCCTTGAGCCTGCTCAGCCATTCAATTCATGGCCAATCTGACCTTAGCCTCAGATCCACTTTCCTGCCTGTCCTCCTTTATCCATGATTCCCCATAGACCAAAAATCTGTTTATTGCCCATCACTTTAATTCTTCTTCCCACTCCCACTCGCCCTTTCTGTCTTTGACTTCCTATACTTGTTCCAAATAAGACCAATGTAAGTTTGGAGAACAGCATCTCAACTTCCGTCTAGGCATGCTGCAGCCCAAATCCATCCAGGCAAATCATTAACTGATATTGAACTCAATAATCTCAGATTACCAGCCTTTCCCGTTTGTGCTAGAACTGGCAGTTCCAACATAAGATCCTGTATGTTTTTCTCTCACCATAGAAGCTGCTTGATCTGTTAGATATTTCCAGAATTCACTTTTGTTTCATATTTTTAGCAATCTCTCTATTTCAGCATGTTCTTCTGGGTTTCCTCCCTCTCTTTCATCTATTAACTAGACAGCGTCATGCCACTTGGATAACCTTGGTTTTCACCCCATCACAGATACTTTCTTTGTTCTCTCCAACTTCCTCCCCCAGCTCCCTCTCTGCAGCTTTACACACACTTGCCTTTTCCCTATTCCAGTTCTGGTGAAGAGTCATTGACCTGAAATGTTAACTCTGTATCTCTCTCTGCAGATGTAGTCTAACCTGCTGAATCTTTCTGTTTTCACAACCTGGCCTCCACTACTCCTTTGGGGCAGAGAATTCCAAAGGTTCATGATCCTCTGAAAGAAGAAATTTTCCCTCATCCCCATCTTACTAAAACCATGACTCCCAAGTTCTGGATTCCCCCCTCGAGGAGCAGCATCCTCTCAGCATCTACTTTGTCAAGTTTTCTCAGATCCTTGTCTGCTTCAGATTTTTGCGCGACTCCATATGCGGTCTCACTACTGTCCTGTACTGTTGTAGTAAACTTTCCTACTTTGATATTCCATATCCTTTGTAAAAATGGGAAATGTTCCATTAGTCTTCCTAATTACTTGCTGTACCTTCACACTAACCTTGTGTTTCATGTACAAGGATATCCATATCCCTTTCCAGAGTAGCATTCAATTGTCTAACTCAACTAATTGAGACAATACTTTGGTTTTCTATTCTTCCTATCAAAATGGTTAACCTCACATTTCTCCACAATATACTCTATCTGCCAGCTTTTTCCCCACTTAATTAATCTTTCAGACTCCGTGCACCTTCCTCACCATTTGCTTTCCCACCTTTTTTTGAATCAGCAGCAAATATGGCCAGAATATACTTGGTGCCTCCATCTCAGTGACTAATATTGTAAATAGCTGAGGCCACAGTGTTGATCCCAAATACATCCAATTGGTTACGGCTTGCCAACTTGAAAAAATCAATTTATTCCAACTTTATATTTTCTGTTATTTAACCAGTTCTTTATCCATGCTAACATTTACCCCCAGTGCCATGAGCACTTGTGTATAGACTTTCACATGGCACCTTATTGAATGTCATTTGAAAACCTAAATACACTATATCTATAGAGTCTTTTATTCAACCTGTTCATTACATCCCCAAAGAACTCTGATAAGGTTGTCAGACACAACTTCCTTTTCATAAAAACCATATTGACTCTGCTTGATTATAAACATCCTGCTACTACTTCCTTTATAATGGATTCCAACATATTTTCCCAATGACAAATGTCAGGCTAACTGGCCTATTGTTTCCTGCTTTCTGTCTCTCTCCCCATTGAATAGGCGTGTTACACCTATGATTCTGAAGTCCCTGGGACCTTTGCAGTCAAGGAAATTAGTTGCATTGTGGACAGGGTGTTGGTGGTCATAGATTGGCTAGTACGGAGCCAGAGATCATTCAAGAGGGCAGAATGCTTGTAGTTCATCTTTATTCTCACGTTTTATTTCCCACTCATCGTACACTCTCTTCTGTTGTGCAAAATTAAAATAGTTTCAGTGTTCCCCCACACCGGCCCCTACCCCTCACAATGCCTTTTTGATTTCAGATATCCAACAAATACCACCTAGCTGACAGCTGAACCACAAAAGTCAGAGGGAGTTCAGCTCATCACATCTGATCAGCTTCCACTAACTGCCAGGAAAATGGTTTAGAAATGGGATGTACATGTGGTGATTTACGGTTGTATTGTTGCAAAGCCAGGGAGAAAGGGGAGATTGTCGGCCAACTTCTTGAAGAACAAGATCACAGGTTAATTCTGTTCTGGAAGACTCAAAGGAGGGCCACAATGAGGCAATCTAGAGATGGACACATAGAATATTCACATGGAGATGATAAGGGCATTGTTTGTTCCACCTAAAAATATATGTGAAACATTTGGAGAAATAGCAGTGTTCAGGTCAAACCTTGAATAGGACTTTGCATGAAACCTGGGGCTCACCTTCTGCACCCTCCATTAAACACCAGTATCTTCAGTAATTAAGAATCTATCGTGGGTTAGCTTCTGTTTGAAGATGATCCCCGGACATTGTTGATTGGAAATGGACAACAGAAGTGCTGTTCAATTTGTGGATATGGACCTAACCTTTAACCAGTTCTCAAACCATCTTAATACATCAGGCCTCAGCAAACAGCCTTGCTTCTGGCGTTAAGACGAAAGAAAGATAAGTGATGATATAGCTGAGTATGGTTGGGCCTAAGACTCTGTCCCAAGGACAGTGAGCTCCTTCAGGAACATCCCACAGCTAAGATGACTGGCTCCAGCTATCAGACTGGTTCCAGGTATAACTCCATCCACTGGAGAAATTTTCCCCTAGTTGCCAAAGAATTCAAATTTATTTGGACTTTTTGATTCCACAGTCAAATACTGCCTTGACGCCAATGGCGGTCACTCTCCACTCACTTCTGGAATACTGTGTCTGGAGCATTATGACAGGATTAGGCTATTCAGTCCCCTGATGCATTTGCCTTCCACAAATGCTTTTTCCAGCACTTTTTGCTGCATTTACAATTACACTAATAATGCTAAGATTCCATTCATTACAACTAAAACTTTACATCTCAATGGGGAGCACATATTTTTGGTGGAAATGATAAGGATGAAAGGTACTCGATGATAGGCTGAAGGGCCTGTATCCATGCTATAGGACTCTATGACTCACCTAATTGCTGAAATGCAAATTTTCATAATCCATTGTCACTGTCCATAATGAAAGTCAGAGAAAAAACATCTTTCAAACAATAATAGGATTTGTTAAAAAGTAATTTTGACTTCAATAGCTTGGCTGCAAAATTTGCAGTGTCTGTTCAAACTGAACTCTTCCTTGGGAAAAACAAGTCTGCATTACTAAGTCACTTCGCCTTTGGAAAATAGTTATCATCTCATTTACAGCAAAAAGCTTTAAATGCTCTCAGGTTCATCAT
The DNA here is from genome assembly GCF_009764475.1 of Pristis pectinata. Taxonomy (NCBI): domain Eukaryota; kingdom Metazoa; phylum Chordata; class Chondrichthyes; order Rhinopristiformes; family Pristidae; genus Pristis; species Pristis pectinata. Next base: position 80,995,129 of record NC_067409.1, on the reverse strand, counting down.
GAAAAAATTTCTAATTATTAAGGGCATATAAAACTTTATTTTACTTTTTAAAACTCATTAATATCTTAATCCTATTTTTAAAATTAGAGATGTTAGTCTGTTAGAGCAATTTACTTGTTCTGAATTACACAAGCAAATACTTTCCCATGCATTAATTCACTACTGCATGTTAGTTTTGCAAGGCAGTAACTCAAAAGCATTTGCACTCACGGACAAGATCAAATGATGCTCAGAAATCAGATACACAGTTTAATTTCACACTCCATCAAGTTTTACAACATGGAAATGTTAAGTGAAGAAAAGACTGCCACATACCTCTGTGAGGCCTGAAATCTCACCCTTCAGTAATGGTCTGACAATCGAAGGAGTGTGGATCTTTCCATTGTCCGCTGGTTTTCCCTTCATAAAATGCTTCCCTGCTTCATAAATATCAACCTCAATCATTTTCCCCAGAAATTCAGGTTGCTTAGGCACCAGAACCTTAAGGGGAAGCAGAAAAAACACCAATATAAGATTTAAAGACAGCAAGTACTAAGGCATAGACTTTTAAGCACACTTAAAGTTTCAGGGCAATGGAAAAAACAAAGCTGCAAATTGAACAAGAGTGTGCTAATTTACCACAATGGAATTGCGCCCTTTTCCTTTCAATGCCTGCCACGTTGTAAGTTTTCTTTCAGATTATTGTTATGATTGCATCTCATTGATTAGTTTACTTTTACCATGATTTTTTTCCTACCCTACCATTGCAACTTAACCTTCAAGTTAGCTTTCTCCTTTTTTTTCTCACTTCATATGATTTTCCTTCATCCCAATCATGGGAATCCATCAATATTTATGGAAGCATCTCTCTGTTACTAACAGCATAGATCCCATTTCAGAATTACCCAGGCCAAAGTCTGGACATGCTTGCAAACCAAACAAGTGCATTCCATCAAAACACTTATGAAACTGACATGGAAGAAGACGAGCCAAGCCCACATCACAATGACCAGGGTTTTATGCCTGAACCCCTATTCCCGCCAGCCACGTAATTTCACACAAGAGGGAAGAACACAGAGAAAAAAATCAGGTGATAAAAAAATCATTCAAAAAATGCCTCTCCAATTCCATTAGGTGATCAGAACCAATCCAGATGATCTCACAATTAAGACTTCTTGGTTAAAAAAAAGCTTTATAGCAGCAAATGCTCTCAAGCAGACTGGTTGGCCTTGAGGATAAGCTGCACGTAAGCAAAACTGAAGCCAGAAATGGGCTAAGAGCAACCAAATCATCAAACTGAAGCTTACTGAAACTTATGGCCGAGGTTTCACATGGTAATTATGTTTACACAAACAAGATTTAGTCACATTCTTAAGGAAGAGAAGAGCCCACTTCTGAAAGAACCACACAGTCATTCCCTTCTCAAATGTCTGGACCGTAAGGATTACACCAAATTCATATTTCTGCTGATAGTGCTGATAATCAAAATCAGCTTTCAGCCTGTAAACTGGAATTTTTTTCTGGGAAGAACAACATTCTAGATGATATGCTGGCCTTTAACAAAGCTTTTAGCTATTACTTGAGGAAAAACTGGGCAGCTCATGCCAATATAAATCAATGAAGATGTTTTCAGTTCCATGACTCGATCTACCTGATGCTCAGAGACAAGAGGAAGAGAGGGAAGAGAGTAAGGGGGCAGAAAATATTTTTATGTTATTATTTAAATATTTTTATTCCAAATGAAGAGCTGCCATAGGTTAAAGTGCTGCTGGCTTTGGCAACATTTTGTTAAAATGTTGCCGACTTTATGAAGAAATGTTTGTTTTACCTCCATGTAATATTATTGTCAATTGTTCCGAATTGTGTGATACCAGATGAAAATGATGATTCACTAGCCTTTCCTCAAGCACAAAAGAAATGACTCTCAAGTGCACTTTCATGAGAACACAGCTCCTTTAAACTGCTTCCACCATCCTGCTACAACTTCTGAATTTATTTCCTTGCTGTGAAAACTTAAAACCCCTCAGGGACTGTCTGCATATCACAGGGATTGCCTGGATTTATGTCTTGTTAAGAAAATTCCCCTGGTGTCTAATTCCATGCAACACAATTAAATATATTTAAAAAAGTGAGTTTAAAGAGGTCTCAAGTTTAAAAATCAACTATCAATTTTCTATTCTCTTTGGATTTTTGCGTTAAGAAACAGGATTAATGTTTCACATTTATGTGTCTGTGTCCTTGACATGAATGACAAGTTATGATTGCAAGGGGAACAAGACATCTCATGCAGTTTTCCATCTATGCCGAGGATCATCTACGATTTTGTGATTCACATTACCACATGACCTGCAGATTCATTCATGCCCGTGTACTTTTCAGATGCAGATATTATTTACTTTAGTGTTTGTTTTCCTCTCAAAAATGATGGATGTGATTGAGGTACTGACATCCAGAATCAACCTGTTACTACTTTTGAAAGGAATGTCTGCTGAATAAAACATTGCTGTGTCTTGACAAAACAGAAAGCACTTAATACTAAAAAAAATCTTCAAAAGAATTAAAGTTTGAAGAGCCTAATGTTATTACAAATATTCTTTTCTTTGGCACTGAACATACACATACAGCTTACAACATTTTGTGACTTTCTCTAAAGGTTTATCCACTGTATGATTTCAAAAGTTGCTGTGTTGACCAAGATGTCATTTCTTGACATTCCATTGTTGATCCAATGACATTAAGCCTTGATACTGCACCTAACAGGGTGGGCTGCGAGAAGGCAGTCTTTCACACAACAGGTTGTGTGACTCATCAGTAATTCACAGCTCCCTATCCAAAGGGGCCTCTGTGTATTCACGTCCTATCCCCCACACCCAACCCAACTCGGGGTAAAGTTTCAATGAACCCTTTCTGGTACCATTGTCACTGTTGAATGGAAATAAAGACTGGACTAAAATACTGTCCAAAACAAGCATGACATTCAAATCCCAATAGTATGACTCCCTACATTTCACCAGCCTCGAAGTTCAAGGGTGGTTCTTAACTGTACATGGGCGATGTGGCTACTTAATACATAAATGCAATCAAACCATCCTCTGCCTGTGAATGAGCTACCTGGATCAAATGATGGATCATATCATATCCTGACCTTAGTATAAATTTAATGGATGTATCTTTGAGATAAATTCTCTCTCTATAAAGGCCATGCAGTGGCTTAGAAATCTCAAACGAAACTTAGAAATGTTATTCAAGCTGTAACAAGAAAGAAAAGTCTTTATAACTCACATGCGTACTGTACAGTCACATTCTGAGCAAAAACATGATGCAATTCCATTCATTTATATCAATCACATACACTCAGAAGCCATCAAGGCAAACTCTAACACCTGCCCCAACACCACTTCCATCACCTCCATCTAGGGACCCAAACAGTCCTTTCAGGTGAGACAGAGATTTATCTGCACCTCTCCTCATATCACCAACTACATTCGGTGCTCCAAGTGTGGCCTCCTCTACATTGGCGAGACCAAACGCAGACGAGGTGTCTGTTTTGTAGAACACCTAAGCTCCATCCATAACCATAATTTGCATTTCTCTTTTGAAAGTCACTTCAACTCCCTCTCCCACTCCATCACTGATATGTCAGTCCTCGGCCTCCTCCAATGCCAGGAGAAATCCAAACGCAAAATGGAGGAACAACACCTCATTTTCCATCTTGGGACCTTACAGCCTAACAGGATGAACATCGAATTCTCCCCTTTTAAGTAAACCAACCCCCCCAACCCACCTTGCATCTTCTTTTCTTCCCTTTCCTAGCCTCTCTTTTTCCTCCTCACCATTTTTTTGTCTCTCTTTTTCCTCTCCCCTTCCCCTATGCCGTCTGTCTCCATACCTTTGACCCATCCCCCTGTAAATCTGCTCTCCCCTCCTCCCCCACTCCTGCCTATCACTATCTCTTACCTTCATCTACCTATCACCACCCTGTGCCCACCCCACCTCCCCTCTTTTGTCCACCTATCACTGCTCTGTTTCTCCCCCCTATATCTTGGGCTTCCCCTATTCCTATCTTCAGTCCTGAAGAATGGTCCTAACTCGAAATGTTGACCGTCTGCTTTTCTCCACAGATGCTGCCTGGCCTGCTGAGTTCCTCCAGTATCTTATTGTTTTTTCATCTAGATTCCAGCATCTGCAGTCCTTTGGGGAAACAACTGAACTTGTATTCTCATATCTGGACACTATCCCGTCCCCCTGGTCCAATCCCTTCCCACCTACGCCCGTGACACATCACACGGTCTCCAACTCTTCCATAGCCTTAAGTTCTCTGGCATACATGACCTTATCTTCACCATGGACATCCAGTCCCCATATACCTCCATTCCCCATCATGACGGCCTCACCGCCCTCTGCTTCTTTCTTGACCAGAGACAAAACCAGTCCCGTTCCACTAACATTCTCCTCCTCCTGGCTGAACTTGTCCTCACTCTAAACAACTTCACTTTCGATTCCTCTGACTTTCTTCAGACCAAGGGCGTAGACATGGGCACTCACATGGGCCCCAGCTGTGCCTGCTTCTTCGTTGGCTACGTTGAACAGTCTCTGTTCCAAGCCTACTCCAGCCCCATTTGTCAACTCTTTCTCCGCTATATCGACGACGGCATTGGTGCCACCTCTTGCACCCATGCAGAACTCGACAGTTTCATAAATTCCACCACAAATTTTCACCCTGGTCTCCAATTCACTTGGACTATCTCTGACACCTCTCTCTCCTTCCTCGATCTTTCCATCTCCATCTCAGGAGATTCTTTATCCATCGACATCTTCTACAAACCCACTAACGCCCACAGCTACCTCGATTACAGCTCCTCCCACCCTGCCTCTTGCAAGGACATGATCCCTCTTTCTCAATTTCTCTGCCTCTGCCCCCATGACGAAGCTTTCCACTCCAGGACATCTGAGATGTCCAGCTTCTTTACTAACGGTGGCTTCCCCGCTACTGTCATCCAGAGAGTTCGCACCCTCACCTCTACCATTTCCTGCACCTCTGCTCTCACTCCCGCCCCTCCCAAAACCCACAGGGATAAGGTCTCCCTTGTCTTCACATTTCATCCTCCCAGCCTACGTATCCAACACATCATTCTCCGCCACTTCCACCATCTCCAACGGGACCCCATCACCAAGCATATCTTCCCCTCCCCACCCCTTTCTGCCTTTCACAGGGACCACTCTCTTCGCGACTCCCTAGTTCACTCCTCCCACCCCACCCATCCCGCTCCCACACTGGGGACTTTCCACTGCCCCGCCATAGGTGCAACACTTGCCCCTACACCACCTCCATCTCCTCCATCCAGGGACCCAAACAGTCCTTTCAGGTGAGACAGAGATTCACCTGCACCTCCCTTAATATCATCTACTGCTTTCGGTGCTGCAAGTGCAGCCTCCTCTACATTGGTGAGAACAAACACAGACTAGGTAACCGCTTTGCAGAACACCTGTGCTCCATCCATAATCGCAATCTGCATCTCCTCCTTGCCAGTCACTTCAACTCCCCCTCCCACTCCATCACAGATATGTCAGTCCTCGGCCTCCTCCACTGCCAGGAGAATTCCAAGCGCAAACTGGAGGAACAGCACTTCATTTTCCGTCTTGGAACCTTGCAGCCTAAGGGCATGAACATTGAATTCTCCCACTTTGTAATCATTGTGATCCCCACACCTCCCCCACCCCCACAATCATGCCTCTTCTTTTCTTCCCTGTCCTAGCCTCTCTCTCTTTTTTCTACCGACCTTTTTTCCTCTTTACCTTTGACCCATCTCCCGGTGGATCTGCTCTCCCCTCCTCCCCCACACCTGCCTATCACTATCTCTTATCTGCATATACCTATCACCACCTTGTGCCCACCCCACCTCCCCTCTTTTATCCACCTATTAGTGCTCTGCTTCTCCCTCCTACATATTGGGCTTCCCCTTTTCCTATCTTCAGTCCTGAAGAAGGGTCCTGACCCAAAACATTGACCGCCTGCTTTTCTCTATGGATGCTGCCTGGCCTGCTGAGTTCCTCCAGCATCACAGTGTTTTTCATCTGCAGTCCTTTGTTTCTCTGTCAAAATGTATACAAAATAGTTTTATTAGCTATGTTTATGGGCACTGTTGGACAGATTTTACTGTTCTATTTAGTGGCAAGTTATTAGATCTCAGGCCATTAATCTATGAAAGAATGAGGGATCTTTTGTTGCCAGTTTAAGTACAAGCATTTTCAGTTGACTTCAAACAATGGAAGAAAACCTAGGTTGACTTGCCTGTTCATAAAACTTGTTGTGTGCGACATAGTACTGGCCGTCAAACGATTCCTCTGTTATCAAAACATGTTGCCTCTTCCCAACCTGAAAAAAAGAATAGGTAACTTAGAGAGGAGGAAAAAGAATCTAAAGAACAATTTCATAAGTTTTAAATCTTACACATCAATTACAGAAACTGGCTTTAAGAGAATGACTTCAATCCATTCCTTTATCTCAGCTATCTTCCAAGGAAAGCTTGGCATAGAATGACAATGTCACCATCTGCAATGGACTTAGAAGCATTCAACAACACTGTCAATTTAGAAAATTCTCCCAAGATGCAGCCAAACAAGGCATGAGGAAAAACTTGATGCTCCGTCACAGGAGGTGCAAGCTGAGATGACAAGAGCTTGACCTGAGAAGAATTGTTAAGGGAAGAGGAAAAGGGTTATGGAATGGAATTCCATGGAATGGAATCATGGGGCTTGCAGCAAGAGTCTGGAAGAACATAGTTGCTGTGGGTGGGTGTGGTGGGGTGAAGGTGGGACAAACTACATTTGGTAACTTTAGAAATAGAGAAGGTTGGGGCCATGGGGAAATGGAATTTAAACACAAGAATAGGAAGTTTACATTTGAACACCAAAGTCAATGCAGGATAGTGTCGACAAGGATGATGAATAAATGGAACTAGGGCAAAACAGTAAATAGGTATCAGAGCTTTGGGTAGGATGAAGTTTATGGAGAATGAGATATGGAGAATGAGATCTGGAGGCTTCTCAGAAAAACATTAAGAGTAATCAAGACAGAGAAAGTCAAGGAATGAAGAGTTCAACAGCAGAAGGTATGAGGGAAGAACAGAGGTGTAGCAGAGCAAGAGGTAGGTTGTTCCTTTGAAGAAGGGGATATGAAGTAAGAAAAAAAAAGTGCATTCCAACAGGGAATGCCTCTTGACTGGCTTTGGTTGGATCAAAGCAGATTTTAGCATTTTTTGCTGCCTTTCAACAAATTGTTGTTGAGGTCCAGGCTTTCACTTTGACAAACTTGACTTGGAATTCAGGTGGGAATAGAGGCTTCATTCTCAGTTACATCAGGATATGTGAAGTTACCAGACACGAAGACCATGAAGGCTAAGTAATCTTCAACCAAAGTGTACTGAAGCTTTGGACTAATTTACCAAGAAGACAACTCACAACTATGCTGAATTGCATAGAATTTACAGGGCAGTTATGCCATTCATTCCACGTAGTCTGTTTTGATATTTATGCACCACATGTGCCTCCTCCCATCCTACTTTGTCTATGCTTATCAGTATAACTTCATTTCTTTCTTGCTCATATGCATATCTATCTATCTGTAACACTTTATGCTGCATTCTGTCATTGTTTTCCCTTATACGACCCCAATGCACTGTTGTAATGAAATGATCTGTATGGATGGCATGCAAAACAAAGTTTTTCACTGTACCTCTGTACATGTGACAATAATAAACCAATTGACCAATTTAACTTCAAATGGAGTTACATAATGTACTTTAACTATCCTATGTAATAGCAAATTCCATATTCTAACCACTGTCTGGTTAAAGTGTCCCATCATTCCTAATTGGATCATTAGGGACTATCTGATATTTATGAGTATCCTATTTTTGGTCACCACCACTTGTGGGAACATTTTTTCCAGGACTGTCCTACTAAACCTCCCCAAAATTTGAAAGGACTCTTTTGGATCATTGCTTCAGCCTGGTCTTTAGTACAGAATACAAACAATCTGCAATCATTCCTCATACATTTCTGTGGAGACCATTGATGGAGTTGATCATTGAAGAAAAAAAAGTGGTTTTTACAACCTTGCTGGATTTTCACTTTGTTATAAATTTTGAGGTACAGCTTGGATCTGGTGCACACTGTCTTCCATTTTCAAGTGAACTTTTAATGTATTTAATGCGTAACATCTATCTATACTTCAACATTGCAAGAGGTGCATGCTAAGTAATTCTAATTACATTCCTTATACTGCTCATGTAATGAAGGGAAGAAATAGCCAATAAAATTTTATCAACTGGGTTAGTTTTTGGTAAATATGCAGCAATGATGTGATAATTAAACATCCTTCATAATGGACACCAGTATTTATAGGTGATAAAAATCACCTGAACTTTCTGTGACTGGAGAACCATGGTTGTCTGGTAGAAAAATAAACTGATAATAGAAAAATGATCATCTGAGTAATTAAACACTGGATATTGTTAAAAATAACAGATACCCATCCAAGAGTGATTTCAAACTTCTGATATAATGGTAGGTAACTGTTAGGATTAATTTCAGTGTTAACTGACACAGCATGCTCCTCCAGATTAGGTTCTGTTCTCTTCAAAGTAAAAGATTCACCAATACAAAGCCAATCTGAACTGCACAATTAGATTACTGCAAAGGATAGCCCTCTGTCTCATTGAAGTATCAAAAGCCTACAGTCGGGTTACTATTTTACTATTTCCATTGAATGCTTATCCTGGGGCAGACCTCTGCCTGGGCACCAAAGCATCTGTTGGAATTACCCATGTTTCCCCCTGGAAGTCCTGGTGCTGGTGCAGGCTTAATCTGGTGGCGGCATCTTCTGTGATGCAGCCTGTTCTCCTTGTGGCCCATGTGATGAACTGGTGGATTCTCTGTGGAGTTCAATAGTAAAATGTGAAATCCCCTAGACTTCTGAGGCTGGGAGGTGCATTGGCTGAGCCTGTGCCTGTAATATGACCTCATTGAAATTTATGAGAAGAAGTGACTGCCAAAAGAACAGTAAGTACAAGTTTTATTTGATTTAATTCAATTAGTTTAAATGTATTTATTTCTGGTGTTTTCAAAGCCTTAACTTTTTTCAATCACTATTTTTAAGTTTTATTTGCCTGCATCTGCTCACCCCCAAGTCCTGCTCCTTCTCCAAGAACACATGAAAATCTGAATCACAGATCACATCATTTCTGCATGTTAAATGTGAATAATTTCATGAGGACCTTCTACAAATTGTAATCAACCAGAATTAACAGAGATTGGGTTTTCACTACTTTGAGGGGAGCTGATCAAACAATCCAACCACTGCTGAAAGTCAATATGCACATTCTCAAGAGAGGCATCAAGGGAGTGCAGGACATAAGGTTCACCAATGCCAACTGTGACATTCCTAAAGAAAAAGTTGTCAGCTACAAAAGCTTCTGCAAGTCAGGCAGTCCAGAGATCTCCCCACCTTGATCCAGAGCTGAGACAAAACGACAACATGTGGTGATGCACACTTGGTCCTAATGCCAAAAGAAATTTAATAAATTGAGTTGTATGGTGAATTTGGTGGAGTCATCCATCTTCTATAACACAGCATCATTGTACTTACATAGCCACAAAAGCCCAGCACTTATAGTTATCCAACCATGGCAGTCACTTTATTTGCACATGTTGAAGCACATTCACTTATAAGCTTCCTCCTCTCTTGTTGAAGAAGGTTGTGTACAAACCAGAGGGCCTCTTCTGAGCACGGTGGCTCAGCTGGCTGGAGGAAAGGGTGCTTTTGATCAATGGCCTGTCACACAGCCAGTGACCAAAGGAGAATCAGACTTCAATCAGCCCTCCAAAATCTCAATTGCATGACAGCATCCAAATGATTCAATTGGCTCTCACCTGTCACTCATGACCATACTCTGTGCATTTATCATTTCAGATACATAGGACATTGTGCCTGAACAGGCCCTACACTGTTAAACACAGGACTAAGTAGAGGAATTGAACAAGCACACCATTACTGGAAAACATCTGACATCCCATCCTTCAGCTCACTAAATAGAGAGGGTAATTTGGACTTGGGATATGCATTTGGAAAGTCACCTGGCACAGTGGTGCAGTAAGTAGAGCTGCTGTCTTGTAGCTCCAGAGATCTGGGTTCAATCCTGACCTCTGACACTGTCTGTGTGGAGTTTATAAGTTCTCTCTGTGACTACCTGTGCTTCCTCTGCTTGCTCTGGTTTCCTTCCTCATCCGAAAGAAGTGTGGGTTGGTAGGTTAATTAACCACAGTAAATTGCGCATAGTATGTAGTTGAGGGGTAGACTCTGGGAAGTTGATGAGAAAGAGGGGAGATTAAAATGGGATCAATGTATGATTTGTGTAAATGGGTGCTTAATGTTGGCATGGACCCAGTGGGCCAAAGGGTCTGTTTCCCTATTGTATGACCATGATTCTATGTCTAGTAGACTGCAGCCAGATCAGTGGGAAAGTGTGGCTCATGTGCTTTCTCTCTATAGGGCAAGGCTGCACATCTGTTTTACTTCAGAGGACTTGGATTAAACAACTAAAATGCAGCAGCTTCTTAATGAAGGATGATAGAAGTTCATATGGAAATAACTTGGGATGATGTTTAGCCTGTCCAAAAGCATTTGCAGATTCAAACATGGCACAGTGTCCAACGTTGGAGATCACTGTTTCCATTGTTACAGAGCAAAATGTCAAACACCGCAGTAGAATCTCAGACCATAGTCATCCAGTCTCTGTCTACTGCCAGACAGGTATAGACTGGATTCCACTATTGGTATGGCACCAAGGTTGTGAGTGCACCTCTGGGATCTGGTCCAGTGGATTGTAAGGCCATCCAATACATGGATCACGGGATTGTGAATGGGTCTGGTGAATAGGAATCTCTTGTTCTCTCAAAGTGACAGCAGTATAACTCCCTCACTGCAGCTCCAATACTGCCCTTGCAGCTGCCTCCCAGCTAGCTGGACCAGACTGATGCCATTCACAGTAAGATGATGCAGCCTGTAGTGCCCTCTACACCCACAGTTACTCATGATCACTCACCAGGCCACCTGCAGCCTTTTCCACTCAGGATGCAACCATTCACCAGTTAAACTGCAGCCATAGGGAGAGCATTGCATTAAATGAGTGGGCCAAGGAAAGGAACTTGGAAAATGGGCACCAAGGGTAATTAGTCAACAACCATATAATTACAGAAAGGAGGATGCATGAAGTTGCTATTGAATCATCGAGTTGGCTTGGGTAATATGATGAGGGAGATGATAACATGGGAACCGGTATTTATTAGTCTTGGTGACGCTTGGACATTATGAATGGATCAGCATTTGATGAACATGCCCATTTTCCACTGAGGTTATTGAGGAGTCCCATTCCATACCTGCTACCATGTTTAGTGTGAGGGGACTCTGACACGTTCCATGGGTGGTAGTCCTTGCAGTTCATAAACGGCTTGGGTTTGTATGTGGAGCCCAGACTTCTAGATGACTACAGTCTATCACTCCCAGAATTTCCCAGATACCTACAGTCTTGGCAATCTATATGCCTGCAATGCCTACTTCCCTCTACTTAAGAACTAGCACATAAAGCCTCCTCTCTTTGCATAGAGAACATTTATGTTGCCTCACATCCTGTCGTATGATGCAAACTGGGAAATGCAGGTTATATCAAGCCACCACTGAATGGAATGAACCAGAAGCTACAGAGGTCTGGGTTACAGCAATCTTAACTGTAACAGGTAGAGCAGTCCAGGTGTGTGGCTGCAATTTTGCCTGCAGAGGATGATAGATCTCCATAACTACTCATAAAGTTGTAGAGAACATAGCCTCTTGGTTCTCCAAGTCTGCATTGACCATCAAGCAGCCATTTACACTATTCCACACCAATCTCATTTTTATTATACTCCTACTTTCCCATTTTGTTATACTCCCCACATTCCCATCAACTCCCCCTAGGCTCTACCACTCACAGTAGGGGCAACTTACAGTGGCCAATTAACTGTCTAACCTGCATGTCTTGGACACGTGGGAGAAAACCGGAGCACCCAGAGGAAACTCATGCTGTCACAGGGAGAAACTTCACATATGCAACACTGAACCCAGGTTGCTGGAGGTATGAGGCAGCAGCTCTACCAGCTATGTCACTGAGATGCCCATACACCACTCCACCACCACTGCCGCCTTGGAAAACCTTAGCTTCTGTATTATTACTCTTTAGAGAGCTGTTAGTAAGATTGTGGTGTAGAACAAGTCTTGTGGGATAGGTTATCCTGGTTACAACCCTTCTTACCTTCCTCATTCTGGTTCCACTGGCAAGTTGCTCTTGTCTTCCAGACCCCTCCAACTGCTCTAGATATAGAGCCAGTGGAATCACTACTAAAGCAATGATTTTGCAATGGAAGTTAGGCAAATACATGTATGAGCCCATTCCTCAGCCTGACTCTGCTTACGACTTCTTAGTGAAGTCTTTTGGATATCCAATGCTGACAGAAAATTCAGTTGTCAAAAAACTCGCAATTGATCGATGATTGCTTAATAACCAGGAGCAGAGCAAATTCATGCTGACAAGATCACATTTCCAGCATGTGATCCACAATGAACATTAACTACATATTCACCATACAACTACATGAGGGACCCTCCAATTGAATACGGAACATTAATAGAAGTTATCCATTCATGATCTATATGCTCCGTGCATACACTCGCGTAAGTGCCTGGTTGAAGTTCTTACTTTGTACAAAAGGTGCTGTTGGTTGATGATCATGTTCCTTGAGCAAGTTTTGCTCTACAAATCAATCATTCAGCACTCAAAAGACATGCTTTACGCAACTGAATCTGTAGGTTGGCATACGATAAATGAATATGTGAAAAGTAGGTGAATGAATGAAAACATAGCAGCTCCTTCCCTGAAAATGGTCTTATCATTAGTAACAACAGGCATACATCTATGTTTACGTGTCTCTATCCAATTCAAAACAAAACTGCAGAGATTTTTTAACAGTAAAAGTTTTCTTGAACTGCAGTATTCCCTCAATTGGGCAAACATGCAATAAATTGCTAACTCCAGATGACACAGCAGACGGATGGAATTTTGTTTAATATCACAACAGGAATGGGGGACTGTTTGGTAGTTCAAACAAACCCACATTTACTGCAGCAAAGTATTCCAAAATGTTTTCACATGTGTATTACTGAGCAAATTCAACACTGAACTACTAAAAGAAATATTAAGGCAGATGATCAAAAGCAACATCATAGAAGTAGGCTTAAAGGAATTCTTTAAAGGAAGAAAGAGAGGTAGAGTGGCACTGAGGTTTGGCGAGAGAATTCCAGAGCAGAGGGCCTCAGCAAATTCTGTAAAGTCACCAATGGTGGAGCCATTAAAATCAGGGATGCAAAGAGAATTGCATGCCCATAGGTATCTCGCAGGGACTGTTGGGCTGGAGGACAGTAGTTATGGAAAGGGGTTTGAAAAGGATGAGAATTTTAAACAGAGTTATTTCTTAACTGGGCCCATTGTAAGAGACACAAAAAACAATGGTACTGCCAAGACCATTCCTGTCTGATGAAATCATGATATCAAATGTGAACTTACTATCTTTCAGCTCAGAGAGGAACTGCATCAAGTTGATTATACATTCAAATTTCAATATCTTTCTTGGTGGGGCTGTAACTCCAGCATCAGGTTTTAATTGAAATTTCATCCAAAATATATTGAAAAAGAATTAGTTGTTTAGAAGGTTAGCAAATAGCTCACCTGCCTTCCCATCTATGACATTGGCTCTTGTTGGGGTAACTTTCTGTCCATATCTATACCAGAGGTCATTCATTTCCTCACCTGAATGAACATTCTACATGTGTAATTACTTCAGCACAGAGGATATGAGAGTTTAGCCCCATCTGTTGTCTCCTCTCACACTGAAACATGCACATTTTCCAACAGGAATCACTGGATAGCAATAAGAAGCAAGGACTCTGCCTAATCCTCCTGTCAACACAAGAGCTGCCAAGGCCAATTACAGCACTCTCAGTATTAAACTGGCTGAGACTCAGCAATCTCAGTGAAGACTCAGAACCAAACCTGGGCCCTCAAGTCCTGGTAAGGTACCCAGCTATCGACATGGAATTCACTTGTTTCCTCTGGCAGAGGAATCCAGAATAACCGATTGTAACTTTACGATTATACCTCAGATGTTTGGGGCCATTGACAGAAAATACTGTTCAGAGAGTTGGGAAAATCTGAAACTCTCCCCAAAAAGCTGGTGAAGGTAGCCCCTATATCATAGGGTCTGGTGTGGGTCCATTCCTCTTCATGAAAATACTAAGAGTAATGGAACCTACTCTAGGTCCTATGTTATAGGAACTTATTTGAAACTGTAAATTATTTCTGATTCTTTGATCTAAAATGTTGTCATATAATGAATGCACAACGTGTCAGCTGAACCGTTGCATGGAGAGCAATGTATGATTAATGAGTCTAAAGTCAGTGCACATATGGTTTCAACTTGAACTACACACCCTGCTCCACTTTCCACAGCTCTGTCTTTTTTTACTAAAATATTTAAGATTGGTATGGGCTGCAGTGCATTAATGAGGATTTTTAGTACAGGTTATAAATAGTTCAGACACACTGTCTCTGAGGTAGAGAAGAGGATATGTTCTCAAATAAGTTAGACATAACAAGCATCTTCACTTACAAATGAGTTTGTACAAATCTATAAATCACATATTTGCTGCTTCTACATTTGTGAAAATATTGTTCTAATATATAAATGAGCAGGAAAAAAATCATCCACCTCTGTCATTCTAAATCCTTAACAATGTTCATTCCAGGGCCCAAGATAATTTCAGCAGGTCTGTTTTGATTTTTATTTTGCAAAGGAATATCCTTATGTACTAGTCAATAAAGGATATATAATCACTAAAATCAGTAAACCGGTCAATGTAGCCCTGTACAGATAGGATTGTTGCATCTGTTTTTGGATCAGAAAGCTAAGTTTTTGAAATTTTTGAAAGGGAAACTGTTCATTTTTATTATTCTGTAAAATCATTCATTATTAAGGTTTTCATTAGTAGAAAAATCAATTTTCAGAATTCAATCAGTTTTCCCGAACACCTGCCCCTGCCTTGCCTGTCTGGGTTTGGATTCGGCTGAAAATTACAATCCAAAACTCAACTAGCTTCACAGAGATGAGAAGTTGAAGACCTCACACCATCAACCATCACAAATTGATAGCTCTTTACTTACAAAGCATATTCAGCTAATCCTTCAGACACTAAACAGTGCAGCCCCCACCCCATTGAGGTACAATGACACCAATGCACTGTTGAAAAAGACAGTGGCTATTTCTCCTGATATCCTGGACAATGTTTATTTCTCAGTTACTATCACTGAAGAGAGAGCATTTTCTCTTCTATCTTTTTGCAGCACACAAGTTTATATAAATCTACAGTAGTGTATCTAGGTGTTAAGCCAGACTTAAGAACTGAATGTATCTCATGGTTTGAGCTTGATACATTGCTGTACCAGACACTGCTACTTAATTGAAAGGTACTACCTTTAATAATGGATGTTCTGTTCATAGCTCTAGTTCTGTCAAATCAGGTATGCTTTCAGCAACACAAAGAAACTCACACAACACAGGCAATCTATTTGGGATGTTGTATCCTGAGGGAATAACAGGACAATGATACGGTGTGATGGAAATAGAGAAAGGGGTTTTCTAAGAAGAACAGTGACGATAGCAGGGCAGTGGATATTCCACTGATGTTGGGGAGCTTGAAAGGCACGAACAGAGTCAGGCATTTGCCCTGCATGTGGAGCAAGTGGATACGTTCCTGTTACGTCATATTCCTCTAAACCTTTCCTACTCATGTACCTGTCCAAATGTCTTTTAAATGTTGTCATTGTACCTGTCTCAATCACTTCATCTGGCAGCTCATTCCATATACACCCCACCATCTGCGTAAAGAAGTTGCCCCTCAGGTCTCTTTTTGATCTTTCCCATCTCACCTTACAGGCAGGCACGGGAGTGTAGCCGTTAGCATAATGCTTTACAGTGCTAGCGACCTGGGTTCAACTCCCGCTGCTGTCTGTAAGGAGTTTGTACCTTCTCCCCATATCTATGTGGGTTTCCTCCGGGTGCTCTGGTTTCCTCCCACATTCCAAAAACGTACGGGTTAGGAGGTTGCGGGCATGCTATGTTGGTGCCAGAAGCATGGCGACACTTGCAGACTGCCCCCAGAACACTCTATGCAAAAAGATGCATTTTACTGTGTGTTTCGATGTGCATGTGACTAATAAAGAAATCTTAATCTTATCTTAAACCTATGCCCTTTAGTTTTTGATTTCCTTTCCCCGGGAAAAAGACTGTGCGTTCACCTTATCTATGCCCCTCATGATTTTATGCACCTCTATAAGGTCACCCCTCAGTCTCCTATGCTCGAAGAAATAAAGTCCTAGCCTGCCCAACCTCTCCCGACATCATGTACAAAATTGTAAGTGCACTTTTAAGAACAGAATGTACCACATGGCATGACCTCATTACTTTGTTGTACCAGTTGCAGCCATTTAGTTGAAAGTTACTGCCTTCAATAAATACATTCTGTTTATGGTTCTCTCTGTATCTATTGCTAATGCTCAGAGCAACTTTAAGAAATGGATAAACACAACTACTGAACCCAATACTGTCCTCACCTTTGCCCATTAAACTGAACATCTAACAGGAACCATGGTTACAGAAGGAACCTTGATAGTTTTTCAGATTCTTTACCCAGTATATTCTCCAGGGTACAATTATCTCACTGGTATGGAGGAGATTGCTGAGATCCGATATCTTACTTACAAAATATATGTTGAACATTCAGTGCTACGGTATGCACAAATGCTAATTCGAATGGAAATGTGTCATAGAAACAGCTCAGAAACATGCCCTTCGGGGCCTGTTTTGCACTACCATTTTGCACTAATTAGGCATTAAACCCATTTTACACTAATTTGGCATTAAACCCATTTTGCACTAATTCGGCATTAATCCCATTTTTTATTCTTCCTGCACTCCCATCAACTACCCACAGATTCTACCACTCACCTACATACTACAGTCAATTTACTGTGGCCAATTAACCTATCGACCTGTACATCTTTGGGATGACCCGCACCCAGAGGCAGTGGCTCTATTAGCTGCACTACTGAGCCACCAATGACAAAATAAACTTCAAAGGTAAAAAGTCCACATAGGATAATTTCCTCCAGTCACTGTGTTCAACAGTGCAAGGTATTAAGAGCCGTAAACAACATAATTAAGTTGTTTTTAAGGGAATAGGCCTACCAGACTAACAAAAATCAAAAATTTTCTATGTATCTTGCTAACAAAGAACCCATTAAGAAAAAAAAATTCACAGTTTACATATTAAGTAAATGCATATAACAACAGAGACTGGGTACAGTGATGTAATGGTTAAATTGCTGGATTAGCAGCCAGATTTCTGGATCAGTGATCCAGAGACTCAAGTTCAAATCCCAGCACAGCAGTTGGGGAATTTAAATTCAAGCAATTATTGAAAAAAAAGCAAGTCTCAGTAAAGGTAACCATGAAACTACTGGATTGTTGCAGAAACCCATCTGGTTCACTAATGCCTTTCAGGGAATTAAATCTGCCATCCTCATCTGTTCAATGTGGATGACTCTTAACTGCCTCCTCAGTTCAGGGGCAATCAGGGATGGACAATAAATGCCAAGGATGTTCACATCCCATGAACAAATAAATTAAAAAATAACACTTTGGCCAGATATTGCTGAAGGAAGACTTGCTGCCTGCACTTAAACTTACCAGTGCAGCTGATCTCACAGGATGGGATGGTCCTGGAGCAGAAGGAGAAGACAGAGTGGTGTATTGGCCTTGACAAACATAACTGGGTGACATGACAGAGTAAACCCTGCCAATGAAACTGCTTTATAAACCTTTGACAAATGGAAAAACACCTCCTGTTCTGTTGCCCATCAAAGTCATCGAAGTTTCTCAAGGCTTCCGAATGTAAAACTAAATCAGCAATTAAAATATTGTTTAATCTATTTCAAAGTTATCTGAAAACATTCTAATGAATGGTCTTGCATATCCTGCAGCAGGCCCAAATGTGCAAGTGCTGGGGAGTCTCAGCAAACACCTGCTCCACTGTTGAACTCGACATGGATTTCTTGTGGTGAAGCAAAGCTGGGAAATCACTGGCACTGCTCATCCAGGGATTTCTGCAATGAAGCAGGAGTCCTGAACATGTGGAACAGCCAAGCCATTGTGTTTGTTTGACCAGATTCCAATTGTTGGCAAATATAAATCATGAAATCTTCAAGAAAGCACTTCTGAATGTATCTTTTGACAAGACAAGGCATCTAACTGTAATCTGCAAATTCACATTCTCGAGAAGCAGAATGCAAATTGGCCTTGTCCAAAAAAATGCCTGCCTGCTGCTTCAAGCCGGCCCTGCTGTGGGGGAGGGTGAGGGTGGGGGTAGAGTGAAAGGCAAGAGGGATTAGCTGAAAATTGAAGGCAGCCAGGCTTCTAATAGTGCTTAATTAGCATAACAAAAAAGGAAGCCTCAGCCTTTCAACATTAGGCAATGCATCTCATTATGGACAACTGAATTACAATTACCCTGCTCCCCATGAATAGGCTGTATATGATTTAAAAGGGGTTTGAAATAGGGTCAGTTTAATGTACTTTCTTGGCCTCCTGTGCATGCTTCAGGGTGAATGGCACACACATTTAAACCAATGCACCTGCATTTAATGGCTTAATTAGGATACTACGCTGTCACCCTGCTGCTCCAATATAATTTTTCCCCAATCAAATGTATCAGGGTTCAGTACAGAGGACTCCCGCAGCTTTGTGATGCTGTTCATTGCTCCTCTAATAAGAGGGAGCATTGGCTCAGAAGGTTACTTCCAATGCCATATGGTTGCATTATAGCAGAATCATCAAGGAATTGCATGAGAATAAAATAGGGGATTAATTAAAAGTGATAAATGTGATACCAATGCTTAATGTTATTTTTAAATGCATATTAAGCAGAAATTAGCTTGAGCACCATCTCATAATGTTTTATTCCCAACATAAATGAAAAATGCTTTAAAGAAATGCACTCATTATTTCAACATAGTCAAATACATATAGTGTGAAAACAGCATCGAGCAGATTATGGTTAAAATACCAACATTTTAATAGAAATTTTCATAATCTCAGGAGTCCTCGAAGAGCTTTGCAGCCAATGAAGCATTTTGAAATGCCTGCTTTGTGGAATTCTCTGTGTTTTAAAGCTAAAGTCAATGGTATCCTGCCCTTCCACAAATACACCATTGCCTAAAAATTCCAGTGAGTTCTAATTGGTACTCTAGATGGGCGCAGCAGTGATTGTTCCAGCAGTGGCCTTCTGCTGGAAACTTCCATTGTGCACAACGCCCAAGCTGTATACTAGTCTCCAGTCCAACAAGGCTCATGCTGTAGCTGGAGGTGGGTTTGAAGGAACAGTATTGTCATTTGTGAAGTTTGGACATGGAGACCAAATCAATGGGGTGCAAGGATTTATCAGGACAGGCAGAATCAATGAGGAGGAATTGATATATGGTGAAGAGATAATGGTGAAAGGGGCAAATCAGGGACCAACAGACTTAATATGTCAGGGTGGGAGGGGGAGTGGCAGAATCACTGCAATGAATGAGGCTTGTAGTGGCAGATTCAATGTGGGTGGAAGAGGTCAGGTGGGGAAGAATCAGCAGGGGGATCAGTCCATGAGTGGTGAATGGGCCTCAGGTGATGGATTCTGAGGCCCTGCCTGGACACATGATCACCTTTTGATAGCTAGCTGCAGTCAAAGGATTTATCAGTGATATTCAAATACAGTTGAAATCGATTTAAATAGTTTTTTAAAAAAATACACATTTAATTGATCTAAATTAGTTAAATATAGAACACAGAACCGTACAGCACAGGAACAGGCCCTTCGGCCCACAATGTTGTGCCAAACCAATTACTTTAGTAGTAAAATCCCCAACTAAACTAATCCCTTCTGCCTACACAATGTTCATATCCTACCATTTCCCCCACATTCATGTGCCTATCTAAGAGCTTCTTGAAACCCTTATCATATTTGCCTCCACCACCACCCCAGGCAGCACAGTCCAGGCACCAACCACTCTCTGTGTAAAAAACTTTCCCCCGCACATCTCCTTTGAACTTTCCCCTCTCACCTTAAATGCATGCCCTCTGGTATTAGACATTTCAACCCTGGGAAAAAAGATACTGGCTGTCTACTCTGTCTCTGCCTCTCATAATCTTATAAACCTCTATCAGATCTCCCCTCAGCCTCCACCGTTCCAGAGAAAACAACCCAAGTTTGTCCAACCTCTCCTCATAGCACATGCCCTTTAATCCAGGCAGGATCTTGGTAAACCTCTTCTGCACCCTCTCCAAAGCCTCGACATCCTTCCTATAATGGGGCGACCAGAACTCAATGCAATACTCCAGAGGCAGCCTAACTAAAGTTTTATAAAGCTGTGGCATAACTTCCTTACTCTTGAACTCAATGCCTCGACTAATGAAGGCAAGCATGCCATATGCCTTCTTTACCACACTATCAACCTGTGTAGCCACTTTCAGGGAGCTTTGAACTTGGACCCCAAGATCCCTCTGCTCATCAACACTGTTAAGGGTCTTGCCATTAACAGTGTACCCTCTCTTTACATTTGATCTCCCAAGGTGCAACACTTCACATTTGGCTGGGTTGAACTCCATCTGCCATTTCTCTGCCCATATCTGCAAATGATCTCTATCCCGCCATATCCTTTGCCAGTCTTCTACACTACCCACAACACCACCAATCTTCGTAGCATCTGCAAATTTACTAACCCATTCATGTACATTTTCATCCAGGTCGTTTATATATATCACAAACAGCAGAGGTCCCAGTACGGATCCCTGAGGAACACCATTAGTCACAGACCTCCAGATAGAATAAGTCCCATCAACCACTACCCTCTGCCTTCTACGGGCAAGGCAGTTCTGAATCCAAATGGCCAATTCACCTTGGATCCCATGCATCTTAATCTTCTGGATGAGCCTCCCATGAGGGACCTTGTCAAACGCCTTACTAAAATCCATGTAGACAACTTTGACAGCTCTACCTTCATCAATCATCCTCATCATCTCGTCAAAAAATTCAATCAAGTTAGTAAGGCACAACTTGCCCTGCACAAAGCCATGTCAACTGACCCTAATTAGGCTATTGTTTTCCAAATGCTCATAAGTCCTATCCCTAAGAATCCTCTCCAGTAACTTCCCTACCATTGACGTGAGACTCACCGGTCTATAGTTTCCAGGATTATCCCTGTTTCCCTTCTTGAATAATGGAACAACATTAGCTATCACCATTCCTCTGGGACATCGCCCATGGCTAGAGAGGACACGAAGATATTGACCAAGGCCCCAGCAATCTCATCTCTTGCCTCTCTCAATAACCTGGGGTATATCCCATCAGGCCCTGGGGACTCGTCCACTTTAATTCTCTTTAACAGACCTGACACTATCTCAAAATGTCCCAGCATATTAGCATGCTCCACACTGATCTCCCTATCCTCTATGTCCTTCTCCTTGGTAAATACTGATGCAAAGTACTTATTAAGGACCTCACCCACCTCTTTTGTTTCCAAGCACATGTTCCCTCCTTTATCCTTGATTGGTCCTACCCTGTCCCTAGTTATCCTCTTGCTCTTGATGTATGTGTAGAATGCCTTGGGATTTTCTTTAATCCTACTTGTCAAGGACTTTTCATGGTCCCTCCTGGCTTTCCTAATTTCCTTCTTGAGTTCCTTTCTGGCTTCTTTGTAATCCTCAAGGGCTCTGTTTGATCCCAGCTTCCTAAACTTTACATACTTTTCCTTTTTCTTCTTGACTAAATTCACCACCTCTCTCGACATCCAAGGTTCTCTTACCCTGCTATTCCTGTCCTTCCTTCTGACTGGAATATACCTGTCCTGTACTCTGTGCAGATGGTCTTTAAACATCCTCCAACATGTCAGATGTGGACTTGCCCTAAAACAGCTGTTTCCAATTAATTCTCCCTAGTTCCTGCCTAACACTCCCGTAATTTGCCCTGCTCCAATTTAATACTCTCCCGCAAGGTCCATACTTAGCCTTATCTATAGCTGTCTTAAAACTTACTGAGTTGTGGTCACTGTTCCCTAACTGTTGTTCCACTGAAAGGTCAGTCACCTGGCCAGGCTCGTTACCCAACACCAGGTCCAGTACGGCCCCTCCTCTCGTTGGACTATCGATATATTGATTTAAGAAACCCTTCCGGATGCACCTAACAAATTCTGCCCCGTTTAAACCTCTTACACTAAGGAAGTCCCAGTTTTTATCAGGGAAGTTGAAGTCCACCATGACAACAACCCTATTAGTTTTACACCTTTTCCTAATCTGCCTGCATATCTGTCCTCAATGTCCTGGTGGCTATCAGGGGGCTTTGTAGTATAATCCCATCAGAGTGATTGCACCTTTCTTATTTTTGAGTTCTACCCATATAGACTCAGTGTACAAGCCCTCCATTATGTCCCCTTTGATTGCAGCTATGATATTGTCCCTGATTAGTAATGAAACTCGCCCCCCCTCCCACCCTGCCTCCTTTTACCTCCCTTTCTATTTTTTCTAAAACATTGAAACCCTGGAACATTAAGCAACTATTTCTGTCCCTCTCTCAACCAAATCTCTGTCATGGCCACAACATCATAGTTCCATGCTCTAAGTTCATCACCCTTACCCATAATACTCCTAGCATTCAAATATACACACACTTCAAACTGTCCATCCCATCATGTCTAATACTTTGCTCCTGCCTGTTTTTACTGGCCCTGACACCTACCTTCCTCTCAATCTCTCCACTTTCTGACCTGGTGCTCTGGTTCCCATCCCTCTGCCAAATTAGTTTAAACCCTCCCAAGCAGCACTAGCGAACCTCCCGGCCAGGATATTGGTTCCCTTCCAGTTGAGGTGCAATCCGTTCTTGTACAGGTCACTGCTGCCCCAGGAGAGGTTCCAATGATCCAAGAACCTGAAACCCTGTCCCCTGCACCAGTACCTCAGCCACTCATTCATCTGTTCTATCATCCTGTTCCTGCCCTGACTAGCACGTGGCACCAGAAGTAACCCAGAGATTACTACCTTGGAGGTCCTGCTCTTCAGCCTCTTTCCTAACTCCCTATACTCACTGTGCAGGGCTTCTTCCCCTTTTCTACTTATGTCATTGGCGCCAATGTGCACCAAGATCTCTGGCTGTTCACCCTCCCCCTGCAGTCACTCTGAGATATTCTGTAGTCGCTCTGAGACATCCTCAACCCTAGCAGCTGGAAGGCAACACACCATCCTGGTGTCTCTTTTGCCGCCACAGAATCTCCTGTCTGTCCCTCTAACTATCGAGTCTCCTATCATTATTGCTCTGCCTGACTATACCGTTCCCTGCTGAGCCGCAGAGCCAGCCACAGTGCCACTGACCTGGCTGCTGCTGCTGTGCCCTGATAGGTCATCCCCCCCCCAGCAGTATCCAAAGGGGTATACTTGTTGCTGAGGGGTATGGCCACAGGGGAACCCTGCACTGACTGCTTACTCCCCTTACTTCTTCTGGTGGTCACCCATCGATCTGAAGCCTGTACCCTGGGTTTGACCACCTTGGTAAAAGTCTCATCAATGAGGTTTTCAGCTTCCCAGATGGTCCTAAGTACATCCAACTCCAGCTCCATTTTCTTAACCTGTTCAGTCAGGAGCTGCAGTTGGGTGCACTTCCTGTGGATGTAATCATCAGGGAGACTGTGAGGTTCACTGATAGCCCACATCTTACAGGAGGAGCATTCCACTGCCCTAACTGCCATCTTGCCTATACTGAATCAAGAACTAAGGATTTACAGACAATAAAACAAAGACCTTACCTGTTAT
This sequence comes from Pristis pectinata, assembly GCF_009764475.1. Lineage (NCBI taxonomy): Eukaryota > Metazoa > Chordata > Chondrichthyes > Rhinopristiformes > Pristidae > Pristis > Pristis pectinata. Next base: position 80,971,111 of record NC_067409.1, on the reverse strand, counting down.
TACCTGTGCCTTCTTACTGAAACCTTTCTTTTTGAAGAAATGCTCGCATTTCCCCACCTAGGTCACTTACTCAGCCTCTTCTCGCCAAAGCCTCAGACCCCACTCTAACACTGAATCACTCACAAATCATTAATATTAATTAAGGTGAAGGAATTAAACAAACCATTTACCTTTCCTGTCCAGGTAGGTGGATCCTTTCAAATTAATAGGACCATGCTGTATATGCCAGGGTGAGGGGCCAGGTACAAAGTGCCACAGAAAGATACAACCGAGCTCTGCCCCTTGACTCAACGCTGAGTCCAGCAGCCAAGCAGGACATCAGGCATTCCTGATTCCTGCACTGCAACATGTAGGCTGCAAAGCATTTTGATCAATGCTACCAAGTTTGTCATCTGCTGATATCATGTTTCATTTATATCAAGGTATTTTGTGGAATAGTAAGTGAAAAAGAGAAAAAAAAACAGCCAAAATAGAGTATCATACAGCATGGAATGACTCTATGGAAACAGGCACTTTGGCCTTCTGAGTCCACGCCAATCATCAACACTAATTCCACTTTATTCTTCCCACGTTCCTCCCAGATTCCACTGCTCACCAACACACTAGGGACAGTTTACAGTAACCAATTAATCTATCAACCCACTTGGGATGGGGAAGGAAACTGGAGCACCCAGAGGAAACCCACGCAGTCATAGGATGAATGAGAAACTCCACACAGACAGCACCGGGGTCAGGGTTGAACCCCAGATGACCGGAGCAGTGAGGCAGTAGCTCTATTAGCTGCGGCACTGTGCTGTCCCATTTTCTACTAAAACAAATGAAATGAAAGACTGATTAATTAATGTACATACTTAATGAAAATGTGATGGAGTAGGGTTTGATGGAATGAGATACCTCTGAGCCCAGGTTTTTAAATTGGGATGCCTGGACCCTGGAGAATTCCAATGATTTCATACAATTTGGTTTCTGTTCTGCAGCAATTTTTGCATTGTTTCCTGGGAGATATAAAAATGTTTTCTATATCGAAACAAGAGGTTTTTTAGGAGGTAGGTGGCCGTGCTTTTTATGAGTTCAGGCAGAAGATTCCAACACTTGAGACAACATTTTCACTGCCTGCACACACACACATATGTATGAAAATTTATTGAAAGCAAAAAATTGCTGATGCTTGAAAATTGAACTAAAACCAGAAAATTCTGGGGGTATTTAGCTAGTTAGGCAGAATCTGTGGAGATAGAAACAGAGTCAACATTTAGGGTCAATGATTCTTCATCAGAACTGCAAAAAGTTAGAAAACAAGCTTGTTTTAAGTTGTGGAACCAGGTTGGGGTGGAGGGAAGAACTGATTGGGCAGTGATTGTGTGGAGACCAAGAATGGCCAGGTGGCACAACTGCTTTCGGTGAAAACTGAGGTAAATGAATGCAACATTACCACGGTCTGGAGGAGTAATAACAGAAGAAGATGAATGAGGGCAATTTCTCTCTGACTGCCCTCATTTATCATCTTCTTAATACACTCCTCCAGACAGATCCACAACGATAAAAGAACAGCATTCATTTCCCTCTCTTAGATGGCACTGAAAACATTGTGTCAAATGGACTCTACCCTGTCATAGACATGGCCTTTGTTCTCTCTGCGTCCTCCCCCTGCCCTGTCCCACCCCATCTCCAGCAGCTTGAAACAAGCTGTTCACTGACCTGAGACACCATCCCTATTTCTCTCTCCACAGACACCACCTGACCTGCTAAGAATCTCCAAACCTTCCTGTTTCTATTTGAAAATTACTGTCCTACAGTCTTCAAAGGGCCTACATTGACCTGGTGCAGATAGTACATGAATTTGCTGTTAATTATTTGAATGTACTTTGAGGACTATGTCATAGAATGGAAATTATATTATAAATAATTCAAATTGAATGTGGACTTTTTTATTTTAGATCAATTCTTAAGTATCTATTTTTTCTTACTGTACACTTCTATTGCATTTCTGTCGAAATCAGTGAACTTCATTACAATCAAAGATTTCTACGACGGTGAACATGATTTCTGATCATCTTTTAACTGCTTTAAGGTGAACTAATCAGTAGTTTTGGGACAGAAACTAAATGCAAAATATGTAAATAATTAATACATTTCTCAACTTCTTCCAGTTCCTGTGTCATAACTCTGTAACAAGGATACCTTGTATCCATTTATTTTGGTTTCCTAGCTTGCTATGACATCATTCTTTGCTGAGAACCATGGGTAAATCAAATATCTGTCTTCCAAAGTGAGTTTCCTACATGAAAATAACTTAACAAGTGGAATTTGTGACCATCAACCTTTGACTGAATGCATTACACTGCTTAAAAAATTGATTTTTCTTTAAGAGTACTGATGTCAGTTTCTTAGGACTTTTCTTAATTATTGTATGCAGGACAAATTTGAAATTTACTCTTGTCATCTGCAACTAATTCTCAATATTGTTAAGTCAAATGAAACAACTCTAAATATCATTTCAAGAACAGTGATTTTTTTTCAAGTTAGCCGGTAAGGAATTTCAGACATTCCAGAGGGGCTGTATTTTCATATAGTGCTTTAATAAAATAATACGTGTGGACTGAAAAGGAAGGGAAGTACTGTTAATACTGCAACTCTGTCTTGTGACCATGTTCAAATATTTTGAAAACTAGCCAAAACAGTTCTTAAGGCCATTATTGACAAACACATGTGGGGCAAGGGGAAAGCAAGGTAGGAACAAAAATTGTGATGTGAATACACAGGCTCACAGAAGATGATTATGCATGTGGTGGTTGGTGCATGAATGTGACAAGTGCATTAAAGTGACAAGAGATGAAAGTGACACATGTGGTGCATCCAGCACCGAGGAACAAGAGCTCTTTACACCGGGAGAATGGAATCCCTTTTAGACCTGTGACTTGTTTTTCATGGAACCTTGTGGGTAGATGTGCATATTCTTTATTTTCATGGAGCTGTGACTTACAAGTAAAGTGTCCTACAATTAGAAAAAGGAATCAGCAGTATTGTTAACTGTTTTGAAGGCTTGAAAATAATTACAAATGTGTCATGATTTACTAGGTTTAGTTATTCTGTGCTTACAGATATAACTTTAATAAAATCAGTAAAAAATTTTGAATAGCCGCTATTTTCATTGATGGCATATGTAAAACATTTTTTAAAAATCCCCCCAAAATCAGATATTTGGATTCAGATATATGCAATCCTAAATGCACATGTGCCAAATTACTCAAGGTGAAGTGGTAAGATACTACTCTAATGAGTTGCACATCATTAATTTTGAAATGCAATGTCTGAATGGGCTTAGCACTGAATCAGTAACTTGATCTACAACTGCCTCAATTTGAACTGCATTTGGCAAGTCATTTCATGTTGAGAAAATAAATGACAAACAGAAAAATATTTGGGAGATTGGTTTTCAAAATCTTCTCTGGGACAGTATTCTACGCATTCTAAACTATTATGTATCCTAGTTCTCGTTGTATCAAGACAATGCTCTTTTGACTAAAACTCTGTTTAGACAGCCAGGGCTCATCTTTAAAAACTGCAAAGAATGGTGACAGCTCTGTCCCAGATATTAGCTGACCCTGTCATTGTAAATCTGCTGCTTGGGCAGTCATCAGCCTACTTGTTAAACAAGCCAAGAAGCAAAGCGAAGACACTAAGGCAAAGGAGCACCATGCAAACAGGGATGATAACAGGATTTACTGGTTCAAGGTCCTTTGTGAAAATGAAAAAAAATGCATGGACCCCTGTTAAGATTACACTGCAACCTCCAGCCAGTCCCCAGGCTCATTATTAACTGGCATATATTCCCAGCAGTCTGTAAAGGACCTTCTGATCTTCATAAAATGGAGGATTCCATTCTGAGCATGGAATTACCATCTTTTTGTTTAAGCCAGATTCAGCTGCTGACACTGGCATAAGAAGATTACAGAGGCATCAACAAGATGAGTGCCTAAACTCATTAATTTAATTCCTGAGTGTTCTTTGTAATTGGTGGAGCTTGAAATTTACATTTTGCTATCCTACTGCATGTTCCATATGAAGAGTCTTCAAAGCTAAGTAATACCAGCGGGGATAAGTCTCACAGCTCTCAACGTTGTCAAACTATGACACTTGCTGATAAACTGGCATCAAGGACCTGGAGGCAGCAGCTAGATTCTAAAAACCACAACATGAACATTTATTATGGATAACAATTTGGAGAACTCTTTTGTTTCAGTGATTTACTTTCTTATTATTTCCACATGAACAACTTACTGCAGACCACTCAGCAACTCCTCTTGCAAGAAGTGTTTTTTTACCCTAAACTTGTTCAAACATCTGGTATTGGTATTGGTTTATTATTGTACTTGTACTGAGGTACAGTGAAAAACTTGTCTTGTATACTGTTCGTACAGATTAATTCATTACACAGTGTATTGAGGTAGTACAGGGTAAAAACAATAACAGAATACAGAGTAAAGTGTCACAGCTACAGAGGAAGTGCAGTGCAGGTAGACAATAAGGTGCAAGGTCATAATAAGGTAGATTGTGAGGTCAAGGGTCCATCTCATCATATAAGGGAACTGTTCAATTGTCTAATAACAGCGGGATAGAAGCTGTCCTTGAGCCTGGTGGTACGTGCCCTCAGGCTCCTGTATCTTCTGCCTGATGGGAGAGGGGAGAAGATAGAAAGTCTCGGGTGGGTGGGGTCTTTGATTATGCGGCTGCTTCACCAAGGCAGTGAGAGGAGTCCATGGAGGGGAGGCTGGTTTTTGTGATGTGCTGGGCCGTGTCTACAATTCTCTGCAGTTTCTTGCAGTCCTGGGTAGAGCAGTTGCCACATCAAGCCATGATGCATCCAGATGGGATGCTTTCTATGGTGCATCAATAAAAGTTGGTGAGTGTCAAAGAGGACATGCCAAATTTGTTTAGCCTCCTGAGGAAGTAGAGGCGCTGGTGCACTTTCTTGGCCGTGGTGTCTACGTGGTTGGACCAGGACAGGCTATTGGTGATGTTCACTCCTAGGAACTTGAAGCTCTCAACCCACTCGACCTCAGCACCATCGATGTAGACAGGTGCATGTACACTACCCCCTTTCCTGGCCAGCTCTTTTGTTTTGCTGACATTGAGGGAAAGGTTATTGTCATGACACCATGTCACTGGGTAGAGGAAGTGGGAATTATGGAAGACAAAGGGAGACAGTGTAAATCTTACGTAGTCCTAAACTTGGATGCTTCCACAGGTAGGGTATGAAATACTAAAGTATTTCTATGCTATTTTCCTCACCATTGCCCATGTTAAATATTAGGAAGACAGCTGGTTAAGCATATTACGGTTGGGAGTTAGATATTCAACTTTACCTTTGGTCTTTAGCAAACTGCCAGTTGTTCTTTGAAAAGGATCTGGTTGAATGGAACAGAGCCACGTAGCCAAATGTTCCCTTTTCTAAGTTTGCAAGAAGCCATACAAAGTAAAATGACCCTGTTTCTCAGAAATACCATCTATGCCTCATCGTGGATGATGAGATAACAGTTACCAGCCAGAGATGTCCTACCACTCGATAATGAATGTGACAGACAGTTTATCTTCCTTGGAAATACCAACCAAGAAAAAATACAAGTTAAATGTGAGTTGAATAGGGGCCACATTTGATAAACAATCTGGAGTGCAGCAAAAGACCATCTTCTCATGCTCACGCATCTGCATATAATTTGTTGAATGATGTCCTCTCATTGGGCCCAGAAGAATAATGCAAGTAGGAATTACTTCTCATTCATTCTGATATGTAATTTTAATTTACATCAGATTGTAAACATGTAAATAGCAAAAGTTTAGGATGTCTTGTAGTACTTAGTAGCATAATTCTCTGCAAGAGCCACATAAGTTCATTTTACATAACCACTTTTCCGATGAACAGTAAATTCTATTTATAAAAATCCACTTATAAAAACACAATAAATAACCTCAACTAACCCTGTCTGTACCTTTGTGGACAAGTTATGTGGAGAATGGCAAACAACTGTGAGTGCTTTCAAAGCTGAGACTTCAAGGGGTTTCAGAAATGGTGCCAGCAAAGCACTCACAGTTTTGAAGCACTACCTGAACCGTCAGATTGAACTACCGGCTTGCATTCATTCCAGGGTATTACATATAACCATATCTTTGAATTTTACATGTAACCACACATTTTGTTTGAAGTCAGCTTTTGAATCCTCAAGAATAATTCAGATGCAAGGGTGCTGATACCGAAAACAGCTGTACACATTCACACCCAAAAATCGGTAGAGATGGAGCACAGTTAGCAACCAACATGCACAATAAGAGCAAAAGTGCATAAGCTGTGAAGCAAGAGTGCAAATACCTACTTTTATAAAGAGTAACTCATATTGCCATCACCAGGGACTCAATGCCAAGTGGCCCTTCCTCCTGAGGACTGTAACAGAAACAAATCCTGAGTAGACTCATGAAAGGAGTGCAAAACAGAAGTAAGGCTTCTTCATGCTGATCTTACAAAGGGCAGCTTAACAGAGTATGAACAAGGATCAAATCTGGTCCTTTTCTGAATCAACAATTCACCAGATAAATCCACAAACCCATCGGAGAGATATCAATGAAAGTTCTAGTAACTACAAATTTGTTTGTAGTTACTTGAGGAGATATCCATTCAGAGGATTTCAAAACAGATCCAGTTTGTTCCATTATCTCTTGCTTTGGAATTTGTTGCAAACCTCTGGAAGTATTTTTGCATTTACATCCAAAAAACTAATCAATATTTGTATACTGCTATGAAATGCACTGCTAGGAAAGCTTGGTTATAGTAATGCCACTCCAGAATAACTTTAATAATCGGTTGAGGATAGCATTCTTACTTAATAGACAGCAGTTATAATTAACAGCTGCTCCTAAGGTCTGCACAAATTCTTCGAAGGCAACTCCGTAACACCATTTCAGGCTTTGTCCTTAGCTCATCCAACACATTTTGCTTCTACAGGGATAAGCGTACAATCCATTTTATGTGTATTTTGTTTAATAATTAAACAAGCAAGCAAATATCCTTTTAATTATGTTCCTACAAATGGCACAAGTGTTAAAAGAGACCGCAGCATGCCTGACTTAATTTAGGGACTGAATGCCAACATTTTCTGATGAAATGGAAAACTGTTAAACTTAAGAAGGTACGTTGTGCTTCTGTGCACAGAAACGTTAATCCCTGGGCACCCCTAGTATCATATCAGCCACTCACTGTTAGACATTAATAACAGACAAATTGTAAATAATCATACACCAGTGTAAATCATAAGCTAACGAGGCCATAGTATGCACAATATTCCAGAACCATCTGTCCACACAAGAAACAGAAAATTACATGTACTCTAAGTTCACCCTTGTTCATTTGGGATAAGGCCTTAAGGAACACACCTGTGCCCTGCAATAGAGGCATATTCCATATCTTTTTTCCCCAATTTTGACTTGTTTCTTAAAGAAATCATGCATGACAGCCTCATGCCTAAGAGTTCATTGTACAAAGTCAGATCTGCAGATTCTCAACCCCTACTATTTGATATTAGGGCCAATGACAGTATGCCCCAGTGTTATCCACTTCCAGAAATTTTTCACCTGGACAGTCTGGATAGTGGCCAGGAGAAGGAAACACAGCTCCTTTGTCTGATGTTGAGTCAAAAGGACAATTATACATCCCTCCACCTCCAAACCTAGCTAAATTAACAGCACACACTGAGAATCTCCTCAGAAACCTCATGGACTAAAGCTCAGGAACATTCCACATAGCGTCAGCATTCACTGAGCCATTCGGGAAACTGGACAATTATAAGAAAGAACAGTGGGAAGCACTAAGGAGGTAATACAGTGAGCTTACAGCCCATTTCATGTGTTGTTTATTTTCCACTTGATAAAGAACACTTCAAGACCTGCCGTTTTCATCATTCTTCCCTATAGAAGACATTGCTCTACCTGTGCTCAAAGTATGTGCTGACCTAACAGTGTAAAAGGTAAAAACTACAGGCATCTTTGAAAAAGTCCACAAGTTTTCTGATTGTAAGGCTTGCTTGACACCAATTCACATGAGGGTTTTTCTGATGTCGCAAAACTGCAAGTTTGAATGACTAATTATTGTTTTGCTGATGGGTTTCACATTAAAAAAAAATCAGCTTGTCTAAGGCAGAAGGTGAAAGGTTCAAACCCCCAGCAAAGAATGTTAGCTAACACTTCAGCATAGTTCTGCACTGTTAGATTATCTGCCTTTCGGATGAGATGTTAAGCCAAGCTTCCTCTGCCGCACAGGCAAAATAAAAAATCACTTGCACGATTCAAAGGAAGGGAATTCTCCATAATTTCCTGGCCAACCTTTACCCCTCCACCAAAATTACCAAAAAAAGATTATTTGGTTTGTGTTTCATTTTTGTTTGTGGGAACATGTGCATAAATTTGCTGCTCCTCTTTCTACATTACAGCATTGACAAAACCGCTAAAAGTACTCATTGGCTGCAAACCATTTTGTAAAGTTCTAAGGCAATGGGTCTGTGGTTTAATAAAAGTTCCAAATGGTTTTAAGTGTTTATCAGTACAGTATGCACACTGTTTCCAATTTTCCTGAGTCACTTTTAGAGTGCATCATTGAGATTTCTTCACGATGATTGACCATCATCTTCAACTGTCTAGACCAACGGCTTTTAAAGTTTCTTCCAGGCACCCCACTTTAACCAAATGGTTCCCATAGTGAGTTCTCCAATGTGTAGATCAGTATTTACTTAAAGAAGCAGAGATAGCCACCAACTTTTTAACATCCCATGACTCATCCGAGGGTGATGCCCACGTTTTGAAAACCACCGGCCTAGATTGCATTGATTAAGTTCAATGCAATGTTATACTGATGACTCTAACAGTAATATTCAAACAGCTATATCATAGTAGCTTTTTTTGTTAGTGAGAAATAGCCATGTGTGATTTTTAACATTGAAATTAAATGCATGAAACATATTGAAGTTTCATTCACTTTGGTACCATAATCAAGGTGCAGATATAAAGTTCCTTTTGCAAAAGCATAGAGGAGTTTCACATCAATACAGAAACCAATGAGTTATCAGAGGTAAGTAAATTCCAGAGGAAAATTGGTAGGGAGTTCATTGTCCATCAATTACATTTATTAATTCTGCATAATATTATACGGAATTATTGCTCTTAAGAGTGAAATGTTAAGGTTTCCTGTGCATTATACCTCTGAACTCTTTAGAAAAGCCCCTTCAATCTTTGGCTTTGAACAGTTGGATTTCCCCTTTCAGTCACTATTCTGCTTTCCATTCTTAACAAATAAAGGTGTGATGTGTGTAGAATTTAACTTACAAAGCTTGCATAACTACTATCTTTCAAAAGACAAGGGTGTTCTAGAGTTTTCACCATTTTGTCCACTGTGAAAGAAAGAACATGTACTTACACAGCATTTTTCAAAAACTCAGGATGTCGCAAAGCACTCTGCAGCCAATGTAAAAAACAAAGCAAACAATTTGCATACAAGGTCCTATACACAACAAAATAAGACTAAATAGGCTAAGAGTCTGCTGGTCATCCATTTTACTTGAAGCAGCTGTCAATTCTCACTAGTCTCCAGCATGGCATGAAGAACTGATCGAAACACTTGACCCACATTCATAGTTGGAACACCCAGTGTCTGCAGGGGACAAAAAAAGCACTACCTGCTCAAGGTAATTCATTCACTGAGTTTCTGGAACTCCCCACCCAAGAGGAATGTGAAAGCTCTGTGGCTGTGCTTATCCAAGACAGAGATTGATACACTTTTGGATCTTATGGGTACGAAGAGAGTGCCTGTGAAGTAAATGATCTTGTTGAATGGCAGAGCAGGCACAACGGGCTGAATGGTCTATTCCTGTTTCTATTCCTTATTTTTCTATGCAATAACAGCGGTCTTGCCAGTGTCGTCACTACTTAAGAATGTTTAAGTTTTAGAAAAGCCTGAACATTTGTGGGGGTACGGTGAAGGAGGTAGGATATAGAAAGGGAGATTGTGACAGTCTCATTATCTTTTTGACCATATGGCAGCAAGCAAAATCCACACTTGGAATAAATGACTACTTATATAACACAAGGCAAATTTACTATAAGTGTTGGGATTGGAAGTTTGTGCCAATACTTCCGTTTCTACAAAATGTCGACCTGTTCTGACCATCTGTTTAAGTACAAACGTGCGAACATGAAACTGGTCCACAAGATACAGATTTGCACCTGATGGTTTTAGTAATTAGTCTTCGTTACAGGAGGTTCACCAAGAATGCCAGCTCCACAATACCGAGACCACAGTTCCAATCAGATGTTCCAGGTTCACCACCCATCTGCCAGCTCTTACCTCCACAGGCTGACAGGCATGTGTCACTGAAAGTGCTCGAGTACTTCATTTAAAAGTTGAATGAAAGTAAAAGTACCAAGGGCCAACATATTCAAAGCCTTTATTCTATAGTTAGATATAATCTAAGGCATAATTATCACTAGATTAAGACTTAATCAACAAAAGATATATTGTAAGTTACAACAAAGTAATATTTATGCACTCTTCAATGTGACAATTCAAGGGAAATATGCATGTGTTTTCTAATATTTCACCGTAGGGACCGTAAACAGCACTAAAGTGACATGCTGCACACTCTCTTCTTGGTGCAAGTACAATTTGTGATTTATTCTTTCATGGTTAATTTTCAGAATTATAAAGCATCTCTAATGCCTTTTTAAAATATGTTCTTTGGATTTTGCTGTAACTTGAAAGTCCATCTTTTACAGCCCATACTTGGTTGCTAAGACTTGAAATATCTAGGTAGCCTGCGAGGCAGTTAAGAGTCAAGGTAGTTGATGCAGGACTGAAGTCATGTTTAGGTTGGGAGGTTTCCTTCCCTAAAGGATTTTTCTGAAACAGTTGGGACTTTACGACCATCTGCTAGCAACACGGTCACTTTGTGAGGAAGGTCTGTACAGGCCCATGAGCAAAATGCCACATTGCTCGTCTGTAAAGGGAGACTGTGCACCTGGCCAGAAAACTAGTGGCCTGGCTCTTTGATAACAGCTGTTACATTTTGCCATTGGAATGCTTCTGTCTTTGAGCATGGTGTATGTCATCTCTTCAGATGGGTCTCAGTGCCTTGTTAAAGTATTGTATTGAAAAAGGTAAGAGGTACTACCCATTGTTCAGATAGAGTTAAGGGTAACTCCCAATAGGTTAAGATTGAAACACAAAATGTAAACTAAGTTATAGCAGCACACAACATTTTTTTCAAAGTTATAAATGTCAAAGCAAAATTAGAAATTGACATAAAAACACTGAAGTTTCAGAAGTTTGGGTCAAACTTCCACAGGCAGTATCTTTATAATCTGGCCATGACAGAGTGAAAATGCATTCAAGGAAGTTCATGACACAATGTGAATGGGTGCTTTATAGTCCAAGGTAGAAATGAAGGAAGAATTAAAAGAAAGACATGCGGTTATATAGTCACATTCCATTATCTCAAGCTTCCGAAAGGACTATAGCCAATTAAGTATTTTTGAAAATCAAAGAAGTGCAGATGCTGGAAATTTAGAATAAAAACAGAAAATGCTGGAAACACTTAGCAGGTCGGGCAGCATCTGTAGAAAGAGAAACAGAATTAACGTTAAGGCCTGAGGTCTTTTGTCAGAAGTTATGTCTTTAACTTAAGTCTTAAAATTACCATTTTTATCTGTTTCTCCCTGTTCTGATGAAGGATCTCCAACCTGAAACAAACTCCATTTTTCTTTCTACAGATGCTGCTTGACCTGCTGAATGCTTCCAGAATTTTGTGTTTTAATTTAACCCTTTTTGAAATGTAGTCATTATTTTAACATGGGACACATAGCACAGTAAGGTCCTGCAAACAGTGGTGCCTTAGTTCTTCAGCCCAAGGCCCTGGATTGAGAACTGAATTCACATCTTTGGACTCAGAGGTAAGAGAGCCACCAAATGGACTGTAATTGATAAATGGCTGACAAATAGAATAATGATTAATTCGAAAACAAAATTGCAAGGTTATGTCCAAAGTCTAATTCTGATTCTGAGAGACCAGTCAAAAATACAAAGTAAAATCTATTGTAAATTGTGCAACCTTCCACTGATTGCATGAGCACAATAAAAAAAATTCCAGTAGCCAATAGATCAAACAAACTAAATGTGAGACAATCTACTATTAGGGAAACAGTGCCTAACAAAAGAATAGAAGTACTTTGGTGGGTGATCTACAAATCCCTTAAAGATTTCAAATGTGTCACAGACAAACGAAGCTGTGAACAGGGTTTGCTTAAAGCCATCAGAAGTCACCACTGTATTGCTAAGTACCATCATTATACATGATACATACTTTCAGCCGATATACTGTTCTTTTCTCGGTATTAAACTGGTGTCCCTTTAAAAATATTCAAGAGAACAGTGTCTGGTATGATAGTGCTGCAATGCATTGGCAACATCAAGCACTCTTGAGATCTTGTGTTTCTAATGTACAGTAGGTTTGAAGCAAAATCCATAGTCTTAATTTTCATCCGTTTTCAAACTGCTCCATGGCTTGCCCCTAATCTCTCAATAATCTCCACCTACAGTCTGCATTTATCCAATTCTAGTCTCAATAATCTCCACCTACAGTCTGCATTTGTCCAATTCTAGTCTCTTATGGAAAGCAAATAAAATTGTAGATGCTGGAATCTGAAATACAAGCGGAAAATACTGGAAGAACTCAGCCAGTCAAGCAGCATCTGTGGAAAGAGAAACCTGTTAATGTTTCAGGTTGAAGATCAGTCATCAGAAGTGAGAAAGAAGAAGTTAAAGTAACAGAGAAGCTGGGGAAGGACTATGGGAACAAAGGGAATGTCAATAGGGAACGGGTACAAGTACACAGATCCCTGAAGGTGGTGACACAGGTAGACAAGGTGGTGAAGAAGGCAGATGGCACACTTGCCTTCATTGGACGGGGCACTGAATACAAGTCAACCACTTGGTTCTTGAACCAACCGGCACAACCCTAATTATTACGGTTTAGCAATACTATGGCCACTTTGATCACCTTGCACTAAAATAGACTTTTTTTCTGTTCTAGTTGTATTCTTTCTTGTAATAATTATATATAATTTATGTTTAATTTATGTTTTTCTTGTGAATACTGCTTACATGATGCTATGTGCCTGTGATGCTGCTGCAAGTAACTTTTTCATTGCACCTGTGCATATATGTACTTGTGCACATGACAACAAAGTCGACTTTGACTAGACAACAGGAACTCGTACGTCAGGCTGTTGTTCATTAACTATAGCTCGGTAATCAACACAATCATCCCATCCAAACGAATCATCAAGCTTTAAGACCTCTGTACCTCCCTCTGCAATTGGATACTTGACTTCCTCATTGGCAGACCTCAATCAGTGAGGATTGGCAACAACATCTCCTCCTCGTTGATCATCAACAGAGGTGCACCTCAAGGCTGCGCACTTAGCCCCATGTTCTACTCTCTATAGACACATGACTATGTGGCTAAGTACAGCTCCATACCCATCTTCAAATTCGCTGACAACACTACTGTTGTTGGACAAATCACAGGTGGTGATGAGTCAGCTTACTGTAGCAAGATAGGACACCTGGTTGAGTGGTGTTGCAATAACAACCTCTCGCTCAACGTCAGAAAAACTAAAGAGCTGACTGTTGACTTTAGGAAGGGGAAGAAGGGCCAACATGCACCAGTCTACATTGGGGGAAATCGGCAGTGGAGAATGTCAGCAGCTTTAAATTCCTGGGCATTAACATATTGGATGACCTGTCCTGGGCCCAGCACATAAATGGAATCATAAGGAAAGCGCACCAGCATCTTTACTTTCTTAGGAGGTTAAGGAGATTTGGCTCGTCACCAAACACTCTAACAAACTGCTACAGATGTACTTTTGAAAGTATCCTGACTGGTTGCATCATGGTCTGGTATGGTAATTTGAATGCACAGGAATGTAAGAAGCTGTAGAGAGTAGTGGACTCAGCCCAGTACATCACAGGCATATCCCTCCACACCATAAGTAGTATCTACAGGAGACGCAGCCCGAAGAAACAACATCTATCATCAAAGATCCCCACCATCCATGCCATCTTTTTGTAGTTACCATCAGGCAGGGGGTACAGAAGCCTGAAGTGCCAGATCACCAGGTTCAATAACAGCTACTTCCCTTCAACTATTCAGTTATTGAACCACTGGCACAACGCTTATCACTCCAGTTTAGCAACACTATGACCACTTTGATCACTTTGCACTAGAATGGACTTACTTTTGTTCTTGTGTTCTTTCTTGCAAAAAATGTGTATAATTTATGGCTAATTTATGTTTTTCTTGTGAATGCTGCTGCAAGTAAGTTTTTCATTGCACCTGTGGATACATGTACTTGTGCATTTAACAATAAACTTAACCTTGACTTTGAAGAGTTGGGACGTCACGTTACAGGTGGACAAGATGTTGGCGAGAAGCTGGAATATGCTATGCCTTTCTGGTCACCATACTGTTGGAAGGATGTGATTAAGCTCGAGAGGGTGCAGAAAAGATTCAGAAGGATGTTGCTGGGACTGGAGGGCTTGAGTTATAAGAAGAGACTGGATAGGCTGGGATAGTTTCCCCTGGAGCAAAGGAGGCTGAGAGGTAACCTTATAGAGGTTTATAAAATGAGGTGCAAAGATAAGATGGATTGTCATGGTCTAAAACAATAGGCCATAGGTTTAAGGTGAGAGGGGAAAGATTTAAAGGGAACCTGAGAGGCAAGCTTTTCAAACAGAGGGTGGTGGGTATATGGAATGAGCTGCCAGAGGAAGTGGTAGAGGTATGTACAATTACAACCTTTGAAAGAAATTTAGACAGGTACATGGATAGGAAAGATTTAGAGGGATACGGGCCAAATGTGGGTATATGGGACTAAGAAAGGAAGATACCTTGGTTGGCATGAATGAGTTGGGCTGAAGGGCCTGCTTATGTGCTGTATAACTCTATGACAGACAGCTACTGAATGGACAGTTTGCATCCACAAATTTCAATGTTCCCACAGTTGCTGGTTGTGCCTTTTTCTCTTGGACTTAAGGTTCAGAATTCCCTCCCTAAATCTCTTCATAACTCTCTCTTTCTTTTTAAATGCTCCTAAAACCTCATTTTAACATCATCTGTTGATTCAGCATAAAATTGTGTTTGATCACACTCCTCTGAAGAAGTTTAGGACATTTTACTGCAGTAAAGGAACCACATAAATGGAAGCCGTTGTTTTCTTTTTTAACTGGAAGATTTTAATTTCCACTCCCGAAGAAGCACATAAATTGTCTGAATTCTTGATCTCCCGCTTCTGGCACTGCAGATTATCACTGAAAAGAACTTGGAACAGTCAGCAATTGCTCAAAGCAAATTATCTACTCCTTTTAATGTCACTGGCTGAGATATTGTGCTGCTTCCCCGAGCAGGGACCTGAGAATAAAGCTTCATCTTCGCAAAATAGATGGTATTCCTTTTTTGGGAGGGAGGCTTAACAGTCATTTTTTTTATGACATGGAATATGCTTCTTAATCGCATGCTTCCATATCCCAAGCTGAAAACTCTGATGTAAAAGCAGATGGGTGTCTGTAGATACCACCATGACTTTTACTGTTCTGTGGCCAGCTGATATTCACATGCAATCCAAAGTGGAATGTTGGCTAGTTTTCACTGGCAAGGCATATTGGCTGATATGGTACCAATCCAGCCAATAGTGAAAACTCACCATCTGGTAGAAGCCCATGTGTGAATGTCAGACGAGGCTGTGCTTTGAACCTGGATTTCTTGGTCTCTATTGCTGTGAATTAATGGGATGTGCCATGTAATAATAGGTTTTTGAAAACAACAGTAAGTTACCAAAAAAAACGGTAGCCTTCACAGACCACAACTTCATTCAAGTTATGTCAAGCCTTTTATTTAAACACAGTATTTCCACTGTGATTCTCCCTGGCCCCACCATATGATTTCACAATCGTGGTAGCCAATTGGCCACACTTATATCCTTCTGTATTCCCTGAAATACATAGTACCAGAGGAAATAGGTAAAAACTGTTAAGCTGTGGCAGATCTTGCTCAAGCTGAGTGAGTATGTTCAGATCCATAACTGCAATGCTGCTTAAAGGTGAAAGGCAAATATACAGTTTAATATACACCTCCAAGTATATTAAATTTTTATCCATTTAAGGCATCAGTACACTTTCATCAGTAGCAGCAGAATTATTTTTCAATGCACCTGCATTATTATGTGCTGGCGAACCACTCAAGAGACTAAAGGTGGAAGAATATATCAGAATCAGCATCACAATGAGGTGCCAACTTGGTGAAACTACTATGTGCATGTGAAACAGCAGAAGCACCATGGTCTAGGTGGAGCTAAGCAATCCTATAAGTAATGAGATCAGGGGAAGATTATCCATTGGCTGGAATCATATCCACCACCAGATGGTTGTGATTGTTAAAGGGCAATCATTTCAGCTCCAAAACACCACTGCAAGAGATCCTCAGAACAGCATTCTAGACCCAGCCATCTTCAGTTCATTACTAACCCCATTTATCTTTGAGGTCAGAGCAGCAATTATCACTGATGATAACAACATGTTCCGTCCTGCTTCAACTTTCAGACACTCCTAAAAGTGTGAGATAAATGCAAATGTTGTGATGCCAATGTTACATCAGTGGAGTAGGGAATGCCCCAGAGGATATTTGGCCATTGCTAATCACAACTTGGCTTTATTAACCTAGGCTGCTTTTCCACAAACATCTCATGAATTAGTTTCTAAATGTTCCCTAATTTGATCTCAAATTATTGATATGAAGTTTTCCCATATATGATCTTGGAATGGTCATTTGGGATCTTGTCTGTTCTTCTCTCTTATTCCAACAATCAGAAAATTATTTTTGGCTCTCCCAGGAGATCATATGGCCCAAGTGGATCACAAACGTCTTCACTGTGATGTATGGCATATCACAACTATATGGGGCAGACTAATTGGAGCAGGTTTTTTTTCTCTAGTTCATTATTTTTGTATGGGTGATTCAGTTGCTAAGGCGGTGCATAAAATATGGCCTGCCCTTTTAGGGTGACAAGATTACACTGCTATAAATAGGCATGTTCTAAAGTTACTTAATGGTTAATTGTTAGCAGACAGGCCAATTAGAGGATAATTGGTGTTGCTGGAAATTTTCTGGACAAATTGGGGACTGTTTGTTTTCTCCAGGGGCAGAGGAAAGAAGTGGGAAATTAATAGGTTTTCTTTTTTTTAAATCATGATATAGAGATTTCTGTGTGTTATGAAGTATGGCAATATGTATATAAGATGTACTGTGTCCAAAACAGATGCATGCACACACATACCTTAACACAGGTAGAGAGGTGAAATTTAACTGTTTTTTTTGCAAAGCTAACTATCTGAATAATATAAATGGAAGAGTGATTCAATGGCCATCACAAAACCTTAATTTATGTAAGTGTTGCCATTTAATCCTTTTAATTAGAACAGGAGCTAAAAACTACACAATTATACTCACATCCTGAAAGATCTCAGTTTGTATGGGACTCAAAATTTTAAATAGAGCAAGAAATGCAATTAGTACTTGTGTTGTTACGCTTTGAAAATGTCAGATTCTGAAATGATTTTCAGCATGAATTCGCTCCAGTTTATTCTTGCTTATTTTTCAGATTCTCCCGAATAAACATCTATCTAGGCTGCAAACTGAACTCTTTGTACCACAAAATGAGGCTCACCTCAGTTCTTGGACAGCTTCTCTTTCTATTTTCCTTTTTCTTTAAAATAAAGGATTTTCGCCTCAGTTAGGTTTTCCCAGCCATTATTTATCTCAATAGTTTGACTCTGTCATATTGGCCAGACCGCTTTCTCCAGTCAATCCTTCTGGTAGTACAACATTTATGTGTAGCTCGTGAAGGCACAATTCTGTCTGGCTATAATGCTTCTATTGCTATCATTCACTATCTTTCTTATACTTAAGGAATGACAATTTGTTCCTATAATATGCCTTCTCAATCAATGTATTCTACAGCTGAATCTGTGGAATCCTTGAAATGAATCTAGCATCCAACAGAAATTAAATTTACAGAAGCCATCATTAAATATTTGACTTTATATGGATAAATGTTTTGGTGAGAATTTGAGCAAAAATGTGTGTCTATTATTCAATTGCTGTCCCTCAGAGCCTTGGTTTGCTGCTGATCATAGGATGAAGAATATCTTAAATTTTAACAATGTGCAGGATTCCTCACAGCACTGAGACTTAATTGTCCAAAGAACAAGCAAAGAAAGCATGCCAGAAAAGAAAGCAAGGCCATGGTACTTCGGGCAGCAAACTGTTATTCAATGAGATACAAAAATTCCTCAAATTAATCTCAAGTGCACTCAATTTAGCTGCTGGAACTCAGCACTGAGTTAAGGAAGTGATGAACTTTAGGAGGCTTTAAATAAAATCATTAATCATTTGGAAGGTGTTAAAATGAATCTTAGCCTAGATGCCTTCACTATAAAAGAACATTATTAAGAGTAAATCTTGCTTTGATCACAAATATTCAACCACATGCATCAAAAAAAGGCCACAACATTTAAAAAGTTCAATTTTTCTAACAAACAATCATGCTTTTTTTGCCAAAATTATTCAAAACAGTGGCCTAAATTTAATGTCAAGAACACCTACTAATTCAAACTACAGATTGGAACAATGAAGTCAGTGTAGGTGACTTTGAATTGACAGAGAATATTTAAATAGGGTGGGGGGATATGTTAGATTTATTATTTTACAATTATGAATAAAGCAGAGAGGTTATTGCAATATTGAACTGAGCTTTTTAGAATAATATTTTGCTGATTTCACACAGTCGGTGCTTCCTTTACCACATCTTACTTTTTCCCTTAATTTATCACGTGTACGAACTATTCTCTAAAGCAGGTTTCGTGGTCTGAAAAGTGCACATGAACACTCTGGAAACTAATCCTTTACCCTCTCCCTGCCTGGCTATGGAGCAGTCTGTGCTCAGCTCAGTAAACTCAGATGCTCAAAGAAATTAGCACACTAACCTCTGGTGAAACTTGGGCTCTGTGATATCACATTTTTTGGCACAAATTATTGTGAATCTAGGTTTACAGGGTTTGTGCCTGTAAACCTAGATTCACTGGCACCTTAATTTTTCCTCCATTTTGGTTCTTTAGTGCAATAACTAATGATACAGTTTTGAATATGTGGGTAGCCCATTGCAAGGTTAACCTTAATTCCTTTCATTCAACCACCAGCTTAGTTTTTAAGAAATGCTGCTGTGTAAGTTCCACCAACCAACTTATTCATCAGTCTTAGAACCAGAGAAATATATTGCAATAGTGTATAAAAAAGCAATGCAGTCAGGAGCTGAAGTTCAACAAAAAGACATATTTATAACAAAAACCCGGAATGTAAAAGTAGGATAATGTGAGCAGAGAAAGAAATTATGACCATCAGAACAATTAAAAATTATAAGAAGAGCGGAGCAATTTCTTTGTACTATCTCTGGGACAAAGTATACCAAAAAGACATAAGAACTTTTACAAGGTGCCTATTTCTTTGTTGATAGCTGTTTATCCACAACTTATTGTTTCCCTATCAAATCCCCTCAATCTTGAATCTTCTGAAAACGTACATAATTAATTTATAAAATAATGGCAAAAAAACTTCTTAAAACTGTAATTGCAAAAAACTTCTAAAAATGTCCTTGATATAAGTTCCCCATAACAGGGATAGCTACTGATTTTTGAATCGAATTCTATGACAAAGGACCAATTAACTGAGGAAATATTTCCATTTGTGTATTCCTTACTTTAGATGTCTATTTAAAAAAAAGTTAGCTCTTAAGCAGTCTGAAAGCCTATACTAGCATGCCCCATTTTACCATTTGCCACTATATTGTATACATTTGATCAAGGTTTGGATAAACAATTAAAAAAAATAAATATATATTTATAATAGGAAGTAATGAAGACAATCCACAACATGTGGAAAGCACAATATATTCTTCATTTGAATGGCAATCTCCTCGCCTTTTTTGTCAGCATTATTTTAATACCAATGACAATACAATTACATGGGCTGCCAGCTGCTTAAAATTAGTAAGACCCAAAATTCTAGGCACATTGATGTCAATATTTATATTAACCTACAAAACTTAGAAAAACTTGTAACTTCAAAAGCTGGCACAGCTCTCAAATGCCAGCAATGATGATATACAACTGAAATATATATCTGAATGAAGTCTACAATCAAGACCACTGCTTCAGGATGACAAAATGAATGTAATACCTTTATTATATCCAATGATGGGATTTTTATTTATACTTTGGAAATCTGTTTAGGAAGCACATTCAGTACATAAATTTCTTGCTATGAAAACTGACTTCATGGCTGCTTGTGTATCTAGTTGCCAACCATCTGCTTTTTGAAGTCCACTACCCACACTCTTCATTTGGATCTTCATTTTTCATCAGATTCAGAACCGTCTATGCTCTCAGCACCTCATTCCGGTTCAAGTTGTTGCTGGTTTGTCTTTGCCAACACTCGGACTCATGTGAAAGAGAACAACTGGACGAGTCTTTCCCTATAGTTCTTTTGGTTCCCTTTTTGAAATCTAGAGGTCTCGTGACCAGAAATCCAGAGGTCATGTGACCAAAGACCCATGGTCCTTTAATCACGTGACCTCTGGATTTCAACTAACTTACAATATTTTTATAACTGATAACAAAAAAATCAAAGAATGCGTGAAGCTGTTTTTAAGCACTCATGATTTTCTCTCTAGGTTGTTTACAATAGACACCAGTAGATTATTTTTTAAATCCTGGACAGTCCAGAATAATCCTGGAGCACAGGCAACCCAGAACGGTTCCTCAGTACTACATATCTGAGAGAGCATGAAACCTGTGGACAGAAACACGGGCTGCACACAGCGACTATTTGCTCTTAACACCTTAATTTGACTCAAGAGACCTCAGCTGCTGGAATCTGGAGCAACACACGAAGAGCTAGAGGAACTTAGCAGGTCGGGTCACATCCATGGAGGCAAATGGCCCGAAGTTTCAGGTGGAGGCCCGAAACGTTGGCTGTCTTTCTCCCTCCATAGATCTGCCTGATCAGCTAAGTTCCTTCAGCTTTCTGAGTGAATTTAACTGTATCCTTCTGCGGAGATTCACTCCCAAATAATTGTTGGAACATGACTCCAACACCCTTAAATTAAAGAAGGCAATCCAGGGAAGGCTTCCTTCCCTTTGCTTTGTCAATGGTTTTAGTCAGGCTCCAATAATAACAACAATATTGTTGAATAATGCTGAATATATCAATCACCATATAGTAAAAGGAAATAAAAAAATGTAATTAAGAAAAATGAAAGGAAACGACAGTGTCAGCACCATTTGCTAATGATGCCATCATGTGGTGGTCATTTCTGCAGTTACTAAATTAAACTGGCACAATAAGGAGCAACATCCAACCTTTGCTTATTTAGCAAAATAAACCCAAGAAGCAAACCCAGCCATGCATGTGCAAAGAGACACAAACTAAACGATGTTTCACTCACATACTCTGCCATACTTAATTTTCACTATTCAATTCATATGCAGAAGCATCTCGATAATCACAACACCTCTAAGAGGTTCTGCTGAGGGAATTTGAGCTGTTCAGGACTAAATTAAAAAGCAGAACCAAATAGGTGATAATCTCTGGATTGCTACCTGAGCCACATGCAAATTGGCACAGGTCAATAAGATTAGAGAGTTAAATGCGTGGCTCAAAGATTGGTGTGGGAGAAGTGGGTTTGAATTTGTGAGATATTGGCATCAGTATTGGGGAAGGAGGAAGCTGTTCCAATGGAATGGGCTCCACGTGAATCTTGCTGGGACCAGGGTCCTGGTGAATCACATAACTAGGGCTGCGATAGGGCTTTAAATTAAATAGTAGGGGGGTGGATTCAAGAGATTGGAAAAGAATGGATGAAGTAAAATGGAAGGAGAGCAGAGGAGAGGTTACTGAAGTCTCCAGAATAAAAAATAAGACAAAGTTTAGAAACGGGTTAAGAATTTAACTTCAGGCAACATGGAGACAAATTTGAGAAGTGGGGTTGTGAATACAGCACGGAAGGTGTTATATTTGAATGTACACAGTATACAAAACAAGGTAGATGAACTTATAGTGCAGTTAGAAATTGGCAGGTACGACATTGTGGGCATCACAGAGTCGTGGCTGAAAGAAGATCACAGCTGGGAGCTAAACAACCAAGGAAACACCTCCTATCGAAAAGACAGACAAGTGGGCAGAAGGGGTGGGGTGGCTCTGTTGGTAAAAAAATGAAATCAAATCCTTAGCAAGAAGTGACATAGGATCAGAAGATGTAGAATCCTTGATGGGAATTGGTATTGGTATTGGTTTATTATTGTCACTTGTACCGAGGTACAGTGAAAAACTTGTCTTGCATACTGATCGTACAGATCAATTCATTACACAGTGCAGTTACATTGAGTTAGTACAGAGTGCATTGATGTAGTACAGGTAAAAGCAAAAACAGTACAGAGTAAAGTGTCACAGCTGCAAAGTAAGTGCAGTGCAATAAGGTGCAAGGTCACAACAAGGTAGATCGTGAGGTCATAGTCCACCTCATTGTATAAGGAAACTGTTCAATAGTCTTATCACAGTGGGGTAGAAGCTGTCCCTAAGTCTGGTGGTATGTGCCCTCAGGCTCCTGTATCTTCTACCCGATGGAAGAGAAGAGAAGAGAGAACGTCCCAGGTGGGTGGGGTCTTTGATTATGCTGGCTGCTGCACCAAGACAGCGAGAGGTAAAGACAGATTCCAAGGAGGGGAGGCTGGTGTCCGTGAGGCTCTGGGCTGTGTCCACAACTCTGCAGTTTCTTGCGGTCCTGGGCAGAGCAGTTGCCGTACCAAGCCGTGATACATCCAGATAGGATGCTTTCTATGGTGCATCGGTAAAAGTTGGTGAGAGTCAAAGGGGACAAACCGAATTTCTTTAGCCTCCTGAGGAAGTAGAGGCGCCAGTGAGTTTTCTTGGCTGTGGCATCTACGTGATTTGACCAGGAAAGGCTGTTGGTGATGTTCACTCCCAGGAACTTGAAGCTCTCAACCCTCTCGACCTCAGCACCATTGATGTAGACACCGCCCCCTTTCCTGAAGTCAATGACCAACTCTTTCGTTTTGTTGACATTGAGGGAAAGGTTGTTGTCAGGACACCATTCCACTAAGCTCTCTGTCTCCTTCCTGCACTCCGACTCATCGCTGTTTGAGATACAGCCTACAATGGTGGTATCATCTGCAAACTTGTAGATGGAGTTAGAGCAAAATCTGGGCACACAGTCATGAGTGTATAGGGAGTAGAGTAGAGGGCTGAGGATGCAGCCTTGTGGGGCACCAGTGTTGAGAATAATCGTGCCAGAGGTATTGCTGGCTATCCTCACTGATTGCGGTATGTCAGTTAGAAGGTCAAGGATCCAGTTACAGAGAGAGGTGCTGAGTCCTAGGTCTCAGAGCTTGGTGACAAGTTTGCTTGGGATTATTGTATTGAAGGCAGAGCTGTAGTTAATAAACAATAGTCTAACGTAGGCGTCTTTACTGTCCAGATGCTCCAGAGCTGAGTGTAGGGCCAGGGAGATGGTGTCCGCTGTAGACCTGTTATATACAGGCCTTCGAATAGTAGCCAGGATGTGGGGTACAAATTACAACAAGAGATAGAAAAGGCATGTAAGAAAGGCAATGTTACAATGGTCATGGGGGACTTCAATATGCAGGTAGACTGGGAAAGTCAGGTTGGCACTGGATCCCAAGAGAAGGAATTTGTAGCATGCCTATGAGGTGGCTTTTTAGATCAGCTTGTGGTCGAGCCCACTAGGGAAAAGGCAATTCTGTGCTGTGCAATGAACCAGATTTGATTAGGGAGCTTAAGGTAAAGGACCCCTTAGGAGGCAGTGATCATATGATAGAATTCACCCTGAAGTTTGAGAGGGAGCAGCTAAAAGTGGATGCATCGGTATTACAGTTGAGTAAAGGTAACTACAGAGGCATGAGAGAGGAGGTGGCTAAAGTTGGTTGGAAGGGGACCCCAGCAGGGATGACAGTAGAGCAGTAATAGCAGGGGTTTCTGGGAGTAATTCAGAAGACACAGGATCATTTCATCCCAAAGAAGCAGCAGCATTCTAAAGGGAGGATGAGGCAACCGTGGCTGACAAGGGAAATCAAAGGCAGCATGAAAGCAAAAGAGAGGGCATACAATATAGCAAAAATTAGCAGGAAACTAGAGGTTTGGGAAGCTTTCAAAAACCAACCGAAGGCAACTGAAAAAGCAATAAGGGAGAAAAATTGAAATATGTAGGTAAGCTAGCCAATAATATTAAAGAGAATGCCAAAAGTTTTTTAAGATATCTAAAGAGTAAAAGAGAGGGAAGGGTGGACTTCGGACTGCTGGAAAATGATGCTGGAGAAGTAATAATGGGGAACAAAGAAATAGCAGACAAACTGAACAAGTATTTTGCGTCAGTCTTCACTGTGGAAGACACCAGCAACATGCCAGAAGTTCAAGAGAGTCAGGGGGCAGAAGTAAGTGTAGTCACTATTACTAAGGAGAAGATGGTTGGAAAGCTGAAAGGTCTGAAGGTGGATAAGTCACCTGGACCAGATGGACTACACCCCAGGGTTCTGAAAGAGGTAGCTGAAGGCATTGTGGAGGCATCAGTAGTGATCTTTCGAGAATCACTAGAATCAGGACTGGAAAATTGCAAATGTCACTCCACTCTTTAAGAAGGGATGGAGGCAAAAGACAGGAAATTATAGATCGGTTAACCTGACTTCAGTGGTTGGTAAGATTTTAGAGTACATTATTAAGGATGAGGTTTCGGGGTACTTGGAAGCACATGATAAAATAGGCCAAAATCAGCATGGTTTCCTGAAGGGGAGATCTTGCCTGACAAATCTGTTGGAACTCTTTGAGGAAGTAAAAGCAGGAGAGACAAAGGAGAGTCAGTGGATGTTGTTCACTTGGATTTTTAGAAGGCCTTTGACAAGGTGCTGCACAAGGGGTTGCTCAACAAGATAGGAGCCCATGGTATTAGAGGAAAGGTACAAGCATGGATAGAAGATGGGCTGACTGGCTGAAGGCAAAGAGTGGGAATAAAGGGGGCCTATTCTGGTTGGCTGCTGGTGACTAGTGGTTTTCTGCAGGGGTCGGTGTTGTATCCGCTACTTTTCACATTATATGTTAATGATCTGGATGACAGAATTGATGGCTTTATGGTCAAGTTTGCAGATGATACAAAGATAGGTGGAGGGACAGGTAGTGTTGAGGAAGCAGGGAGTCTGCAGAAGGACTTGGACAGGTTGGGAGAATGGGCAAAGAAGTGGCAGATGGAATACAGCGTAGGGAAGTGTATGATCATGCACTTTGGTAGAAGGAATACAGGCATACACTATTTTCTAAATGGGTAGAGAATTCAGAAATCGGAGGTGCAAAGGGACTAGGGAATCCTACTGCAGGATTCCCTAAAGGTTAACTTGCAGGTTGAGTCAGTAGTAAGGAAGGCAAATGCAATGTTAGCATTCATTTTGAGAGGACAATAATATAAAAGCAAAGATGTAATACTGAGGCTTTATAAGGTGTTGGTCAGATCATATTTGGAGTATTGTGAGCAGTGTTGGGCCCCATATCTAAGGAAAGATGTGCTGGCGATGGAGAGAGACCAGAGGAGGTTTACGAGAAAGATCGCAGGGGTGAAAGAGTTCACGTATGAGGAGCATTTGATGGCTCTGGGCCTGTACTCACTGGAGTTTAGAACAATGGGGGGGGGGGGGGGTGTTCATTGAAACCTACTGAATACTATAAGGGCTGAATAGAGTGGACATGGAGAGGATGTTTCCAGTAGTGGGAGAGTCTAGGACCAGAGGGCACAGCCTCAGAATAAAAGGATGTCCCTCTAAAACAGAGATGAGAAGGAATTTCTTTAGTCAGAGGTTGGTGAATCTGTGGAATTTAATGCCACAGATGGCTGTGGAGGCCAAGTCGTTGGGTATACTTAAAGCGAAGGGTGATAGGTTCTTGATTAGTAAGGGTGTCAAAGGTTACGGAGAGAAGGCAGGAGAATGGGGTTGAAAGGGAAAAATAAATCAGCCATGGTTGAATGACAGAGCAGACTCGATGGGCTGAATGGCCTAATTCTGCTCCTATAACTTATGGTCTTATATCATGTATCTCAGTGAAGATGCTGCAACGCTTGTTAGGTTGATCAGCCTATACCTCTGCGGCACAGTGGTGGCATAGGACTCCACCAGAGCATTGGACTGCACGGGGAGGGGAGTGGGGAGATGTTCACACATACACTGGAGATTGCCGCTTCCTTTTCCCCTGGTGTTTTCCTTTCACATGTGTGGCATGTTTACTCCAATTTTTCCAATGGTATCATGGGGAGATGTTCTTTTAAGGTCTGACCTCCTTCCCAGAAATCAGTGCAGAAATGATATGGCAACTGTGAGCTCTAGCTCCTAATGGAAACTGTTTTAGTGTATGAATTGGTGTACAAAAAGCCATTGTGCTACCTTTAATGTATTTTTGTCTAATTTGTTCCAGAGAACGGAGTGGGAGTTAACACATGTTTACTGCATCAAGTTTTAGACAAAGGTGTTGCATTCACAAAGTTATCGATGGAGTGGCGTGAGTCAGAGAGAACATGTGGCAGTTTGAAGTTCAAATGGTTTTGCATCCTTGTCAGATATTGCTGTTTAATTTGAACATTAATAATGGCTTGCATTCAGGAGTCATTAATGTTTTCAGTAAAATCTGCCGTATTTATTGCAAGAAAACGTTAAACAACAATGAAGATGATGTTGTGGCATTTGGCTCTCTGTGGCCCACACAACGGCAGAAGACTGGGGTTTGACCCTGAGGTTGCTTTTGATTCTTCTGGTCTGCCTGTGGTAGTTTCAGACTTCCTGACTAATAGCATTGAAGCTTGTTTTTATTAAAGCAATGAACTAGGCATCTTATGAAGACCAAGGTCTAACACAACTGCTTTTGCTTGACTGTCATCCATTAAAAATTCTTGGTTCATTTTCACTGTACTGGGCTCTTCGGCTGTTGTCTGTGCATGCTTTAGATTTATTTTACCTGTTTATTGCTTTCCAATTATTTCCTCAGGATTGGCAAAAATTTAAAGGAAAACAATTTTTTTTTAGCTGTCAGTAGTCCTTTGTACACTGGCCGTAAACTCAACATACATAATATTGTTCCATGCCCTTACCCAGACCTCCTAATTCCCCAGCAACACACAAAGAGCTAGAGGAACTGAGTCCAGATGAAGGGTCTTGACCTGAAATGTTGACCATCCATTGCCCTCCGTAGAGGTTGCCTGACTCACTGAGTTCCTCCAGCGCTTTGTGTCCTCCAGCGTCTGCAGTCTCTTGTGTCTTCTCACTTCCCAGTGCTGTTCCCATGGTTCTCTACTACTCCTTTGGTTGTCTGCATCAAATTTGGGGCCTGAACTCTTACCTCTTATCATTAATAAGCCCTATCCTTTCCATGTACTGTTTGTGATCCTGTGGTCTATTTTTGATACTTCTCATGTTCTCCAGTATCTGCTGTTATTTGTCCAAGAACCCTCTCTGCATTTCACCGCTTCCCACCACAGAGTATTCAAAATGCACTAACTGGCTACCGCTACCTTATGAGAGTTAGTCACTCCTTGTATCTACTGCCCAACAGAGTGCCCAATGGTCCGCTGGCTGCTTTCTGCATGTCCCAAGTTCCTAATGTTCCCCCAAATACTAGAGAAACAAAGGACTGCAGATGCTGGAATCTAGAGGAAAAACACTATGATGCTGGAGGAACTCAGCAGGCCAGGCAGCATCCACGGAGAAAAGCAAGCGGGCAATGTTTTGGGTCAGGACCCTTCTTCAGGACTGAAGATAGGAAAGGGGGAAGCCCAATATGAAGAAGGAAAAGGGGCATTTCTTCCCTTCCCTAGCCTCTTTTTTTCTACCTTTTTTTTCCTTTCTCTCCTTACCTTTGACCCATCCCCCGGTGGGTCTGGTCTCCCCTCCTCCCCCTCACCTCCCTATTACTATCTCTTACCTGCATCTACCTATCACAACCTTGTGTCCACCCCGCCTCCCCTCTTTTGTCCACCTATCATTGCTCTGCTCTTCCCTCCTATATACTGAGCTTCCCCTTTTCCGATCTTCAGTCCTGAAGAAGGGTCCTGACCTGAGACGTTGACCACCTGCTTTTCTCCATGGATGCAGACTGGCCTGCTGAGTTCCTCCAGCATCATCGTGTTTTTCATCTCCCCAAATACTGTTGACCTTACCATCACTGTCATGATGATTCCATCACTGTCATTAGGGATTGATCAAATAGGCATTCTAAGGAGCATCTGAAATAGTAGGATTAGACATTTGGCCCCTTATCCCTGCTCTGCTGGTCAATAAGATTATGGCTGATCTTTTACACTTTTCTCCATGAACTTCACATCTCTTGATTCCTGGAACATCTAAATATATATCTTGATTTTTGTATTTGATGTACTCAGTGATTGAGTGCCCTACTGGATAGAGAATTCCAAAAATTCATTTCTCTCTAAGCAAAAAAGTTTTTTCTCATCATAGCCCAGAAAGGGTAATTGCTTATGTTAAGACTGTGACCTATGGTGATAGACACCTGAGCGAGGATAAACAACAACTCTGCATCCACCTTGTCAGGGCCCTCAAGTCCTCATGATACACCTCCAGTATTGCCAATCTTGTGCTCATTAGCCAACTCCCTCAACCGCCCACACTGCTCAGAGTTTTCAGTGGAATCAACCAGTCCATTCTGCCCATTGCACCAACAACTTCCATATATATAGTGTCTTTGTCAGAGCAAACATATCACGGCACCTTGCACCTCACCTCAACAGACCAACTCCTGACCTTTCCATCACTGCCATGAGGAGCTATTGGGGACTGATCAGAGACGTTGTAAGGAGAATCTGAAAGGGTAGAGATATCCTATCAGATTCCCTAGAGATACAGTGGGGACCTCCTTGAAAAGTGCTTACACTTCAGTTATATACAGCATTGGTGAGACCAGATCTAGTGTATATTGGTCCCCATGTTTAGGGAAGGACGTAAATGTGCTGGAAGCAGTTTAGAGAAGTTTTACAATACTGATATTTGGAATGGGAAGGCTATCTAATAAGGAAATATTGGACAGGCTATACTTGTATTTCTTGGAGTTTCAAAGTGTGAGAATTGACTTGAAAGACTTATATATGATCCTGATGGGTGTTCAGAGGACAGATGTGGAGAGCATATTTTCTCATGTGGTAGAATCTATAACCAGGGAGTCACTCACTTAAGACAGAGATGAGGCAAATTTTTTTTCTAGCAGAGGGTCGTGAGTCTCTGGAACTCTCTTCTCTAAAAGAGCGATGGAAGTAGACATTTTTACAGCAGTGGTAGATGGATTCTTAGTATGCAACAAGGTAAAAAGTTACTCGAGGGTGGCTGGAATCTGGAGTTGAGATTACAATTGGATCAGCCATGCTCTTATTGGATGGCAGAGCAGGCTCAAGGGGCCAAATGACTTATTCCTGCTCCTAATTCATACATTTGCGTATAATAACCCCATTTATTCATGGAAATCACTTGCCCATGACTGCTCTAAATGGAGAAAGAGCATCTGAGATGGGCTTGAGAACCTCAAGACCATGCATTGGGAGCATAGAGAAGTCCAGTCCAAATTGTGCAAGTTGCACAATTTACCCAAATTACCCATCTACTGTCCCATCAAGCACCTCATGTTCTGCTTGTAGCAGAGTTTATGAGTCCCAAGTAAAAATAGAAAGTTCTGGGAAATACTCAGCAGGTCAGGCCGCATCTGTGGGAGGAGAAACAGAGCTAATGTTTCAGGGTGAAGTCCCTTTGTCAGAACTGGTGAAGGGTCTTTGACCTGAAATGTTACCTCTGTTTCTCTTCCCACTGATGCAGCCTGACCTGCAGAGTACTTTCAGCATTTTCTATTTTTATTTCAGATTTCCAGCATTTCCAGCTTTTTTTGATTTTCACTTCATGAGTTCCACATTGACAATATTTATCACCTCAGAACCAACAACCTGAGTGGAAGTAAGCCATCCTCAATCCTTAGGGAAAGCTTAAGAAAAAAAAATCAAGACTTCAAACCCAGGACAAAGCTAACTGTCTACCGAAAACAGGAATGATCCCTGACCTCTTGGGTACTTCTGAAACATGGACGATTTACAGAACACACCTCAACTACGAAAGAGACACCACCAATACTGAGCTGGAGCTGGGGAGCAGGAAAATTAGCTACATTATATACCTTGGAAAATGACAGAATAGGCCACTATTATTAACAGAATAGATATTCATGAAAACAAGGCCAGGTTTTGTTATAAATCTTGACACAGCCAAACAGTCTAAGCTCATACAGAATATTAAGTTCTGTCATTCCTTGATACCATCACAGTAGATTATAGATTTGCATCTTTAGACAAGGAGGAATGTATACATTGAAATCTAAAGCAGTAGGTCTCCCAAAGGCAGTCTCACTTTTACCACATTCCTGTAACTGATAAGAAAAGGTAGACTTGTACTCAGCTGGTCTTGGCTTGCATCAGATCTCATTACTCAGCAAAAATAGTGGGAGGACAATGATGGGTAAAACTTATCAAAAACTTATCATTTTTTAGAATCTAGTTACAGAAAGTAATAGGATTGGGAGACCAGCCAATTGGGGGCAACTTTTTTTTTGAAAAGCAAGTGGAGAACAGGAGTGAGTCGAGGCTGCTTTATTATGTGGAGATAAGTATTTAACAAAAGGGCCCATCAAAAATATCTTATTTTAAATGCTACTGGCTTTAATGAAGATGTTACCCATTCCATTTCTAAGAAACTGTTTTTCAATGAGAGCAAATATATTGTTAGTAAAACTAATTCTACAGGGAAAAGATATTTAGTAGACAGGGATGTAAGGAAATTCGAAGGTGATCTGCATGAAAAACAACTAATTAACAAGCATTCATTGATGAGAAATATTTGGGACATTCATTGAATAAAAATCATTGAACATAAAGGTGTGATTTTGATCTTAAAAAGGAAATCTTCTGTCTATGATTTTTATTATAAATTCTCAGCGTCTCCAAGAGTTCAACAAGTGGCTTAAAACTGCCAGTGAACTTTTTCTTCTGCATTTATAAATATCCATTAACCCGGAAAGCAAGTGCAATAAGAAAGAAAAGCAGATAACCAAAGCTGGCAGCAGGACTGTTTCAACACCAAAGATGCTCGGGGCAAAATACAAAGATATTACTTTTGAAGAAACTCTCTTGTTGAGTGGGAAAGACACTGGTGCCCGCAGTTATCTGGCAGGCTGCCTCAATCACAATGGGCCGACATCTCTCCCCTGTGTAATACAGTGGTTACATATCAGATCTCTGCAGACGGTGCAAGCTGAGGGCAATGGAAAGAAAAGCTTTAACTAAATGGCCCTGCCATAAACAACAGTTTGAACAGAGTAATTTGATGCACTGAGTGCTTCAGCTTCACCAGATGCTGGACTCAGCTTGTGGTGGTAAGATAAGGCAGGACTGTTTACTTCAGAGAATACAGTATGGCAGAACAAAGCTGTAAAATAAACCTTACGATGCAAATGTGAAAATAATCCACAAAGCTCCTTAAGCGCACCCATTTCAATCTAATCTGTTGGAATGAAGCCGGCAAGGAATATTTATATTAAATACAGGCAGCTGGCAAACTGAAAGCTTAAGGTTCTTCACCTAAATGCGGTTATTCTGTAGGCAGAAAAATTAAATATTGAGTGTGTCTTGAACTATTTTGTTTATTACACTTTCTGAATAATACTGACAAATTAAAATTATTTGTACAGAATGCTTTAGCAAATAAAATATGTTGAATATGTCATATGATTCAACCAAACTTTAGACAGCAAATCCTCAAGTTTGCTTAATCAATTTTTGGAAACCCTCAGAAGGTTAGCTCGTTGCTGGTGAATTATGAAGACTTAATGTCAAAAGAATTTGATTTACCATAATGGTAAAATACTGTTCAATTTTCTGCTTTGAGAATAATCAAGAAATCAAAATGTTAACGATGATCAAATTTGCCCTCTCAATGGAAAAATATACCACCAAGAAAACCTCATCTTACAATACAAATGGCAGGAGAGGACAACTTCTTTTTACTCCCAATACCGCCGAGTTCCATGAGTACCAATGATCAGCTCGTAAGTGACTCAACTACACACTTTTTTTCCTGAGCCCAAGTAACAAGTGCATTAATATATCATTTAATATCCATCCCTGTCCTCACTTGCATTCACAAATTCCCACCTTCCGCTGAATCAAGATTGGTGTAGTAATCCCACCTGATTTCTCCAGCTCTCTCCTCTCTTTATCTGCCCGTGGCAAGGATGCACTTTCCTACTGTGGTTATAGCTGAGACCATGCAGAAGTCAAACTTGTTACCCTTCTAGCTTCCATGATGTAATACAGTTACCATGCCATTGTTAGTACTGTCTTAATGCTTCATTTAGGGCATATCCATTCCTTACAGTTCAGCCTGCAGATCATGGACTGGACATCATGGGGACAGAGAGAGAACTCGAGACTGTAAGGACAGAGAAAGGATTGCAGATTGCAGAGGGCAGAGAGAGGACTGGGGATCACGGGAAGGCAGAGAGGATGAAGAGACAGAGAGGACAGAGGATTTTGAGGGGAAAGAGGGGGAATCCCCAATGGCAGAAAAAGAATCCCGGGGGCAGAGAGATGAGCCTGTTGCAGGGAGGATCATGGATATTGGAATGGGAGAGGGGGCAGGGGAAGAAAGGTACACAAGGGGGGGTAGGGGATGCAGGACAAGGTAGGCTCACGGGAGACAAGAAAGGTTCATGGAAGTGAGACAAAGGCCTACTGGGCAAGAATGGGAATTGTAAGGAGGACTTAAAATAGATGCTTCCATCAATAAGATTAGAAGTTGGGAAGTTCTCGAATATTCTCAGTATCCAGAGCAAAATCAGGATAATATCCCAGCACAGACCGTTAGCATTATTCAGCAGTGGGTGACAGTGAATATTTCAGCTGTTCTTTGACTTGGTTGCATTTTCTTGTGTGGTAGTTGGCACTTGCACAGTCTACCACAGTGGTCACTGGTGCACATGGTGTTCAAGACAACATGTTGCCAGGCTGTTTCCTTTGGTCACACTTGTGTCGTAATTTGTCAACATGATGCAGAACTCCATGATTGGGAAGGGATTGCATTTTGTTCTGCCTTCTGCCAAGGCTTCCTAAAGTAAGTGGTCAATTCCAAAGGCCTTCACATTTTGCATGTCTTTGAAGTATGATTTTTGATACCCTGCTCTTCTCTTTCCACTGCATACAAGATGCCCATCTTCTATCCTGATAAAATGGCTAAGCTAGCAGTTGAGTTTGAATGGAGAGCCAAACATTGGCTCTAGTCTACAACTTTTTTGACACTGACAGCTACCTAGACCTCCTAAGAGTAACCATACAGTAACATGGATTATACAGGAGGAATTAACAGGAACTTATCAGAAAGGTATGAGGAGAATCATGGGGGATTTTAAACCACATATAAACTGGAAGAATCAACTGGTCCAAGACAGTCTAGATGAGGAGTTCATTACATATTTTTGGAGTAGTTTTTTAGAATAGCACATTCTGAAGTGAGAGAGAGAGCAGGCTATATTAGTCCTGGTATTGTGAATGAGGTAAGATTAATTAAAGATCTCATTCTGAGGGTTCAGAAACAGAAGTGAATGTTACATTCAGTTTGAAGGAGAGAAGAATGGGTTCAACACTAGAATTTTAAACAAAGAAGGGAAATTATGAGGGCGCGAAAACAGAGCCGGCGAAAATGAACTTGCCTATTAGGCGAAGGAATTGGTCAATTGAGATGCAGTGCTAGACACTTAAAGGGATCTTTCAGAATATACAGAAAAGGTACATTCCAATTGGAAAGGGAATGTTCATACGGAGGACTCACAATTTGTGGGTAACGAAAAACATTAAAGAGGCAAGGAT
The DNA here is from genome assembly GCF_009764475.1 of Pristis pectinata. NCBI lineage: Eukaryota > Metazoa > Chordata > Chondrichthyes > Rhinopristiformes > Pristidae > Pristis > Pristis pectinata. The sequence continues at coordinate 80,936,935 of NC_067409.1, read as the reverse complement.
TCATCAGGGATAGTCAGCAAAGCTTTGTGTGCGGAAAATTGTATCTCATGAATTTGACTGAGTTTTTTTTGAAGAGCTGACCAAGAGGATTGATGAGGGAAGGGCAATAGAGGTTGTCTGTATGGACAACCATGTAAGGCTTTTCACAAAGTCCCACATGGTCCGGAAGGTGGGATCACATATAATCCAGGGTGAGCTAGCCAAATGAATATAAAATAGGCTTGGTAGAAGGAGTCAGAAGCTGGTAGTGGAGGGTTCTTTCTCAGATTGGAGGCCTGTGACCAGTGGTATGCCGCAGGAATAAGTGCTGAGTCTCCTGCTGTTTGTCATATATATTAGTGATTTGGATGAGAATGTAAGTGGCACAATTAGTAAATTTGTGGATGACCCCAAAATTGGTGGGGTGGTGGACAGTGAAGAAGGTTTAAGGTTAGAACAGGATCAAGATCAACTGAGAAAGTGGGCCAAGGAGTGGCAGATGGAATTTAACTCAGACAAGTGCAAAGTAATGCACTTTGCAAAGTTAAACCAGGGCAGGACGTGCACAGTGAATCACATGGTCTGAGAGAGTGTTGTTGAAAAGAGAGACCTAGGGGTACAAGTACGTAATTCCCTGAAGGTGGTGGCACAAGTAAATGCAGAGGGATCTGTGTATCCAAGTGCATGATTTGTAGAAGGTATTCAGGTACAGCAAGTAATTAGGAAAGCTAACAGAATGTTATCATTGTTGCTATGGGAAATGGATATACTGTAAGAATAGTTAGGTTATGCTTCAGAATTGGAGAGAGCACACCTGGAAATTACAATCAGATTAGCCTTGATCGTATTGAATGGCGGAGCTCAAGGGGCCAAATGGCTAATCCTGCTCCTAATTTGTATGTTGATGCTGATGCTAAACATTGTACCAGCACTGGAAGAAGTAATTCATGAATACTTGTAGTTGGTCTTTATCATGCATGACAATTAAAGCATCATCAGCATAAAGGAAAACCCTAAATGAGGTCACTGAAAGGACTCTGCGGGTCAAGCAGCATCCGTGGAGGCCAAGGGTATAAGTCTACGTTTCAGGTTAAGACCCTGCATTGGACTCAAGCCCTAATGAGCACTCCCTCACGTTGTCTCCATTGATGGGTGTAGATGTCTTCCACCAACCATCAACTTGGCAGACATTGATGGTGGTATCACATCTAACAGGAGGTGATGAGAGAGACCTGGACACCCAAATGATCCGTCAACACAAGAAGCAGCCATTGCCAGTTCCCAACAATGGCTCGTACTGCCTGTGCTGGTCTGGATGCAGTCCTGAGCCTCGCATCTCTGCGCTGAGTGGTTGCATTACTCATCCCAGCCCATTCAACACCAGCCCTCAGAGGTAGCCTCTGCTTATCACTTCAGTGGTTCACTCCACACCAATCTATACAGCAATAAGCTCACTGCTTCACTGCTGCTGGAGTGCCAGGTTCCTGGAATAGAAGCATGTAGCCCAAATCTACTCTATATGTAAGTACGGGACACTGTGAATGTTTGGACTTCAGGACTAAGAGTTTGATAGCAAATCAGTGCTCAATGGGTTTGTGCTAAATGGGGGTACTGGGGTATGTGGAACTTCGCACAAGACTACTTGGAAAATTTTTGTTTCAGTGAGGTGGAATCTACTAATACAACTGTAGCAATACCAAAATCAAAGACAGTTGTGACTAAAAATAATCTGATACCACCTGAAGTCTTATCTTAACCCTAACTGAGGTATAATGCCCTCCATTAATGAGTTTTTTCCCTACAAGAACAAACCATCACTTAAAATTTATTTTTATTTTAAATATATAAAAATGTTTAAATTTGATTTTTACATCTGGGAAATAGGATTGCATGACAATCCTCCTAAATTATCAGTTTACTTTCTTCTGAAATCAATCACATCATTAAGAATAGTTTGGTATATCTTTTGCATTACCTCTTGTACTGAGAAATTTCATGGACTTGTCTTTTATCCCTGGAAGAGATCGGCTGGCTTCCTGACAAGGGAGGAATGCCAAGTCAGATTGGCTGATGGCCTGTGTTGTATGAGTGATCTGTGCTAAAGCGCTTAGTCACCAGGAGGATGCATATTTGCCGATAGGGTAGATAGCAGATGGCATGGCCTATAGTAGTCTTCCATCTGTGTCTACTCAGAAGTAAACTTAAGCCACAGCCTGTTAAGACAATCATCCTGCAAGGTACAATGGGGATTCATTTATTGGGATGGACCAGGCATTAAATCTGCATCAAGGGGGGAAAAAACTATAAAGAGAGTTATAACCTCTATGAGCCAGTTGTCAACTGCATTCTCGAAAGCAACTTGCGTGGATAGGTTTTGAATCTACAGAATTTTTTTGTATGAGCTGAAGAAAGGCAAAGTTACATTGAATTTCACCTGTTTTTTAAATTGGTACCTATGGTTTTCATTGAGCAACTGTAAGCCACGGAATACTTGGCCAAATGAAGGAATACATCCAAGTTTAGATTCTCAAGTAGGAGATATATGTTAGAGAAAATGCCTGGCATGAGGGAGACTCTTCAGTCCTGCATTTTGAGCAACAATCAGCAAAGTCCAATAACCTGAGTCAGGAGGAGTCTACAATGCTGTGGGTCACTGTGAACTGCTAGCAGCTACCCTAGCTCTTAGATGGAACCTTGAAGAAGGAAAAGCTTCAAATAAGCTTGCCAGCCAATACCTGATCTGTTATAGTAGTCTTAGTTGGATGATAATGAAAGATGACTACTGTTCTTTGGTGTTAACAGATGCTATCTTAACTGAATGTTTATTCCTGACATTAGTGTGACCTGACATAGTTTTATTTATGTCAACTTTGCTGTCTTGGTTTGAGACCTTTTTTACCCAAACTAACAGGTTTTACTTATCTAAGAGAGGCTGATTTTTTTCTGTGTGTTACACAAAGCTGCAGAAGTGTTTCATGTACTTTTGTTCAGTACTCCATTAGTACTAATTAATAAAAATATTATACTTTGCAGAGTCATTACAGAACTCAGCAGGAACACTTAAAACATTCATTCACCTGGTTATTGACCCATGGGCTAGCTTGATTAAATGGAAAAGTCATTGTTTTTTTAATGCTACAGTTATAATTGCAAGAAGAAAAAAAAACTTTCTCACTGCTATATGTTTTCTGCACAGGCTCCCTAAATTTACATGATAATTGAACAATGCCTTCCTTCTACACACAGCCTGCCTTTCAGAGTTACAGGACTCTCTTTAGAACAGATATAAAATGTCATGAATAAATAGCACAATCTGGACTATCGAGAAATGATTAAATCAGGATATTATATCTGTGTCTGAATCTATAAAATCCTTCATGAAAGATTCAAATTCACATTCACTGTAAAATTTCAGCATTCTTATGGTTTAGTATAGAATATCCAATTGTTATTGTAATATTACACAACACATGCTATACAATGGCACAAAACATGGCTGCTTTGGTGTAATATGTAGAGGGTTTTGTGGTCTTTGCTTCTGGTCATTAGAACTATATGGATGAAAATGATATTGTGATTTAGATGCTGAGGCAATCAATGATCGCATATAATCATGAGTATTTGATCCATCTTTAATCTCAAGTGTGTCTATTCAATGATGGCAAAATGATTGGTCCTTAAAGAGTGGCTGCACATACAATGGTCGATCTTGAGAATGAAAAGCATCTTGTAGAGTATTTAGGTGAAAGCAACGAAAAGATTTGAACAGTGATGAATGTCACATACTTATAACAATTCCCGGCAGCATTATGCAGCCAAAACTCAAACGGCATTATTGAAGATATTACCAGTTATTCTAGACTACTTAATGTATTGATTTGTACATGACTAGAATTTTTAAATCAAGAAATATTAAATGGCATTATAAACAATCTTCCGTCAGTAAAACCCACATTATCACAGTATTTTGATATTTTATCAATGTTTTTGTTATTGCTTCTCTTTCTGCTGCGTTCCTATTTGCTCAGCTTTCTGGGTACAAGATATACATAGATAGTATATGAAGGAAATGTGTGCATTGTTCAAGTTCTCAAGACCCCAAAGGTTAAAGGGATGGGAATAATTATGGCCTTGCCTGTAGTACCCTTATTCCAAGAATCAATTCAAAAATATCTCAAGGTGTTTTGAAGCCAGTTAATTATTTTGGTGGATCAGTTACTGTTGTTTTGCTGGTGAACATTCAGCATATAAAAAGCAAGTGAAATTATTGTGGTAAAGTTAACCTAGCTAATTGATTGGGAAACACATGGGATTGGGTTGACTTTAGCTTTAACCTACCAAAGGTATATATCCATATTCAGGTTGGTAAAGATAACATTTAAAACAGATTATTAGGAATCAAGCTAAGCAGTAAAAATTAGACCACGAAGAATAGAAAAGACAATAATGCATAATTATAGTTACAAGATTAGGGAGTGATCATTTTAAACTGAGGTGCTTGGGAACCTTTTCTTGCAGAGGGTGGTGAATTTCTGGAATTCTCTACCCTACAGGGTTGGAGAGGGGGACATTTAAAGGGGAAGTAGATACATTTTTGAAAGATCTGGGAATTGTGGGCGATGGGGAACAGGCAGAAAAGAGGAATTGAGGTGTGTGTCAGATCAGCCATGATCATATTGAATGGGGGCGAAGGCTTGAGGGACCCAGTGGCCTACTCCTTCTCCTATTTTCTTATGTTCATATAAAACAAAAATACCTTGCTGGCACAGTTCACTCAACAATGTATGCTGTTTACAAAATAGTAGGAACTGTCCCGCACACAAAAAACAGTTACTCATCAACATGAAGTATCACTACACTTAAAATATGCATCATGATCTGGAATGCACTCGCTAAAAAGAAATTGGAAGCAGATGCACTGGTCACCTGCAAAAGAGGACTGAATAAATACTTGGTAAGGAAAAATGTGCAGCGCTATGGAAAAGAGTGAGGGAGGAGTGGAAATTATTGCATTACCCAGATGGAATGGCCAACCGGCCTCCTTCGCTTCTCTGAAGTACTCTGAAGAGGTTTGACAGGTTATTTATTGAATGCTTTGAAATGCAGACTATTTGACAGGACCAAAAGACCTGCATGGAAAAGCTATGCATTCCTCTGAAACTCAGTTCCATACTTTCCCCAACACATTTCTGACTGAATACAATCCTGTATGAACTCTAAACTGCCCTGTTGTCAGCTATATCAATTCTGTCCCACTGTATTTTAAGAGCAGACTGATCAAAAGTCTGAAATCCATCCAACAAGGCAATAATGTTTCTTTAATGACTGCAGTGAATCATCATGAAATGAATACAATGGGACAGGTACAGTATTTCAAAACCTATGGAGCAGTTCACATTTAACAAACATTTGGACTGTCCACAATAGGGGTCAAAGCATTCATTGTGATCAGCCTGTCACTAGCTCTACTAAATTTATCATAGCAATGGATCGCATAACACTTAGTTTTGAATAGTTTCATTCAGGTAAACAAATAGATGTAATATTTGAATTTTATAGCATTTATTAAAGAAATTGGTAACCCATCTAACTAAAGAAAATGCAAACTATTACTTAGGTGCATTCAAGCATCAACTAACTACATGTGGAGTTGATCAATTTTATCATGAGTCAACATAATCTTTTTGTATCGAGCTTCAGTTCTTAAAAAGTAATATATTTGGAACAGACTTAAATTGTAAATTTATTTGTATTTTATTAACAGTGGTACAGCTTCTAATAGGATAGGGTTTTTGTTTGCATCTTTTGTGCAACTTCAGAAAGAATAAAATCTATTTAAAAATTGCCACATCTTTGAAGAATTTCCCCACTTTATTTAACATTCATTGTTGGAGTCAGTGACTTCATTCAGAGGCTAATTAATTAGGTTAGGTTTGATGGTGAGAGTGGCTCCTCTTTGAAGTGTTTAGATATAATAAAGTAGAGAATTGGAAACTTCAATATCTCTGATGGCCAACCATTTCAGGGATGCTGGGGATGAAGTGATTTGGGCAAGTGATTTGGGCAAGGGAATTCAACTGGCTCACGCCTGAATTGAGGTCTCAAGGACCTTTAGAATTATGTCCCATTCTGCACTCAGCTGTGTATTCATCAGTTGTACACTAGCAGGGGCTTTGTGTTAAGCTGGCAGAGGTTCAATGTAGCCATTTAAACAGATGTAAATTTTAATAAAATGCATGATTCTTTTACTTGGACATTTTGTTTACTATTGAAAAAGGTGCAGTACATTAATACATTAACTGGAGGTACCAAAATGAAGACACTCCACTTGCTGAATTCTTAATCTCAGGAATGCCAGCAGCAGGTATTACAGTACACATATTACTCCATTGGGAAGTTGGGACTGACCAATGGGAAGACAACCACTACAGACTATTCTCACACACTTTGGTATCTTTTTACAGAATGGCATTGATAAATGCTAGAGAATGGATTTCCCAACCCCTTTACCTGGGACAGAGTTGCAGGACATCAGAATAAATTTCATCTGGGATGTAAAAATGGAATTAATTGTGGGAATAACTAAGTACCTTGCCATGCTCCACAGTCTGGTTCACACCAGGAATATTGTGTTGGTATTCCAGATGAAATCCAGCAATGTTCTAAACATCTACAAAATTTTGGTTCCAGACATTAAAAATGCCAAACATCCAGATTATTCTAAAAGAGACAATAATATTTCAACAGGGTATTCCTGAATTTAAGAAATTTGTATTACAGACAGTATAATTAGAAATTGTTGTAATAAATGTGATAATCAAAAGGAAACTAAAATATATAACTTTAGAGTAACATTTATTAGCAGTAGAGTGTGTGAGCCATTATTACAGAAAGTTTAATTTCAAATCTTCTGATTTAGTGAAACCAATTCATGTTGCTGAAACCTTCAACAACAATCTGGCCCAGAAATTCTCTCCACTCTCATTGATTATTAAGGACCTAGCTGAAATAAGTTATGGCAATCCAGCTCCCAAAAGCATGTGCCCACAGCATGAAAATTCTATTACAGCCTATATTATCAAAAATTTAAAAGCATATTCTAATATCTGATAACATTAACATTTTTAAGGCTGTAATTCTGCAGCAAGCTTAGCAGATGGTATTCCTGCCCTTTTCTAAAGTGACAGATGTATCCTGAGGGTGTAATAATACCTCATCTTTTCATTTTATAAAGTTCCTGTTAAGTCTGTCTCTTGTTATATTTCCAACTAAAGTGCTACTGGTGAGGGCAGAGTAAATCTAAGGAATTGCAGACTGGCTTGACCCAGTGTTTAAAAGATTGAGAAACATGCTGTTAACTTGTACCTTGATAAAGCAGCACACATGCCCTTTTGGCAGCTTGAATTGCTTCATTACTCAAATCAAATAATCAACATGTCCCCAGATATAGCTAGTTTCTGCTGGTCTGCCAGCACCTGCGGTTTTATATAAAATGGTTTATGAATTAGTACCATAACTCATTTATTTGGACAATGTTACTGTTGCTGTAATTAATGCCATATGTTACAATACTATTTCTCAATAACCAGATATTAATCATCAACTGTTTAATTTTCTTCTTTTCATTAAAAGTGAAAACATTCTTAACAAGTACCTCAATATACCTCACACGAAATAAAAAGATTTTGTAAATATTTTTGTTGTAATCTTATCTTTTTTGCAACGCAGTCAATGTTCTTCCTTGTTGTGTAACTGCCTTTCCTGCACCTTCATTAGTTAAAAAGTTTACTTCATATTTTTCATTGATTATTTTGAACTTTTGTCATTCCCAAAATTTAATTTCACTTTACAATAAAAACATGAAATGAAAACACATTTTGACAGACATAGCCATTTTGCTTTTACCCTAATATGAGGCTTTCTAAGAACCAGAGACCCCAATTCCTGCTCGTTTCCAGTATCTGTGTTTCCCTAGACTCTAATTTGAGATACTGATACTATGATCTGTTAACACAGTAGTTTACCATTACAGTTTCAGTGTTGCTGTGACTATAATTGCCAGGATACACAATTCCAATCCAACATCTAATCTTCTGAAGCGACCTGGACTCTGATGCCTAACGAGTGAGAACAAGCAGGGAGTAAGCGTTGACCAGGATGTTAATGTGGGCTGAAAATAAACAGTACGACTAAAAAAATGAGGTCTGTCATGATCTTATTAAGTGAACAGGTCAAATGGCCTACTCCTACTTGTTATGTTCTTATGCAATGAACATAAATGTGGTTTGTCAGCTTTGTCGTACCCACATCCAATGAAGAAAATGCTCCTAGAAAGCTTGCTGAATCATGGCTGCAGGAATGAACATTTGTCATTAATAATTAAAATAAAATGCATTGATGTAGCATCATTATTATAGTAAAATACCCACAGTTAAACCACATTAAACTCATAGAAATTACTGTGAATGAGAAAAATATTCTACTCATTCACAGTAATTTGGCCTAAAATACTTGGGTAAATTTGACTTGTTTAATAGCAGGAACATTAGCTCTTTTTGGGTGTTTGAAGAATACTCTACAGAGTATTAACGTGTTCTCCCCTTCATACTAGTTCCCTTCAAATATCTTCATGCAACCACCACCTAGATTAGTTAGGACAGTCCTGATCAATGTTGAGCAAGATTCCGCTTGTACTTTTTAAAAAAAATCACACCCACTATTCATCTTGGAAACTCCGCTCTCTCTTTGGAAAACCCAGTCCAGATTGTCTACACCAGCAAAGATCAGTTATTATATTTGCTGACTAGCTTGGATTAGTATTAAATTGCATGGTGCACTTAGCAATATTACAGTTAAGGGAAAGTGAAAACCAAGAAATTGCAGATGCTGGAAATCTGAAAAATAAACAGAAAGTGCCAAAAATATTCAGCAAGTCTGGCAGCATTTGTGGAGAGAGAAAGAGGTTTAATGTCTCAAGATGACTGGATATATAGATTCTGCCTGACCTGCTGAGTATCCCCAACACTGTTTCTACAATTAAGGGGAGCCTCCTTACAATTTTATGCTCGCTATGCCAAGGAAAACTCTGACGAAGTATGGGTGGATGGTTCACTCTTAGTTATCTTTGTGTATCACACCTAGATTCTCCCAAATTCCTCCTCAACAACAGGATTTATCACTACTTGAGGAATTCTTAGAGATTATGGTCTTGGAGTGCTTACGTTTCTCAACAGAATATAGGTACTTTGGTTTAGGTCAAAGCAGCAGCAGTAATCATGGATCTATTTTGTTGAATATCAGCCCTGGATCTGAAGCCTATGTTGATGGTATGCTTGTCAGCAGGCAGCTTATTGACCAAAGAGTTGTTATAACATCTTTTGAAAGAGGCTAAGGCAGTGACTTCCCCACAGCTCTTTTGCAGCCATGATGAAACCAAGTATGAAAAGAGATCTTAAGAAAAATGAATCAAAGCCACTGCTGGAAAAGGCAAGAGTAATATCACTGAAGTATGACTTTGAAATATCATAGAACAGTACAGCACAGGAATAGGCCCTTCAGCCCATGATGTTGTGCCAAACTAATTAAACTAGTAATTAAATGCCTAACTAAACTAATCCCTTCTGCCTACACTATGTACCATAGTTGGAAAACACAGAAGTAAGGGGTATAGTATTATTATAACTGCACATTGCATTTGTATTGCATCTTTCCCAAGCAAAAAGGTGTCTCACAGGGTGTTATCAAATAGAATTTGGTTACACAATAATAACAACAAGAATTTTTTGTGGGATCCCTTCCACCCTGGTCATTCTCTCCTCTCCCCACTCCAATTGGGCAGAACGTATCAAAGCTTGAGAACATGTACTTTCAGGCTCAAGGACAGCTTCTACCCCGCTGTTGTAAGACTCTTGAACAGACTTCTTATACGATAAAGATGAACTCTTGATCTCTCAATCTATCTCATCGTGGCCCTTGCATTTTATTTGTCTACCTGCACTGCACTGCACTTTCTCTGTAACTGTAACACCATATTCTGCATTCTGATTTTTTTTTTCTTTCGTACTACCTTGATGTACTTATGTATGAATGATCTGTCTGGACAGCATGCAAACAAAAGCTTTTCTCCATCTTGGTACATGTGATAATAATAAACTAATTACCAATATGTTCAAGTTGTGGAACTTGCAACTTTCTCCCACCATACACTGTTGAGGCTGGATCAATATAAAATTTCAAAAGTGAAACTAATAAATTATTGCTCAGTAAAGAATAACAATCAATATAGAATTAAGGCAGATCAAAGTTATGATATACCTCAGTTTTTATTTACCCGTGTGACAGACAGGCTTGATGGACTGAATGGCCTATTCCCATTCATATCTTCCTCATGCAATGTAAAGTTAATCTTTTACTGAATTATCCAAAGATACCTCAGTGTTTAGAAGTGGAATCAACTTTTGTAAAACCACGCATTTGTGTAGTGTTTTTTAAATATTTTGCTTAGGACTAAGTGTTGAATTACAAGGTTTCAAACTGATGGTTTCTATCTGAATATTCTTTGACAAATTAGGCTTCAGTTAGAAGTCAGCATATTCCCACAGAAATGAATAAAATTCATGATAAGTTATTTACTTTAAATTATATCAATTGAACTATAATTCTGACAGAACTAAAAGCTACAACATTTAGTATTAAAATCCTAAAAGTCCTAATGGCTCATCCTTGAGGCAAAGGATATTTCTACTGTACCAACAAAGAAAGCTTTAAACTACTGTTGTGGGGATTAAAAAACAAGCTAAACAGTATTTGTGCAGCAGGTGAGACTTCCTTGCCACCCTCTCCTCCCACTGAAAATAAAGCATGGTGGGGGAGGGGTGTGTGTGGGGGGTATCAGGCAGACAAAATTAAGTTAGACCAACAAGAAAAAGTGAGGTAATGGAAAAATAACTGTGAATCACACCATTCAATTAGCACCATGACATCCAGCTGCACACACATCACAGGAACAGCTGTAAAATTTTACTCAGCACAAGGCAGAGGTTTGAGGGAGTTGACCACCTACAGCTCAAAGCTGACAAAACATGAAGCTAAATTTCAGCACTGAAGCATGTTAAAACAGATATAATAAGCAGAGTTTGAAAAATGCAAAAGGAAACATTCCTGGATTTCCACTCAAAAGCTTCTGTCGACAATTTTTTGGCTTCGAAAAGAAAGCTCTCAAAACATTTTCTTGTTTATGCATCTGGTAAAGCATGCAATGCGATTGCTAAACTGTTTAAGGCCTTGCTAAATACTAGACACTGTCTAGGTGTGCATGTGAAGGTTTCAAAGAACTTGAGTTAACTGTTTAAGAATTTATCTCAATGTGGAATAAACACTGAAGTCATTGGAAACCTCTGGGCATTTCAAAAATACTTTAAAGAATGAGCACACCTTTAATCTCTGTAAAGCAGCATAAAACAGATAACAGACATGGTTGCTGGCATTATGGTTTAGTTACTCCAAACACAGCCAGTCAGATTGCAAGATACATTACTTAATTTCCATACTCAGTAGGATGCTGCCACATATTGGGGCTTTATTTAAACAGTTCCATACACTCTCTAAAGACACAAGAGATTGCAGATGCTGGAATGTGGAGCAACAAACCGCTGGAGCAATTCAGTGGGTTGGGCAGCATCTGGGGGGTGGGGTCCATAAATGGTCCATAGACTCTATAAATTATCCCTAATGATATGGAGGAGGGGCAGAGATACGGTATCTAAGTTTGCTAATGACATGAAAATAGATAAACTAGGTGGGAGAGCATATTGTGATGTGGATATCTGGCCTCTGCTACAGGATGCAGATAGACTGAGTGGGCAAAAACTTGGCAAATAAAGTTTAATGTAGTAAAGAGTTATGGTCATGCACTTTGGTAAAGGAATCAAAAGGTAGGCTATTATCTGAATGGAGAAGGGAGATTGCAACTGTGTGGATTTCAGAGGGATCAAGATGTTTTTGTGCATAAGTCACAAAAGTTCCGCAGGCAGGCGCAGCAAGAAGTTCAGAGGGCAAACAGCATACTGGCCTTTATTGCAAGGAGGTTAGATTTTGGAAATAGGTATGGATTATTACAATTATACAGTATTGATGAGACTGCACCTGGAGTATTTTGCACAGTAAGGTCCCCTTACTTAAGAGAGGATATGCAGCATTGGTAGTCCAAAAGGGATTCACTCAGCTAATTCCTGGGAATGAAAAGGTTGTCCAATATGAAGTGACTAAAGAGGTTTGATCTGTATTCATTAGAGTTTAGAAGAATGAAGAGTCATCTTACTGAAACATATAAGATCCAAAGGGGGCATGTGAGGGGAGATGTTGAGATGTTTCCATTAATGGAAGAGGCTTGAAGCCAACATAATTACAAGATTAGGGGCTGGTCATTTAAAACTGGGATACATAGGAACTTCTTGCAGAGGTTGGTGAACCTTGGTGGGTGGTAAATGGCATGGAAGGCTTAAGGGACCTGGTGGCCTAGTCCTACAGCTACTCCTTGTGTATTTGCCTATACTGTACTATGGATACCTAAATTTGGCTTGCAACAGGTATTGCCTTGGTCTGCTCCAAGGGAGGCTTGGATATACTGTCATGCGCAAGGCTTAAAGGGGTGAACTTGGTAGAATTTTCACCTTGATCTTAAAGTGGAGTTCATGGACCATGGAACTTATAGGATTAGTGAGGATGGAGGTGAGGTGATGAGGGGGTGGTGGTAAGAAAAAAGGTTTGCAGGGTGTGCAAGAGGATTACAATGTTGAAGAGGTTTGAGGAGAAGATCAAAGAGTGGCCATCAGAGGATTGGTTGCTGTTTTTAAAGGTCTTGGGGAGGTGGATACAGTTCAAGACCTGGGAGCAGGAAGTTGAAAGGAGGATCATGACACTTAGAGAAGAGGAGTGTTGGAAGGAGAATCAGGATTTGGGGGTTGGTGTGCTAGTAGGAAGGAATTGCACAGAGAACCAAGCACTAGTGAGAACAGAAGGGGGAAGAGAAAAGATTATTTTAAGGGGGTGAGGGTAGAAAAGTGATCAGGACCCAGTTAAGGGGATGGGGTGGGAGGTGTTTCACTGGGACAGTGTGCATTAGGAGAGGTTTCAGACCTTGGTAGCTAGGGAGCACGGTCTAACAGAGCATTAAGACCTTGGGAGTCAGCAAAAGACTTAACTGGGGACAGGGCTGCAATGGTTTGGAGGTAAGATTGAGTGGTTGAAGGAGAGGATTGGAAGATTGAACTTTGGGGAGGCAGGGTTTTGAGAGAGCAAAATGGGGGGAGGAGAAATGGTGCAGAGAGATTTGAGGCACAGAGGGTGAGATTAGGGATTGGAGAGAGAATTGAGACCCTGGAAGTCAAGGAAAATACTGTCACCCATGCATGTTGTGGGGAAGAAATAGGATAGAAAGAGGGAAGGGACAAGCTGTTTAACTCACATCAAAACAGGCTGGAATCCTTTGTTAAAACTTGCTTCAGTTCTCAAGGCCTGCACTGCTCACAAATCTTGTATGCAGAGTAGAATTTTGTACAAGCAACATTGAGCAGGCACTGTTCAATACCTGGCACCATTGGGATTGTCCAATGGGTTGGGAACACCAGAGAATCATGTGTACATTAGTTTTTGCAACAACCATAATTTGCAATCATCTGCTCCAACCCGAAAATGGGAAGGTTTGGAATCTTACTTTATGCAGTCAAATTAGAATAATAAGAGTGAATATTGGCAGAAGGCGGCCACTAGGTATTAGCTTTGGTCAACTTACAAAGATCAGAAAGCAAAGCTTTTCAATTCATTAAACTTGCCCTTTGAAAAATACAAAACTATCAATGGATCGAGAAACACAACAAATAAAGGTGAGAAGATTTTTGCATTTCAAGGTACTTGCCAAGAGAGGTTTTGGGAAGAACTACTCATGATCAACATCAAAGAGGTTGGGTCTCTCACTTCCTCTACCTCTCCTTTCTTTCCCTCTCCCCTTCCTCCCCCTCTCTCTCACTCGCTCTCCCCTTCCTCCCCCACCTCACTCCCTCTCCCCTTCCTCCCTGTCTCTCTGTAGCTCTCTTCCACCCACTCTATCATACTCATACCCCACTCTTTCTCTCTCATCCAGAAGATTAAATACACACATCTGATAAAGTAGATAAAATCCAACTCTCCAGACTGCACCATGAATCGGTACTGGTTCACCTTGTTTTTTCTCTTCCATTGCTAATAGAAATGGTTCACACTGTACTAGAATTTCACAGGTTCCAACTGCACTTCACCAGCCTGTTCATTTGTATTATAAAGGGTAAGTGCTGGCAGGGAAAAGAGGACCATCCTCATGAAGCATGATTCTGTCACCACAACATTCTCAAGCAAAGATCAATAAACACCCATTAAGAGTGCAATGATTTTTTTTATCCTTTAGCCTGGCTAATTCCCTCATCAGAACGACTTCACGAGTTAGATAGAGCAAAAAGCAAGAATCAAAGCTGGAATATTCTTTCATTTTAAAGCTCAGGTTTCCAACATATCTTTAAGCAAGTATTTTAACAAAGCTTAAATAATCAAGTCCATTATATTACATTAGCAATGTTGAGGGATAAATATTGGCCTGGACAAAGTAACCACCCATGAGTAGGTTACAGAGCTGTTCTTCCTTTAATGATTTTAATGTCATGAACTTCAATCATGTTCTGGATGTTTCTGAACCTTAAGGTAATTGCTGCTTTTAAAGTGATATTTTGTATAGTAAATGTTGCATTTCTTTTGCTCTTGATCAAACAAGCATTTTTGCTTTATACAGTGAACCATTAGTATTTTATTGATCCCTGCTTCTGAGCAGGATTGCTTTCCTTTCTGCTGTCTGTGAAGGTCATTTTATCTATTTGTAATCTGAGGGGGTGGGGGACATAATGGTATAACCATTTTAAATGGAGCATCCTCTTTGAATGAGGTTTGAAATGATTTGTTGATAAGCCAACAGCAATAGGTTTGGAAGGCTCAAAGCGAATTTTTAAATTTTGCAGAAATATAGGCAAAGCTGTCGGTATGGAGAACATCTCTTCATGCTTGGGCATGGAAATATCTGGAACTGTTTTCCCCATTTCAGAGAGACCGGGACCTATCAATATAAGTACTGAAGGAAAACTGTGAATAAGCAATAGGATGTCATGCAGTAGGTGCTGTTTGATTAATAGAGCATGACCATTAGAAAGTTTGTAAGTGTAAATGTTGTACTCTCTCAGCAGATTCTATTTGTTGTTACAGTGAAGGTTTAATCAACTGGCATAACAGAAGCAATACTGCCTCCACTTGATTGATAACGTAAACTGACAGATAATCAAAAGTTCCCCTATACTCAGTCTAACATAGTCAATTGCCAACTTCTCCAAATCCCACTGACCCAATGCCAAATGTCAGAGGTCAATGAATAATGATTTGTAATTGGGCTTTTAGATAGCAGCTACTTTGCCTGCTGGAAAAGCAACAACTGCTTATGATTATATTTCACCTTCAATGCATGAATATGTCTCATGCATCATGAAGTTATCAAACATAATTTGGAACTGAACCACAAGAGGTTTGGTCAAAGGACCAACAGTATTTCAAGGAGTAGATTTTATGGAGTGTCGAAATAGAGGAGTGGGCGGTAGGGAAACAGAATGTCATTGAGCAAAACTGTACTGATGACACTGCCACTGAACACTCAGAATTATTAGAATGGCAATATTTTGAGGCAGACCATGGGAATTATTTCCAGTGTCTTGATTAATACTTAATCAATATTATAAAAAAGACAGATTATTGATAATTATCATGTTGCTGGTTTGGGGAGCTTGTGTGAAAATTGGCTGCTGTGTTTCCTGCATTACAATACATTAGTTGTGAAGAATTTCAGGGACATCCTAAAAAGGATGTGAAAGGCACCATATAGATTCAAGACTTACTTTCTTCTTTCTTTAAACTCTCTTCTTACCATATCATCAATACAATGCTGAACTTCCGTAAATTCACTAAAATCTCTATTCTTACAAAACTCTTGGTGCTTCAAATGATTTAAGAACCTACTTGGGCTTTGCTCTCATGGTAATAGCGTGTTTGAACCCTTTAACATGGCTGAAGTCTTTTTAATGTCTTTCATGTTGAGCTGTTATTCATAATTAATGCCTTTCTACTGTCAGCTGGAAGTCATAGCAGACTTAATGCACCTAATGTGAAAGGCAGTATGAATTCAAACCATTTTCTGTTTCAGATTGATCAAAGCATAACACAACCTCCGCACTAGTTCAGGTTTATGCCAGAATGAAGGTCGGTTCAGATTATTTGCTTCAAATTCCTCTTGTAAGAATACAGAAAACATATTTAATTTTTCATGTAAAAATGCACATCTATGTATTATTGAAAGGAGAATAAGTGAAATAAATATAGGAATATATCGCAAACACAATTGCTAATTTTGCCTGTATCAATATCATCATCATCATACAAAATCAAATAGTTTTACAACACAGGATGCACTGGGTATGGAAAACCCACATTGCAGCCAAGTACATGTTCTGACTAAGTGGTTTTACATACTCTAAAGCTTTGGTAAGCATACTGCAATTAAAATATCACACTTTGAATAAACGTTCAGAAAATTTGTGGTAATGATGGTGACCAGTTGCCATTATGCCACTCTGCTGTCAGTACATTTTTAACTTCTGCACCTATGTAGGCAGCATAGAAGTACAGAACATGCTGGAGTCAAATGATTTCCAGCTCTGCTAAGAAGTGGCTTCAGAAATATGGAAAGTGATCCCAGTTTTTCAGGGTCTCATCCTGACCTTTGTTAATGGAGGCTGGCAGTGAAGTGGTATCATAAGTTGGGGTAGTTGTTACAGGACCTCTGTTGACTTGGAGCTCAACCTACATAGGCAAGCATCATCTACATACTGCAGCTCAACAATTGAGGTTGGAGTAACCTTGGTTTTAAAGTGAAGGCAATGGGGGTTCAGTGGCTTCCCATTAATCCTGTAGATTAGTTCCATTTTAGTGCTAAATTTGTCACGGGTGTAGTGAGATAGATTAAGAGGGTTG
Organism: Pristis pectinata; assembly: GCF_009764475.1. Classification (NCBI taxonomy): domain Eukaryota; kingdom Metazoa; phylum Chordata; class Chondrichthyes; order Rhinopristiformes; family Pristidae; genus Pristis; species Pristis pectinata. Next base: position 80,919,862 of record NC_067409.1, on the reverse strand, counting down.
AACCAAATACACAGCCTCATTGACAGCAGTTTGCACTGGGACTGAATCAGTTGAGAATATGTTCATTAGTATCACGGCTTGCAGGACATTATGGAACAGATGTTAAACGGAGATGAATATCTGATGGCAGCCAAATTTGACAAGGACTCTCCACAGTCTCTCATCATTGTTAGAGCTTTTATGAAGTAAAAAAAAGGCCATGTGCATTGGTTGTTGCTGTTCCCTGCATTTCACTCGTTGCCGAAGAAGATCATGTCCATTGTGGCTCTAGATGAATGGAATTCACAATGTGGTTCTGGGAGAAGCCCTTCAGCCATTGGGAGGTGGCAGCTGAGGAGGACTCTGGCGATGACGTTCTCTATGGCAGACAGCAGAGAGAATGGACCTCTTATACACTAAAACAGAACTCTTGTTCTCTCAATCTACCTCATCATGGCCTTGGCACTTTGTCTACATGCACTGCACTTTCTCTACAAATGTAACATTACATTCTACATTCTGATTTTTTCCCCTTTTGTACTATCTCATTGTACTTATGTATGGAATGATCTGTCTGGATGGCACGCAAACAAGAGCTTTTCACTGTATCTTGGTACAGGTGACAGCAATGAACCAATTACCTCTCTGTAGTTACCACAGTCTAAGTTATCTTTTGAGGAAGGTCTTGGTACGATGCTGACACAAGAGACTGCAGATGCTGGAATCTAAAGCAACAAACAACTTGCTAGAGAGCATCTGTGGAGATAGACATACAGTTGATGGATGCTGCCTGACCCACTGAGATCCTCCAGCTTCTTGTTCGTTGCTCCATGATTATGATGCTTTCAGCTTTCCTGGCATGTTCTCCTCTTCCCAAATGAGATAGGTGAGGCTGTGATTCAAGTCAGAAGTTTATCTCGTTCAGGTTTTAGAGCGTTGGCTGTGACAGCGTCTGCTCCAGAGGTGCTTTTATTTTTACAGTTGTAATGTGGCCTTTTAAACTACTTGTCAGACTAAGCTGGCAGTGGGACTGGGCTGGATGATGTACAATGAGATGGAATGAAGGGCACTTGCATCAAGGACAGAGTCTTGGTTGAGAAGCTCTCTGAAATGCTAAATGCCTCATTGTCCTTGAAAGGTTCTCCTCCATTTAGGTTATGAGGCTCATCGAGGGATGAGATGGGGCAGAACCATGTCCATAAATTAACGTGAAACTATCTATAAATACTGCTCACAATAGTGAGCTTTGAACAGGAAGCTGGTCCATATAGTTAGGCTCAGAACACAGAGCAGAGTTTGATTTGAGAAGTAAAATGAGTCTTTGAAGAGGTTCAAGATGATCATGTATAGTAGCAGTTATGGCACTCAGCAACATTAACCTGTGGTCCAATTCTTCAATATCCAGGGTTTTAAAATAAAATCGTCTCCAAAAGTTAGAATTCCAAGTCAACAGCTTTTCAGCTTGCTTCATTACACAGGTTATCTGTGAATGTCTCTTCTACCACTTATTTGAATTTCATTGTCAGACACGATTTTTTTAAAAATTCAAGTGCAATTTTGGCTTCCAGTTTAACTACCAAAAGTATGAATATTGCTTAATTTATAAAAGAAAATGACATTTCTCAATGAATGACACATTTGTAGGTGTATTCAACGACATTACAGCTTGTCAGCATAGAAGGAAATTTAAGAGTTTCATTTATTGAAAATGAACAGTGGTTCTTCATAAGTAATGCATTTTTAAACCAGCAGTTTTTATTTGCTGACTTTGAATATCAGCTTGGCCCACTGGTAGAAGTAATGCTTCATTTAACAAGACACAGTTTAATCTCAAGTAATGGAAGGTGACTGTATAACCGAGGATGATGCTTAAGTGCTGATCATCTCACATTGTTGCAGGTTCCAAATTTTGGAAACCCGTTGAGGTGAATGTAAAAGATACCAGGGAAATATTCAAAAAGGAGTAGGGAATTTCTCCCAGCCAACATTTATCCCTCAATCAAAAGGCTCTTAAACAGATTAAAGGATCATTTTACCCACTGAGAAAATTTGCAGCATGCAAATTGTTCATTGAATTTTCCTGTAAGATAACAATAGTTCAAAAGTGATTCACTGGAGGAGAATGCTGGACCACTGTGGAGATATTAAGGATGTTGTACAAGTCATTGCCTTGTTCTTAAACTTTGAAAATGAGGTTTACTCCTTCCTTGGGCACTGTTCCATGATGCAGACTTTATAATGTTAAAGGGTAATTACAGGAAAGGTTGGAAATAGATTTTAAAAAAATGCATTAGGATCAGGGCCCTCAACAACAGGGCTGCATCATCTCTTGCAGACTGAGGAATGCACAAACTCATCTTTAACTCTTTTATAGACATTGCAGTTTAGAAATTCTATATGTAGCAACAAGACAGTTACACTTGAATTGATGAAATTTTCTTTTTTTAAAAAAACTAATTTACATATACTCTAAGTACAGCCAGCACATTTCTGGACTTTTAATGGTTTATTAAGTTGAGAAGTTAATTTACTACAAATCTATTTTACAGCCAGATTCTCCTCCTCCTATTGTATATTTATAAGTAAAACGCCCAGGATTCTTTTAATAAAACACATTAACTACAATGCAACTATAAAAGCAACAATGGTGTGTGATCCTATCAACTAACAATCAGAATAAGAAAACAAGGCAAATGAATTTGCCATCAGCCAGGATGAAAACTGCATGCATATCAATGCCCAATAAGATAGTATTGGGAGTTTTAAAATTCTAAGGAAGAACTCTGTACTTATCTGGATTGCAAAATGACTAAGTGATCTGTAACAAATTGATAGCTTATGATTAATCTATCAAGAACTTAGTCGGATCCAGTTAATGGAACCAAATTTTGGAAGTGCAGTACAACAATCAATCACTGCTGTGTTGTGCACTTATTGCATGCAAATGAAGACAATTTTCTGCTCCAAAGTCTTTAACAGGGTTAGTTTATCTGCAACACCAGCTTTAGCATTTTAGCTCACCTAACTGAAGCCCCAAACCAGAGGAAGGTGGCATCACTCATATTACAAATGGTCAATTTTTATACAATCACTGATTTTGTTTTTACTAAAATTGTTTGAATCTATTTGCATTGTCCACATCCAGGAATAATGAAATTCAGCATGGTCTATTCTTGGGAACAAGCTATACCTTGCTGTATTCAATCAGCTGTGAAATTCCTGGTAACATACGCGTGCGGAGAAATCTGCATGCCTCTGGAGGAGCTGACTTCAGTTTTCAATTATTAATGTCTAAATGACTATGTGGAGTATCAGAGCATCTCATACAATCCTCACTTTGCAAATTTCTATACATTGGCCCAATAGTCTGATTTAATGCACCTTCTAAGGACCAGGGTAGCGGGTCACTCTTCAAGGCTTCGGTTTCAAACAGATTTACACTCACAGGTGTTCATATCAATAAGAAATGACTTAAATAAATTTAATACAGTATTATGTAATAATTCACATTAAGCAATGCCAAAGCCAGAACAATCCAGCAGTGAGATGGGGAGTGTGATGTAGACATTGCATATAAGCAGCTGGAGAAAAATTATAAAGCATGTCTAAAATTACTAAATCAAAGCTTATTTTTATTTTTCTAAATTAATACCAATTTAGGAACCATAAACCATACATGAATACTGTAAATGATATGGCTCCAAATGCAACTGTGTTGTAGTATTATGGTTCTCTTCCAAACTAGCAGCAAGCTCTTAGGCAATCATGGGCAAGTAGCTGCAAAAAGCAGCTGTCCTCTGTAATTAAAAGTAATACAAAAGATATTTGGGCTCTTGGGAGTCTGCAGAAACTGATGTAGTAGACAGGCTATGGAGACAGCCACATAATTGCCAGCTCGAAATTTCTTTATTTAAATATCTATTGCCATCATTTCTCTTAATAAATCACCTGTAGGCCCATTAAAAAAAAACAAAAAAACATAAAAACAAATAATCAAGCTCATATATATTCTACATGGAGGTTTTTTGTAGGGCACAATTCACAAAAGGTTGGCCAATTTGTTGCAACCAATAAGTAAATTATATTGTGAATAATCCAGAATAACGAGATTTGAAGCATCTGATTTAGTTATAAGGGATAGTCTGGCTAGGCAGCTCAAAACCAAAACTTGTAATTTATTTCCCTGGTTCTCTCAGCCTTTCACGGATGTGTGTTGTATACATCTGCCTTGATACTACATGTTTTCTTGCACTTAGAAAGCAGAATCACACTAGGCTGGACATAAGAGTGGTGCAGACTTGTTGATAGTGCTTGAATGGGTCCAGAGTAAAATTATTACGGATAAGGTCTTCTGACAATTGAGACATACTTCAGAATTAGGTCAGGGTGGCACAGTAGCGCAATGAGTAGAGCTGCTATCTCACAGCGCCAGAGGTCCAGGTTCAATACTGACCTTGGGTGCTGGCTGTGTGGAGTTTAGACATTTTTCCTATGACCACATGGGTTTCCTCTGGGTGGTCCGATTTCCACCCACATCCCCAAGACATGTGGGTTGGTGGGCTAATTGTCTCTAGTGTGTAGATGAGTAGTAGAATCTGGGGGGCAGTTGAAAAGAATGTGTGGAGAATAAAAAATGGGATTAATGCAGGATTAGTGTAAATAGGTGGATGATAGTCAACCTGGACTCGGTGGGCCAAATGGACTGTTTCCATGCTGCATCTCTCCTCGACTCTATGACTCAAACCTTGTACTGGACCTGGCTTATGGTGAATTCAAAATTCAGGCCAATTATTGTGTTGTTTTGAATTTGCCAATTTAAATCTTTCTATGATGCAAAAAAATCAGGTAATTTTGAGGATGTGGTTATAAAGAATTCTGGAACTGTTATTGCAACACTTTCTAAATAATTTAAGTTAGTTAAATCATATAATGAACCTGTAGAACTTCCAACCTCTCAGGATTTTTAAAATTTTAAACTGAAAATTATATAAATGAAAGGGTTCCAAGAGGGCAAAAGTTTAAACACAATTGTGTCATTTATTTTAGACCAAATTAATAAATAATCAAAGATTTTATGTCAGTGGAAAATGATTTTTTAGAATTATTTTAAAAAGTCATTGGATGAAAATTGTGCAATATTAAAATACAAGTTACATATGTGGCAGCTTAATTTGTACATTTTCAACTTAACTACATTTGAGACAGTTTCCTAAACCCAAAAGCATGGGTTAGTTTCTTTCCCCACTGATAATTCTCCTGAAAGTGGCCTAACAAGCCAAAGTAAACTGATCTTTTACAAATTTCATTGAGATGGATGTTTAGGGAAACAAAGCAGAGAGAACATTATTGTCTTGCTTTTCTCTTCACAGAAAATGATTATGACTTTAGGCAACCAGTCTTAGACACTGCTTCATCTGTCTCACTAAAAGGGAACCCAATCTTCTTCTTTTCTATGCAAACACACATCCTGCAGACAACTTGTGAATTCCCTGGATATAAAAAATGGTCAGAAAAAGCTCACTAATATTCATAACTCAAGCTACCGTACCCAACCACCCAAAACTGGGATCAGCATTGACAAGAAACAAGGCCAGCCACATATATACTACATTGGAATGGGCAGGTCAGATATAATGCAGCATTAACTCAACTCCAAATTCTGCAGTTTTTCTGCCATCTACATAGCACAAGGCAGAAATCTGATAAATAGTCTTCATTTGTCTGTAAGAGTGCAGCTCCAAAAGTAATACAGAAGCTTGACATCACTTCAGAACAAAGCAGTCCAATTGAATGGCATCCCTGATCACAAATACTCATTCCCTCCAAAACCAGGCACTGTGGTTGCAAGGTGTGAAGTATAATGCACTGCAGTTCCTTACCAGGGATACTCTGACACCAGCCCCTAAACCTGTCATCTCTGGCTCTGAGATGGACAAAAGCATCAGGTGCATTGGAATATCTGCCCACTCCCTTGCACTGACCAACCAACCTCCCTTGCAATCCCTCACCCCTCAAATTTGTTGAGTCACTTACTATCCTAACTTGGAAATATATTGCCATTCTTTCATTGTCACTGTGTCCAAGTCTAGGAACTCCCAGCCCACTAACACTGTGTGAGCACTAGAACAGCTCACCACCACCTTCTCAAAAGGAATTAGAGATGGGTAATAAACGTGGTGTTTGCTAGAAATAATTACTTACAAAAAAGTAAAAATAATTAATAAAAAGCCACTGATAGATTATTTCAGTGACTGATTTAAACATCTCCCACTCTATTATCCTCTCTGCAGCAGTACTGAACCTGTATAACTGAAGCCCCATCTCATCTGAACACCCCATCCTTACAAGAGAACTTTTCAAAATGCGGAATCCGAAGCCTTCCCTTCTACATCACTTCTATAGTATCAGGTTGACATGTCTCATCTTTTTCTCCCAACTGAGCCATTATGGGGATACTTTGAACTTTTATCTGGAATAGCAGAAATTGGTGTTTTCTTTTTCATTCAGTTTTATTCTTATGTCAAGTCTTGATATTGAGGAAATTGTCATCATAGTTGGCAGCATTAAAAATAGACTTGCATTGTCCAGGTATAAATCCTTGTTAGTGGTATTTTTAGATTAAATTCCACAGATTTTCTGTCATTGTACTGCTCGAAGAGTGTCAATAAATATAGAAAGAAAGCCAAACAATATGCTTTATTTAACAATAACACAGGAACATCTTTTAAATTGCAACATATGTCACACTCTTTCTAAATGCAGAGAATTCAGGAAGCAGGCAAGCTGTAGGCAGGAAGAAGAGGTTTTGCTTCAGTTTAAGTGATGGAAAGTTTTGTTTCACAGTTCATCTAACTGTCGACCATCAATCAAGGCAGACAATCTGAAATTAATCACCTCAAATTTACAGATGCATATCATGACTGGGATTTTGTATATTGGGTTCATTTTTATATACTTTAAATAGTGAACAAATGAGTATTCATGAAAGTATGTTGCAGATAAAATTGGCTTCCCCCTACAATTATTATTTAAGATATCTAGAATGAGAACAGTAAATCTGCAGACAGAAATTCCAAATGGAAAAAGGAATTGAATTCCTAAAAAGCTTGAACTTTACAAAGTCATAATTTGCAAACAGCAATGTAAATGTCAAAAAGAAATGAACAGCTAGTATTCAATATGTAGCATTTAGACAGGACTTGAAAGCACAAGCTGGTTTAATTTCAACCCCTTCACATTCAAGTGAAAGCACTATGTGGAAGGCGAAAGGGAATGTACAAAAGTAAAGCTCCTCAGTGCCTTACAGCCTTTTCTCACATTTGTATAAATTATTGCACTGAGGAGAGGTTCAGTATCTTTGCAACTCAAAACTAATTTAGCTCAGAATTCTTGATACAGAAAGAAAACGAAGCTGAAAACAATCCAAAAAATATCCACGATGACATCATCAGCAGTTACTACCAAAATCTTCAAAATGCAATTGACAATATTTCCGTGGGACTCTGAAATAGCTGGAAGTTACAATTCCAAAACCTACCACCCCAAAAAGGGTGATGTAGTATCTAGAACCACATAACATGGTCTTGGAACTCAGTGCAGCGCACTGTTCTCAGAAGAAAACTAACTTTTTGTCTGAAATTTTATAGACTGAAAGCCCAATTTGAACAAAAATAATGGCAATGTAATTGACCTAATAAATATCCACGGGCAGCAAATACTCTTAAACAACTCCATACATGCATCCATGGTTGAACATGCGGTACTAATCTTGGGCCTTTGTCAAGAAACATAAAATCTCGCCTCTTAATACTGTAAACAAAGTCTGGGTTTATTTAGAAGAGGTATGACAGGTCTGCCTCTTAAAGTGAACATAATGATTAATCAGAAGGTTAAACTTCAATGTTAATGAGCTTCAAGTTAATGAGTTATCTTTAAGTAAGATAATCTTTTGACCTATATTTGGCTGCAGACAAAACTAGAATCGGAATTCTTATACCAAATATTTGGTATGTCCTCTGCAGTTTTGTTTGATAATGCTTCTAATAAAGTACCATGGGATGCTGTGCTACATCAAAAGTATTTGTTAAATGTTCATGAGGGATGCTTTAAAGTCAGAGTGGATTCAAAGCTGGCTGCTCCATTACATACATATCCTTTGTCCTATAATTGTTGCAAGAAAAGCTGCAAACAACACACACCTCACCATGTGGCATTTTCTGACCTTTGTAAGGCCTTCAATACAATTAGCAGGCAAAAAAAAACTGGGTATCCATGAAAGAGTCTCTCTCTATTTTTGGAGCTCCATGTGAGAATGAATGCAACTATACAATGTGAGATTGAAACATAAATGTTTTTTGGTGGCACAATGGTGCAGCTGGTAAAGCCGCTGTCTCACAGTGCCAGAGACCCTGGTTCAATCCTGACCTCTGGTGCTGTCAATGTGCAGTTTGCATGTTCTCCCTGTGATAGGGTGGCTGCATGGGCTTCCTCCGAGTACTCCGGTTTCATCCCACATTGCAAAGCTGTGCAGATTGGGAAGCTAATTGGCAACTGTAAAATGCTCTGAGTGTGTAAGTGAGCAATAGAATTGTTGGGGGGGGGGGGAGGGGGGAGTAGTTGATGAGAATGTTGGGAGAATAAAAATGGGATTAATGTAGGATTAGTGTAAATGGTTGGTTGATGGTCAGCATGGACCCAGTGGGCCAAAGGGCCCATTTCCCTGCTGTGTGACCTTATGACACTATCTGGCTTCATCTATGTCTTAGCACACCCTGGATTTCACACTCTTCTTCACAATCAATCTGGTGTCCTTATTGAATTGAGGATAGATGACAAATTTGTCTACACCAGCTGTGCAAAATGCATATTATTCAGCACATTATTTGGGATATACCCTCCTCTGATGATGCTCCAAATCACTTGATGAATTGTCAATCTTGATCAACAAATTCCCTGATGAATGCAAAAAAATTTGGCATGCAAACAGTATCTAGAAAGCAGCTGTCATCCCACCCAAAATCATCAACAATAAAGCTCTGGGCAAATGGTCTAAATTCATCCTTCCAGATATTTCATCTACAGTCTATCTCCCTTTAAATCTTCACCCCATCAGAGATATTCCCTTTATCCTGTACCTCCCTCCCTCATCATCTCTTCGATTTAAGGCCAACTTGTTTTCTCACTTTCCCTGTCCTGATAGTCTTCAACCTCAAACATTAACACTGTTTCTCATTTCACAGACACTGCCTGACCTGCTGAGTATTTTCTGTTTTCATTCTAGGTATCAGTCCAGGAAACCTCCTCAAGCTGCTTCTAACACATTAACATCCTTTCTTAATTAAGGAGACCAGCAATGTACATAGTACTCCAGATTTCGTCTCACCGAAATATAATTAAAGCAGAAGCTTGCTGGCTTTGTATTCAAATCCATTAGCAATAAACAATAACATTCTGTCAGCTTTCATAATTACTTTATGTAACATCTTACACCAGGACACTCAGATTCCTCTGCATCTCAAGCTTTGAAATCTCTCAGCATTTTGATAACATGCTTTCATTTTGCCAGATCTTTGCCCACTCACTTCATATATCTATACCTCTTTGAGGGCACCTTTGTGTCCTCTTCACAACTTATGTTCCTTCTTGTGACAAATTGAGTACAATGTGGGGAAATATGTGGTCAATTTGCCATCTTTGCTTTAAAGAAGTAGGAAGACCAGAAACTGTGGCATGGCAAAAGGATTTGTGCAAGTCAGGTATCCAAGTAAATAAAAGACTGACACATGCACAAAATGCAACAAAAGAGTCAGAAGTAAAGTTTGTCTTTTTCTTGAAGCGGCTAGAATACCAATGTGAAGAAATGAGGAGATGATGCTTTAGCCATGGACAGCCTTAATAGGACATAATCTAGCAAAATAAAGACACCAAACATAATGAAAACTACATTAGCCTTGGAAAGCAAACAGTCCAGATTCACCAGAACTTAGAATAAAGTTATGAGCTTAGAATTAAAATTATGAAGCAAGGCTGCAAAAACCCTCTCAAGTTCAGATGATTGCCAAGTGACCCAATTAAGATGTACAAAATAAGGAGTTTTGACAGGTTGATATGAAGAAACTATTTCCTTTTATGGGATAATCCAAGAGAAGGTGGAGGGTGCAGGAAAGGTGAGACACAATTTAAAAATAACTCGGGTTGAATTGCTATCTCCTGTTCCTAATCAATGATCTTCTGCCAAAATAAGTGTTGACTTTACACAAACCTAAATCTGGGCTCAGGTGTCATGCTTCCCATGTTCCAATAATCTGTCTGCATTTACATATGAAGAAAAGAAACAAATGTCTGCAGGAGCCATGGAAATGAATTCCAACAAGAGCCTAGGTTAGGAGAAGCAGGGAGGGAGAGGAAGAAATAGAAAGGAAAAGTAAACTGATGGCATCTCATTTTCAGTAACAACTATTGCTATGTGTGGCCACTTGTTGGCTGTACAGTGTTAAAATCAAACAGCTAAAAACTCTTCATTTTACCGTGACCCTATCTTTTATTTTTCCTTTTTGTCTTCCTGGATTGCTGGGTATTACTTTTGAAACCTGTAATCAACATTTAAGATTTAAGATCCAACACCACATTTCCGCATTTTCAATGTACTGTGAGGCCAGAGCCAATACATAGCAGAGGTTAAAAATCAAAGAAAAAGGAAAAGTCTCTTCAAGCCCTTCAAAATGACTAAGAAGCAGATTCCAATGTTCCATTTCACACTGAGAGTCAACTGACCTGTAGACTACACAAATCAACCACAATGACAAAATGAGATAACACTTTTGGGTTAAAATTTAACTGAAGGTCAAAGCTTTTACAAGATGTGGGTTAGAGCAGTTGATGGGCATTTGTGAAAACACAACTCTTGCAATTAACTTCTCAAGTTCTGCTGCAAGTTTCGCTTTTGGCAAAATGTAAGATGGTATCATATACATGATTCCTGTTTTTAGGTATCCCCTGGCTGCTGTTGATGATGTACAAACAATAATACTATGATAATCTGGTAACTGTTTGAAGATCCTGATTGTTCAGCACCTGGCTCACCTGGTAATGTTTGCCACACTCCATTTCAACTCACCAGTTCCCTGGCTCCATTTCAACTCACTGGGTTCATTGTAAAATTTATTATAATTCTGGGCAATTCTTTAAATGTAGTGATCTAAAAGTGTGCTGGGGCATTAATAACATCCAATAGTTTGGAAAATCTGCAGGCCGGCACTACTAATGCACATTAAGGTGGATAAATCCCCAGGGCCTGATCGAATACATCCTCAGACTTTGTGGGAATTGCAGAGGTCCTTGTGGAGATTTCTGCTTCATCGTTAGCCACTGGTGAAGTTCCCGAAGACAGGAAGGTGGCTAATGTTGTTCTGTTGTTTAAAAAGGGTAGCAAGGACAAGCCAGTCAGCCTGACACCAGTAGTGGGAAAGTTACCAGAGGGTATTCTGAGAGACAGGATCTACCAGCATTTGAATATACAGAGTCTGATTAGGAGGAGTCAGCATGGCTTTGTGCGTGAGAAGTCACATTTGACAAATCTTCTGAAGTTCTTAGAAGAGGTAACCAAAAGGGTAGATGAGGGTAGGGCACTGGATGTTGTTTATTTGGACTTTAGCAAGGCCTTTGACAAGGTCCAGCATGGTCTGGAAGGTCAAGTCCCATGGAATCCAGGGGGAGCTAGTCAGGTGGATTCAAAATTGGCTTGGAGGTAGGAAGCAGAGGGTGGTGGTTGAAGGTTGTTTCTCGGAATGCAAACCAGTGACCAGCCGTAGTGGTCAGTAATAGGACCCTTGTTATTCGTTATTTATATAAATGATTTGAATGTCAATGCACAAGACTTGATCAGCAAGTCTGTAGATGACACGAAATTAGGAGATATTATTGATAGTGATGAAGGTTATTGTAGATTAGAGGGGGATTGTGATCAATTAGGGAAGTGGGCCTAGGAGTGGCAAATGGATTTCAATACAGGTAAGTGTGAGGTGATGCGTTTTGGAAAAGTCAAACCAGAGCAGGACTTATACTATGAATGGTAGGGCACTAGGGAGTGTAATGGAACAGAGGAAACTCGGAGTACAAGTGCATAGTTCATTGAAAGTGGCGTCACAGGTAGACAGGGTGGTGAAAAGGGTGTTTAGTATGCTGGCCTTCATCAGTTAGGATATTGAGCATAGGAGTTGGGACATTATGTTGCAGTTGTAGAAGTCATTGGTGAGGCCTTGCTTGGAGTACTGCGTACAGTTTTGGTCATCCTGTTAGAGGAAAGACATGGTTAAGCTGGAAAGAGTGCAGAAAAGATTTACGAGGACGTTGCCAGGATTAGCAGGCCTGAGTTAGAGGGAGAGGTTAGCCAGGCTAGGTCTTTATTCCTTGGAACATGGGAGAATGAGGAGCGACCTTATAGAAGTGTTTTAAATTATGAGAGGCATAGATAAGGTGGGTAGTAATAGTCTTTTTCCCAGGTAGGGGAATCCAAAACTAGGAGGCATAGATTTAGGGTGAGGGGGGAAAGATTTAAAAGGGGCCAGATGGGCAACTTCTGAGGGTGGTGAGTATATGGAATGAGCTGCCAGAGGGAAGTGGTTGAGGCAGGTACAACAGTATCATTTAAGAAGCACTTGGATAGGTACATGGAGGGGAGGAGCCTGGAGGGATATGGGCTGAATGCAGGAAATTGGGACTAGCGAGGTGGACAATGTGGTTGGCATGGACTTGTTCGGCCAAAAGGCCTCCATCTACGCTGTATTGCTCTATGACTAAAGCTCTGAGCTTGCTGGACTTTTGGAATTTTACTTAATCTAAATGAACAAATAATTTTGAGTGCATGACCAGAAAGGCTTTCCTACACTGGAATGTTTACTGGAGCCTCCTTACCTTGTGATCGTATGGGGTATATGAATGAAACAGCTGGGACAGCTCTCTGGTTCTTTGCTTTTTCTGAAACAAAAATGTAATCACTATTTAGAAATAATCCAAATAATGAACATTACAAGCAAAACAATTAGCACATTAATGCAAAGTTGCACAGATTGAACAATGTATTTCATAATTATGCAGGTATCCCAGGATAACGAATGGGTTCCATTTTTACAGATGGCCAGAAGCCGATTTTGTCGGAAAATACACAAAAATCACTCGATATGGTAACCACACCTCTGTAGTATTGTAATGAACGGGATCATAAGCACATAAAACTGATCAGAAAGAACCATTACTAAAAGTGGAGAGAGAGAGGAAACTAGTTGGCTGTTCATAGGAATGAACATATGTACGCACATTGGACTTCTGTATTTAATATTATGGGAGCTCATTTGTATGCAGGGGTGTCCTTAAGTCAGGGCCTGGGGGTGCCCTGTAATAATATTGTACATGAAGATCAGAAATGATTCTGAAAGCATTTTCTGTGGAGATTTCAGTACAGTTTGGCTCGCTATAGATATCAAGGTGAAACACAGATAAGATAGCTATTTATTTCATGTTACCAGAGGGTCTGCTGTATACATTTCTGGAAAATAGAAATTGGAAAAATGGTAGCTTCTGGTACTTTTTGAAGTTATACCTAATTCACAGCCAACTGATGGAAACCAAATATTCAGAATTGATTACGGGGCAATCTTATCATGAATTCAAATGATGTCTTAGGAACAAAGCTCAAATAGTTTTTAAGTTATCAATTGCTGTCAAATTACACTGGAAGATTTTTTTAAAATAATTAAATTAAATATCAAATGCATCAACTGATGCCTGCAACTGCACTATTTCAAAATATTTCCAAAAAAAAGAGCCAAAAGCTGCACATATCAAATAAAAAGAGAAAATGCTGGTAACACTCAGCAGTAAATACGAAAAGAAGAACCGAGTTAACATTTCAGGTTGAAGACCCTTCTTCACCAGACAGTTACTAGGTGCTGATCAACAGCTTTCTTCATGTCCACAATGTTAAGTCCACTTGGGATTGGAAGAAAGTTTAAAAAGAATACAAATGCACTTCAATTGCAGTAATATTTTCAAAGAGCAATGAGTATAAGGGAATATTAGATGAAAGGAACAGGAAGGGAATATATTATTCAGTGAAATGGGAGAGAGTTCATGACATTGTTGAGATGGTAAATGAATGGAGGTTTACAGTTGGAGAGAAATATAAACAGTCAGGTGAACAGAAGAAGAGAACACACAGTCATGGAGTGGGTGTGGAGTATATGAGGCAAGAGGATCCGAAGAGTATAAATACTCAGTGAAATGGAAGATCAGTGCTGGAAGGCAGTGGGGCAGGAATACTACCGAGTGTGGCAATAGTCACACCCCAAGTTGTGGGGGTCAAAACCTGTTCCAACTCTTGAATACAAAATCTGGACTGACACTTCACTGGAATACTGTGGAAGTGATACATTATCAGAGGTTCAATGTTGTGATTGAGATGTTAAATACTGGTCTTGCCTGCTCTCTCAGCTGAACATGAAAGGATCCTTCGGCACTATTTGAAGATAATCACAAGATGTAATATTTGCTTACATAATTGAAACCTCTTCTGACATTATGAAAATGCAGAAAAACATTATTTTGAGAGTTAGATTGTTTCATTTTCTTATTTAGACACACCTTAGATCAAAGAATTGACGCATTAAGTCAGCAGGAAAGAAATGTTTTGAGTTGGCGATAGGGTGGGTATAGGCTGAATGAAAAAGGGAGAGCTGTCTCACCAATTATTGCTACAAACTATAGGCGACCCCCGCATTACGGAGGGGTTGCATTCCTAAAAAAACGGTCCGTATTGCAATTTCCGTAATGTGAAGCCACATCATCTGTGCATGCGTCAAGAAATGTGATTGAGAAAAAAGTAAATTTTATGTTTATTTATTTATGTTTTTCTCATATAAGTTCCGTGAGAGCACATTTTATTCTGTATATCAAATTTTTGGGCAGTGATTTATGAATTCTGTAAGGACAAATTTCCAGTACTTCAACAGCTGTACAACACGGGGGTCGCCTGTATTATTTCAAAAAGGAACAAGAAACAATGAAGGATTCCATAGCTTTGCTTTGGATTTGTTTCTCTTGTTTCTGAAAAGAACATTCATTTGTGTGGAATTCAACGGGGATTCACTGAGGTTGGATTGAAGAAATGATAGTACTTCAACACATGCCGTAACTGTAAAAGAACAAATCAGTTTTTCTTGGATGCTCCAAAAGTCTATCAAGTAAACTGTTTGTTCTTAAACGCTTATACAGCTATGTTGATTCTGTAGTATAACCTGACTTACCCTATTGGGATATTTTATGAAAATGAAACAATTATCTGAATGTCAAATTTTGTTTTCTGTTTAAATCAGTCTGATATAGGAAGTCCCATTTTCAATTAAAAACTACCAAGAAAGGCAGAAAAATCTTCAGGTTATTAGCACCAATGATGTTATTAGCATCAATCTTTAAAAATGATAAAAAAACAAACTATTGGAAGACCTCAGCAAGTCAGGCAGCATAGAACATAGAACAGTACAGCACAGTATGGGCCTTTTGGTCCACGATGTTGTGCTGACCTACATAAACCCACTCCATGATTAATCTCCCCGTCTCTCCTACACAGCCCATAACCCTCCATTTTTCTTACATCCATGTGCCTGTCTACCACCACCCCCGGCCTGACGTTCCAGGCATCCACCACTCTCTGTGTGAAAAGCCTACCTCTAGCATCTCCCCTGAACATTCCTCCTCTGATCTTAAACCGACCCTCTGGTATTGGCTATTACCACCCTTGAGAAAAGGTGCTGGCTGTCCACTCTATCTATGCCCCTCATAATCTTATACACCTCTATCAAGTCACCTCTCATCCTCCGTCGCTCCAAAGAGAAAAGCCCTAGCTCGCTCAACCTATTCTCATAAGACATGTTCTCTAATCCAGGCAGCATCCTGGTAAATCTCCTCTGCACTCTCTCTAAAGCTTCCACATCCTTCCTATAATGAGATGACCAGAAGTGAACACAATACTCTAGGTGTAGTCTAACCAGGGTTTTATAGAGCTGCAACATTACTCATGGCTCTTGAACTCAATCCCCTGACTAATAAAGATCAGCACACCACACGCCTTCTTAACCACTCTATCAACTTGAGTGGCAACTTTGAGGGATCTATGGACGTGGACCCCAAGATCCCTCTGTTCCTCCACACTGATAAGAAGCCTGCCATTAACCTGATACTCCACCTTCAAGTTTGGAGCATCTATGGAGGCAAAGAGATAGTCAACATTTGGAGTTGAGACCCTGCATCAGGATCACTATTTTGTGCCATACCCCATGTGATGGTTCCCCACGTTGGTTCACACAGTTGAGCTCTGCAACTTTATATCTTAATCAGCTAGCAGACAAGTTATCAAACTATGATTCAGCAAGTAATTACCTACAATCACCATCTTAAAACTATTTTGATTTCATGGTTTACACCCAAGTGTTTTTATCTTATTTCAGACAAAAGAGCAAGAAGCAAGACATCTTTTAATTTGCAAATACTGTAATGAATCATGTGATGTATGTCACTAACCCAAATATCAATGAGTGCCAATTCCTCCATTAAATATTTGTTGAAATATATTATAAACTATTAAATGGAGTGAGTCATAACTCCACATTTTGGCAGCATAAATGTCACAGTCAACATGAATTCACTTGGAACACAGTTTCACTTATTAATACTGTTTATTTATCTGTTATTTTCTGATTTAGCCATCATCAGCAAGGCCAGCAAATATTTCCCATACCTAACTGTCCTTGAGAAGGTGATGGAGATGCATCTTCTTGAACCACTCCTTCTGATGAAGTATTCACCATCGCCTGCAGTGAATACCTTCACCAGCACAACCTTTCCCTTTGAGGAAAAAGTGTATTTGACAATCAAGACCTGAAACGTGGCATGAAACTTTGCATGGTCTGCTAGGCAGCAGTAATCCTTGCCCTTCTCTGTGCTTGATACTTGGATTACTGACACAAGAACAAAAGAAAATGGCAGGACTAGGCCATTTGGCCCCTCAAGCCTGCTCAACATCTTCAAGGGTGATCTACCCCAAGCCTCTACTCCTCCGTGTCAGATCCCCATGCCCTCAATTCCCCTAATATTTCAAAAATGTATCTACCTTACACTTTAAATACTTCTAATGAGCTGGCCTCTGCAGCTCCCTGGAGGGGAGAATTCCAGAGATTCACCATCCATAGCAGGAACCACCTCAAGGCACTGGCAAAATGTCACCAATGCTGTCTCCACAAAGTCCCCCAAACCCACTGGAAAGAAAAGTGAACCAACAGATGGCTCCATTAGACAGGGCACGTTACTTACGTGCCCAACACCAGACTCCCAAAACACACATTGTCTACTATGCCCTGTTACGAGAAGAGATTGTCAGGCAGAGAGGGGGAAAGATTCAAGGATCTTCTAAGTCTCATTGTAAAAGTGCAACATCGCCATTCAAAGGGATGGAGCATTTGGAACTGCATTGAAAACCTTGAGTTCTTACATCGGGAGCACACAGAAGCACAGAGTAAATGGAGCACACTACCTCACAAAGATCCACTCAAGCATATCAGGCACCTTCAGCCCCAGCTCTGCAAGACCACAGTTCCCACATTGGCCTCATCACTCACCTCAGAATGAACAGAAACAGCGTGGAAACAAGTCATCCTCTAACATGAAGGACTGCCTAAGAAGATGACAACTCCCACAGTGCTACTGGAGTGGGAGTCCCAGAATTCTGACCTTGCAATACTGAAGGAACAGTGGTATATTTCCAAGTCAGGATAGCACGCAACTTGATGAGGAACATGCAGGTGTTGGTTGTCCTGCATGGCTAAAGCTCTTATCCTCTTGCTGATAAAGGTCATAGGCTTGGGAAATGCTGTCAGAGTAGCTTAGTTGTGTGAAAGAAGTTCATTTTATAGATGGGGTACACTGCAGCAACGGTGTGCTGGTGGTGGAGGGAATGATTGTGTAGAGTGGTAAGAGAAGTACCAATCAAGTGGGCTGCTTTGTTGTGGATAGTGTCAAGCATCTTAACTGTTGCCTACACACTCCAACTGGTGCGACACCAATCATGCCCTTACCATATCTCAATTTCAGTCCCTCTATGCAATTAATAATTAAGTGGAATTACAATGGCTGGCCAATAGGAGATCCTGGCTGGCAGAGCAGACAGAGCGAAGGTACTCTGCAGATTGGGGGACTGCTTCACCGAGCACCTTCACTCCGTCTGCCGTGCCAGCCGGGATTTCCTGGTGGCCAGCCATTTTGATTCCTCTTCCCATTCCCACACTGACATGTCTGTCCTTGGCATTTCTCCACTGCCAGATCGAGGCTAGATGCAAATTAGAAGAGTAACGCCTCATATTCTGCCTGGGTCGTCTCCAACCTGACAGTACGAACACTGAATTCTCAAACTTCTGGTACCTGCTCCTCTCTGCCCCTTTTCTCCCCTTTTTTCTTGCCTCTCCTCCTGATCCAACTGGCCCCCGTCACCTCATCTCTTTCCCCTCACCCACCCTCTCCATCTGCCCATCACCCACACATTCCTCGCACTGGTTGCCCTATCTACCTCCCCCCCTTTATTTCATGGTCCACTGTCCTCTCCTATCAGGTTTCATCTTCTTCAGTCTTTTGTCACTTCCACCTATTACCTCCCAGCTTCTGACATCATTCCCACTCTCTGCTCCTCATCTACCTATCACCCACCCCCTCACTTGGATCCACCTATCCTTCCAGTTCTTGCCCCACCCCTTCCCTCCACCTTCTTATACTGTCTCTTTCCCCTCTTCCTTTCCAGTTCAGATGAAGGGTCTCAACCTGAAACGTCAACTGACCATTTCTCTCCATAGATGCTGCCTGGCCTGCTGAGTTCTTCCAGTGTATTTGTGTGTTGCTCCAAACTTCCAGAATCTGCAGTCTCTCAGTTATGAGGATGACTTACTTCCATACCTGTTATATGGGTTCTGAGGTGGCTAATCAGGGCAATGTGGGAACTGCAAATTCTTCCACAGAATGGGAGAAGATGCCTGATGGAGTGCGTGGGTGGGTGGGCACTCCTTCCATCACTCACACTCGGCTTCTGTGTGCTCCTGATGCACCGACCAGAGATTCCAAGTACCATCCCAAATGCTTCTTCTCCACTTTGAGTAGTCTTGGACCAGATATTGAGCACATCCTTCAAACTTTTCTTCTGATTTGGCAGCCTGTTCCTATGATAAAGCTCAGAATGCTGTATCAGTTAGGGGGGTCTGGTATCAGGTTTGCAAGTGATGTAGTCTGCTCAACATAACCAATTGATTGTAACTTGGGCCTCCCATGTGGGTCCAAAATCTTGATCTTCAAATGGCTTCTGCTTCAATTGACCACAGGCTGTGCCGACATATTGAAGGCTGTGGTGAATTTCTTCATCGTCATCCGCCTTCACCGAGAGGCGGCTTCTGAGATATGGGAAGTGGCTGCCTTGGTTAGTCCGATAGCACCTCCCAAACCCGCAAACTTGACCACCAAGGACAAAAGATTCAGTGAACACTACCACCTACAGGTTCCGCTTCAAGTTACACAATACCCTGAACTTGGAAATATTTCAACATTCCTTCTTGTTGATGGTTCTAAACCCTGGAACACTCTACCAACAGCATGATGAGTGTATCTTCACCTGAAGGGCTGCAGCAGTTCAAAGGAGTGGCTCACAACCACCTTCCAAACCAGAATTAGGAATGGGCAATAAATGCCTGCCTCACCAGCAATGCCTGACCCTGAAAAATTAACATATAAAAGATGTGCAGGCTGTTATTTAATAGTTCTGAAGCAGATAGATATGTTGAAAATGAAGACGTGTATTTATCATAGGCACACAGACATCCCAAGGTTGTAGATCACTGCTGTTTTTGTAGTGGCTGCCACAACTGCACTACTTTAACAAGAGCTGATTATGCTATTTATAGCGTTGAACTCTTGTGCACACAATGGACTTGGTTTCATGTTTTTAAGAGTGTCACAGTGGCTGAGATCATGAATTTTCTTCTGATGACCAGCAGCTGAGTTGTCAGTTTGATTTTAGGTCGACTATATTTCAATTCACTAGTGCTGGAGTCCAGTAACTTTCAAGGCTAGATAGAAACTTAAGATCAGTCCCACACACATTGCCTCTCGTGAACCAAGGCCAGCTTTGAACAGATTGCAAATTTATGGCTTAAAGCTGATATAGTTGTGACACTGATCAGACATTTTACTTATTTTGTAGTACTGAATTATCAAAATAATTTTCACACATTACCAGTGAACGGAAATACGCCTCTTATGTGTTTTTATCCAAAGTTTCATATGGATAGAGATCTGACAGGTGCAACTCTAAATATAAAGCAAAGGAAGTGAAGTGCCTGAATGTATGTGACCCAGTAAAATTGAGCTGGGTTCATCTTGCAGCAGTCTCACTTATAAGTCAGACAGTTGTGGGTTTTAGCAGCTGATCTGAGCAAATATCTAGGCTGACACTTCCCATCTTTGAAGCTCCACTAACTTGAGCTAATTTAAGACATTGCTACTTTTATTCAGTCTCTCACCCATTCACCCATCACCTGTGTTCACTGACCTTCTGGTGCACCAATTTTTTAAAATTTAAAATGCCCCAATTATCTCACCCTTCCTCATTTCAAGGTCTCAGTCCTACCATCCTGAGAACTCTGCATTGCTTCAATTGTGGCTTCCTGTGCATCCCACAAACACTGACTCCCAGACTCTCAGCTACTTAGGGCCCATGCTCTGAAACTTGTTCCATAAACTGCTCTTCTTTCACCTTCTACAAGTCACTCCTTTAAAATTATCTCTTGACCAAGCTTTTGGTCATTAATACTAATGTCTTTTCCTTTTATTGAGTGACAATTTTTTTTGGGTAATGCATGAGAAATTTTACTCCATGAACAATGTTGGCCTAGAAATCTAATCACATGGTGCATGCCTTTTTACCTGCAACATGATTCGATAGATGTGTCAAATTAATAGCTGCACTTCTAAGCATGCTCAACAAACAATGGGAGTTTGAATTGAGCACCCTAGCGCATAGAGAACAGCTGAAATCACATATTTGTTGATAGACCAGCTATTTACAGTTAAGTTTATTCCATATATCAAAAGGCACATTAATTTCTTCAGCCTTTGAATCACTTTGACAGTGAAATAAAGCTTATGTCTTGCTATTAGCTGATGCTGCTCCTTTGATTGCCCATATAGCATAGCCTTGGGTATGTGGTTTTGAGGCACTCAACGAGTCAACAGCAATCTGCTGGGTTGCAGGCCAATAGTCTTGAGGTTTTTGCTGTTGGCCTACGTGACAACAATGACCTTTTTAAGACTGAAGATGAAAATCAGTGCCCTTGCTCTGAGTAGGTAACCTATTTCAAAGCCAAAGAGTAAAGTGTAAGGATACAAGCTTGCAATACTGATTCCATGGTCCTCACAGTGAATAATTTGGAGCTCCAGACATGTGCAACAAGCTTGCTGAAGATGAATGTGCTTTTGCCAAAACATACATCCATTTCTTTATCAAAGTTTAATAAGTGGTAACATCTGAGGTAAGACAGCATGTACTCTAAAGTTTAAGCTACTTCACTGTTCACAAAAATGTTTGGAGAAACTTAATATCTATTGATAGGTCAATCATATTCTTTGTGCTTGGAGTAAAGCATGAAGTTATCAATTCAAGAGTGATATTAACTGAACTACTCAGGCATCACATTCTGAATTTACATTCTGTGAAAAATAAACCATCTTCAATGGTTAGCTTTATCTCCTAAAAGTCTGAAGTAATCACTGTCACTGCAATGTTTATAATTACTAACACTCCAAGTGCCTGATACAAATACAACCTTTGCAAGTCTCCAAATACACATCTTTTCAATCAGTCCATCAGCTCCAAACAAGTTAAAACACTAGATAATTAAAGCCATGTTCCACTATCCACCCAAACTTAGAAAAACATCATTTTCAGTAGTAATGTGACACTTAACAAAGTTATAGAGACAAGAAAAAACTGATGCAAAAGTTTAAAAATCTTCCAAGTTAACAGATGAAAGATAATATATACCTTAAAGAATAAAGTAGTAATCTGCATGGCTGTCGGTATAAGGAAAGCCATTTCATTGGCTCAGAAAGACTTATATAATGAAATTACTGACAGCCCTCGATGACAATTTAATGATGTGCATATATCACACCTACAGCAGCATGGCCCTGGAGAAGTTTTCTGATGAAAAAGTAAGCAAACAAATAGGAGCTCATGAATCAATTTAAATACTTTTAATGAATACAGACAATTCAGACTGCATATGCTGTTTATTAGGGCCCTGAAAGCCCAGCACAGGATTGAGTTTGTGTTCTTGACATTGCACTGGCCAGGACAGTGAAATTACAACCTTGGTTTCCTCCTTTCATTATAACATATCATGACAAGTAGATGATACTTCGTTGTAACATAAGATGTTGGACATTGGCATCGGGTCACACAGTATCCATGAAGAAAGAAACAGTTAGCATTTCAGGTCAAAGACCTTTCCTCAGAATACTTGTGGATCGTGAAAGTATGGCACAAACACTGTACATGTGTGACTTCTAAGACAGGACTCAAGCATACACCGACATTTTGTCAGCAGCTCTAAGTGCTGTTAAACACTTCCTGTAACATCCTGTAAACTTGAAGGTCGAACTCCACTGGGGCTTCCTGGCTACATTCAGTCACTGGACATACAGTATATGTACTTGTGCATATAGCAATAAGCTCAACTTTGACTTTGAGGTAATTAGTAGCTAGAAATTCTAGTGCATTCAAATAAAGTGTACTAGAATAGCATAGTAGCAGAGAAATCTACTGCATCAAAATTCAGTTGCCGGAGAGACCAAGAGACTCCCTTCTTGAGACAGGGCACAGACCTGATCAAGTCTGCAGCCACTGTGAGCTTGAATGAGGGACCCAACATCACATCATGCTCTGATGACTCCTGTAGTGTTGTGTTTTTGGGGATAGGAATAGACTGGGGGGGGGGGGGGGCTGCAGGTAAGGGAACAGAGCAGCATATGTGAGGATGCTGTGTAGGGGATGGAGAGGGCATATGAGGGATTGGAAGCCAAGAGACTGGTGAGTGTGGGGTTGTATGTCACATTTCAGGAGGGAAGGCAGACTGTGATGATCCAGGAGAACAGGGAAGGGCAAGCAGGATTTTGTTAAATATTTCACTTACTTGCTGGCCGACTGTCTTTAGTTGTCCCAGGAGCGCCAAATGATGGATGCCTCCTGGCCAACATTGTCCAACTTCCCCTGCAAAGCTTCAAAAGGATATTTACCCAGGGAATGACAATGTCCTTGTTGCCCCTGACATGGAAACCACAGCAGGGGTCACAAAGGATTACTCATGACAAAACCTGCCCACTTGAAAAATGCAAATTGAAAATGGTAGTTATTATGCTTCACTCATGGGAAACTGATTTTAAATTACATGACTCTGATAAAAACACAGGATTATGCAATTGAATTTTAGGAAAATGTAAGTTACATATTTTAAATTATGTTTATAGTAATGGTTTTAATTATTTAAAAGTAGTAATCAGTGGTAGAATTTATAAGGCAAAGAAGATTTAATTTTGGCTGGAATTTTAAACATCTGATACCATTAGGTTCAGCACATTTTCTCCACAGTAAAATACCAGTCTGAAATTGATTTCCATGAAGCTGTTTTTAATTGCTAATAAACTATTGGCTGTGGCTTTATTGCGTATTATCTCAAACACTGCAGATCTAGACATGGGGAAAAGGTAAACAAACTTTACCTGTGTAGATCTCTTGGTGGATTGATTTGGAAATTCTGAAACAGACTGTGAAGTTTCAGACATTCAGCTGATAAAAATAAACTGACTCCAATAACATGCTCCTTGGCCAAGAAATAAGAAAAAAAAACTAGAATTTGCATGCTTTCTAAACAATTTATAACAAGCTGAGTTCAGGATCATAAAATGCTGGCAATAGTATTTCTTTACACAGGAAAAAAAAAGTATGTGCTCTTTATACACCAGGAAAGAGATAGAGATAGATATGATAGGATAGACAGAAGGGCAATAAAATGAATAGAATTGATAAGAGAGGCAGAACCAGCAATGGAGAGAGGTCAGGAAAAAGGGCAGGGAGAGGTTCCATGCACTTAACACTCTGTCTTATGGGAATTTAGAATCAACAGCAGTTCGTAGGATATATATGTGGCTGTTATATCCATTCACTCGTTTAGATGGAAAAAGTACTAAATAAGTGCTTATTTCACTCTCTGTTAAGTCCAGGGAAACACACTTGAACAGATATGGTGAACAATTGTTTTTGGCAGTCACAGGCATTTTTTTACCTGATTGCCAACAGCTTTATGATGCCCTTTTCTCCTCTGTCAATACTGTTCACTATTCCAGGATCATTCTGGAATGCAAAGATAACCTTCACCTTTTCTCTACAGCAAACAATCTTTTTAAACTCCTATCCTCTGTCTTCTCCATCCTCACCTGAAACAAACGTGAAGAGCTCATGGACTTTTCTCTCACAAAGATTTAGAACATTTCTACCTTCTCCCCTCCCACTAACCCTCACTCACCTGAGCTTCAACATCACATTCTTTCCTTTACTTCTCATGCGTCTCCTTTCATCAATCTTATTCTCCAGGAGATCCGTTCCCTGCTCCTTGACCCTGTTCCTGTGTAGACCATCCCGCATTTTCCTGGCCTCACCTTGGCTTATTTCTCTCCATCCCCATTCTCACCCCAATCTCTTCAACTCCTCAAATAAAAAAGAATCCTTGACCTCTCCATCCATGCTATTGCACCATCTTAACCCTCTTTTTCCACTTCAAATATATTCAACATGTTGCAGTCTCACAAATTCCTTGCTTGGATCACCTCAATTGTGGCCCTGCTACAACACTGGAATTGCTTTCACTTAAAGTCTCTAATGATCCCCCAACATAAGTGTGACAGAAGTAACCTATTGTTCTATGTCATTCTTGACCTGTAAGCTGCCAT
Source organism: Pristis pectinata (assembly GCF_009764475.1). Classification (NCBI taxonomy): domain Eukaryota; kingdom Metazoa; phylum Chordata; class Chondrichthyes; order Rhinopristiformes; family Pristidae; genus Pristis; species Pristis pectinata. Next base: position 80,894,797 of record NC_067409.1, on the reverse strand, counting down.
TGACAGTGCTGAGCCACCATCCTCCTTTACTGCCGATCAACTGCCATCCATCTGACTGTGTCTGGGTTCAGTCTCATTTATTTAGATGTAGCTAGAAAATCCATCAACAATAGTGTTACTTGCAAGCCTCAACCATTACATATTAATCTGTGGCTCCCCCCCCCCTCCCCACCCCCCCACCCTATTTTGCTCACCTACATTTTGCCTTTGTCAATATCATCTATAAACACAGCATCAGCTTTCTACATGTAAAACAGGGACATCCAAGCTCCCCTTGGTCTCAAGATGAACTCTGGATCGGCATCGTCTGATTTCACTCTTCCCTCAGTTGCTGAAAATCTCATGCAAGATGTAGCTGCCTCTATAATTATCCGTCTGAATGCATTCCTTCCTTGTTCTACCCTCTGTGAACTTCCACCATCCAAAACTCTGCTCTCCATGTCCTAACTTGCACCAATCTGTTTCGCAATCTTCCCCTCCCCTATCCCACCTATTCTTGTACCTGTCTTACACACTGATTAGCAACTTTTATCTTTGTTTTCAACCCCACTCTTCTCTCTCTGTTATAAGATTGAGCCTTATAGGTATTTGAGATATCTGCTTTCCTTAATTTTCAGCCTCTTTATCATCCCCTAAAGCAATCACTCAGTCACTAAGTTTCATGCCTACAGTTGTTAAGACCCTAGGATTGAATATTCTCCACCTAGATATCTTCACCTCTTACCTCTTTTAAGACCCCCTTAAAATCTATCTCTTTGATTAAACTCTTGATCATCTTGCCCAGTGACCTTTAGTGTTATTCTGTGTAAATTATTACTTGATAATAATCCTGTGAAGTGGACTTCAGATATTTTAGTACGCCAAAAGTGATATTCAATATAAGTGGCTGCAATTGTCTCAGCACAGAGATATTAATTTCCATTTTACCACTCAAGATTGGCACCTCTCCCCAAACAGCACAGCAAAACAACAGTCTCTTCTCAAACACAATTTTGCCACTATGGACAAAACCATGTGAGCTTCATTAATTTTGTTGAAACTTGGAAATATCAAGTATGAAAATGGAACATCCTGACAACTAACTAAATGCCACGTCTCCATCCTTTGTGCCAATACAACTTAATTTTTAAATAATCCAACCCTTTGAACTGTATCGATCCCATTTATTGAGCTGATGTTGTCTTTAAAAGAATCAAACCAAAGTTGATATTTTTACAACAGAAAGCTGCAATTTCAAGCTGGGTGGAGGGGGACAGAATGGGTTGGCATGACAGTTAAAATTAAGTCGCACAATAAACCTACTCGTTTTCATATCTAAGTATGGAGATGTATATAGTTTATATCATTCTAAACATAAGCCAACAATCCAAACCCTGAGCAAGAAACTGTCTGCTGGAGGAACTCAACAGGTTGAGCAGCCTCTGTGGGGGGACGGAATTGTCTATGTTTCAAGTTGAAATCCTGCATCAGTCTTGATGTAGGTGTTTGACCTGAAATGTTGACAATACCTTAGCCCTGACAGATGCTGCTCAACCTGTTGAGTTCCTCCACCAGACTGTTTGTTGCTCCAGATTCCAGCATCTGCAGGCTCGTGTCTCCAAAGCAAACCCTAAACTTTGTGGTATCTCAAAATGAAATGTCTGACAAATTTACTAAAATTGAAATTATAAACTTTGAATATCCACAGACTGTTTTCAGAACCTAAAGATGTCTTCTTAATTATATATTCATTAAGATATATATAAACTCCAGTATAAATGTCTTATGATTGCAGACAAGTAGGTTTAAAGTGTGCTTTTCTTTTCTAAAAAGCCTGTATTTGAAAAAAGAAAAAAATTGCGATTGTTGGGAAAAAATTAGAATAAAACAGAAATTGTTGATCAACTTGCTGCATGCCCTCAACATCTGTAAAAGGAAAAAGGATGATTCACATTACAGAATGCTCTAGCATCCTACTGAAGAACATGTGTGAAGGAAATAGCAATGAAAACATCACTGAACACTTCGCCCCGACAACTTCTCAGTGAAGATTTACCCTACTTTAAGTGAATTATTGATATTTCAATTGTAGCTTGAAAATATAGTATCCTGATCCATCTAACGTTACTTTGAAATGCGACTGAGCAGTCTGAACAAAATAATTTCACATATTGCAGGGTATTGATAAAACACCCCAGCTTTGAGAATGTACTTTTTTCATAAAACTTTTAATTTAAAGGAAAGAAATAAATGACTCAAAAAGGAGAGATTGTGACTTGTGGACGATGTACCAGGAAACAAGTCATTGTAGTAGATTTATCATGAAGATAAGAGTATGCTGCAGCTATATTCTAAGTCTGACTCTGCATTCAAATAATATTGTGCACATGGAGCAAAGATACATTATTTTCTTTAAAACTTGATCTGGTCTAACAGAGGTAGGATCCACTATATTTGTGTTATGGTCTGCTGTCATTAATAAATTGAAAGTTAAAGAAAAAAAACGCAAGTAAACAATGCTATAAACCTGATTTATTTGAAACTGTCTATATATAATCAAGGGGCTGAATACATACATTCGAAATTACAATTCTAAATAGGCTCATTCTTGTAGAAAATGTTTGACAATTTTTTTTTCTTTGGGAAGAGAGTTGTGTGCCATTTTGAAGTTGACCCAGCTTAACAATGAATGAAAATTATAGAATTTATATATAGAATATTTATGTACATTTAAATATAGAAATTACCAAACTACACCACAGGAAGAAAAAGACTGTGCTGGCTCTCAAAGGTTTATCCACCTAGTCCCATTCCCTGATTATCCTGTATACCCTTTCCAAATTTTTTTTTTTTGCCCAGTATTAAGATTAGAGAGGGCATGATCCAGTCATGCAAGCTCATGGGAAAGACAAAGAGAAACTCTGATTAAATTGGGAAAAAAAGCTTGCAGGAAATGCTATTCCAACTCCTGGAGGAAACCAAACAAGCTCCTTGGGATTTGATAACTAACAAACAGTTACTTCCCCACTTAATTTTGATGACCAGAGACGTCCTCAACTCTCAGGAGCTCAAATTTCTCTCTTTTGAAAGACAGTAACGAACAGATATTTACCATATGGTTTGTGAATCTTTTTCAGGCAGTCAATGACCCACTGAAAACAAATACTTCTTGGCATCTAACCAAACTCTACGCTTTCATGCTTTATACAATGCAACCAAGTTTTTAAAGAATCAGTCTCTGCAGTAGGATTATTCATAATTTACAATCTGGTGGGGGGGGGGGTGGCGGGGTGGTGGTGATGAGAATAGGGTGGGTCAGCATAATATTAAAATTAAATGCCACAATAAAATTACCAGTTTCTATATACTGCCCAGCTCTAAGTGCAAGACAACTAAGGTATGGACTGAAAAATCCGGTTATTTAGGACACAGTTTGAATTTATGAAAAATCTGAATGAATTTTGCCTAACAACTTTGAAAACAAAATGATGTGTCTTGTCATTTTGCAGCCCACAGAATAGGCAATAACCTGTAGAAGGTATCACTAATCATGTGATTGGAGATATTACCTTAAGTTTTTATGATTTTTTTAAATAGAGAAAAGCGAGCATGCACAAAACTAAACCAAATAGTTTGGAATATTGTCTTTTCTTCTGAAAATTGAGTTTGATTATCCTCAGAGGTTTGATTTTCTATATAATTAACACTGAAATATTAATGCACAAAACATTTATACGAAAGAGGAACAGGATCAGTAATGTCAGTCCCTTGCATGACACAATTGCCTTCAATGGTCATTACTTCTTGTGTAGTTTATCTGTTGGCACAGTCTTTGAGGCGACAAGTTCAGTACTATTGAAAATAACTTATCTTACTGGAAGAAGTCAAAATAAATTACCTAAATATACTTTTACAAAATCTTAAATGTAACCATGCTACAGAACTGAATCTAAATTCTTACTATGTCACAAACAGATAATTTAAATCGGCTAAAAATTTAAGGTAACACAGTACATTGTTCTGACATAGTATGTAAGGAGTGGTAGGATGTGGATTTATGTAATCATAATTTCCCACACACTAAGTGCCCAGCCTTGATTATGCAAACAATAGGTGTTCACTTAGGCAGGGGAGATGAAAATCCTAATTTTAAGAAGTCTCTCAGACTCAAGAGCAGCTCTGGCTCAAACCTAACAGCAGCTGCTCTAATAATGCTATTGCATGGGGGAAATTAAAGTGATTTTTGGTTGATGAGTTGCTCTATTACTCCTGTGTGCGATGACTGAAGATGACTGATGTGCAGAGATATTAATTTAAAGCTGCTGTTAAATAGTACTTCTGACTACATAAAAAATGCCGTGGAGACAACGGGAACTGGCATTCCTGCAGCAAATACGCAAGATGAGTTTCTTTTTGGGCTGTCAGTTAATTACTGTTAACATGCATGATTAATGCAACACAAATAAACATATACTTTTTAATGTGCTAATCAACATAAAAAAACCCAATGCTGAACACAACTGTAAACAGCAACCTGCACAAGGCAGCATTGGAGTTGGATGAAACACACTGACCATGTGCGGTAAACCACAGGATTGCTTAAGGTTGAGAGATGGCAGTGGTAGTGGTGGCCTTGATACTGTGGTTTGTATATGGTCCAAGTTGCAACTTCTGCAGCAGGGAAAAAGTACTCTCCCAACTGCAATGTGATTCTATGAAAGCTTCACATCCTCATTCTCTTTTTCCTCCCAGTTAGGCAGTGGCATGGGGCTGGAGCTGAGGCAGGAATCACTACAGATGCAACCGGGCATCAGAGTGAAGGCAGCAAAGTAGCAAGCACCTTCTAACACACTGCCAACTTTTTCCAGATGATAATGTCCTACAGCAAGAACTTGGTTAACAGCCATAGCAATGGAATGCAGAGCTCACTTTGTCTCAGCAGGCATCCGATTTTTCTCACTGCCTTTAAGGGTTGCATGGATCGCACTAGGGCTGTTTGTTAGACACTTTTTTTTAATGTTGCCTCCCTGTTGTGGAGATCATTCACTTGCTCTCCTTTCTTCCCTTCCCCTAAACTGCTTGTTAAGACTGCACTTTTGAGTGTAAAGATTTCAGTGCTAAATGCACTGACACTGATGTTTTAAACTCAAATCACATAATAACAAAAAAGGCTCTGGCAATGTGGATTTGGCTGGTTCAAATCATGGTATCTTGCATTTTCCAACGGTTTTACTCCTCCTGGTAGATCATGATACCACAGTTATCAGTAGTCTGCAGTATTTCATCCTAAAAAACTCTTCTTCCTTTGGAAGCTTAGCATTGAATGTGATTTGACAATGGGCCATCTGGTCACCATTTGTGAGGAGAAGGAAACTTGGAAGAATGTTGGAGGAATGCAATGATCTGAGAGTTATAAGACTGGGAGAAGTTTCAAGGACAGGCAGAGCCAACCCTGAGGGCAAGTGTAAACGTGAGAATTTGAATGTTAAATTATAACATTAGAGGTTATAAAGGCAAAGTATTTTCCACTGTTGAAAAATATTGTTGTTCTATTCTTCTTTAACTGCATGCATAAAACTGCAATTATCTGGTAATTAATTTCTTTCATCTTTGATTAATGTGGCTTTTTAATTTTTTTTGCCATTCAAAAGACGTCTTTTTCATGAATACTTTGAACTTAGACTTCAATTTGGTTTAGATTTCTCCAATTCATTATGTCTGTTAACATCAGAGCATGTTAGCACAACCAGCTTTAAGGTTTACTTCGACAAAGTTAAATTTATTTTCATTGTTAAGATTTTCATGGGATTTGTAATATTTTGTAATTTATTTATTATTTGAATCATTCACTCAATTTGATAAATGAATCAATATATTACTGACCTTTGACTCACATAGGGTATAATACTGCGTGCACCTTGTTGGACTTTTGTTGCTTACTTAGAGCTCTTAATGCACGTATAAACATCAATGTTACACTTTGTGATCTCATTTTTTTTACTCAGTTTTCAGTAACATTACTTCTCCATTCCTTGGTAAAAGCCATAGCACAAATGCCAAATCAGAGTTCACCAAAAAATTGCAAAATTGAGATATCTTTGTCTGAAGAAATTGATTATCACAATATTGTGGTTTTCACTATTTAGAATCACTAAAATGCACGCTTTGTTTCTGCAGATGGCAGCTGGCTCAGAGCTCATAACTGTTGCCTAAGTCTCACTCTGTAGAGGGTTGGGTGAGGAATGGGAATGGTGTTTTGGACTCCTTTTGGAGACCTCCACCTCTTAATGTTATGGAGCTGCAAAATCATGGCTCATGCTGGGGGTACCCCTAAGCCACTGCAACAATGGGATCCTCAGGGCCACTGATTGCAACATAGTGCAGTGCAGAGTACAAAGATGCTACCGTCTGTGACAGTGCTGTCGTCGAAGGATTAACAGATATAAACACATCAGTACATATAAAATCTATGTCCTTGCAAGGATCTGTTAATTTATGTATGATTACTGAATTGCTACGAGGTTTGCCCCTCATTTTAACATGAGTGAAAAACAAAGTTTGTAGGTCATGCCTTTTTGATCCCATTTCTGCTTTATACTTACCTTCATATTTTTTCCCATTTGGCCCATCGAGTCTATGCCAGCTCTCGGAGCATTCCCATCACCACTTATTTCCCTGTAATGTGTTCTCTCTCATATGCTATCAACTCCCACTACTTTTCTCTCCACCCACCAACACTAAGGATAATTTACAGTAGCCAATAAATTTACCAGCATTTAGGACGCGAGAGGAAACAGGAGCACAAGGTGAATCTTAAGCAGGACACTTGGACATGTTCTGTTCTGTGCCATTTTATCTTTTAGAAGATGACTCAAGTTTTCATTTAATTCTACACTGGTGTTCGTATATTTCTGGTGTTTAAAAATGTTTTGGGAACTAACATATTCTATTCCAATAACAACTTATTTAACTTGAATTCACTTATCAGGAACAAAAGGCAAATTGCCTCACACAATTGCTGCTTTGGTAACTGGTTAGTGATATGAAGGGTGATAAGTTCTTTACTATTCATCATCAACACAAGCCAGTATCCAACAGGACACAGCTCTACCCTGTGAGGTAATTTGAAGAATGCATCCATATGTTTTAAAAGATATATAAGTGAATAATATAAGAAATATATTTATCTTTATATAATTTACGTAAGGTTGAAAAAGTTTCCAAGTTGGTAAAAAAGACAGAAAGATGGAGTATTCTTTAAATGGTATTGGTGTTCAGAGGGACTTGCGTATCCTTGTATATAAGACATGGAAAGTTAACATAAAAGATCAGCAAGCAATTAGGAAGGCATACAGTTCATTTGGCCTTTTTTTGAAAGTCTGATCCCAGTAAGAGTTCTTTACAAGAATAAGTATTACTGGTGTTTTATGGGGCCCTGGTATGACTGCACCTATACAGGTCTGGTTTCCCTATCATAGGTTTGATATATTTGCAATAGATGTAATTCCCAGGATGGCAGATTGGACATATCAGGAGGCATTAAGCAGACTGGACCTAAATTCTTAAGGGGCTTGGCAGGATAGATACAGGGATGATATCTCCCCCACCTGGAGTCACAGTCTCAGAAATGGATACAGATGAGAAGCAATTTTTCACTTTGAAAATAGTGAATCTTCATAATTCACTACCCAAGTCATCTGTGATCCTTGACGACTCACCATCCCACCTTTCTTTCAGTGCTACTCTTACACACACAATTCATTTTAAGAGATAAACTGAAGGAGAGATAAGCAGGCAACAAAAAGCTGTCCATCATTTAAGTGTTTCCTCAAATCAACATTTTGCCTCTTATTTCATTTGTTTTTCATCTTTTTGTTGGAGGAATGATACAATATCTACAAAAAAAACTACCCTCTCTTCATCATTGCTAGTATAAACATTTATATTGGCAATGCTCCTGATGCCATATATTTTTTTTATTGCACCAAAACCTTCTCCATATCAGGACATTTATTTCACATTATTAAAATGTTATTTTATCTGGAAAGAAATCTGGTACAGATCCCATAGGGTGGCTGGATTAGGTTACTAGAGGGAACATCTGGATTATAAATAGCAAAGAAAATGTTTTTGGATAATAGGTCATCCACCCTTCATCCACATTGAAACTTATGGAATGCATATTCCCACAAACTGTTCTTTCATTCGCACACCCCACTTTACATCTGCAATACATTTACTTATTATAGATACCAGTCATAAAGGAATCACTATTTTTTGGATCTCCAATTACAAAAACACAGCAAAAATCTAAAATTCTCGATCTGAATTTTAAGAGATAAGTTGCAAGGCATAACAAGTTTCAATAGGCGAGGGTTACTTGAGGATTTGCTTGTTCTAATTTATCAGTCTTTAAAAGACACCTTGTTCACACTAAACACACACATGCAGTAGTCTAAATAAGGATTTGTAAAGTTGTACTTGAGTTTATGAATTCATAACATTGAATGTTATATGCCAAGTAATAAATGTTAATGCAACAAATTTATCAAGTTATATAGTAAGATAGCAGCTGGCACCAAATGATACTGTAAAAAAATTCTGGCTGGACAATAAGTAGAATAACCTTTTACTATACACTGATGTTGTTACTGTGCAAAGAAGTTGCGCTACTTATAGCTTGCTGATTAATTGGGGGAGGGGGTGAAAGTATGCACAACGTTCTTGTGATTGCACTTTTTTTTAATATGGCTCCCATTGGAAGCTTTAAACAGAGGGGTTATTGTGTGAAGAATGCAGAAATAAGTTTGTGGAGGTTTGCTGTACTGGTGTGTTCACTGCTCCTGTTTATTTCGTTTATATTTAAATCAGGATTGGCAAAAAGAAAATCGATTTTGTGAAATACAAGTGTCCCATCGTCATTTTGCATCTCATCATTTACCCTGTCAGCCTTGATGGTTGAATAAGCTCAAGTGAATAGCAGCTCTTGCTGTTAGCCAGAGCAGAAATCTGCTATAGCAATGCATCAGGCCAGTCAAGATATAAACATTTAAGAATGCTAGCTGAACATTCTGTAAAGGAATCTGAAATGGTGAAAAATCCTGAAAAGTTTGAATTTGGGTATAAATAGCCAGTACAGAGCATCCAAGCCAAAACGTAATATTTTGTTGGTGATTTGAATTTTGTGTTTATTTGTTTCCTAACACCAACTTAATGGAAACGGTAATCAACCATGATTTTGGCTCATTAAGACCTTGTTGTGTCAATGGTTCATCTAGTTATAGTTCCTAAAAACAAAATGAGAAGTTGTCTGAATAAAGAACTTACCACTTGAGCAGGCACTTGTTCCATTTTAGCAGCTGGAGTTCCTGGACGCGGGTAAAACTGATTGATGAATAGGCTCGGAAATTTGTACTCCTGTACTAGTTTCAGAGTTTCTTTGAAATCTGCTTCTGTCTCTCCAGGAAAGCCACAGATAATGTCTGTAGCAATTGTAATTCCTGGCACCCTGAGTGAAAAGATAAAAATTAAATTTTAAAATGCCTGTTCTGCAAACTGCTAAGGAGTTCACTCTGCTGTGTGTGTTGTGCTAACAACAGTGTCACTATTTTTTCCGCAGAAATAAGGTCAAAGCGTTAAATCAAACCAAAACATTTAAATGTTCCTGTATAGTCAGAATAGTTATATATCATGAAATCAATTGAAATAATGTAAGAAAAGGCAGAAGTTTGGAATATCTACCTTGTAAGGCTGTCGATATTCTTTGAAAGCAAGTGTCCTCCACATACCAGTGAAAGCAAAACCATGATATTTGAAACATGCTTCTTTCAAATGATCATCATGTTCTCATTCCTTATTTTGCGAATACATTGAACATTTAATCCTCTACAAATACTTCGAGGTTACCTTTTCGAAAGGCCAAGAACTCAACTGCTTGTAGTTTGTGAGATTAATATAGAAAAACACTTAATGAAGAGTAAGTGTGAACATTTCATAGCAAGAGACAGGAAGGTCATCTTGCTTTTATTCTTATGCTGGTTGAATAGTGCCTTGGTTTACAGGGTTTAAGATGGGTTGGAAAGACTGGTATCAAGTCAGTGGAAAGAACTTCCAGAGATAAAATAGTAGAAGTCCACATGGAAATTGAAATGACTGTCCCACAGATGTTTGTTGGTATAATTTCAGGGTTCATGACTAGTCCAGTTTACACAATGCAGGCAATTAGGATGACTTGAGAAATTGGGGCTTTTGCCTATAAATTTTATCTATTTCACATGTAATCATTCAGAAATATGTAAAAGCAGTTTGTAAACAAAACAAAATCAAGGAAATTAAGAAATAAAGTCATGGAACAAATGGGCAAAAAGATGGCATAAAAAAGAAATTACAGCTCTATTGGGAAAGAACAATGGTATAAGCTTTGCTCATCACTTTAGCCAGGACTGTGGAGGCAGCTGTGCTAGGCAGAGACACAGCCACACACTTGACCTGGGATAGGAGATGAGGATCAGGGATTCTCTGTGATGGTTTCAGGTTTGCCCTGATGCCTTGGGTGGGTGGGGGGGGGGGGGGCGCGGTGGCGGTGATGGTTGGGTGCACATGAGGCTCTTTACTAGTGCTGGAAGACATTTTTCAAATGTGGATATCAAATCCAGTCTCAGTATCCAGCAAGTCAGGCAGCATCTATGGAGAGAAATAAACAGTTGATGTTTTGGGTTGAGACCCTTCATCAGGACTGAAAAGGAAGAGGGCAGAAGCCAGAATAAGATTGGGGGAGGGGGAGGAGCACATCTCACCTATCCCCTGCCTGTGTGTGCTCCTTCCCCTCCCTTCTTATTCTGGCTTCTGCCCTCTTCCTTTCCAGTCCTGATGAAGGGTCTTGACCCGAAACGTCATCTGTTTATTTCTCTCCAACGATGCTGCCTGACCTGCTGAGTTCCTCCAGCAGTTTGTGTGTGCTGCTCCAGATTCCAGTGTCTGCAGAATCTCTTGTGTCTCAGTGTCAGTATTGGAGGTGATATTCTGCAAATGACTCTCTGTTGGGTCAGAAAAGAGAGAGAAAAATAGTCTTGGGTTTGAATTAGCAATGGTCACATCAGGAATGGATCAGATTTTTAATTGTGTACCCGTGCAGACCACCAGGTTTGGGTATGTTTGTGTTGTGCCAGTGGTCTCTCCTTGGAATCCACTAGGATAGCACAGACTCCCCATTTCCTAAGCTTGGAAATCTGCCTTCTGAGCCTGTGCCAGGTTAAGTTGCTGCAAGTACAATGGTTCCAGTGAAATTAATGGAAAGAAATGGCTGCCAGCAGAACACTGAGTAGATGTTTTATTTGATTTAATTCAGTTAGTTTAAATGTGTTTAACATAAATGTATTTAATTGCTCCTGTCTGTTTATTAATGTTTTGGTTACTTTTCATCTAATGATTTTTTTTTAAATAGTTGCTGCTGTTTAAATTGAATGCTTGTGATTTCCAAAAATATGAAGGAAGCATTAGAAAATAAAAGCAACTATTTAAAAAAAATAAACAGGCAGGAGCAATTAAATGCATCCAGTGAGGAAGAAGATCATCAAAGCCATTATGAAGTTCAAGCTAATGTCCTGTCCCTGCGGAGTGTTGCATTAGTCCATGTTGATCAGCACCCCCAGCAGAAGATTCTTCCGGTGCAAACTGTGTGGATCAAGGGCAGGTAACGGATGAGGTCAGGTAGCTTCCTAGCCAGTGAAAGAGCTAGCCTACTTGTTTTACAGTAATCTGGGCAGAGCAGGTATAATGATAGGAGGTGAGAATCAATTTCAGCTCCACTGTTTCAGTGCATGCATGAAATTTAATAAGTTCTGGAGTTGGCTACATGACAGAGACAGAGAAGGGAATGAACTGCATATCTGTCAAGGCTGTTGTTTGCTTCAGTGATGCACCACTTGATGCCATGCTATTATTTGTAAATATCTGCAGAGCAAGCAGCTTCCCTGTTGGCAGGAGAAAGAAGCCTTTTTGCATAATCAACAAGGTGTGGTTGTAGGGGTGACCAATGAAGTGAACAGCAGTGGCAAGTTTCAATGCTGCAACTGACTTAATGATCATTTCAGATCAGGAGGATGAGCACAATAGCACGTCCACCTAATGCTCAGTGTAAATGACTCCAACCCTTCAATCAACTCTTGAAAATTTACACCAACTCACTTTGCCAGTAAGCCTGGTTTCTTTCTTTCTACCCCATCTATCCAGCCAATGCTGCCAATCAAACTCAAGCCTCTATGCAAAATCAAGTCTTTCCTTCGTTGGCACTCTCTAAAAATGCTCTCCATCAATCCTTTAACATTTTCCATAACTCACACTCATAGATTTATTCTTCATCTTCTTGTAGGGGATGAAAGCACAGAACACAGAAAGACAGTGAATCGTGTGGGATGGGGGAGTTTCCAACTACTTCAGCTGAACTCTACTTGGAAAGGTGCCTGCTTGCCCTGCACACAACGAATGATACATTACTGCCTGGCATTGGTCATGGAGCATGACAGCTCATTGTTAATAATGGCCATGAGACCAATGGGGATTGGTGTCATGGAACTAGGACTCTGATCAAAGTGCTTCCACCTCACACCTATTTCTCCTCCCTCCCCAGATGTCTAGGTGACCCAGTTCAAGATGGAAGGGAATTTAGTGAGTTGGTCAGTATCCCTCATTTTTAATTGAGCCCCAGTGGGCATGCCTACCACTAAACAGGTGCAGGTAGAGCAGTCACTGGGAAAGCATCCATGAGCTCAAAGATCAGAGAGCACCAAGCAGACTATCTGCCTGTATATCTGCTGAGGCCACAGGGATTGCACCAAGTAGATTCCAGAAAGGGGAAAAGTACAGGCTAGAAGCTGCAAAAGCACATGCATAATTGTTTTTCAGAATGTTATTTTGATTACACCAGGCCAGGAACCCACATCCCATCCCAGCCCAGCTGGATATGTCACTTCCAAACATTTGGGGGAAAAAAGAATAACATTAAGGTGAACTATCTGTGACTAAAAAATAACAAAATAATGGTATTAGATTGATTACGCTTATAATGTGCAAAGAATATTATAAGCCTGAGGATTGTAGAACATTAGAAGCTTGCAAAAGATTACTACAAACCAGAAGCAGTGCCAATCAATATTGGACCATTCTCTGTGAGGGAATGCCAATAGCACACCTGAAAAGTCCTATGCCGTGATCTATGGAAAGCCTCAGGACCTACTATCTACAAAGTTGCCTCGCCTGAATCATGCAATGGTGAAGCCTTACTAGATTCTTCTGGGTGGCACTATGGCACATGTTTCCAACTGCCCCTTTCACCTCCCCGCTGGCACTTCGGTTTCTCCTCACATCCCAAAGATGTACTGGTTGCTAGATTAATTGGCTACTGTACATTCCCCCTGGATTAGCTGGCTAGTGGAAGTATCAGGGAAATGTTAATGGACAAGTGTGAGAGAATAAGCTGGAAGGAAACAAGTAGGTGAGTGGGATTGCTTTGAGAGCCAACATTGACTCAATGGGCCAAATAATCTCCTTTTATGTCATAACAAAACACAAAACAAAATGAATAGAGAAAATGGAAGACGAGAACAAATTAACAAGAAATATAAAATCACATTACAAGAGCTATAGACCTACATTATAAGTGAGGGAGGAAAAGAAATCAAATGTTGGCTCCTCAGAAACTGAGACAGGGATTTTAAATGGGGGGGGGGGAGCGGGCGGTGTGAGGAAATAGTAAAAAATGTTATATCTGTCTTCACATTAGAAGATACTAAAAACATAAAGGAGTGAGGTTGTAAAACAATGACTATTCCTGGAGAAAAAGTATTAAGCAAAGTACTGGGACTAAGGGCTGACAATTCCATTGCTCTTGATGGTCGCCATCCAAGGGTTCTAAAAGGGATGGGTGGAGACAGTGAATGCACTGGTTGTGATCTTCCAAAATTTTCTAGAAACTTCACAGCAGATTACAAAGCAGGGAATATTCAACCACTTATCAAAAAAAGAAGTGGGAGAGTAAAGGGGGAACTGCAAGCCAATTCACCAAATGTTTATTGCCAGGAAAATGCTACAATCCATTATTAAGTAGGTCATGACACGGTGCTTGGAAAAGCAGTGCATGATAAGATAGGGTCAACATGGTTTTATTAAAAGAAATCATGTTTAACAAATTGGTTAGAATTCTTTGAAGATGTAACCAACAGGATAGACAAAGGTGATCCACTAAAGGTAGTATATTTAAATTCCTAAAAGATATATAGTAAGGTACCACGTAACACTTGGATTAATGCTCAGGGGTTGAGGGGAATATATTGGCACTGGTAGAAAACAAGAGTAAAAATTACCCAATCATTTTCAAATTGCTAAGCTGTAGCAATCAATTCTGGTATCTCAGCTATTTACCATCTACATTAATCACTTAGATGAAGAGGGTGAGTATAGTGTATTTGTGTTTGCTGACAATACAAAGATGGGTAAGAAAGTAAATTGAGAGACACAAGGAGTTTGCAAATGCATATGTGCAGGTTAACTGAGAGGACAAAGTGTCAGCAGGAGGAGCCTGATAAGCATATATGAAAGGTTATTCTCTTTGGTTGGAAGAACAGTAACAGTTTTATTTTATTGGCGTGAGGCTATTTTAAGTATACAGAGGAATATAGGTGTCCACAGAAAGGTAGTATGCAGTCTTTATTGGCAATTGGTTGATGGGCAAATGGGACAATGTGAATATGTGACCTTCAGTACTCATGTAAATTTTGGATGATCCTATTCTCTTGGAGGATGATGAGGGAAAGTCAGGAGCACACTAGAACTGTCAAGTCTGAAGATGACTAAGATATAGATGAGAGTTTTGGCAGCAGATATGCTGAGGCAGATGATTATATGGGGATGGAAATAGATGGCTTTAATGATAAGTGAATATGGGACCAAAGCTCATCTTGGGGTCAAATGTAATACCAAGGTTTCAGCAGTATGGTTTGGAGTAGATGGCTAGCAAACAGAGCTCACGTTAGGGATTGCAAAACAAGCATTGTAATAGAGGCTATGCATTGCACTCTGCATCTGAAATTCAGTTCCTTTGAAGTTAACAGATCCACATCACAATGTCACTGTATTCTGTTTTTAGCATGTGACTAAAGACAAGCTTTCACTGCAAGAACTTTAGTCTTCTTCTTAACTTGTGGGAGGAAGACTCCAATCATTCAGTTTTGGATGTCTGACTATTTTGAGAAAGTAGAGGGGTCAAAAGAAGTGCAGGTATGGTAGAACTGGGGATAATCAATTTTGTAAGACATAAATGGTTATATTATCTGACAAACATCTACGGGAAGTCACCCAGTGTCCAGAACATTACCCCCTTCAGTCAATGCCACTGAGAGCACATCTACTTGTTATTAAAATCATGTGCTCTTTATAGGACCTTTTCACATAAGTTAGTTGCCTTGTTTCCTACATAAGAGTCTCCACTCAAAAAATGAACAAAGCCTTTACTTATTGCATCAACAAGCTATCTGATCTAACTAGTTGGTTCTGCTGCTAATCCTGTGTATGACCAGTTTATTCAATAAACGAGGGCTTAATTATTTACAAGTGATGGATTTAGTGGCTGAAATGAACTTAGTCTACACGATCCCTCATGACGAATTTGTTTCTAATATATATTGCTTTACTTTGGATTCAGCAAACCAGGCATGGAGTTACCTAAGGTGGAATGCGAGTCTGTGATCAGCGCTGCATTATATCCATTCATAATGTATCTCTCATTACATGTGAAGTTCCACTGGAACTTTCACAATTAATGGAGGGACAGAAAAACACAAAGAAAAATTGTTTTCATGCAAAGTCATTACTGAGGACTTCCTCTGCTTTCTGCTTTAATTAAATTTTGAAAAACAAAATTAAGTAACTCATTTACAAAGATTTGTAGATTGGCTATTTTCAACAAAATCTTCTAAAAAAGCAGCACTACCTTGGAAATGAAGTTAATGTTTTATCACAGACCGGTTGCTGAGGACAATTATAATTAATATTTCAGGGGAATAATAATTTTACAACTGTTACAGACACCTTTGTGTGGAATGCATAACTCTAGGAAAAGCTTATTTTTTATGATCTGTTTCATTGTTAGCAGATTAGTGGCCTTAATTCTCACTTTCCTTTAGTGCCAGTCTTATTGTTCTGCTCGGTACCTATCGGACACCTCACAGCTTACAGTCTCATTCAAAATTCAGTATAAATCCAACTATCAACAGAGGCCTCTTCTGCACAGCAACTTAAAATATTTGTATTTTCTGAATATCTTCCATAAAATAGATGTTTTCCTGTGTAACATTCTTCGTGGATCCCCTCCAGTTTAGATCTACTCATCCTAGGTGCAATTTATTGGGTCAAAAGGACTTCATTGAGTCACAAAGAGTCATACAGACTACAACCTTTTGACCCACCAAGTCTGTGCCGGCCATGGCACCCATGTACTCTAATCCTATGTTAATCCCATTTTGTTCTCCGCATTCTCATCAGCTCTCCAGACATTCTCATCAACTCCCCCCAGATTCTAGCACTTACCTACAAACCAGGGGAAATTCACAATTGCCAACTAATCTATCAACCGTACGTCTCTGGGACATTGGATGGAACTGAAGCATTTAGTCACAGGATGCCAAATCCACACAGCACCCGAGGTCAGGATTGAATCCAGGTCTCCCGTGCTGTGATGCAGGATTTCCTTGTAATCGTGGCAGGTTCTGATCTTGATAGGTGATCTGTCAATCATATCTTTGGGTGAGGTTCCCTGGGCTAACCTCTCCCTCCTCACTCACTCAAAGTGAGATGCCATCCAATAGCAGCAACCTTAATTACCTTGTCCTCCTGACAAGCACCATTTCATTCCTTGGCTGAAGTCAGGAACTCAAATTGGGTGGAAATTATGGACATAAACCTGTGTTTTGTTACTTTATGGCACAGCTCAGAATACCAATCTGCTTCACTGTTGCTGAACAAACTTTATCAACGAGTAGTAAAAGAAGATGAATGCTGAATCCTTTTCAGTCAATATTTTCCAACCCTCTAGTTCTTTTATGACTCCTTTCTTAAATGCAAAGATCTGAAGATGGAGATGAAGTGGTGCTATGTTTGGACATACCTCATGTGCGCTGACATTGTTGGTGTTATCAAACAATTTCCACAGGGATCACATCACAATCAAGTCTGATTTCAGCATCACTTTAAAACCACATACATGCATTTCTAATAAGTCAGTGAGGAACTGATAAAAAAATATTCCTGCCTGCTTCTTCCCTTCACAGACCAGAGAGTTCACTGATTGCACAGGTCAGGAATTAAACAAACCTTTTGAAAAGTTATGCATCACTGTCAAATCATGTGATGGATTTACCTATTAAATGATTGATTAGCGGTGGAGGCTTTTCATTAAATGACGTTTTTCAATTTAATACGCAAGGTATAATTCTCACATTATGTAGGCTATATTTCCTTGACGTCTTGGATAAATCTATGCCATGGTAAGAGTAAATGCTGTGATTGTATGGACACTTTAACAGAGGATTTCCTGATCCGCATTTTGATCCAGAATGCGCATATAACTTTGAAATATTAGATTTATTTGGCATTTTATCAAAGTACATAGGTTTTTTACTCAATGTTAGTAGAAGTGGAAAATTCTAGTTCTCCATTAAAAAAATTTGGGACACAAAATAAATAGTAGATTAAAAAAAAACACTCGACTGATCCCAAAAGAGACTCAGTGTAGAAGTTGCATTTACAATAAGATAAGATCTTTTTATTAGTCACATGTACATCGAAACACAGAGTGAAATGCATCTTTGCGTGGAATGTGCTGGGGGCAGCCCGCAAGTGTTGCCACGCTTCCGGCGCTGACATAGCATGCCCACAACTTCCTAACCTGTACATCTTTGGAATGTGGGAGGAAACCAGAGCACCTGGAGGAAACCCACGCAGTCACGGGAAGAACGTCCAAACTCCTTACAGACAACTAACTGCACTTGTGCTCCATTTTTTGAAATTGTTTTATTTTTAATCCCAACTTTGGTATTGAATGTTGGATTTCAGACCACTCTAGCAGAGGTGAGTTTCAGCTCCCACAACTATGCAGTGCATTTTTCTTGCTTAGATTATCTTGTATATTTATAACATGGCTGGAAGGATATGGAAGTCCTCTTCAGTTTATTTCAACATACCACATGCCATTATATGACCCTCCAAATCTTTGGAGGAAGGAAGAATAACACTAAACCAACTTTTAACTTGGGAGTTTAACCCGAAAAATACTTGAAGAGTAAATGAACCCACCAATAAGTGACCATTGAACAAATTATATTTTATAGGAAGTGTTAAGCCTGAACATCTCTCTTTGAAAGCTCCAGAGAAACCCCAATTTGAATAATGCAGATTGCAAAACACATTAAAAGAAAGCAGGACCAAGCAGATTTTCATGACTGTCTATTAAAATTGAAAAAAAAACAATGCTTTGAATGAAATACACATTGAACAAGCTCTAAAGATATTTATATTTGTACTGAATGGATTGTTCCCTCCCTTGCACATTTGGCACTGATAAATCCATTGTTAAGGGTGGATGAGATTTCTGTCAAGCAAGCTTTAAAGCCTTCGTGAAGTTACCTGGTAATTTATACACAGCAGTATCTCAGCAATATAATCACATTGAAGAAAAGTGCAATGCTTGTCTTGTTGGCACTGTAGAAATACAACTGGCCAAGACTAAACATTAGATTCGTATGAAGAAGCCTTCTCCTTTGCAAAAGTTCTTGGTGGTTTTAACTGTGGATGCTTCCCTGTTTCACAATTATTTTTTGTATAATCCAGGTAAAGTGTCAAGCCCTTATGTCAGGCATCATCAATATTGGAAAGGCTGGAGGCAAAGATTACAAATGTCCTCAAGTGATCAAGCAATTCAGCATCAATAACAAAAAGTGTATTTGTTAATTTAGTCCTTTGGAAATATATTTTGGGCTGAATGACTCAGCACAATTTATGGCCTTAATTTTATAAATTTTCTCAACAGAAATCTGAAGCCACAATATGCCACTACTTTGCTTGTTGATCAAGTGAACTTAGAGCCATCTGGTTGCATTTAAGTGCAACGCATTTTATCTGAAACAGGATGCACCTTCTACCTTTCAAACAGTTTTTAAGCCCCTTATTCTCATCTGTTATAAGGTCAGTGTTGTTTGTTGCTGCTGCATGACAAGCAATAAAATAAAGTGAAACATCAAAGTAATTTTTTTTTAAAAATCATGACCTTTGATAGAGATTGAACTACAATACTGCATTCTACCCACTCCAGGTCACTGTAGACTTAAATTATGTGAAAGAACAAAAATTAACTTCAATAAATCAACAGCAATACTCCAATTATAGAGAATTCATATTGTATTTGTTCTTTTTAATGGTGTAAAATATGCATAATTCTTTCCAATTTTTCTTCACTCTGAATCATGAACAATCAGATTATTCATAAAGGACAGCTGTGAAGGTTAGTTTGAATAGTAAGAAAATACCAAAGCACAAGTAATTCACATCTTTAAAATTCATAGGAAATAAATGCTTGGTTATTAAGGAAGCTGCATTTTTTTTAACTGTGACTTCTTACAATGCACAGATAGGACTGGCTGCATAATAGAAAATGGAATGTGCCTCATTAGCACAGCATGAATTTTCCAACAATCTCCTGACATTATAATGCATGATAGGATCACATCCTATAGATAATTTTTTGTAAAAAAAAATTCCAGTTTTAACAAGCTCAATATTTAATATCACACTAACAAAAAATCAGGCAGGTTGTTTCACAATGCATTATTATTTGTTGAAAAAGTCAAGGTCCTCATATTGATTACTATTCAAGTTTTGTTATATCAGGCGCTTTATTTTTACTCTTTACAAGTGACTTTAAATGGCTTTTAAAATCTTTGTTGAGATAATTCCAGCTAATTTTGTGTCCTTTTTTGAATAGATATGGCTGCTTCAAGTTGAAATACAAATGGCATAAAGGAAATTGGACTCGAAAAATGAAATATTTTTTAACATAGAAAACTAATTGGCTGCAATATTAGATTATATGGGGAGGAAGATGTTAAAGTCTGTATTTTTACCAAGGTATTAAATATTTATCAATTTTAATGATTTATGATCCAGAAGATATATGAATTTTTCAGAGTAGAGTTTTATGAGCAAAATTTGAAAAGTGCTCTTTAAAACTTCGAAGATCTATGTCAAGGAGTAATAACAGGACTACAAGTACTAGTTGTGGCCACAACCACCTGTGTTCAGCTTTTCAGTGTGAATTAAGACATGGCACATGTGCTGGGTGTTCAAGCTTACTTACAGATTACGTGGTGGGGAACAGAACTTAATATTATGCTCTATCCCCAATCTTCTCATAGAGTGCAACATTGTGGCCTAGTCCCACTGGATTCCCCAGCATTATGCTGGTGAACTGCCCCTCCTATCCTATGCCAGGTCAGGCCTGAAGCAGGATCCAAAACCCCATTGACATCAATGAGAATTGTGGGCTTGAAGGCAAAAGGTGGGGCGAGTTGTTCTTTCCCAATTATTTTTTCTGCAGTTTATTTATTTCATTATCTTTAAAGTATTTATGTGCCTAACTTCATTACTTCAAAATTCTTAATACTTAATATTTTTGGTAAAATACATAATTTAATACTTACATACTTTTTTATTAAGAACTATTTTCTTAATTAAAACATGTACAAGAATATGGAATATGTGTGCCTGAATGGGCAGTGAAAGGAGATTTCAAAGTAACTTTCAGAAGGAAACTGGACATCTAGTTGAGAAATGGTTTGCAGGTCTTTTGGGAAAGGCCTGGAGAGTGAGATTACTCAGCTTGCTCTTTCCAAGAGCCAGCAAAGTCACAGTGGGCAAAAAGGCCTCCTTTATTGCTGTATGATCTTATGATCTCTATTCTGCTACTAATTTTTCTCCCATCCTCTACTTTTGCATTCTTTATCCTAATTTTTTAATACATGCACAGATATGCAAATCTTTTCCTTGGCTTCTTTTTATTTCCTCTGGCTCCCATCATCCACTTTGGAAACTCATGGTATCTGGCTAATATCCAGAAGTAAATGGTATTTCAAAAATATCAAAGACTAGACACTGAAAACTGGGAATGTGGAATTATGTTCTTTAAATATATGATTTTAATGAAAATACAACTGTGCATATTTTAGTAGTTTGGAATGAACCCTGCATTATTAAAGTTGCTGCTGACATATTAAGGGTATTAGTATTGCTGCTTATTTCAGTGTCAGTGCAATCTCTGGAACTTGCAGTACCTAGATGAGTAAATCCATCCATGATGCTTAAGTTATTTAAAAAAAAGGACAAATTCAACTGGACAGATGACATTTTCTCAATCATGTATAATCCACTGATTTTAAATCAATGCTTGAAAAGCCAACCTCTCAGAGGATTGTAACAGTTCAAATGAATCTATACAGCCAGCTCACTGTTTCAGAGTCATAGATTTATAGAATCCCATAGCATAGAAACATGCCCTTCGGCCCACCCTGTCCATGCCAATCATCAACTAACTATCTATACTAATTACATTTACCAGCACTTGGTCCATAGCTTTCTATGCCTTGATGATTCAATGTTCATCTCGATACTTCTTAAATGATGTTCCTGCCTCCAACACCCTCTCAGGCAGTGCATTCCAAATACAACCATCTTGTAGGGGGAAAATATCTTCCTTATATCCCTTCTAAACCTGTTATTCCTTACCTTAAATCTCTGTCCTTTAGTTATAGACACCTCTGCTATGGGGAAATGTTTACAACTGTCTGCCCTATCTACGCCCTTACAATTTTGCACAGCCCTTTTAGATCCCCCCCTCAGTCTTCCCTGCTCCAAGGAAAACAAACCCAGCCCATCCAATTCCTCTTCATAACTGAGGCATTCCATCCCAGATTTCCTTTCCTTATAGGCATGCTGACTGTAGCTTCTTTTAAAACAAAATAACCATTTTAACAATTTTTTAATTGCACAATTCTGATTTTCAGTCTTGACAAATTCTGTGCTTTTTATGTCACCAGTGAGTTTGGTTTTCCCAGTGCAAAGGACACCAAACAGCAGCAAAAATGTGAAAAGATTTGGGAAGCCAGTCTCTTTTCCTAGAAAGGCGTGCAATGACCTTTCTTGTCTCCAATTTATCAGCACCAAAGTACTTCAAAAGACAATTTATCATAACATGGCGACAAAAACACTGAGGCTACCAATTGGAACAATTTCAAACATGATTACATTTTTGACTGTGCTCATTCTCTCCATTTTATCAGAACTAAACAGCCTATTTTGGCCAAAATTTAAATATTCTGTCCAAAGAAAGGATACATAAGCAACACAAACTGCATTACAGGTCCTCCCCAGTTTACAGCAGGGTTCTGTTCCTGTGAACTGTTCGTAACCCGAGTAGTTTGCAAGTCGGAAATGCTGCCGTGAACTGAGTTCCCTCACGGCAGAAGATGCCTGCAACCCTGCAGCAGCCGGCAAATCCATATTTTGGTCTCCCAAATGCTTGTTCTTATAGGAGGGGTTACATAAGATGGGTGTTCCTGGGGAGGACCTGTATAGTTTCATTTAGATGTTACCAGCAATGAAGGAGTACATTTATAAAGAGAGACTTGGAAGATTATGGCCTCTTATGCAGTAGCTTGACAGATTATAAGGGGTTATAATATTATGACTAGCAATAGATTTTTCCAGTTGTTTATCTTGTACCACTAATGTGAAAAAAAGTTCCACAATGAAGACTTTTTTTTCCCCATTCTGACCAGAGGGTATCTTATCAAGTGCATAAAGTGACAAATTAAAGGAGACACAAGATGCTGGAAAATGGAGCAAGAAACAAACTGTTGGAAGAACTCAGCGGGTCAGGCAGCGTCTGTGGAGGCAAAGGGATGGTCAATGCTTCTGGATGAGGCTCATTATCCCTGAGAGTGTTGAGAGAGGATAGCCAGTTTATAGAAGTGAAAGGGAGGTGATGAGAGAGAAGCTGGGAGGTGATAGGTGGAACCAGATAAGAGAGGAATGATGGACAGATGAATACAGATAGGGGAGAGGATAAGAAAGGTGAACCAAGGGAGAAGAAACCCCAGTAAATAGGTATGTGGATGATGGACATATGGAAGCAAGTGGAGGGGAAGGGGGATGGAAAATGTGAACAAAGGGAGAGAGACCCTGGGTGAACTAGTGGGAATGGGAAGGAAACATGGGGGGGGGGGGGGGGGATTGGGTTTAATGACAAATTAAACTCCACTTAGTTAAAAAGCAAAGATATCTGCTGAATGCTTCTGAAATTAATAAAGTATATAGATTTTACAGTAACTAAGACCATAAGATATGGGAGGAAAATTAGGCCATTCAGGCAAGTAAGTCTGCTCCATCATTCAATCACAGCTGATGTTTTTTCAACCTTATTCTCCCACCTTCTGCCCATAACCCTTAACCACCTTACCAATTAAGAACCTATCAACCTCTGCCTTAAATACACCTAATGACTTGGCCTCCATAGCCCTCTGTGGCAAGAAATTCCACAAATTCACCACCCTCTGGCTGAAGAAATTCCCCCTCATCTCAGTTTAAAAGGATGTCTCTTTATTCTGAGGGTGTGCCCTTGGATCCCAGGGTCTCCTACTAATAGAAACATCCTCTCCACTTCCACTCTATCCAGGCCTTTCACTAATGGATCACTCATTGTGGAAATGGAATTGAAGCAACAACCTAGGCCTGCCAGCCACCAAGCCAAGATTGGTCTTGGATTGCACAGACTGCAAAGATGTGCGTTTTACCTCTCATGGTTAAATAACGTCGTTGCCTCCCTCACAGTCTATTCTGCACAGCCCAGGCTTTTCATGCAATGTGGTGGAGGGCTGTCAGTGCAATGGGTACCTGAGAATTTTTAGTTCAATTCTTAGCCACAGTTCCAGAATGTGTAATGGGATTCAAAGGAGGAGAAGGAAAAATATAGTTGTAGCAGGGACAGAGACCATGGCTGAAAATTTGCAAATGCCACCATCGGGGGTACAGGATATTACTGTTTTGTGTGTTCAGCACTGATCATTAATTTTGTCATTTTCTAGATTGTTTGTTTATTATATTATAAATTGTACTGTTTGGAAAACTTTTAATGAGTGAGATGGCTGAAAGGAGTTTGAAAATTCTGCTTAAAATATCTAAGTGATTTTGATGCAACAGGGGACTTTAATATGATCAAATTAAATTAGTACCAACAATACAGAGGATGAATTCCTGAAATGTATGCAAAATAGATTTCTAGATCTGCATGTTGAGAACTGATTGGGAAACAGACCATTTTAGATCTTGTACTAGAGATGAAAAAGGATTAATTAACAACCTTTTTGTAAAGCGGTTTCTAGAAAAGAATGAGCGCAATATGAAAGAAGTTTGAATGTGTTGAAGTTTAATCTGAAACCAGGATTTTCATTCTAAATAAAGGAAACTTTGATGGTGTGAAGGGCAGATGGGTTGATGAGATCAACTAGGAAACTACATTAAAGGGTATGGGAATAGGCATATAATGGCCAGTATTTACAGAAATAGTACATGGCTTGCAACAAGTCTACACCCTTTAATGACATAAAAACACAGCAGTCAGAAAACACACAGTAATAATAGCAAACATTTTAAACTTCAGCAAAGGAGATCCAAGATTGGTCTTGTATTGCAATCTGTTGCAATCCAAGACCAATCTTGGCTTGGTGGCTGGCAGGCCTAGTTTGTTGCTTCAATTCCATTTCCAATTGATTAAGAATGTAAAAACAGAATGAAGAAATTAGTGAGAAACATAAAAAACATAAGAGATTTTATAAAAATGTAAAAGGAAAAAGACTAGCAAGGCAAAGGTGGGTTGCTTGCTGACAGGGATGGGAGAATTTATATTGAGAAATGAAGAAATGGCAGAGGACTTAAACATCTACTTTATTTCTGCCTTCATAGGAGATCCAAAAAAATATTCCAGAAATACTGGAGAAACAAAGATCCAATGCAAAATAAGGAAACAAAATAACTTAGTATTTGCATCAGTTAAAGAAAACTTTAATAATCTGAAAACTGATAAACCCAAGGACCTCTTGATCTACATGCTAAAGTTTTGAAAGAGGTGGCTATGAAGATAATGGAGGCTCTAGTTATGATCTACAAAAATTTTACAGATTTTAGAATGGTTCTTGCACATTGAAGGGTGGTAAGTGTGACCCAATTATTTACAAAAAGAGAGAGAGAAAAAAGTGAACTACTGACCTTGGTGGTAGGGAAAATGCTAGAATCTGTAGCAATGTGGTATCAAAACACTTAGAAAATAATGATGTAGTTAAAATAATAATATGAAGTCATGTTTGACAAATCTATTGGAATTCTTTGAGGATATATCTAGTAGAGTCGGTTAGGGAAGTCAGTGGATGCAGTGTATTTGGATTTACAGAAGACTTTTGACATATCCCATGCTTGAGATTCTACCACTCACCTATACACTGGGGGCAGTTTACAGTGGCCAGTTAACCTACCCATGACACGTCTCTGTGAAGTGGGAGAAAACCAGAGCACCCAGGGGACACACAAATTCACAGGAAGAGCATGCAAGTACTACAGAGGCAGCACCAGCGGTCAGAATTGAACCTGGATGTCTGGTACTGTGAGGATAGTATCTAAATCATTCTACTAGCTGCTTATGGATGGAAAACAGAGTAGGACCAAATGGGTCCTTATCAGGATGGCAGAGTGTGACTGATGGGATACTGCATGGATCAATATTTGAGCCCCAACTATTTATAAACTACATACCAAATTTAAAATTTCCAAGTTTGTTGATGACACAAAACTTTACACGACTGTAAGGAGACATAAGGAAACTAAGTGAGCAGGCAGGAATATGGCAGATGGAGTACCATATAGACTTGTTGCCTTTGCATACAAGTTATTGAAAATTAACATGCAGATGTAGCAGGCAATTTGGAAGCAAATGGTAAGTTAGCCTTTGTCGCAATAGTACAAGAATATAGATGTCTTTCCACAATTATCCAGATCCTTGGTATGATCACAATTGAACTCTTGTGTCTCCTTACCTAACGAAGGATATATTTGCTGTAGAAGGTGTGCAGTGAAGAATCATCAGATTGGTTCCAAGGAAGACAGGTCTGTCACATGATGAGAGATTAAATAGGCTCAGCCTCTATTCTCTGGAGTTTAGAAGAATGAGGGGTGAAGCAAACAAAATTTTTGGAGGGCTCAACAAGGTAGATCTGGGGAGGGTAATTCCCGTGGCTAAGGAATCTAATACTAAGGGTCACCATCTCAAAATAAGAGGTAGGCTGCTTTGGCCTAAGACAAGAAATTTCTTCACTCTGAGGGTGATCAATCCTAGGAATTCTCCATCCAGAGGGCTGCGGAGGCTTTATCATTGATTGTAAGCAAAATAGAGAGCAACATATTTCTGGATATTAAGGAAATCAATGGATATTGGGATAGCGCAGGAAAGTGGTATTTTAGATAGAAGATCGATCATGATTTTGTTGAATGGTGGAGTAGGCATGAGGGGCTGACTCACTTACCCCTGCTCCTATTTCTTATGTTCCTCTTATTTATTGTATCTTCCTTTTAGTGAATGGATTTTATTTTGTGAATTACTTTTTAAAGGAATAAATGGCGTTATTAGGAAATTTGAGCTACCACATTATTTTCCTCACAATCCTAAGGAACCAGACTAAAATTCTGGTGTTCCAAAGATAAACAATTTCAGTGCGTAAGACAAGAACAGCTCCAATATGTCTACTCATGGACTAGTCCAGAAGGAAATGTACAATATTGTGATGTCCCTCTTTCCTTCTCTGAAATACTAAACCCAGTTTCACAGTAGTTGCGAAATAAAACCAGAGAACTGGCAGGTAGGCAACTTGCACACCTCCAACAGTGTTGCTTCCTGCAACATAGTGCCTGGTCTCCACAATAAGTCACCCTGATGTCACTCTCACCTGCTCTGAAGCACGGAGCCCAATTTTACAGTGGTTGCAAAATAAAGCCAAGAGAACTGGCAAGGAGACAATTTCCAAACCTACAATAGTGCTGCTTCCTGCAACACAGTGCTTGGTCTCTGCCACCTCTACATACACAAGGATACGAGGTTTGTACCCTGAAATATGAAAGATACATTTAACTTGCAAATGTCTAGAAATATAGTTCTAAACCTCAAAATTTAGGCCTGAATTACAAAATGTACAATTGCTGACCATTCCACAGTGAAGAGTGAACATATGTTCAGCAAACATTAGTATAATAAATTGGGTAGTAAAACCTTAATGTGTTGTCAGGTTAGTGTTAACAATTAAAATCCATATCTAAATAATGCAAATTCATCAGTTTCAAACCAGAGTTAGAAGTTATCATTGGCTTTAATATTTTCTGTCTGCTAATGGTCGGAATTCTACAGCCAAGACATTAAGTGGTGCAGTTAAACACATTTGGCCATGAACCAACTCAAACAAACTGAGATGTGAACGAAGTCCTGCTGATAAAGAATAAGCAACTCTGTGTTTAAGTGAACACAATCCTCTTGTGCAACCTGCCTCAAGCCTTTTTTTTAAAATAAAACACTATTTGTTGCTCTCCTGACAAACAATATTAAAACTGTGGTGTACAGAGAAAAGCAATTTCAATTACTTAAGTCCAACAACTCCGAACCAGCTAAAGCCAAAACAATCCATAACAACTATTGTCGCTAGGCTCAGTGATTATCCATAAACATTTAATATTGGTGCTGCCAAAAATTACAGTTATTTGGTACTACCCTTCAATCCAAACTCTCAGATGAGTAAAGTTTTCAGTAACAAAGATGGTGCTTACTTTAATCTAGTTTCAAACCTAGGTGACCATTCTAATGTTGCTATAATCAGCTTTTGTGATCCTGAATTAAGAAGGACTAAAGGAATCTGATTCCCTGATCACTTTACTTCTGGCAATGTGTGTGAATGCATGCCAGATTGCCTCAGTTAAATTTTCCATGTAAAATAAATGTTATTGCACAAACATGAATAGCTATTATGGCAGATCATCTGAGGACGATAGGCATTTATGGAAACGTGCCTATGCTGGGGAGGGAAATTATTGGAAAATAAGACAAGAGCAGGCTACCTCAATAACTCTGCTCCACAATTCTATGGTTGGCTTATTATTTGTATCTGTTAGACTGGATTTGCTTATCGTCATTGAACAATGCACTTCACTTCCTCAGCTCTCATGTTCGGAAGGTGAGGTTCATCTTACCCTGAAATGGAGTGGATAAAAAATAAATTTTGCTTATTTGAAATACTTTCCTGTAAGCCTGTATTATCTTTAAGACATCTTCCACGTTTGTTACAATAGGACAACATTATTTATCTGTTGATTTTCACATCATTAGTATATTGTGGCCCATTTTGCTTCATTTGTTCCCTATTGAAGTCCCAGGTAGAGACAAGATGTCATGGAGTAATTATTAAAAATAATTTGATACTCAAAGTAAATAAGATGTCAATGGAAGTGAAATCCAAGGCCAAGTACTAACACTGGAATTACCTTTACCAAAGCAAAACAAAAAGGATCGAAACTCTGAGGAAGTATGGCAGCATTGGCAGAGGCTGCAAAGGATTTGAAGTTTCAAGCATGGCCTTCAATCTCTTAAATACATCACTTCTGAGTTGCTTTTCCCTTCCTTATCTTCAGCATTTCAATATTCTGCCATCTCTATGCCCTTCCACTTCTGGCCTCTTGCGTATCCCAATTCTCTCTCTCTCTCTTACCAAGTTGTCCTAGGTCAAGCCACCATCAATTAGGTAATAAAAACAAAAATCTTTGGCCATGCCATTAAATGTTTGGTTATTTGGTAAAGCAACTGCTCTGCCCAAGACCACAAGAAACAGCAGAGAGTTGTGGACACAGTTCTGCACATCATGAAAATCAGTCTTCCCTCCATGGACTCTGTCTACACTTCTTGCTGCCTCGGTAAAGCAACCAACATGATCAAGGACTCCTTCCACCCCAGGTATTTTCCCTCCTCCCCCCTCCCATCGGGTAGAAGATACAAAAGCCTGAAAGCTTGCACCACCAGGCTCAAGGACAGCTTCCATCCCACTGACATCTCAGCGGTTCTGCTGCAAATGCCTTTTCACACATCATATGTCTAAGATTATTGAACGGACCACTTGTACGATAAGATGGACTCTTGACCTCACAATCTACTTTGTCATGGACTTGCACCTTATTGTCTGCCTGCACTGCACTTTCTCTGTAACTGTAACACTATATTCTGAATTCTGTTATTGTTTTTCCCTTGTACTTCCTCAATGTACTGATGTGATGAAATGATCTGTACGGATGGCATGCAAAACAATTTTTTTCACTGTACCTCGGTACATGTAACAATAATAATAAACCAACCGATATCTGCAGTCTTCTTGCATTCATTGCAAAATAATCAACTGATCTCAGTGGTCACCTCCATCCTGAAATCCTTCCTATTCCACATCTACCTGTTGTCCTGAAGTGATGTTACATGAGCCTGGAGGTCAGCCTCCATTAGTTATGCTCGCCATGCCCAGCTTTACCTCTTTGCCACAATCCTCAGCTTTTTTTGCTGTCAGATATATTTCAGACTTCATAGATAAGCCAGACTCATTTCTGAATAATAATGGCAAAAATGAAGCCATCCTTCCAGATTTCATGGAAACACACGAGACAGGTTTAATCTAACTCCAAATTTCATTCTCTTTTTTGACTGCCCATTTGAACTCTGCAATAGCTGTAATTTAAATTTCTAATAATTACCAAGGCTATCCAATCCCATTTCCAATAACATCACCTAACTCCATTTCTAATTCAATCCTATGGTAACTCGATCCATGAATTGTTCATACAAAGCTACAACTTTTCCTGCACTCCATCTAGCCCCCATTACCTTGTCTCTTTCTCCCCTTCCACCCACTCCATCTGCCCATCATCCACATACTCCTCCCACTGCTTCCCCTCCGCTCTCCCCACCTCTATCCCGAGATTCCATGCTCACCCTTCCTCTCCTTTCAGATTCTATGATTTTCAGCCTTTTGTTGCCTCCACCTATCACCTCCCAGCCTCTACCACTATCTCTACTCCCCTTTCCTCCATCTGCCTATCACCCCTCCTCACCTAGATCCACCTATCACCTGCTAGCTCTTGCTCCACCCCCCCCCTCCACCTTTTTATACTGGCTATCTCCCCTCTGTCTTTCAGTCCAGAAGAAGGGTCTTGACCTGCAACATTTCCATCCCTAGATTATGCCTGACCAGCTGAGTTCCTCCAGCTTTTTATGTGTTGCTCTAGATTCAAGCATCTGCAGTGTCATCTCAACTTTTCTATGTTTACCTTGCTAGACACACAAGGATTTCCTGATACAGCCATGAATTAATCCAAAATTCTTGTCAGTGTTTTCTCCTAAATTAAATCCTATTCACCCAGTAACCCTATTCTTACCTACTTTCACGTTGAACATCAGTTGATATGTTGATTTCCAAATCCTCTTCCATAAATCTGTTCAGGGTCCTACTGCATGCCCATCTCTACTTATGACACATTTCTCTCAGATTTCTGAAATCCATCCTCTTTCATCACTGTATTGAGCCTTCAGTTATTTGCCTTAAACCTTCTGACCACTATTTGATGTCAGTCCGCACTCCCATCCTCCACATTCAGGAACTTTAGGAGATTTCAAGCAGTTTGAAGTGACTCAAAGATATGGGACTCCGAGTTTTATGTAGAGGGGCACTGAATATAAAACCCAAATGTCACCTCACCCGTCCTCTTGCTCCTCCGCCCACTCCCCCAATTTCCCACTACATTCCTTTCCTCAGCATCACCATGCTTCTTTTGCCAACTCTTCCATTCTCCCACGATCCACTATGCAAATTTCTCTCAAAACCCTTAGTTTTCCAAATAGTCTCTTTGCAGTGATCTTCTCCTCACATACCTTCCATAATCAACCCAAATGAATCAATCCCAGAAGGTGCTGTGCACAGCAGAATAGCCTTTAATGCAGAATCGTGCCTTAAGGTCTTTGTCCATGATCTCCACCCTCTGTGGAAATTTGAGATCACTCATGAAGTGTGTCAAGCAGCAGACTGGATTTATTGTAAGTAGAGTAGCCATTGGCACCCCAGGCAGTGTACCTGTAATGTGTACTTTTACAAATTAAAGAACTTCTAAACCAACTGGTTGTTGGCACCTCCAATTTTTCACCAGTAGCCCCTGACAGACCCAGTTATAAAACATCACATATAACCATAAAGAACTTGATCTTAGACAATTGCAAGACAACTGAAAACTAGTTAGGGCTTGATGTGTTACCTTCTCTGTATCATTATTCATACTGGTACTAAATTGAAATTAACTAGTTCATGTAACAAATGATATGTTTTAACATTTTGTCTGAAATGACACAAAATTGCAGCAAATAAAATAATGAATAAATAAGATGCATCATTAAATAATTTATTTTTCATATACCATGCCATGCTTAGGAACTTGGTAGTCTAAGATAAGTGGAGGATTATACCATATGGATACAGGACAAGCTTGAAGGAATAGCTGGCCTTTACCTGTGCTTTTTCAAGTTCATAGCTGAGATCGAAGGAACTTAAATGACCCAATTTATTCATCACCTGCTTTTGTCAGCAAACTCCAATCTTCTGTGTAACATGCAGCCACCAGCTGACACATCAAGTCATAAAACAGAAAAAGGCAACCCAACCCATCTGTTTTCATACACAAGGTCTGGAGTTCAAGCAGGAAGTCCAGATGGCTGGGATTAAGTTTGTTCACATTTTGAGCAAAAGATTAATCTTATAGTAAAGTGATCCAAAATGCCTCGTTAAATTGAACAGATTGTAGCTTCCAAGCTGCATTGATGCTGCCCTGCTACTGATTGCTGGAAGGTGTAGGAAGCCCATCAATGAACAAAGTAGATTCTCTTCTCCATTTTTCTACCCCAATTGCCTGCCTTAAAGGGGAACCTTGGACCTGAATATAAAAATTATGAATAGTTAATCCTATTTTTAGTCCTCCCCAATTAGACTCCACTCATTGATCCTGGACAGGCCAAAACATTGGGTAAATGGTGTTGACCATGTGACATCATCATAAAGTTAATTACAAAGGCACCTCTTAAACCACACTGTGATCGAAGCAGTTCTGTTGTCCCTCTCCACTGCTTTGCACTCTGAAGCACTGCTTTAGTTTACTGAATCATCCCACTCCAACTCCTTATTTAACTGTTAATCACAGAAATGCTATCAACCACAAATGCAAGCAAATCAGGAATTTTAAAAGTGTTCAGGATAGTTTCATTTCTATTATTGAAGTGGTTCCTCAAATGGAATTAAGACCACGTACTCACAACAACACAGGCACAGATATAGGGGTTGACGATGTGAGAGGAATGCAGCAGCAGCAACTCAAACTTTTCTAGAGCCTGAATCTCTGGAACTACCTCCCACTCTTTTTCTTAACCTCTCTCTCTTTCTCATTACTTATCACTTAGACTAGGCTTTTGGTCAATTGTCCTAATATCTCTTTGTATGATGGGATGTCAATTTTTTTCTGATAGTACTCATGTGGCGCCTTGGGCCACTTTATTAAAGTAATGGTTTGATTTAAAGGGAAGTTGCTGTTAATTCAGATATTTCGAGAGGGTCACATTTTATCTGCTGATTTCGAATTTTACCATGACTGCCCCATTACATTGGCCACTGAGGATGATGAATAAATCATGTCTGTATTAATGTGTCCATTCAAAGTTTTGACGTTTGCTCTTTTCCTTAACCAGTGGTTTAGGAATGGTGATCAACTATTTTGTTGACAAACTCATCCACTTTTTTTTTGCTGTGGAGTGGATCCAGTAAGAAAGGGTAACCAGACACAATATGTGCAGATGTTGTGAAATAATAAACACAAATGTACTGTAAAACTGCGCAGGTAGTACTGGGCTAGCAGATTTTCCAGACTTGAATGTTATGCCTATTAATACCCACACACTTTTTAATTTCACTCTTTTTGCGTGTCACACAGTAGGATAATACATTTTCCAATGAACCTGGTGAGTTTAAATGGATTGGGTATATACTCATCTCCAAAGTCCTAGACCTGGGACTCAACACCTCCCTTTGCAACTGGATCCCTGACTTTCTGAACAACAGACCGCAATCAATAAGGATAGGCAACAATGCCTCCAGCACAATTATTCTCAACACTGCTGCCCCACAAGGCTACATCTTCAGCCCTCTACTCTACTCCCTATACACTCATGACTGTGTGGCCAGATTCTGCTCTAACTCCATCTACAAGTTTGCAGATGATACCAACTAGTGGGCTGGATCTCAAATAATGGCAAGTCAGAGTACAGGAAGGAGATGGAGATCCTAATGACATGGTATCATGACAACAACCTTTCCCTCAATGTCAGCAAAACAAAAGGGCTGGTCATTGACTTTAGCAAGGGGGGGGCAGTGCTCCTGTTTACATCAACGGTGCTGAGGTTGAGAGCTTCAAGTTCCTAGGAGTGAACATCACCAATAGTCTGTCCTGATCCAACCACGTAGATGCCACGGCCAGAAAGCTCAACAGCGCCTCTACTTCCTCAGGAGGCTAAACAAATTTGGCATGTCCCCTTTGATCCAATGCACCATGGGAAGCATCATATCCAGATGCATCATGACTTGGTACGGCAACTGCTCTGCTCGTGACTGCAAGAAACCGCAGAGAGATGTGGTCACGGCTCAGCACATCATGGAAACCAACCTCCCCTCCATGGACTCTGTCTATACTTCTCGCTGCCTCAGTAAAGCAGCCAACATAATCAAAGACCCCAGCCACCCTGGACATTCTCTCTTCTCCCCTCTCCCATCGGGCAGAAGATATAAAAGCCTGAAAGTGCGTACCACCAGGCTCAAGGACAGCTTCTATCCCACTGTTATGACTATTGAACTCTCCCCTAGTACGATAGATGGACTCTTGACCTTGCAAACTACCTCATTATGACTTTGCACCTTATCGTCTACCTGCACTGCACTTTCTCTGTAACAGTTTATTCTGCATTCTGTTATTGTTTTACCATGTACTACCTCAATGCACTGTTGTAATGAATTGATCTGTATGAACGGTATGAAAGACAGGTTTTTCACTGTACCTTGGTACATGTGACAATAATAAACCAATTTACCAATTATATACAACCACTTCAGGCCCCAGCTCTGGCTGAAAACCTACCCACATACCTGACACCTGGTGTTTCACACCCCATCCCGTCTCTGGCCACACACCTGGCCTACGGAACCTAGATCCTGATTCTGACCAACATGCACTCTGGACCCCCAGCTCACATTCCAGACTAATGACTGAGCCAGGTGCTGAACCATCGTGATTTCCAAACAGTCGGAAACCAGATTATTGGAGCTTTACTTTAGTTCCAATGTTATTTCAGTTGGGATTATCCATGTTGAGGATGGTGATAATAAATTCAATTAGTCCAGTCCATCTGCTGCCCACATTATTCCACGTAAAATCCTGCTGACCCTTTATCCTTTACTTGCTGAACTACATGGGCTCCCATTGACCCCAAAGCCTCAGAGTTAACACTTCACACTCATGGCATTCCTCATTCTTATCTCTATAACCTTCTTCAGTCTTACCATCACGTAACATACCATGCCTACAGAGCACACAACTGAAAGAATACACTGCTGCAACTTACTAGGGTTTTTGTTTCAAACCTACCATCTCCATTACCAAGCAGGTGCACAGGAATACTATCAACTGCAAGTCAAGCACAATCCTGATTTGAACATAAATTGCTGGAGTAGACTTTTTCTTGCATAAGCTACCAAGTCATCAATTTATACAACTAACACTGGCATGATGTTAATCAATAGTAAATTAAATGAGTTACTTTGATCAAATCAGTGACAGAACTGTGCTCCTTCTTTTGTCACTGTATCAGGATAATGGAACATCCTGCCCAACAGCACCTTATCCATAGTGGTTCGAGAAGGCAGTTCACATTCTAAGAAAGGACAATAAATGGGAGCTTTCTAGCAATACAATATCTTAAGAACAATTTTTTATGACAGTTATGCCACACATGGCTGAATCTGACAGCAAACATGCCATTGCAGATAACCATGCAGCATAAGTGAACTGACATGTTTTGCCTTCAGCGAGAAACCAAGCAGCAATCAGTTACAATTTGCCATTAGGACTGAATATTCTTTCTATATGCACTCCCTGTATTCAAGCATACACATGGTCTCATTCAAATGTTATTAGCTTCCAACAGTTCTATATGATACAGGAATTCTGTATATGAAGGGAAGTAGACTGCCATATACAGCATTGACACAGAATGCTAATTTTCCAGTAAACAGGGGCATTGAGGATGGGGTGAGGAATCTCCAAGGCTGCCCAACTTGTTAACAGAAGCGACTGGTGGCATCATCAGCCAATTTAACCTGATGCTCAGCATGGCACAGTAACTGGGAGGAGCACTACGGAGGCTATGTTTGAAGTCTTGAGGTAAGAACTCAATTTTTCCCACTGTCCGCCCAGTCCTTGGTCGATAAGCTGCCAGGCAGTCTTCAGGACGCCTAGGCCAGGGACCACCACTGCCATCCCCAATGCTGGGATGGGGTCCTTGGGGTGCAAATAATTGTTGATCTGGGCCAGGGATTCCCCTGACTCTTGGTGCCCACCACAGGGAATAGAATGGGTCTGGCATCAGGGAGCAGATACCTGGAGACCAGAAACCTCTGGACCACATCAAGCCTGGCCCAATCTTCTGGATGTGCTGAGTTGGGTCCATATTAACACAGAGCTACAGGTCTACCATTGTACGTCACTACTGTACATTCCTGGTGGGTACAGGTCTTGCTGTATAAAACTGAGGTACAATACTGGTGAGCACAGGCCTACCTCTGTACAATACTGGGTTACAGTACTGGTGGGCACAGATCTGTCATTGTAATAACACTGGGGTACAGTACTGGTAGGCACAGATCTGTCACCGTAATAACACTGGGGCACAGTACTGGTGGGCACAGATCTGTCACTGCAGTAACACTGGGGTACAGTACCGGTAGGCACAGATATGTCACTGTAATAACACTGGGGTACAGTACTGGTGGGCACAGGTCTGTCACTGTAGTAACACTGGGGTACAGTACTGGTAGGCACAGATCTGTCACTGCATAACTGCATAACACTGGGTTCACAAGATCACAAGACAAGGGAGCAGAAGCAGGCCATTTGGCCCATCGAGTCTGCTCCAAGGAAAAGGGAAAAAGAAATGGGGAATGGGGAGTGAAAAAAACTTATTCTAATCCCAATTTTTCCGGCCTTATCCCCATATCCCTTGATACCCTGACTATTTAGATATCTATCTATCTCTTCCTTGAACGCCCCCACTGATCTGGCCTCCACTGCTGTATGTGGCAAGGAGTTCCACAAATTCACCACCCTCTGGCTAAAGAAATTTCTCCTCATCTCTGTTTTGAAACTGTACCCTCTAATTCTAAGATTGTGCCCTCTGGTCCTGGACTCACCCACCAAGGGAAACAGCCTAGCCACATCTACTCTGTCCTTTCCTATCAACATTTTAAATGTCGCTATGAGGTTCCCTCTCATTCTTCTGTACTCCAGTGAGTACAGTCCAAGAGCCGACAAACGCTCATCATACGTAAGCCCTTTCATTCCTGGAATCATCCTCGTAAATCTCCTCTGAACCCTCTCCAACGTCAGCACATCCTTCCTAAGATGTGGGGTCCAAAACTGCGCACAATATTCCAAATGAGGCCTCACTAGTGCCCCATAGAGCCTCATCAACACTTCCTTACTTTTATACACTATACCTCTCGAAATGAATGCCAACATAGCATTCGCTTTCTTTACCACCGATCCGACCTGGTGGTTAACCTTTAAGGTATCCTGCACGAGTACCCCCAAGTCCCTTTGTACTTCCGTACTTTGAATCTTCTCTCCTTCTAGATAATAATCTGCCTGCTTATTTCTGCTTCCAAAGTGTACAACTGCACATTTCTCAACATTGAATCTCATCTGCCATTTCCTTGCCCATTCTCCTAAACTGTCTAGGTCCCTCTGCAACCTTCCTACCTCCTCAATACTCCCTACTCCTCCCCCTATCTTGGTGTCATCCGCAAACTTAGCCACAAAACCATTTATTCCATTATCCAAATCGTTGATGTACAAGGTAAAAAGGAGCGGTCCCAACACCGACCCCTGCAGCACACCACTAGTAACCGGTGACCAACCAGAACGAGATCCTTTTATTTCCACTCTTTGCTTCCTGCCAACCAGCCAATGCTCCACCCATTCTGCTATCCTACCCGTAATTCCATGACCTCTCATCTTATTAATCAGTCTCTTGTGAGGCACCTTATCGAAGGCCTTTTGAAAGTCTAAATACACAACATCTACCACCTCTCCCTTATCCACCCTACCTGTGATTTCTTCAAAAAACTCCAATAGGTTGGTCAGGCAGGATCTTCCCTTCACAAAACCATGTTGGCTAGGACCTATCTTGCCTTGCGCCTCTCAGTATTCCATAACCCCATCCTTGAGGATAGATTCCAATAATTTTCCCACCACTGACGTCAGACTAATAGGTCTGTAATTTCCTTTATGCTGCCTCCCACCTTTCTTATACAACGGAACTACATTTGCGACCATCCAGTCCTCCGGAACCATGCCGGAATCTATCGATTCCTGGAAAATTATCCCCAATGCCTCCGCTATCTCTCTGGTTACAGTACTGGTGGGCACAGGTCTGTCCCAGTACTGCCAACAACTTAAAATCTATAGAAAACTAGATAACAATACAGACATGAGCCTTTTCC
Source organism: Pristis pectinata (assembly GCF_009764475.1). Classification (NCBI taxonomy): domain Eukaryota; kingdom Metazoa; phylum Chordata; class Chondrichthyes; order Rhinopristiformes; family Pristidae; genus Pristis; species Pristis pectinata. The sequence goes on along the minus strand of NC_067409.1, from coordinate 80,856,797 downwards.
TCAGAGTTCTCAAACTCACTTCTGAAAGGATTTGCTAATATGACTGATATTGTAACATTCTAGAGTAAAGTTTCCTTTCCTATTTCCAGCATAAGAAGCTAGGTCTAACACTGTTATGAAATGTATAAATACAAGTTTTGGAATTCAATATGGTGCTGTCACAGCCCATGACAGCTAATTTTTTTATATCAGCACTAAAAACTTGCACAAATATAGCATCTTTAATTGAGAAAAAGTCCTCAGTCACGGACATGTAAATGGTCACTGAGCCAAGAAGGAAATAGTAGCAACTGGTCAACGGGTAGACTTTTACTTGCAAACAATATGTTTGCAAATGGGACTAGCTAAGATGGGAATCTTGGTCGACATGGACCAGTTAGGCTGTTGGGCTGGTTTCCATGCTGTATGACTCTATGACTCTAAATACTGAGTCATCAATTTATACCACAATTTATATAACACTGGCACGATGTTAATCATTAGTTAACTAAATGGCTTACGTTCATCAAATTAGTGACAGAACTGTGCTCCTTCTATGGTCTGGAATGAAGTGTTCAATCCATTGCAGCTTGTGTTTAATAGGGTCCCAGGAGCCTATTAAATACATTTTCAAATTGTCTTTTCTGGATTCATTTATACCTGGCTGATAAATCCAAAGCTGTACAATCAGATTCTCAGAATAAAGTACTGACACTACTACTGTCTCAGTCAAAACACTGAAGACGTTTCCAGCAATTACAAATTTATTAAAAAGAGCAGCTGTTCTTTTGCCTGTAATGAATACATTTCATAATTTGCTGTGGCTTTGAAACTCATCCAGCAAAGCAGTGGACTTTAACATGTTCACATCAAAAGAGCATTATTCACTTTTACTGGGGCTTTGCTGAAGTTTATTATGGGATTTTTATATATTAAAATGAGTGATTAGCGAGAAAGAAGTCATAACAATTCTGAAAACTTCATTTCTATCCATTGTAAAATAGGTACCATCTGGTGTGTACTCTAAGATTGAGATAACGCTGAAAAAATCTACAAAATATAGCAAAGCTCATGTAAAAATGCTCTTAAAATGTATATTTGTTCAAATCCTTATCTTTTATTCTGCGCACTTCCATAAGAACAACTGTACAATCTTTCAAGATCCAGATCAACCTATCAAAGCTTGGCAACATTTTTCTTCAGCATCTGCCCATGTTCCGTCCATTATCTGCTTGTTCCTCTCTCCAAAGAACTCAAATTTTGCCCAACCTCCCCACCAACTCTTCTGTGGTGGGAATTTGCAGAAGAAGGTCCTATTCCATTGCACATAACATGTTAGGGGTTGTGAGCGGTAGAATGTAAGAAGCCCTTCAGCATAATAATTGACATTCCATGCGGCCCTCATCGAAACCAGAATGGATGAATGTAAAGGCTAGCTAACAGCCTTTTGAATGTATTATAAATACACAATTTACAAAAGGACAACAGAAAACACACAAAGTTGCAATGACAGTGTCAACCATACCAATTGATACAACAAAACTGACTATTTTAGCCAAAGATACAATACTGTTAATTTGGTCAGGATCACTAGCCTATTTTGCTTCTTGAGTAAAAGAAACTAGCAATTAAAACTTCACTGAAGAAACTACTATGATCAGAACTCTTGAGGGTTTGAAATTATGCACTAAACAGGGATTGAGTTAGTTTACTGTGGGACTGCAAGTCCCTTACACATACAAGTGAAAGGCATCATGCACATGAGCATCATGTATCCTGTGTCATTATAGTAACCGCATGTTACTTCCAATGTCATGCGAGAAACACAAACTTAAAAAGTGCCATCTCCTGCCTTAGCAGAAGCTCTTAAATCAGTGGTTCAGCTTCAATGAAACCTTCGCTTTGACTGATGGACAGCAGCAGATGATAGGACATTGTTCTGTCAAACATTTACATCTAGAGCAAGGACCTGAATGGTCAGGCACCATATGAAACCCTGTCCCCAGAAATGCAGTCTTATCTGCATCATGAATTGTCATGAATTGCAATTGTAATAAAAATTTGATGGTAGGGTTCAATGGTGGATTTCCTGACTGCAGCTCGGGTAAGGAATGGCCTTTAATTTGTGCAAGCCTTGCTTCTTCCAACACAGAACATGAGAAATAGGAGGAGCAACAGGCTAAATCACCCCTCAAGCTTGCCTCACCATCAATTGGTCATGGCCACTCATCCTGGCCTCAACTCCACTTTCCTGCCCGATCCCCATAATTCTTGCCTCTCGTGTACTTTCAAGAACCTTCTTGTTTTGGCCTTGAGTGTATTCAACAGCACTACAGTCTATGAGGTAAAGAATTCCAGAGATCTAGGCCCTCAGAGAAGAAACCCTTCTTCATTTCCTTCTCAGATGGATGATCTCTTATTCTGAAACTATGTCCTCTGGTTCCAGATTCCCCAAGGAGGCGATTGCATGCTGATCGATTGCACTGCTGCATGTACTTTAATGTGTAAGTGCATGGAGGACTGCAATACAATTTATCAAGAGCATATTAAGTGCTGATCCCTACTAGTGATCAATTCTCCATTTCAAACAATTGCAATAGCACATTAAAATCATGCCCAATGTAACAGAATTTAAAGGTCTTATTTTTCATTTAATTTTTACAGTGGAACCTCTATTTTACAACACAATTTGCTGATCTTAGCTTTTGTAACCAATATTATATTCAACATTCACAATTACAGTAGATCCACATATATTTACTAACATCTTTAATGTCATTAGATCCTAGTATCTCATTCCACTGTGGCAAAATAGAAGTTAACATGATGAACATCAGTAGGTTATTGGAGGCAAACTTTCTGTAATTATTCAAGAGACAGCTGGTTCCTGTCATGGTGATTTCATTCCAAAGCTGAATTAGATGGAGTGAATGTTCTCCCTCATCAGAATTTATCTTTGAACCACCACAGATTTAAAATGAACCTAGAATTTGTCGAATGAACAGTCCTGTATTTATAACAGAATAAAATATCCTTTAACTTTTGTGCTGTTATCCTGAATCACAACTTAAAATAATGGTGTCCTCACTGAACAACTTATATTTTTCAATTGGGAAGGCTTTAATCTAACAGTTCAAAGTGGGAAACATTTCAGCTTGGAGAAGGAAGTAACAGTAATATATTCATTTAAATACAAAGTAAATACTCAGCATATTAAAAACTTCTGAAGACACAGGATAAGTTGTATATTTTACTGCCTCAACAAAATTAATGAGATATTTGTATCATGTATGGCACAAGCATTGTGTGAAAACCAATCTAACTTGATGAAAGAACTTAATTGACCCTGAAGGCATGTGTACTTTAACTCTCATGTTGATCTAGTTAAAGCAATCATCTTATTTGCTCAACACCACCCTACTTTTATAGATCCAAATGGTTGTACTGATCTTCAAGTGAACGCAACATAGTAACAGATACAATTTACAAAGTAAGGGATACGGTTTGCAAAGTATGAGATACAAGTTTACAATGTTACCATTGAACTCAATTTCGAACTTGAAATGTATGGTTCAAAACCTTTACACAAAGTGGAAGGTTTTCTGCTTCATATAAACATGCTTAAAACTGTGCCTCAAGTTACACTGCAAGTTACCAATAAAATTCATTTGTATGATCACAAATGTAAAATCCTCAAGAAAATAATGTAATTACCTCAAAAATAATCAATCTTAATAAGTGTGCAGACTTCCATCTCTGAGTGACTTAATTTACTGAGTCTAAAAGAGCTGGACAGAACCATCTAACACTGGTACACACTCAACGGTATGCTAGTTAATTGTATTTTGATATTAAAAACTTTTAAAAATTGCCTACTAGTGCCAATGCTCCAAACAAAATAACACATTTTGAAGAATTGATTCAAACTGTGCAATTAGCAAATGCAGCTAGGAGCTCAGTCACTTTTCAGGGCAGGGTCCAACTGGGCAAACTGAATCAAAAATCATTTAGGAACAGCAGAGTCCGTACTAATAAATGGGAGAATACCAAATCTGGTGTCAGATCAGGTACAGAAAACAAATTAATAGAAGCAAAAGATCAGGTTAAGAAAGAGAAATAAAAGATGGAATAAGAAAGTGCTAATCCAACAATAAAATATGATTGAATGTGAATCCACACTTTCACTCCACAAGTTAATTTTCAGTCCCATGTGTTTGACAGTAATTAAGAGTTACCCTATAATAAAACAAAAGGACAAGCTCCAACTTCTCTGCCACATCAAGTAAGTGTAGGAACAACACGAGTGTCTAGTATATCTGAATGTAAGTTGGATAGCGAGAGATTGTCATTGCACGGCTATTAGAAATCTCTGACAGCCATCTCCTGATTTCTACATGCGTAGTTACCAGAATTTGCTGTCTGATTTCTACATAAATCAGAATGAATTTTTCACCTCATATACACCTGTAATACAGATATTATCTCAAAATTGAGTTCCAACAAAGACAAAATTAAGGGTTGTTTAATTAAAAATAATCCTGAACAATACAGAATATGTAGCAGAAAGGTAGAAAATTAAATTAGAAGGGATAAAATGGAATATGATACAATGGATAATACACAATTAAAAGAAAATGGTAACTATAAATACAGACAAAGGAAAATATTTAATATGAGTAGGTGATTAATTATGCATCATTATGAAAGTCAGGTTTGCAAGGTGAAGGTACTGCAGAGAAAAAGAGCAACAGGAACAGGAGGAGGCTATTCTGCCCTTGAACCTCTTCTGCAATTCAATTAGATCACGGCTTAAGAAGTACAAACTAAATGAATAGAAAATTGACATGAATTTGCAGAAATCTAACATTAAAATAAGACTCATTGTAATTTCCTCAAATGTTATGTAGAGGGAAGATACAGAACTATAAGGAGAGGCAGAGACAGGAGGGTTAGTTCTGATCATCGGCAAAAAACGTGATGGTTTAGTTGGCCTCCCTGCAACAAGCATTGAAATTATGCAGTTATGTTCTTTATTTTGCAGGCATTATTTTGTTTTCTTATGATCTACCTGAGCTTCACACTGTTCCCCAATTAAAGGTAACAGTAAACAGTTACAAAAGTAAAAGAGCAGGTGTAGGCCATTTGGCTCTTTGACCCTGCTCTACCATTCAGTAAAGTCATGGCTAATTTACCTTAGCACCACATTTCCATATCCCTATCTAAAAGAAAATCAATCTCTGTCTTGAATATACTCATTGACTGAGCTTTCACAGCCCTCTTGAGCAATGAATTTCAATGATACACCACTTACTGTGAAGAAATTATTCTCATCTCACTCCTGAATGGGCAACCCATTACTTTGAGACTATGACCTCTGGTTTCTGATATCCCATCCAGGGGAAATTTCAACTCTGCAACTACCCTCATTCTTCTAAACTCAGGCTTAATCTACTTAATCTTTCCATCAAAGATCTGCCATCACAGGAATCATTCTGGTGAACCTTCATTATACTCCGTCTATTACAATTATATCCTTTCGTAGGTATGGAGATCAGACCTGCACACAATATTCTTGGTCCAATCTCACCAGTGCCCAAATTTTGCCCATTCTGCAAGTTTATTAATGCCTTCTGTTAATTGGTTGGTGTACTCCTTGGCATTGACTAACCATCAATGATAACATGTAAAGATTATATTTATAAACCCATAGTCTAAATCAAAAATGTACATTAAGAAAAGCAGTGGTCCTAGCACTGCTGCTTGTGGAGCACCTCCATCTGTCTTCTTCTACTGTGAATAGTTACAAATTGTTCTCACTCTGTGTTGTCTCAAAGGTAGCTAGCAATCCATGCTGTCCCTGATTCTGCAATCTCTCACATTAAGGGGTTACTTATCAAAATCCTTTTGAAAATCTAAATGAATTATGCCTGTAGTGTTACCATTACCCATTCTGTTACATCTTCAAAAATTTAAAAGATTTGGTCAAGCCTGTCCTTCCCTTTTGAAATGAATGCTAACTCTGTAAGATGGCACAATGGCACAGCCAGTCGAGTTGGTGCTTCACAGCTCTGGTGACTCAGGTTCAATCCCGACCTCCATAACGACCTGCATGGAGTTTGCACATTCTCCTTGTGATTGGATGGTTTATCTTCCAGGTTTCCTCCCATACCCCAAAGAGATGCAGGTTGGTAGGTTAATTGGCCCCTGTAAATTTCTCCTATTGTGTTGGTGATTGGTAGAATCTGGAGGGAGTTAATGACAATGTGGGGGAGAATAAAATGGGATTGGTATAAAAGTGCCTTTGCTGTTCAGGATTGTCCTGGGGATGAAGGGCCTGTTTCGATATTGTATGATTCTGTGACTCTGTCATAGAAAGGTTCTTTCCTTTGTAGCTGTTTGTTCTTTCCTTTAGGGGGGATTTTTTTGCGACCATTGATGTTGAGATACTGTTCCATAATTCCCTAGACATGTTTCTTTTCAAATATAGGTATAATATTAGCTATCTGCCAGTTCTGTAGCATTATACCTTCTCCTCATGAAATACGTGTAATAACTATGGTGCATTCAGCACATAGAATTAGCGGCAATGATGGTGATTTTGATGACAAAGTAAAATAGTAACCAAGAGTTTATTAAGTCAGACAAGCTATTTAAGTTTTACTGTTAAATATATGAAGATTAATGCAAAACAATAATTAATACTTCATGTAGAACCTTGAGCTGCAGACATCTGAACAAAAACACCTCCTCTGGGACATCTGGAAAGCTACATCAGAATATCACTGTGATTTGTACCCATCATTTAAAATTTACAAAATCATTAAGTCTGAACAGATGACATGATCTGAAGCAAACCAGCATGTGATTTATATCTTAGAGTTTCCTCGGGCCCAAAGTTGAGTACATTGATCAAACAATCTCTAAAGTTTGTTTGGAAGAGCTACCAGACTAATTTTAATTGAGTTTCAGGTAGAAACATGATGATTTATAATTTAAACAAGGATTTTTTTGAACGTAAGCATTGACTATTACACTGAATACATGCAATAAATGTATCTGATTAAGGATAGCTGTGCATGTTTGGGTTAACTGTTCTTAGATCAGAGCTTTAGATTCAAACAGAGCTCCAGATATCATCCATGCCATCCAAAAGAAAGAGTGAATTGTTGGCACAGCCTTCCCCTGTGGGGGAGAGAGAGAGAAATAAAATCCAAGGAAGCACCACTCCCAGCTGGTGTCTTACACCTGCTAGTAGCCAATTTATGAGCCAGCTTACTGGCAGAAACCTGGGAGCAGATTGCCAGGGTATTATACTGCTTCACATGAAGGAACTTAAGTAAAAGAGATAAAGTAAAAACCATAAAACAAGAATTTAAAGCAGATGTTTTAAAATATGACCACATAATCCACTGCACTGTATTATGGGACAGCAAGACATTCCCGATCAAAGAAAGTTCATTTTTTGACATGTGCTTATTTACTTATTTTCAGTCACAACTGGCAATGAAACAAAACAACCTATCCCAGAAATACAAAAATTCCCTTTTGGCTTTAGAGTGAAAAATCAGTCAGGGTTCTAACACTTGATCTTTAAAGAGTGACATCTAAAAAAATTCCGTGGATACTGGGGAAGAAGGGGACATGTTCAGACTTGATGGGCTGTATGCTCAGTAAGCTGCTGTCACTGAGTGCAGGTGACTACATAGGAAGAATTGCCAATAGTACATGGCACGAGGGAACTTGTATTGTAGATGTGCTCTTCCTGAAGGAGGACACAAGGGGAGAAAGCTGGATAGCAACTTGTCCATTAGTACTTATTAAAGTCTAAGGGTCAGAAGCCATGGAGCATATTAATATATGGAGGCAAATCACATCTCTGGATAAATTAACTTGGATAATGCAATTAATCTTACGGATTCTAAGGCAGGGGCAGGGTGGTGAAGGGAAAAAGAGAGAAAATTGCACCTTCTATACACAATAATTTGTAATATTCATTAATGATGGGCACCAACTCAAGAATTTACATCAATACTCGATGAAAAGTACAAAATTTGCACCACTGTCATATGCAGCTTAGAAAACTTCATCAGTCTAGTGCAGTTCCTGAAAATAGATGGGAGCACACTTTTAAGTACATGGTGTACTGATAATGACAAAGTTTGCATATATTCTTTCAATGGTAAAGAAACAGATCCACAAAGGTGAAGGAATTGTGAAGCAACACAGTGAAATTTCCATCTGATATTATGAACTACGGTTTTTTTGCAAATGATTACTTGCAGTGACATCAATTACTCAGATCAAAAAAATACAGACTCAAATCATGCTCAACGTGAGGAAGGTATAAAGTGTCATTTCTACTCCAGTTGCACTCTCTTCTCATTAAAATACTTAATATCTTTCAATCCTCACAGGCATCCAATAACATAGTTTTCAATAAAATTATATTTTAAATTAAATTAAACTTGTCCCAGAAGCGTGCAATGCTAGTTATGTTCAGTTGTAACATATATATTAAGCTTTATTAAAAAGGACTGCATAAAACATTAGATTTATCAATGTTACTACTCACTAGGTAATGTTTTTCTATCACCAGTCATAAAATACAGATGAAATTTCACACCATTAAGGTAAAATTAATTCACTAATAAAAAATGTAAGTTTTCTCCTCCCCCTCTCCTCCCCCCCCCCAACCAAAGCATATTAGGGGGTCCCAAAGCAGCTCTTTATTTTTGTGATGGAAACCGCTGGTGAAAAAATACGATGAGAAAAAGTACACAACTTGCAGGAACAGCCTTTTCCAATGAACTATTCGTTAAGAAGGTGATTTATGATAGGGTCATTCCTGGAGTTCACAGTAGCATAATGATTATTATACTGGACAAATCTTCCAAAGATAAAAACTAATAAAACAGAGATACTATTCTACATCTGTTACATCACATGGTCCATCCTTGATAAAGCTTGGTTGAGTGACTCTGAATCACTCAACCATGCTTTATCTCGAGACTTGACTACAATGCACTCCTTGCCAACCTGCACACTCTCTCCTTCATATATTCATCTTAATTTCTGCTTCCTGTATCCTAACACACCGAGTCGCATTCCCCTAACATTCCTGCTCTCGCTAGTCTATAGTGGTTCACGGTCCAGCAACATCAATCTTAAAATTCTCACGTTTTCTTCAAATTTCTCCTTTGCCTCCACTGACTACCCTCCTCCAACTCTGACATACCTGTCCTCCTCTAATTATCTCTTAATTTTATCCATTCTACTACTGACAGTCCTAAGCCATGGAATTCCCTCCCAAAATTTCTCTGCCTAGTTGCCTCGCTTTCCTTGTTTTTGATGCTGCATTAAACATAGCTCTAACTAAACTTATGGTCATCTACCTTAATTTCACATGGTCACAGAAAATTTTGCTACCTGAAGTGTGCTGTATAAATGCAAGTTATTGTTGAGAGTTCAAAATCCATGGGAATTTACAAATTTATAATCAATGAATTAAATTAGACTAGTTAGAATGAGGTCACTACAAATTCCCCAAAGCCTTTTCCTAGCTGCAAGGTACAAATCAGGAGTGTGATGTATTACTCTTCACATTCCTGGATGATTGTAGCTCCAGTACCATTTCACGGGTTAAAACAAATTGTTTACTCTGTACACATCCACTATCATAAGCAATCACTCCCTTCGCCACAGCTGCCTCAACAAAATGGCTGGCAATGTGTATAAGCAAAAAGACATACCTTAAGGGAACTCAGCAAGATTTCATCAATGGTATCATCCAAACCTGCAATCTTGACCATCACAAGGTTACAGGTGCATGAAAACAAAATTACCTCTTAGTTTCCCATCTTGAATTGTAAATATGCCACTAGTCCTTCACCAACCCTTAGCCAATATCATGGAACCCACATCATAGGGACTCTCCCATCTCCCTTCCTCCCAAATACCCACTCCACCTCCCCACCATCAGTTCTGTGTATGGCCACAGCAAGCCAATTTTCTAACACATATGCAAAAAACAAGCAGCTGGAGGTATTAAGTGGATCAGGCATATCTGTGGAAGCAATGGGATAATCAACAATCTCTTTGCCTATGCAAATGCTGCCTTGACCCGCTGGATTCCTCCAACAGCTTGTTTTTTGCTGCAGATCCCAGCATGTGCAGTCTCTTGTGTCTCCATTCTAACATAGATTACTTATAAAGTGTCGCAGACATAATATCTGCCATAACAGTGGTCAGAAACTGTTCCTGCCAAACTTCTTTCCTTAGCAGGCTTAAAGCAGTGGGGCTTTGGGGTAGATTTGCCCTCAAGTGCAAATGATGAGAGCAAGCACCTTACTTCGCTAATGACAAATGGAACACCCAGCCTTTGGAACTGGTTACCCAGGGCAATAACACTTGTAATCATGATTCTCCACAAGGAAAGACTCTGCGAAGATGAAATTGGAACCTTCCCTGAAAATTATTGGGCTTACTTCACCGGCATTTTTTCCCCAATAGTGATTCAGTCATGAACGGATCCTTTAAAATTTGCTGAAGTAGGTCTGTGTTTGGGCCCCTGCTGTATCCCAAGTACATAGTAGTGCCATTGCTGACTGACTGGCACAACAGCAGCTTCCGTGTGCAAGTTCACCATGAGCATAAAGAACAGCAATACAATTTGCTGGGGTGCATTATGTAGGAATGGCAGTGCCTACCAAATTTACTGTTCTAAATGGCTGACTCATTAATGTGGTACTTCACCCTAAATTCTACACTCCTCAGCTACAGGAAACAGTGGCAGAGAAATTGGGTGGACTTCTAAACATATGGTAATCATGTGGTCTGCACTGGGTTAAGGAAGCTTTTTTGTCTGTGGGACCACTGTTGGTATATTCAGAGGCACATGATGCGTCATGCCCTACTCAATTGGCCTTGCACAGTGCAAAAGTGAATAATTATCCAGGGCCAGGTATGGGGAGGAGAAATTACTGGGAAAAGAATCAGCATGGGTAGCTTTGGTAACCGGGGGAAGGTCTGTATTGGTAGTCAATGGTAGGGGCAGTGGTGGATGGGAACAGTCTTCTGTAGTTGCAAAGACGTGGCAGAGGTGTGCTGAGAGGGCTTTTAAAGTAAAAGCCAGATGTACCTACTTACAGGGAACCCGTCTAAATCAGGTTCTCAGTGCCATTCTGTGATGTGCTCAAATAGGTCCCCATTAAGTCACAAGGAAACAATTTCACAGGTACTGCAAAAATGTTCTTCTACAAGGCTGGTCATCAGAGGGTGTGGGCCATGTCCTGCTGGATCAACTTGTATGTCCAGAGTCCTCTATTTATTGAAACTTTAACCTTATGGAGGACGAGAAACCAAATTCACAGATTTGCTTAAAGTTCTCTGTTTTCAGTAACATCTTATCTTTTATTGAAACTGAATTATGTAGCATGTAGAAATACAATAATACATGATTCAGCTTCTAGGCCAACCATCAAACTATTACAATTTCATACAGTTCACCTCACAACCTTCACAACTTTGATGAGGAGTTGAGGAGAAAATTAAAATGAGAGAATGTAGGTTCCATTTTCTCTTGCTTTTAAATAACAAATTAATGGAAATGCATCTTCTTTGCAGTTAAGACAGCCTTGACTTTTACACAAAACTTTCAAGGCATTTGTGAATATGAAGCTAACAAGGATTCATAATTTGCATGTACCTTCAGCTGATTGGCATTATAAAGCAGGTTCTTAGTCTTTACAAATACGCTTGTCTTAGTATAGCAAGCTTAGATAGTATTCTTAAGTGAGCTGTTTTCTGGCTTCATTACAAGACATATGTCTTCACAAGTGGCTCTGCTAACTATCAGGGATATGACAATATGATTTTAATATCACAGCTGCTCATTTGTAGTCCCACTACCTAAATTAAGGCTCACTATTCATTTATTAAATGCCTAACACAAAATCATTAGCTAAATAACCTACATTCAGCCTGATTTTTATAGGTACAATAAAGTACAAGTACTTAATTAGAATTAAAACAAACCTAGAATTAATTTTCAATGTACAAATCATGCATATAAGTGATTTGACTTGGGTTGGATCATTTACAGGTGAAATCATGCCCATTGGGAAACTGACATGGCACATCCATGCATGATTCACCTCAGCATGGCCAGCATCTTCCTGGCATCAGTCATCCACCCAGTGACATCACAATTCACATGCAGCACATTTTTTCTCTTGCAAGTACAACTTGGAGCTTTTGTGTGCGACCTACAATTTTTATTAAGCATTCATAACAAAACAAGGCACACATTAAGCTGAGATGAGCAATGAAGTATCGATTAAAGGGTCTTCTCTCTGATATTAATGCCTTGCATACAGCCCATCTGCCAGCCTCAATTTTCAATGCTCAGGATATCTAAAACCACATCATCGATTGTTCCAAACTGTCCGCAGCCCTTTTATTCAACCCACTTGAGAGCTGCATGCTGCACAGGATTCAGGAACCAAGGCACAAGATTACATGGGTGGGTACTCAAAGACACAAGAAATTGTAGCGCCTCCCTTAGCCCTTTTATAAGACTGCCATGAAAGTTCCTTTAAAATGTGACACTTTTCCCTGTGATCTGCGTGGCAAAGTCAGGACAGTTGGGAGTTTTCCAAGCAGCTTTTGTCAGGAACATGCAGCTCCTATTTTAATGCACGATTCTACAAGCAAACTACCAGAGTTCAGTTTTTAACATATTTTGGCCAATCGCACGAGTTTTTGCAGGGGATTTGGCTCAGCATTTGTCCTATGTGCAGTATGTACATAAAAGAAGGTGAAATCCAGTTTCCTGGAGTTAGTTTCTTGGCAAAGTGCAGTTTAGAATATTTCTGAAACCAATGAACAGAAAATGCACACAGCTGAGATAGAAACCACATATCAAGAAAGCTATGCTTTTAAAAGGAGCCAGGAACCAAGTTGCCATCCAGTCCTACAGTTCTAGATGACATATTAGGGTCTTGTAAGGAATCATATTCTAAACCACAAACTTTCAGAGGGCGCGCAAATGTCTGCTTTTTGTGTTCTAGCAAAAGCATGATGAAGGATCTTTTACAGTATACTTATGTGCTCTTCCACTATACCAATGGCTGATGAACATTCTTTCTAAGAGAAGTAAATGTTTATTATATTATCAAAGTGAAAAAGAGACAACGCATGCTGTCTCTTTACACATTGGCAAAAGAATTAAAATCTAGCTCTTCCATTTTTATTACGATTAGAATAAGTATTTTAACTACAATTTTAGCTTATTCACATGCACAGACTTTCAAGAATTTTTATCATCATGGTTGTCTGTGGGCATTACATCTGCTTTACCAGTAAAAGATCATCTTGTAAACATGGACAATATGACATTTTCAAAATTAATTGAATAATAGTCTGGATTTTTAAATCAGTGATAAAGGAATAACTTTAATCAGTTGCCCACAGACATTTCGTTGGCAAGTTAATGGCAATTTCCACTGGCCAGAGGTTGTTTCTAAAATTTATACTCTACAGGGCACCAATGGTCTGGAAGAGTGTTTGGAAAAAGCACCAGTGTGTCTCTTCAAACAATCATATTGAAGAATCAAAACCAAGATATTTGGGACAGGCTCGAGGGGCTCAAGGAGCTAATTTGCATGCTTGTAATTCACCAAGTATGCACTTACAGTAACAGCTTTCAACTCCACTTTGATCTGAACAATTTGTTGCAGACAGACTGCTCTGCCTCTACCATTCTGCCTTCATCATTTAGCGGTCAAATAGTCCCGTACTGTAACTTCAATAGGTTGTCACATCGCTGTGAGAACTTTCTGGTGGTGCTATTGGTACACTCTTCTCAACTCCTCTTAGAGCAAGATTTGGATGCATGGCTTGATGGCAATGATATTGGAGATGGTCTCTGCTGACAGCACAGTGTTCACTTCTATTCACTGTTTAATGAAGCAGCATGTTGTCTCATGCAGAAAGGCCCAGATAACATTCAGGCTTGAGTTAATCAGCAGTAATTAATGCCACACCACACCAGGGATGCACAAAAAAGCATCTCCGACAAGAGAGTCTCCATCTCTACTTGACATTCAAGGGATTCCTATCAACAAGTCCCTGAATGCCAGCATCCTGGGTGTCATCACTGACCAGAAACTTGACAGAGGAATAAGTAAATAAATAGAAAGGCAGCTTGCCTCCTGACTGCCTAATGCCTTTCCATCGTCTACAAAGCTGTGTGATGAAGTTAAGAGTGTGATTAAGTACTTACTATTTGCCAAGAAGAGTACATCTCCAACAAGACACCAAAGGTTTGACAATGAAGGGTCCACAATAAAGCACCCTTCTTGACTGATAGCCCATTCACGACAATAAGTATTTAGTCCCTCTGTCACTACATGTCTTGGCTGCAGTATATTCCATATTCAAGATGCAGCACTCACTATAGCTTCTCCAACAGCACCTCCCAATCCTATTGACCTTTGCAAACTAGAAAGCCAAGGGCATCAGGTATTTTAGCAACACCACCAGCTCCTAGTTCTCATCCAAGGTACACCCAACCCAAAGAAATACACTGAAAAGACTTAGAAATACACTGCTAACCGTTTCTCATTGCTGCGTCAATTCCTAACTATGGAAGCACCTTCAACATGCAGCCTGCAGCAGCTCAAAAAATAACTCATCATCTCACTCTCAAGAGCAATTAGAGCAGATAGAGACCAGAAAATTTCAGCAATATCAAAATCCCCACAGAGGAATAAATGAAACAGCAAATATTAGTTACTTATTCAGTAAACAAGAACAATGGAATTCCCTTTTTGGGACCCGTTCCTAACTTCAGAACACGAAAAAAAATTGCTTTACAACGAATGAAATAGTCACACAAACATACAATAAGGAAAAAGACCTTTCAGATTACCAACTCTATGTTGATCATCAAGCATTTACTTGCATTGATCCCTTTATTTTGATCCTCCCATTCCCATCAATTCCACCCCCCCCCACCCCCGCCACTGAGTTTACCACTCACCTAAGCAATAGGGGTAAGTTACAGTGGCTAACTCACATATCGTTGGGATGCGAGAGGAAATGGGACAAGCCAGAAGAAAGCCATGCGAGAAAGTGTGCAAACTTCACACAGATGACACTGGAAGTCAGGATGGTTTAGGGTTGCTGGGGCTGTAAGGCAGCAACTCTACTAATTCTGCCACTGTCCTCTCACTATTTCTTGGAACGATACACACTGTTGTAATGTAAGAAACATGACAATCAAATTCCGCATAGCAAATTTCCATAAATAGAAATGTGTAAATGATCTGGCAATCTATTTCTTAAATGATGATATTGAGGGAAAAGTACTAGCCAGGAGCCAGTGCAAATTCCCTTGCTCTTCTTCAAAATAGTGCCCTGGAGTCTTTTGCAAATTACATGTCCAATTTTAAGTCTTACCTAAAAGATGAAAGCTCTGGAGTGTATCACTTCACACAATGGAGTAAAAGACTGTGTTCAAGGCTCTAGAGTGGAACATGAACCTATAACTTGAGTCAAGATGCCACCAAATTAGCTACAGCAGACATCTGTTGATGCAAATAGAGTCTATTTAATTCAGAGGAATTACAGGAAACAGAACTCAGCAAATTATTCTGAAAAAGCATGTTCAAGTCTCCTGCCAAATGCAGTAAGCGGAAGTTGGTTATTAACAACAACAGCTTCCTTTTATATGGTGTCTTTCACATAGGAAAAATTTCACCAGGAGTGTCCTCAATCAAACAAACAACAAATATCAAACTGAAGTGATGTTATTACGAGCCAACTATTTTCCCAGCAAAATGCAGAGAGGAAGCTAGTAACAGTAAGCAAATTATGTTTTTACAATCATTCCCAATCACAAGACAATGCTTCAAGTGTGACTGACTCATGAAGTTTCTTGAACATTCCCATTTTTGTTAATAAATAGTATCACTGTATTGTCACTGTGTCGTAGGTACCATGGTAAATATACTGTATTGTATTGCTTGAGTTGACATATATTTACATACAAATACATAAAGGTGTTCCAGTTCAGTTACAACACAGACACTGACCTAACAAAGTGGAAATTTTCCTAGGTATGACATGCCTACAAAAAGGTCAAACCCAATTATCACCGAATCAGTCTCCACTCAATCATCGACAAAGTGATGTGAGGTGTCAACAGCAGTCACATCAAGTGGCACTTACTTTCCAAAAACCTGTTTATTGGAGCCCAGCTTGGGTTTTGCAAGGACCACTCCACTGAATATTCTATCCTAGCCTTAATCCAAACATAGATCAAAGAGCTGAATTCCAGAGGTGAGCTGAGAGTGACTGCCCACGATATCAGGGCAGCACTGACTGAGTGTAGCATAAAGAAGCCTTGGTAAAATGAAAATCAATGGGCACCAAAGGGGAAAACACACTCCAATGGTTAGAGTTATACCTCGAAAAAAGGAAAAAGGTTATGGATTTTAGTCAATTGCCCCAGGACATCGCTGATGGAGTTCCTCAGGGAAGTGTCCTAGATCCAATAGATCCAAAGCAACTACAGTTGCTTTGTAATGATCTTCCTTTCATCATAAGGTCAGAAATAGGCAGGTTTGCTGATAATTACGAAATGCTCAATTCCACTGCAACTCATCAGATAATGAAGCAGTACATGTCTTAGAACTGGACATACATTCACACATTGATTGATAAGGGTCAAGGAAAATTTGCACTACAAAAGTGCCAGACAATAACCATGTTCAAAAGAAAGAGCCTAACCAACTCCTCTCATCATTCAGTAGAAGTACCATTGCTGAGTCCCTCTTCATCAACAACCTGGCAATCACCATTAACCAGAAAATAAATAGGACCAGCCACATAAATACTGTGGTGAGTGACTCATCTCCTGATAATCCCAAAGCCTTCCCACCAACTACAAGACACAAATTGGGAGTGTGATAAGATACACTTCTCTTACCTGGTTGAGTGTAGCTCCAACAACACCTTATGCTCCAACAACAGCAGCTGGTATGATAACTGTTCTGCCCAAGACTGTAAGATACTGCAGAGAGTTGTGGACACAGCTCAGCCCATCACGAAAACCAGCCTCCCTTCCATGGACTCTGTTCTACACTTCTTGCTGCCTCAGTAAAGCAGCCAGCATAATAAAAGATCCCATCCACCCCATGCATTCTCCCTTCTCCTCTCTCCCATCGGGAAAAAAGATACAAAACCCTGAAAGCACATACCACCAGTCTCAAAGACAGTTTCTATCCCGTTGTTATGAGACTATCGAATGTGCCTCTTGAATGATACAATGGACTCCTGACCTCACAATCTATCTTGTCATGGCCTTATTATCTGTCTGCACTGCACTTTCTTTGTAACTGTAACACTATATTCTGCATTCTGTTGTTGCTTTTCCCCTGTACTACCTCAATGCACTGTTGTAATGAAATGATCTGTATGGATGGCATGCAAAACAAAGCTTGTAACTGTACCTCGGTACATGTGACAATCATAAACCAATTACCAACTATGACAATGCAGTCCATTTGACTGGCAATCCATCCACCACCAGGATACTGTGGCTTCAGTGTGTACCAACTACAAAATGCTCTGCAGTGACTTGCCTAAGCTACTCCAGCAGCACATCCGAAACTTGCAACCTCTACCATCAAAGTGGGCCAAAGAGAGCAGATGAATGGGAAAACCACTACCTGCAACCACCCCTCATATTCATACATCATCCTGACTTTGAAGTATATCAGTGTTCCTTCATCCTTGCTGGGTCTGAATCTTGAAACAACTCTCTCCAAGAGCATGTGGGAGCACTTTCACCAGAAGGACTGAAATGATCCAAGCAGTGGCTCATCAGCACCTTCTCAAGGGCTATTAGGATGGGCAATAAATATTAACTTTTGCCATGAATAAATATACACAAAAGTATACCACTGGTGTATGACTCAGGGAAAAATTAAAGCTTATTTGACTCAATATTCCATTTATAATTCTTTTCATCCTGAATAATTCTTTTCAATCCTGAGTATGCCATAATCTGTTCTATTTAGCTCAAGGTTAAATGGGTGTTTTGTGCGTGGCATTTTCCTAAAATTTGGTTGAGATAGATTCACTGCGACATTTGTTGCAACATTGGTTTTTATTGAACAGCACACTTAATCAAGTTAAAACGCGCACTGAAATAGAGTGCACAAATTTGCTTAGGATTCAAAGGAAGACAATTCTGTCATTGCTTCTGCATAAGTGCTCTTCAAATGGACATTTTTGTAGTGAATTTTAAGGTGGTGAATACCAAGGAGGCCTACCGTTTACTATGCATAAAAAAAAGCACTTTTTCAAATGTCGGCAATTGTATGCAAGAATGCTGCCAACAGGATTGTAGTAATGGGTAATTTTAACTATTCCAGTATTGACTGGAATTGTCTTAGTGTAAGGGGCCTAGGTGAGGTGCAATTTGTTAAACACATCCAGGAATGGTTTTTAAAGTAATATGTAGAGAGTGCTACTTGGGGAGGGGAGTTGGTGGGACCTGTACTTCACCTTATTTTAGGGAATTAGGATAAGGATAGGCAAATGGTGGGAGTGGCTGTTGGAGGAACCCTTTGTAAATAGTTACCACAATTCAGTAAGCTTTAGGGTAACTCATGGGAAAGGATAAGGTTGGACCTAAAGGTAAGGTCTTAAAGTGGGGGAGGGCTGACTTCAAATAGTATAAGAGAGCTCCTGTCAAAAGTAGACATAGCAGATGCTAGAGGTAAAACAACATCTGGTAAGTGAGAGAGACTTAAAAGTGCAATAGTTAAGAGTTCAGGGTCAGCATGGCCCTGTCAGGGTAAGACACAAAGAGAAAGATCAGGAAACCTTAGTTAACAAAAGGAAATTGAAGGTTTGATCAGGAGAGAGAAGAAAGCATATTCCAAGTAAGGGAAATTGCTATCAAATCCTTCGAGGTTTTATAGAGGATATAGGAGAGATCTTAAGAAAGCAGTTAGGAGAGCAAAGAGGGGACATGAAATGGCCCTGGCCAAGAAAACTAAAGAGAATTCCAAAACCTTGTATAAATACGTTAGAAGCAAGAGGGTAGCTAGGGGAAGTATAGGTCCCTTCAGGGACCAAATGGGAAGTGTTTGTGTGGAGCCGGGGGATATGTGTGATGTCCTGAATGAATACTTCACGTCAGTATTCACGAGGGAGAGGATAGAGAGTTAGGGGAGGTGTATGCTGTTAGTTTGGAATGTTTGTGTATCAGGAAAGAGGAAGTGTTAGAAGTATTGATAGACATTAAGGTGGACCAATCCCCAGGGCCTGATGAAATCTATCCCAGGGTGTTATGGGAAGCAAGGGAGGAGATTGCTAGGGTTTCATCTTTAGCCATGGGTGAGGTACCAGAAGATTGGAGGGTAGCTAATGTTATTCCCATATTCAAGGAGGGTAGTAGGGATGAACCAGGAAACTACAGGCCAGTAAGTCTTATGTCAGTATTTGGGAAACTAATGGAAATAATTCTTAGGGATGGGATTTATGATCACTTAGGAAGGTAGGAATTGAGTAGGGGAAGTCAGCATGGTTTTGTGCATGGGAAATCCTGCCTCACAAATCCGATTGAGTCTTTTGAGGAGGTTATTAAGAAAATTGATGAAGGCAAGGTGGTAGGCATGGTATATATGGACTTTAGCAAGGCTCTTGACAAGGTCCCACCTAGTAGGCTGGTCTAGAAAGTTAGGGCACATGTGATCCAAGGTGTTTTGGCAAACTGCATCCAAAATTAATTTGGTGATAGGAGGCAGAAGGTAGTGATGGAGGGTTGTTAGTCTGACTAGAAGTCTGTAACTAGTGGTGTACCGCAGGTTGCTAGGGCCTTTGTTGTTTGCTTATCATATATATAAATAAATTTGCTGAGAATGTCTGTGGTCTGAGAAGCAAGTTTGCTAAAATACAAAGGGACACAGATCAGTTTAAAAGTTAGGCTGAATGGTGGCAGATGGAATTTAATCCAAACAAATATGTGGTAATTTTGGGTTGTCGAATACTGGCTGGACAAATACAGAAATGTCAGGGACCCCTGAAGCATTGATGTACAGAGGGACCTAGGGGTACAAGATCATAGCTCTCCGTGAATAGGATAGTGAAGGAGGCATTTAGCTTGCTTGCCTTCATAAAGTACATCTTGGGATGTGGGCATAAGAGGTAATTGTATTTATTGCCCTGAAGAAGTGGTGATATAACTGAGTGGCTTACTGAGCCATTTCAGACCTCATGAAAAGACATTTTAATGAGAAGACTATAAACAGGCTTGCATCTGCAGACCATCCGCTAATGCCAGGACTTACTGGGATTTCACCATGGTAGTCTCAGTTCCTGTCCTGACAGTAGCTTCTGTTAGCAGTAGTCCAATAAACTAATGTGATCGTTCAGAGGCTTTTCAACTCTCTGAGTAGGAAGGCTGCCCCAAGTCCATCACTGTTTAACCAGTAGACACACGAAAGGAATAAGAGACATTGGCTCTCAGGAGAATCATATGTAATTGTGTTCTTATTACTTATTTGTTAGTTTCAATGATTTTAGTTGACGTTTAGTTTGTGGATGTGCTTTTAAGCTTTTAAAAGTAAAAAAAGTTTTTTTTAAGACAAGTTCTTTTCATACTTCTACATTTCCAAACATTCAATGGCTCCAATTACACTGACAGCTTTCACAACCTTTGTGTACGGCATTAGGACCTCAGAGGCTGTAAACAAGGTTCTGAGACTCCTTGTGCCAATTGTTCCTGTCCTAATGCCATGCTGGAGCAAACTGTGGGTAGGAACAGGATGCCAGCGATTCTGGGGCAGCAGAAGACCTGCTCTGCTGTTATTGTTCAGGGAATTATTATTCTACCTAACTACCATAGCTCAGACTGCAAGTAGAGGTTTAATTCTTCAGATTGAAACATGAGCCTTTATTCACCCTTGACTAGTGCCATCATGACTTAATTATGTTTACACTGTGTCATATATACCAATAAAGGTCAGACACAGCTCCTTGCCCCTGCTTGTACAGAGCAACACACACCAGGAAGAGGTTTAGCTTTAATTATTTTTTAACTTGCAATAACGTTTCAAAAGTTAATGGAAACTTGACTGTAAACTTTCATATGAACATAACTCACTCTGGCTATTAGTGATCTTGCTATTTAACCATTATCCAACTTGGATAAATAAATACAATGTAGTTTAGCTATATATTATCTAAGAATTATTAAGTCTTTGCTCTCTAATCTAGCACAGGCTGTGCTCCAACTTGGTATTTTATTTACTCTCCAATTGCAGAAGCCATAAATACAGAAATATATTTCTACATCAGTGAATCATTTGCGAATGTAATCATTTAACATGAAAGTTGCATTACTTTATCCACTGTTTCACTCTAATAACTCATTGATCTGGATGCTCGCATCTGGACTGCTGATATTCTTGACCAAACAAATGCACTGTATATCATTCCACTGATTTCAATCTGGCAATTAGAATTTTTGGCTCATAATTACTGCATTATAATGCAGACTATCATCGTATCCCTCTCCAGATTCTTAGAAGAATGCCAGCAACCTTTCAATGTACTATTCTTGCTTCTTGTGAAAGTTTCAACAATGCATATTTAGAGGAAACAATGTCAGACAACCCAATTCTGTCCATAGCTGTCTACAATCAAGCACTCTGAATAAGAATCAGTGTATGATGACTGGCAGCAAAAGTCCTTTCTGATTTTATCCTTAACTAGCACAAATGCAGCAAGGACAATTATTATGTGCCCACTGTTCTTCTCACTGAGATCATCAAACTCAGCACTGAGTTAGAAAAAGAGGCTAATAGATAGATGAGCTTCTGGTGGCAGATGCTGTTCAATACTGAAAAATGTGAAATAATATTAACTACATGTCAAATGAAATTTTAATATGGGGAAATGTGAAGTTGTGCCTTTTTCTTTAAAAAGAATGAGCAGAAGCAATATAAATGGCATAATTCTGAACAGGGGATGCACCAGCAAAGATACTCAGGGTTATAGATACACAAACCTTTGTAAAACAAAGAACATAGAGCAGTACATCACAGGAACAGGCCCTTTGGCCCATGATGTCTGTGCCGAACATGATGCATGTCCCTCCTTTCCCTGTATATTCATGTTTCTATCTAACAGCCTCTTAACCGCTACTATTGTGTCTGCTTCCACCACTTTCCCAGGAAACCTGTTCCAAGCCCCTACCACTCTGTGTAAAAAAACCTGCCCTGCACATCTCCTTTAAACTTTCCCCCTCTCACCTTAAATGCATGTCCTCTAGAATTTGACATTTCTGCCCTGGGAAAATGGTTCTGTCTGCTGTATTCATAGGTCACCAGGACACTAACAAGGGAACACATACAAAAGGAAAATCCATTAAGAACTGAAGAGAATATTAAAAACAAAGACAATTTTACGTGGTTTTTTCTCACTGGATTTTGCTGTACTCCACAAACTGATGTAAATTGCAGGAAGCCTGTCTGATTACAAGTCCCTCGCCACGTGAAGCCATCTTTAATATGTTTCTATGAGGCATGAACAAAGTAACGGAGAAACCAAATGTGGGACAAATGCATGCTCAGCCTACAATGCCAATGCAAGTTATAACATTGCACTATCTCCAAGTATAATTACTAACATTCCATACTCCAGTTTATTTTTTTTTACAAATGGACAAGTAAAAACTTACTGTTATTCAAGTGCCCAGACACTATGAAACCAAATACTTTTAAGCCCCATTTTGTTGATCATTTTTGTTTTCTTGATGGTTCACTTAGTTAATCCTATGAGTGGAAACATATCAGGTCTAACATCTGATCTGTGCTTAAGTTGTTAAAAACAATCAAACCAAGTACTGGGATACTTTCTTTCTTGTTGAACTCTGCCTAGGTGCAGTGGGGTGCTCTGAAGCCCCAGGCATGAAGATATAGTGTTTGTCAGGATTTCTTCTTCTGAACATGGCTAGATATCAGGTGTGGTTATAAGGTTCAAGCTCCTGTACAAAATGCAGTGAACAAGCCTGTTGAAATCATACTCCATGCGAAGTATGGGTGAAACCTCAAAATGGGCTACAGGGTAGTCAGGGACAGAATCTGAAATTGCCTTACTAATTGACTTTCAAATTCTATCAATTCCTTCTTGCCTTTAACTTGCTGCATCACTCCAACTCAGTTCCCTCTGGCTCAATACCATGGAACCTAAAAACAATTTTTTTTCATGGAAATCATAGATTAATGTAGTTAAAACAGATGTTTTTGCCCTTCCCAAAGAGTGAATGAAAGAAGTTGTAACTACAATTCCCAAACTGAATCATTCCTATTCCCACTGTCAAATGAAGATCTTCAGTTATCTTCTGCCGACTCCATCTTAGGCAATTGCAAAACAATGGAAAACATAACTTGCCACATGGGAGAGAAGGGTTTGGGGTCAATAAAATCATTCTGCATAAATTCTTCCTGGGTCTTTCAAGGCCTATAATCATATCAATATTATATGTGTGTACTTGTTATATGTTTGTACTGTATGTTTGAACTGAACAGTCTCTTTTGGGACTGTTGGATTTTACACAAAAAAGAGATATTGATACTTGAAATGACCACACTTTAAAAATAAGCAAAACATTCAAGTTGGGAATATTCATTTGAGGGCAAAAGAAGCTTCCCAATATTTTCACTCCAGAAGGATTTAATAAGTTGATTACAAGTCCACCTGACATCAGCTGCTCATATTCCTCCTCAATCTTTCAGGCCATTGGAGAAAACAGAACAGATGTCACTAATTGCAATTAAGTTTTAACTAATGTTGCACCGAAAATATTTTTAAAAAAGCAGTAGTCGTCCATTTGGTCCTTCAAACATGCTCTGCCATTCAATACACTGACCATCTATCACTATTCTATATTCCCATGCTATCCCCATATCTCTTGGTGCCTTTTGTTTTGGAAAATGTATCCATCTCCTTCTTAAGCATTATGAAACAAGTTTCTTCTCATCTCAGTCCCCTTTACACTCTCAGTCCTGATGCAGGGTCTCGACCGGAAACATCGACCATCCCTTTTGCCTCCACAGATGCTGCCAGACGCCCTGAGTTCCTCCAACAGTTTGCTTTTTCACTCTCCTCAGATAGCAATCCCACTATTCCAGGGATCAGTACGTAAAGCCTTCACTGCATCCCTTTAAGGCAAATGTACCTTTTCTTTGGTATGGAGGCCAAAATTGAATAAGATACTCTGTGTGTGGTCTCATTGAGACCCTATATAATGGTGGCAAAACATTCTTGGTCCTGGACAGGGTTTAACCAGATGGTTAAAGCTTTATGTAAGTACCATCTTCTGAGATCAATTATCATACCAAAGGTGGGAATCAGATGAAATATTAGTTAATGTATTTGTAGAACCCAGCTGGGGACAGTCTATTCATGTTCTACAAAGTACTCTGGAATGTTCCAAAAGCCTAAACACAGTGAGCTTGACAAAATGTTGAAGTATGGTACACAAGTGAAGCAGATATCTCCAGGCAGGAAGCAAATAAGGTGCTGATAGCTCTACTTGTTTCTATGAAAGAGTTACAAGGTGATCCAATGCTGGAGTGCAAAGTGATTCCTCTTCCTTCTAGTCAGCCAAAAAAGGCAACAGATTGAATGTTGCGGACAAAGCATCCTTGAAAAAATGCAACATTAACACTGACACTTAAGAATCCCTGACCCACAAGAAGAGACTGGATTGGCTGGGTTTGTTTATATGGAGTGCAGGAAAATGAAGGGGATCTGATTGAGGTATGCAAAATGATGGGCATGGATAGGGTAGACAGTAGGAGGTTTTTCTCCATAGCAGAGGTATCTAAAACTAGAGGGCATAGGCTTGGGATAAGAGGGTAAGAGGAGATCGATCTGAAGACGAACTTTTCCCACCAAAAGGGTGGTTAGAATCTGGTACACGTTGCCTGAGTGGGTGGTGGAGGCAGGTACATTCACAACATCTAAGAAGCATCCAGATGAGCATTGAATCAACAATGAATGGAAGGCTATGGACCAAGTGCTGGTAAATGGGATTAGTGCAGATGGGCACGAAATGGTTGGCATGGACAAGGTGGCCCAAAGGGTCTGCTTCTTTGCTGTATGACTCTATGACTGCTCAAGGTGGAAAAGGAGTTCTCAGGATTGAATTGAAAACCTCGAATCCATGCATTGGGAGCACACAGAAGCACTGTGTAAACCACGGAAGAAGCACACCGCATCACAAACTACCCATCTTATCAGGTATCACCATACTGAATTGATCACCATGCCATCTTCTTGCAGCTACCATTGGGCAGGAGGGACAGAAGCCTGAAGTCCCACACCATCAGGTACAAGAACTGCTACTTCTCTTCAACCACTGAGTCCTTGAACCAACCAGCACAACCCTAATCACTACTTCAGTATAGCAACTGCGACCACTTTGATCACTTTGCACTATAATTGACTTGTTTTTGCTCTAATTGTGTTCTTCTTGTAAAAACTGTGCATAATTTATGCTTTTCTTGTGAATGCTGCTTATATGATGCTGTGTCTGTGATGCTGCTGCAAGTAAGTTTTTCATTGCACCTGTGCATATGACAATAAACCTGACTTTGACAAAAAAACACAACATATAATTGTGCAGTGTTGCAGAAAAATAATGTTGCAGAAAAATAATGGAGGAACTGCTTATGCTACATAGTTTAATATTTTGGAAGTTGAAATACCAGCCACCCGCAAATGACTAAAGAATGCAATAAAAAAAGCATGTACAAACTTCAAATTTTACTGAGCATTGGTTATGCACTAAAAATTGATTTGGCAATCTTCTGGGAACATTCTTTCCATCAAAGTTAGTCTTAAGCTTCAGTGAGTCTCAAGGGTATCAAAATGTTTTTAAAGAATATATTGAGCTAGGTTTGAGCCACAAGGAAAATCATTTTGTGACCTTCACTTCTGACCAATGACCCCGTAAAATGTAATCCATTTTGTGATCATCTCAGTTTCATATTCACTGAAATCTATTATAGAGGTTTAAGTGCTAAGGTTTTCTACTAGCTTGAGTGGATTCTAGTCAGAATTGTTTTATAAAGTCCCTTCTGACTTCTTAACCTTCCCATAGAATTCCAGATAAATATTAAAGCCTTTACAGATTCCATCACATCATAGTTTCTGATACAACAATAACTTGTACTATAGATAAACAGAGACAATGGCAAATTAAATTTAACACCAAATCATACAATAATATGTTCTGGACAAATGACCAAAGGCCACTGCAAAGAGATGGGATTAAAGGAACATCGTAAAGGTGGAAAGCAAAGAGGTGAAAAGATATAGAGAAGGAAATCCACAGCTTAAGACCATGGCAGCTAAAATTGTCAACAAATTCACAAATAATCAAGAGTCAAGATTTGGAGGGCTGGAGAAGATCACAAAGGTAAACAGAGGTAAAGCCACCGGGAAACTTGAAGAGAAGGATAAGTATTTTAAAACTAAAGTATTGATTAACAGAGGGTATTCAGGTCAAGAACCAGACAGTGTGTATTAGAATATGGGCAGAAGACTTTTGGATGACCTTAAATTAAACAGAGGATAGAGCAGGAGAGTCTTGCATGGATTGTGTTGCAATAGTCAAACCTAGAGGTATCCAAGGTGCAGATGGCAATTTTAGTATCTGATAATCGAAGGCTGGGGTGAAATCAGGTTATGTGAAATGGCCTTAGTCAAATGTGCAGTCTTCATCTTTTAACTACTTTAAAATGAGGTCACAAGTGACCTGTCAAGATGAATAGATTGGTAACTTCATGCATGTGATATTCAATGTTTACTTAAGCACACTGTACTGAACTTATTAGCCAAGATAGTTTAATAAAAAACTAAATTAAACTGGGGAATTTGTGCTGGTTTTAAAACATACTGTCAAAACAGTAGCACTTAATCAAATGACTTTCTGAACTGAAAACCAACAATAATGACAGAAGCTTCTTGTAGACCCTGTGTTAAAACATTTTATTAAAGACAGATAAAAGACCTGATTAAAGGGGGGTCACAAACACTATTAAACACGTGTAACAATAGACAATGGGGACACATGAGAGACCGCAGATGCTGGAATCTGGAGCAACACACAAAAAGCTGGAGGAACTCAGTGGGTCAGGAAACATCTATGGAGGGAAATGACCCAAAACGTTGACTGTCCATTTCCCTCCATAGATGCTGCCTGAGCCGCTAAGTTCCTCCAGCTTTTTGTGTGTTGCTTTATAACAAAGGACAATCTGATTGAAGAGCATGTAAATCACCTCAGATTAATTGATGATATCAAATCTTTAATAACATAATGAAGGACTGGAAATAATTCCAAACCCTGATAATATGTTAAGCAGGCAGCCAACTATCAAATGCAGGCCTATGCACAGTTAGGGTTTTTCATATCTGTTAATGTACTTCGGACAAATGATAAATCTATGACCTAAGAGCTGGGGAGCTACAGAATAGACATCCATACCAAGAAAACAATCCAGTGTTTGGGTTAACTGCATCAGTAGTACAGGAAAGCAATCTGTGCAGTCCTTGGTATTTATGGTCATGTGTTCAACTGACCACAGTTCACAGCTGAACTGTCTGACCTAACTGTTGGGGCCTTTATTTTGTTGATCAGGTACATGAGTCAAGCTCTTGTGACAAAGTAAATCAATCCCGCCAGTGCGAACAGAATTACCGCTCAAAGTTTTACATAACAGAGAACAATTGCACCTCACAGCACTTCTGGCAAATGCCCAATCACTGTTCAGACAGGCAACAACAGCTGTTGCTAAAAATGAACATTGTGACTGGGTGGAAATTCTGGATCCCAGCCACACAACAAACACATAACACAATTAAAAACCTAAAGCAGTAATAGTGCAGCAAACCAGTTAGACTAGGCAGCACAGGAGGGCAAAGCACATCTTTGTAACATAACTATCAACATTGCTCAGCTTAATTCTCTGAAATTCAATCCTGTTCTCTACAAATTTGAAATGAAAAAAGACACTTATAGAAGTGACACTAACGTTAGCCTGCCAGGTGATGTTGGTTAGAAGATATTAAAGCCACACTGCTTGAGCATGTATTGGCTTCATTCTATTCACTGCCTTCTGGGGTTAACATTTTGTGATGGAGTTTTTTTAATGCTGGTTTTGCATTGGGTTGCAGTTCCAATTTGCATTAAGACAAAACTGGTGATATAAAATAGCTTAGAATTCAAATTCTGACAAAGGGTCACAGATCCAAGACATGGACTGTTTCTGTTTCCACAGGCGCTGCCTGATCTGCTGAGCTTTTCCGGCATTTTCTGTTTATGTTTCAAATTTCCGGCACCTATAGTTCTTTATTGATTTTTCATTTAACTTACAATTTGTGACAGCATTGTACATTCAACCGCTCAGCAATTCAAATGACACAAAAAAAGTTAGCAGGGGTAGGCCATTCGGCCACTTGTGCCTATACTGCCATTCAATGATTGATCTTTTACATCAATAGCACTTTTCTGCACAAACCCCATATCTCTTGCTCATAATATCTCAAAATGTATTTATCTCTTTCCTGAATACACTCAGCACCTGAGCCTCCAGAGCCCTTGCAAAAAGCTCTCCACACTTTGGTTGAAATAATTTCTCCTTATTTCTGTCTTGAATGGCTGACCCCTTACTTTGAGTCATGACTCCTAGTCCTGGAGACCCCAATCAGGGAAAACATCCACATCTATTGTATCAAGCTTGTTAAGATTAGTGTATGTTTCAATAAGATCAGCTCTCATTCACAGAGGAGCGGAGCTAACGACATAATAATGTTCTTTTTTTAACCAAAGAAATATCAGTCCAGTTTTTGTTTTGAAGTTTTTGGTTTGCTTTTGTTTATTATTTTTTTTAATTTGGGGGTTCTCTTTTCATATAATTAAATTTCTTCTCAATTTTTTTTGTATCATGCTCACTTAGTAAGAGATTGGGAGGTTCAGATTATATATTTTACTCCCTGTGAGTGTATATATATTAACTGTTATTGTTATCCCAATCTCTTCGCACCATGTGTATAATCACTAATGTTATGTATATTAATTTGAAATTCAATAAAAAGATTGAAAAAGAAAAGAAAGCTCTCATTCACAATCCCGCAATCCTAGGAATCAATCAACCTTCTCTGCATTCCTTCCATTGCAAGAATATCATTCCTTTGGTGGGGAGACCAGGTCTGTCCACAGTATTCCAGATGCAGTCTCCACAAGGCCCTATTTAATTTCAACAAAATGTCTCTACTCTTGTGCTCAAATCCCTCTGTATCACTGGTGCTGAGAAGTGGAGATGCTTGAGAGCTTCAAAATCCTAGGTGTAAATATCATCAACAATTTGTCCCGATCCAACCATGTAGACAGTATGGACAAGAAAGCACACCAGTGCCTCTACTTCGTCAGAGGATAAGGAAATTCAGCATGTCCCGGATGATCACCACCCACTTTTACAGAAGCATCCTATCCAGATACATCGCAGCTTGTTATGGAAACTGCTCTGCCCAAGACTGCAAGAAATTGCAGAGAGTTGTGAACACAGCCCACTCTATCACGAAAACCAGCCTCCCCTCCATTGACTCTGTCTACACTTCCCGCTGCCTCAGGAAAGCATCCAATATAATAAAAGACCACTCCATCCAGGTCATTCTCTCTTCTCCCCCTCTTCCATCGGGCAGAAAATACAAAAGCTTGAAAACTCATACCATCAAGCTCAAGCACAGCTTCTATCCGGCTGTTATAGGACTCTTGAATGGAACTCTTGTATGATAAAGATGAACACTTGATCTCACAGTCTACCTCATCATGGCCCTTACACCTTATCCACCTACCTGCACTGCACCTTCTCCATAAGTGTAACACCATATTCCATATTCGGTCATTGTTTTCCCTTTTATACTACCTCTATGTACTTATGTCTGGAATGATCTGTGTGGATGGCATGCAAAGCAAAGATTTCCACTTTATCTTGGTACATATGACAATAATAAACCAATTACTTTAGAATAAAAGACAAAATTTCACTTGTCTTCTCAATTGCTTCCTCAACCTGCATACTAAAATTTCTATTATTTGTGTATAAGTACACTCAGGTACTTCTGAACACCAACACATTTCAACCTCTCACCATTTAATACTCCACCTTTCTATTTTTTCTACCAAAGTGGATGACATCACATGTTTCCACATCATACTCTATCTGCCATGACCTCACTCATTCGCCTTGCCTGTCTATATCCAGTTAAAGCCTTTCTGTATCCTCTTTGCAGACTACACTGCCATCTAGCTTTGTATCATCAGAAAACTAGCAATATACTTCACTTGCTCCCCTCATCCAAATTATCATGTTGGTTGTGAACAGCTGAGGCAGCAGTGCCAATCCCTGAGGCACTCCACTGACTACAGCCTCCCAACCTGAAAATGAATCACTTATTCTTTCTCTGTTTTTTGCCTGTTAACCAGTCCTCAATACATGTCTGTACATTATCCAAATAGGCCACACTCTGATTCTATTTGACACATTTTTAAAAGGCCCGGAAGTCCAAATATACCACATCAACTGGTTCACCCTTACCTATCTACTGAAAGGCATGGAACATGTCATACAGAGCAAATATAATTAATAACATAATATCAATAAGTTTGCTTGCCCCATTTTCTGTAAAATTCAAAGAAACTGCATTTATTTTAAATGTATTATTAAGTCAATGACTGAAATGTACATTCCCAGTTATTACTTGGGAACAAACAAAATAGGTAAGAAAAAAAGAACAATTTGATGGCTATTGTTAGCAGCTCCACAAAATAATAAACAACAGCAACTATTGTACGTTAATGTGGATATACCAAACTGCTGGTTGATCCTTGCAGGCTACTTCCCATTTTATCTCTATCATGGGACCTGCATGGAGTCCAATGTTGGAGCGGGAGCTTATTGAGAATCCTCAGCATTTATGCCGGGAAATTTGCTCTTGGATTCTGCCCCAAGTTAGATCTAGTGTAAGATTTGCAAATATATTCATCTGAAGGGGTATTATGCGGCAATGAAGAAGAAATTAAGCAAAAGGCTTAATCTTAAAAAAAACTAGTTTTAATTATTTTGACATCTTTAAATATTTCCGTTTATTATTTTTAATCAATTTTTTTGAAAATATTCCCAATTATCAGAGACTTTAAGGGCAAGGCATTGCCATCAACAAATTTCAGATGTCTCTTACTCTGGAATTCATGTCACCCCTTTACACTGTATGAAGCCTTGCTCGATCCAGCCTGCTACCTGTACTTGATACTGGGCTTCTCCTGTGGCTACACTTAATTTCTGTAGCCCTTTGGGGGACTGGTTGAACTGGATGACATCTCGAGCCCCGGACTGCCCTGACACCTTTTAACAGCTTACTGCTGTCAAAGGCCATGGGGCATGAATTATTTTGTAAAGCCTCTGATAATTAGACATTTAAAATTAGCTCAAAGGTTTCAATAATTTAAGTAATAAATTTACTTAAAACATTGTAAAGTGAAAGAAATTCTTTAAAGTGTACATTAAAAAATAAAATCCAGAAAAATTAAGCAAACTACCTACCTATTCATTCATAAAGCTGAGAGTCAGATGCCAGTCAGCTCAGCAGATTTTGAGGCAGCATCTAGCCCCCCATCTCATCTATCACCTTTGCATAATAATGCACAGGTGTGGATGTCAGAGATGAGCTGATCTGCAAGGGGGCACTGACGGAAGTTCTCAATGGAACTGCTGACAAAAAGTATATGTGTTTCAATTTAGGGGGATCAAAAAAGTGGACTGCAAGCACGGATGTGGTGGTGGGGTGGGGGAGGGAGGGGTTCCTCTCAAGAAAATCCTGGCTTTTGTTCCATGCAGGGCACTTGGTTGAAAGAAAGCAAAGGGATGTTATTGGAATGTACCTGTATGGCAAAAAAGTATACCGGAGGAAAGCCAGAGTTAAGATGGGAAGGGTATCATTAAATGATAAGTTGAAAATACAAGGATCATACCTTTCAGATAATTTAAGACATCAGAAACAAGAGCATGCCTTCTAAAGTTCAGCACATAAAAAAATGTAAAAAAAACAAGTTTTTAAAAAGTACTTAAGCCTTAGTCATCTTATGACCTTGCCGTCAGCCCATAGAAATCATTAAAACAGTCTTTGTAGGAAAAACCACCAAAACTACCTGCTTTCCCGCTCAACAAAATGACCTACTTTAACCTTTGTGTCTCTGTCAACATACATTCCCTGCCAAGAAATGGTGCAATATTATCATGAAACGAGATTGACAGTTTCAGTAGCCAGGCAACAAACAAAACACAATGTCTAAATGGCAGTGAAATAAAATTCTAGCACGCACTTCAGAGAAATGATTAATGTATTGCCATGATTACTAATTCCATTAAACACAGAAGTTTTCTAGTTCGTGAAAGCTTGCAGAGATGATGAACTGCAACAATATACACATTAATAAAAGCTCACACCTGAAGAGTTAAAGAATGTATCTCAACATGCTGGAATTGAGAATTTGTTCTAAGACATGGATTACTATCATAAAATGCAATAACAAACAGTCCTTCTTGACCCATTCAGGAACAAAGTCAACAAGAGAACCCCGCCTGATCTGTATCCTTTTCAAATACATTAAGGCACTTTGCCGACCCTGAATACACATTTATTTTGCTTTTTTTCAAAACCACTCTCCTGAGGAATAACTCACAGTTTAACCTTGTCTGTAAAAATTAAAACAAAATCCTAATTATACAGGACCCTTCCCTCAACTTCAACATTAATCGATGATCTGTAACTGGTCTGCAGACATATTTCAATTCTAGAAAATAAAACTGATTGCCCAATGCTTGATTGGTTGTTCACATTCAGAACAGCTGAATCATTTAGACAAGAAAATCACAAGAACACTGCTCAGGTAGAGATATAATTTGGCCCTGGTCTGGGAATATCAGGCTCCTATTCGTGACTGCTACCCAATGACTCAACTGAAGAAACCGTCTGAAGTAAATGTAATAAAAATCAGGTTCACTTGTTTAAATGTTGTATTTATATAGGGCCTTTGTTGTGAAACAGGTTCGAGGTCTCAGAGGTAAGGACTCTGAACACAGTCTTAGAGATAAATGATTTATTTACAAAAGACAAATGCAGGGAAAGGGTAACGGGAACAACACACACTCAGGCGCACAGTTTCTAGCGAGCGTGGGAAAATCGCAACAGGGGTAGAATATACACACACATACAATGAACTAGGTAGAGACAATCAAGGAGAAACAATAAGATACCTGCCACCCCTTGACTCAGTGCAGGCACAGCTCTATGCTACCGGGGATACGAACTAGAATGCTCCCAACACTTAAACAATGCACACTTCACCAATGATTTCTCCAGCGCCGTTTCACAGTGCTCGGCCTGGAGTGAAGCAGGGTGAATCCCTCAAAGACAAGGAGACCGAGTCAAGCACATGTGGCACTCTTTATAGTGCTGGAGGGCTGGGGGGTCCAGCCCAGGTAATTTAAAAAGGCCAATGGCCAGGTGTGTGCTGATGGGTGGGGCAGGGCCAAGCCTTGATTGGCAATGGTGTGTCTTCCGACCAGGTAGGGGCAGTGCTGTCATCCGACCAGGTAGGGGCAGTGTTGTCACGTGACAGCCACGACCCTCCACAATACAATCCACCCCTCGGAAGTCACACCACTCACCAATCATTACATGGAAATAACTATTTCTAAGCCTAAGACTATATGCCAGTATCCAGTACTAGTGAAAGGCAGACGTGTTCTTGATAACTTGGAAAGCACGGCATAATATACAGACAGCAATAATAACGAGAACGGTGTGTTGCAGTGCCACTGCCATTTCGTTGGCCAGTGTCTCGAGCATGCTGGCCATCTGGATGACCTCACTGGACAATCGGGCCGTGCCATACGTGGGAAAGGCTATCATCCAAAACCTCTCTGCCTCTGTAATGGCCCTCTTCTCCTGGTGGCCGCTGTATGCCGGGTGCTCTCCAAGGTCATCTAGGGCATGGATATAGGGCACCACAAACGCTGGAAAGCAGCAGCCTTACCAGCTCGCGGGGAGCCACGGGAAGGCACGGTGGCCGCAAATCCAGTGGGTCCCATTCAAAGTCCAGGGAGCCCCCAGCTTAGTGGCACCATTGGCAGTGGTTACTGGGGCACCGGGATACCAGCTCATTCGGGAACCTGAAACAGTATTCCTTGGGTTTGCTCACCAGCTGTGGTATGACCCTGAGAGTCAGACTCGGGTGGAGGTCAAATTGAAGGGAGGGAAATACCAGTTCCTGAAACACCCACCCCGTCGGGGATCGCTGGAAGAAATGTTATGCAGTGGTGAGGGGGAGTGGTGGGGGACTGCCACTCGTTCACACCCTTCCCCCACCCCCCCCACACAAACAGATAGGCCAAAACCCACAGGAGCGAAAAGTCTACGTAAACAGTTCATTTGAAAGTCATCCAGCGGGATTGGCGAAAGTGGCAGAGCTTCATCGGCGTGTGCTGGGGTTCACACGCAAATCCAGCAGTCAGATTTATTAGTGGATCTGGCAAATTCATAAGCAACTCCGCGCCCTTGGATCTTCTGCCAGAGGCTCCATTTGGCAACCGTCTCTCTGGCCGAGACCTGCAATTCAAAAGGGACACCTGCCTGGCAGGGAGCAAGTGGCAGTGCTTGTTCAACAGCTTGCTTTGCTGTTTCAAAAGCAGCCTGTTGTTCGGGCCCCCATAAGAATGCTGCTTTCTTACGGGAGATTAAACCATGGCAGATAGTGGGGCTATGAATATATAAATCCACCACTGCATGCCAAGGCTTGTCCGGGAGCCCCGCAATGTCCTCCACTAGGGTGACTATGTCGGGCACAGTGGCAGCGAAAGGGAGGGCAGACTTGTTGAGGTGTTCGTAGTCCACTGTCATGCGCCATGTCCCATTCTTTTTGCAGACGGGCCATTCGGGACTGTTGAGGGGAGAGGCTGCGGGTCTAATGACACCCTCCTGCAGTAGGGCTTGGGCGGCCTCAGTGATATCTTGGTGTCCCCCCGGCACTCTGTACTGTCGGCTATAGACGATCTTAGAGGGAGGGGGAACAACAACTGGTTCCCATTTGGCTGCTCCAACTACAACTGTAGCCCGCACGACCCTGAATGTAAACTTGCCCCGTTTAGTATGAAGGGACTGTCCCTTTAAAACATTGATTCCTAGGATGCACTCAGGCGAGGCCGCTATCAAAACTGTTACGGGTCGAGGAGGTTGGTTCCCGATGGCCATGCGGATTGTGACTTCCCTTGCAGGTAAAAGGGAACCCCTCTATTTGCATCTGTGTCCCTTTCCACCCGGCGGAGTCGCCTGGGATGATGGTGTGTTGGGCACCCATGTCGATGAGTGCATCCACCTCTGTATTTTCCCCCTTCCCCAATGTAGGGCAATGGGTATATGTGGCCTTAGATTTCCCGGTCAGGAGAGGGCAATGGAACAAATGCACCGGGAGCCTTGACCTTCATCCTGTGGGAGGGGGGTGGAGGTCTGCCACCCTGTGGGTGAAGGTTCCTGCTGGCGGAGATGGGCCATTTCCTGTCTCAGCAGGTCCCGGAGCTCAGCGTTGAGGGCAAGAGGGACTGTTTTGAGTGGGGGAGGGGCAGAGGCAGTGTCGGCGGGGGCAGCCTGCGTGGTCCGGAGGTTGGGGGCGCCCCCTATGTTGGGCTTGATCCCAGGGTGGTTGTGCGTTTTCCCCTGGCCAGATTTCCCCCTTCAAAGCTCTTTCCACAGCACGTAAATGGCAGAGGTCAGGATCCCATCTATGCTGGCGTGGTCCACCCCTGCGCACAGCAGGTCCAAGAATAGCCGTTTGCGCGTAAAACGAGGGGTTGTGTCTCCAGCCCTCGTCTTCACCCTATGGACCTGGGAGGGTGCCCCCCACTGCAAGTACTCTAGCCCTTCCAGGAGGGTGATGGCGTCCCGCACAGTCTTCCCACTGGCCGGTCCCATGAGGGGCAGGATCACTGACCTCAAATCGGGGT
The DNA here is from genome assembly GCF_009764475.1 of Pristis pectinata. Lineage (NCBI taxonomy): Eukaryota > Metazoa > Chordata > Chondrichthyes > Rhinopristiformes > Pristidae > Pristis > Pristis pectinata. The sequence continues at coordinate 80,820,672 of NC_067409.1, read as the reverse complement.
GCGCGGTGGTGACCAGGTACCCCGCTAGCACGCTGGTCACCCTGGTATTTTCTAAAAAGTTGCGATTGCGGGCTCCCTCGTAAATGCCGGTCACCAGCGCCCACTCCCTAATGACCCTGGTGCCCTCATTGACTGTGCACCATTGCGGTGGCTCGTATAAATCCCACTCGAAGAGGGTAGGGTACCAGACCCTTACGGTGGTCACAACCCGATCCCACAGGGTAGTGCCGTCCTCGATCCCTTCCTATGGTGCCCGTTGGGCATTGTTGACACACTGCTGGTTGGACAGGCTCCCCAGGGCGCTCGTTCCTGGTGAGAAGCTCCGTTGGGGGCCCCTTCATCCCACAGTCGGAGCAGCCATACTTGGCCTGGCTGCTGGCAGTACCGATCCGCCAGCTGGGTCAGCTCCTTGGCTGAGAAATCCCGGGTCTCCGTAGTCTCAAAGGGATCACGGGTGCTTTCCCCTGTGGGGGCCTCATCCTGACTCCCCTCCCTTTCTGTGGCGGACCTGGGACCGCATGGTGATGGGTCGAGCATGCAGGGATTCGGGTGGGTAGGGGGTAGGGCGGGTGTGATGGAACCCAGGCTCCTCGGGCACCCCCTCCTCGTCATTATCCATCCATATATCCCCATCCCCCAGCCATGCATCCAGCTTGTCGCCGCACTGGACCAGGGCTCGAATTTTGAGTGGGTCCGGCTGCCAGCCAGATCAGCAGGCTGCCTGTGCCCACTGCATTTGGATCAGCCTGCCAGTTACCTCGGTATCTTTGGCCTTAAAGTCGTTGGCTCGGGTCTGGGCAGCCTGGACTGCTTCCTGCAGCACCCAGCAGCCAGATACAGGATATGTGTTTCCAAAAAGACAAGGAGCACCTCTATCTCCTTGTCTTCTTGGAGACACATATCCTGTATCTGGCCAGTAATCCTGACCTGGTGTCTCAGGAGGGACGCAAACAGCCAGAAGGCACCCCTTTGACTCCCCTTAGCCTTGGGGAACCCCGACCTCTGGAGGAGGGCAACCACGTGGTGCCCCATTTTCTCACCAGGGGGGTCTAACTGCTCGGCCCAGTCCACTGGTTTATCGTGGTCTGCCAGCATGCCGTCCAAGCTCCCAAATCCCTTGCTCACGTTGGTCCACCCGGGAATCCTATCCTCGGTGCCTGCACTGGTTTTCTTGCCCCTATTCCAGAACATCCCTCCCCGCGTCTGTGTTCAGCCAAGACCTTTTGAGACCCTGCTCACTGCGCCAAATGTTGTGAAACAGGTTCGAGGTCTCAGAGGCAAGGACTCTGAACACAGTCTTAGAGATAAATGATTTATTTACAAAAGACAAACGCGGGGAAAGGGTAACGGGAACAACACACACACAGGTGTACAGTTTATAGCGAGCGTGGGAAAATCACAGAATACACACACACACACACACACACACACACAAAACGAACTAGGTACAGACAATCAAGGAAAAACAATACGATACCTGTCACCCCTTGACTCAGTGCAGGCACGGTTCTATGCTACCCGGGATACTAACTAGAATACTCCCAACCCTTAAACAATGCACACCTCACCAATGATTTCTCCAGCACCGTTTCACAGTGCTTGGTCTGGAGCGAAGCAGGGTGAATCCCTCGGAGACAAAGAGACCGAGCCAAGCACATGTGGCACTCTTTATAGTGCTGAAAGGTCCAGCCCAGGTATTTTAAAAAAGCCAATGGCCAGGTGTGTGCTGATGGGTGGGCCGGGGCCAAACCTTGATTGGCAGTGGTGTGTCTTCTGACCAGGTAGGGGCAGTGCTGTCATCCGACCAGGTAGGGTTGTCACGTGACAGCCACGATCTTCCACAATACAGCCTTTCACGTCTTCAAGTGTCCCTCAGTGCCTTAAACCTAAGTAACCCACGATGCTCCTACTCTGGTGGACAAAGGCAACAAGCAGATAGGTATACCAAAATTTACAAGGCACATACCTACCCTGACTTGATATATTAGCATTCCTTTGTTGTCACTGACTCCAAGTCCTGCAGCTTCCATCTTTACACTAGTGGGGTATCTTCATCTGCCTGTAGCAGTTCATAAATTGGCAACTACTTCTAAGGGATAATTAGCGATGGGCAATAAATTCTGGCCTTACCAGTGGCTCCCACATTCAATGAACAAATAAAAAAACTAAGTACTCAACATATTATTGCGATATGTCAGCCAATTTGCACAGGCAAGATCCCACGAACATCAAAGTGATAAATGCCAGATATTGTACCAATTGAAAGATAAATCGTGAGAAGTAGCCTGCTCTACAGAATTATGCCATGAGATCTTCTGCCATCAGATACAATCTCAGTTTAACATTTCATCTACAATATGACATCCCTGTGCTGTACTGACAATAAGTCACTCCCTCAGTACTACAAAGTCTGGAGTGGGACTTGAACCCACAAACATCTGATGCAGAGGCAAGATTGCTTCTAATTGAGCTATAGCAAACACATGTGTAACTAAAATGGTCTCTAAAAAGATGGTTGGGATATTGATGTGTGGTTAGTGTAAATTACTGAACCTCAGCAAGGATTTCTTTCTGAAGATTCAGGAAAACAGCAAGCAACACTGTTAAAGACCACAAGGATCCTTGAGAAATCATTACAAGTGCATTTGAAACATTAAACCTGCTGTAAATCTGAAAGTGTCAAAATTATCACCTAACTAAACATTTAAGTCTAACCTCTTTGTTCCATAAATACATATTTGAATGGTTTGAATAATTTTATCAGGCTTTCTTAGAAGAGAAAAGCTCTGAAGAGTATAGAAAGCAAAAGAAAACAGGTCTCTTTCTTATCATAGATGCTGCTGATCTCCTGAGTATTTCCAACAATATCTAATTTTACATTGACTGCAAAATATTATCACCCAATCATTGTCACACTGTAATTAGTTATTGTTCACAGGAGGAGTGAATGATGATCAAATCAGAAGATTAAAAAATCTTCTGGTGCTTCCAAGTGGAGCTCAGAGCAGCACTGATAAACAAAAGAATTACACCTTGCCTTTAATAAATGATGTAGTGCACAAAACTCAGTAATTGAAGTACTTCAAGTATTCAAAGAAAGTCCAATAGAGTTAGCCAAACCAGGATGACTCCAAACCAAAATGTATTTTGAGAAGAATAAACTTCTTCCCATGGTGGACAAGTTGTATTTCAGTAGACAGACTCATTCAAACTACTTACAGTACTTTCCACAATGTAAATGTATAATAGAGTTCCACTGGGATTCCTTAGGCACATATTCTGTGCAATAAAATGTTAAGTCTCAGACCCAGTCTTGGCTTTTTTATGTAGGTAATCATTCTTTCACACACAGGTATAGAAATTCTCTGGAGTCAGAGAAGGCACATTAAGACTGAAGTCCTGCTGCTGCAAAATTCTATTATACACAAGATCCAAGGCATCATGCAAAACAGATCAGCTTAACCAACTCCAAGTCTTTGCTCTCTATTTACAGAATGAGCAGAGAAAAGCAGCTGTGTTGTGGGGTGTGGGTCAGGGGAATAAGTTTTTTTTACTAAAAGGAAAGCTTAAGTCAATTCCCATCAATGGTTCTTTAAAGGCCAGACGTTCCTAGGCAGATCCCTTTTGAGATATCACAAAAGCATATCATATGTCTTGTGGGGGCATGTTTCTGCACCAGAGTCTCAAGCCGTCCGTGAGCACTTGTGTGTAAATAAAAATGAAGGAAGTGGTATCCATTTAGGATTGCATCTTGTGCTAGGAAATTATATACAGGGAGGACCTAAGTGGAAAATCATAGACTTGACAATCAATGGAGTAGTAAGTCATCGACTTCAATTTTTTCTTATGAATTCAACTGTGCAATGCATACATTATACAATAGAATTTCCAGGCAACAATCTTAATTTACTTCAACTTTCAAAGTAACTACTTCATTAACTTGCAAAACAAACCCCAACTATTTTAGTTCTGGATTAAAAATGGAATGGAATGTTAATTTCAACACAGGGCTGACTTGTGCCAACTGTGGTTGACAGGTCCAAGTACCAAGGTTCTCAGAGGCAAGTGCATTGTGGAACAGTTAACCAGCTATAGGTCCAGGCCAGGCTGAACGGTGGATGTCAGGAGTCAAGGTCACCATTCATTTGAATAGGGCTCCTGACCAGCAGGTGAGGAGGGGAAAAGTTCAGTTATTTATTTTTCACTTATTCTACTTCATTTTAATGGATTTATGTTTAATGGCTTGATGTTTTCAATCAACTTTTTAAAAATTATGCACAGCGATTTTAATTGGTGTTGAAGTTCCCTAAATATCAGAGACATTTAAAAAGGTTCAAATAAAACTTCAGAGGCTTTGACAGCTGATGAAGCTCTGTCTTTCTGGCACTTTTATGCTGCAACTAACTATGTTTATTCCATATTTTATATTTACTTTCATTGACTCATTCTTTACACATGACTCACTCTTTTCAGGAGCTTTTCCTGAATAACATCTTTCAACTGCAGGTGGCCCTGCATATAACAACTTCTTTGGCTTGGGCTCGCAAAAACTGAACATTTCATGTAACCCAACTTTTTATTGGTTCCCTGTTTCTGTTGCTATCAGCTATACAATCTTAACTACCCCACTCAGTGGATGGATAGCCATTCCTTGCTACTAAATTACATCTAGTCTCTACTCTTGATCTTTGTTCTGGACTAAACACTAAGCAAGTACCAGAAATGGCAAGTTCCCTCGGAATGCAGGTTGGATCATGGTTGACAATATCTGTTCTCCAGCATTCTGTGAGCTACCCCTCTAATCCAACAACACTCCCAGATTCAATACTCCAGCCTTCCAATGTCTAAGGATCAGACGTTACTCTCCCTGTCAAGTTGCATCAGATGTCAACAATCTAACATGATGCATCCAAACCTTCTGTTTCTTTATCCTGCTTCTCAGATCCCAGGACCAGCTTCTACGCTCTTCATTCCAGTGCTCTCACCCAGTAGAACCACCATTGTTCTCTTACTCATTTCAAAACCTCTTAATGGCTTCACTGTTCTCTAGTATCTTTACCTCACCATGTCTCACAATCTTCAAACTCTGGCTACTTTTACATCATCACTCCTAGGCCGATTTTTAGCTTTCTAGGCCCTAAGCTTCAGAATTCCCACTTAAATTCTTCTTACTCTCCACACTTCTCTCCTCCCTAAAACCTATATGTTGAACAAAACCTTTAGACAACCCTCCTAATTTATCCTTCTTTCATTCAGCAGCAACTTCTGTGAAGTAAGTTCACATCCAAGGCCAAATTAGGACCTTCTATTTATTTTAAAATGCATGTCGATGCACACATTCTAGGGATGCATTATATTGATATTATTATTGCACAGGGTTATCTTACAATTCACATATGAATACTGAATTAATCCTCTCCTATATTTCAACGATCAAGCAAAAGGTTATCCTCCCTCACTGTAGGTTAAGTGGGGAGGAAACGGGGGAAAAAAATGAAGTTCAAAAGAGGACCGAAATCAAAATCAATCTACTGTCCCACAGAATCCAAATCCAATTGTGCCACCTAGCATAAAATGAAGGAAATAAGAAGAAAAAATAACTTGCATTTAAATTGAGTTTTTCTTAGGTTATCCAAATTCCAACTTCACTCTATATCAATAATGTGCTCAAATATAAAGTCTGCAGCTTGGATCTGATACTGATATTTTAAAAGCAGGAAACAATCTAAATTGAGAGACTTTCCATTAAACAGAAAATGAAATGTCACCTACCATTTAATAAGATGTGACTTAAATTATGTTGTCAATTATTTGAAGCATTCTTTGCTTAGTCTTTCAAATTCTCTTTTAAATTAAAATGAAGGTTTGCTTTAAACCAAAATAGACAATGCAAATAGAAAGTGGATTCACTGAGACTGGAGTTATTGCACAAGGAATTTCGATACTCTACGCTGCAGTCCTGTTTAGTCTCAAGCATACCTGTGATTTACAGTTTGCACATTTGAATTATACACACACAGTGACATGCAAAGGTTTGGGCACCCCTGGTCAAAATTTCTGTTACTGTGAATAGCTAAGCGAGTAAAAGATGACCTGATTTCCAAAAGGCATAAAGTTAAAGATGACACATTTCTTTAATATTTTAAGCAAGATTAATTTTTTATTTCCACCTTTTACAATTTCAAAATAACAAAAAAGGAAAAGGGCCCGAAGCAAAAGTTTGGGCACCCTGCGTGGTCAGTACTTAGTAACACCCCCTTTGGCAAGTATCACAGCTTGTAAACACTTTCTGTCGCCAGCTAAGAGTCTTTCAATTCTTGTTTGGGGGATTTTCGCCCATTCTTCCTTGCAAAAGGCTTCTAGTTCTGTGAGATTCTTGGGCCGTCTTGCATGCACTGATCTTTTGAGGTCTATCCACAGATCTTCGATGATGTTTAGGTTGGGGACTGTGAGGGCCATGGCAAAACCTTCAGCTTGTGCCCCTTGAGGTAGTCCATTGTGGATTTTGAGGTGTGTTTAGGAGCGTTATCCTGTTGTAGAAGCCATCCTCATTTCACCTTCAGCTTTTTTACAGATGGTGTGATGTTTGCTTCTAGAATTTGCTGGTATTTAATTGAATTCATTCTTCCCTCTACCAGTGAAATGTTCCCCGTGCCACTGGCTGCAACACAAGCCCAACGCATGATCGATCCACCCCCGTGCTTAATGGTTGGAGAGGTGTTCTTTTTATGAAATTCTGCGCCCTTTTTTCTCCAAACATACCTTTGTTCATTGCAGCCAAGAAGTTCTATTTTAACTTCATCAGTCCACAGGACTTGTTTCCAAATTGCATCAGGCTTGCTTAGATGTTCCTTTGCAAGCTTCTGACGCTGAATTTTGTGGTGAGGATGCAGGAAAGGTTTTCTTCTGATGACTCTTCCATGAAGGTCATATTTGTGCAGGTGTCGCTGCACAGTAGAACAGTACACCACCACTCCAGAGTCTGCTAAATCTTCCTGAAGGTCTTTTGCAGTCAAACAGGGGTTTTGATTTGCCTTTCTAGCAATCCTATCAGCAGTTCTCTCGGAAAGTTTTCTTGGTCTTAAAGACCTCAACTTGACCTCCACCATTCCTGTTAACTGCCATTTCTTAATTACATTACAAACTGAGGAAACGGCTACCTGAAAACGCTTTGGTATCATCTTATAGCCTTCTCCTGCTTTGTGGACATCATTTATTTTAATTTTCAGAGTGCTAGGCAGCTGCTTAGAGGAGCCCATGGCTGGTGATTGTTGGGACAAGGTTTGAGGAGTCAGGGTATTTATAAAGCTTTGACATGTGCATCACCTGGCCTTTCCTAAGGATGACTGTGAACAAGCCATAGCCCTAACAAGCTAATGAAGGTCTGAGACCTTGGTGAAAGTTATCTGAGAGCTCAAATCTCTTGGGGTGCCCAAACTTTTGCATGGTGCTCCTTTCCTTTTTCCACTCTAAAATTGTACAAAACAAAAATAATACACTAATCTTGCTTAAAATGTTGAAAAGAATGTTTCATCTTTAACTTTATGACTTTTGGAGATCAGTTCATCTTCTACTCACTTAACTATTCACAGTAACAGAAATTTTGACCAGGGTGCCCAAACTTTTGCATGCCACTGTGTGTGTGTGTGTGTGTGTGTGTGTGTGTGTGTGTGTGTATATATATATATATATATATACACACACACTATATATATATATACACACACATACACAAAATATATATTTTCTATACAAAAATAAAAATATAAGCACAGTAAGAGGAAACAAAGATTTTAGAAGCATTTACTAGGTAAAAGGGAAGCAACAGGGGACCAGAGAGGAGGTCTTGTGGAAAAGAAGGCATAGCTGATGTACTAAGTTAAAATTATGCATCTATTTTCTGAGAGGAAGAAGACGCCTGCCATTGTCACAGCAAAGGATGAGACGTAGAGAAATTTGATAGGATCAGAACAGATAAGGTGATAATGAAAAGGTTGGTGAAGCTCAAAAGAAGAGAAATCACTTAGTCCAGATGGGATGCAACTGAGGTTTCTGAGTGAAGGACAGAGACAACAGATGCTCTGGCCATAATCTTCCAATCCTCCTTAGTGCTACAGTGTCAGAAACAATCCAAATGTTACATCCCTTTTCAAAAATGAGAAGAATAAATCCAGCAATTGCTAAACCATTCAAACATATCCATGGTAAGAAAACTTCAAGAGATAGTAAGCAGGGATAAAATTAATTACCTCTTAGAAAAATAAATGACAGACAGCATGGATTAATTAAAGACAAATATAATTTGTTTAACTTGATTAAATTCTTTGATTAAGTAACAGAAATGGGATTCAGGTGAATAGATTCTTATTTTAATTACCAAACAACTTGCGAAAGATTTCGAAGTGTAACTTAACATCAATAATTTGCATTTAATTTGCACCTTTTACAGAAAACATCCTAAAGAGGTATTAAGAAAATTTGACAACAAGCTACCTAAGAATGTGATCAAAAGCTGATTAAACACATTTTAAAGAAAGGGAGCTACTGATACACCTTGGTTCTCGTGCTTAGGATTTGGACACCCCAGTAGTGGGGTGACTATATGGGGAATGTGTAAAGAAGCAGACCTGCAGGACCGCAACATTCTTAAATGTTCTAAGAAGGAAGCAGGTTAAAGAGATGGAGAGAAATGAAGCCATGGAGAGATTTGGAAACAATCATGAAAATTTAAAAACTGAAGTATGGCTACCAATGCAAATTGGTGAGCAAAGGAAATTTGGTGCAAGTTAGAATAGGGCAGCAGAACTTTGGATAACTTCATGTGTATGAAGCAAAGAAGGCGTGAGGCTAACGCAGAGAGCCTTTTGAACAGTCAGGTTTACAGGTGACAAAAGGGAAGTATGAGGTTTTCAGCCAAATGAGGTGGAATTGGATCAAGGTATAGTAGATAATTTGGTACAAGGGTGGATGGGGATGAGGATGGAGGTAGAGTGAGAGTGAGAGATAGAAGGTGAGAGAGAAAGAGATGGTGGGTAGCGAGTGAGTGTTGATTAGGTGAGGTTTACCTGTACAAATCTTTGAAGATCTCAGAACAAGTTAACAAAGCTGCTAATAAAGAATCGGGCATCATAAATAAAAGTACAGAATATGAAGGCAATGAGTTATGCTAACTCTATATGAAATAAAAGTTCTGTCCCAGATGGAATCTTTTGGTCCAATTCTGGAGATCACACTTTAGACAGAATGTGACAGCTTTGGAAAAAGTACAGAGAAGATTGAATGCAATAGCTCTGGGAATGAAATAGAATGATTATGTCGATAGACTGGGATAGTAATGTTCCCTTATGAGCAGAGAAGGTTTACAGGAGTGTTTAAAATGATATTTTTAAAACCGTGAATTGTTTAGATGGCATAAATAAATAGACACTATTATCAATGGCTGAAGGTAGTAACCACATAAGTATTACAGGCTGTCTACAGGTAACAAATGAGTTCCATTTTTACAGACATCCATGTTGATTTGGTAAATCAGAAAATACACAAAAATCACTTGATATGGTAACTGTACTTCCACAGTATGGTATTGAATGGCATCAAAAGCACATAATAATGGTAAGAAAGAATTATTTAATACAAGTGGAGAGAGAGAGAGAGAGGAAACTAGTTCTGCCATTAGTAGGAACAAACATATGCACATGTCAGACTTTTGAACAATAATATTACGGGAGTTCATACGTATATACAGGCATCCATAAGTTGAGCATTTACAACCCAGGGATGGCCTGTCTGCTGAGAACTAAAAATACACTGTAAAAAATTGTTGATTCACTATGTTCACTTGGAAGCATTTCAGATACTAATTAAGAAGGACCAGCTGGAGAGAAACCACAGGAAAAGAAACAGCAGCTGAACAGTGAACTTCAAATATACAATACAGCTTAGTCATTCCAAATAGTGGGCACTGTAGTATTTAAACAAGATTTAAAATACAATGGGGATCATGCAAAGGCACAGAATTATGCCAAGGAGTGGTTAAAAACCACATTAATCATTCTTATTCAGGTTACTTAATCTTTATAAAATCCGAATGTAAAGGTGATATATAGAACCTATACTTTGAAGTACTGCAGTTGAAAATTAGCTGGGAAGTTACTTACCTTTCCTTCAAGAAATCTGCCACTCGTTTAAAGTCTGCTATGCAGTATTCTCTTTTCATGTCCATGAGCACACTATCTGATCCAGTTTGAACTGGCACATGAAGAAAGGAATACACCCGAGGATGAAGGAGGATTTTTGCCATTTCCTGCAGAAAAAGAAAAAAAACATCCATCAGCATCACATCAAATAAATCTTTTCTCTTAAATGGACAAAATGACATTCAAGATGTACATTTTAGAAAATCCTTTATCTTGAGAGATGCTCATTGAAATGAAGATCAAAATGACATTTGAGAGCAAATCAATTTAAATTATCTGGCTATAAGAAACTGTGAAAAATACAGTTATAGATAAGAACTGTTTGTCATGGAGAAATACATTTAAACACAGCAATTTCCTCAGCAATACAATTCTGAAGTCATTGTGATTTTTTTTGTACTTGAATTGTTCAATAGATGACCTTAATCACCACCCCTCAAAACAGTACTTAAGGTCACATTTTGGGTCTTCAATGGTTCCTTCTTACAGTAGCTCAAAATTTTCACCAAAAAAGGTAGCAGTCCCACATGAAACTGCTCAGAACCAGCATCACCGAGGAAGCTGAGAGAAGATTTAGCAGGTAGGCAAGCTGGGAGTACTAACAATGACCTAGATCCATGGAAGGTATGTTTAATAGCTCTCAAAAAGTTTGAATGTTGACAAATATCAAGGGCTGAGAAAGTGGCTGAACTGGCTATACAGCACTTTTTTGGGTCCGACAACTGGAAAAGTCCTGTGCTGCTCAGGGCCTCACTAATCAGGTCAGAGCCAGTCTCGTGAGAACATTTGGGCTAAACCACCCACTTGGGGTAAGAACAGAGTAAGCAAGTGCCAAGTGACAAACATGGATGGTGAACTGTTCTGTACTGGGCCATTATTTGATCAGCAACTTTCTGACATGGAGTTAGCATCAGGAGAGATCATTGAACTGTGTGCGCATGTAAAATTATTATATCAACAGTGAGGACTTCCAAAAATGCTAAAGAATTATGTGGTATATAGGCAAACTGCAGTAGTAAAGTCAGAGTTCTGATACTAACCCTAATATGAGTGAGATCATCTGTCACAATTCTGGCAACTTAGGATAGTGAAATACTTCAACTGCAAAGAAGACAAATAGCTTCCATTTGAGGAATGGAAGTCAAAATAATGCCAGCCAAATCACTTCTCAATGTTAGAGCCACATTTATAACATGAAATACACAAAATAGAGGCTTGTACAATATTGAAACTGATGAGTAGTATGAAGTGCAAAGTTTAAATGGCAGATATTCCATTTTTGACAATTATGAAAAATGCAGGGATTTTAAAAGTGAATTAAAAGTTAATGATATATTGATAGGAAAATCAATAACTGTTTTAGACTGTGGGAAGAGATATGTATACGAAGTAACGTTAACAAAAAAGCACACCGAATCAGAAGAGATATTCTGGTGAAACACTAAAAACCTTAGGTCACATGTGACTGTGATTTCTCATAATCATCAAAGATGGAGGCGACCAATCAGGATGGCTGAGTACAAGATACACACTAACCCCATTAAGAAAAAATTGACTCAAAGGATTAAAAGTGGATTGGAAGAAATATTTTCAGTGTGACTACTCTACAACCATCTGTTTAAAGATATCAATAATGGCATCAGGGGCACAATGGTTGCTTATGTATTAAGTCAAATATCCAGCCAGTGTCCTGTAAGCCTAGCTTGGTAAAACGCAAGAGGAGTTGAGCCTCTGAAATGAAACAGTGCATTAATCAAAACTGCCCGCTGTTATATCATCAAAAGCAGACAAGACTGCCAGGCTTTTGTAGGGACTATAAGGTAATCCTCAGTCACACCGTGAACAATGAACACTACCCCATGCTCACGTCACACAATCTGAATTCAAGGATGCCAAGCTCATTATCAAGTTGGACAAGTGAACGTGGATAAAGTAAGCCATCATTACTGAATAATTAACACCCATAAGGGGCATTATTCATATATCAAGCTGCATCATATAATGCCATCATCACCTCACACAAGACTGTCCATGCAACCATTTTGATTGCAACTGCCACATAGGTGGAAAATCTCTGAATACCTGAAGAGGTATTTTGAAGGTTTCATGAACACAATATTAAGCTTCAAAAGAATGAATGTGCTTTTGTGCAGGAAAAAAAATACTTTTTTGGATCCTGAGAGTGGATGCAAATTGTCGACAACTGAAAAAAGAGCAAGCTTAGTGAAGGCCAGTAAAACTGAGGGCATCACTGAATTCTGATCTTTTTCTTGCAGGATCCGATATTGTGCCAAGTTTCTGTTGGACTGTGCAACAGTATGGACACCACTGCATCAACTGCTGAAGAAGAATGAACTGTGGCAGTGGTGAAGGACTATGGATAGTGTACAATTTCTGAAAGGTAAATCTTAGTATGGAGTTCCTCCTGCTGTTTTATGACATCATTCGCACACCAAAATTTGCTATGATACCTCCAATAGGCAGTAATAAGCCATGTTATAGGCCACCACCATAAAAAGCAATTCTTTCCATCCCTTAAACCTTAACAACATCTCAACAATGACCAAGAATTTCACTCAAATACAAAAGGGGGTTTTGGGAACCGTATTTGGGATCAAAAGATTCCAATGGTACTTAGTAGACAGACCACTCAATTCATATTGGTCATTGACTCCAAACCATGGCCATTCTTGGACCCCAATAATGGCCTCAAGAGTGTAGAAGTGGGCCATCCACCTGTCCCAATGTGATGATGCTTAAAATATGAAGCTTTCAAACATAATACAACAATGAATAAATTATCAAGACTACCATATAAAATTTTACAGGTGAGAAATACCTCGCTCTCTAGATTTCACAAGTGATATGATAGACTTAAAGGGCTGGAGAATTTCTTTGTAAAAAAGTTACTCCAAAATTAACAGACACAACAATTTTCATTCGCCAGCGATTTCTATCGATGTTTAGGAGAGTGTGAATATAGAGAATGCACTGTACACATTACAGACAGGAGGGGATGATTTTCCTGGAACAGTGGTGAAAGTAGCAAACCTGGTACAGACTCCAGCGTTAAAGAAAACACATGGATATTTCTGTATTGCTCTGCTGATTTGGATAAGTTTAGATGAGAATATAAAGCTCTATCCATCACAGACATTACACACTGTCACAACTTAAGGCTCCATCAAATGAGGCCAGAGTAGTTAAATGCAAAGATCAATGAAGCAGTCTAATGGAATAACTTCACTCAGAACACTTGGGTATGTTAATGTGAAAGCAATAGCTTGCAGCTTTCTCCTTCAGATCAGTATTTACAAGAATCACAAGACCATCCCTGTGTGTCCATATAAACTACCTCCCTGTGTTGGTGGACAATCATTCAAAATGAAATGAGGTAAGGCATGTGGTATCATAGACCACCATTGAACACACTATAAAAAAAAACTCACATCTGTTCTCCCAAGAGATTGTATTGGATAGTAGTTCACAATTTCAACTAGTTCAATTCAAACTGTTTGTGAAATGAAAAGGGATCAAACTGCTTCACATCTCCTTATCATTCACTCTCAAACTGAGAGATTAGTACATACAGTGAAAGCATCACTAAAGAAGCAAGTCATGAAGGAAGATCAAGGAAGCATCAATGTACAGACTTTCTTCAGAACAAAAGATCAATGCTGCAGGATATGCTCCTGCAGAAATGTTGATGCATAAAAGAATCAGAATATATCTGAGCCTGTTTCAGCTATACCTGGAAGGGAAGGTGAATAAAAGGCAATTGAACAAAATGAACATTGTGACTCATGCTTTAAAAAGGAAGAGGTTCATATTATATGAAGAGGTTTATCTACTGACAAAATCAGCCAGATGGAGATAACAAAATGGGATATTAGAGATATTGGAGAGGTTGTGCATATGTATCGTCCCAAGAATTATCTTGCAACGTGGATGAGAGATTCAGGAAGTTTAATGTTGTTCCTTCGATCACAGAATGAGGTACCCATGGGGATACTGAAGAAAATTTTGATTTGACTATACTCCTGTAGCATATTCCATAATTGTCAAAGATGAGCTGCAATCGATTCCACTGAAGTGTCAAGAACTAAGATTTTCAAGGAGTGCAGAGATGGAGGATACATCAACATTTATGCAGTCTCCAGCACCAATCCAAGCAACTCTGGTGGAATTCTAAAGATCAAAGAGACTTCAAAACAGGGTTAATTGGTTAAACTAGTAAATTTATAGTGGTCATAGTAGTAGCAGTGCATTAGTGTGATATCATAGTACAATATTGTCATGAATCATGGTGCATGTACATGGTTTCAGAAGAACCATGAATGGCCAAACACAACTTTGGAGGTCACTGTGTATGTGACCTGCATGTTACTTCACTAGAGATGAGGAATGCAAAGGACATCCCCAATACACTATCACATACTTTATGTGTGCCTTGTAGATTTAGAATGATGGGTTAACAGTGGGGAATCATTCCCCATTGAATATTTGGATTCTGACCTCTATCAACCACAGTTCACATGTGGTTGTGCCAATTACATTTCTGATTGATGATGACCTCCAGGTTATTGACGATTGTGGTGGGGGGAAGGAGCTTGGGATGGTCAGCAAAGATAATTCCATTGATAGTCAAAGGGAGGTGATCAGACACTCTCCATGTCAGAAGCAGTTATTTCCAAGAACTTGAGTATATTTTGATGTTACTTGTCCAAAAGGAATCACTGGAGTTTATCAGCAAGTCCTAGATGTGGAAGTTCTGAACTTACTCATGTGCCTTATCCGTTAATGGATATCCCATGGAATCCAATGGCAGACTTGGATCTTGCTGAGATTCCCAACTGGGGAATTGCTTCTTAGAGTCTGCACCATTTCTCAGGTGGTGCAGGATCCACACCCTAAAATGATTTCAATGAGAATCAGAGAATTGTTGGGATGTAAAACAAGGCGAAAATCAAGGTGCTTGTTAAACAAAAAATACTTGTAGGTTTTTCAAAAAAAAATTTAAATGTCTGTAATTGGTGATACTTTTTATTTAAAATGTTATATAATTTGTTTTTGTTCAATTGTGGATTTATTTTTTACTTGCTCAGTGACCTTCAGAAACATTAAAAACCACTGGCGGCCAACAAAGCTGGGGGCAGTCGTCAGTGTTGGCATCTTTCAGGTGAGGTGTCAGACCAAGGACCACCAAACCCAAGATTCCTGGTTAAATTAAAATAGGAGCATTTCAACAAAATGGGAGGATTATATAGGTCTCACTCAGCTAAACTTGCTACTTGGTATTAGTTGATTCCTGCTGATGGGAAGACCATATAGAGCTCTGTCTACATCTTCTTCTATGAAAACACAGTATGCATTCCACCATCTTTTCAGTAATGAATGCAGAAACAGTATTAACAGAACATAGGTTCCTATGCTTGTTTTTCACTATGTTTCCATAAAGGTAGCTTCCAAAAAGTGCTTTATTTCCCTACACAGCAAGATAATGTTAAATACTAATCTTGAGTTAGTTCACCCCATGAGGCAGAGTGACAGTTGGGAATATTCCAAACTGAATTAGTTAGAAGAGGATAAAAATAAACCAAAATTTTTACAATTGACCAGAACTTGAATGTATCTTTGTTGCAAGCAAACAACAAATGGTAGATGGTAGGTAACAACAGTATTAGGCTTGGATCTCACGCTCAGTGTTTCGAAAAGTTCAGAATAAAATCCATTTATTACTTTATCCACCAGTAACCCACATCAGGAATATAGTTGAGGTATGTGGGCTTCACTGAATTTTCAATACATCAATATTAATACATAGAAAACATTGTTAGATCTGGTGTCTATCTTAGGGAGAAATGTTGACTTGCATGGCTACAATATTACCTTGATTCTTTCATTCCCAAAACTCATGTTCTCAATGATTATAAACATATTTATGCACTTCTTTCTAGCCTAGGGCTTCCCAAACTATTTTCCAATACAGACCCAATTTGATACTTGAAATTTCATACAGCCCCAAAGCCACCCAAAACAACAATCGAGCAAGATAATAACTGGCGCAGAGCAAGACTGGCAACATGATGACGACCAGCTAATTTATTTTAGTAAAGTTGATTAATGGATACATTTTGGCCAAAATGCCAAAGAAGAACTCCAAGGTATTGTTTGGATAGTGTCTTGGGATCTTTTGCGTCTACCTGAGGAAAGAGACTGGGTTTCAGTTTAAAGACAGTATCTCCAACAGTGTTGCAGAGCTTCAATACTAGATCGGTGTTTCAACCTAGATTTTTGGGTGTAAGGTCTCTGGAATGGGACTTGAACCTACTACTTCCACACTGAATTGTAAGGGTGCTACCGCTGAGGATATACTTGGTAAAATTGGGACTGAATGATCTCTGTGACCGATATGAACAGACAATAGCATGGCAAAGGAGACCACAGGCTGTCCAAACACCTGAGATCCCGGCCGATGGTTGGGAGGTAAATGCTCTGCAAGGGCATTCCTCCTTTTCCCTCTCAATTTTGTGTGTGTGTGTGTGTGTGTGTGTGTGTGTGTGTGTGTGTGTGTGTGTGTGTTGTCCCTCTCTCTTGCCTAATTGTGAAGCCCTCTGCTAACTTCCTGTTTTTCAATATACAGTATACTTATATCACAAGTGTTTTATTTATTTTATTCATTCTATGCTTTTCCCACAAAAACCTTCAGTCTCCACTGTTTTTGAGAGTAAAAGAATCCTCTCTTCACTCTCCACCACCCCTAAATGATGCATCTCCTGTAAGGTTTCCTTCTACACTGTCAAATTTCAAATGACTGGTACCAAAATTAATAGTTTTTTTTTTACCATGCTCCATGCATGTATGGGCACCTAATTCCTGATTTTTAAGAACACTAAACTGAATTTGGTTCTGGTGCAATCATCAGTTCTCCAATCCACCATTGGAACAAATTGCACAATTAACTCAAACATTTGGCAATAATCTTCCTTTTAGTTCTGATGTTTTCTCATGCTGTTCTAATCTCACAACAGTTCTGCGTAAGTTTTCTGTCCTGGTTCATTTGGAGCATTTTAGTTCCACAGTGGTAGGGTGAAAACTTTACCTCCTTCACAGGAATCTTTCACAATTGTGTAACTTATGAAAAGAAGTAAAAAAAAAGTAAGCAGAAACCACAGGATGTCAAGTTCTTTTTTGGGGTTTGAAGCTTCAACTTCAGGCAAAGGACTAGGTCCATACAAGGAAACTTCCATGCAGATGTTCTCAACTTCAGGTAACTCTTATTATTGGGCTTCAGTTCTGGATTTTTTTTATTACATACAGTACATATATTGACCTAATTGAGAAAGGAAAATATCCAAATTCCACTGTAAAAAAACATGCTATTGTTTGTCATGGTTTCTAGTTCCTCATGGGTGACACTGCAATTTGAGTTATTTAACTGATTGTGTTTGCATAACTTGCTTGCTCATGACTGGAAGATTTATTAGTATAGATTAACATGTTTAATTTGACACATAATGGTTATCTGAGTAAACTAGCTTTGCACTTATGATGCTTTTTAAGTGGGGCTTACACATTCTATAACATTAAGGATGCCCGTGAGACATAGGACTTCTAAACAGATGGATAGATAATTCCATAAATTTCTAAAAAAAACGTTATTAACCATATAAAAAATAGTCAGACTTTTCTAGAACATCTCTCCTTGCTCTCAAAATCAATTGACATTAAACAAAACTTCTTTCTTTTGCTACCTGTTCTGGTTTAGGCCTTAAATCTTCAGTAAAGATAGAATTTTGGTGATCCCGCTAATTAAACTTTGGTTTAGTTGTGCAGTAGGAATAAAATCCCAGAACTCCTGACGTGATAAGACATGTCTATTGTAACTTCAAATGATGCTTGGATGTTGCGCGCATTTTCTGCTTTAATTAGCTAAACCTCCTTTAATTAACTGAATTACCATTAAGATTAGCATTTCACAGGGCTGACTCTCCACTGTGAGAATAACCTGCATCAAGGGAGACTCAGAAGTATCTTTAGATATGACCAATAAATGCTCTCAATATTCAGAAACACTAATTCATTTACTAAAAGCCAAAATCTACCCCTTCATTTAAAACAACAAATTCTAATAGGGCATATAAAACAGAAGCATATGGAAGAAAGAACTAATTATCTATACTGGAAAAAATAGATGACATCACGGAAAACTCAAGAGAATACACCAGACAATTGTCACTGTTAAGGAAATGAAGTTAAGCTCAGTGTCAAAATGAAACATAATCTATTAACAATGATCAAAGGATCTATATTATCTTTTAGCTGGCAAGTCTATTGATGTGCTTATTCTGTGGATTTTTAAATACTCTTTCATGGGCACTATCATTATCTATTGACTGTAAATGGCATCACTATACCAAACTTGAGCCTCTTGTAACCTGATTTTCTAATGGTTATGTATTAATTTGGAGCAGCAGCCCAGATACTCTGGCTGATTAACCCTATCTCAGTTTGGAATACCTGAGCTCATATCATGATTTTCATTTTACTTTGTCTTGATTTTTCTTTCCCTCTTCGCAGCTGAATAATACGAAACCTAGGATTTTTCTTTTTTTTCCTGAATCATTTCTCTTGCTTTTACATTAGGTATGGCTTAAGACTTTCAACACATTCCCTGACACTTTTTGGTAAGTATTAGCAACAACTGTTAATTTATAACTACTCTCTTTAGCCAGGCTGCTTGTGACACAATAGCTGTTAATGACAGTCAGTCATAACTAAGTGCGTGCATTTTCATTCCTTCAGGCTGTGGATTGTTGGAGCTTTTCAAACATCCCTTCATTTCTAAATAGCAAATTCCAATAGACCACTCAAAGCAGAAACATATGGCAATAAAAAGTAATTATCCACACTGGAAAAAAGGAATGTCATTTTAATTGCAATTTCTAAACTTTCTTATCCTTCTCTTTTAATCCGTTTTTACTCTCCCTTTCGATGAATGACTTGATACTAAATTCTTCCATTCTAATTGAAACTCCTCTGCTTTATGTACTTAAAGGGGGATTGTTTGCTAGTGCTGTTAGGGAGGGCTTAAACTAATATGGCAAGGGGAAAGACAAAGGGAAGCAAAGCAGAGACCAGAGCAAAAGTTAGGAAAGAGAAAAGTAAGAGTGGAGTACAGAAAAGCCAAATGCAAAGGACACAAAGGTTAGATTCTTAAAGGACAATGAGTGTAAGGGCACTTTATCTGAATGCCCGTAGTTTTCGAAACAAGGTCAGCGAACTTGTGGCATAAATCAGTACAAAGGGGTATGATTTAGTGGACATTACAGAAACGTGGTTGCAGGGTAGAGATGATTGGGAATTAAATATCCAAGGATATCAGGTAATACGGAAGGATAGGCAGGAAGGTAAGGGAGGTAGGGTAGTGCTCTTAATTGAGAATGAAATAAGGGCTACAGTGAGAGACAATATAAGATCTAGGAGCAGAATGTTGAATCTATTTGGGTAGAGACTAGGAATAGTAAAGGGAAAAGAAAATCATTGGTGGGAGCTGTCTATAGCCCACCGAATAACAACATTACAATGGCATAGGCAATAAACCAAGAAATATCTGATGCATGTAAGAATGGAATAGCAGTTGTCATGGGGGACTTCTACTTCCACATAGATTGGGCAAATCAAGTTGGTCGAGGCAGTCCTGGGGAGGACTTCATTGAATGCATCTGTGATAGCTTTCTTGAACAGCACATTAGTGAACCTTCCAGGGATATTGCTATCTTAGATCTGGTCCTGTGCAATGAGACAGGTAAAATTAACCATCTTGTAGTTAGGGATCCTCTTGGAAAGAGTGACCATAATATGATTAAACGTCTTATACAAATGGAGGGTGCAATAGTTCGATCTAAATCCAGTGTATTATGCCCAAACAAAGAAGACCAGAACGAGATGAGGGAGGAGTTGGCTAGTGTAGACTGGGAACACAGGCTATATGGTGGGACAGTTGAGGAACAGTGGAAGACTTTCAAAGAGATTTGTCACGGTGCTCAACAAAAGCAAGAACAGTAAGGGTGGGGAGAGCCAGCCTTGGATAACTAAGGAAATTAAAGAAAGCATCAAACTAAAAGCTTCTGCACACAAAGTCGCCAAGGGCAGTGGGAAACTGGAACATTGGGAAAACTTTAAAAAGCAACAAAGAACCACTAAGCAAACAATAAGAAAAGGGAAGATAGATTATGAAAGTAAACTAGCACAAAACGTAAAAACAGATAGTAAAAGTTTTATAATTATATAAAGCAAAAGAGGGTGGCTAAAGTGAACGTAGGTCCCTTGTAAGATGAGAAGGGGGAATTAATATTGGGTAATGTGAAAATGGCTGAAGCCTTGAACGACTATTTTGTGTTGGTCTTCATAGCGTAGGACATGTCTAATGTGCCAAATAGAGATGTTATGGATGCAATGGGAGGTGAAGACCTTGATACAATTGCTGTCACCAAAGAGGTAGTGATGAGCAAACTAGTGGGCCTAAAGGTAGACAAGTCCCCTGGTCCTCATGGGATGCATCCCAATGCACTGAAAGAAATGGCTGAAGTTACAGTAGACTCGATTGTGATAATTTACCAGAATTCTCTGGACTCTGGGCAGGTCCTGGCAGACTGGCATAACATTTGCTGTCTTCCAATGTTTAAAAAAGAATGTAGGCAAAAGGCAGGCAGCTATAGGCCAGGTAGCTTAACGTCTGTAGCCGGGAAAATGCTTGAAGCTATTATTAAGGAAGAAATAGTGAGGAATTTGGATAGAAATGGTTCCATCAGGCAGATGCAGTATGGATTCAGGAAGGGCAGGTCCTCTTTTACAAACTTACTGGAGTTCTTTGAGGATATAATGAGTGCAATGGATTGAGGGTACAGGTGAATGTTGTATACTTGGATTTCCAGAAGGCATTCCATAAGGTGCTGCATAAAAGACTTATCCATAAGATTAGGATGCCTGGAGTTGGGGGTAATATATTAGCATGGATAGAGGATTCGTTAACCAATAGAAGGCAATGAGTTGGGATAAATGGGTGTTTCTCTGGTTGGCAATCAGTGGTGAGGGGGGGGGGGGGTGCCACAGGGGTCGGTGTTGGGCCCACAACTGTTCACGATATATACTAACGATGTGGAAGAGGGGACTGAGTGTAGCATATCTAAGTGTGCTGATGACTCTAAATTGAGTGGAAAAGCAAATTGTGCAGAGGACGCGGAGAGTCTGCAGAGAGGTATAGATAGGTCAAGTGAGCGAGCAAGGGTCCGGCAGAATGGCAGTAAATGTGAGATCATCCACTTTGGAAGGAAAAATAGAAGATCAAATTATTATTTAAATGGTGAAAGATTGCAGCATGCTGTGGTGCAGAGGGACTTGGGAGTGCTTGTGCAAGAATCGCAAAAGGTTGGTTTGCAGGTGCAACAGGTTATCAAGAAGGCAAATGGAATGTTGGCCTTCATTGCTAGAGGGATTGAATTTAAGAGTAGGGAGGTTATGTTGCAGCCATACAGGGTACTGGTGAGCCTGCACCTGGAGTACCATGTGCAGTTCTGGTCTCATTGCTTGAGGAAAGATATACTGGCTTTGGAGGCGGTACATACGAGGTTTACCAGGTTGATTCCGGAGATGAGGGGGTTAGCCTATGAGGAGAGATTGAGATGTCTGGGACAATACTCGCTGGAATTCAGAAGAATGAGAGGGGATCTTATAGAAATATATAAAATTATGAAAGGGATAGATAAGATAGAGGCAGGAAGGTTGTTTCCACTGGTAGGTGAGACAAAAACTAGGGGACATAGCCTCAACATTCGGGGGAATAGATTTAGGATGGAGATGAGGAGAAACTGCTTTTCCCAGAGAGTAGTGAATCTGTGGAATTCTCTGCCCAGGGAAGCAGTAGAGGTTACCTCATTAAATATATTTAAGACACAGTTAGATAGATTTTTGCATAGTAGGGGAATTAAGGGTTAGGAGAAAAGGCAGATAGGTGGATCTGAGTCCATGGCCAAACAGCCATGATCTTACTGAATGGCAGAGCAGACTCGACAGGCCAGATGGCCTACTCCTGCTGCTATTTCTTATGTTCTTATCACATCAGTTTAAGGAGAGTTCATTGAGGTATCTTAATTGCACTGTTATCAATTTGCACTTCCAAAAACTAGTGAGAAAACCTTTTTTAAACTTAAACATGCACAATAAAATCTGGCAAACAGAGCATGCAATGATTTGACCAGCACTAACAAAACCTGAGCTATAAATGGTAGAAAGTTAATGTGTTTTTTTGGCTGTCCCTCAATACCTCTTTTCCCACAGGAGTACATGTGAAGCAGCTGACTTGTCAGAGGGAAGGTGTAATTGCTTCTTGTTTCAGATAACAAAGACCCCTATGTGTGTCACACCAGAAGGTGCACTATAGTAATAAAGATGTCTAAGTGTTGATGAACTGAACCCGAATATGAAATTCATCTCTCTGTGAAAAGTTATTACATGGAACGATGATAGGCAGGCAACAAAAAAATGCTAGTTCAGAGCATCATGATTAATCTTTTAAATAAAAACTGATAATGCTGTAAACAGTCAGCAGTCAGGCAGCATTTGTAATAATGAAAGAATATCGAGCTGAAACATTAGCTTTGCTTTCTCTCCACAGAAGCTGCCTGATGCAAGTACTCCCAGCTTTTTGTTTTAATTTTAGATTTCCAGTATCTATGGTTCTTCTGCTTTTATGAGTAAATACTTCTGCCCCACTGACATTCATGTTAAAATTGGAATGCTTAAACATATACTGTCAAATCAATGATTTGTTTTTGAAATGCTACCTCCCAGTATGAGGTAACTTTTACCTTTGAATACCATTCTTCACTTTATTATTTAATTCCATAGTGGTCAAACTTTTGTATTTGTTTAATTTTCTTTCATTATATGCATTTCTAACATTATGTGTCACGTATCACTTACTAAAGTTATATGACTCAGAGCTGCTCTTCTCACCAACAGCACACATTATTGAAAACTTGCTGCCAGATCACAAGGTTCAAAAACTTACAATGGAGCAATTGAAATTTGTGTCTTTATCGGCAGTTCCTGGTTGGCAACAGATCAAGCAAGTACCGTGGGCCTTTACAATCAAACCATCGGAATTATGTGCAGAAAAATTGCAACGGGTTGTGGGAGGATGGTAGTAATGCTAAGTGTGGGGACTAGGCCTGATACTGGAGGACAGGCCAGTCCAATGCCACAACCTACAGTTTGGCAAGACTTATGAATAAACATATTAGTAAGCAAGTCATACTCTTTTAATACACCCTCAGTAAATTCCTTGAAAATCTACTTACACACTCGATTTTACAATCTTGTTGACATCTAAATATCCAATCATTAGTAGGGTGCTAGACAAATCAAGTGTTGTTATAAATCACCGTAATATTTTAAGTAACTCATCAATCTCCTGCAGGGTTTCACGAGGTGAATTAAGATCAAGTGTAATCTTCAGATGACGCTGGGAATAACTGGACTACAACAGTAGCTCCTATGCTTAAGTCATATAAACTCCCATCTTTATTTTATTCCACTAATTGGAGAGTGCATTGCAACAATTTTACCCTGGATGGCTTTTATCATAAATGTAGACTTCATAATTTATTCTCAGGAGGGCGTGAGCCCAGATGTTGTGATCCATGTAGGGACTAACGACATGGGCAGGAAAAGAGAGGAGGTCCTGCGTAAGGAGTTCAGGGGGTTAGGTGCTAGGTTGAGGGGCAGGACATCCAGGGTAACAATCTCAGGATTGCTACCTGTGCCTCATGCGAGTGAGGAGAGGAATAGGAAGATTAGGCAGATTAATACGTGGCTGAGGGGATGGTGCGAGAGGGAGGGCTTCAGGTTTATGGATAATTGGGATTTGTTCCAGGGAAGATGGGATCTGTTCCAACGGGACGGTTTACACCTGAACTGGAGGGGTACTGACATTCTTGCAGGAAGGTTTGCTAATGCTGCTCGGGGGGGTTTAAACTAAATTTGCAGGGGGAGGGGATCCAGAATGAGAGAGAGGATAGCGAGATGGAGGGTAGAGGACAGGTAGGAACTACACAATTTTGGAACATTAATACGAATGGAGAGAGGAGAAATGGGTTAAAAATCCTATATCTGAATGCACGGAGTGTCAGGAATAAGGTAGGCGAGCTTGAAGCTCAGACACGAATGGGTAAGTATGTTGTTGGGATAACGGAGACATGGCTGCAGGGAGATCAGACCTGGGAAATGAATTTTCAAGGGTATATATGCTATCGTAAGGACAGGAGGGTGGGCAGAGGGGGTGGGGTGGCCCTGTTGGTGAGGAGTGAGATTCAGTCCCTTGCAAGGGGGGACATTGAATCAGGAGAAGTAGAGTCAGTGTGGATAGAACTGAGGAACCGTAAGGGCAAAAAGACCCTAATGTGTGTTATCTACAGGCCTCCGAATGGTGGCATGGATATTGGGTGCAAGCTGAATAGTGAGTTAATGTTGGCATGTGGCAAGGGTAATGTCACAGTAGTTATGGGGGATTTCAATATGCAAGTGGACTGGGAAAATCAGGCTGGTACTGGACCCCAGGAAAGGGAGTTTATAGAGTGCCTCCGGGATGCATTCTTGGAGCAGCTGGTATGAGAGCCGACCAGGGAGAGGGCTATTGTGGATTTAGTGCTGTGTAATGAGCAGGATTTGATAAGAGAACTCGAAGTAAAGGAGCCATTGGGAGGTAGTGACCATAACGTGATAAGTTTTTATCTGCGATTGGAGAGGGTAAAGGGCAAATCAGAAGGGTCAATTTTGCAGTTGAACAAAGGAGACTATGGAGCCATGAGGGAGGAGCTGGCTAAAGTTGACTGGGCGGGCATCCTAGCAGAATTGTCAGTGGAACAACAATGGCAGGTATTCTTGGGAATAATGCACAAGGTGCAGGATCAGTTTATTCCCCAGAGAAGGAAAGACTCAAAGAGGGAAAAGGGGCCACCGTGGCTGACAAAGGAAGTCAGAGATAGCATTGTGTTAAAAAGAAAGAAGTGTGGCAGAGCCAAGCTGAGTGGGAAGATAGAAGATTGGGAAATTTTTAAGGTGCAGCAGAACTTAACTAAAAAGGTAATTCGGGAAGAAAAAATGAGGTACGAAGGCAAGCTAGCCAGGAATATTAAGGAGGATAGCAAAAGCTTTTTTTAGGTATATGAAGGGAAAGAAGTTAGTTAGGAACAATATTGAGCCCTTGAAGACCGAATCGGGTGAAATTATTACGGGAAACAAGGAGATGGCAGTCGAATTTAATAAGTACTTTGGATCTGTCTTCACGGGGGAAGACGTAAGAAATCTCCCAGAAGTAAGGATGGACAAAAGTCAGAGGGTGACAGAGGAACTGAAGTGGATTGACATTAGGAAAGAAATGGTGATGGGTAGACTAACGGGGCTGAAGACTGACAAATCCCCAGGTCCAGATGGTCTGCATCCCAGGGTACTAAAGGAGGTGGCTCTAGAAATTGTGGATGCATTGGTGATCATTTTCCGATGTTCCTTAGATTCGGGGTCAGTTCCTGAGGATTGGAGAATGGTTAATGTTATCCCACTTTTTAAGGAAGGAGGGAGGGACAAAACGGGGAACT
Source organism: Pristis pectinata (assembly GCF_009764475.1). Taxonomy (NCBI): domain Eukaryota; kingdom Metazoa; phylum Chordata; class Chondrichthyes; order Rhinopristiformes; family Pristidae; genus Pristis; species Pristis pectinata. Next base: position 80,794,820 of record NC_067409.1, on the reverse strand, counting down.
ATCGTCCAATTAGCCTAACATCTGTGGTGGGGAAGATGCTAGGGTCCATTATTAAGGATGAATTAGCGGCATATTTGGATAGCAATGATAGGATTAGGTCGAGTCAACATGGATTTACCAAGGGCAAATCATGCTTGACTAATCTACTGGAGTTTTTTGAGGATGTAACCAGGAAAATAGACGAGGGAGATTCAGTGGATGTTGTATACCTCGACTTTCAGAAGGCATTTCATAAAGTGCCGCACAGGAGATTGGTGGGTAAAATTAGGGCTCATGGAATTGGGGGGTGGGTATTAACATGGATAGAAAACTGGTTGGCGGATAGGAAACAAAGGGTAGGGGTGAATGGATGTTTCTCAGAATGGCAGGCCGTGACTAGTGGGGTGCCACAGGGCTCGGTGCTGGGACCGCAGCTGTTTACGATCTATGTTGATGATTCAGATGAAGGCATTGTGAATAACATTAGCAAGTTTGCTGATGATACAAAGTTGGGTGGCAGTGCGACATGTGTAGAGGAAGTTAGGAGAATTCAAGGTGATTTGGATAGGTTGGGTAAGTGGGCAGATACTTGGCAGATGAAGTTTAATGTGGATAAGTGTGAGGTTATCCACTTTGGGAGCAGGAACAGGAAGGCGGATTATTATCTGAATGGTGTGGAGTTAGGTAAGGGGGAAATACAAAGGGATCTAGGAGTCCTTGTTCATCAGTCACTGAAAGTGAATGAGCAAGTGCAGCAGGCAGTGATGAAGGCTAATGGAATGTTGGCCTGTATTACAAGGGGAATTGAGTACAAAAGCAAAGAGATTCTTTTGCATTTGTACAGGGCCCTGGTGAGACCACTCCTGGAGTATTGTGTACAGTTTTGGTCTCCAGGGTTAAGGAAGGATATCCTGGCTATAGAGGGCGTGCAGCGTAGGTTTACGAGGTTAATTCCGGGGATGTCAGGACTGTCTTATGCTGAGAGGTTGGAGAGACTGGGATTGTACACGCTGGAATTGAGAAGATTGAGAGGGGATCTGATTGAAACATACAGGATTATTAAGGGATTGGACAAGATGGAGACAGGAAATATGTTCCAGATGTTGGGGAAGACCAGGACCAGGGGGCATGATTTAAGAATAAGGGCTAGGCCATTTAGGACAGAGGTGAGGAAAAACTTCTTCTCCCAGAGGGTTGTGAATTTGTGGAAGGCACTGCCTCAGAGGGCAGTGGAGACCAATTCTCTGGGCACTTTCAAGAAGGAGCTAGATAGTTTTCTTGTAGATAGGGGAATCAAGGGATATGGGGACAAGGCAGGAACGGGATATTGATTGTTGAGGATCAGCCATGATCTCAAAATGGCGGTGCAGACTCGAAGGGCCGAATGGTCTACTTCTGCTCCTATTGTCTATTGTCTAATGGAAGTTGTTGATAGGAAGTGCATAACTGCCATTTTTTTAAAACCACATAACAATTCAATCTCTCATGGGAAGTAAAAAAATCAAGTGAAGTAGTTTAGGTGTTGGGAATAATTCAGGGAAGTCTAACTATAATGCAATCCCATTTCCCAAGTAATACTTCGTTGCATTTTTATATTTCTATTGTACATTTCTGTATCCATATATTTAATGGAAATTACAGATGGAAATGTGGCAAGGAACAATCATACCCTGCTGTCATTATTCAGAGAACTTTGTTATTCTGGGAATTTTGGATGAAAGTGAAAATGAAATCGTTACAGAAAGTTGTGATTTGCCACCTACCCCTTATAACCTTCAGGACTGCACTATGTAAATGAACTGCATAATGCTCCCTATAAATTACATTTCTTAATTCACTATAATTTTTTTTTGAAAAAAAATGCACGTACTCTAGGTTTGGCTTAAAATAAATGGAACATTTAACAAGGAAGTATGAAAAAATGGATACCTGCCAGCCACCCCTTCAAAAAACAATTTGGTGCTGTGATGTTTTGTCGAAAGTCCAAGATTTTAAGTTCAATTGGCATGTGCAGTGAAAGAAATTGCTTTCTTTTTCAATAATTTGCATATTTTCATTCTTTATTAGAAATCACCCAGAAAAAGAACAGAATGGTAACCATTTGCAATGTTCATTAGTCCATTTCGTGAACCACATCACCAACTTCAGCTCCCAAGGACGTGGGTAAAATTCAACAAAACTGATGTTTGTCAGACACTGGCCATTTGTCATTGACATTCTCCTTCAACTGAAACATAGCAAATTAGAGCAACACTTTAAATTTGATAAATTCTTAAACAAAAACAGACACATTAAGATAATTAAAGAGAGATTCCTGAAGACCTATTTGAAAGAATCTAAAACAGACAATGCAGTCAAGCTACACTTACAATAAAGATTCTATTTAACAGTATTTCATTACTAAAATTCAAATTTCTTTTAAAAAGAACAGTAAGACCACTCTTGGCTGGGAGGGTTAACAATTTCCTTTATACATATTCATAATTGGCCACACAGAGGATTTGGAAGCCTTACATTAAGAGGCAGAATAAAGGAACCTCGCTTTGCAAGTGAAATCCCTTAAATAAAAAATAAAGCTGTCAAAACAAAACAATTTTTGTTTTATATTTTCATAGGGCATTGTTAATTCTTGGAAGTGAGATTTTTTTTCGCTTTCCCACAACTTCTATTCAGGGATTTTTGATACATTATTCCTTGGTAATTCTTCTTAAGGTTTTACTCTTGCTGATATCATTGGTAATCATTTAATTTAATATTCATAATATTGTGTTTGCTTTATTTGTAAAAGCAAATAGAAGGCTATTTTTTAAAAATCAGTGTTTGGGTTTTGAAAACAGAACATGGTGGAAATACTCAGCAGGTTAGGCAAGATCCAAGAGGAAAGCAGACTTAATGTTTCAGACCAATGAACAAAGGGAATGTCTGTGATAGGATGAAGATCAAGAGACTGAATGATGCAAATAGTAACAGCACATGCAGGAATTTTTTTGTTTTAAATTTTCTTGAATATTACTAAATACCTAACAGGAGAATATCCTCCACCTAAATGATGAAAAATGTTTTTTTATAAAAAGCAAAAAATTATATGTTGGATCAGTTCCACCTGTTTACATTGTATAATACCAACTCAATAAGTGTCTAGAATTTGATTTTTGAGAAGCAGATCCATGGAAAGCAATGGCAACTGTACTTGCATTTCTCCAGAACTACAGAGAGCTCTCGAAGATTTGATCATCAGCTAAATTAAACATCTCCAAAGACCAAAGGACATGAGAAATGATTTCTGATTAGATTATAATGTCCATAAGAGTAATTACAGCCATAAGATGGAATATAACTGACGGTTTAATTAAGCAGTAATATTCATGAAGCAAGGTTTAGACACATCTGATAGGTCCCATCTCTTGTAGCCTATGGCAACTATTTGAATAAATACCTCAATTAGTTGTAAAAACTAGATAAAATCCTTTATTGGTATTTTGTGCAGAACTCATAAGGGCCACAGTTAATATTGGCCTTCTAAAACAAAGCAATCCAGCACTGAAATTAAATAATGCTCTTGGGACTGCTGTGCACAGCAGATGGTATTGCAAGTCATTGGCAGGGGACCTGACACCAAACAGAAAACTGTCTAACACTACGTGCCTTGCTGAATCACTGCAATATTTCTTTCCTCTTGGTAGCATTAGCACTCTTCCAATTCAAGTTTGTTTTAATAGTTATGATACCAAAAATAACAGACTGTCATCGAGTCTTTCCTCTTTATGGATACCAACAAATGTTTTGAGTGACATCACAACTCTCACATCTTCCAATTGCACTGTGTTAGGAGATCAATTTTCAACTGCTGATTCCCTGTCCTGGTTTATATTCATGCTGTTTCTAGAGTAAAGCATGCAATATTTTTGCTGGAATATTCATTATGACTGCTCCTCGAATTCATTTACATACAGCAAACATATCATTTGCAAGATTATTAAATTCTATTTATTCTTATTTACATGTTATTTTGAAACTATAAAGAGCCTTGCATGCAAATGCAATATTCAGCTACAAATATCAATTTCTACCATGTAGCCCTGTTTCCATTTTGATTCATGTATCAATATTTTACCATGTTTCTACCCTCATGGGAACAATATACAAGTCTTCATTTGTTAACTCTTTCACCCACTTGTATCCATTATGGCATATTTACCATTCATTCCCTGTTATATATTAGTTTTAATCTAAATAATACAGCTCTGAGAAGACTCGTGCTGGTCACTTCGACTCCACGTCTTGCAACTCTTTGTCCTGACTTTTTGCATCATATCAGAAACAATGATGGCCATCCTGAATCAATCATTTCTTCTACCATGCAGTAATAAATAAAGTCTTACAGCAAGCGCATATTAAATTTCTTTGGCTTAATGCAAGAATCCTTCGCTAGGGTGGCTTTGTAACAACCATCTACGGACACTGCAGCGGCCTTGGACAATTTTTAATGGTATGCTAATAAGATATTCAACAATTTAACTGCAAACCTTTAAAGCTATCTTAGATTCCTTGGCCTTTGTAGTTTAAGTACAACCCATTAGAATATAAATCGAATAGACATAAAAAGTGATGAAAGGAAAGCAACTCACCTTTGAATGTGCTATTCTTTCAATAAAACAATCTTCTCAGAGCAATCAAACCGTGACTTGTTCATAGGAGCATCCTATTCATTAAATATTTGCCACATTTCCTACATTACATCAATGATTAAAATTTCAAACATACTTCATTAGTTATAATGCGCTTTCAATCATTCTGAGGTCATGAAAGATAGTATATAAATGCAAGGCTTTGCTTTGTGCAGTTATGCACATTGATTTTCTGTCTCTTTTGCACTCCTCTACAAAAACATAGCTACATTAAACCTATCAACAATTTCCTCCTCTATGATTAGACTTGTACATACTAAGCATATGCACCTGTGATGAAATATCCAAGAGTGATCACAGAGTTAAGTTGCACAGTGGCCATAATTGGAATGAACTGAAATACAGTGTAAAGTTACAAATTTGGCCAGAGTGGAAATACTGAATGTGCAGATCTCAAGTAGAAGTCTAGTTTCTCTTTAGTATTTAACATATGACCTTTAAAATAATAAAAGCAGTTACTCACACTGCCTCAATCTTTCTACTATGGCCAGTTAACATTTAATTGCCCAAAAGTTCATCACTGGCCGTGCTAATATAACAGCAGCTGCCATTCCACTCTGCTTCTGAAATTTAGTTCCATTAACTCCACTGACTTCCACTTATCAAGGGACATGGAGAAAAGCAGAAGGCAATGTAAGACATAGCAAGAGCTTAAACAATAACCAAGAAAAAGAAACACGAAAGGGAGAAAGAGGAATAGTATTCATAACATTCTTAAAAAAAGGTACTAAATCATGCTAGCTGTGGCAAATGGATCCAGAAGAAATCACTGGTATTCAGCTGTTCCCATACTAATAACCCTGGATCAGTTATTAATCTGGGATAAACTGAGAAATGGACGTCACCTCTGCTACTTTACTCTGACCGTGGGCTATAAGAGTCCAGCTGCAGAGTCCTGTCTTGCTGAAATTCCCCAGCAAGACAGAAGGGAATTTGTCTCTCATTTGTTATGCTACTCATTATACCAGTCAAATCTAGCATAGGATCAGAGATCCATTTTCTTCATTGGATATTCTTGGCCTGGGGAATGGGGAACATGAGTGCTTATCTACGGTTATTTTACTTCAGTTTCATCCTTTTATTTATTTGCAGATGTTATAATGTGCTTTTAATTAGCCCTAATAGTTTTATTGCAGCAAGGCTTTTCAAGTACAATTTTTTAAGTTCTTAAAAATGGATTTAAAAAGGAACCCTTGAAAGCTAGTAGGAATCCATTTCCCCCTTCTTGTTTTGAAACAAGACTGTTATTGACTGGCATGCTGCTGTACTCATCACTGCAGCACAAGAACTGATACCCTGAGACTGACACATGAAAGACTTCTGCCACACCAGGAAATAAACACCACCAGAACAAAGGCTTAACTAAACTTCCTTGAGCACATGGTACATGTAGTATGAGATGCATACACGGCAGAAAGTAAAACAAAATCCCAATATTCATAAGACCATTAATTATTTAAACCACTGACATTCTTTTTCTTTTTCAATCTTTTTATTAAATTTCAAATTAATACACATAGCAATAGTGATTATACACATGGTGCGAAGAGATCGGGATTACAATAATAACAGTTGACATATACAAACACAGGGAGTAAGCTATATGATCTGAACCTCCCAATCTCTTACTAAGTGAGCATGATACAAAAGAAGTTGAAAAGAAATTTAATTATATGAAAAGGGAACCCCCAAATTAAAAAAAATAATAATAAACAAAAGCAAACCAAAAACTTCAAAACAAAAAGCTGGACTGTTATTTCTTTGGTTAAAAAACATCATTATGTCGTTAGCTCCGCTCCTCTATATATTCAAATAAAAGGTTATTGAAAGGGATTCGAAAAAGGTCTGCTGACATCATATGGTAACACTAAATAAATGGACTCCAAATTTCCTCAAATTTAAGTGAAGGATCAACAGTACCACTCCTAATTTTTCCTAAGTTTAAACATGTTATAGTTTGAGAAAACCATTCAAATGTGGTAGGAGGTATAGGATCCTTCCATTTAAATAGAATGGATCTCTTGGCCATTAATGTAACAAATGCAATCATACGACAAGCTGAAACGAATAGATGGCCGGAATCCATCATTGGTAACCCAAAAATTGCAGTAATAGGATGAGGTTGCAAATCAAAATTCAATACAATTGAAATAATATTAAAAATGTCTTTCCAATATTTTTCTAAAACAGGGCAGGACCAAAACATGTGTGTCAGGGAAGCCACCTCCAAATTACATCTGTCACATATAGGATTTATATGGTGATAAAACGGGCTAACTTATCCTTAGACAAATGGGTCCTGTGAACCACCTTAAACTGTATCAAAGAATGTCCAGCGCACATTGAAGATGTATTAACTAATTGGAGAATTTTATTCCATGTCTGTAAAGGTAAAAGTATCCGAAGTTCTCTTTCCCATTCATTCTTAATTTTATCAACTGTCTCTTGATGTATTTTCATAATCAGATCATAAATTATTGCTATCAAGCCCCTCTGATAAGGATTAAAACCTGAATTTTTTCAGTAATTTCAATTTTATGTGGTATCGGAAAAGTAGGTAAAATAACTTCTAAAAAAAAATTTCTAATCTGTAAATATCGAAAAAAAATGTGATCCAAGCAAATTGTATTTATTAGACAACTGTTCAAAAGACAAAAGACAATTATCAATGAATAGATCACAAAAGCATGTTATTCCCTTCATTTTCCATAAAGAAAAAGCTAAATCAATTCTGGATGGTTGAAAGAAAAAATCGGATTGGATAGGACTTGATAAAATGAATTTATTCAATCCAAAAAATTTACGAAATTGAAACCATATTCGTATTGTATGTTTAGTTATTGGGTTAATCATTTGTTTACTCAATTTTGTAAGTGCAAAAGGGAGCGAGGCTCCTAAAATAGAAGCTAATGAAAACCCTTACACAGACTCATGCTCAAGATACACCCATCGGGGATATTGAATTACATCTAAATCTTGTGTCCAAAAAGTTAAGTATCTAATAGTAATTGCCCAGTAGTAAAATCTGAAGTTAGGCAAAGCCATACCGCTATCCTTTTTTAATTTCTGTAAATATTTCTTACTTAACCTTGGGTTTTTATTCTGCCATATATATGAAAGAATTTTAGAATCGATAGTATCAAAAAAGGATTTCGAGATGAAGGTTGGAACCACCTGGAATAAATACAAAAGTTTTGGTAAAATATTCATCTTAACCACATTAATTCAACCAATCAATGATAGAGACAATGGGACCATTTAGTAAGCAATTGTTTAACATGATCGATTAAGGGTAAAAAGTTAACTTTGAATAAGTCCTTATGTTTCTTGGTAATTTTAACACCCAAATAAGTAAAATAATCAGTCACTAATCTAAATGGTAATTGCCTATAGATTGGGACTTGCATATTTAATGAGAAAAACTCACTCTTACTAAGATTTAATCTATAACCAGAAAAAACACTAAACTGAGCAAGCAGAGATAATGCTGCAGGAATAGATTTCTCAGGGTTAGAGATATAAAGTAACAGATAATCTGCATATAGTGATATTTTATGCATCCCCTTTCCACGAGTAATACCAAATATGTTAGAAGAGTCCCGAAAGGCAATTGCCAAGGGTTCCAAGGCAATATCAAATAATAAAGGACTTAAAGGACAGCCCTGTCTAGTGCTTTGAAAAAGCCTGAAAAGGGGGGGATCTCCGATTATTACTAAGTATTGAAGCCAAAAGTATATGATATATTAATTTAATCGCAGATATAAAATTTGGGCTAAAATTAAATTTCTCGTGTTAAATAAATATAGCCATTTGACTCTATCAAACGCCTTCTCAGCATCAAGCGAGGTAACACATTCTGGAATTGTAGATGAAGGGGTATATACAATATTCATTAACCTAATATTAAAATGCAAATACTGATTTTTAATAAATCCTCTCTGGTCATCAGAAATAATTTGTGGAAGTACCTTTTCCAGTCTAGAAGCCAATATTTTGGAAAAAATTTTGGAGTCCACATTCAATAAAAAGATAGGTCTGTAAGATGCACATTCAGTAGGATCTTTATCCTTTTTAAGAATTAAAGAGATAGATGCCTCATAAAAGGATTGTGGTAATTCACCTACTGATAGGGCATCTTTAAAAATTTTACCTAACCAAGGAGAAAGATCAGAAAAAGATTTAAAAAATTCAACTGTATACCCATCAGGACCAGGTGTTTTACCTGAATTCATTGAAGAAATTGCTTTCTTTATTTCTTCCTCCGAAATGGGTGCATCTTATATTAAATGTTCATTAAGTGATAAATTTCAGAATCTTCAATTTCCTTAAAAAATCATGCATTGATGTAGAATCCTCAGGAAATTCTGATTGATATAAAGAAGTATAAAATTCTTGAAAAGATTTATTAATTTGATCATGGTCCACCATGCAATTAGCATCTCGTTTATGAACTTTAATAATCTGACATTTAGTCGAAGCAGCTTTCAGTTGGTTGGCCAATAATTTACCGGATTTATCACTATGTATATAAAATTGATTTCTAGTTTTGAGTAGTTGATATTCAATTGGAGATGTTAATAATAAACTGTGTTGCAATTGAAGTTCAATTCTCTTTTTATAAAGCTCCACATTGGGAGCAACAGAGTAGTTTTTATCGATTTCTTTAATCTTTTCAACCAATATACGTAATTCATTATTAGTTCGTTTTTTCAATCCAGCAGAGTATGAGATAATTTGACCATGGATATAAGCTTTAAAGGTATCCCATAATATCCCACTGGAGATTTCTTCCATAGAATTAGTTGAGAAGAAGAAGGAAATCTGTTCTTTAATAAAATTAACAAAGTTTAAATCCTGAAGTAGAGAAGAATTGAATCGTCATTGTCTTGCACCAGAGGCTACGTCCACTAATTTGATTGATAATTTCAATGGCGCGTGATCAGAAACTGCAATTGCATCATACTTACAGTCAATAACAGATGGAGCTAATCGAGAGTCGATAAAGAAGTAATCAATTCTAGAGTAGTTGTGATAGACATGAGAAAAGAATGAAAACTTTTTATCATATGGGTGTAGAAATTTCCAAACTTCTAAAATTCCAGAATCAACTAAAAAGGAATTAATAAAAAACAGCAGATTTGTTTGGAAGTACTTGATTCGACGCAGACCTATCCATCGAAGGGTTTAAACAACAATTGAAATTTCCACCCATAATCAACATATATTCTTTTAAATTAGGAAATGATGCAAGTAAATGTTTAAAGAACTCGGGATGATCAATGTTAGGTGCATAAACATTAACCATAACAACTTTTTTGTAATGAAGTACGCCAGTAATTAGTAAAAATCTACCATTCGGGTCTGAGATTGTTTCATGATGAACAAATGAAATTGAGGAGTCTATAAAAATAGAGACTCCTTTCACCTTCACTTGTGAATTAGAATGAAACTGTTGACCCCTCCAAAATCTCAAAAAGTGCTGATAATCCTCTCTCCTACTATGAGTCTCCTGAGCAAAAACAATCTAAGCATTCAATCCATGAAAAACTTTAAAGGTCTTCTTCCGCTTAATTGGATTATTTAAACCATTTGTATTCCATGAAACAAAATTAATCATATCAACCATTTTAATAAACTAAAACATATGGTGTGTAAAGGGTTAACCTTGCTTCACAGGAGACTCATTAATAGGAAGAGGACAAAGAGTTTAAAGAGGAGCCGGATATGACGACAATGCGGACATATCTGTAGTTTTAAATCAGTCCAGAAGGAAAAAACTAAACTAAAAACAGCCCCACCCACAAAAGCCCGAAAACTGGCCAATAGACAGCCAGAATGCTACTTACTAAATCCCTTAACCCCACCTCTTTTGGTGGCAAATCTCCAAGGTAAAAGGAATGCAAAACACCACCAGTAGTCAAAACATGGAGATACAAGTATCAAAAACTTTTTGGAAATATAAACATTGAGAGAAAACGGCTCGCTGAGAAAATTCTACGCAGTTAAAAATACTGACAGTCGACATTGAAAAATACTTTCAAAATAAAACAATCACCCAATCAGACTCTTAATTATTACAAAAATAAACAATTAAAAATATTAAAGTAAAATAATAAAAGGGAAAAAATTGTAAAATAGAAACATGATAAGTATCCATATTCCAGAACCAAACACAAAAGTGTTAACAAAGGGCAGAAAAGATCTCCGGATATAAAACATTCAAATCTGTGAGTTAGTTATTACCTTGTAGACCAAATAGGTGTAAAAATCAAAGAATAACACATTTATTAACCATCTGGAGTCAAAAGTTAATCTTTGAGAAATTCTTCAGCTTCATCCACAGAATTAAACCATTTATGTGATTTGTCAGGGAATACAATCCTCAGACGAGCTGGAAACAGCAATGCAGGTTGATACTTCTCTTGATAAAGCCGCAACATAATCAGTTTATAACGCAATCTCTCTTTCGTAACTTCTGGACTGTAATCTTCAACCAGACGAAACTTCCAATCTTTGTATTGGATCATTCCTTGATGACGAGCAATTCGAATCAAATGCTCTTTAGTAGTCACATAGTGAAATCTCAGTATTACTGGCCGTGGTTTTTGCTCTGCCGGAGGTTTTGGTCTTAACGCTCGGTGAGCACGATCAAGTGTGGGACGTACAGAGAAAATTTCAGAGTCAAACACATCCATTGGAAGTTTGGTAAAGAATTCAATAGGATTACCAGTTTCGGCATCTTCACGAAGGCCAATGATCCGCAAATTGTTCCTCTGACTTCGACTTTCTAAATCAATAATCTTCTGTCTTTGCTGTTCCAGTATTTGGGTAGTTGAAGTTAAATCCTTTTCCAACGAGCTCAGTCTACGATCTCTCTTTTTGCCATCTTCATCCAGTTCAGCAATTAATTTCTGTTGTTTAACATTTTCCTGTTTAAGTGTTGTTAGTCTGTCTTCAATCTCCTTTAACAGTGTTTCCAGAGTGGAAAATTTCTGATCAAGTTTTTTTTCCAGGAGTTTAGATATAGCTTCCGAAGTAAGTTGAGGTTCTCCATACCCCTTGCTTTCAGCTGCACCTTTAGCTCTGGTGTTCATTTCCCGCAGTTAAAAATCAAAATCCAATCTTATACAAGTATTATAAAAGTCTTATTAAAACTTTAGCATAGATATTAAGAGGGAGGTGAACAAAAAATTAGAGAGTGAGTGGAGCAGTGCCAAGATGCAACCTACTCCATCTAGCTCCACCAAGAGAGTCCTAAACCACTGACATTCAAATTCAAAACTGTTCACAATTCTTTTCAAATATGTCACCATGTCCTATTTTGAATTCTAAATGTGTGCCCCTATTTACTGCCACACAAAAATTACTGCAGAGTTGGTTAGGAGTCTTGAGGAACTTTTTGTACAAGAATGGCAAAAATACACTTACTCCCTGAAGTTTTGAGCAATGAAAATTCATACTCCCAGCACTTCATATACCAATACCCAAAAGTAAATGAATGTAGTCTCAACTTCAAATACAAAGGGAACATGCAGAAAAGGCTCAACTTGAACAGCCCCAGCACAAGACTGGCACTGATGACAAGTACTTAATCTTTTCTAGGGAAGAAAAAATGCATTAAATGAGGAAAGCAAATAATATCACATTGGCTCTAGAATACCTCAGGGCTTCCAATGGTCTTTGATATTGGAAAACAACAGAAGCTTCTTCCTGCTTGTCAGAAATGGTGAGCCGTTGGAAAAGTAACATGGGAAAATTTTTGAAGAGTCCAATGAGATAGTTCCATCCATCCCTTAAAAGTTAGATGAGCCTGAACTGGGAGCTCCTCACCTTAGTCAGGGAAGGGGACATAGCATTCTAATAGCAGTTGTTATGGCAAGCAAAGTGAAGGGATTGGTCTTCACAAAACCACAAACAGTCACAATAATGCAGTCCAAGCTTAAACACTGACCTGATCCGATGTATTATATTTCTTCATAGATGTCCTACTTGAACTGATGGATTGAAGTGGTTGAAGCAGATGGCACAGATATCCCACACCACATGTAGCACAGGGAGCAGAGTATAAAAATGGGGTTCTAAACAGAGACTGACCTATTCCAGTCTGGATAGTTGCAGCCAGCAATATCGCTCATGACAATGGAGATTGACATTGGTGACTTTGCAAGACGTAAAACTGACATTGCTGAATAAGGCAAGTGGATGAAGGTCACTTGAGAGAAGGTGAAACAAACTGAAGAAAAATAGCAATCATGGTGCCAGATTTGCCAGGGAGAACATGATCATCAACTAACATAGAGAATTTACCCTGGTTTTCATGATTCTTCACTCAAGACGCAGCAGCAATCAGCATGCCCTTGTCACTAATGCACAAACATCAAGGTATAATACTGACGTGGGTGGCAAGGAAGAGTTCTACTCTGACCTTGACCAAGTCCTGACCACTGTCAAGTCAAGATCATCTCCTTGGTGCCTGCAATGTCAGACTTGGACGTATAAAAATGGTGATGTCTGGAAAGATGGTTGGAAAAGGGGTAGAAAAGACAAATCTGAACTCAGCCTACACCTGAACCAATGAGAAGTGCATGGATTGGTCAGTAAGGACATCAGCTTCAAAGAAAATATGTAGGAGTCCTTTGAGCCATCCTCATTGTAAGCATAGGCACCTCCTTAATTACATCATCATCAGAGTTTGCAAATAAGAAGGACGTCCACATTACAATGACTATGCGAGGAGCCAACAGCTACTGGACAGACCCTGCTCCACCAGATCTGCCAAGAACATCCAACTCACTCAGAGGCACTCAACACAGTTGAAATCATTTGTTCTTGCAGTAGTTGTGTCTTAGCATAGTCAAATCAAAATGACGAAAACTTGTGCTTTAGATATTTTTCAATAGTTCAATCAAGTCATGGATTGAATTTGTAGGACAGATGCAACACTTTTGCCGCAAATGATGCTGTGGAAGGGAAGAAGTCCATTTTGCTCTCACCCATGGGTGCTAAAATGTACAAGTCAATAAAGCCTTGCTGGCTCTGGCCAACGCTTGAGACAAGACATTCAATTGTTTTAACAGCAGGAGGACTCTAGTGCTACACTTCTATAGTTCAAGTTTCAAGGCATCCAAATAAAACTCTTGAGAACTTTGTTGTAGATTTGAGATGGATTGCTGAACACCGTGAAATGGGTATAAATTTGAAGGTGTTAATGCAGGATCACATTTGCTGGAATCTAAATGTGCATACTCAAAGGAAGCTGCTCAATGAGAAGAAGGCATATTTCAAGCAGGCATGCGATAGTGCCCAGACAATGAAAACAGTAGTCAAGCTATCACAGGACCAGCAAAATCACCCAGCGAAGGCTCAGAGTGCCAACAAGTTGCAGCCCAGATTTACACAATTTTGGAAGAAGGAAAGAAGGACCCGAAAGGGAGATGTTTTCATAGCAGTAATAAAAATATGGAGCTAATGAGTACAAGCACAAAGAATCCCTTTGTCTTAAAGTATCAAGGCAGACCTAGTCCTGAAGTGGGAAAAGTCAAGCAGCTAGAAGTATGAAGTCTATTGGGAAGAATAGTACTTGGCATTGTACATATGATTAGGCAAAGAAAGTGGTGAAATAGATGAATCATATAGATTGTACAGACTAAGCTGAGCTATTGAACTTTTTCCAATTTGGTTGGACTAGGTACATTGAACACTGCTACGACCATGTCCCCATCTAGTGGGAAATCTTCATCTGTAGTAGTGAAGACCTGCTCTCCAGGACTAGCTGTACCCCTTAAGCAAAGTGTTCCAGTACAGTCACAAGACTGGCATCCCACTCAACAATGTAGAAAATAGCCCAGATGTCAAAGAAAGTCCCATCCACAAGAAGCCGAATAATTATGCTTAGTTCACTCTGAATCGTCAGTAAAGTGATAGAATCTGCCATCAATAGTGTTATCAAACAGTATCTGTTCACCAATACCCAATTTGGATTTTGCCAGGACCAGGCGCCCCAGATCTCATCAGAGTATTGGTTCAAACATGGACCAAAGAGCTGAGTTCCACAGGAGAGATGAGAGTGATCGCGATTAACATCAAGGCAGCATTGGACTGGATGTGACGTCAAGGGGTCACAGTAAAAGTGAACTCAAAGGGCATCAAAGGGAAAACATACCAGTGGTCGGAGTCATATCATAAACACAGAGGAAGGTGGTTGTGTTGTCAGAGGTAAATCATTCCCAGTCCTATGACATCACTCCAAGTGTTCCTCGGTAAAATGTTCCATGAAACTGTTAAGTTCTGACTATGTCATTGAAAACCATGAATTGTCCAACAACAACTTGTATTTATAAAGTACATTTACTATAGTACAACAATTCCTTTCCCTGCATAGAACACACAGTTGTTCAAGGTAATTGATCACAACTCTCTTATTCTTTCAGGACAACTGAAGAGTTGGCAATAAATGGAGCTGTGCTTTGATGACCCAGATCCAGAAAACAAATAAATCATATAGTATCATAGAAACATAGAAAAAAATGAGAAGTATGTCATTCGATTCTTTGTGCTTGCTCCACTGTTCAATATAATCATTGCTGATCCTCCATACCTCATTCCCACCAGTTCCCCATGGTCCCCTTTTGTGCCTAGAAAACAATCCATCATCTTCTTAAACAGTGACCTAGTCTCCACAGCCTTCTGTGGTAGAAACTTCCATTGCTTCACCTCCCCCTGGGTCTGGGTGATAAAACGTCTCCTCATTTCAGTCCCAAATATTTTATCCTACATTCTGACACTAAATCATCCTGATCTTGTACACTTCTATCATATTTCTTTCCAACTTTCAAGCTTCTTCACTCTCTGTCACAATGACTTCCACACAATGCTGGTGGAGCCCCAGCCAGAGAAAACATTCCACCTGCCTTCAGCCTGTCAAGCCCAGTCAGAACCTTGTTTGCTTCAATATTTCATCTCCTTCTTTATCAAATAATAATAGAAATAATAGAGGAAATAATAGGGGGGAATGGGACTAAATCAGAGTTAGCATGGATCCAATGGGCTGAATGGTCTCCTGTGCTGTAATCTTAAGAAAGCATGCTCAGGGCATTGAGTCTGTGATTCTTAAATGTCCACTATGTTTCTCATGTGCTAAGAACACTGAACTGAAATGTTAATTGGCAAACTCTGCTGTCCGGTGAGAACAGTTATCTGCATAGAGCTCGTGAGATAGTGATTATGATATGAGTTGCATTTATATCATTATTTAAATTCAGGTTGTAAGCAAGAGTAGTGAGCAACTTACCTAGGCATCAGTTTAGTTTATTCAAACAATTTTATTTGCAAACTTTTATTTCCTTGTTCTTATTCTGAAGTATTTATTATAAAGAAGTCTTGTGTATTATTTATAGTTATCAGAAGTATATTTAAAATGTGCATAAAACTTTGAGCAAAGAGAAACGTTAATACCATACCAGATGATATGGGGAGACGGGGTTGGTATGGACCAACTATTGAAAAGCTGATTAATGCAAATAATAAGCTTGATTGCTGACCTTGAGTGGTTATTATCTGAGATGGAGGTAGGACTTGAAAGTCGTCGTTGTCTAAATGGTGGCATTTATATCTAAGTAAGAAGGTTTTGGGTTTAAAGCATTTTGAGTAAAGTCATTTGCTTAAGGCATTTTGAGTACATTTCAAGCAGATAATCTTGGAGTTTTGAACTTCTAGAGGTTCATGTTTTACCTTCTGAGCACTAAAACTAGAGGACATAGGTTTCAGGTGAGAGTAGAATGATTTAAAGGGGACCTGCGGGGCATATTTTTCCACACGGAGATGGGTATCTGGAACAAGCTGCCAGAGGAAGTGATAGAGGTGGATACATTAAAAACATTTAAAAGACATACCAGGACTGGCCAACTACAGGCAAATGGTACTAGCTCAGGAAGGCACGTTAGTCGGCATGGATTAGTTGGGCCAAAGGGCCTGTTTCTGTGCTGTATAACATGATTCTTCTGAACTCCAAGGAATACAGGTCTAGTCAAGTCAATATGTCTCTTTGGTGCCCTCCTTCTAAGGCAAGTAAATCCCTTCTTCGGTAAGTAGACCATAGCTGCACACAGCACTTTAGGTGTGGTCTCACCAAGGCCCAGTACAATTATAATAGGACGTTCTTGCTGCTATGCTTAACGAGTAAAAAGGCTGCACAAAATGATTTAAACAACAATGAATTAACAATGAATACATTAGTATCAGCAATACTGAAATGTTTAGGTAAACGGCAGAATCTAAGCTCCACCAGCATTGTGTGGAAGTCATTGTGACAGAGAGTGAAGAAGCTTGAAAGTTGGAAAGAAATATGATAGAAGTGTACAAGATCAGGATGATTTAGTAGGGTAAACATTATGAAGCTGCTGTCATTAATGTAGCTGGTTCAAGGGGACATGGATTTAAAGATTTTAGAAAAGGTTAAAGACGGATGCGAGGAGAAACTATTTTTATACAGTAAGTATCTGTAACCTACAACTTACTATCTGTAAAGATTATAGAAATGGAGGCAGTGAGGGCTTTCAAAAGGAAACTCACTGGGCATAAGAAAGAAAATAATTTGCAGGGCTATGGAAAAACAGCAGGAAATTAGGATTGACAGGATTGCTCTATATGGATCTGACACAGACCCAGTGAGCCGAATGGCAGCTTTCTATGCTGTAATAAATCTATGATAAACTTGCTAGGTGGGCACAGAATGAAAATACAGCCTTGACTTCAAAAAACAAAGTAACAATGAATTCTGGCCTGACATTTTCATGAAGTAATAACAATCAGATGTGAATGCAGGCTTCCCACTTTTACTCCTAACCTAAACAACATCCTTGAATTGTAGTGATATTCATAAAGCTATAATCTGCAGATGATCGCTAGGTGGTTAAATGCAAGCAGTTTGACAGATGCATGTAAACCGATTAGGTTAACCATTAAAAAGAATGCTCGGTGTAGGTTACTTTGTTCAAAGTTATGAGTAACAATTCATCAACCTAAATTGATCAAAACTTTCTCTGTCACTGTGTTAATCTATGTGATAATAAGTCTTGGAAATGAAAATGCCCCAAATCCCCCGATAGACAAAGTCAGAAGTGACCCTATATAAATTCTTTCAGACTTCAGTTACAGCTTTGTGGAAAGGAATGATTAATGTATCATCTTCATATACCATTTTGTTATGGATTGCAGTCATGCCTCCTCTAAAATCACTGTTAACAGTGCATTTAAATATACTTCAATCTTTCTGCCCAGGTTTATCAAATACTCAGATACAAAATATGCACATTATTATCTAAAAGTATACACTATTTCTAGGAAGAACTAGCTTTTAAAGTCTATTCAGAACCTCAGATTGTCTCAAAGTCACATTATACTCAATCTGTTTCTTTGCAGTCTGTCGAGATCAAGAATGACCCATTTCTATTTGTGTTCTGTAGGTCTTGATTGAGGACATTAGTCCACTATGAAAATTTACAACTAATGTTACAACATTGTTGCAATGAAGGAATGTAACAGCCAAGTTTCATGAAACAAAATCCCACAAACAGCAATAGAAAAAGATGAGCAGATGGTTTATTCTCGGCATCTCATTTGAATCAATAGTTTATCCCAATGTCATTAGCTTGGAGCACTGACTCAATTTCTTCCCCCACAAGTGATTTGTTGAGTGTTTCCAGTATTTTCTCAGCTTATTTCAGATTTTCACCACTTAATGCATTTTTATTTTATTGTTCCAAATAGCAATATTATGTCCAGATCATTTGTGTTTAGTGGTGTTGGTTAAGAGACAAGTGCTTGCTAAAATATCTGCACACGGGAAAACACCACTAATTATTTTTGAAATAATGCTCTGGAGTCCTTTAAACCCAATTTAGCACAAAGTTTAAATTTCATCTGACAGACAATTTCCAACAGTGAAGTACTCTTTCATTATTGCACTCAACTTGTATCCTAATTTTGAATTCAACTCACTGATTATAAGATTTAAAACTCTCTGACTTAGACTGCTACCATTGAGCCATGGCCACAAACATACAAGTTAAAATCGCAGAAACATATGACTTCTGTCATGATCCAGAAGTAAGAGAAAGAGCAGATGACCCATTAGAAAAATTCCCTTCAAGCCCAATTCATGAAATAACTCAATAAAATGAATATAGTGCATGGTCAACTACCAAAATGCATGAACAAGGAGCAAGAATGGTCTTAAAACTACAAAATTACCAGCTTTTTCAGAAAGAAAAAGAGTAATTAGGGGTACACTTTAATAAACTGGATTGCCATTTATATATAACAAATACAGTATATCTGACAAATGCAATGCATTTAACTAACTTTCCTAAATTAGAAAGCCATGAGAACTAGTAGAACAAGAAAATAAACTGAGGGATTTAGAGCACATTGTGAAGCTCAAGGGTGAAACGTAATTACCCAAGATTATTATACTGACTTAAATGAATATTACTATTGGTACCTTGAACAAATTAAAGAACAGTATTATGCCGGAGTTAGATTGTGGTTCAGACTCCTCTAAGATGTGGGATCATTCAGAGTGCGTGATCTTCAAAGTTTAACCAATGACACTATATTACCAGCCTGTGCACTGCCTCATTTTGTGTGTCTAGGTAGCTTAATAGATTTTATAAATTAATTTTGCAGAGATTTTAAGAGAGTCATCACTCCCACCAATAAGCAGATACGAACCCCTTATTTTGATGTCTTCATATAACTTGCATGGTTCAGAGGCAATTTTGCTTTTTAATGTTACCTCATGGTGACAATTACTATTAAAATATGATTAACTATAATAATCAAGCATTCATTTGATAAACAAGGTCTTAGTCCATTCCCTATAAACATATTTCATTTTAGTTGGTGTATAAGTCTAATACCAACTTAAATTTCAATTCTTAAATGATTTCTTCCTATTTAAGTAAATCTAATGAAGCATAATTTAGCAGTTAAGAGGATGTTCAACTACTGTATAAGCAACTCCCACAGAATGGGGGGGCATTGTGTTACTGGAAAACCGTCCATATTGCGATTTTCTGTCACCCAAAGCCACATCATCTGCACATATGTCAACAAATATGAGTTGGAAAAAAAAGTGTTTGTTTTTTTCATGTAAACTCTGCAAGAGCAAATCTTTATTCTGTATCTCAGATATTTTGGTAGTGACTTGTGAATTCTGTAAGGGCGAATTTCCATTACGTCAACACGAGTTGGGCTGTAACACGAGGGTCGACTGTACTGACCAGAGCACAAATGTAGTTTTCTCACCACCACTGAATTAAGTTATTCTATTACGAAAATTAATACTGCTCCATATAGCTTGCAAGGAAATATGAAGTCCATTTAGCGCAATTAATACAGAGACATCACCATTAGCATATCAGTGTTGACTCTTATCAGTGCAATGAATTGCTAATTTTTAGGTGTGGATATAGCTTCCTTTTACCATTTCTTTCAATGCAAAAGACCCCACAAGCCATGTATACTTAATACGCATCCCCCTCTGTTCTTTGATCTCTCCTCCTGATCTACCACGGTCCCCTCCCCTTTCTGTCCAACAACCCCGGCATCCATCCCCCCAACCTCCCATTACCCAGTCCCTTTCCCTTCCCCCACCTGGTTTCATCCGCCTATCACCCACACATTCAACGCACTCAGTCCCCTAACCCCTCCCCACCCCTCCCTCAAGCGTTCCCATCTGCCCAGTGTCCTTCCCTTATCTGGTTCTACTGATCACCTTCCTTTCTTATCACATTCCATAATCCACAGTCCTTTGTTGTCTCCACTTATCACCTCTGACCCTCTGTCGCTATCTCCATCCCTCTCCCCCCTCCCCACCTGGTACTTTCTGCCCATCAACCCCTCCCCATCTGGATCGACCTATTGCTAGCCAGCTCCTGCTTCACCCCTCCCCCTCAACTCTTTATACCAGCTATCTCCCCTTTACACTATCAGTCCTGATGCAGAGTCTTGACCTAAAACGTTGACTGCCCTCTGCCTTCACAGATGCTGCCTGACCTACTGAGTTGGTTTTTGCACGAGAATTGATCAATGGTCAAAATAACCCTTTGCTATTTTGATCTATGCTTCCACCATTATTTTAGGGGATGGAATATAAAGTACATCATTAAAAAGGGTCACCAAATTTTTTCTATCATATATGGCCAGTCGGCATAGCTTTGCTGAATCTCTGTGATTATTTCACAAAGAGGAAATCACTAGAGAATAAATTTTGAGAAAAGCAAATTGGAAGTAATTAAGGCTGTCTGATATTATGTAGAGCGGAAACCAAAGGAATGCTAAAAGTCAGTTTATTGTTTAGACATCATTATAAGTGAATGGTCAAAGATGTAGGGAGGCTTACGTAAGGAATTGTAAACTTAGTATTACATTAAATTGAAATGTTCCATTCTATGCAGATATATTTAGGGCTAAAATAATAAGTTAAGCATTTCTTTTGCCTTGAATGGAAGAAGAGATCATGACACAACTAAACATAATATGTGCAATGCAGCTTTATTCTTCAGTAGTGATGTCACCATATGTCATAGAGTTATACCGCAATACATCATGGAAACAGGCCCTTCAGCCCAACTTGTCCATGCCAAACAAGATGCCCATCTAAGCTAGTCCCAATTGCCCACATTTGGCCCATATCCGTCTCAACCTCTACTATCCACCTACCTGCCCTACTGTCTTTTAAATGTTGACACAAGATTCTGCAGATGCTGGAATCTGGAGCAATACACACAAAATGCCGAGACCCGACACAGATTGGGTGACCGCTTCACCGAGCACTTTCGTTCTGACTGCCACAAAAGCACAGATCTCCCGGTGGCCATCCACTTCAATTCCACACCGACATGTCTATCCATGGCCTCCTCTACTGCCTCAACACCTCATATTTCGCCTTAGTAGCCTCCAACCTGATGGCCTCGACATCGATTTCTCTAACTTCTCGTAACCCCTCCTCTCTTCTCCCCCCCCCCTTTCTTCTCCTTAGTCTTCCCTCATTCCTGTGGTCCCCTTCCCCTTCTCTTTCCACTTCCCCTGCCCTCATGACCTGCCCATCCCCTCCCCAGCCCGCATGACCTGCCTATCTATTCCCCACCTCCTTCCCTTTATTCCATGGTCCACTGCCCTCTCCTACCCGATTCCTTCTTCTTCAGTCCTTTGCCTCTTCTACCCATCACCTCTCAGCTTCTTACATCTCACCCCTCCCCCACCTTCCCCCTCTCACCTGGACTCATCTATCACCTGCCTGCAAGTACTCCTCCCCCTCCCTAGACCTTCTTATTCTGGCTTCTGCCCTCTTCCTTTCTGGTCCTGATGACGGGTCTCAACCCGAAACAGCGACTGTTTATTTCTCTCCATAGATGCTGCCTGACCTGCTGAGTTCCTACAGCATTTTGTGGGTGTCTTTTAAATGTTGTTATTTTACCTGCTTCTACCACTTGCTCTGGCAGATTGTTCCAAATACACACCACCCTCTGAGTGAAGAAGTTGCCCCTCAGGTCCCTTTTAAATCTTTCCCCACTCACCTTAAACCTATGCCCACTAGTTTTTGATTTCCTTTCCCTGGGAAAAAGACTGAGTGCATTCACCCTATCTACGCCCCTCAAGATTTTATACACCTCTATAAAGTCACCCCTCAGTCTCCTCTCCTCCAGTGAATAAAGTCCTAGCCTCCCTCACCTCTCTCAAGTCCTGGCAACATTCTCATCTGATGCCTCACATCTGTGAAGCCACTTACTGGTCTGAGCCTGAAAGTTATCCAGGTCCTGTTGATTGCAGGCACAGACTACTTCAGTGTCTCAAGAACTGCAACTGGTAATGAAACTTGTGCTGTCAATGAACATTCCCACTTCTAGACTTGTGATAAGAAGGAAGTTCATTGAGAAAGTAGCTGAAGTGGCTGGGAGTAGGTGATCTGCCTGTGGAACTATACTTCAATGACCTCCTGGGCTGAGATAAATATCATGTAATTTATAAGTCGTTGAAAATGATAACATTCATTAAATATCAGGCCACAACCTAGAATGGAGCCCCAGTTCAATGATTTATTTTGCATTTTTAATTTGTGGATAAAACTGTATTTTCAAAACTGCTCTTGATAGCACCTTTATGTGTCATAAAGGGAAACGCAACAACAAAAGTTTTTTTGCACTTATGAGCTCTTTTTGCACTTAAAATTTTGATGCTGCTTGTCACAGTGAAGCAAAACCTGCAAAACATAAGCTCTTCAGCCTTTTGCAACCACTGCAATACCGTTGTTCAACTGAAGCTATCAACACAAATTCTAATTCCCAGCTCTTTCCCCATAAACTAATACTTCAGTTTTTCAAATATTTTTCAAATTTCATTTTATATCATGTTATATTTTACAGCTCGATACTCATCTCTGATGGTTATAAAACATACAACTGTAGAGCACAGGAACAGGCCTTTCGGCCGATGATGTGTGTACCGACTATGATGCCAAATTAAACTAATCCCATATGCTTGCAAGTGGTCTACATCCCTCCATTCACTGCCTGTTCATGTGCCAGTCTAAATGCTTCTTAAACAATGCTATTGTATCTGCTTCCAGCACCTCCCTTGCAGTACCTTCCAGGCACCTACCACCCTCCGCGTAAAAAAAAATCTTGCCTCGTAAATCTCCTTTCAACTTTCCTCCTCTCACGTTAAAACATATCCCCCCTGGTATTTGACATGGGAAAAAGACCATCTATCCTATCTGTGCCTCTCATAATGTTATATTTTTCTATCAGGTCACCAGTCAGCCTCCAAACCTCCAGAGAAAGCAATCTAAGTTTTTCCAACCTCTCCTTCGAGCTGATCCAGGCAACATCCTGGTGAACCTCCTCTGCACCCACTGCATCCTTCCTGTAAAGTGGCAACCAGAACTGTATACAATACTACAATGTGGTCAAACAAAGTCTTATACACCTGCAACATGACGTGCCAACTTTTATACTTAATGCCCTGACCAATTAAGGCAAAATAAAATGTGTTTCTCATGACTGACTCACCCACAGCACCATGTCATCCCCCTGCCCCCCAGCCACAAAACAAAGAGGGTTTAGATTGTCAATCTGGCCATCCCAGTAAAATAGGAGTTGCACATCACTACTATCACCACTCTTTTAAAACCCCCCTAATTCTTCTAAGAGGGAATACAGCCCTCAGTCTGAACAATCACTTGTGGCAACTCACCTCCGACGCAAGCGAACCGGCTCCGAAGTCAGCCCATGCGTCGGCAGTCAGGCCAGCCGCAAAATGGCGCTGGGCCTCCTTCTCCAACAGCGAAGGGAGAAAGCCCACGCACGGGAAGGAGTTCGGTTGGCGCATCTCTGACGTCATCGCCATGCGTCGAGCGTGGGAACTTAACTGTTTAAAAGCCAGCGCAGCAAGGTTCGAATAAACCAGTCTCAAGTTCAACCCACCGGCTATGCGTCGTTATTCCTAGCTCAGTGCATAGCACTTCGCTACATTGGTGACCCCGACGGTCCAAATGGGATTTGGACCGAAGATGATCAACCCTTCATCCGTTCACGCAGTTTCACTGAAACTGCCACCCTTCTGGACGCTGCGACCACGCCTGTGGTTTGACCAAGCAGAGGCCCAGTTCCAGATTCGGCAGATATCTTCCGACTCCACGCGTTACTATTACGTGGTGAGCTCCCTTGACCAGGAGACAGCCTCCCAGGTTGAGGATTTCATACAGTCGCCCCCGGAGGAAGGCAAGTATGCAGCATTCAAAGCGCTGCTCATTCGGACCTTCGGCCTCTCATGACGGGAGCGCGGTGCCCGCTTGCTGCATCTGGACGGTTTGGGGGACCGGCCGCCGTCAGCATTAATGAACGAGATGCTGGCCCTGGCTGACGGACACAAGCCCTGCCTCGTGTTCGAGCAGGCGTTCCTAGGAGCAACTGCCCGAGGACATACATCTGCTACTGGCCGACGCAGATTTCAGCGACCCCCGGAAGATAGCGGCCCAGGCAGACGCGCTGTGGAAGGCCAAGAGGGAAAGCGGGGTGTCTGTCGGCCAGATTAACAAGCCACGTGCCCAACGCCAGGACGGACCAGGCTCAACAACGGAGTGCACACAACCCAGAAGCAGGAGTGAGGAGGCCACTGTCCAGTGGTGTTTCTACCACCAGCGGTGGGGCGCAGAAGCCCGTCGGTGTCGCCCGCCCCACGCGTTCTCGGGAAACGCCAAGGCCAGCCACAGCTAATGGCTACGACGGCTGACCACCAGGACAGCCCCTTGTACGTCTGGGACAAGCAGTCGGGACGCCGCTTCTTGGTCGACACTGGAACAGAAATCAGCGTCTTACCCCCGACGGGGTATGACACCTGCAACAGGGAGCCGGGACCCACCCTGAGGGCCGCAAACGGCAGCACGATACACACCTACGACACCCGCACAGTGCAGCTGTAGTTTGGCGCCACCCGGTTCACGTGGGACTTCGCACTAGCCGCTGTGGCCCAACCACTCCTGGGAGCGGACTTCCTGCGAGCCTACAGCCTCATGGTCGACTTGCACGGGAGAAGGCTGGTCCATGCTAAGACCTTCCAGACGTTCTCCCTGGGCGAAGCCAAGTTGCTGATCCCGCATCTGGCCTCCATCACACTGTTGGACAATGAATTCACCAGAATCCTGGCAGACTTCCCATCGGTTCTGGCACCACAGTTCACAGCAGCCGTACCCAGACATGGGGTACAGCACCACATTCCAACCAAGGGACCACCCCTCCACGCCCGCACACGATGTCTTCCCCCGGACAAGCTCCGCCTGGCGAAGGGAGAGTTCAAGAGGATGGAGGAATTGGGGATCATATGGAGGTCTGACAGCCCATGGGCCTCCCCCCTGCACATGGTGCCCAAAGCAGCCGGGGGCTGGAGGCCCTGTGGCGACTACCGCAAGCTGAACGAGGCTACAACCCCAGACCGCTACCCATGCCGCACATACAAGATTTCACCGCAAACCTGCATGGGGCAAGCGTCTTTTCCAAGGTGGACCTCGGCCAGGGATACCATCAGATCCGGTACACCCAGAGGACATCCCCAAGACAGCGCTCATCACCCTGTTAGGCCTGTTCGAGTTCCTCTGGATGCCGTTCGGTCTGAAGAACGCCGCACAGACATTCCAGCGGCTAATGGATGTGGTAGGACACGACCTGGACTTCGTGTTCATCTATTTGGACGACATCCTCATAGCCAGCAGGGATTGTCAGGAGCATCTGTCCCACCGCCGCCAGCTCTACTCCCGCCTGTGTGACTTTGGCCTCACGATCAATCTGGCCAAATGCCAGTTAGGACTCAACACCATCGACTTTCTGGGCCACAGGATTACCAAAGACGGGACAACACCCTTGCCCGCCAAGGTAGACGCGATCCGCCACTTCGCCCAGCCCAACACCGTTAAAGGCTTGCAGGAGTTTGTTGGTATAATCAACTTCTACCACCGTTTCCTCCCCTCAGCAGCCCGTGTCATGCGCCCTTTGTTCACCCTGATGTCGGGTAAAGGCAAGGCCATTACATGGAACAAAGAGGCCATGGCCGCTTTCGTTCAAGCCAAGGAAGCCTTGGCAGGCGCCACGATGCTGGTACACCCCAGGACGGATGTTCCAACCGCCCTCACAGTGGACGCATCCAACACGGCAGTCGGTGGGGTGCTGGAGCAACTCATCAAAGGGCACTGGCAACCCCTAGCGTTCTTCAGCAGGCACCCGCGGCAATCTGAACTCAAGTATAGTGTTTTTGACCGGGAGCTCTTGACACTATATCTGGCAATCCAACATTTCAGGTACTTCTTAGAGGGCAGGCCATTCACCGTGTTCACAGACTACAAACCGTTGACCTTCATGTTCACAAAGGTGTCAGATCCCTGGTCGGCCCGCCAGCAGCAACATCTGTCCTACATCTCCGAGTACACGACGGACATCCAACACGTCTCAGGAAAGGACAAGTCATGGCGGACGTGCTCTCCAGACCAGCTATCTAGGCCCTGTCCCAGGGGGTGGACTATGCGGCTCTGGCGGAGGCGCAGCAGGCCAACGACGAGATGCCAGCTACAGAACCGCAGTCTCGGGTTTGCAGCTACAAGACTACCTAGTAGGCCCAGGTGGGAGGACCCTCCTGTGTGACGTAGCTACCGGCCAACCTCGCCCTATCGTCCCAGCAGCCTGGCAGTGGCGTGTTTTCGACTCCATCCACGGCTTGGTGCACCCATCTATCAGGACAACTGTCCGGATGGTCTCCAGCAGGTTCGTAGGGCACGGGCTTCACAAGCAGGTCAGCGAATGGGCCAAAATGTGCGTGCAGTGTCAAACAGCCAAGGTGCAGCAGCACACCAAAGCCCTGCCGCAGCAGTTCAAGCCCACCCACCGGAGGTTCGACCACATTCAAGTGGATATCACGGGACCCCTGCCAGTGTCACGAGGAGCGCGGTACCTCCTAACTATGGTAGACCGGTTCATGAGATGGCCAGAGGCGACCCCGTTCACTGACACCACCGCCGATTACTGCGCCTAAGCGCTAATTTCAACCTGGGTAGCACATTTTGGGGTACCGACCCACATTACCTCCGACAGAGGCACCCAGTTCACCTCCACCCTGTGGTCAGCTGTGGCCAGCCTGTAGGGAGCACAGCTACACCACACAACTGCATACCACCCACAGTTGAACGGACTGGTGGAGCCTTTCCACCGTCACTTGAAGTTAGCTCTCATGGCCTGCCTGAAGGGCCCTAACTGGGTGGACGAGCTGCCCTGGGTTCTGCTCAGATCTGCACACTTTGTCGGCTGAGCTGGTGTACGGCGCGCCCCTGGTCATCCCAGGAGAGTTCATACCAGCCCCAAGGGGGCAAGAGGAAGAACCCGCGGCAGTCCTGGACAGACTACGTGAGAGGCTCGGCAACCTGGCCCCCGTACCGACTTCACAGCACGGACAGACCCCGACCTGCGTACCCAAGGACCTGCAGAACTGTAAGTTTGTTTTTGTATGGAGGGGCGCACACCAGCCACGGCTACAGCGGCTGTACGAGGGGCCGTTCAAGGTACTCAAGAACAATGGGTCCACGAACGTTCTGGACATTGGGGGGAAAGAGGAAGTTTTCACGGTGGACTGGCTCAAACCAGCACATGTGGACTTGGCGCAGCCGGTCGAGGTTCAGGCTCAGTGGCAGACCGCCTAGACAACGGCCGATACAGACTATGGACACTGGGGGGCGTATCGCCGGTTCTGGTGGGGGGGAGGGTTATGTGACGACTCATCTTCGACGTAAGTGAACTGGCTCCAAAGTCGGCCTGCGCGTCAGCAGTCAGGCCAACTGCAAAATGGCGCTGGGCCTCCTTCTCCAACAGCGAAGGGAGAAAGCCCACGCGCGGGAAGGAGTTCGGTTGGCACACCTCTGACATCATCGCCGCGTGTTGAGTGCAGGAATTTAACTGTTTAAAATCCAGCGTGGCAAGGTTCGAATAAACCAGTCTCGAGTTCAACCCACCGACTACGCGTCGTTATTCCTAGCTCAGTGCATAGGCACTTCGCTACACACTCCTCTTAATCTAGTCCTTGGAATTGATGTATCAGCCTGTTAAACCCACGCTGCATTCGCTCCTTGAACAACCTACCCTTCCAAAACCATGGCATACTCACAGATCTCCAGGTGTGGTTTAATCAGGGATTTGTACAGCTGTGACCTAATTTCTGGCTGCTTAGACTCCAGTTCTCTATATATAAAGGCCAACATTCTGTCGGCTTTTTTGATTATTTTCTGTTTCCTTTCAAATAACATCCAGAGATGTTAATCACCTTTTCAAAATTTTCAGTCGGGTTCATTAGGCATGACTTAACTTTTACAAATCCATCTGTGATCAAATGATAAAAAACTGACTGCTTAACAGTCCAAACCAGTCAAGCTTTGAAAAGCCAAAAGAATGAACACGTTTACAAAGCTCGCAGTCATCCTTTTATAAATTGCAATCACTTAAGTTTATCAATGGTAATGATCTGAAGTTTGTAACACCAAAATGACTTTGCAATCCATGGCATGTTAGTTGCTCTTAAACAGAATAGAAATTGCAATAATACAGTATATTTTTTCATAACTGGGTGAGAGGGAAAGAGTCAAACACTCCTCCCACTCTTGATGGGCTTCCAATAACTTCTGCTTAAAAGTATGCAGGTATGAACACTGAGAACAGATGGACAGAAACATCAGTCATGTCATGATGATAATCCTCCCAGGTTACCATAAATATCAATGAATTGAAGATTATTCCCAAAACCCTGACCTCAATGTTGAACATGGGAGAGAAAAAGGCTACCTGACTGATAGTGAGAATCACCTGACTAAATAATGAAGAGCTTATTTGTAGGAACGCAATGAGCCATAAGGATGCGTACAACCGGTTATCAATGGTGGGGGTAAGGAAATGTCCTGGAACATGTCAGCATAACGGACAACCCTAATGGTCATAATAGGTAACAGGTCACCAGAAAACCACAGGAATAATGGGGACTGGAGTGAAGAGAAAACTTTGATCCTGAAATGTAAAGTATATTTAAGTAACTGCTTTAGATGGATTTGCTTGAATTATAGGTTCAATTATATTTTGGTTAAATAAATTCCAGAGCTAGAAAACCAATATTTTAGTTATATAAAGCACAATTAGTAGGACAGTGAAGAATTATTGTAGTGAAATCTTGAAAAACATACTTCGGTCCAAAATCTAGTTGTAATTTTCAGCTAGAGGTAACTGCTGAGATAATACTTGTTTTAGAACATAGAACAGTGCAGCTCAGGAACAGGCCCCTCAGCCCACGATATCTGTGCCAACTACAATGCCAAATTAAACTAATACCATCTGCCTGCACATCTTTCTGTTTCCTGCCTACTCATGTGTCTGTCTAAATGCCTTTTAAATATTGCCATCATATCTTCTTTCACCACTTCCACTGACAGCACATTCCAGGCATCTACCATTCTCTTTTTCCAGTAATTTTAAACTGGGTGGGGAAAGGGAGGGGGGTGATTGGCATTGGTGCGAGTGTACTGGATCCATTGTGATGTCTTGATAATACGCAGTATCTAGATTTACATATGAAGAACAACCACTTGGACGAAGTATTTGAAAGTGCCCAGTGCTTGACTGGGAATACATTAGCTACAGATAAACATCTTCAGGAAAGGGAGAAAATTAGTGAGTGAATTGTGTTTCAAAATTTGCTGCTCCAATGTGTGACACAGCCACAAGACCAGAGGCATTTTTCTGTATTCCAGATTCTGTGAGCCTTTTAAGTAGACAGCCCAATTTCAAAGTCTAAATATTTTACTAATAGGCAAACAACAGTGGTTGCAACACTATTTGTGTGGTTAAAAGTTTTTTTATTAGTGAGAGAGGAAGCATAAATTGTAAAATTGATATATCACTTGATAATAAATTCTTCGAAATGTGATTGGCTCTTCGAACGAAAGAGATAACGGCTATCACTGATCTGGTAATGGCCGAGAAGTGGACATTGCATTAGACTATGGCTAACGTTTTCCCATTGCAGGGTTTATAAAGATATAATGGTCCCATGTGTTTAGAAAGCTATGAATGATGCTGATCATTTCTATTAGGCTAAAAGAATCTAGCAAAGATTTATACAAGTCTGAAACACAATAAATGGTACATTTACAAATCCAACTGGGCTGACATAAAGCAATTATAGCACCTTTTCAAAAAGAGTATACTTTACAAACTCAATTGACCTTGTAAGCTGTTAGTACACGATTTCTGTTCATCTGATTTGTTATTATTCTTTCCAGATATTAAATAAGAAAAGACTATAATCAGGCCCTTGCACTTAAGGTCCAACTATGAATATAACATTATCAAAGCCAGGAAAAAAACTGTCATCTGACCGGACATTTTTAATTGCTATTCAACAGAGCAGAAACTATAAAAGGCACTTAATTTATACTTCCCTAACAAGACAAAATGACAACCCCTCATTAAAACAGTGCAAGCACAACTTAATCTGTCCCTCTCCAGTTGCTATCCAATTGAGTTATATAATGGTCACTGTTATAAACGCACATGTGATGAGACCCCACTTTTGTTTGTGTAGCAGGAGGAGTGACCAATGGGAACACCTGAGTGTTGATGTTTCCTGAAAAAAATAGTTTCTGGTTCCAAGTGCAGCACAATTTGCATGTTTTTTTCCAAGAACTGGGCAAATTACCAACATTAGATACATTCTGGAGTAATATTTTTTGCTTCACCAATTTTGTTTCCTCTCATCATCCTGTGGAACAGTTCCCTTTAGTATTGTATCCAAATGGCTATCATTCATTTACAAGCTTTGAAACATATACCAGGAGGGAGTTTTACTATGGATAACACCAAAGACTAGTCCCATGCTATCTGCAAAATCTAAGGACTTCTTTCTAGAGTTGCTCATCATCAATTGTTTAACATGCTTAATATTGAACTCTTGATATCCCAATCTACCTACACTGCACTTTCTCTGTAACTGCAACACTATATTCTGCATTGTTTTTCTTATAATTACCTCGATGTACTTATGTAAGGCATGATCTGACTGGATGGGAGGCAAACAAAAGCTTTCCACTGTATCTTGGAACATGTAACAATAATAAACCAATACCAATATGAATGGCCTGGCTAAATTTCAATAATCTATTACACTGTACAGAGATTTCTTCCATGCCTGATTTTCCTCAATTAAGTGCAATATACCCACCTTAGTACACTGAATACATAGAATGTCTCTATTTACATCTCCTCCAGACAGATTAGTTGTTCTCTCAGCTGGCACCATTTGCTTAATTCAATCTCTTTTGGTCTCCACCCTGTGACATACATACTCTTTGTTCTCTCCATCCCTTCCCCTTCTCTGTAACTTAAAATGTGTGCTTTCTAACATTTCCTGATTCTGATGGAAGGTCATTGACCCAGAACACTAACTCCACAGATGATGCCTGACCTGCCGAGTTATTTCCAGCATGCAAAGATGCCCAATAGCATGTTTGCATACAAGTACAGCAAGTAATAAGGTAAGCTAACAGAATATTATCATTTGGTTTTAGGGATAGAGAATACAAAAGGGGTTGGGGGGTAATCTTCCTTTAAATGGGGGCAGTGGTTACATCTCATCTGGAGCACTGTGTATAGTAACAGTTTCCTTATTTAAGGAATGATGTTGGAAGCTCTTCAAAAAAGGTTTACTAGACTAATATATGGAATGGGTGGGTTGCCTTATGAGAAAAGGTTAGACAGGCTAGGCCAGTATCGGCAGGAATTTATACAAGTGAGTGATTAACACATACAGAACCTTGTGGCATCTTAACAAAGTGGACATAAGGACGATGCTTCCTCTTGTAGAAGAATCTAAAACTGTGGATCACTGTTTTTAAAAATAAGGGATTGCACAGTTAGAATAGAGATGAAGCACATTTGTTTTTTCCTCCCATAAGGTTGTGAGTCTTTAGAATGCCTTTCCACAAGGGCAGTGTAAATAGAATCTTTGAATATCTTTAAAATAGAAGTAGCTAGATACCTGGTAAGCAAGGGGGCAAAAGGCTATCATGGGAAGATGAGAATGTAGAGTTGGGTTTACAATTCGATCAGCCACGGTCTGTTCCAGGCACCTGCAGTTTCTTCAATAATGTCATTTGACACTACAGGTCCACCCTGGTACGTAGGTTCCAAATAGCTTCAGTTAATCCCACCAGTATATCCTTCAATCCTTCCTCCCATATTTATTTAGCAACTCCTTAGACATTTTTTATGTTAAGCATTATCAAACATTCTCATTATAACAGGTAAGCTCTGCATTAAGGGTGTAAAACAAAAATTATAACATCATTGTGTGCAGAGGATGTTCATATGGTCTCCTGTGTGTAATGAGGCCAGTATGGTTTGGGTTTTTCAATGAGAAGGCCAGCCAAACTCCTCTCCTGCCATGATTACAGAATGAAAGGCTGGTGTGTCGATTTGAGAGATCTGAATCAATATTATTGAGGAATGACACACATCAAATAAACAAAAAATAAAAACATTGTACATTTGTTTATTTACTTGTGTTAACTTATAATATCCAATGACAAACTGCTCTCTCACTGTTCCTAAAAAATTCTCATGATGTATTTCATTCTACCTTTGCATGGGCTTATTCCTCGTGTATTTTGGAAGGAATTCCTTCTTCAGAAAGCTGCCAGTATCAATCTCATCCTTAATGAAAGCATTTTCAGCAGAACGGATAGTGGGAAAAAGGGCTTACCCAGGCCACATTTCCCCATGTTATCACGACACATTCATGCACACTGATAGCATCCCTACTGCTAACTGGCATAGATCATCATTGATCAACTACCTCAGTAGGGTAACAAAATGGCTTTTACACAGAGTTGTTTTCATCCTGGAAGGCATCTTAGAGCATTTGAGAGTAAGAAGAAAGTGGAAATAATGAAACAGGGCCTAAAGCACAGAATTCCTGTGGATTTGGCCTGGGGCTGGGATGATTGACCACTAACAACCACAACCATCTTCCTTTGTGCCAGATACAAATGCAACCACTCCTTGAGATTTTCTCCTAGATACCCATTGCCCTAGAACTTACTCGGGCTTCTGGATGCCAGACTCAATCAAGTGCTGCCTCGACGTCAAGGGCAGTCACTCTCACCCCACCTCTAGGAGTCAACTCTTTGCTCCATGTTTGGACTAAGACTATGATAAAGTATGGAGCTGAGTGGACCTGCAATAATCCAAACTGACCATCAGTGAGCAGTTTGTTGATAAATAAGTGCCACTTGATAGAAATAGTATCAACACCTTCCAGACTGATTGGGTGATAAATAACTTGACTGGATTTGCCCTGCCTTATGTGAACAGGATATACTTAGGCGATTTTCCACAAGATCTGCTGGACATCAGTGCTGTATCTGTACTGGAATAGCTTGGATGGAGCTCAATTGGTTTTGAAGTGGAGGTATTCAGTACCACAGCCAAGATGCTGTCTGGTCCCATAGTCTTTGCCAGATCCACTGCTTTCAATAATTTCTTGATATGTGGAGTGAATCAAATTGGCTGAGGACTAGCTTCCGTGACTTGTGATTTGGTAGATCAGAAGACCCATTTCTGTGCTGTGGTATTATAATAATAAACAGCATTGAGCACTTCTTACATATCAACAGGAATTTCACATTATGATCTTCATGTTCGGGGATCTCAACACTGCGCCATTCAATCATACTCTACTGGGAGTGCCTTGGACAATGCGGTCCAAGTCCCCTTGTAAAACTGCATCATGGCCACAAGGTTGACTCATGCCTGGCTGAATTCCACTTTTGGCCTGATTTGGCCCGGAAATGGCCACAAACACAATCAATTTTCATCTGAATAATACTGAAAAAGATTGCTGTGTGAACAACTTAGGCACTCATTTTTCAACAGAAATTAGCAAGTGTACATGGAAAGGAAGGAATTTATTGCAGTAAAGCCACAGCTTGCTTACCTTCATTAATTGACAAAGCTTCCAGATACAATGCCATGTTTCTATCCAATACATTAGTTTCATACATACACGAGCAATTATCAAATTAAAATGGAAATTTTATAAATCATTTTCTCACACTGAGGATAAGTAGAATGCAAATTTGCTCATCACAAATCACTGCTTATGCAGATTCTGTTTTTTCAAAAGGAAATTACATATTTGCTTTGAAAAGAGCAATAAATAGTTTGGGAATTAGCTGAGTAATATTAGGTGGATGGGTTTGGAGAAAAGACTGAATTCTGTAGTGCAACATGTTAGAATTTTAATAGAAGAAAGCATTGAGAATTTTATCTGAAATGTTAACAGTTCTTTCAGATTATGATGTGTATTTTTCTTTGGATTCTAATGAAAATACTAAATGAAGAACTGTGTTTAATTATAATTCAAGCTCAGATTAACATTTTGTAAACTAACTACAATATAAACACATGCTAGTTCTTCTTTCTTAGTGTGATCCGGAGGAGAATACAACAGTAATTTTGCTGCCTCTGACAGAACAGAAAATTATGAAAAGATTTCAGATTTTGTTAGAGAAACAAGAGACTGCAGACGCTAGAATTTGGAGCAAAAGCCCTTCCAGGTGAGGCAGAGATTCAAACCTTGTCTACTACATTCAGTGTTCTCGATGTGGTATCCTGTACATTTGGTGATACTAAGTGCAGACTAGGTGACCACTTTGCAGAGCACCTGCACTCTGTCTGCCATGGCCATCTGAGGCTGCCGGTTGCAAGCCAATTTAATTCCCCTCCCCATTCCCACACCGTCCTGTCTGTCCTTGGCCTCCTCCACTGCCAGGGTGAAGCTCAATGCAAACTGGAAGAACAGCACCTCTTATTCCACTTAGGTGGTCTGCAACCCAATGGAATGGACATTGAATTCTCCAGTTTCAGGTAACCTGCTCCCTCTCTGTCTTTTTCTCTCCCCTGATCTACCCAGACCCTCTCACACACATCCTTCTTTCCAAGCCACCGCACCCCAGCCCCATCTCCCAGTTTCTTCCCCCTCCCCCACTGACACCATCTGCCCACCACCTACACACTCCTCCCACTGGGTCCCCTCCTCACACTGTCCCCATCTGCTCACCCCACCTCCCTTATTTGGTTCCATGCTCCATCTTCTTATCAGATTCCAGAATCTTCAATGCTTTGCTGCCTCCAGCTATCACTCCCCCAGCCTCTGTCGCTACCTCCACCCTTTCCTCACCCACCTGACTATTTGCTAATCAACTCCTCCTCACCTGGACCCACCTATCACTTACCAGCTCTTGCCACATCATTCCCCTCACCTCTTTAGACTGGCTTTCTCCCCTCTGGACATCCAATCAGGACGAAGGGGCTCAACCTGAAATATCAACCGCGCATTTCTTTCCACAGATGCTGCCCGACTTGCTGAGTCCCTCCAGCAGTTTGCCTTTTGTTACTGATTTTGTTACCTGCAGTAATAAGGGGGAAAAAAACTTGGCTTTTCTTTAACTACATTTATAAAGGTCACGTTGCAGCCTTTGTAGCAGGTTGAGTGTAATCAAGAGTTCATGCTCTATGCTAATAGGAATGTTAGCAACAATTGAAGTCCACTTCTTGTATTTCAACAACGTAAAAAATATGTGACAAGACTGTGGAAACAAAAGGGGCTCAGTTTCTAAACTAAGGAAAGACCATCCCTGTAAAGATTCACTCAAACAGTAGAGGTGCTAAAAGAGATTATCAGAAAGAAACTTAGCAAAGAATCAGCATTGAACTCTGGGGGAGATAAAGATTATAATCTGGAAATAAAACAATGTAGGCCATATAGAAATGAGTACAATGTAATCTGTCTGACTGCTGGTTCCAGGCCCTATCAACCTGTTGCTACTTTCTGCAGCCCGTCTCCTGCATTATTAGTATACATGACAATACTCTTCGCCATTGATATGGTATATCACTCAACCACAACTTTGTATTCAACAAGGCCGTGTATAATGCATCATTATACAAATAAAACAATGCATTGGATTTGTTGTAAACCAAGTCATAGAATAATTTATGGATATTAACATTCATCATTTCTTACCTCAAGATGTTCTAAAATGTATGGAGGGTTAGTCATTCCAAGCCGCAGCATTGCTCCCTCAGGAATTACTTCCACTAGTTTCCAAAGCAATGTTGGAAGATCTGTCCCAATGTCTCTTCCATAAGCACCTGTGTCTTCACTAGTCAGCCATATTTCACAGACACCTTCTATATGAGGAAAAGAATTAAAAAGAATTAAAATAGAACTTTCTGCATTCAAGAAATCCTCATCAATACAATGCAGTGTTCAGCACCTGTTAGTATTTAGCTCTTGTTATTAGAACTATAGAATGTTCACAGCACAGAAGGAGATCATTTGACCCTTCATCAACCAGAACAACTCTCCAGTTCTATCCACTGACCCTTTCCCTCCAGCCTCGCACATTTTCCTCTACCACATATTTATTGAATTCCCTTCAACAGAACCTACCACTGCCATATCTGCCGGCAGTACATTAGATCCCACGT
Organism: Pristis pectinata; assembly: GCF_009764475.1. NCBI lineage: Eukaryota > Metazoa > Chordata > Chondrichthyes > Rhinopristiformes > Pristidae > Pristis > Pristis pectinata. The sequence goes on along the minus strand of NC_067409.1, from coordinate 80,758,027 downwards.
GTGCCTTTTTTTTATATTCTATATTCATTGAAGGGATGTGGGCTTCACAGGCTGAGCCAGTATTTAAGTGCCCATCCCTAGCTGCCCTTGAGAAGGTGGTGGTAACTGCCTTCTTGAACCACTGCAGTCCTTGAGGTGTGGGTATACCCACAATGCTGTTAGAGAGGGAGTTCCAGGATTTTGACCCAGTGATGACGAAGGAATGGTGATACATTTCCAAGTCAGGATGGTGTGTGGCTTGGAGGGAAACTTCCAGGTGGTGGTGTTCCCATGCTTTTGCTGGTTGTGGGTTTGCAAAGTGCTAGCTAAGGAGTCTAGGTAAGATGCATCCTGTAGATGGTACAAACTGCTGCTGCTGTCGGAGGTGGAATGAGTGAATGGTTGTGGATGGGGTGCCTATCAAGTGGGCTGCTATGCCCTGTATTACAGGCCAAATTACTGTTTGCCTCCCTAATTACTTGCTGTACCTGCACACTAACTTTCACTGACTTGTTCATGTCACTTTTAATTTCCTTCCTCTTTGCTTTACCACTGTGCCCTCTTTTCCTTGATCCTCCACCAAAGGAAACAGTCTCTCACTATCCACTCTGTCTAAACCTCTCATCTTTCTATATGCTTCAATCAAATCCCCTCTCAGCCTCTTCTTCTTCAAAAGCAATCACTGTCTCTCTAATTTACCGATGTAGCTGTAGTTCCCCTATCTGAAGAACCATCCTCATACATCTTCTCCAGATCCCATCTAATACTTTCACATCCTTCCTGTAATGTAACAATTCTTTTAACTATTAAATTAGTCAATGTTTTTCTAAATGACCATATTATACGAGTTTAAAAAAACATTTTAAAATATTACTGATATAACTATAACCTCTGAAAAGATAATTGAATCATTACATGAATAAAAATGTTTGCAAGACTAAACACATATAAAACCACTAAGAATCCACAGTTTCTTGTACACAGATAAATAAGTCCAGTCAACTAGAGAAACAAAGGACTGCAGATGCTGGAATCTAGATGAACAACACTATACTGCTGGGGAACTCAGAAGGCCAGGCAGTATCCGTGGAGAAAAGCAGGCGGTCAACGTTTCGAGTCAGGACCCTTCTTCAGGACTGAAGATAGGAAAAGGGGAAGCCCAATATATAGGAGGGAAAAGCAGAGCAGTGACAGGTGGACAAAAGAGGGGAAGCAGGGTGGGCACAGGGTGGTGATAGGTAGATGCAGGTAAGAGATAGTGATAGGCAGGTGCAGGGGAGGAGGGGAGAGCAGGTCCACCAGGGGATGGGTCAAAGGTAAGGAGAGAAGTAATCCCCACACCCCTTCCCCAACCATGCTCCTTCTTTTCTTCCCTTTCCTAGCCTCCCTCTCTTTTTTCTACCCCTTTTTTTCCTCTCTCCTTAACTCTGACCCATCCCCCAGTGGATCAGCTCTCCCCTCTTCCCCCGCACCTGCCCATCACTATCTCTTACCTGCATCTACCTATCACCACCTTGTGCCCACCCCACCTCCCCTCTTTTGTCCACCTATCACTGCTCTGCTTTTCCCTCCTATATATTGGGCTTCCCTTTTTCTGTCTTCAGTCCTGAAGAAGGGTCCTGACCTGAAACGTTGACTACCTGCTTTTCTCCACGGATGCTGCCTGGCCTGCTGAGTTCCTCCAGCATCATAGTGTTTTTCATCAGGTCCAGTCAACTTATTTCTAAAAAAAAATAACCTCCCTCGAGCTAGAAAGAAAATTGCTCATAAATTATCATTACTATAATTATAACTAAACTAAACATTTCTATGCATAAATTGATAATTTTAATGTTATAATTACCCAACAAAATCTAACAGAAGATCAGAAAATATCAATTACAATTTATTTTTGAACTCTTCACGGTTTATTATTGCTGGCCAAATTTTTAAATAAACAACATTATTTTCCCATTAGAACAGTGAACAACTTTCACCTTATTTGGGCGGGGGGATCATGATGGAAAATTACCCTGTTTATTGGTGTTCTGCAAGGAGGACTGAGAATAGGGAATGGAAACTGCACTCCTAAGGGGAAATATATGTTCAATTCTTAATGCAGGCTGGGTGGGGATTGGAAGCCCCCTGTTGTGGCGTGGCTTTATATTAAATGAAGAGGAAACAGCTGTAACAGTAAATCAACATCAAAAAAGAGTTACCTAACTTCCATGAGAATTAATTGCCTAACATAGCAATTAGAATTAAAACCAATACATCACACTAAACAGAACACAACAATTAAGGGAGCATTTTACCAGAAAAGAAAAATAAGGATTTTATCAGCACAGGTTCAACAATTATACTCACACTCCCAAATGACCTTATAAACAAATGAATAGGAAGAAACTGGTGATCATAAAAATAACTATCCTCTTTTTACAATACGTGTGGATATTGCAATTGGAAAAATTATGCAGTAGGGAGGAGGTTAAGAAAACAAATGAAGATTGAGTATTAAAAGGAATATTAACACTGTAACTGAAAATAAACACTGACTTTATTCTTTCCATTTCTATCATTTAAGATGATATATTTGTGTTTTAACAATGAACAATGTCAGTTGAAGGCAGAATCAAACACAACAAGGGGACTGAACACCAAAAGCAATATAGTCATTTATCACGTTGGCAACATGGTTGACTCAGACCTAGTGAGCTGAAGGGCTTGTTTCTGTGCTATACTGTTTTATGTTCTATGTTCAAATAAAAGAAACAGGACATGCTGGAAATATTCAGCAGGTCAGGCAGCATCTAAGGTGATTTGGGACAGTTCTCTCACATGCAGGAATAGATGATTCTCTGTTAATTCCTTTCACAAAACTGCCAAACTTTCAAGACCTTTAAAATGAAACAAGAAGATGATCAAACAGAAATACATGAACAGCAGGCAAATGGGACTAACTTAGATGGGCATCTTTGTCAGCATGGACGAGTTGGGCCGAAGGGCCTGTTTCCCTGCTATTATTCTATGACCACTTTGTGCTTGCTGACAGTTGGATGTTCTGCAGGAAACTGCCAGCTATGAGCTGTTTGAGGTCCAGCACACCTTGGATCTCTGTGTGTGCATGGTTAGAGATGCAAGTCTGAGATGGGCTGGTAGTTGGAAACCACTGCATCTGACCGACTGTCCAGTGCTGGGGTCAGTGGCAGAGAAGTGACCTGCTCCAGAGTAATTCTGGACGTAATTCAGCTTTACGTTGGGGGCATGAGATGGAGGGGAAAGCTGGCACGTGAATGGCATTTCCTTTCATGTAAATGAGATTGCTGACCCTGTGCTAAAGGTTACGTGCAGGTTATTTAATGCCCTTGGATTACTTAGGATATACAGCACAGAAAAAGGCCATTCAAACCAACCAATCCATGTTCTATGAGGCTCCTCTCATATGTCCTCATCTAAATGCAATAGCATATCACTTTGTTTCATACTCCTTGTATGCTTGTTCAACCTACCTTTAAATGCATCTATCCTAGTCATCTCAACCACATCAAGTGGGAACAAGTTCACATTTTCACCACTTCTTGGATACAGAATTGTTTTTTAAACTGTATTTATTGTGCATTTCTTGGTGACTAAAACTTGTGCTATTTTCCACAAGTAGACACATTCTCTCTATTATTTTAGAGACCTCCATAAGGTCTCCCCTCAGCCTACTTTTCTCAAGAGAAAACAGACACAATCAGTTCATCCTTTCCTGATATTAACACCTTCATATTTCTGGTACCAATGTTGTTGCTCCAGTGCCTCTATATTTTTTATAATGCGGCAACTATTACTATATGCATTACTCAGTCTACATGTTTGGACAGAGATTTTGTACAACTTCCCTCCCTTTCAATTCTACCCTTCCAGAAACAAACCCTTGGTTTGCTATTTTTATGGCTGTGCTAACCTGTGGCATAACTTTCAGTGTATCTGTTGCCTGAGATCCAGTTGTTCTAATACTCCACCAAGACCCATATCTTCTAATAAATGACTCTCTATTCCTGATATTAAAATGTATAACCTCACATTTATCTTTATTTGCCAATTCTGCAAGTTTATTAATCTCCTGTAATTTGTTATAGCCCTAATCATTTGTTATTATTGTAATGCTAATAATTAAAGCTATTTTGTCAATTTTTTTGAATTATTAAATCTATTTGAATAATTTTTAAATGTTTGACAATCAGAAACATTTAAAAACACAACACACAAGGCTTCAGGATACACTACCCAAGGTGTACTATCCATTCAGAGCCAGTGGCACCTCCTTGAGGACGGTCAGCTTGTTCAGCCCTCTGCATCTGGAAAAGGTATGTCCAGCCAGGTTGGGATTTCAGGCAGCAGGCCAGGTACAGAATGATCCAGCCCCTTACTATTTAATGAGTTTTGACAAAAATTGTGCCTGACTGTGAAGTGCCAAAAGATTTTGAACCAATCATGTGGCCTGACACTGAGAGACAAAAATGATCCTCTGGACTAAAAGAGAATAAAGATAGATAATAGCTGACTGCCTGATTGGATATTCTCTCTGTGACAAGGAGCCAGTTAAACTCCTGTTTGAGTTTAGTAGGCTGGGCCTCTGGCGAACTCCATGCTACTCGCTCATCTGTGTGTAGGGAGGGGACATGTGACCTGCTAATGCCAAGCCTGCACATGATATGCAATATTTGGTCCTCCCAGGTGATTGATGTTTCAAGGCTCTGTCCTTTTCGTTGGTGGGGCACAGTTGAGAAATGTTACCAAGGTTTTCCACATCACTGTGGAGGAAGGGTATATTTGCAAAATAAAGAAAGCACTTTGCATCTAGCTTTATCCTTTTAAAATGCATCTATGTTCCCCCTGCCAACATGAGACCCAAGCTCAACTCTGTATTCCAGCTCAGACATAACGCACAAAAAGCCGACCCCCGCCACCAAACCTCCACCTGCCCCTGAAACCAAAGCCCTGACTAAACCAAGAACTCTGCCTTTCCTTCAGAGTTTTCTCACCACCCAGCATTCCAGGTGTGTCTCTTGGTCATGAATAATCTCTTAATGGAGACAACTCTTTGAGTTATACAGCTGTACAGCACATCCATACAGACTGTCAGACGGGATATAAAGCCCTTGTGAGTTTGAAGGAAGAGCGGAAAATGATGCACTGGTGAATTTAAAGGAAGCAAGAGGGAAGGGCTCTAGTGAGCTTAAAGAGAGCATGGGAATGGGGTACCAGTGAGTTTAAAAGGAGCACAAGTACTAGAGCCCAGGTGTGCTTAAAGGGTGCATGGGAAAACAGTACCAGATGACACAGATATCAAACCACCGGGATATCTGAACAATCGTTTAGTGGATTATTAAATGTTTACTGTATTTTTTTTATTACCATTCATTTTCTTAGATGTGGACATCATTGGCAATGCCAGCATTTATTGCTCATCCCCTTGAGAAGGTATGAGAAGTCACCTCCTTGAACCAACACAGTCTATTTCATTTCCAAAAATACATCTTATTCATAAGATTTTGCAAATTTATACAACTATGTGTTGTCATTCACTGTAACTAGCATATCAATAGATCTGTTCATAAAATTTATATTATGTCAATATAGAATCATTTCTTTCTTTTTCAAACATTCCATGAGTGATGACTCACTTGTTGAAGGTACTTCCACAGTGTTGCTGTGGACAGTGTATCAAGGTTTTGACCTAGAAGTGATGAAGGAACACTGATACATCAATTTTTTTTTTGTTGTGCCATTTACTTAATTTGAATCGGATCAGAATCAGCTGCACCAATATCACAACAAGCCTATGGCAGATTAGATTCCAATTCAGACGCACAGACCATAGGACCAAACTGCTGAACTGCAGCAGTAAGCTATACCCTCTGTACTTGGCCTCCTTAGTACAACATTTTTATTAAGGCCTTCAGAGCTATGATCATTTCAAAATCCTTCATAATGCCTCCATGATTTCTCATAAGTATTTGCTGAGGGAATGGCTAACTCCAAACCACTTCCTGCCTCAAGGACAATTAACACAGGAGCTTCCAAACCATCCATAATACAGCCCCAGGCTACAATTCAGCCCAGGAGAAGACCACACTTTAAGAGACTTTTCCCTTCCCCATCCTGAAGTCTTAAGGTTTGATGTGTTTCTTCCCTTTACAAACATCACTTAAAGTAAAATAAATTAAAATTTAATTGCACCTTAACAGTTGTTTATATACACAATTAAATCTCATCTTAATAAGATAAATCACTTTAATGTTATTATATATCTGGTTGTTTTATACTATGCATGTTTAAAGGAGAAGGAAGAAAAAATCTTGAACCTTGACAGAATATTGTTCGACAACTTGATAAAAAAAAATGAAGGATGCTTCTTAAAAGTCACAGCATGAAGCTTTTTATGTACTTCAATCAAGACCCTGCCAGCAAAGGAAACAGTCTCAGAGCAATGAGTAGAGAGCAAGAACTCAGCCATTTTGGTCTCTTCAGTGCTAAGTTTTAGTTATGTACATATATCTTTTACAGAGGATTTCAGGATCATTCATTCTGCTGATGAGGGTAGCACTGTTTCCACAACCAGTAAGAGATAACATTGATGGAAGGGGAAAAATTTAGGCTGAGGTGTATAAAAACTGAGAACAGTTTGTTTGTTAATTTAATAAAATTGGATCAATTGTCAGAATGCCTTCAAGAGATGATGGGCCAAACTATGCTGGGTACAACTAGTGATTCCGAAGGGAAATGCTGCCATTATCCTGGGGAATCCACCTCTGTGATCCAATATCAGTCATACCATATAAATGAGGATTCCTGGCCCTGTGGAACAGATAACTTTATATTGTTTTTAATTATTTCCTAATGTTTTGAATCAATGCAAATACTTTTTGAAATGTTTTCAGTAGTTTTAGTTTTTAATGATGTAAAGCAATCATAATTTTATTTTGAGATCATCAGATATATTTAAGAACTACAAAGAACCTTCCTAACTTTGATAAGGCAAGTTTCCTCCCTCAGCTATGTCTACTATCAAAGACTTGCAGGGCATTCCAAGAGCAATTACACTACCAATGCTGACTCACTGATGACCTCCCTGGTGTGGGGAATAAACTTAATCAGGCCTTCACATGCAATCCAGAAAGTCATGGGTAGTGGACCTGACCCAACACCATTCACAATTCAAAACATTTGGAGGTCTTAACCATTTAGCCTTCTCTCTATCTACCTCAGCTCCAGTGGTTCACTTCTTTATTTTTACTTTAATGTGACCGTATATCTGTCAAAAAACTATCATTGTAATTAAAATACAAATGAAGTTTAAAATAGTGAATAGTAGTGAAGTCATTACATAAATCATAACACCATTCTCCAAGAATGCAATCCCCCCCCCCCCCCCCATAATGCAGGGGTCGCCTGTATTGTCACCATTAATTCAAATTATTTCATTTTCCTACTTAAGCTTACTTATCATTTGCTTTTGGTTGAATTGTATCAATTGTCTTCTTCACTTTGCTCAGGTTTTGGGTTTCCATTCCTTTTGTATTCCGATTTATAGCAAGAACCCAGGGAAGGGAGTGCTTTTGACAGAATAAATCTTCAGGAAATGCTCAGGCTATACTCTGGGACCAGAAAGGGAAAACTGACAGGCAGAGATTGAAGCATGCAGACGATCAATTAGCAACTAAAAATAGTGAGCTATCAGGGAAAAGTAAAAGAGCATGGAAAATAGCAAAGGCAGAACAATGAAAGAGGTGGCTGAGAGAGTACATACATTGAAAGGAGAAATTGGCAGTTGTGGCCTTTACAGAAACAAGATAGAGCAAAAGTTAAATAGAGGCCTGCTTCATCTTGAATGAAGCCCTTGAAATGTGGACATTTGGTGCTTTGGAGATAAAGATCCAGCACATATTATGGGATCTTTCTTTTGACAATGCCACATCAAACGTGAGTTTTGATTCTCTCATGGTCTGCCATTTCAGGACAGATGTATCGTCAATCATTTAAAACAATATTCCCCTCTCTGGCTTGAAAATGGCTCAAAATTAACTCCACCTTCAGTGAAAAAGACGCAATAGAACTCTTAAATATACTTTACACATTGCTCTTAACACCACCAAACATGAGTAAATTATATGCTGCAAAAAAACTGCTGGAGGAACACAGTGGGTCAGGTAGCATCTGTGGAAGGAAAGGAATGGTCAACATTTCAGGCCAAGGCCCTGCATCAGCACAGAGAGCGTAGAGGGAGGATAGCCAGTATAAAGGGGAGAAGAGGAGAGTTGAGGCAGGGGCTGGTAGGTAAGTGAGGGGGGAGGAATAACAGGCAGATTGAACCTAGTGAGGGAGGGTGAGAGGTGGATCTTAAAACTTGATTTATCTCCAACTTTTCCCAAATCTGACAGTGGTCATCAACCTGAAATGTTGGTTCTGTTTCTATCTCCACAGATGCTGCCCCACATGTTGTGTATTTCTATCATTTTCTGCTTTATTTTCCCTGGGTTTAACATAACACAATTAAAACCTGATTTCAAAGCAATAAAATGCATTTGTAACCAAAGTTATTTTAGTTATTGTAAAAGGTGATGTCGGAACACGCATAGCATGTGTATCAGCAATTTACAGAACAAGGCTTTCCTGAACCTGAGGCAACTCAGAAACCTCCTAATGAAGGAACCAAACAAGCCAGGAATATGAAAGTAAATCATGTTTTTCTAAATCAGGTTTAACAGCTGCAGAAATGGTATTAAATGTCTTCACTATGAATAACAGTCCTCAAATACGAAGATTATAATGAGATTTGTAGGGATTGGAGAAACAGCCAATATGTCATCCACTACTCAAGCAAACTCTTTAGCAATGTTGCCGCATATTGCTCATTGTACAGAGCTTTGGCACTGGTTACATAACTGGCATTTATCCACAGCAATTATGATCTGTAACTGTGGCAACCCGCTTAAGAGTGCTACAGACTCAAATCTGATCTACAGTACTCTTATCCCAAACTGCTCAAGTCACCAAATTAATTTATTTGTAGCTGAACACCAGCTTAGCATTTACAGCCATTATTAGGAAGGCAAAAAAGGTTTCTTGGACTGCGACCACCTACTGCATATTTCTCGAATGAGATGAAAGAGACTTGACCTCTTGGTCCTTACACGATTTCAAAGACATGAACTATATATGTTGTCATGAGATGCAATGACACAGGGCCCTCTGAAAATGGAAGCAGAGTATTAAATCTGTTGCATTGTTATTGTTATTTTGATTTTCATATGTTATATCCAAAAAGGAATATTTTGAACAACTTGAATGCCCAACACCTATATAAATGCTATTTTATGCTGATCAAATAAGCTTCAAAAATGCAAATTTATTTGGGAATCAAGCTGGGTTCCATTATTTTCAACTGATAATAATAATTATTGCAAATAATGTTAATGATAGAGCTTCTAACATAAGGACTTCTAAAAGCTGAAATTGAAAATATGAACCCAATATGAATGGAATACCCTCCTCCTTTACACATAACAGATGTACACTTTTCTTCTTAGCCTCATCGCCAAAAATCTTAACCGTTCCCACAATCCCTGGGCAACAATCCCTGGTGGAAGCAGTGGTTAGATGATGTTGGATTTGACTGTTTTAATTAGTTTTTTTAAACATCTATAGTGTTTAATACACCTCAAGTGGCTGCAGAAGGAACGGCCGCTTACTAACTTATTGGTTAGTCCATCAGGTGAATATGTGCTTTTTCATTGGTTGGTTTGGCCACAAGTATCAAGTAGGTTTCCTGATTGGACTATTGTTAACTAAGGAGTATCTCTTATCTCAGGTATACTTGCTCTCCTTTCCCCACCACCCCCCCCCCAAGCCCGAGCTCATCTTTAGTTCCTTTTGTTTCGGCTCATCTCCTAGTCGTAAAGCTAGTGCCATGTGCTCTGTGACTTTCTTTGTTTTAAACTTTTCCAATAAAACTTTGTGAAGCACCAAGTTGTTTTCAACTCATTCCTGGACTCCTGAAAGAACCTACAGATTCAAAAATAACCGGATCCGACAATGACTAGAATGGAGTAAGTTTCATTTAGTGAAAAAAATGCAGACACTGCAAATCTGAAATAACAGAAAATAGAGTGGATACCCAACAGGCCGGAGGGAGTCAGATTGATTACCTGTCATCAGAACTGGAAAAGTAAGATAACAGATGTGTTTTACATTGGGGGGAAGGAATGTCCGTAAAAGGATGTGGATCAAGAGAATTTAGAGGACAATAATGTACGAGAAAGATAGCTGACTTGGCCAGTGGAGGTCTAAATAGGAGGGGATGAATGAGGGCAGAAGACAGGATGAATAAACAATCCTGGTGCTATGAGTTGCAGAACATGGCAGTTGCTGGAAATCTGAAACAAAAGAGAATGCTACAAAAATCTAGGCGATCTGTGGAAAGAGAAAAACTGAGTTAATGGTATAACTGGTCAATTCTGACATAAACAGGAAAGGCTGGTTATCTGAAACAGTTGAATTCAATATTGAATCATGAAGGCTACAACATGTCTGGTTGAAGATGAAGTGGTATTCCTCCATTTTATATTGGGCTTCATTGGAACAGTGCAGAAGACCACAGAAAGGAAGGTTAGAGGGGGAGTGGGATGATGAATTAAAGTGACAGGCAACTGGAAGCTCAGGGCCACCTCTGCAGACTTAAAGGAAGTATTCTGCAAGTAGTCATCCAATCTATGTTTGGTAAACTTAATCTACAAAATTCAGGCAGTTACTCTCCTTGTCTATGTTGGCAGTGCCTTCAAATCCACCACCTTTTATCACTAAGGATAAGGGAGCAGACACATGTGAATGCTACCAAGTGCAGGTTCCCCTCAAGTCACACACCATCCTGACTTGTTCATTTATCCTGCTCCTGCATTGCCACTTGGTCTAAATCCTGAAACTCCCTACCAAATAGTTCTACGGGTGCGCTTTCATCACCAGAACTCCTGCAGGGGGATCAATGAAACTTCTGACCATCATATTCCCAGGGACAAATAGGGATGAACAAAACTGAGGCACTGATTCCAAGACCCTATAAATGAATAAATATAATCATTGGTATCCTGTCCAATATTTATATCCCAGTATTCCACATTTCAAAAAAATGATTCCTTCATCACCATCACCTTGTTGTTCATTTGCCCCAATTATCTGCTGTTTCTTATGATGAAGACTACCCTTCATTGGTTCTTAACTGTTTTGAAACAGTCTGAAAGTGGCATGAAATATACTGTATAATGGTAGGACCCTCTTTCTTTTATGGAAACAAATTGTCTTCATATGCTAACTTCAGTCAAGGCTTTGTTCACTGTGAAATTATCACAGGACCAGCGAGAAATCTGTCCAAATGCACCAAGATCTGAACCAAGTTGAAGGTAGGAAATTAAATCTAACAAGAGATCAGAAATACCAGTTTTAAGAAGCTATCTAAATGCGTGTTGATGAATAAAACTAAAGCCAATAATGTGCTTGCCATTAGTTTATTTTATGTGGATATGCTGATTACATTTCTTCTCCCGTAGTTACAAGCATATCAGCTAACAACCGGCAAGCATTTTCTAACCATCACTGTCTGTATTACTTTTCATTCTTTTTGTGCCAATGAAATGAAATAATAGCATAGGTGATATTTTACAGTACATTCAAAACCACTGTATATTCTGCTCTGGAATACACAGAAGGAGAGTTTGTTTTGGAAGCCATATTTTGCAGAGTGAATTATATAACAAAAAGCAGTACTTCTAAAATGTAGTCAAGTATCAAAAGAAATCTGAAAAATTTCTATTACATACCACATAGTTTTACATGTCATGAAAGCTGCTGGCATCTCCACTTGCCTACATTTTATTTCACCTTCCAATCAGATAAACAGGTTACAAGTGTGTTTCTAAAATCAGTCTTATATTCATTATTCTTGCTCCATGGTTTCTCATTAACAATAATTTACACATTGCTCTCACTGTGCTTTCTTTGCTACTCGTTCATGCTGATTCTTCTCATCATGCAGTTATTCACTGATGACAAACCATAGGGGTTTATGCTCTTCTGGGTTTTTTAACATTGTTTATCACTGTTTGCTTGTGGTTTTTAACTGTGAGTTTCACAGTAATTGTTTTGAAAGTAGAGAACTTGCGCCATTACTAATCATGGAACTTAGGGTCAAAAGTGAAACAATAAGAAAGATTGCTGTAAAAACAGCATGATCAATATACAACCACGCAGACACAGTTGCAGTCAGCATAGAACTAAGATAACAGGACAAAAATAATGAGTTTTATGCGGTCAGCAAGAATCTGGGAAGCAAGTGCACGTTCACAAGCGAGATCATGCATCAGTACCACTTTAGCAAAAACAGTACATATAGGACTGCCACTTTTGGAAAATTATTGCAAATCAAATGATAAATTATTCAAAACAATTAAACTCTAGATTAACTAGAAGCATTCATAACTTATGTTCTGAAAAATAATATTATTCTTGAAAAGTTCCCTTTTCATGAAATAATATGTACTTTAAAGTTTCCGGGGGTTGGGGAGGAAAGAAATTCTTATTTGGTCATAAACACAAAACATATACAAAAATGGCTTTGGTTTATTTGGTTCTACTGAGCCCCATATAACCTGATAAATTCATTAGCATTCCGAAGGGAAACATGACAATGACTTCAAAAATTGAACTTGGGAAGAATTTCATCAATTATGTCAACGACCACACTTCAAAAGTACCCCATTGGTTGTCAAGTCCTTTGAGATGCCCCAAAGCACTACGTGAAGACATTTTTAATGCAATGCTGCAATGCTTGAGATGAGTAGGTGACTTTGGGCTTATGATTCTTAAAGTCATCCACCACTGGGACTTTTTCCTTGCTTTGTGCCAGGCCTGATGTAAACTGAATGATGTGATTTAGTGCTGTGTTCAGTCAACTACTCCATTTTCAATGTATTGTTTGATGACTAGGATGGAACTTGGCTCTTTTTTGCTGCCAGTTCATATGATTCTATGAACATTATTTCATGTTTCTTCAAAATCAGCTTTGTCATGCAATAAAAATTGAAAATAAACAAGAAAATTACTGGCCTATATTTTGCTGAGTTTTGTCACCAGTTCTACATGAAACAGCCAGTCGAGTCACCCGTATGGAATGTAACTCCTGCCTGAGCAAAGACCTGGACCCGCTGCAAATTGCCTACCACCACAGTAGGTCTACAGCTGATGCAATCTCACTGGTTCTCCACTTGGCTTTGGAGGACTTAGACAACGGCAAAACATACATCAGGCTGCTGTTTATCAATTACAGCTCAGTGTTCAACACCATCATCCCCTCAGTATTAATCAGTAAGCTTCAAAACCTGGGCCTCTGTACCCCCTCTGCAACTGGATCCTCAACTTCCTTATCAGGAAACCACAGGCAGTGCAGATTGGTGGTAATATCTCCTCCTCGCTGACAATCAACACAGGCGCACCTCAAGAATGTGTGCTTACTCGACTCTCTCCACACTTATGACTGTGTGGCTAGGCACAGCTCAAACACCATCATAAATTCGCTGATGACACCACTGTTATCGGCAGAATCTCAGATGGCAATGAAGAGGCGTACAGGAGTGAGACAGATTGGCTGGTTGAGTGGTGTTGCAACAACAACCTCACACTCAATGTCAGCAAACCCAAAGAATTGACTGTGGACTTCAGTAAGGGGAAGTCAAGAGAACATACACCAGTCCTCATTGAGGGCTCAGCGTGGAAAAGGTGAGCAGCTTCAAGTTCCTAGGTGTCAGCATCTCAGAGGATCTATCTTGGCCCCAACACATTGATGCAATCACGAAGAAGGCACGCCAGTGGCTCTACTCCATTAAGAGTATGTCATCAAAGACTCCTGCAAATTTCTACAATGTATGGTGGAGAGCGTTCTGACTGGTTGCATCACCACCTGGTATGGAGGCTCCAATGCACAGGATCGAAAGAGGCTGCAGAGGGTTGTAGACTCAGCCAGCTCCATCACGGGTACAACCCTCTCTGCCATCGAGGACATCTTCAAGAGGAGGTGTCTCAAGAACGCGGCATCTATTATTAAGGACCCTCACCATCCAGGACGTGCCCTCTTCTCATTACTACCATAAGGGAGGAGGTAAAGGAGCCCGAAGACCCACACCCAATGTTTCAGGAACAGCTTCTTCCCCTCTGCCATCAGATTTCTGAATGGTCCATGAACCCATGAACACTACCTTGTTATTCCTCTTTTGCACTATTTATTTACTTTTGTAACTTACAGTAATTTTTGTCTTTATGTCCTGCACTGCTGCCACCAAACAACAAATTTCATGACATATGTCAATGATAATAAACCTGATTCTGAAGTCCCAGCTTCTATAGGATACAAAATGACGGAGGTGGAGCTTCACGAGGTTCCCCAGTGTAAGCCCAAGGAAATCTGCTCTCATATCCTGAGCAAGGTCAGACCACATACAGGATCCTTGAGCTCTTTCATTTGAGTGAGGTTTGTGGAGCAGTAGGGAAAATAAGTTACATTTTTCTCTCATTTCATGTTTTTAATTATCTAAAAGTGCTTTCAGTGCTCTTCCTCACTGATACCATGATAGAATGGGCCAGACGCTAAGCAAGTTCTCTATCAGTCTGCCCCTGCTGCACAACACTGTCCCCTGACAATAAAGATCCCCAATAAGACCCTGGAAAATGTGAAGCATTCCTTAACAAAGGCAGACTTTGATGATGAAATTCACCACCAACTTTTATTGCACCAGCACAGCCTTTGATTGACTGAAAAAAGATAAGTAGACAGAAGAGCCTGCATATGCTGGAATCAGGAGCAACAAACAAGGTGCTGGAGGAACTCAGTGGGTCAGGCAGCATCTGTGGACAGAAATAGACAGTCAGTATTTCCTGTCAAGACTTCAAACTCAGCACAAAACTTGGGGGACTCCCAGGAAGCCATGCTCGTGGACACTTCTGGGACATGGATAACTTAAAGCAGGCACCTTAAAACAATGAAAAGATACTACCAACATCGTCTCCAGAAAATCCTCCAAATCCACTAACAGGATAAGCAAACCAATGGTCGCACACACTTTCCTTCCAGGCCAACATTCTTAGCTTTGAGGCCCAAATTATATCCAGTTGGCTCTGATGAACAGGCCACATTGTTCACTCAATACATCCATTGTGTATGCAGATTACTGCTACACAGTACCGTTCCTTCCATATCCCCGTCCTAATAACCCTCTGAGATATATGCATTCTTCAAATTCTGTAATCCTGGTCATCTGAAAATTTAATTGCTCCACTGCTAGCATCTGTGCCTGCAACTGCCAAGGACTCAGGCTCTGCAAGTCCCCCCAGTTAACCTCTTCCCTCCTTACTTTTCTCTTTCAAGGCATCCTTCAAACCTTACTGTTTGATAACTCTCCTGTAAAAATCTTTAGGACATGTTTGCCACTTGAAAGGTCATGGGGAAAAAAAGGACACTGTTCTCATGAACTATTCTTTGTAAAGCTGGAAGTAAGATCATTTCCATTAAAAAGAAATATTTCTATAACTTAAAATTGAAAGGCCAATTGCAACTCAAGTTGTCCAGAGAACCCACTCAAGAATAATTAACTTCCAGTAGATTGGCAAGTAACTCTAATATTAACTGCTATCTCTCTTTTGAAATTCTATGATGCTTTGCAAAGCAACAATGATGATCTACAACAAGCTGGTCTACAACATACAATGAAACCTGACCAATCTGAATTTAACACAGGTGAAAAATGAAAGTCTCTCTTTTATAAATTCAATTTGCTTAAATGTATTATTGTTGAACTTCCTTTGCAATCAAGAACTAATACAAAGAAATGTCACTTTTCAGGGAGGTTGGCAACTCTGATCATCACATGACCTTCTGTCTCCAATTGCCTGTGCCATTATACACAGGCCCTTACTACTGTCAATGCTTGCTGAACTCGTCCATCCTCACACTATCCTGTCTTTCTACAGCAACAGCAAAATCAAACAACTCTTTGTTACCCAGCTGGAAGATTTATGACCATTGGTCAAACAGCTTTATTTGTGTGTATCCAATGTTCAACCAGAAAACAGAAGTAGTTAGATGTATTTCTAAGAATCCCTTGTATTTTATCTCCAGGTGTCCTGGAGATTAGTCTTTAAATCCTGAAGATCCCAAGGATGGCAAATGCACTGACACTGCAGTTACAATCCTGCCTAAATCCCTTTCAGGACATAACCCTTCCATGGACGTTCAGCACTAGTTTGGCCCTCAACAATAACAATTTTACAAGTTAAAATTTGGAAACTACATTAATGGACCACATTCATTCGGCACTTATTTACAAAAGGAGTTTGACCTTCAGGTGGAATCCTTCATGCTTATTTCATCAGAGATTTTCTCCTGATCAAAGTGCATACCATTTAGCCCATTGATAGCCCATCCTTAGAAATATAAACAGAACTTTTTAGAAAATTTTACTTCACAGTCTTAAAAGGGAGCAAATAAAATACAGAGATGTGAACTTCTTGAAGAGACTAGGCCACAAGATTGTCTGGTTTTCAATTCAAAGGACCTTAAATCTTAATGATGAAGGAGAAGGTTAATTTCTCCAACAAACATGAACTTTAAATTTAACAGAGTATCAGTAAAACCAAACACCTTAAAACCATGATGACTGAAAGGCAGATGATCAGGTCTTAAGCCTGTTAATGCCACTAATACACCTAAGGTGCTAGCCTAGTGAAGCTAAAACACATGCTGACAGCAAAAACAGCATGCAATACACAGAGTCAAATGATCTCACAACAACAAATGAGGTCAAAACTGCACAGTCGTATCTCATTTGGTTATGAATGCTGGAGAACAGTTAAAGAGTGAATGGGCAGAGTAAGCTCCAAGAATACCCTCAAACTCAACAGTGAAAGGGTCCAACACGTAAGAGCCAAACAGAAGGGTGAAGCATTCACAACCAGAAATACTGAATAGATGAACCATCGCGGATTCTTCCTGGGATCCCCACCGTCACAGAAGCCAGTCTTCAGCCATTCAAGACAAAGTTGAGAGCACTGGATACAGCAAAAACTAAGTGACCAGATCACATCCCAGCTGTAGAACAAGACCTGCTCTCCAGAACTTGCTGGATCTCAAGCCAAGATATCCCAATACTGTTACAACACTGAGATCCAACAGAAACTGTGGAAATTTGCAGAGTTATGTTTTGTTTACAGAAAGAAAGAACAGCTAATGAATGACCAGTTTATTCTCATTTATCAGCCAGATGATAGAGGGCGTCATCAACAGTGCTATCTATCAAGCAGCGCTTGTTCACCAATGGCCTGCTCAACAATGCACAGTTTGAGTTTCTCCAGGACCATTTGGCTCCATAATCACATCTCTAAATGTGGAATACAATGCTGAATTCAGGTTAGGTGGGAGTGACTGCCCTGGACATCAAGGCAGCATTTGACTAGATGTGGCATCAAGGGAAAACTTAAGTCAATGAGCATTAAGGGTTTACCTCACATAAAAGAAGATGGTTGTGGTTTTTACAGGTTAATCATCCCAGGCACTGCCATCCAAGATATCACTGATATGATATCCATCCGTGATATCCAAGATATCATCCAAGATACCACTGCCGGAGTACCTCAGAGCAGTGTCCAAGGTCCAACCACCTTTAGCTGTTTCATCAAAGACTTTCCTACCATAAGCCAGAAGTGGGGATGTTTACTGATGATTGCACAAGGTTCAGTTCCATTTGTAAACCCTCAGCAAATGAAGCAGTCTGTGCCTGCATGGAACAAGACCTAAACAACATTCAGGCATGGGCTGCAAAGTGAAAAGTAACATTCACATCATAAAAGCGCCGTAGCAATGACCATCTCCAACAAGAGAGCCTAAACACCTACACTTGATAATCAAGTACCAGGTCCTCCACCATTCAAACCTAGGGATCACCATTGACTGGAAACTTAACAGGACCAGCCACATAAGTGTTGTGGCTACAAGAGCAGGTCAGAGGCTGAGTATTCGCGAATGATTCATCTCCTGATATCCCCAAGGCAGAAGTTAGGGGTGTGTGTTTGAATGCTCTCCATTTACCTGGACGAGTACAACTCCAACAAATCTGAAAAAGCCTGACACACTCCAGGCCAATGCAACTGCTTGATTACCCCATCAACCACACTAAGCATTCCTTTCATGTGTGTACCATCTGTACAATGAACAACAGTTACTCACAATATTCCAACAGCACCTCCTAAGCCTACCTCTACTCGTAAGAAAGACAAGAGCAGCATGCACTGGAATACCACCACCTGCAGGATTCCCAAGCCACACACCATTCTGATTTGGAAATGTATCACTGGTCCTTCATCATCACGGGGTCTAAATCCTGGAAGTCCCTACCCAGCAGCACAGTGGGAGAACTTTCACCAAAAGGGCTGCAGTGGTTCAAGAAAACATCTCCCCTCCCATCTTCTCAAAGGACAATGAGGGATAAGCAATAAATGGTGCCCTCGTCAGTGATAGCCAGATGCAGAATAATGAACAAATGAAAAACAAATCTCAAAATGATGTTGGAAGCCCTATTTCAATTACTCCCACTTCATAGTACCTTGTAATCCTGCAGACATCTGCAGTTCATTCACTATAGATTGCAGTGTGAAAAGTTTTTTTTAAATCATATCAAATTCACAGAACTGCCTTTACAAGACTGGCTTCAAATTGTTCTCTTTGTGAAGATTTCTGCAGTTAATAAATGGTTCATAACAATTAGGACATAAAAATAAAACTTATAATAGAATTTGGAAAAAGTTTTAAACATCTCTTATGCACATGGAGTTCTAATTCATCAATGTTTTGTACTCACAATAATGCAAGATGACAGATTAAAATATTTTTCTTAAAAATAGGAGACAGAGTGACAATTCACTGCATCAGTAACCTAATACTCACAGCTCTAGCCAACAGATATTACAGACCTAACCTGACAGTTGGTTCAACAATCAAGTGTAAGTCACGTCAACAACTGAAACCTGCCCTGTGATTCCTTTCCAGTGATGATTCCATATACAATGGAACTTCTGCTTGCTGACGAGTAATTTGTTCACTGAATGGGTCATTGAATCATTTCAGCACTGAAGACCACTATTTGGTCATTTGAGTCCATACGAGTCCACAAATAGCAATTCGGGCTGCTTTCCCATACTCCTGGAACAAATCACTCTGGGCAGTAATCTAGCAAATTCTCTATTCACTTTTGCCCTTTGTCTTACTGTTCTACACTTACGGCTGTCGGGTACTCTGGATTTGAAGTGCATAGAAGAATTCTTAAAAAAAGAACACTCAGAACTGAAACAATGACTATAGGAATTGTCTTCATTTTGGAAAGCACATTTTCAGACTCACTTTATAATAGCATCTGAACATTTGTACTAACTTCACTAAGACAGCTTCACTAAAATTCAGAGATCCTGTGGTTTGATAAATGTCACCAAACAAATCCTAATTGCTCATTTGAAGTACCTGAAAATGTCAGGTGTAAAGCAAGCAAAATGCTTTCTGAGAACAAAATCCTGAAAATCACAGGTAACTTACAGTACATTATAAAGTGATTAAACTATTAAATGAGTTACTATATCAGTTAAATTTATTTATATTTTATAATTTGAACCTCTTCCTTCAAGCTGATTTCATCTAACCAGATTATTGACACTCTTCTGAGCCAATAAAGGTGCACTAAGTTATTTTTAACATGTTTGCCAGCCTTGTGTTGAAATCTCCAGTTCTTTTGTGTTTTGGGATTTAACTGATGAAGACAGATATTAAGAAAACCCAGTTAAACTTTATCATATGGAAAATACTAGTCAACATTTATTTCAAAAACCAACATTCTAGCACCACCTAGAAAGTATGAAAATTAAATTCTAAAGTAAATGCAAATAACAGCATTCTTAAATGTTCTTTTGAAGACCACAATGGGGACGAATGAAAAAGGCAGATTAAATTAAACTCAAAGTCACAGATCCAGTGAATTATTAATGAGATATGGCACTGAAGACATTTTTATTCAGTAAAACTCCACTGGAGTCTGCATCTGGTCATAAATAGAAAGCATTGAACCATTAAAATAGCAACCAGTCACTTTTGAACAGAATCAGCAACCAAGGAAATAAAAAGGAGCATGTGCCTCTCTGTTCTTACCATATGCTGTGAATGCTGCATAATATTGGTTGGCAAAGTGTTTACAGCTTTGAGAGTTTATCAAGGGATTTCTTGACCAATCCTTATCTAGCTATCTAATGTATTTTCAATGCTGGTGACTTCATGTATTTAGTATAACAAAGGGGTTATTTAATTGAAGGAAAATTAATTACAACTGAAACTGAACTTGGTTTTTATTATTTTGTTGTGCTGGTCAGCCCTGAAAACATGAAAATTAGTCCAATATTTCAGAACCTAAACTTAACAAGTTCTATAAAATCTATATTCTTAAGCTTCATAGATTTGGAATAAGAAAAAAAATGTTAATAATAGAAGATGCCAGAAATACTTATCAGGTCAGCCAGCATCTCTTGGAGAGAAAAACAGTTATCACTTTAGATGTAACCCCTTATTAATATACCTTATTAAAAGCCTCTTGAAAATATTCCTGGAGAAGAGTTATCCAACTGGCTCAGTAAATTATTTTTGGACATCACCAGCATCCATGGTCTGTACATTTACTCTATTTGTAATGAACACATGAACTTACTTCTCTGTAAGTATACTATTTTATAATAGAACTTCACAATTTCAGCTCACAAATGTTCAAATTTAGTACTGGCATCATCTGTGTAATACCAATTTTGATAACGCACAACCCTGTACTTTGGCCTCACCAGTAAAATACTGAAAACTAAATGCAGGAAAAAAATAGCATTAAATGTTGAAACGTACTTGTGGGTTCAAATAGCTGTAACAAGGTCTAGAATACACTCCAGAAACTGCATTTGCTATCCATACCAAAATAGTATGTCAAATGAGTGGGGCCTCAGGACCTTGAGTGAATTTGTTCTGACAACAGACTAAGTTAAATTAAATCTCTGGATAATCAGTTCTGATTCAGACAAATCCCTTGGTAATAATTAACTCTCAAGTCACCATTCCTAATAACATGGCTAGGGCATGGATAGATAAAAAAAAGTGGTAAAATGGGTCATCTGCTTCGTAGTCCTGCCTAGTTATAATCTGATCCAAACACTGTGCATTACAGTGGGATTTTCAATAAGCTATCTCACATGTCCTTCAAGAAGACCTGAATGAGCAAAAATCGAGCTGCTGGAGGAACTCAGCAGGTCAGGCAGCATCTGTCACGGGATAGGGCCAGTCGTCATTTCGGGTTGAGACCCTTCATCTGGATTGGATTAGACTTTAAACTGTAGCCTCCAAAAACAGCTGGATGCAATCTTTTAGATCATAATATACTTTTAATTCAAATGCAAATATCCCCTCTCCAAAAACCATGTAGTGTCAAGTAGTCTCGGCATTTTTTCCAAAAATATAATAAAACAGAATCCTTCAAATCAGTTACTGAGGAAGAGTAAACAATGTTTCATAATAGCGCAGTGGTTAAGAACATAACAAGCTGTGCAAAAGGAACTATTTTTAGGAACTGCCCTCACCCTATCCATCCCAGGAGTCATGAAGTTTGGCACTCCCAAGTGAATGAGGCAGTCCCAAACTTCCTGACAAATGATCACTGGGTTTCTTACTAACAAATTCGGCACTGTCCATCAGCCACTCTGTTGACTTTGATGAAGACTGGTTTCTTCGGAGAAGAAAGACAAGCTCTGGGCCATTTGTATCTTTTGAAATAACTGATTTTCAAACAGTTTTGAGTTTTTTTTTGAAGCATTTCAATTCTACAAAAACTGAAGAATTTTTACTATTTTTGAAGTAGTTTAGTTGTTCATAAATGTTGAACTTTTTTGAATATTCACGAACACATTTTTTTTGACGTGTTAAGCTGAAATATAGTTTGACGAGATCTCAAAGTCTGTTCATCATTTCTGGAAGTGTGGCCCTGCATCGTGCACTGCCTTGCCGACAGGGTTGGAGTTGTTTTTTTTTTAAAATCGAGGAACATGCTGCTAAAGTTAAGCAGAGAACTCGTGAGTAGGTGAGTGGAGAGTGTGGTAAATTTGCTGCTAACAGAAAATTCTGGACAAATGGATTTTAAAATTTAAAAAAATATACTTCAGACATTTCAACTTTTATGTTGGACATGAATATTCTAGTATTTATATCTACTTTCTGAAATGTTTAATAGGTTGTTAAAAATTGTGCTTTTTCCTTCCTAGTTTGTTATCCCATTAGTTTTATTTAGTGTGATTGACTTCTCAGTTAACTTTATGACTTTAAAGCTGCTGGATGTCAGAGTTTCCCTTTGAATTGATGGCTTTGAGCAATAAATATCAAAATTAAGGGATGCTGTTCCTAGAGAGATCCTGAGGTTATTGTTGGGAGCTTTCTTCGAGGTTCACAGTAGAAACTTGCTTCACCAGTGACTACATATTTCAGATCACTGTTTACCTGGGTCAAAATTTATTCCCAATGCAAACACGGTCTATGTCTTCCACTTGTGCTAAAGCTTCAAATATTACTACCACTATCATAATTTTGACATTGATCCCCTATTTTATATTGTTCATTTGATATATAAAGATGCAGGAGCAGTTTTTAAATTGGAAAAGATTTCAAAAATACATTTTCATTTGCATGCCAAATAGCCTTCAATTGAACTTCTGTGCCAGTTTTGCCAATTAAATAATATCTGGAAAATTAAGTACAATGAATATTTTTTATAAGTATTATGAGATCTCAAATTATGCCTGTTATTTTCCATTAAGTAATTTTGTGGAATTTTCAATGTAGCTTCAAACATTTTTCCTATTCAAATTTCAAATATACTGCCTAGCACATAGACAGCAATTACATAATTTTTTATTTGACATATCCTTCATCAGTATGCCCTCCATCAGTACCTCCGGATGTAAAAGAAAATGTTTTCTAATACTGATGCAGTATCAAGGTTTTCCTATGTGCTATCTTTATCAAAGGAATGCAGAACGGGTTTGCTTTTGATCTTCAAAAGTAGGAAGCATATTTCATGATGAACTGCGCATCCTCATTTTCACTTCAGTGCTTGAAAGCCTGATTACTGTTGGCTGTATATTAACTAGAACACGAAAAGGAAAGCTGTTGAAGAATACAAAGAGCAGATTTTGCACAGAGAAATGACATTTACTCTCTAGATTTGCTTTCTATCCTTGCCAACTTAACCCAGCTGATCTCTACTGACCCCTTCACTTGTCATCATCTATCTTGCTGTCATGGCAACCCTTACTATTCTACACAAAGCAACTGCAGGTGTTGGTTTGGAATACAGCTGCCCTTCCCTTTTCTCATCAGGGTCATAACAATTGAGAGTACCATTAAATCTTGGGAGAGTTGATGGTTTTGGTAAATTGTCATTGTCTTCAACAAAACCTTCTGTATAGAGTGATGACCTGCTCAATATTGTACTTACTGCATATCCCATCTTTTCTTTTTCATTTTATTTGTTTCTTCCCTCCATTCAAACAGCACTTACTGTTACATGAAACTCCAATGTTGGCAGTAACTTTTAGATAAATCAGACATCAGGCCAGCGTGCCGTCGGTGGAGCAAAATTATTGGAGAAAATGGAAAGGCAGGGACTGATTAGGTATAGTCAGCATGGCTTTATGAGGGGAAAATCCTGTCCCACGAATTTGGTTGAGTGTTTAGTGGAGGTAACAAAGGAGATTGATGAAGGTAGAGTAATAGACTTTCATAAGGCATTTGATGAGGTCCCATATGGTACACTGGTCCAGAAGGTTAAGCCACATGGAATCCAAATTGCACAGCTAATAGATCCAAAACTGGCCTGGTGATATGAGGTAGAAGATAGCAGTGGAATGATGCTTTTCTGATTGGAAGCACCTACCAGGGAAAGCATTCATGGAGGACACAAGAGACTCCAGATGTCTAAAACGTTGACTATCCACTTCCCTCTACAGATGCTTCCTGACCCACTGAATTCCTCCAGCAGTTTGATTTTTGCTAAGCACTCAAGGAAACTAATTGTTTGAAATTGAGATTATCCCTGGCTAATAATTATCCTTGGTTCCAACTTGCTATCAATAGGTTTCCAGATCCAAGCTGTTGTGATTATCCAAAACTTCATTCAAGTACAGCAAGCAGACTATAACAATAAAGAGTAAACTACTAACAAGGTAGTGCTAAAACTCAGGATGGAGAAATACACTTTCTAAAAAATATAATTTAAGACAACATCAATGCTAGATGAGATCAAGAAAGTTAACAATAATTATTTGCAAGTATCATCATAGTTTACAAAAGTAATTCAGTTTAGAAGATCAGACAAATCCACAGTAATGTAATAGAGCTAACATCACACACTTGTTTTTGTATAGACCTGAAATGAATGGCTGCAGATATGATCTACAAAATGTTAACAGATTTTTTTTGGTTACAACAATTCAAATTGGCACTCACAGTATTAACACCCTTCAAAAATCAACTGAAACTGAAATTATTAAGTATGAACAAACCAAAATGCAACATGTATCTTACTTCCTGCACGGCTTCATTCATACCTGAACACTATCATGACAACCATATTTAAATCCCCACCAGAAATTTGCACATGGACTTGTATGGAATATATTTAGTTTCTAATCTCTGAATAACAAACAACCTGAATAATGGTCTGAATTTTGCAGTTCTAACAACAGTGAAACTGTCAATATTTGCCTTCATTACACTGTGAAATTAGCAGCAACTTCTACCGAGTTTGCATATGCATTGTTAAACATGTAAATTCAGAGCCTGCTATCAGTCCTTTCTACAGACTGCATCGTTGCAGGTAAAAAGCATTTGAAACCACTTAACGAAACTTGAAGTTCATGTCAATTATGTTTTATGCTCATCATTACAAACCTTTTAAAATGTTGAATGACATGTGACTGAGTTTTGAAGGTATGGTATCATCATTTTTGCTGAATAACCTCTCTGATCCTGAACAAATCATTTTTGATGCATGGAATATCAATATTCTTCCATTCCATGATCAAAATTCCATTGATTTTAATCATTTTCTTAGTAAGTTTGTAACTATTTCATTTTCTATTTTACTTCCTCACGAATAATCCAGGCTTTTTACTTGTTTACTTAAAGCAAAATAAAATGAATGATAAAACTGCTTGTTATTTTCCAGCTGACAACCTGGTGAGTCCTCAATGTGATTGGCTGCTCAGCCTGTTCAGTAAAATCACTCGGAACCTAAGTATCTAAATGCTAGGAAGAATGCAGGGAAAAATTAAATCCAACACTAAGGTCATGATCTTCGTGGACAGTTTTCTTCCAGGCAACCGTTATAACAATAATTGAGTTAACTGCCACCAAGATGGATGCAAGCTTATTCAAACCAAAACTGCCTTTGCATATGAAAGAAAAGATCCACCAATCTGAAGTTGTGCAGGTGATAAACAAGAAATTTAGCTGCACTAGAATTAATTAACTGTTTTGATAGTATCTTTTACTGGTTCAGTACTATCAGCTAGGTTCCCACAGTGTACACAAGCAGTGCCTTAGTACCCACCAGAAACCTTCACTACCCATTCCAAACCCACAATACTGATCTCCAAATTTAATCTACTGACACAATACTTCCTGAAGATGAAATATGATGCAATAAAATTTTTAAAAATTCAATTTTCTCTTCCAATGAATTTATTATAAACCAAGTAACACAAAAAGAAAATAATCAGTCTGACTATAAGAAAAAAGAAACAAATACACAAAGCTCAGGACACATCAAACTGCTTCATAATAAACTGAGTACATTTGAAGTGTTCTGTCGTAACAAGTTATATTTAAAAAACACTAATTGTAATAAATGATGAAGCCACTCATATTGAATGATCTACAAAAGCAGAATTATGCAAAAGATATTTTCCTGGTTTATGCTTAATGCTATCTGATCACATAGTTTGCTCAATCCTGGTTGACACGGAATGACAGCATTTGGATTCAATAAAAAACTGCAGAAATTAAGTTATCAAAGTGCTCAACACATCGAATGTTACTTAAAAATCAAACATGAATGGATCTGTCAGAGGTATAGTTCTATGTCCACATACAGTGCAGTAACTAGGACTGTGCAGCTATTAAAAACATTAGTAACAATTAATGTTGCAAAATAATTAACTGTAAGTTAATCAGTTTTTATCACACTATTAAATGACAACAAAGTATACCAGTCATTTACATTTTTTGAATTGGTTATGCTGAGTTATAAGTTTCAATAGCTTTTGTTACTTTTAAATGTTAATTACTTTTAATGGTTTCACTAGTTTTTTTTTTGTTTTTGATGTTGTAGACATTCAGAAACATCCAGAGTATTTTCAACAGCTTTGACAGTCAAGGACATGGTTCAGCCAACCATTAAATCCAAAACTTTCTTCCCACAGATGTTTTGTTAGTGGGGCATGTCCTGGGTCCCCGTGCAATAGCAGCAATCTCAGCAACCATAAGGGTTTTGGTTTGAGGCTTCAGGAAAGAAGTTCTTGCAACAAAAATAATTAATAAATTTGTCTCTGCCTTAATCTCACACATGAGTTGTGATTAACCAACTGTCCTAATGATAATATGACATATACTCATTCCTTTTTTAACTGGCAACACAGATACATTACTTGGAATTACTTGAGTCGCTTTTAAACATGAGTCTAAATATACGTTCCATAATAAGGTTGAACAATTCGACCTGTGCTAATTGTTCTTTTCCGATTACCTCAAGGCCAGCATTCATATGATCAGCCGTGATATTAGTTTGGAAAGCATTCAGCATGCTTTATCCAATTTTAATGGGCTTCAAACAATTATGTTGTTTCAACATTCTGCAACCCATAACAGCCCATGATTTGCTGGATGCACGAGATGAGGATTCATCTCATTAAGCTAAGATATTCTGCTTCAGCTTGTTTTCCACAATTGAAAGACTGCCATATCATTTGGTTCTTTTTTTAAATCTTGTTCCAAAAATGTTAGAGAATGGAAGGATGCAACATAATGCTTAAAGGGTTAATTCTTTTGATGCATGTTATGTTTGCTCAGTGCATTTAACAGTTAGATCTCAGGGAATATTCACACCAGTGGCATTTATCCTAATTGACACTATTTATGCAGGCAGAATTTTAATTAGTAGTGCGCTAAGACAACTTTTAATACATTACTTGGAATTGAATTTCTTCCCTGTTCTAATTCAAACATTTTTAGAACCAGATTAAAATCAAACAGAGCAAAGCGTAATTATATCCCGTACCGATCAAATGCTAAAAATCAAAACAAGTCATTTCATATTTATTCCACACCTAAAACACGAATTTATGCGTGATTGTGATCTCAATTGTCTTATCTAAGATGTCAATAACTTTCATTATGTAATGTCCTGAATTGCTGTGTGTGGACACTATCAAAACATTTTTGACACTGACCCAGAATATGACATATTATGATAGAGAATTAAAAATTGGCCAGGGTGGCTAATTTTCTAGCACAAGCAAGAGAGGAGATTGATAGAAGAAAGTCCAGAGTTTAGTGGGTAGTCAGTTAAAGGAATTGCTACCAATGCTAAACCAATGAAAATTGTAGGTGGAATTCCTCACTGTTGTACATTATTCTCCAAAATATTAATTATGCAGAGTAGCGCATTTAAAGAATCACAAAGTACTTAATGTGAGATTAGATATATACTACCTTTTGTTTAATGACAAATAACACATTTACTTAGAAGGGCAACTGATTTTTTTGTCATGGTTTTGAATTTTACTTGTTCACAATTACTGTATTAAAGTAGCAGTGCAATTCTTAATATACAAGCCATCCCTGGGTAATGAACAGGTTCCATTTTTCCAGACAGAAAATAAGTCAAATCTGTCATAAATTGTAAAGTACACAAAAATCACTCTGTATGATAACCACACCTCCATAGTATTGTAATGAATGGCATCAGAAGCACACAAGACTGATAAGAACATTTACTAAAAATGGAGTGAGGGGGGAGACCTTTGATCTCCTTATCCAACCAACTTATTATGGAAAGTATATTTAGATTCATATTTAACATCACCTCAGGTAATTCCAAGTAATGAATCTGTGTTACCACCCTAAAAAAGAAATGAGTACATGTCATGTTATCATTAGAACAGTTAGTCACAATGAACGTGCAAGATTAAGGCAGAAACAAATTTATGTTTGAATGAAGACTGCATTTTCATGCTGTATTACTCTATGGGCAAATGGGACTAGCTTGCTGAGCACCATGGTCGGCATGGACAAGTTGAGCAGAAGGGCCTGTTTCCATGCTGTATTACTCTATGACTCTATGCATGTTATCAAACACACTAACTATTGTAAGGCTGGAACTGGCTAACTAAAGATGGAGGCTTTTCATTCACTTAAGAGGAATCATGTAAACAATACAGTCAGGAGACCAGAATCAGTTCCAGTTCTTGTTGACCTGGTTTCCCTTTCTTGAATGCTCACTCTTCATATTAAGCAGTCATGGGCCTGAGATTTCCAGGAATCAGTGAGGATGTTGCATTCCTTTAAGAAAGCAATGACTGTATCTTTGAACCTTTTCCTGATCTTTCGGGATTCTGATGTCAGATATGTCTTACATCGATCCTTGAAACTTCCAATCACAAATTCCACCTTCCACATTACCCTATCTCCTATTACCAAGCCAATTTTGGATTTAATTTGCCAACTTGCCCTGGATCCCATGAATTCCTTCCCTATGGGAGCTTGCCAAACTTTACTGTCCATGGTAGACCACATCAATCGCACTGTCCTCATCGATACATTCCATTACTTTTTCAAAAAAACATGATCAAATTAATCAGGCAGGATTTCCAACCAACAAAAACTGAATTGAGCCCTGATCAACCCCTGCTTTCTCCAAAGCAGATTAATCCTGTCTCTCAGAATGGTTTCCAATAACTTCCCTATCACTAACTTCAGACATAAGGAAAGAGTCCACATTTGCCAGGGTCTCATCACCGATCTTTCCCCATTCCACCTACACAGCACCCCCACTCCATCAGTCCCCACAAACTATTAGATCCTGGGTATGTTCCAAATGCTTCCATATCTCTTCTCGTGCTTCTATCCTACCAGGACCTGCTCCAATGCTTGGTGAACCCTCTAAAATACATCTGAACCCTGGGATCATTTTCTCCCTCACCTCCACTCCAAGTCCATGAAATCCCTCAAGGAATTCCAAGAACCTAAAATCTCATTCCATTACCACCAAAGCTTAATATGCTACCAGATCCTAGAGTCATGTGCAGTGTCAATAAATCAATTTCCCTTGTCTTCACCACAGCACACATAAAATATTTAGCAAATTAAGAAGCATCTATGGGGACTGAGGTAGAGTTTAAGTTTCAGGTCAATGATTGGACGCTGTCTGACCTGCTATAGATTTTGTTTTTTTCATTTAAATCCATAGCATCTCAGATATTTTGCTTTTGGCTCATAAAATCTCTACCTAACCTTCCACATATTTCTAAAATGTAACATCTGAAAAGCAATTGAACTTTCAATCTTGTGAAATGAGTGGGCTTTATTTGATAGACATCTATAATATATTAAAGACCTTATGCCTTCAAGATTTAAGCCCATCCTATGCATGCCACTATATTTCCTGTTGATGTATTTTGAGCATCACCTTCTTCCCCATTATGTCTTCTTGAATCCACATTTAGAATGTACTCTATGCAAACATGTTACACTGCTGCACATTTTCCATTAATTGAGAGGAAGCTTGTATGGTACCTTGACCACAATCTCATTTGATTTTAGAAGTGATTTATCTTAGCATACGTTATTTTAAAATTTAATAAGTAAATTCATATTGCTGATATTAAAAATAAATAACCTTTCATGTCTTCCTGTCTTTATACCAAGAAATGCTCATTGTTTGACCTACTCAGCTTTCCAAATTTGCCTGCTGTTTTACCAGGTATTTTAACATTCTTCACAGCACATTTTTGGGATCTCCAAAAAGCTTTACTTAAAAATCAAGCAAGTATGTTTAAACTGACTCATAAATTAGTTACCTGTTTACCATGTGGCTGGTTTTCCACCCCAGATTGTGCAAACCCGCTCTCAGACCTTTAGGCACTCTTCTCTCTTCCCCTAACATAAATCACTAATTAGTTATTTTTTTCCCCCCATTTCCTACCCCTACCACTCTTCCATAAGTAAGTTTGTACACTTGTGCAGTCAAACACATGCTCCGTGAATTTCCATTGGTTGGGTTTCTTAGTTCTTTTCCCCCTCTCACCCCAACTTCAGGGCTTGTGCCTTGATCCTTCAAGCCACAAATGAAGTCACACTCCAAAATAATTAGTCACGTATTTAGGGTCAAGTCACACATTTGGAAAATGAAATCAGGCACCAGGAAAGGGAGTTGCTTACTTGAGATGCAGCAGAAACAGTGAGAGAGAGTAAGGTGGAAGGAGATAGCAGGAAGAAGGCAACAGAACTGAAAAGAGAAACACAGCCCAAAATCACTCAAGAGAGAAAGATGGACAATTCCTCAGTGAAAAGAGGACACAGGAGATCAAGACAAAAAAAAGAGCAAAATGACAAGAAAAATGTTAACACAGGTCTCCCCATATTACAATAGGGTTCCATTCTTGAGAACTGTTCATAACCAGAACAGTTTGCAAGTCGGAAATGTGGCCACTCAAGAATATATTTAAATACATACAAACATAGGCCAACCAAGGGCAACGTATTTCTACTAGGGCATTTAAATCAACCATTCAGATTTCTCTGCAAAATATAATGATATTGTCATAAACTGAGTTCCCGCACGGTAGAAGATGCCTGCAGCCCCACAGCATCCAGTAAATCCAATCCACAGGTCTCCCAATGCTTGCTCGGGTGTACAGGCTGTACATAAGTTGGGCATTCATAACCTGGCAAGGTCCTGTACATAGTTTAAGTCTTTCACAGATGCAATAAATAATATTATCAAACTAACACTTACTTACTCATTATGACACAGGAAAAGGCCATTTGACCCATTGGGTCCATGCTGGCTCTCAACAAAAAAATCCCATCAGGGCTATTTGCTCTCTCTCACACATGCCCATCAATTTCCCTTTGATTCCTTTGCCACTTACCTACACTAAGTTGTATTTGGCAGTAGCCAATTAACCTATCAACTCATCTTTGGGATATGGGAGGAAACCACAGATCCTAACAGAGAGCACCATGGTCACAGGAAGAACATGCAAACTCCATACAGAGAGCACCTGAGGTGAGGATCAAATCCAGGTCCCTGGAGTCAAGATGCAGCAATGCTAATTGACCCAAGTCTGCTCCTAATCTATTCTTTCAGTGTTTAAGTCTACTGTATGCTTGCAATCAGAGTCACATTTGTTGATGTCACCTTCAATTAACTTCAGGCAATGTCAGATACAAAAAGACAGATGAGGGCATTGTAAGAGGCACAGAAGCAGCTGGAAGAGTAGATGAAAATCAAAACAGGACTGCAGATGCTGAAGATCTAAAACAAAAAAACAGAAAGTGTTGGATGCACTTAGTAGGTCAAGCAGCATCTGTGGAAAAAGTGGGGCTATGCTTATATAATAGGAAAGGGACGGACTACATTAGTTGATAGTGAGAAGCATTTACAAATACATGGCCTGATTTCTAGTGTTTCTTCACCAAAAGACTCCGCTGAGTCTTGAGCTCCTGTATAACGTACAGACTCACATGCATTTTCTTCATGAATGCAGTAACTTTGATTTTTTTTCCCAGTTTGTAATGTGGGAATTTGCTAAAATCTCTTGGGGGAAAATAATCTCTCTCACTCTAATGCATATTGTTTGGAGGAAGGATAATGTTTACAAGGATCCTTCATCAATAGTTGCTCAACTGCACTTATTACATCAGTAGGCAGACCAATTTTACCTCTTCAATAAAAGAACATGAATAGTGCAGGTCACTTTCAGAGGGCTATAATGTAAAGAAAATTCTGATTTTTATTCCATCTTCTGGCCCTTAATTATACTGTTGATTTCAAACAAAAAACATAGAAAATATCTATTTTTAAACATTTGGACCAGGAAAGCAGCCAAAATTGAGGGGTACAAAGGTTCTGCACCAGGGAACTAAAATATACAAGCCTTATTCGTCCTTGTTCATCGAGCATAATCTGTTTGAGGTCAGTTATGCAAATCTCCATTCATTGACTTCTGTATGAACAACAGGCAGTCTTAATTAGAATTTTACTTAATACGCTTACTGATCATTTTATCAACAACCTTACAATGTACATACAACTTTTCATATCCAAACATGTTTGTCAAATCAAAGTGCTTTAAAAACAATAAAAAAAACTGGAACAATTTTTCGTATAGACTTTCAAGGAAGTTACTTTCCACTTAAGCTTCAAGGCATGAAAGAAACAGCTTTCAATTGATAGGATTGGGTCTAAATTTGCACAACATACCATACCGAAACCAATTCATATTTATATTTACACAAAGCATATTCCAGGAGTTTAATCCACCTGACAAGGTGTTCTGATCTGATCCCATTTGTGCCAAATCCCTGAAATTATTCTGTAAAAGACATGTAAGAACAGCATACCTGGGTTCATTCCAGCTCCACCTATGGGGTAAGAACCATGCTGCAAACAGCAGCTGTTTACTCTTACCAAGGTACAGCAGGTGCTGTACTAAAGAACGAAGCAATTCCGCACCTGCTGCTCTGACCACTGCACAGGTAAATCAGTATAACGTGACCTTTGTTTGCCTGTCAGCGATGCCAGATGTTCAGCGAAACATAAGCATTGCCACTCCTGCCTGTACTGGCTCAAACTCTGTCTGCTCTGTGATGTTGATAAGATTACAAACTGATTGAATGAATCTAACTGACATCTCTTACAGTTGCATTGTCCGAAAGAGGCAAAGGCTAAAAATGTAATACTGTCCCACGACTGTGTGACCTGCCCACTCTGGTCATATTTAAACATGAAGATTTCTGCAGTAAGATCAAGCATTCAAACAGGCTACAGTCTTATACATGATTCATCAATAAACAAAGGTAGTTACTTTTTTATCTAAGAAACACCATCAATGTTGTAGAATGGAAAATTTATACTTCAATACACAACCCATGTTTACTGAGTTTCTTGGCTGATTTTGGAAATGTGAAATTGATTATTCTCACTAAGTGTTAATGCTATATAAAATGTTCCATCTCGGATTAATTTGGAAACATACTTTTGAGAAAAGAGCATTTGAAACAACCTTCTGCTAAAATGTTAACATTCCTCACAATGGACTTTTTGAACCTAATTGCCTTTCTCGACAGTGAAGAAAGCCTTTAAAAACAAGATAGTACCAGTCTGCAAGCAAATAGCAAAAACAAATCTCTGTGCTAAGGTTTAATAAACATATTTCTAGACAAACAGGTTGTCAAAACAGTGAGAATATCTTTTTAATCAGAGCAAGATGTTCCTTGGGCTCCCAACTGTGACCAGGAAATATGCAGCTTCTTGGCTATTTACTTCTCTGAAATGTCAAGGATCGGCCACAGTGAATTGGATATCACACAAACCAATAGTTACACAAGATAATTCTAAAAGAAAAAAAAACAAAGCAATTAAACTGTCCAGAGACCTCTGATTTTAAATAGCTGGATAGGTTGGGAACAAAAAAGAGGGATCTTACAGTATTTGGTGATTAGCATTTTATGAAATGATATCATATTTTAACCAGGATTATTTATGTATAAAACACAGATCTGGACAACAAAGAAGAGCAGAATTACAATGTTCAATGTCGTCAATGAGGCTTTGGTAGCATCTTCTTCCTTTTAGTTATGTTAATTTGGCCACACTTATTAGTTTTCGAAAGAAACTAATTCTCCGTCAGTTCCGCCATCTCCAACTGGACCCCACTCCCAAGCATATCTTCCTCTTCCCATCCCTTTCTACCTTTCGCAGGGACTGGTCTCTCCACGACTCCTTAGTTCACTCCTTCACCACCCCCCCACCACCACCACCCATCCCCCCCACCCACACCCCCCCACACTTATCCTGCTCCCACCCCAGGAACTTTTCACTGCCCCCGCCATAGGTGCAACATCTGCCCCTACACAACCTACATCCAGGGACCCAAAAAGTCCTTTCAGGTGAGACAAAGATTCACCTGCACCTCCCTTAACATCATCTACTGCATTCGGTGCTCCAAGTATGGCCTCCTCTACATTGGTGACACCAAACGCAGACCAGGTGACCGTTTCACAGAACACCTGCGCTCTGCATCTCCCTGTTGCCAGTCACTTCAACTCCTCCTCCCACATTATCACTGATATGTCAGTCTTTGGCCTCCTCCACTGCCAGGAGAATTCCAAGCGCAAAGTAGAGCAACGGCACCTCATTTTCCATCTTGGAACCTTGCAGCCTAAGGGCATGAACATTGAATTCTCTCACTTTAAGTAACCCCCTCACCATGCTTCTTTTCTTCCCTTTCCTAGCCTATCACTTTTTTCTACCCTTTTTTTCCTTTCTCTCCTTACCTTTGACCCATCCCCTGGTGGATCTGCTCTCCCCTCCCACTCCTGCACCTGCCCATCACTATCTCTTACCTGCATCTACCTATCACCACCCTGTGCCCACCCCGCCTCCCCTCTTTTGTCCACCCATCACTGCTCTGCTTTTCCCTCCTATATATTGGGCTTCCCCTTCTCCTATCTTCAGTCCTGAAGAAGGGTCTTGACCTGAAATGTTGACCGCCTGCTTTTCTCCATGGATGTTGCCTGGCCTGCTGAGTTCCTCCAACATCATGGCGTTTTTCATATTAGTTTTCGAAACTCAGCTAAATGCAGCACAAACAAAAAAAAACTCAATATTGTCATGAGCTTCATGCAAGCTACAAAAACACCAAGAAATGAGCAGTGTTCCTGGCAAATATCAGGACAGAGATAATGGCAATAACATTTTAAAACAAATATTTCAAAACAATAAAGCTATGTGCATCAAAATATTGCACACTTATTTACTTCACTTGTGACAGAATAACGTAACACTGTGCTGCATTTCTAGTTACCTATAACTAAACTGCTCTGCCTCTCATAAAATGTCCCATCACAAAAGTATGACTATTATTAACAGATTAATTATTTAACAAAAGCCTGCTTTCAATTGACAATTTTGATCTTCAGCAATGGAAGGTGGTCAGCAATAAGTGCAAGAAGTGCTTAACCTGATGGTTGTGATTAAAGGGAAAGCTGGCTAAAAAGATTTGTAAGTGCTGCATGTTGATCACAATCTAGTGAACTGCGCTGCTCTTAACAGAACTCATACCACCTGCCACTGAATTGAAAGTCCATGCTCAATTATATATAATTAAGCACTGCATTGATTCCCAATACAAATATTCCCCATGGATATCTTCAAATTTCTGTCAAAATTACACACTTTTCAGCCTATGAAGAATCATCTTCTTGACAGGCAAACTGCAGAGAAACTAGGCCATTGGGTAAAAAGGCAACACCACCAATAAATTCAGAGTATCTATTGGCTAATTAAATTATCAAATGCACTTGATTTTATTTTGAATTGGAAGAATTCCATTTTGTCTGATTTCTGGTGCAGCTACATTTAAACATACTTGTAATACAACTGGTGATTATTGGAAGCAAGCTTAATTTATTCATAAATATTCAGCTACAACACATTAAATCCCAAGGTGACATAAGGTAACAAATCAGATAATAAGTATGCCTATGACACCATCTACTGGCAATAAAAATATTCTTCACCGCATCTGTATACACCAAGTATTACACTTTTGCATAATACTGTTCATCACCCATGACAAAATTTCATTTTTGTGTTCATAGTTAACAAATTTAGTGTGTCATCATTCTATCTACAATTTAACTTCATGCCACCACAGAATTTCTGGTTTTAACTTTGTTTTTATTGTATTCACCCTAGTCTCCATCATATCTGCCATCATCTCCATTTACAGTCAGGGTTTATCAGTTCTACAACAGAAATGAAAATTGCTGGAGATACCCAGCAGGTCAAGCAGCATCTACAGAGAGAGCAAAAGGGTTACATTTTACTTCTGCAGATATTTTTTGCTTTGTGATTACCACATCAATTCTAATGTCTGCTGTCTATGAACAGTGAATGTGCTCTCTGCTATTCACGAGGGCATTTTGACTGCTGTTCAAGTTTGGCTTCTCATTACCCACTTTGGGCCCTTCATTCCCTTTCATTTCTCTCTTTTTGGGTACTGTGCTCTTGAATCTTGCCACTCTCCTATAATTTCAATGTTGATTTCCACTTGGGATAATACCATAGATTCCCTCTAATCCCCCTCTGGCATTCTCTGTGGGCCTCTTCAAGGAACTTTTCACTCCCCCCATGCAAGCAGCAAAAGCTCCATTTACCACATTACTTATGTCTGCAGCAAATGACCTTCACAGCCCAAACTTTGCCTTTGATGCCCTTGTATATAGTCCATCCCTCAGATCAATGTCCTGTAGGTGCAATACGATCTTCCAATGAATTGCATTCAAGTTTAAGCAACCCTGTCCAGCCAAAAAACTTTTGAATGAATATTGAAATTTAACTTGAAAGCAAACTCAAAGCTGAAAAACAAGAAATCAACATGACAAAGTGTTAGTATACCAAGAGTTACTTCTAGTAAGTGTAGGCAAAGAGAAAATGCTCCCACTCATGGAGGAGATGAAAACCAAAGGCCATAAACATAAGATAGTCACAGATAAATCCAACGGCTAATTCAGAAGCAATTCCTCTATGCAGAGATTAACATTCGAATCATGCCACCATAAAGAGTAATTGAGATAAATAGCATGGATATTTTAACAGGAAGCTAGCTAAGTGTGTGGTGGGGAAATGAATACGTTATGCTGATAGAGTAGGAAGATTGGGAGGAAACAACTGGATTGAAGTGCAAGTTTTTATTTGTGTTCTACTTCTCCAACCATCCTAACACTTCTGTAAAGATCAGAAGATAGAAATTTAGCAAATAGTCATCATTAAGGTACACCTATCACCACAATATTCAGAGTGAATGTAGCTCTGTGCTCCTGTCCTGCAGAGCAAACTATATATTTTAAGATATCTCATATCATTTGACTTGCATTTTAAATTCCTGTTCTGAAAGGGCAGCCACACACCTTTTTCTCTGGTTCCTTAGTCTTATGAACTAACTCCTCAATCATATAATGGAGGCAACCTTTTAATTATTTTGTAACATACTTAATTAATTACATAGCTTGCAACAAGTTTTGAAAGAGTGCAAACTATATCAGGTTCTGTTTATTCATTAATGTCTAACCTGTTATTCTGTTACAAGGTTTCAAGTAATTTGCATTCACCAAGCTACAAATTAAACCTTTCGCGCAACATCAAAGTGGTTCATAGAATTTCACTGAAGAAGAAACCTGTTGCTACTTGGAAGGTTGACGGTGGGTGATATTAAGAAAGCCAGCACAGTATTTATATCCTGCTGATTAACAAGCAGGTTCGGTTTTCAGAAGTGTGCTAAGCACATTTTAGGGCAGCACAGTTGTTACCAACTAGTAATCCAGAGGCTAGGACAATCCAGGGATGGGTGTTCAAATCCCACCATTGCAGCTGTGGCACTTATGTTTGGTTAATAATGCAGATTCTTTCCAAATAAAAAAATAACTAATCTTAGTAATAAAGAGCAAAAGCTTAGCAGATTGTCGTTAAATTCCCATCTGGTTTGCTCATGGAAAGGAACCTGCCAAACTCTAGCCTACGTTTGATTCTGGACCCACAGCAATGCGGTAGACTCCTAACTGCCCTATGGAAATAGCCTAGCAAGTCATGCAGTTACAGTTTCTTTATTGTTACTTACAGCACAAAAGGAATGAAACAGGTTGGTCCATTTGGCACTGAATACGGGCACAGCTAAATCATTCCCAGTCCAGTCAATCTTGCTAAATCCTCCTCATAAACACCAGGTGTCCAGTGTCTAAATTGGGAGAGCTGTTCCACAGACCAGTCAAGCAACAGTCTAACACAATCATATTCAAAGAATCATGGCAACATGCCAGTCTCTCCCATCACAATTGGCAGGACAGACCTACCAGAGGGTGTGGCACAATGTCCACAAGTGTGAGAAATTAGTTCTAGGAGTCTTCAACGCTTACTCCAGACCTCTAAGTCTCAGCTCAAACATGAACAGGGAAATGCCTTCTAATTACCACCTCCCGTCCCCCTCTGTGGATGAATCCGTGCTCCTCCATGCTGAAACCCCACCCCACGTGGAAGTAGGAAGTAGAAAGGTGCCCAACGAACTCTGATGAGAGACTTCAATGTCACCACCCTGATTGGTGTGGTGGCACCATGCTGGAAGCTGGTGCAATCCGACCGGGTCTGCAGCAAGTAGTGGGTGAACCAATGTGAAAGATAAATCTCTTTGACTTTATCCTCACCATTCCACCTGTGGCAGATACATCTATCCCTAACACCACTAGTAGAAATGACTGGTAAACAGTCCTTGCAGAGACAACAACCCATCTTCACATTGAGGCAACTCTCCATTGCATTACATGGCACTGCAGTCGGGTTACATAGGATCTTCACAAACCAGATCTGACAGCTCAGTTCTGGTCACCACACTATAAGAAGGATGTGATTGCACTGAAGACGGTGCAGTTGAGTTTCACCAGGATGTTGTCTGGATTGGAGGACTTTAGTTCTTAAGAGAGATTGGATAGGCTGAGTTTGTTTTCCCTGGAGTGAAGGAAGCTGAGGGGTGGCCTGACAGAGGTATATAAAATTATGAGAGACACAGATAGGGTCGAGAGTCAGGATCTTTTTCCCAAGATAAGAGGTATCAAAAACAAACAGGCATTGGCTTAAGATGAGAGAAAGGAGTTTTACATGGCAGTTGAGGGGAACATTTTTCCAGAGAGGAGAGAGAGAGGAGAGAGAGAGGAGAGAGAGAGGAGAGAGAGAGGAGAGAGGAGAGAGAGAGGAGAGAGGAGAGAGGAGAGAGAGAGAGAGAGAGAGAGAGAGAGAGAGAGATATTATCTGGAACTCGCTGCCAGAGGAGGTGGTGGAGGCAGACACAACCACTAGAGGCATTGAGACGTGCACTTGAATAGGCAAAGCATGGAAGGATACGGACCTAATATCGGCAAATGGGATTAGTGTAGATGGGCAAAATGGTCAGCATGGACGTTGTGGGCCAAAAGACCTGTTTCTGTGCTGTACGTCTCTACGACTATACCACTCTAAAGCTGGCCATCCACAAGGTGCTGGGGACTATCAACAGCAGCAGAAATATACCTTGCTACGGTCTGTAGGCTCCTGGCCTTGTACACCATAATTCTACTATTATAATCCATCCCTGGTTCAATGAAGGATGCAGGAGCGAATGCCGCCAGCTGCATCAGCCTCATCTAAAAGTAATGAGGTGCCAACCTGGCAAAGCTGCAACACAACACTACATGCATGAGGAACAGCAAAAACAGCAAACAATGGACAAAGCTTAGCAGTCCCACAACCAACAGATCAGATCAAAGGTCTGCAGACTTGCCACTTCAGGCTGCAAATAGTGGCAGATAATAGAAGTCTCAAAGTACAACACTATCCCTAACAATAGCAGGAGCCAGCATGAGTACCAAAGAAAAGACTGAAGCATTTGCAACCACGTTTAGCCAGGTGCAGAGTAAATGATCTGTCTCGGCTTCCTCCTGAGATCTCCATGATCACAGAAGCCAGTTTTCAGTCAATTTGATCCTATCTATATGCCTGCAAGGAATAGCTGAAAGCACAATGCAGCAAAATCAATGGGACCAGACAACATCCCAACGACAGTATCAAAGGCTAAAGGTTTGCTCTCCAGAACTAGCTGTTCCTCAGGCGAATCTATTCCATAGCAGTTACAACACTGCCATCTACCTGACAATGTGGAAAATTGCCCAGGTATATCCTGTTAACAAAAAAGCAGGACACAAATCCAACACAACTGATTACTGCCATCCACTCTCAAATGTCAGCAAATTGATAGAAGGTACTGTTAACAGTACTATTAAGCACACTTACTCACCAATAACCTGCTCGCAGATGAATGTCATAAGGACCACTCAGCTCCAGGTCTCAGCACAGCCTTGGTCCAAACACAGACCAAAGAACTGAATTCCAGAGGTGAGCTCAGAGTGGCTGATCCTGACATCAAGGCAGTGTTTAACCGAGTGACATCAATAAGTCCTGGTAAGAATGAAGTCAATGGGCATCAAGAGGAAAACACTGCAAAGGTTGAAATGATACCTCACACAAAGGAAGATGGTTGTGCTTGTCACAGGTGAATCATCTCGGCCTCAGGACATAACCACAGGAGATCCTGAGCAAATGAAGCAGTCCATACCTACACACAGCAACATTTGAATAAGTGACAAATAACATTTGTACAACAGAAATACCAAGTAAAAGTCATTTCCAACAAGAGAGAGTCTAAACACCTACGTTTGATATTCAACAGTGTTACCACTACAAGTCCTCATCAACATCCTAAGGTCACCACTGTCCAGAAGGAAATGGACCAGCTACATAAATACTGTGGCTAATAAAGTAGGTCACTACTGGGTAACCTGCAGAGAGTAGCTCACTTCCAAACCTACCTAATCCTTTCTACCATCTACAATGTCCAGGAGTATGATGAAATACTCTCCCCTTGCCTGGATGAATGTAGCTCCAGCAACAGTTAAGAAGCCAAACAACATCCAGGACAAAACAGCCTTCTTGACTGGTACCCCATCCACTATTCTAAACGTTAATTCCTTCTCCACCAGTGGGGCAGAGCTGCAGTGTGTACTATCTACAAAATGCACACCAGTTACTCACCTTGGCTGCTCCATCAGCACCTTCTCAATCCTTTACCTCACCACCAAGGACAAGGGCAGCAGGCAAATCAGATCAACACCACCTGCAGATTCTACTCTAAGTGATACACAATCCTGATCTGAAAATACGTCCTTCAACCTGCATCTGAATCCTGGAACACAACAGCACATGGGATTATCTTCACAAGGATTGCTGCGACTCAAGAAGATAGCTCGCCACCACCTTCCCAAGGGCAATACTGGATGGGCAATAAATACTAGCCTCCCCAATGATGTTCAAATCCTGGAAAAAAAAATCAGAAAAACTGAAGGAATCCTAATAATGTACCTCCCGAATTCCCACTTCAGATTCTGTAAGTCATACTGAGCTAATTCTAAATAAAATAATGTCTCTATTATTCATTTATCTCAGGTGTAGTAAGCAGCAGCTGTCCCTGATATTTTCACACGCAGGTTCCACCCACATTTAAAAAGTCATGTCTGCTTCACGCTGACAAAGAAAGTCTGGTTTTAACCATTAACATCACATTCAGCTCCATCTCACACAACCTTCTTTATTCAAGGCCTGGTGATTGACACTTAACAGTTTTAAATTATTAAACATCAGGAAAAACAGCACTTAACATCAAAGTACACTAAGTAAAAATATGGAAGTAAAGCTGATTTCATTGTTATCATGTGTTTTTCTTTCACTGAAGAACAGCATTTACTGTGTTTTTACCTGTGCTAGTTCATTCTCTTGGTCATCATTTGAAAAGCATTAAGTTCTGTCAGTGCCTTGGTCAACGTTCCTCCCTTAATGCAAAAACAGATTCATTTGGCCTGTCCCCATTGACTCTCACCAATTTATATAGATGTACCATAGAAAGCATCCTATCCAGATGCATCACGGCTTGGTATGGCAACTGCCCTGCCCAAGACCGCAAGAAATTGCAGAGTTGTGAACACAGCCCAGACCATCAAACAAACCAGTCTCCCCTCTATTGATCCCATCTGCACTTCCCACTGCCTCGGGGAAGCGGCCAACATAATCAAGGACCCCTCCTACCCTGGTCAGTTTCTCTTCTCCCCCCTCCTGTCAGGCAGAAGATACAAAAGCTTGAGAACATGTACCACCAGGCTTAAGGATAACTTCTATTCTGCTGTTATAAGACTCTTGAATGGAGCTCTTCTATAACAGAGATGAACATTTATCTCTCAGTCTACCTCACATGGCTCTTACACTTTATTTATCAACCTGCACTGTACTTTCTCTGTAATTGTAACACTATATTCTACATTTTGTTTCTTGTTCCTTCCGTACTACTTCGATGTATTTATGCATGAATGACCTGTCTAATTCACATGCAAACAAAAGTTTTTCACTGTGTCTCGGTACAATAATAAACCAATTACCAATTGGTTTCTATCTTGGTTCCTATCCCATATTCAAATAGGCTTTTTTTTTTGCAATGTAGCAGAATTGGCAATGTTTCTCCAATCATGCCATGGGCAGGATAGTTTGGGATGAATCGGAGCCCAAAGCTGCAAACAGCCAGAGTCAGTTGGAGAGAGAATCTATTGATTGGGGGAAGGAAATCAATGGCAAAAATACAAAAAAAAACAGCTGTAGCAGTCTGAGGGGCTAAGCAATATTTCTATGGAGAAAATATTGGCTTTCTTCAAAACAGGATTTCAAAGAGCACATAGGTAGTGAAGAAGTTAACAAAGCTTCCAGAGGCCTACATTTTGGTGTCATCAGATGCTTGGGGAACCAAATTATACAAACATAGCAATAAATCCTATTGGAAGAAATGCTACTTGTAATAAGTTATAGTTATATGCAGAACCAAGCAAGGGCAAAACTCTGAAGTTGGACAATGGAGGAGTGGATTTGTGAAGTATGGTGTGGGTCAATTGTCAAAAGCTCCAGAGAAGGCCAAAAAGGCAACTGTCACAGAATGCAAGTGCAAATGTTTCCTTCTTCCATTCCTGCAGTCACACAGACTGTTGCTTGTTAACCTACATACACTGGCAGAGGGACAGTGAACTCATCGAAGAGATTCAAAAATAAATGCAAGAGGTGAGCATGTAAAGGGGAATACTTTGCAGGAACTTAGAGATGGGGCTACTTTGCCAGATCAGGGAAACTGAGGCAGAATTTATTTGAGAAAAGTTTTAAAAGTGAAGAGGTAATCAATCACCATATCAGATGTAGAGGATATGGGCAATGAGAAGCCTGAACATGATTAAAATAAGTTTGTGCTAAGTTAGGGTGCTTACTTTATAGTTTAACTGTTAAATTAAAAATTATTGAGAAGTACACAATAGAAATTGGAAGGCATCTTGAAACTCATTCTAAACTGGAAGAGATTGATAACTGCCAAACCATGAAGCATGCAGGCTCCAAGATTTAGAGGCACATGGTAAAGGAGATGGAAAGAAAAACAGTTGTGGTCTATCCATTGAAGGCCAGGGAGTTGTTCCAACAAACTCCCAGAAGGTACAGGGAATATGTGACCTTAAAGTCAAAATGTCAAGAGTCAAG
The DNA here is from genome assembly GCF_009764475.1 of Pristis pectinata. Lineage (NCBI taxonomy): Eukaryota > Metazoa > Chordata > Chondrichthyes > Rhinopristiformes > Pristidae > Pristis > Pristis pectinata. The sequence goes on along the minus strand of NC_067409.1, from coordinate 80,714,438 downwards.
CATGAATGAAGTGCTGTAACAAGTTCAACGACCCCAAACGCATGGTCAGGCCTGCAGGATTTTTATGAGTATGCTTTATTTTTGTTATATTAGCATATTTCTTTTTTAGGGAATTAAGTATATTCCCTATATAAAATTGCATATAGTGATGAGGAAAGGCTAGTATCTCTGGTGTGCAATAAAGAAAACAAAACATTACTTTCATTGCACTCAGCAATTACTAATCTGTCAAGTAATGACACATACAATGGTTTAAGAGTCACAATCTACACTGGCAATGAGGACGATAGACCTGAAAGTGCAGTTGCTGTCAGTATGAATGTTCTGTGTACGAGAATCGCTCTAGAAGAACTTTTGCTGTTGATTTATGATCCAATATTCAGGGTTTCTTAGAGCTGTGTCTGTAACTTAGCTCACTGGTCAATACTGCAGTTTCCAAAGAAACAATAAATTCGTTCAGCTAATCAAGTTAATCCAAATCTCTGCCAGCCAACTAATGTCAAATATACATGTTTAAATAAACATTAAAACTTAGCACCTTCAATACATTTATGCTGTATCTGCATACCGCTAAGACAGCATAAGCCATATCTAATCTCCTGCCATCAACTCATATTCTGAGACGCCGCCTGTTCTGCTTGCTGGGATGGGTTTTGAGGGGATTTGGAATCATACAAGACATTTTAAGAAAAAGCAGTCCTTTTACATTATAGTGGTGAATACAGGACATCTCTGAAACATTATCATCGACAGCTAATGATCATATTTGCAGATCTTACATTGCACCAGACAATTGTGTTTCATTGCTCAAGACAAGAAAAATAAATAATTGACCAATATTGTATGCATCTGTAATAACTTGCTGCAACTAGTTCATTTTCTGAGCTTAGCAGATGTCCTGCTAAGAGAAAAAAAAGTGTAGTTCCTGCAGCAAACACAAAGATTTTGTGGAAGTTTGTCATTCAGTAAACCTAGTGTATCAAAACCTATGAACACTGATAGCAGATGATAAAATCAATGCAGATCAATAGAATGTCTGATGATCATAAGTACAATTTTATTTTTTGCCACATCATAAGATCAGTCAGTAGAAGGGAATATTTGCAACAACTCAACGTACTGGTTGATACTGGTGTATCTGTCAATATGATGAGTGAACAAACCCTCATCAATCTCCATTGTCATCCTACTCCAAGAGAGTTAGGAATTACTAGAACATTTCCTTAAAATAGTATTATACCTTTGACAGGGCTGGGAATGTGTTCTATGAAAATGTCTTTCAAATCCAAGAACATCAACACAACACTCTATGTAATCTCAGGTGACTGTACTACTCTTCTGAATTTTGAAACAGTATCAGCTATTCATAATGTTGAGATCACATATCTATTGCCTACAACTATTCCTACTATTCACAAAGTAAAGATCGCAGAACAGTACATCAGTAATGTGAGTGCAAATGCAGTGCACAAAGCAATGATACTGAACTAAATGAAAGCTGCAACACAGATAGATGTTGCTTTATCACTATGACGGCAATCCAGACACATAAATGTAAATATAACATGGAAACGACACCCTCTTGTGACATTGTCCACACACTACAAGAGTTGCTCAAAGTTTGTGATGAACCCTTAGATCTTTGAGTCATACAGCATGGAAACAGGCCCTATTGTCCAACTCATCCATGCCTACTGCGTTACCCAGCAAACTGGTCCCATCTGCCCACATTTGGCCCATAGCCTTCTAAACTACTATGATCTATGTACTTATCTATATGGCTTTTAAATGTTGCTAATGTGCCCACCTCAACCACTATTTCTGGCAGCTCATTCCAAATACGCACCACCTTTTGCATGAAGAGGCTGCCCCTGATGTCGCTTTTAAATCTCTTGCCTCTGATCTTAAACCTGTGCCTTCTTATTTTGCCCATTCCTTGGGGAAAGACTATGTGCTTTCACTCTGTCTATGCCCCTCATGATTTTGTGTACCCCCATCAGGTCATCCCTCAATCTCCTACGTCCCATGGAATAAAGTCCTGAGCTACGCAACCTCTCCTTGTAACTCAGGCCCCCAAGTCCAGGAAACATCCTAGTAAATCTTTTCTGCACTCTTTCTAGTTTAATAATATCTTTCCTATAACAGGGCAACCAAAAATGTACAGAATGCTCCAAGTGCGGCCTCACCAACGTCTTGTATAAATGCAACATAACTTCCCAACTCCTATACTCAGTGCCCTGACTGATGAAGGCCAGCATTCCAAAAGCCTTCTTCACCACCCTATCTACCTGCGATGCCGCCTTCAGTGAACTATGCACTTGCACTCCTAGCTCCTCAGGGCCCTGCCATTCACCGTCCAAGTCCTACCCTGGTTTGATCTACCAAAATGCACTATCTCACATTTATATGGATTGAAAGCCATTTGCCAAGCCTCAGCCAACATACCCAGCTGATCAAGATCCCCCTGTAATTTTTCATAACCTTCTAACCTATCTACACCACCAGCTATTTTAATATCATCCACAAACTTACTAACCATGCCTTGTACAGTCACATCCAAATCGTTAATATAAATTGCAAACAACAAAGGTCCCAGCACCGACCCCTGTGGCACACCACTAGACACAGGCCTCCAGTCTGAGAAACAACCCTCGACCACCACCTCTGCTTCCTACCACTGAGCTAGTTATGAATCCAATCCGCTGTCTTCCCCTGGATCCCACGCGATCTAATCTTCCAGACTAGCCCACCATAAGGGACCTCGTCAAAGGCCTTGCTGAAGTCCATATAGACAACATCCACTGCCCTACCCTCATCTCCCCTCCTGGTTACCTCCTCTAAGAACTCCGTGAGGTAGTGCATTTTTGTAGATCAAACCAGAGTAGGATTTGTACAGTGAATGGTAGGGCCCTGAGGATCTAGGAGTGCAAGTGCATAGTTCGCTGAAGGCGGCATCGCAGGTAGATATGTCAGAGATTTGTCAGACACAACTTCCCATGCACAAAGCTGTGCTGTCCTTTTTGTCCATCTACACCAATCCCATTTTGCATGCATTAGGTCCTATTCAACTGCCTGTCTAAATATCCCTTAAAAGTAGTGATTGTATGTGATTCTACCACCTCCTCTGGCATCAAGTTCCAGATATTGATCACAGTACATTTCCTTTGTAGGAACACTCTGTATTTCCTCTTTGTGCATCATTCTGAACAGCCCAGTATCTCAGCCACTGAAAATACCTTCATATTCTGCCAACTAATCTCAGTGACCATGCAATGCAAGATACCCTATCACCATCCACCAACCAAAACCTACTCACTTCGCATACCCACGTGTCAGCTTGCACACCCTGTTAACAATTCAACTCTGACACCCATATTATGGAAATATAATGAACAATAGCATACCTCCCACACTTCTGCTGATGTGCAAATTGGCACAGCAGGACTTGCTGCTGCCTCATAACTTCAGCGACTCGGGTTCAATTCTGATATTAGGTGCAGTGCGAGTGTAGCTTGTATATTCTCATTGTAATCACGTGGGTCTCTCTGAGTGGCCGTGTTTCCTCACACACCCCGAAAATGTTCTCATTGGTAGTTTACTTAGCTAATGTAAACTACCCCGAGTATAGGCAGATGATAGGAGAATCATCGGGAAATAAGTGGGGGCATAGGATTGTGTAGGCTTAACAGGTCAAATGTCATAAAAAAAAATGTAATAGGAAAAAGAGGTGATACAAAAACCAGAGAAAGCAACCCCAAGAGACACAGACTCCGCCCCTACACATCCACCTCTGCTTCTGACTAGTGACTGCAAACCCCACCATACCACTCGCCAACATGACTCTCGCCCTGACCCCCTCCCCTTCCATGTTATTACCCTTCCCCAATGACTTAAGCCTCAGGTGCTACTGAGTTTCTAGGCAGCTGCCCCATAACCAAAAGGGTCATTGGTGCAGTGCACATCAAACAATTAGCACTACCACTAGAGGATAATTGTAGCTGCTCATTTTCTAACTATTTCAATCACATTTTAAACGACAGCAAGCTTGCAATACCCAGAAGACAGTTTTCCTAGTACAGAATTACAAGGGGTACATGTGTGTGTGCAGTAACAGAGTCAATCCAACACAAGCTAAAGAAGACAGAGGAGTTAATGAGTGAATAGGAAGTAGCAGATGGTGTTGCTATGGTCTGCTCTGCACAGCCACCACCTCAAGCAATTTCTGTAAAAGCTAAGCCTCAGGGCACCACCTGGTAGAGGTATAATTACTTAAATGGCACTTCTGTTTCATTAAACTTGAAAAATTGCTGTGCCTTCTGACTGAAGTTGCCACCGTATTTTTAATCTGTGTGCATATGTTGACTTCTTTCATTTGGAAGAAGCCAGTGAAATCTCAGTACCCTCCTCCTTTCTTTAACACTGTCTCTGCTAAGAATGCAGCAGCAATCAACTCATTTGTTCGTTCACAAGATGTCAATTGAGGCTGATAGCAATGGCGTCATCTTTACTGCACCAATTACAAGGGTCCATAATGAGAGACTACGATTGCCACAAATTGTGACAGACACAATATTGGCTGTGGCAGCTGAATCTCTGTTTCTGTGTTCCTGTTTCTTTAGAATAGAGGAGATACAAAATTTAAAGGCACAAGCTTTTACTCCTTTGTCACCATCATTTTAATGTCAGCATGCATGAGGTGGATTGATTAAAGCATAGCTGCTTTGCCAGCTGCTTTCCTCTGTTTTATGTTTCAAGGGCATGCTAGAATAAGTGCCAGTTCAAAACAATAGCCTCTCCACAACTTGACAGGAAAAAGCATCTGTAGGCATTAAAATCTAACCACAGTACCTCGAATGGAAACGCCAAACCTTACTGAAGCTGCAATCATTAGTTATTTCAATGCCTGTTGTTGAACAGCAGAATGAAAATACTGAATTAATTAACTGTATTCACTCTATAAAGAATGCAGGTTCACAAGCTACGGTAACCTCCTTTAGAAGCAACAGTACATAAAGCCCGTAATTGGTTCTTTTATCAGAAAACAGAACAAAGAAATCAGAACAAAGAACAAAAATGGGGTTTGTATTCACGAGATATGTGGGATACATTTTTGACTTGTCTACGAAGGAGATAGCTCATTTGCTGAGAGTAGAATTTGAAAGGCCACAAGGAAGAGCTTCCACCTGTAAAATAAATTTCATAATTCTACGGAAAGAAATTCTATGGATGATTTCCTGACCATTCATGAGTATACTTGGAAAAGCTCAAGGAATCAATTGTATTTTACTCTCAGTAAGAGTTGTAAATCTGAAAATTCTTCTTATACAAGGTAGAAATCAAAATATCTACCTTAAAATCAGATTGTACCTGTTTAGGTATGCTAAACTGCGCGTGGCATTATTAATTTTGTTTGAGGACCTGTCACTGCAAAATTCAATAGCACAAGAAGCTTCCGGCAGCCCCTCTGCCAAATAGGCTTTAGATTAGGAAACGCCTCTTCTTTGTGTGTTCCATCATTCTAGGCAAGTCCAGGGCAGGTAAGGGGAGCAGGTGGGGCAGGGAGAGATTGCAATGAATTATGGGAAATTGGGTTTTGGAGAGGGCAAGGAGAAGGGGGAGTGGGGTTGAAGAGTTGATCTCGTAAGATGATAAAGGAATCCAATCAGGAGATTCGTAGGCAGTGAAGGGAGGATGTTGTTTTGACGGATTAGGTGTTGGATTTCAAAGGGCTGTGGGATTAGGTGAGGGAGATGAACAGCGGGGTTGGTGAGAGTCAGGAACCCAAAAGTGAGCATCAATTGAAAGGGTTTTTGAAGTACTAGAACTATAGGCAAGGACCTGCTTAAGTAACAATAAAGTGAGCCTCAAGCTTTACAAAGGTCTGATTCTGAATGTATGGCACATATAGTGCGTGTCAAGCATGTGGGAATATCAATCCGAGAAGTGGTAGCTAGGTAGCTAGTGGTAGTTAGTTTTCTTTTTGATGCTTCTGCGCTTGGGGTCCAGCATGTATTACACACACTCTAAAGACTTAGAATGAAAGCAGGGGACTTTGTGCAATTCTCAGAAAGTCCCCAGTTTCCCTTTGCATTTTGCTTTTTATCAAAATTGAATTGCACAGTGCAGAATAAAAAAAACATAGCTCTCTATGGTCCAGTTCTAGGCAATTATTTTGTCCAATTATTATTTTACTTAAGTCTTTGACATTTCTCTAATTTCAGAGAACCAGGTTCCACAGGGATGCATCAAGATCAAGATCAAAGGAAGGAGAAATACTAACCTGGAGTAGGATGTTTCACAAAACTATTGAAACAATGTTCAAATATTCTTCCATGGACACAACAGACATATGTAGACAAAAATATATCCCGGTGTCATTTTAAATTTCTTTGTTGCAGACATATATGTAGTTAACTGCGGATAGCTTTATAGAAGAGAGTGGAACTAGAAGACAGAAAATGAATCATTTACTGCTAAGTGTTTTGTCTAGCCTTGTCAAGTTACAACATGATATTTTAAAAGTGATACACTTTTTTATGTTAAAGCCAAATGCATCTTTTGCTCCTCACAAATTTGCTTTCTTTTAAAAGTTCTTATCCCATTCTCTCTGAAGTTAGCTCTTATGTCCCACAGGTCTATTGAGGCCACAACCCCCACTGTCTTACTCTAGTAGTCAAACTGCATGTGAAAACTTGCAGAATTAGAACTGGGAAGTCACTCAAACATTCAGGCAATCACAGATGATTACGATCCTATCCTCACTTGATGCCTTATTCTCAATGCACATTTTCAGTAAGACATGAGACCTACAGGCTCATGACATTATTTAGGCTCCTTGGTGAACCCCTCCAATCCCCTTCGTCTAAAATCAATGTACTTTTTCATTTCTTTCTCTGTCATGTGCCTGGACAGATTGCTCTACAATGCAGTTCCGTTATTTGCCTTGAGTATTCCCTGTGGTCAGAAGCTCAACGTTCTAGTGGATTCCCGGATGGATTTAATACTTTCTTTCCTACGCAATTGTTCACAACTTGGCCTCACTCACAAATGGAAGCACTGTTCCTCTACCCTAATCTTTGAAAGTTTTTAAGTGTCACAATTCCAGCATATCGGGTTGAATACTATTTGGATTTATTTTAAATGCCTTCCTTATCTTTATACTTCACCGGTTTGGAAATTTTCCACCTAGATCGTGAAGTTGTGAATCTTGGATTCTTCCATAAATATTGACACTTCTCTCAACATTAGGCCTGACAAAGTGTAACTCTGGATAAAAAGACCACCTGACTTTCTGTTCTGCTCCACTGACGGTAACTGATGATATCCTTCATTTGTGTTGGCATCGAAATAGGAATTCTAATCCTAGGTGCATTCTATCAGATTTGTCAAACTCACAGACATTTGTTGGGCCCTTATAGGTCAACAGTGGCACTGGGACTTTGATTCCCAAAAGGTCTGAGTCAGAGACTGCTGCAAATACGTCTTGCACTTGCATTCTCTATTACCCCAAGTCAATTGCAAAGTAGAAACAGAAGGATAATCAGATCATAAGGAACATACTGAAGAAAGCCATCTCACACGTGTGAACAAGGCATTACAGGTTAACATAGCAGCAACTGCATATAGGGAAATACCTTCCATCCATATAATCTCACTACAATATTTCTTCAGTACACTTATAATAATTCAGAATTTCATTTGTTGAGAAGAGCCTTGAAAACTTTTTTTTGAAATCCTTTCAAGTTTACAGTTCCACCACCTGTTTCATATAAATTCTGATAAAAAAAACTCCTGGTTTTGTACTTTCTTTTATTCTAAACTTCGTGTACTGTATTCATATTTCATACATGGAACAACAGCTCTGTTCAAGCTAGGGATGTGTATCATCACAACAACTAACATCTTTTACAGAAGATTATGGATCATCTTTCTCTGTGGGGGCATGGCATGGAAGGTACTGCATGACTGTTTTCTGAGCCATGTGAATCTAGAACAAGGGGGCCCAGTCTCAGGATAAAGGGACACTGATTTAATATGCACCGAGGAGGTTCTGAACACTTTGTTTAGTCTGCACAGGTGAGCTTGAATTCCCACTCTCCTGTCGCTTTAATTCTCAATCCCACTTTTTGAATCCCTTACACCGTTCGACATAAGTTTGACAGACAGCACCTTATTTTCTGTTCAGAAATCCTACAAGCCTAAAGCCCTCAGTGAATTCAACAATCTCAGTTAACCAACCTTTCCAGCCTGTTTTAGAACTGGCCAGCTCAGATGCAAAGTCACCAACCTGTGACATTAATTTAATCTTCTCCCTCCACAGATCCTGTCTGACCTCCCAGGTTTACCTAACATTCGCTTTTATTTTTGATTCCTTGTAAGTATACAAGCACTGTATTTTTCCCTTTGCCCTCTGTTTGCCCTCCATTTACATCCCCTCCAGCTGCCATTAACAAACCTTAACCACACTCTCACAGCTGACACCAATTTGTGACATCCATTTTCAATTGGCCTCCACCCTACCACAGAAATTTCTTTCGACCCCTCCAATCCTCCTCCTTCTCCGTAATTTAAAACATGCCTGCTTTCTAATTCTTCCAAGTTCAGATGAAAATGTTATCAAGCTGAAACATTAATTCTGTTCCTCCCTCCATAGATGGTAGCAAATTTCCAGCATTTCTGCTTTTATTTCAGACTTCCAACATCTGCAGTATTTCACTTATATCATTAATGGGGATCAAGTCAAGTGATGAATCAGAGAAGTGGAGGGATTGAAAGACATTGTAGTAAGGTGCAGTTAAATATCATGATCCGACATTGTCCTTTTGAATAAAGCAACAATAGAAGACAGGCCAGGAATGGATCCTTTGAGAGATACATACTAATGGTCTGAGAGCAGAAACTGAGGCTGTTGCAGGTTTTTGGCTAAAGTAGCACAACCAGATTCAAGTGCAGTCCTAGAAGACTTCAGTCAAATGTATCAAAGACTACAAATAAGTTGAAAAGAACAAGGAGGTTGGAATAGCTTATCATAGCCAGAGTCATTTGGGATGCCACATGTGACTCCAATTATGGCCAATGAATAGATGGAATGCTGAATCACTGCAACTTTCAATCTCCCATGAATGTTTCTGTTTAATTTGAATTGCTGTGGACTCTCCAGCTTAGTCTGCTGAAGTTTAAGAGTATCCGAGAATGACATAATCAGAAAGAGCTTACGTAGCTCAACATCCCTGTGCTGGTTCTTTGGAAGAGCTTTCCAATTAATCTCACTCAGCTATCTCTTTCTCCCACAGCCCTGCACCTTTTCCTCAAAGCAAGTACCATTCATTGTCACAGAGCAATGCAGTATGGAAACAGGCCCCTCAGTCCATGCCTACCAGGATGTCCATTCTAAGCCTCTAGTCCCATTTGCCCACAATTGGCCAAAACCCTCTAAATCTTTCCTATCGATGTACCTGTCCAACTTTCCTTCAAGTGTTGTTGTTGTACCTGCTTCTACCACTTCCCCTGGCAACTCGTTCCAAATACGCACCACCCTCTGAGTGAAGAAGTTGCACCTCAGGTCCCTTTTAAATCTTTCTCCATCACCTTAAGTCTATGCCCTTTAGTTTTTGATTCCCTTTTCCTGGGAAGAAGACTGAGTGCATTCAACCTATCTATGCCCTTCATGACTTTATACACTTCCATCAGGAGGTAGGACGCACCTCAGATTCCTACGTTCTAAGTCCTAGCCTGCCCTACCTCTCCCTGGAACTCAGGCCCTCAAGTCCTGACAACATCTGTTACCTCACATCTGTGAAGCCACTTACCAGTTTGAGCCTGAAAGTTAACTACTTCCTGCTGATTGCAGGCATAGACTATTTCAGTTTCTCAAGAACTGCATCTGGTAATGAAACTTTTGCAGTCAATGAACATTCCCACTTCTAGACTTATGATAAGAGGGAAGGTCATTGACAAAGTAGCTGAAGACGGCTGGGAGTAGGTGATGCCCCTGTGAAGCTACTGTAGAAACCTCCTGGGCTCAGATAATTACTTTTGCTATTTTCTTGGCCCACTTCAAAACTTATAACAAGACTGACCTGCTGCAACAGTGAAGATGTGCATTTCAGCGCTTGAAACTCCAGTGTAGCAGTTAACAGATTTTAGGCTGTCTCATCAAGGAGACAATGACAACATGACATCAAATTGATTGGGCTGTTGAGGGGTACAGAATGATCCTAAAAATTCCTCAGTAACTCACGCTGAAAAGTTTACATGGATGATGACAAAGAATGATAGTCAGACATAGTGATGCAGCACCCCCACAAGAGAACTGTGGAAAATTTAAATAGGAAAGGTGAGAAATTACATCCTATGGTCAATAAATCTATACTCTATGAAGTAATGTTTCCTAATTTTTAAAACATTGAAACATGAATAGCTTTGTAGATTCAATGTAATTACTAATTGTTGTCATTTCATATAAATCTTATGTTTGCAAGAATTCTTCCAGAGTTCTGCCAATAATTAATAACAGAGAAATGTTACTTGTACTTTAATTATACCATACACATCATTTAATATATGATGCCTTAATATCTTAACTGATGTTGAAGGAAGAGGGGCAAAGTTGTACAGCAGTTTTTTTAATGGTCTCTTGGAAAAGGCTTTAAAGAATCACTGTATTTATGCAGCTTGTTCTGTAGTGAAGTTTGAAGTAGACAAGATGTCTGGACAGGTTTTCATTTAGAGAGGTTGTAAATTCTCAATGTTTTCCTGGGGAACATGGAGTTCCCAGAAAAGAGAATGATGATCTCTGCTGGATTCATTCACAAATGCAAAGGTTACCAATATCGAGGACTGTACAACATAACGCATATTGCTAGTTTTTAAAATTCTTAGAAAGATTCAAGGTTCAACTGCCTGCTAGTCCTGCAAGAACAGCAGATTCTTTTCTCAAAGATACAGCTAATTTACACAATATGGCTAAGTCCTGATAAGAAAGTAATCTGCCAAGAAAAGCAATACTTGGCTCAAGATTTCTATCAACTGTTTATAATTAATAAGAGAGAAACAAAATTTTATATTTGTACTTCAGCCAAATGCCCACACTTAATGAGAACTTTGTTATAAACGCTATATTGCAGGGTCTAGTTCTTTGCTCCTCATGCATTAGGAATAATGAAAGTGTGCAAGGGAGATGTTTTTTCTGCTTGGATTGAGAAATCATTTTAATTGGAATGAGTAAGGTGGTTGGTGAAATAAAATCATATTGTCGTTTTAGCAAAACTTCCTCCCAGGTATCAATTTAATCTGGGCAAAATTTAATGAATTAGTATCAAATAAGGGGGGTGAGTTTATGTGGGAGTGACCCCATAAGCACTTAAATGTTAATTCTTTTGAAGCAATCCTTGTCTGCAAAACCCACCACACCCTTCGTCAGCCTGGTTAGTTTCTGCTGCCTGCACCCATTTGGAGACTGTTGTCCATCTCCTTCTCAAACACACCTTTGCCAGATCTGGGAAGAGATGTCGAACTATTTGTTGACATTTGTCTCAAACAGCTGCATAACACAGGACTTCGTGCAGGATAGACTGTTCCCAGAGACACACTCTGACACACATCAACTGCTGCTGGGAACCATGGTGAAAGATGCTCTCTGGTATGCCCAAATCTCCATGGTATTCTGGAGTAGCATGTTGTCCACACTATTATTTGCTGAGGGATGCACAGGAGTTGGCTGTCCCTCCGTGGGGGCCAGCCACAGTTTAGGGCTCAGCTTCAATGCACAATAATTAGTTGACATCTATCTTAAAACCCATTAACTATTTGCTCAAGGGTTGTATATGAATGATCAGTTACGACATTAAGTAACACATATGTAACTTGTGATAAAAATGTTCACGAATTACATACACGTGACCTTTTTATGAATAAAGTAGATGTTGAGATAAAAAAATTAGATTCATTCATTGCGGTATATTTCTGGCACATTCTGGGTACATTGTTTCCTACTGCATCGCTTGCAAATTCTAAGCCACTATGACGGAATTTGAAATGTGCTTATCTGGAACAGACACTAGTCATCAAATAAGGTGCACCTGCAATCAACATTTTAGAATATATATGGAGGTTAGGACGGTCAAAAGCAGTGCACAACTGAAATGGAAAATAATAAGTTTGTTGTTAATTGCTTTATATGGAGCAGAGAACAGGTCTTTTGGACTGAAAGACTAATGCCAGTGATCCACAGGTGCATTCTTACACCCTTCACCTTATTTGGTCATCATATCCTTCAATTCTTAAGAGTCATAATACACAGAAGCAGGTCCTGCAGCCCACCATGACCAGGCTGACAATGAATCCCATTTTCCAGCACATGGTTCATCGCCTTCTATGTGATAATGATTCAAGTGCTCCATCTGCACACTTCTTCAATGTTGTTCAAGTACCTGCCTGCACCACCCACTCGGGCAGTGCATTCCAGATTCTCTTTTTTCTTACAGGTTTATCTAGCTTCACCTCTAGTCATGTCAACGTGTCACGTTCTCATCAGTCTCCAACTAAAGAACTTTTTCATGAATGTTATATTGGATGTATTCATGGCTACCTTAAATTTCTGGTCCTTAATTCTCATCTCCCGCAACCCCCAAATGAAAATATCTTATCGACACCTAACCCATCACCCCCTTTCATAACCTTTGAGGACTTCCCACAGACTTTACACTTATAGAGAAATCGAGCTTGTTCAAGCTTCCCTGATAGGCATAATCTCTTGGTATCATCCTCAAAACTCTTGTACATTCATTTACCTGCATCTCTATTTTTCATAGAATATGAAGTCCAAAGCTTTTCAGACCTTTCTTACAAATTCCAAACATGGTATGTCCAGAGTGCTATACAAATATAACATTATTTCTCTGGTATTCAATTCTATCCCTCTAGAAATGAACCAGTATTTTATTAAGAGACACAAGAAACTCCAGATGCTGGAATTTGGAACAAAAAGGAAATACTCAATAAATATACTCAATCCAGATGAAGGGCCTCGACCCAAAATGTTGTCTGTCCATTTCCCTCTATAGATGCTGCCTGACTCGCTGAGTTCCTCCAGCAGCTTGTGTCTTGCTCCAGTATTTTGGTTAATTTTACTCTTCATGGACTTTTAGTCTACATTGCTAGTTCTAATGATTTGTGTAATGGAATCTTTGGATCTCTTTGTTCCTCCTCCCCATTCAGACCTTTACTTAATAAGGCTACCATGTCTTGCTCATTCTTCCTACCAATAGATTCCACCTTTCGTGCATCTATATTTACATTTTGTATTTAAACACCACTTTTCCCAATTAATTTTTATACATATGGAAATTGCACATTTGGTTGCACCCTCACACCGAGTGAGTAGATTAATAATTCAAACTGTACAAAATGACTAGAGAGCATAATCAATACTGACAATTCCAAGTCAGCTCTCTCTTAAGTGCCATTCTTAAGATAAAACCAGAAAATGTGAGATTTCTTCTCCTGGTCAGAAGCAGCTGCAGGAATCAAACAAAGGTAACATTTTGTGACCTACCATCACAAATGGAACAAGTTAAAGCTCTAATAGATGTAACTTTGGCTCATAAAAAAGCATAATACTCACTAAATAGTTCAGTAGAACAGTGGTACAGCACTTTGGAACACCAACACAATTTATTACGGAGTGGCAGGTCACAGATTTGATTTTCACCATTCCATCAACCCCTCTGCTGCACTGGGAGAAATGACAGGAAAACTATAAGAGTTAAGGGACATAGATCAGCTGGAAAGTTGGGCGGAGCAGTGGCAGATGGAATTTAATCCAGACAAATGTGAGGCAATACATTTTGGGTTGTCTAATACTGGCAGGACATATACAGGGACATGTATATGTCCTGCATTGACGGGCAGAGGGACCTTGGGGTGCAAGTTCCCTGACAATGGCAACACAGATGGATAGGGGTAGTGAAGAAGGCATTTAACTTGCTTATCTTCAAAGGGAGAGGTACTGAGTATAAGAGTTGGGACACGACATTGCAGATATATAAGAAATTCTTTCGGCCACACTTGGAATATTGTGTGCAGTTCCAGTCACCAAACTATAGAGACACTGTGGTAGCACTAGAAAGATTGCAGAAGAGATTCACCAGGATGTTGCCTGGAATGGGACTTCAGTTACAAAGAGAGAAGCCTGGGATTGTTCTCACTGGAATGTACGAGTCTGAGTGGTGACTTTATAGAGCTTTATAAAATTAGGAGGGGCATAGATCGGGTAGAAAGTCACAGTGTTTTGCCAAGGGTAGTGGAGTCTAAAACAAGAGGACATAGGTTTGAGGTGAGAGGGGAAATATTTAAGGAGATCTGAGGGGCAAGTTTTTCCACAGAAGTTGGTGGGTATATGGAATAAGCTGCCAGAGCAGGTGGTAGAGGAAGGTTTAAAAAGCATTTGGACAGGGACATGGATAGGAAAGGAATAGAGAGATATTGGCCAAATGCAGAAAAATGGGATAAATGCAGATAGGATCTTGGTTGGCATGGACAAGTTGGGCAGAAGGGCCTGTTTCCATGCTGTACAACTCTATGGGTTAACTCAAGTACTTGCCAGTTTATCACAATCCTAATTCCTTTTATCACTAAAGGTAGTCACACCTTAAAGCCTGTAATCTAATAAGTATTAAAACTCTGATGCATATCCAAGCTATTTGTTATTCACTTAACAAGAGGTGACACATTACAATGCCTCTTTCACACAAGAAATCATGAACAGTTTTACAAGAAATGGGGAAAACTGCAAGGAATGGGGAGGAAATATGACCAAAAACACTCCAAGAGGTTATGTTTTGAGAATTTTAAAGAAGCAGCAAATCAAAGATGTGGTGAGACATCGTGCAGTAAAATTTAAATAATGAGAAAAACAAGAAATTAACAAGGAATTGTAGTTATTTGCAGACTGGTTTAATACAGCTGGAGAGAACAAGTTCTAATTAACTGAACAAATAATGAAGGCTTAAAATATTTATTTTTCAACTAATCTTCAAAGGAAATTGCTTCATTGAGCCATGTTGACCTTATGACTACAAGAAGTGAATGATGGCTGTGAAATGACATACACCAAGGATCTTTCAGAAATGGGACTGGAAAATTAGCGAAGCTAACCAAAGAAAGATGTGATTAAGTTGGAGAGGGTGCAGAAAACATTCACGGGAATGTTGTCTGGAGTGGAGGGCTCGAGTTATAAGAAGAGACTGAATAGGCTATGACTGTTCACCGTGGAGTGAAGGTGGCTGAGGGGTGACCTTATAGACGTTTAAAAATTATGAGAAGCATAAATAAGGTAGATAGTCACAGTCTTTTCCCCAGGGTAGGGGAGTCTAAAACTAGAGGCATAGGTTTAAGGTGAGAGGGGGAAGATTTAAAGGTGATCTGAGAGGCAAGTGTTTCCCACACAGAGGGTGGTGAATATATGGAACGAGCTGCCAGAGGAAATGGGAGAGGTGGATACAATAACAATGTTTAAAAGACATTTGGACAGGTGCATGGATAGGAAAGGTTTACAGGGATATAGGCCAAGTGCAAGCAAATGGGATTTGCATAGGTAGGCATCATGGTTGGCATAGACAAGTTGGGCCGAAGGGCCTGTTTCTGTGCCATATAACTATGAAACTAAAGAATATTTCATGCCAGTTCTACCTATGATATCACATCTCTACAATCTTTTTCGACTGATATGCAAAAGCAGAAATGAACCAGTCTAAAAGCTTATCATCTCAAACATATCAACTTTCACATACATGCTCATGACACCTTGTTCATCTCATGTCCACCTCACTCCCTTTGATTTATGACACTACTTATACAGCATCCCGTATTGGATGAGTTTCCCTCAAATATAAATATATATATGTATGTACGTATATAGATAAGCCAACATCTTTGGTATCTACTCTTATTTTCTAGCCACTGACTCCATATCTCCCCAAGGTTACCAGCTGAATCAGATCTTCTGCAATTGTATTTGACTGAGCTGAACTTTCAAAATGGTCCTGAAAATTCATCCCTTTGACCAAGTTTGCCCTGCCATCTCTTGATATCGCTTAGTCATTATTCTTGACAAAACTGTGAAACACCTCGATATGTTAAGACTGCCACATAAATCCAAGTTGCTGTTGTGTCTAATCAATTACAGCAACATTAGAGTGCATGTGATACTTCCCCAAGCACCAATAAACATGGATATAGTTATGGCTATGACACTAAGAACAATTTTGAATCATTATTTCAGCTCTTGTTTATTAGGAATGTGGGTTTTGAGCGGAATGCATGCAATTTGGTAGCAATTTCTTCCCAGACTTTTATTATGAAAAGGAACAGCTGTCATCTGAACGGTCATATCAACATCAGAAACAATGTTATGTGAATATCTTATGGGTTAAACAATGTAACATATATCGTGAATAGACTAAAAGATTTGATTTGACTCAAAAGTAACTTGAAGCATCAGACTTCTGTTGCTCAAAATTGTGGCTAAAATGAATCATATTAAGTTGGAACTTGATTAAAAAATAGGCACGTTATTTATATTGCTACATATAAACTATGAGAGATCAGAAACTGCCAATAAAGTTGGAAATAAACAAGTATCGGTAATCCATCCTAGGTCTGAAGTAGCACTTCAGATTGAGAGCATATATCTGAGGACATTGGCCATTTAATATTTTGAAGTAAAACAGCTGATGAACAGCCAAGGAAACTGCATGAACGTTAGACGATGGATCAGGTCCAAAAGAAAAGGAACCAGGTTAGAATGTCAGCATGTTAGGTTCAAAATATTAACTTAGCAAATGAGGCTTGATAAAGCAATGCACTGCTTGGTGTGGTCAAAGCTACACTAATTGGCAAGATCCTAGGTTCATTTCCAAGTCTACACTGAGTTACTTGACCTCAGTTGATGTAGCCGTCTATAAACCAAATATGCAGCAGAGTGAGGGAGACAAATGGAAATCATCTCGGTGCCTGCTTACGAATGATGCCCTCTCCCTATGCTGTGAAGAGAATACCCATTCATTTTAGCCAAGGTGGTTAACCATTATTTGATACTCCTGAATTATTGTTAACAGTGGAATTCATGCATATTTCATCTGCTGTCCTCTCAGGAAGTCAATTCCTCAAATATTTGATTAACTTCTTTAATAACTCAGTCTGTTTATTTAACAAGCAGCTAAGTCTGATTTTCATAAGCTCTAGTTTCAATCCAAGTCAATGCTGAGAGCATGAGCATGACATTATACCTGGCCCCAGTAAGAGGGAAATTGTCTAAATCTTCATTCTCGCCAGGATCACTATAAGAGATCAGGCTCAGGTCACAAAGCCTGAAGTCACCAATGGTGTAAATGGCCATCTTTACTAAATGTTCTTTAACAAACAGGCAATGAATGATCTGAGGGGGAAGGGTTGTAAATTACTGATATCTTAATGTTACAAAGTAAATAAAGCATTCAAACAAGTTAACAGATTCCACTGTGTATCTATCTACATCTCAAGCAATCACCTCCTTCACTTGATTTCATTACTGGGCCCTCTGGCTCTTGGTTCTTGGTTCTGAGATCTCTCCACCTGGCCATCTCCTCTTCAATCATGGCTTCAATCTCAACCCCATCTCTTCTCTGTTTCGCCAGATTTTCTTCTTCAATTAAATTGATTGAAATGTACCGATGAAAGTACAAGTAGTAAAGTTTCAATTTTCAAATTGCTCTACTCCACACCTCCACTTTCTGCAAGTAAACAGCATATGTGCTCTTAGAGTTCACAAGGTCCCAGGGATATCTTGCCAAGTAGATACTCTTCTAGTTAATGCTGAGAAGCAAGTGCTAGCAGGTTATCTGATTGTGTAAAATATAGCTAAATAATTAAAAGCAGTGCTCACACTTGTTTTGGCATGATCTGCAGGAGCCCTTAAGTGCTGCAACCCTCTGTGTTTCTTTTCATCGCCTTCACTAGGCCACAGTTGTCCTAGCTATAATCTTCACCCTTCAGTTAACACACATTAGTTACACTACAAGCTGTCTTTTTACCCACCAAATCAATTTAATTTCATTTCATGAAACAAGTTATTTTAAACCTATAGAGAGATACAGTGCAGAAACACCAACACCAATCATCAATCACCCATTTTATGCTAATCGCACCTTTTATTTTCCCCACATTCTCACCAACCCCCCCCCCCCCCCCCCCACAGTTCTATCACTCACCAACATACACGAGGCAAGTTAACCTATCAATCCACGTCTTTGACGTGGAGAAGGAAAGTGGAACAGCCAGAAGAAGCCCACAGGAAGAACGTGCAAACTCCACACAAACAGCACCCAAGGTCAGGACTGAACCCGGGTCTCTGGCACTGTGAAGCAGCAGCTCTACTAGCTGAGCCATTGTGCTGCTCAAGTTCATAAAGTAAATAAGTAAAATAAATTTAAGGTAAGAGCTCATGCATCCAAAGACTCTCACTGTGGCACCGAACCATTTTTCACACAGTTGTAGGACTTTCAAGTACAATATTATAATCAAAATATTTATTCCCTACTTGATCATTCAATAAAGGAAGAACTTCCTGACACCAATCCTAAACCTGTCTTTCTTCAATTTGAACCTGGGACTATATTCTACTCTCACAATATAGTTAGCAATTATTGTACTTTTCCTTATCGTTAATGCCTCTATATCAGTAACTCTCCCTCAAGGCTAGAAAGAAAAACTTTTCTTGTTTATTCCCTACATCTCAGGCCTTGTATGATGGGGATGATACCCTTCAAAGCTCAATCAGAATTTGAATGCTCCCTTAATCCACTCTCTTTACATACTTCTTAGCGACATGATTCAGTATGCTACATTTTGCTACCAGCTCTACAAATCAGGATGTTGGTCAGAAACACTCTTCCCTTGTTGATTCACATTAACTCTTTTAAGGCTAATAGTTAAATTTAGGTAGTGCTCAATTCTACTATTGCACACAATACAGGAACGATACCAGTGTGTCTGTTGTTATATTTGACTTCTGTAATTCTCTAATTTACAGATGTAACTGCCAGAAAAGCATTAATTTCCCTTTTCCCGTTGACAAAATTAACTCACTTGACTACGTATTTATGACAAAGGTGAATAATTTCCTCTTTCTCATCTTGTCTTCATCCTTTGCCAAATTTACGGTCCTCCTTCATCTTCTGCGCTGTCAGCCAGTTGGGTGGGACTGCACTCACCTCATTCCATCTTTATTTACCCAATAATATCCAAAGAACTCCATGCAATGACTTTCCATCTTGGGCCTTCTTCATTCCTTCAGTATCCTACAAGGATATAACCTTTCCCTTACATCCTTTTACCCATCAATAAGCAGCCCATTGCAATGACATTGATCAAAAAAAAAGTGCTGGTTTCAACACCTACTGTATACTGATGTGTCAGAGTGGCTGCAGCACATTCTGAAGGGGAAGGATGAACAGTCAGTGCTCATGGTACACAGCAGTACCAACAACATGGATAGAAAAATGGAAGAGCTCTGGCAACATGAATTTAGGGAGTGAAATAGAAGATTGGAGCGGAGGGTCCCGAACAGGTACGGACTAAGTATTTAAAAAGCTCGTGTGTTTTGTATGTTTTCCTGGGCTTTTTTTCTCTAGCAAAATTTAGAAGGGCCAATAAAATGGAGGTCATGTCAAGTGGAGCGGCCATTGTTGGAGTAGACAGAGTCAGAGTAAGTGGCTTTGGCACAACAGGCTTCGGCATCAAGAGGCGAAGGCCATCTGCAACAACACTGGTGAGCAGCTGGTAAGTAAAGGTAAGGTTGACTGTCATTGTTATAACTTTTAAGTGGACTACAGCTAGGTAAGAAACATAGTTCAGATGGAAGGCAAGGTGATGTGCTGCAACTGCATGATGTGGGAGCTAGTGGACCCTGCTGGGGTGCACGGTGACCACATCTGCAGTAATTGCTTGAGGCTGGAGGAACTTCGGCTCAGAATTGATGAGCTGGAGTCGCAGCTTCAAACACTGAGAAGCATCAGGGAGGGAGAGAGTTATGTAGATGCTGTGCATCGGGAGGCAATCACCCCACTTAGAGTAGGTACTTCTAGGGTCCAGGGGGCAGATAGATGGGTGACTGTCAGGGGAGAGAGGGAGAAAGGGAACAGGCAGACAGTACAGAGGACCCCGGAGGCTGTTCCCCTCAAAATCAGGGATTCCGCTTTGCATGCTGTTGAGGGGGATGACCTACAGGGATCAAGCGGCAGTAGCCAGGTCTCTGGCACTGGGACTGGTCCTGTTGCTCAGAAGGGAAGGGAGGAGAAGAGGAGGGCAATAGTGATAGGGGACACGATAATCAGTGGAACACACAGGAGGTTCTGTGGACATTAGCAAGAATCCCAGCTGGCCCGTTGCCTCCCAGGTGCCAAGGCCCAGGATGTCTCTGATCGGGTCCACAGCATTCTTGAGCAGGAGGGAAAGCAGCCAGAAGTCGTGGTACATGTTAGTACCAACGACATAGGTAGGAAGGGGGATGAGGTCCTGAAAAGTGAGTTTAGGGAGCTAGGCAGAAGGCTGAAGAACAGGACCTCAAGGGTAGCAATCTCAGGATTGTTGCCATTGCCACGTGATAGTGAACGTAAGAATAGGAGGAGATGGCAGATGAATGCGTGGCTGAGGATTTTTGGATCATTGGGATCTCTTCTGAGAAAGGTGGGACCTGCACAGATTGGATGGGTTAGACCTGAACTCGAGGGGGACCAATATCCTTGCAGGCAGGTTTGCTATTGTGGTTCGGGAGGGTTTAAACTAGTTTGCAAGGGGAATGGGAACCGGAGGGATAGGTCAGTGGAAGAAGTACATGGAGTAAAGCCAGATCGAACATATAGACAGGCTTTGAGGAAGGAGAAGCAGAGTACAGGCTATAAAAGTAGTAAGGTGGATGGGCTAAAGTGCATTTACTTAAACACAAGAAGCATCAGGAATAAGGGTGATGAACTGAGAGCTTGGATAAGTACATGGAACTATGATATTGTGGCTCTTGCAGAGACTTGGCTGTCACGAGGGCAGGAATGGATACTGAATATTCCTGGATTTCAGTGTTTTAAAAGGGATGGTGTGGGGGGAGAAGAGGAGGAGGGGTGGCGTTACTGGTCAGGGATACTATTACAGCTGCAGAAAGGGTGGATAATGTGGCAGGATCCTCTCTAGAGTCAGTATGGGTGGAAGTTAGGAACAGGAAAGGAGCAGTTACTCTACTGGGAGTACTCTATAGGCCCTCTGGTAGCAGCAAGGATACTGAGGAACAGATCAGGAGGCAGATTTTAGAAAGGTGCAAAAATAACAGTGTTGTTATCATGGTAGACTTCAACTTCCCAAATATTGATTGGCACCTGCTTAGTACCAAAGGTTTAGATGGTGCAGAGTTTGTTAAGTGTGTCCAGGATGGATTCCAGTCACAGTATGTTGACAGGCCGACTAGAGGGAATGCCATATTAGATCTAGTATTAGGTAATGAACCAGGTCAGGTGACAGATCTCTCGGTGGGTGAGCATTTGGGGGACACATGACCACTACTCCATAACCTTTAGCAGTCATGGATAAGGATAGGAGCAAAGAGGACAGCGAGATATTTAATTGGGGAAGGACAAAATATGAGGCTATAAGGCTAGAACTTGAGAGGGTAAATTGGGATGATATTTTTGAGGGGAAATGTACTATGGAGATGTGGTCGTTGTTCAGGGATCTATTGCAGGATGTTAGGGATAAATTTGTCCCGGTCAGGCAGAGAAAGAATGGCAGGGTGAAGGAACCATGGGTGACAAGAGAGGTGGAACATCTAGTTAGGAGGAAGAAGGCAGCATACATAAGGTTTAGGTAGCAGGAATCAGATAGGGCTCTTGAGGATTATAGGGCAGCAAGGAAGGAACTTAAAAAGAGGCTGAGGAGAGCAAGAAGGGGATATGAAAAGGACTTGGCAAGTAGGGTTAAGGAAAACCCCAAGGCATTTTTCACTCATGTGAAGAGCAGAAGGATGATGGGAGTAAAGGTAGGACCGATTAGAGACAAAGGTGGGAATTTGTGCCTGGAAGCTGTGGAAGTGGGTGACGTCCTCAATGAATACTTCTCTTCAGTATTCACCAAGGAGACGCTGAGGACAGTGTTGGTAAGGTTAATGTTCTAGAGCATGTCGATATCAAGAGAGAGCATGTGTTGGAGCTGTTAGAAAATATTAAGACAGATAAGTCCCCGGGGCCTGATGGAATATTCCCCAGGCTGCTCTGCGAGGCGAGGGAGGAGATTGCTGAACCTTTGGCTAGGATCTGTGAGTCCTCGTTGTCCATGGGAATGGTACTGGAGGATTGGAGGGTGGCACATGTTGTCCCCTTATTCAAAAAAGGTAGTAGGGATAGTCCAGGGAATTATAGACCAGTGAGCTTTACATCTGTGGTGGGGCAAGCTGTTGGAAAGGATTTTTAGAGAGAGGATCTATGGGAATTTAGAGAATCATGGTTTGATCAGGGACACCCAACATGGCTTTGTGAAGGACAGATCATGTCTCACAAGCCTGATAGTGTTCTTTGGGGAGGTGACCAAACAGATTGATGAGGGTAGTGCAGTAGATGTTGTCTACATGGATTTTACTAAGGCATTTGACAAGGATCCACATGGTAGGCTTCTTCACAAGGTCAGAGGGCATGGGATCCAGGGAAGCTTGGCCGTATGGATTCAGAATTAGCTTGCCTGTAGAAAGCAGAGGGTTGTGGTGGGGGAATGCATTCAGATTGGAGGGCTGTAACTAGCGGTGTCCCACGATCGGTTCTGGGACCTCAACTTTTCGTGATTTTTATGAATGACTTGGATGAGGGGGTAGAAGGGTGGGTTGGCAAGTTTGCAGACGACACAGAGGTTGGTGGTGTTGTGGACAGTGTGGAGGACTGTCGAAGATTGCAGATGGACATTGATAGGATGCAGAGCTGGGCTGAGAAGTGGCAGATGGAGTTCAATCCAGAGAGGTGTGAGGTGGTACACTTTGGAAGGACAAACTCCAAGGCAGAGTACAAAGTTAATGGCAGGATTCTGGGTAGTGTGGAGGAGAAGAGGGATCTGGGGGTCCATATCCACAGATCCCTGAAAGTTGCCTCACAGGTGGATAGGGTAGTTAAGAAAGCTTATGGGACGTTAGCATTCCTAAATCGTGGGATCGAGTTTAAGAGCCGCGAGGTAATGATGCAACTCTACAAAACTCTGGTTAGACCACACAGTGTCCAGTTCTGGTCACCTCATTATAGGAAGAATGTGGAAGCATGGGAAAGGCTGCAGGGGAGATTTACTAGAATGCTGCCTGGATTGGAGAGTATGGATTGTGAGGAGAGACTAAGGGAGCTAGGACT
The DNA here is from genome assembly GCF_009764475.1 of Pristis pectinata. NCBI lineage: Eukaryota > Metazoa > Chordata > Chondrichthyes > Rhinopristiformes > Pristidae > Pristis > Pristis pectinata. The sequence goes on along the minus strand of NC_067409.1, from coordinate 80,691,033 downwards.
TTACTCTTTGAAGAGAAGGAGGATGAGAGAAGACATGATAGAAGTGTATAAAATATTAAGAGGAATAGATAGAGTGGACAGCCAGCGCCTCTTTTCCAGGGCACCAATGGTCAATACAAGAGGGCATGGCTTAAAAGTAATGGGTGGGAAGTTCAAGGGAGATATCAGAGGAATATTTTTTACCCAGAGAGTGGTTGGGGCAGGGAATGCACTGCCTGGGGCGGTGGTGGAGGCAGGTACATTGGTCAAATTCAAGAGATTGCTAGGTAAGCATATGGAGGAATTTAAAATAGAGGGATATGTGGGAGGAAGGGGTTAGATAGTCTTGGGCGGGGTTTAAAGGTCGGCACAACATTATGGGCCGAAAGGCCTGTATTGTGCTGTACCGTTCTCTGATTCTATGATCTATGACTCTATTAAAGAGCCGGACCTCTAAGTTTTTAACTTCTGGATTACACACCATTCCACACATTTCTGCGCATGCGATTAGATGAATGCATAGCTCAAGGGATGGTCTAAGAGGGAGAGGTTTTAGATTTTTGGATCACTGGGAGCATTTCTGTACAAGCAGGATGCGTTGCACCTGAACTGGAATGGGTCCAATATCCTTGCTGGGAGATTTGCTCGTGCTCTTGGAAAGGCTTTAAACTAATTTGGCAGGAGGATGGGACATAGACGAGACATACAATTGGGAATGAGGTTCATTCATATATAGGAGAAAAATTAGGTCAGTCCTGTAAGCAGAGCAGACATGGGTATGATAAGACACATGAGAGGACTGGAAGGTTAAATTGCATTCATTTTAATGCAAAGAGCCTGAATAGCAAGGCAAATGAATTTAGAAAATTGACCAGCATATGGGAATATGATTGGTTGCAATCACTGAGACATGGTTGAAAGAAGGGCAGGACTCGCAACTCAACTTTCCAGGTTATAGAAGTTTTAGGTGTGATGGTGAAATGTAACAGAGGAGGGGGCGTTGCATTTTGGTCAAGAAGTAAGGCCTTTGACAAGGTCCTATGTGGAAGGCTAGTCCAAAGGTTTAGACCCCATGCGATCGAAGGCAAGTTGGCAATTTGGGGCCAAAATTGGCTCGATAATAGAGACAGAGGGTAATGGTAGGGGGGGTTGCTATTGTTATTGGAAGCTTGTGACCAGCAGTGTACCTTGGTGCTAGGATCTTTGATGTTCATCGTGTAGATTAATAACACATGTAAATGCAGGAGCTATGATTAATAAGTTTGCATATGAAACAAAAGTTATTGGTATTGTTAATAGTGAGGAGAGATGATTTAGGCTATAGAAAGACATTGATCAGCTGGTAAGTTGAGGAAGGCAATGGCAGATGGAACTTAATCCTGACAAGTGTGAGCTGATGCATTTTGGGGGGTCTAATAAGGGTATAACATTTAAATACAACAGATTTTGGCCTTGCAGAGATATATCACGTGAATCAGAAATGGGGACTGGGCAGAAAGGTCGGCAGGGATGTGGTAGGCCGAAGGGCCAATTTCTGTGCTGTATTGGTGTAACGATAGCAGGAAAACCATGGTATCAAAGATGAATCTTAGAATGGTGTTGGCAGAGTGTAGTTTAATCAATAATATCAAAAGAGGGAGATCAAGAAGCAGTATTGTTTGATATCATTGGCACGCTCCACTTACTGTCAACTGAATATTTAATGTAGTCTCCTACATGCTTTCATTACGAGCACACATGTTAGCTTTTACAGAGCTTCCCCAACCAAAAATGTATTCTCCAATCATACTCTGCTATTGATCTGATGACTGCTCAATACTGCCTTACTCAAGTGAAAGAAGATAATGCAATAAGCGATCACTTGCATTTACATAGCACCTTTAAATGTAGCAGTTATTCTACTCTTTAAGTTGTATCATGTGAATTCTTCAAGTTTTTTCCCATGCAAGGATCCTGATTCTGGGGAGGTAGATTTGAAAAGATGCTAAGAAACCAAGATCATTTAGCTGAAGGACATGGAAAAAGAGAGAGTCAAATTCAGATACCATAAGAATTTTATAGTGTAGATTAGAAAAGGAAACAATTATGTTATTACTTCTGCACTTGATTTTACACTGTTCCTGTAGAAACACAAACCATATAAGACTTCACTGAAGATGTCCAAAGCTGGAATTCTGAAATAATAAATTGCCTTTAGCTTGACAACCTCATGTAATTTGCAAATCAGTTGCCATAATAACTAATGATGTTTCAAGATGTTATGTGGAACAAAACCATTTTTCGTTAAAGAATGAAAGTGTTCCTTGATTATTTCCAACCTGTTTTCTTAAAGGTTTACTGATTTATATAATAGGCACCATGGTAACACTGCTAATCCACAGAAGAACTATCCAGGCATTTAATTTGAACACACATATTTAATAGTGTCTGTTCCCTCTTATTGACAATTATGAACTTTTTCCAGTTCCTTTGCTGAAAACTTCTCTAGTTGTAAATTAAAGTTGTTCCCATCCACAATTTATCTTCTCTTTTTCTCACCACATATCAAATTAAATGCAGTAGCTTCCAGAATATTTTCAACTGCTTTGTAAGAGTTCTTGTTTTCACCTTCCTCAACCATTTAGTTCACATATAACAAGTAAACTATCAAACAATGATCACTGTGATTTTATTTCTGACAGTGGCCAAGATGGAGTGATTACCTACTCAATATGTCACCACTTGGCTTTGACCAGGCAAAGCAAGTCAGACCACTCCATTTTTCTAACTGAAAGACATAAACTACTGCTGTAAAGGACCAAGAACAACATAGACATACAGTAGATTACCTAATATACCTGGATTCTCAAACTGCAAAATCAGATTATGCCTGGTTAAAATGGCACACACAACCTTGTGCCAAGGTTTCCAGTGATTCTGGATTTAAACCGGTTGAAGTACAATTACCACTTTAAACTGTAACTATATTTATTAATTTTACACATTAATATTGTAACTATACTAACCTTTCATAAACATGACAGGTGCAGTTATGGGCAACATTGACAGCTGAAGGATGGCACTTTTTAAGTTACAGTGGCATGTAAACGTTTGGGCACCCCTGGTCAAAATTTCTGTTACTGTGAATAGCTCAGCAAGTAAAAGATGATCTGAGTTCCAAAAGGCATAAAGTTAAAGATGACACTTTTTTTTAATATTTGAAGCAAGATTACGTTTTTATTTCCCTCTTTTAGTTTCAAAATAACAAAAAAGGAAAAGGGCCCGAAGCAAAAGTTTGGGCACCCTGCATGGTCAGTACTTAGTAACACCCCCTTTGCAAGTATCACAGCTTGTAAATGCTTTCTGTAGCCAGCTAACAGTCTTTCAATTCTTGTTTGGGGGATTTTCACCCATTCTTCCTTGCAAAAGGCTTCTAGTTCTGTGAGATTCTTGGGCCGTCTTGCACGCACTGCTCTTTTGAGGTCTATCCACAGATTTTCGATGATGTTTAGGTCGGGGGACTGTGAAGGCCATGGCAAAATCTTCAGTTTGTGCCTCTTGAGGTAGTCCATTATGGATTTTGAGGTGTGTTTAGGATCGTTATCCTGTTGTAGAAGCCATCTTCTTTTCATCTTCAGCTTTTTTTTTACAGACAGTGTGATGTTTGCTTCCAGAATTTGCTGGTATTTAATTGAATTCATTCTTCCCTCTACCAGTGAAATGTTCCCTGTGCCACTGGCTGCAACACAAGCCCAAAGCATGATCGATCCACCCCTGTGCTTAACATTTGGAGAGGTGTTCTTTTCATGAAATTCTGCACCCTTTTTCCTCCAAACTTTCCTGCATCCTCACCACAAAATTCAGTGTCAGAAGTTTGCAAAGGAACATCTAAACAATCCTGATGCATTTTGGAAACATGTCCTGTGGACTGATGAAGTTAAAATAGAACTTTTTGGCCGCAATCAACAAAGGTATGTTTGGAGAAAAATATCCCGATCTGTGGATAGACCTCAAAAGAACAGTGCGTGCAAGACGGCCCAAGAATCTCGCAGAACTAGAAGCCTTTTGCAAGGAAGAATGGGCGAAAATCCCCCAAGCAAGAATTGAAAGACTTTTAGCTGGTTATAGAAAGCGTTTACAAGCTGTGATACTTGCAAAGGGGGTGTTACTAAGTACTGACCATGCAGGGTGCCCAAACTTTTGCTTCGGGCCCTTTTCCTTTTTTGTTATTTTGAAACTGTAAAAGAGGGAAATAAAAAAGTAACCTTGCTTAAAATATTAAAGAAATGTGTCATCTTTGACTTTATGCCTTTTGGAAATCAGGTCATCTTTTATTTGCTGAGCTATTCACAGTAACAGAAATTTTGACCGAGCTGCCCGAACTTTTGCATGCCACCGTTTGTTTTTGAATTTACAAATTTCTTGCTGTTGCACGAAAATGCAATCAAGCTTAATTTATAAATGGAAATAAGGTTCACTACAACTGAACACCAATTTCATGGTAACCACCTGCATCTTTAAAGCAGCAAAATATCCCACGTTGCCATGCAATCACATTACCAAACAAAACAAAATGCACAGTATATCAAATAATTGGTGGATGAAGTTCCATGGGTTCCTGCCTTGTCTGTTTAGAAAACAGCACAGCCGCCTCAGATTTCCTCACAGCTCCCCTACCACATTCACTTTCCTGAGAGACATGCAGTGTAACTATGAAACCCATTTACCCTCTTTAACAACCTAGCAGCAGGAAATACTCGAAGCACTTCATGCTAGCTTTTAGCCAGCCTTTATATCTTATATGAATTCAAAGTCCAATCGTTTTAGCAGCAATAACTTCAAACTGCAGCAGGGAACTCCCATGATGCCCATAAGGCATCATATTAAACTTGATATTGTGGCGACTCACCGTCTAGTCGGGCGAACCGGCTCAGCAGTCGGGTCGCGCGGCGTCGGAGCGACGAGGCCCAAGATGGCAGCGGGCCTCGTCTTTCCGAGCGATGGGGAGAACCCGCGCGCGGTAAAGTCCTGATGACGTAGGACTTACGTCATTGCCGGTTGTTTTGGGCGGGAACATTCCCCCCTTAAAGGGCCCGCGCAAGGTGGGAAAATAAACCAGTTCTGTTTGGCAATCCTCCGAGTAGAGTCTTGTTTTATTCCGCGGTAGCAACCGCTACAATATTACCACATGATACGAAACAAAACAGACACAGACCATACCAAGCAAAACAGACACGAAGGTGAAGAGTTTGATGCCCACTATTCAGTGCTAAGATGCTCATGATTAACTGAAACATCATTTTGGGGCCAACAACTAACTAAAGCAACTGTTCCAGCGTTAGAATTCCCCTTCAGATAACTATCAAGTGACACTGGGTGGAAAGTGAACTTAAAAAAAGCATCATGTGAGGATATCAACAAATTTGCAATGAACTTTTAAGTTTGTTACCTGCAGTACACAAATCATTTCAGTTTATCAGTAAAATTGGAAGATACATGTCTGATGCAACTATGGAACAATTAAATCAGGCACAATGTGAAGCACGGAACGTGTTTTCAGAAGTACAATACCAAACCATTCCCCCACCTTTAGCATCAAAATTCAGATGCAAGAAAGCAGTATTCTATCAAAATCTTTTTTTAAATATCACAACATTCTACAAAGATTGGAAGGAAATATGAATTTCAGAAAAAAAAATTATTGAAATATCCATTCTTAAATTTTACCTTGGAATGATTGGATGGCTCTGTCTACCAGCTCTTCCACAGAATAACTGGCCAGGTCTCCTCTTGCATGCTTGGTTTTGCAGTACGTGCAAGCATTCAGGCAACTGTAACAATAAGAGCAGTACAAATTTCCACTCTAAATAGGTCACAAAATTCAAGACACAGTGATAGGAAAATAGGAGGGCAAAAGTTTATTTCTCATTTATTTTAGACAAAATTTTAACCTAATGCTCAACCAATAAATTTATGCTTTAGCCCTGTTGGAAGGATAGCAAGCTGTTTAACTCCTTAGCAAGTTAAACTTTACTCCCCTCCCATTCCCCCTTATGCACATGTGCACACCACATCAGCAAAAGTAGCCATTTTTCTCTCCAGTTCTGAAGGACGAACATGTTTCATGTTGAATGAATGATGGCCAAGTTTAATGAGTCAATTACATTCAATCAATTTTGTAGTTGGACTCATACTTCCCATTATTTATACTGATCTGCTTGATAAGTGTCAAGAGGCCATTATTATGAAGTGCTGTGATTGCCATTTTTTGGCATTTTGTACAAAACTGACAACTTATAAAGTACAAATAACTGACATTGTGACATAGGGCCAAAGAAAGAACATTTTCTTTAATATAAATAAGGGTGTGTGTCCTGGAACACATTTATGAATCATGTGACCATTTGGATGGAGCACCTTTCAGAAGAGTACAACGTTGCATTCAAGTTTCTACACCTGTGATGAACATTACAGGTTAAAGAGATAAACAACATTTAAAACAGTAATAAAAAAAATTTTCACAGAAACATAGTAGCTCAACATACTGTTTTCTTCAACAGATTTCTATATTCTCTTCTTTTATCTCAAACCATTTCCCCTTATTCTTAACTATGTTTTATAGCTTTTTTTCTCCAAAGGAAAATGAAACCCAAAGTTGTTACTTATTATTTCTTTTGAACATAGAAAACGTTAAAATATTTATTTTTAAAATGGTATTAGCATATTTATCCAGGATAAGACAAAAGACTAAATTGTTTTCTGAATTTTAACACATAAATTATCAGATTTAAAATTACCATCCACAAAATAGTTTCAACTGAATTATAGTGATTCATGTGGCTTGTGTTGAAAATAATTCCACCTGCAGTCTCTCTGATGTAGGCTGACTAGTCACCAGTTTAATGTTCATCCATGCATCTTAAAATTCAAACAACTGAGCAGGAATCCCCCACATTGGTAAGAATAATGATTTTAGGTGTTAAATATATTTGGATTTCTGCAGGTGCAATTTTGTGAGTGCTTATCAGATATCATGACCTGACCCATTTCTGAAAGCAGGACACAGACCTCAAGAGAAAACAGAAAGTCTCATGATTTCAGGATGTCCTAAAGTTTTAGTCAATTAAGTATTTTAGTTACAGAATCATTGTTTTAATGAAGCAAGTTCCTTTTCACTCTAAATTGGTTTAAATTTAGATTCAGGAGTATAACGTACCATCTTCACTGCTATATTATAGTAGTAACAATGATGAGAGAAAAAATTGGTTCCCTCATCTTATGACACTAATTGGAGTTGATCTTGCCAGCATTTTCAGCTTTGTGGTACATGCTGGGAAAGGGAGGAGAGCAAGTGACAAATGCAATTGCACAGAAGTACATTATGTTTGCAGAACCACTCTGAACAATTTTATTGCAGTTAAATAGGTGATCTGGGTAGATTTTATACCTTAGAACTATTGGTGTGATTTTTTCCCATTGCATTCCAATTTTTTTTTAATATACATAAAATTTTCCCAGCAAAGTTTGACTGAAGGCAAAACTGGGGTTCTGCTTCTGAAGGTGGTTTGTCATGTCTGTCACAGTACATTTTCTGGCCAGTAGCTTGAAGCCATGGCAAACTGTTCAACTACAACATTTCTGCCAGTATCAACATTCCAAGTCAGGATACTCAAAGTAAAATGGGATTACCATCTGTTTGCCATCTCTCCATGGTATAAAGCTGAGGTTCAGATTAGAAAATACATATGGACCACCTCTGCACCAGTCAGTGCTCTACCGGCTCAATGATGAGACGAGCAACTAACAGAGCAGATGGTCAGATGAGCCAGTATCCGATTTCCAGCACATCCTGGACTTCCACTTTTCACCATGTACATGTGGAGACCTGGGACGTGCTGAGCTGTGAATAGCTGATGGTCAGCAGTTCATTTTTGCACAATTAAGGCTAATATCTACCCACCTGTTTTCTTTTTCTCCTCTAATAACCTTCAGGGCTCAAAAATTGAATCTGATATTAGTGAACTGAGTTATCCAGCCACCTTTTCATTTTAGCAGAATTTTTTTAATCATTGGTGTTCGTTATAGAATTTGGTTTAATCCTGGTTTGCCACATCCCTGGTGTAAAGTACCACACCCTCTACCTCTACTCAACCCCACCCAACCAAGGTCTACCTTCTTATCTGACTCAGTTTGATATTAAGCAGATTGAAGGATTCAGATTGCTGCTTAACTTCCACTGGTAACCAAGCTTTTCCTGAGGATGCAAGTACAATTTTACATGCAAAGTAATGAGAACAGTGGCCACAATGTTTGCAAGCTTAAATTCCTAAAAAGAAAATAAAGAATTTTACACAATGAAGCAGCACTGATCTTTGATTGATCAACTGTGCCATCCCCCTCCACAGTATCTAGCATTTCTGTTCAACAATCATTGCCACTAGAGAAACAGTTTTTGTTACTGATATACATAGTTATAATTACATTTCCTTAAAATTTGTTTTTCTCTCTGCCTCCTCAGCATGTGCCAAATATCCAAATGTGCTGTGAAGTTTTCCAAATCCTATCAGTATTGTTCCTGGAAAATTTGACAGGTGAGAAGAAATATAACAGGAATTATTTATTCTCAGTATCTCCAACATATGTTAACAAAATTCAGATGCGAGGGTTTAGTCATAAGTCTTATGTTTTAAACTCAGAAGCTGCTAATTTGAGGAAATGCAGTTCTCCTTCCATGAACAGGTCAAGTACAGCAATAGCATTTTGGTTAACCTCTCATATTTTTATCCTTAATAAATGCTTCTTCGCACATGTGTAAAATCTTAATACTGACACAAGGTATCAGCCAATAATAAAATTAAATTCCTGATGTCTTACAGACATCTGCATCTACAAGACTGGGGTTACATCATGAAAGTTGCCTTGCGATACAAGATCTATCATTACCTTATTGAAAGCTGGAGCATGAAAGAGGGGCCAAATGACCTACTCCTGTTTCTATTGCTTATGAACAAATTTTCAATTGGATTTGCTTTAACAGAAATGATAGGTCTACCAAGTGACCCAAGTGAAGCCAGACCAACATTTTATTAGCTATTGTCAAATGCCAAGCACCCATTTTTTAAAATAAAGTTCAGGAACTGAGGCAAAAGAGCACTTATTCAAAGGTGACTATCAGATTTCAATATAACTTTTACTAATATTTAATAGAAACTTCATCATCTGGCGTAAAAATCAACCTACATTAAACAGAACGATCCCTGCAGTGCAATGTGAAAGCAGCAGCAATTTGCACCTCAGTGAACATGCTCAACCTCAAAACCCAGTAGTGAAATGAAACTCAACAGAAGGCAGAAACCAACATGTCTTAAGGATTCGCTGTAATACTGTGAGGGACAACATGAGGTTATAACTTTAGAGTTAAGAGGTAGAAGCTGACCCAAACTCTCGCTGGTCCTTGTTGCAGAGAATTCAAAATGCTGAAAATACAAAAGCAAATTATGAAGGCTTTTCTGCTAGTGGGAATTGCACATCAGATGTTCTTGAAGAATTAACACAAGTGCACATCTTGGAAACATTTAGCAAAAATACCCACCTCAATTCCAGAACTGGTAAGTGACCACATATGCATTTACAAACAACGGCAAATCAACAAATCTTGTCAAATTTACTAAATGTGGTTATTTCTTCTCTGTATACAAAGGCTAAATACAAAATAGTTCCTCACTAAATGTTTTTCACGCATATCTGGAACAAGCTGCCAGAAGAGGTGGTGGAGGCAGATACAATTACAACACGTAAAGGGCATTTGGACAGGTAGTTGGATAGCAACAGTGGAGAGGGATACGGCCCAGAGCAGGCAAAAGGGATTGGCATAGATAGTTGGCAGAGACAAGGTGGGCCAAAAGAGCCCATTTCTGTGCTGTAGGTTTCTATGATTCTATGTCATCCCAGATACAAGGATCTATATTATCTTTTGTGCTTTGAAATTAGGGCTGTAATTGGCCCAGAATATTAAAATGGAAATTAGATCTATCAGTTAATTACAAAAAATTCAAAAAGTAAAATCAACTTAGTCTCGCGCAGATTGGTCAATAAATTACACAAATTAATAATCACACATTGCTGGAGCAGAGCAAACACTTATATTCAGCAGTCATTTTGCCGACCTAGCGTTGTTCAGTTCAGAAACAGAGAGCAGTGAAGGTGTAGGAAGTGGGAGTGCAGGATGAATAAATATTTCACCTGCTGCTCCAGCACAAACATGATGCTGCAGATTGGCTTCAAGTTGCAGAAAGTCAGACTTTAATTTTGTTTGAAATTAACCATGATGAACATGGGGCAGTTTCTATGACAGGCTTCAGGTCTGCAAAATGGCAGCCTTGAAAATCTGCTCCTGAACAGGAAAATACCTTTGACTTTCTTTGCTCTGCCAATCTTTAACTTTGACCAACACAAAAGCAAAAGCCAGCCAAATACAATTCAGCAAACTGAAAATGGCAGACAATAAGGGAAATTAATGGCAACTACAGACTAGGCGTTCAGGATAGACCGCCAACCTGATATTAATTGAGAGGGTCTGTTTTAATGAAATGATGGTCTGGTGTTCCATACAACTGATTTTTATTCTTCAATGATGCAAGTCTTTTTGCAACTAAATCTGAAGGATGTTATGTTTACCACTGCCAAATAGTTGGCAACAACAATCAAACTTGCATGAATAAGTACCTAATGCTGATGATTAGTAAATTACAACAGCTAAGTATCTCTTCTAAAATCAATCTTTCATTTTAAAATATGTCAAATATTGAAAGCAACAAAGAAGCAGAAATCAAGGAAACAAGTGGGTATACCCCAAAGATCTTCTCTGATGGATATCATTAATTTCTCCTCATCAACATCATATTGTTGAGATAATAAAAAAAACTGTAGGATCCTGCAGATGTGCTTTCTGAAAGAAGTGGAGGTGGAAAGATGTGTAATTACTTATAATTAATTTTGATATTCCAATTTTACCTTCATTAATGACACAGGAGTAGGCCACTTGGCTCATTAAATCTATGCTGGCTCTCACAGCATTCTCACCAATCCCACTCCCACTTATTTCCCTGTAACACAATTCTCCCTTTCATGCCCATGCAGGAACCAACTAATTTACCAACCAGCACATCTTGAGATATGGGAGAAAACCCACTGAGTCACAGTGAGAACATGCAAACTCCACACAAATAGCTCTCAAGGTCAGGATTGAACCTGGGGTTACTGGAGCTGTGATGAGTCACCGGAGCTGTGATGAGTCACCAGCACTACCTGCTGTGCCACTGGCCATCCTATGGCTTTCTTCTACAATAAGCATAATCTATATTGTCAAAGCCATAATGATGTGTTCTACTTAGCTAACATTGCCAAACCAGCTTCACTAGAAAAAAAAATGATTCCAGCAATATTGCCTTTCAGCAAATATACTGACAACTTTGTGGAATAATTAGTCATAAAATCAATGGTTCTGCCTCACTGACAACATGCTCTGACAGAGTCCATAACTATGAAATATTTACTTATGCTACTTAAGTGAAGAGCAAATTATTGAGACATCGAAATTTTTCTTTGCTTAGAAGTATATTTTTGTTCTTTAATGATTTATCATTGATTTTGATAAAGAGAAGCTAATTGAATGGTTGGCTGTACCTTTAAGAGGATAAATCACAATCCAAGTACAAAGCATCATAGCTTGCCAGCAAATGGATAAAAATTGTACTGGACCCTAGGCACAATGTTCCAGGTGGTACTGAAGGAATGAAAATGTCTTCTTCTGCACAATAGCAGAGTAATGAATAACTGTGGCAATTACACACCAGTCAGTCTGATGCTGGTGTTGATGACCTCATAGAAAAAAATATCTGTCAGAAAATGAATGACTAATCAATTAAAGGATTAATAAAATAAGTCAGGAAAATTTTGTTAAGGATAAGCCATGTTGGAGTTCATTGAAGCAGAAACAAAAGGTGGATATGAACACTAAAGAGATATGTATAAGAGATTTGAGAAAGGTATTTGATAAAGTACCAAGTATTAGCCTTATTATCAAAATTGAAGCCCAGTTACAAAACTGACGATCTTTAAAACCTCCAACTCTGGCTAAGCCTTTGATAATGATCTGGTATTACATGGCACAGTGTTGAACTCTGTTTTCCTTGTGCTCCTGTAAAGTAAGCACCAATACTTCTGAAAAGTGTCTTGGGACAATTTGCTGTAGTAAAAGTGCCACCCAAACATAAATTAGCTGTGGTAAATGTGCCATCTAAACATAAATTGTTGATGTTTGCTGTTTTATTAACCTGTCCTGTTCCCTTCAAACATCTGTTTCTACCAGCTCCAACAAACTATATGTTTACTTGACATCCATTACCGTCTTCTTTACTGTTTCTTATCATTCTAAATGTTGAGTCATCCACAAGTTTCAAATTTTTGCCCCTTACTTCCAAGTCTGTTGTATTACTGTACTACAAAACAGCTGTAGACCTTGTATGGATTCCTGGGGAAAACCACTATCTGCCTCTCTTTAGTCTTAATAAATTGTTTTTTTAAATGCTCCTGAATGTCTTCCAGTGCTACCTGCATAGAGTTTACAACTTCTTGCTGTGACCACGTGGGTTTTCCACAAGGTGCTCCGATTTCCTCCCACATCCCAAAGTCATGTGGATTGGTAGGTTAGCTGGCCACCGCAAATTGCCCCTTGTGTAGAGGTGAGGGGTAGAATCAGTGGGGAGTTCATTGGAATGTGGGAGACTAAAAAGGAGTTAATACAGGATTGATATAAATGGGTGTTGATGATTGGCAGAGACTAAGTTGCCTGTTTCCATGCTGTATGACACTTGACTCTAAATTATATTAAAAGAAAATTAAACAAAGCAAGTAATTAAAAATGCAAACCAACTTAATCTTGCCCTTCTTCATTACATCCATTTTTGTCCATTCAAGTGAATGAGTACTTTGTTCAGGCGTCAGTTCAGATGGTAGATATCCCAATAATCATGCTGAGGAATTCAGCAAATTCAGCCTGCACCTCTGGGTAGCATCTGACATCAGAACACAGCCAGGAACTGCCAGCAGAGCAAGTCTGGGACTTCCTCATTTGCACAGGAGTCCCAAAAGTGCTGATGCTTACAAGAGTAAATGCTGGAGGGTCCCGATGGAATTCATGATATTTCACAGCAAGTTCCAACTCGAAATCAGATTAATATCAGAATAATTACACTAAGCATGAAGTCTCTGATTCAAATCTCAATTATTACAATGATTGCTGATTCTGCCATTGCTATGTTAGCAGCTTATGGCCAAAGGCCCTGAAATTGAAAGGAGGCAGTACATATATATTTTTAAATGTCTTTCTACAATGAAAAATGAATGCCTTACTCCATACTATCAACTGGGATAGTTATCAAGTACCTGTCCTATTTGGTAAACTGCAGCTGCTTCACCACCTGCATTTGACTTAACAATTCAAATTCCTTCTTTAAAGATCGGAATAGGCAGACTCAGAACAATGCCTGTCACTTAACCTGGCTATGCATAACTGTGCAAGTTGGCAAGACCAGATAAGCTGACAGCCCACTATTAAAATTGATGTTTCAGCCTGAAGTATACATACAATGCATTTCAGCAGAATGGTTTAATTCTGAAAAGGAGAAATGAGGGGAAAAGGAAGCAAAAAAAGAGCTGCTCATAAACTGATGCAAGGAAACAAAGCTTATGCAATTTAGGGAGCACTGGTGAACATAGGGTGCAAGCATTTGATCTGTTAATTATTTGCAGTTCAACTACAAATTACAAACCTACATCTCTTTAAGGACATAAGTTGTTCTTTGAAAACCCACCTCCTGTACAATGGATATTTTACTTCAGTGTGATTTATTTCTTTTTGTTACGAATTTATACCATTACTTCTTATAAGCCTCTACTTTTTTTTCCACACAACTGTTAGAAATAAGCAATATGGAAAAAGATGATTCTCAGAAACCCTCGCCGAGACAAAGAAACAAATCTGTTGATTCCAAATTACAATTATGTTTTTTTTGCAGTCGAGACCAACGTTGCTTCTTGGTGTTGCACTATAAATTAATAGTGTAATAGTAAAGTAAATTGTTCTAAAAGGGGCACTGTATCATAATCATGTGGCAAATGAAATTTTTCAACATTATTTTCATGTGTAGAATAGTGCAGTAGATTTACACCTTGTACATCTCCTCACAATACATGAGTCAACAAATAAATTTGCTCAATTTATAGATGAAAAATGCATTGGTTGACACCCACCTTAGTATGCTTGTCCACCTTGACACCCAGGTGTGCTTGTGCACAAGTCTCTGAAAACCAAAATGCAGGTGCTACAAGCACTTAGGAAGGCAAATGGTATGTTAGTTTTGATGCAAGGGGATTTAAGGACTGAAGGAAGTCTAACTACAATTGTAAGGGGCTTGGTGACACTGCACCTGGAGTGTTATGTATTTCCAAAGAAAGAAAGTAATTGTCATAGAGGGAATGCAGCAACTAATCACCATATTGATTCATCAGGAGACCTGTTTGCCTTATGAGTAGGCAAGGCCTGTATTTTCTAGAGTCACAGAGCAATACAGCACAGATACAGGCCCTTCGGCCCAACGAGTCCATGCCGACCATGGTGCCCACCCAACTAGTCCCAACTTCCTGCGTTCGGCCCATATCCCTCCAAGCCCTGCCCCTGCATGTACTTGTACGAGAGCTTCTTAAATGACATTATTGGACCTGCTTCAACCACTTCCTCTGGCAGCTCGTTCCATATACTCACCACCCTCTGTATGAAAAAGTCCCTTTTAAATCTTTCCCCTCTCACCCTAAATCTATGCATCCTAGATTTGGACTCCCCTATCCTGGGGAAAAGACTGCCATCATCCACCTTATCTATGCCCTTCATGATTTTATAAACCCTTGAATAAAGACCTAGCCTAGCAAAACCCTCCTTACAACTTGGGCCCTCTAGTCCTGGCAACATCCTCATAAATCTTTTCTGCACTCTTTCCAATTTAACCACGTCTTTCCCATAATAGGATGACCAAAACTGTGCGCAATACTCCAAGTGCAGCCTTACCAACGACTCATACAACTGCAACATAATGCCCCAACTTCTGTACTCAATGCCCTGACTGATGAAGGGCAGCGTGCTAAACACCTTTTTCACCACCCTGTCTACCTGTGACGTCACTTTCAATGAACTATGCACTTGTACTCCTAGGTCCCTCTGTTCCATTAAACTCCCTAGTTCCCTATCATGCATAGTACAAGTCCTACGCTGGTTTGACTTTCCAAAATGCATCTCCTCACACTTACCTGTATTGAAATCCATTTGCCACACCTAGGCCCACTTCCCTAACTGACCAAGATCCCCCCGTAATTTATGATAACGTTCTTCATTATCAACAACACCTCCTGATTTCTTGTCATCCACAAACTTACTGATCAAGCCTTGTGCATTCGCATCCAAATCATTTATATAAATAATGAATAACACGGGTCCCAACACTGACCCTTGGTAGACCACCAGTCACCGGTCTCCATTCCAAGAAACGAGCTTCAACCACAATACTCTGCTTCCTACTTCCAAGCCAATTTTGAATTCACCTAACTAGCTCTCCCTGGATTCCATGGGACCTAATCTTCCAGACGAGCCTACCATGCAGGACCTTGTCGAAGGCCATGCTGAAGTCCATTCACTGCCCTACCCTCATCTACCCTTTGGGTTACCTCTTGTAAAAACTTCAGAAGATTCGTCAAACATGACTTCCCACTCACAAAGTCATGCTGACTCCTCCTAATCAGACTCTGTCTATCCAAATGCTGGTAGATCCTGTCCTCAGAATTCCCTCCAGTAACTTCCTCACTACTGATGTCAGGCTGACTGGCCTGTAGTTCCCTGTCTTGTCCTTGCTACTTTTCTTAAACAATGGAACAACATTAGCCACCTTCCTGTCTTTAGGAACTTCACCAGTGGCTAACGATGAAGCAAATATCTCTGCAAGGGCCTCCACAATTTCTTTTCTAGCCACCTGCAAAGTCCTAGGATGCACTCAGTCAGGCCCTTAATGCGCTGTAAAGCTGCAAATACCTCCTCCTTGGTAATATGAATGTTCTCCAAAACATCTCCACTTGTTTCCCTTATTCCTTGAGCAACCATAATATTCTCCTTAGTAAATACCGCGGAGAAATATTCATTAAAAATCCCACCCATCTCCTGTGGCTCAAGATGTAGGTGGCCTTGCTGATCTCTAAGGGGATCTACTCTCTCTCTGGTCACCCTTTTACTCTTAATATAGCTATAGAACCTGTTGGGATTTTCCTTAACCTTACCTGCCAAATCCATCTCATACCCTCTTTTTGCCCTCCTGATTTCCCTCTTGTCTATCTTTAATCTTTTTATAGTCATCAAGGGATTCACTTGTCCCCAACCTCCTGAACCCAATGTTTGCTTCCTTTTCTTGACCAGCGCCTCAATCTCTCTCGTCAGCTAAGGTTCCCTAATCTTGCCAAGTTTACCCTTCACCCTGACAGGAACATGCTGCCCCTGGACTCTTGATATCTCACTCTTAAGTCTCCCACTTGCCACTCATTCCTTTCCCTTCAAACAGGCTCACCCAATCGACCTCTGTTAGATCCTGTCTAATTCCCCCAAAATTAGCCCTGCTCCAGTTTAGAACCCTAACCTGTGGACCTCTCCTATCCTTTTCCATCACGACCATAAAACTAATAGAATTATGCTCACTAGAGCCAAAGTGCTCCCTTACTGCCACTTCAGTTACCTGCCCTACCTCGTTCCCTAGGAGAAGGCCCAGTATTGCACCCTTCCGAGTACAGCCAGCTGTATATTGACTCAGGAAACTTTCCTGGACACATTTCACAAACTCCATCCCGTCCAGGCCCTTAACACTCTGGATAGTCCAGTCAATACCAGAGAAATTAAAATCTCTCACTAATATAACCCTATTATTCTTACAACAACGAGCAATTTCTCTACACACCTGCTCCTCAAATTCCCGCTGACTATTGGGGGGGGGGGGGGTCTATATCACAGCCCCATAGAGTGACCCTCCCCCCTTCTTGTTTCTAAGTTCTACCCATATAGCCTCACTGGATGATCCCCCAAGAATGTCATCTCTAACTACTCCCTTATCAAAAAGGCAACACCCCCTCCTCGCTTACCTGTACCTCTGTCACACCTGTAGCATCTGTATCCCAGAATATTGAGCTGCCAGTCCTGCCCATCTCTCAGCCATGTTTCTGTTATAGTTATAACATCCCAGTCCTCAGAGCCAATGCATGCTCTAAGTTCGTCCACCTTGCCTTTTAAACCTTGTGCATTGAAATAAATGCAGTTTAACTGGGTATTCCTTTCCCTGCCTTTACTGTACCCCTGGCTGTCCTGATTACTAAACTTGTTCTCGCTGGCTACTGCTTTATCCCATGACTTGCTCCTGCTCAGAGTCCTACCTCCTGTCAATCTAGTTTGAACCCTCCTGTGTAGCACTAGCAAATTTCTCTGCAAGGATATTGGTCCTTCTCTGGTTTAAGTGCAACCCGTCCCTCTTGTACATATCACTTCTACCCCAGAAGAGATCCCAGTGGTCCAATAACCTGAATCCCTGTCCCCTGCACCAGTTCCTCAGCCACGAAGTCATCTGGCCAATCTTTCTATTTCTGACCTCACTAGCACGTGGCACCAGGAAGAATCTGGGGGTCACTGCCTTCAACGTTCTGCTTCTTAACTTCTTACCTAACTCCACATATTCATTCTGCAGAACCTCATCTCTTGTTCTGCCCATGTCGTTTGTGGTAACATGCTGGCTATTCGCCCTCCTGTCGAGAATTTTCTGCAGCTGCTCAGAGGCATGTCAAAGTTTGGAAGAATGAGAGGAAACCTCACTGAAACTAACAGAATTCTTATAAGGCTCAACACACTGGATTCAGGAAGGATGTTTCCCCTGGCTGAGGAGCCTAGATCCAGGGGTCACAGCCTCAGAAACAAGGGATGCCCTGTTCAGGACTTGATGGGTAGTTAATCTTTGGCATTTTCTCCCCAGGGAGCTGTGGAGGCTCAGTCATTGGCTTCATTCAATAGATTTTTGAATATTAAGGTAATCAAGCGATATGGGGATAGTGCAGGAAGTGGCCGTGATTTTGATAAATAGTACAGCAGGCTCAAAGAGTCAGATGACATAATTCTTGCTTTCTTTTCCAATAATTAACTAAGTGGAAATTTTATACTTTCTGGAACAGCTATTACCTGTCAGGGAAAAAGTCGTCAAAGCTGCAAATATAATTGGCTATGTTTATTAGGCTGTCAAGTAATCGGTGTTTAATCTCAACTAATGCAATCACAAATTAATAGAATCATTTTCTTACAGGATAATAAGAAAAACATTTTACGTGAGTTTTAAAGGTACTAACTGTTGGACCTTACTGGATCACGATAGTGGACATCCCCTCCCTCACGGCACTGGTAGTTTACTCGGAGTACCTCCCTCTCTGCCCAGGAACCAACACATTGCACTGTCACAACTGATATCAGCACCAACACTGTAAAAATCACTCCACGGCCCAAAGCCAGCCAAATTCAGCACTGGTCTGCCAGCAAAACTCCAAATGCCTTGACTGCACACTGACCCAAATCACACCCCACATACCCAGCACGACCTCAAACCTACATACCCAGCACCAGCAGAACATTGACTCCTCATCTAACATTAGCAAACTCTGGAACTTAAAACTGTGGCACACTGTGGGAACTCGTATTCTTCACACCCAGATCTCACACCGAGACCAACACACACTCAGATCTCACACCCAGAGCCAGCTGACTGTCAGAACACAGCACATACTCAGGACCCAGACCCAGTTCACCCTCTGACCTTACACCCAGATCTCACACTGAGACCAACACACACTCAGATCTCACACCCACTCCCAACACAACAGCCATGCCCAACCAAAGCATCTGGCTTGAGGCATACAAGTGAAGAGGGAGGCAGGGAGCAGGAGAGTTAGTTGGGGTGGGGGCAGGGGGGGGGGGAAGGTGGTGAGGGAGGGAGATGACTGAGAAGGAAGAGTGGAAGAGGAGTAAGAGAGGGGGATTGGGTAGAAAGAAGGAAAAGATGGGGCAATGGAGGAGGAGAGTGATGAAGGGTTCAGGAAGGAGAACTGGAAGGGAGAGCAGAGGAAAGCCGAGAGAGAGAGGTGGTGGGAGGAAGTGGAAGGGGTGCATGGGGTGGTGGAGAGGGAGAAAATCAGAGGGAGAGAGAAATGGAGTAGGAGAATGGGGAAGGAGAGTGTTGGAAGCAGGGAAGGTGGAGAGAGAGGGTTCATGAGACCACAAGGAGAAAGGAGGGAGAGGGAGGAGGAGAGTGGGACAGGAAGGAATGAGAAAAGGGGGGAGGAATCTGGAAGGGAGGGAGGGGGTGGGTAGGGAAGGAATGAGGTGGTGGGGAAAGGGTGGGAGTGTGGACAAGGGAACTTGAGAGTAATGGTGGTTGAGGTAGGATTAGAGGGGACATTCAAAGATTGGTTGAGAGGGTGGGATGGGAAATGGGAGTCAACACATCATCCGTGGAATGATGTTACACCCTCTCACCTCAGCATACCCACCCTCCCTATTTACTCTGACTGTCCCTTTCTTTGTCCTCCAATCATTTCTCAGTCTTGCTCTTCACCACTCGCTTCTCAATCTGAGCAACTGGAGTCAAAGGTTTGGCCCTTTCCAGACCTGCCAATCTGGGTCCTCACTTGCAGTATCTTTTCCAAAATAAATCTATCCTTATAGTATAAGCTTACCAGTCAGCCCAGCCAAGCCACTTGAAAACTTGCCACATGGGACGCAATAGTAGGGCAAAAGAGACTGGAGGTGTTGCAAGAAGCTGGAGTTGGAGAAGTATAGTGATCTAAGGGTTAAACCACTGGATAAAGTTGCAGATGCAAGGACTGACATGGAGAGGGATTTGAATACATTAAGAATGTTGAATTATGTTACTTGAGGTTATAAAAGAAACCATTCTAAAATATTGGTATCCCATTATTATTCAGAATAATAGGTTAAGGCAGGTATATTAATGACACTTAAAAGACACTTGGACAGGTACATGGGTAGAAAAGGTTTGGAGGGATACGGGCCAAATGCAGGCAAATAGAACTGGCTTAGATAGGCATCTCGGTCAGCATGGACCAGTTGGACCGAAGGGCCTGTTTCTACGCCGTATGACTCTAATCATCCTCCAATGTTCAGCTTGCTTTCAGAAGTTAAAGTTGGACTGAAGTTGGAGCTCTGATGCCAGTATTTCTGGTCTCCCACTGGACTCACCACTGAGCAAAACCTGAGGCCCGGTCTCCAGTTAGTGACTGCTCTCCCTCACAAGTAGAGAGCTTCAGTATAAAGGATCCCACTGGTGCCACTGCAGGTAACAGCAGCTGCAGAATTAGCAGGAGGGCCATGGGCAGCAGTTCAGACCAAACACAATCTCGCCTGATTTATATCAATCCCAAACTCAGATTCACCCAGTGGTTTGAAAACACAGAACTAAAAACACAAAAGGAAGAAATGCAAAAATCATCTTAAACAACCACACAAAGACACATTGATTGTGATCTGTTTATATTTTTGAAATGCCTTTTGTCAACCAATCCCCTTTGAGATTTGATTTACACAAACTCGTGGCACATGGCTGATTAACAAAAAAGAAAGGCACTGATGTTAAAGATTAATCACAGAACTACAGTGGAAATAATCTCCACAAACGCAAAGCTCTAGGCATCTTATAGTATCATATCATATGGATGAAAACTATTGCAGCACCATAATTCAATGAAAACACAAGGGAAATCTTGCAAATGGCATAAATCCCAGGGTGCATTTTCAGAGGTGGCGTGAACTTGGCAACCTCTTTCAATTAAAAATCTGGAGCACTAGAAATAAATTGCATCCTTAAGTACTGCTAAATATTTTATAGGTGTATTTTAAAGAAGCTTACCCAGTGTTAATGGAAATGATTTCTATCAAAGGGTTTTTCCTAATCTTCGGCAAATCCAGTCGAGCTCCCCCCAACCGTTTCCCCTTTTCCTTTTTCTGACCCAGAAGCCTCACAGAGTGACCTTCAAAACAAAATGCACTGTTTCACTTCAGCCAGAAATTTCAATTTGAAAAGGCAATTTTCATATTCAAAACTATCATGCTGTGAAAAACAAGTTAAAAAAAAAATCTCATGCCAGGCATGTTTTGATTTGAAATTAAGAATTAACCATCAACCATATTTTTCTCACCAATCACTTGCTTAAGAAAAACATTCAGGGTGGTGTATTGTCATTCCTTCCTCATTCTCTTAGTTGACTCCTGACAAATCAGTAAACATATGGAATAGAAAAACTCATTGTTTTTTTTAAATATCAGCTTATGGTAACACGTCACACAATTACAATTTGTCAAATGGCATGATAACTTCTGAACAATGAATTTCAATACAATTCTATTAAGTAACTGACTGCTGTTCCTTTTTTTAAGTATGTCCCTAGTTTGCTTGAGAAAAGAAATAATACAGCATCAGCATTTGTTATTTAGTAGTGAAGAACAACTACATGAATTTTGTTTCGTTTTTTAAGCGTTTTTAATTGATATGAGTTACGGGAATGCATTCATAATAGCATCAAAAGAAATTACCCTCTATTTCTGTAAGGTACAAAGCAGAAGTACAGAATGTGATTTTTAACTCGACAACCATTTTGGGCTAGCTGCCTGGTAATGAATCCATTTTAAAGTTGTTCAATAAATCAATGATTTTCAAGAGCAGGGAAAATCAAGTGGAAAAAGCATATTGTGCACAACAAGCAATTCTCAACCCTGGGAATAACATGGTTGGCAACACACCTCACTAATATATCATTTAACACCAACTTGATCTATGCAGCTTTCAAACAGGGCATCATTACTTTGCTGCAAACTGATATTTGGACCTTGGTTGCTTTACCTTCACCTCACCTGCCTTTGTTTTTGTTAGCTTTGCATGCTCCTTGACTGATTTCTGAAGGTCCCTCCATTGTAAAACATTTTGGAAATTATCTCAATCGTGCATTTATGACTTATTCAGTATTTCTTCTCCCTCTACTTATACTTTTACGATCTATCCAAAGCCACATTTCATGATCATGAGGTGACAGAGAGAAGAATCATTGGCAGCAGAATTCAAATGGTGTACTCTCGCTGGCCCTGTGCATCTCCATGTCCAGTGCTGTGGCTGAAGCTCAGACACTGCAGTGAAGTCAGAAGCTTTGCCAGCAGTCAAAGCTGCGATTGATTTTTAATGATGTCTGATACTGAGTTTAACACTTAAACAAATATTTAAAAAATGGTAATATATTTTTTGAAAAGCTAAAAACATCTAAAAATATTCAAAATAATTAAAAACATTAAAGCAAAATAATTTTAAGTAACTCATCCCTTCACTTTTTCACAGCTCCAAAGTATTAATTAAACAATGTAGCTCTTGATGCTGTGCTGATTGCAAATTCTTGAATAAAACGGGGATGCTGAATTGGAATAAAGTAAAACCATAAATACAATTAACAAAGTAATGCAACATAAAAATTAATTTATGCTTCAAATCGCATCGTGACTATTTACTGCTTTAATTTTTTTCTCATTACAGCATGGTTCATAAATGATCTCAAGAGCAAGTCTTTAGGCTCATTATAGATACAGGCTGTTCCCAGGATACGAACGCCCAACTTATGGACACCCCTACATACAAACAAGCTGTGCATTTTCCAACTTATGGACAAAATCGACTTTGGGACATCAGTAAATGTGGAACCTGTTCGTTACCCAGAGATGGCCTGTAACCACATTGGCCAGGGTCTACAGATCAAACATTGGCAGCTCTACTCATAACTGTTTACTACATGACTGAACAGACAATCGGTATTGCTAAACAAAAGCAAAAATTCCAACACTTCTGCTCCGTTGATCACTGATCCTAGTACAACTGCACAGTACCAGTTGTGGAGTCAAACAGGGAAGTGCAAACAAATGGGAAATCTGTGAACTGTATGGTCACATATTGTGAGACCATTCCCTTCAAAGGCTAGAAATAACTGCAGAGCAAAGCACAAGGAAGAGTTTCCTTCTAATTCAGATGAATTGATATAAAATACATTTTTAAACTCTTTTCTAAGGTTTTAATATTTTGTTTTTATTTTAGCATTGTTAATTTTTAATGGATTTTGAATAAGTTTGAATGTCAGTGAATATCACAGATATAAAGGGGGAGATATTTTGAGAGGAAGCCAATATTCTGGCCTAAGAGGTGGGTTTAAGGGATTATCTGAAGGAGAAAGTGGAAAGAGTCAGCTCAGGGGCAGGGCTTAACTCACTCTCAAGGCATTCCTGGGACTTGTCACCACTTCAATTAGAATGGTTCTGCACTATACTTGAGCTCTCTGATCAGCAGGAGCCAGCTTCCCATCAGAAGACTGCACACAGAGCCCTCTCCAAGTAAGAGCAGGCTTTAAGGAGAGGCGAGTGTAGGTTTATAAGCCTAAGTGGTGTGGAAGTAGCTCATGGCAAAAATTTTAAGGTCGTGATGACTTTCACTGTAAAAGGAGAGACATAGCGAGCAGGCCTGGCTACAGGATACTGCCTATCCTGACAGCCATCTAGAAGAGCAAACAAAATTGACTTCATGCTGATAACAGTATGGGCTGAATAAGTATTGATAATAGTATGGGCTAATCTCTGAGTGATTCCTTCCCTGACCACATCACCAGCCCACTAATTTGTAAGTATATGAGGAAAAGAGGAAACTCTATATGCTCCCTGATCTACCATCCAATAAGGATTATGGCTAATCCAATGCCTCATGCACTTTGCTGCCCAGACAGGCACAATTACTGTTTCATGAAGAGAGCCAGCTTGCAGCAATCAAACATGAACGGCAGGAATAGAACCCAGATATCCATGTAAGTACTGTGCTTACAGAATGTAAAGAAGCAGAATACCTGTAGAGGAAAGGCAAATTCTAGGGAAAGCTCATTGAAATCCAATAGTCAGACGCATTGAACAGACACCCATGTAACTTCTGGCAGCACAGAATCCCTTTAAATACCACTTCCGATTGACATTTGAAACCAATCTTGTTAGATTTAACATAGTACTGGGCATTGTTGCTTATTAAAATTGCATCATTGAAATGTGATTGGCATCAAGGACAAAAAGTTTCCATCTGTCTCAAATGGGCATGTACGGGTCCTGTGTATTAAGTTTACAGGTCAGACTTGAGGTTGGGAGGTAAACAACATTTTGTCTATAGGTTGATTCATTAGATCAAAAGGACAAAATGATAAGCAGATAATGCGCATGACGCTACAGTTCCAACTCATGAACCTATTTTTATTATTGGACTGAATAACCTATCTGGTTGGTATATCATGAGTATCAAATTGTTCATTCATTTTTACTGATTCTTACAAATGGCATTGTGCTTCAGAGAGAATACCTGCAATTTCAATAGGTTATGAATCATCATTTTCAATTGACTTTTGGGTTCACAAAACACAAGCTAGACAACTCTAAATCAGTTTCAGTGATGGAAAAATAACTTGGAATTGTATTGAAATGCAGCATCTATTAATAAACATGCTTTCAGGAAACTGAATCAGAGGACTATTCATACACAATTCTGTTGTCTCCATGATACCCCAGACATTCAACAACTATGGCTAACAGCTAATGAGCAATTTAAGTACTTGAATTACAGCCCTTTTTTTAATCCCAAATTTGCATCTCCTGCCAGGGGTATTGAGTCACATATGCAAAATACCACCAAGAAAAGCAAACTTTTATGTCAGAACTTAATTAACTTCTGAACTAAGAAAAGCACCTTCTGCCAGTGCCAGTCAAACCAGTTGATAACTGCCTCAATGCCTAGAGGCACTTCCTGTGGTATGATAATTTTTAGTGAGCTCAGCATCAATAGCTAGAATAATAAAGGGTATTGTGAGCTGCACAACCCACAAAATAGAAACTGTATTCAAGAATAGCTCACTTTTACTAAGAAAGCCACATCAGGTGTTTCAGGCCAATGAGCCACTAAAATCAAAGTTGAAACTGTTTGTAACAGAATGCAGGATTTTCTCGATAGTATTAGATTCTAATTACTCCTCGTTGATTTGTAATTCCACTGCAGTCTGGGCTGTTGTAATATAGCAGTTTGCACGTGGGTACCTGGTAAAGTTTCTATATGGTAACTGTAATTGGAAAGTGTTGCTGTTGCAATCACAAGATGTTCATGTATGCCTGAGAGATTTGCACTTATCATATTTGACAGAATATCTATTCACCCTGCACTTTGGAATTTTGATTGCCTACTGCAATTAACTTATTACTGTACAGTTTCTTCATCTCAAAAACAATATGGATAATTAACAAAAGAAATTCAAAAAAAAAACAGGGATACAGCACATTGGCTCCTTGAATCTTATCTTCTATTCTATCAGACTGTTTCGTTGTTTTCAACTCATGTTCTGAGTTTGACCTCCTCTGTCCCGCTCATCTTGTCCACTCCATGAACATCGCACTTCGTCTTCATCTTGCACTGTTTGTGGAAATCCACATTGGGTGCCCTCCTTCCTACATGCAGGACTTTTATTCTACCATCCACAATATCTGGAACACCAAGCCTGCTTGGCCCTACTTTCCCTTTAGTCTGCTGCTTCGCCATATATCCTCTCTGCTGTTAACCATCCAACATTTCCGGCTTTAGTCATCTCCACAACTTTAGATGTCTGCAAGTACTTTTCTGGTATTAGTTCTGCCTCACATTGTAGATTCTCTCTCAGGCTGGAGTCCCAGATTCCCCGAACAATCCTGTCTCTGATAAGCAAGTCTGGTTTAATTACCACAGCAAGCTCAATATGCAATCTGAACTCTTACTTCCACTCTTCATATAATTTTTAAACAAGTTACTTGCCTGAAAATCCAGTGGTTCTGGCACCCTCATTTATTCCATTGCATACTATTTAAATTGAACCACATAGTGCACATCCACATGCTGTCTCAATTGGGAGGACTCACACCTGGTGTTTGGAATTCCATGTCAGTCACTGTTTCATTGACCGGTATTTATGATACCATGCCCCAGCACACCCTTCTAAGATATTGGATAATAGCAGGGAAATCAAACTAGGAACTCAGCAGGTCAGGCAGCATCTATGGAGGGAAATGGACAGTCAATGTTTCAGGTCAAGACCATTCCATTTCCCTCCAGAGATGCTGCCTGACCCACTGAGTTGCTCCAGCTTTTGTCTGTTGCTCCAGATTCCAGCATTTGCAGTTTCAAGTCTCCATGTAGTAAAACAGGTACTTTATCAAATTTAAAAAAAGCTTACAGTATCTGGACAGCATTTTCCAGAGACAGACCATGACAGGTTACCATGCTGATGCTTTATTTGCAACCATGATCCTTAAATTGATGTCGCCTTAAGAATACAATGAATACACCAATTGTTCCAAGTCATTAATTCCAAATGACACTTCTACTTCTTCCTTTCTCACCATCTAACACCCAAACAATTCTTCCAGGTAAACCATCAGTTCACCTGCATTTCATTCAATTTAGTACACATTGTGGTCTCCTCTGCACCAAACACAGACTGGGTCACCACTTTGCTGAACACCTTCATTCAGTGTTCAAACATGCCCTTAAGCATCCAGTCACCTGCACTTTAATTCTCTATCCCAATTCCACTCTGATCTCTATCTTTGGCCTCGTAAACTATTCCAATGATGCCCATGTAAACACAAGGAGCAGTACCTCTTCTTCCATCTAGAAACATTGCAGCTCTGGGACTTAACATTGAATTCAACAAGTTCAAGTAACCAACCCCTTTCTTCTCCTTCATAAATGTAGCAGTATCTTTCTGTTCCAATTTGTTTCTTTCTTTTTCTTCTGCCTCTTAATTGATGTTTTTTTTGAAGTAGTTGCTACCTGGACAACTTTCCACTCTCTTCACCTGTCTACAACTTAAAACACACTTGTTTTCTCATTTTTCCAGTATTGACAAAGAGTCTTTCATCTGAAACTTTCATTCTTCCATCTGTGTCTGCTCCTATGGGTGCTGCTTGACCTGCTGAATACTTCCAGTACGTTTTCTTTCCAATTGACAACATTTGCAGTTTTCTACTCCATTTACAAATGTTAAATTCACTTTTTCATCATCCATCACTTTGGAACAAGCAAAAATTGGTGACCTTGCCAGTGATGCCCACATCTTGTAAGTGATCAAAAGAATACCATGTGTACTGTTATAATTGGACACTTTAAATACACCTTGACAAAAGACACCACCTGCTTCGGATAAAATCTTCTGAAAGAATAAATGTTGCAATTATTTCTTTTTTTAATGTAAATGTAAATTTACCTGTAAATGTGGAATGGTCTCCTCTGAAAAATATTGACTGTTCTACTCTTAACATAAATTATCCAATATTAGTGGCCTAGTCACGCCATGCCATGAACATGGCAAGAAATACATTTACTGTTCTTCCCCGACAATTTAGAACACAGGCATGCTGAAACTAGCTTTTGAAAAACAAACTAGACTGTATGGCTCATGGCACAGGATATGTATCATTCACAGATAAAAGAAAAGGTAAACATCCTAGAGTCTTAAATGATGTTTTCATGTGAAAACAATCAGATTTTCATTAGCTGAGCAGCCTGCTGTAAATCCTTCCGAAACAAGGGCAAATTTGATTGAAAATACTTCTGTGAAATTGGACCATTTAATAATAGTTACTGCTTTCTTAAGCAATTCTGGCATTACATAAAACCACCTCAAAGGCAGTTTTAAAAACACTAAGTAACCATTCAAATGGATGTTCCATAATGACACACCAAAATATAAGTGCATACCATGTTCTATGTAAGTTCTGTTACTATGGCACATGCAAAAAGTTAGCAGTGGCTGCTCGTGGTAGTAATCCAAGTGGAGATGGCAATATAAAAGGGTCTGCTCCACAATGGATCTAAATCTACAGAAACCAAATGTAATGTAGTTCAGCACTAATTTTGTTCCCTTAAAGCTCACAACATAGCAGCTGGTCATATCAATAGGTCCAATGCTACCAAGTGCAAGTAATACTGAGAGTTTGATTAATATTGCATTGGTAGGAACACTGCATGATCTTCATAGCTTCAAGCCACAATGATACAAACTATCAAAATAGTCCATTTAGCCCCAGAATAATAGATCTTGTTTGTGGCATCTTGAAACACAATTTCAATTGGTGACTTAATAAAGATCCTTGACACATAGAATAAAAAATGGCATAATCACAATCACATCAGTTTTTCTTCCAAAGACTAAACTATTGACTGTGACTCTGTCTTTAATGTGAGTGACGTTGACTCTGTTGTACAGCAAACTATCCTGTCCATCATTGCCACCACCCTTGACTGTCAAAAAAAATCAAAAAGATCTCATGTCAAGTAAGAAACAAGGCCTCAGGAACAGACAGCACCCCTACTGAAGTTCCATAACCTGGCAGCGAGGAACTACAATCACAAATGCACAAGCTCTGCTCCCAGAAGACTCAGACATGTCACAATCACGACCATTTTCAAGAAAGATGACAAATCCAACTACACCGATAGTGATCTCCTTGCCTTCAGCAGCACACTTCTTTTCCTTTGCCCTACTCCTCCTTTCCACTGCTCAGAAGATATTCCACAAATCACAGTACAGATTCTGTTCACCTAGAAGTATAAGGGCACAATCTTCACTATGGGACAACTCCAACAAAATGCAAGGAACAGCACCAACCACTCTACATGGCCTCCTTTGACCACAGTTAAGCCTTTGTCTCCATCAAGTGAGAGGGTATGAGGCAGATCCTCCTCTGATTTAGCTGACCACAAATATTTC
Source organism: Pristis pectinata (assembly GCF_009764475.1). Taxonomy (NCBI): domain Eukaryota; kingdom Metazoa; phylum Chordata; class Chondrichthyes; order Rhinopristiformes; family Pristidae; genus Pristis; species Pristis pectinata. The sequence continues at coordinate 80,662,089 of NC_067409.1, read as the reverse complement.
CCTTGTGTAGATACATGTTTCAAGGTTGATCTCCAAATCATTGTTGACTCATTCACCAAAGCATACAAGAGGATGAGCTTTGAATTTAACAAAGGCTCCCTACCAACCTCCACTCACTGTACAATACCATCTTTGCCAATAAAGGACAAAGTAAAGCTCCAGGAAATATGGATTGCTTCCCGTATCTCGGGAGTGATCTCTCGGCAAAGGCAGACACCAAAGCTGAAATTCACCAATATATTCAGTAAGCCAGTAGAACCTTTGGATGTCTGAGAAAAAGACTGTTTAAATAACAAAACCTTTAATCTCTTATACACTTCTAAGTCCGGACTACTTACAGCAGGCACTAATGAAATGTATCATCTCTGCTAAATCCTCCAACTACATTTACAGCACAAATGAACCAATCAGTGTCCTCTCCCTGTCCAACATGCCCAGCACTGAGGCCCTAATTATACTTGGCTGGGTAGACAAGTCACTCACATGCCCCACAAAACAATTTTCTATTCTGAGCTCTGTTGCAGTTAGGTAGATTGCCAGGTAGACAGATGAAAAGATTTGCCTATATTTTGTAAACCTCCTTGAAAGTCTGCAACATTCCCACCAACTGCAGGGAATCCCCAGCCTACAACTGCTCAAAGCAAACAAGGAACATTGTTGACTGGCCCCAGAACCTGAAGTGCATGCTCCATCAAGTACTTCTTCTCTGCCAGTGCAGAGTCTATGGGTCCAACACTGACCTCATCAGTTACTTCAGATCCCACAGAACTGGCATGGAAGCAGGCCATTCTCGACTCTAAGCGGGTATCTAAGAAGAAAGTTGTGGAGCCACAAGGCAAATGCTCCTGAAAATCATTTGTTACCAAATAGAGGAAGGGCTATTTGTCATTGAAGATTTGAACCAAAGTCAGCAAACAACTACAATTTTATAATTTTAAGCTAAAAGTTCATGAATATAATTTATTTATACCTGTTTATGTCAGATACATAGCCTTATTTCCAATTCCATGTGATGAGATTAACAAATAGTAAAGCCTACTTAGCCATTTCAAGTTAAACTTTATCAAAAGTCCGCTGTGATTAGAAAAGAAATGGAAAACTAAACAAAACTCTATCCTCATTACAAAATATCATTTTAGGGCATCAACTTCATTTAAGGAAGTAAATTCAAATGCAGAAAAATGTTAGTAAAGCACACATATAAATCTGATGGGGGCACCTACTCACCTTTAATTGTTTCTTCCACGACTTCAACTACACGATCTATTTGCTGAACCTAAAGGGAAAAATATTGGCAATTGGAGCTACTTGGTTTCAATTGGAATTTTGAGAATGTCGACAATCACTTAAATGACTCTTTAAACTTTTTTTGGAGCTACTTGGTTTCAATTGGAATTTTGAGAATGTCGACAATCACTTAAATGACTCTTTAAACTTTTTTTTAAGCATGGCCTGAGTAGTAACTTTACAAGGTGCTAATACCCCATAATTCTACAAATTAATAGTCAAAAAATTAATGGACTTAAAAACATAAAATAAGTAAAGAGGGATTGATCTAAAATATACTGAAATTAAAGAGTCTTCTCATGAATCTCTGAACACTATAGTGTAAAAGGTTGCTTCTAGCTCTGCTTAAGGAGAATTTGGAAGTGGGATACACTCAATGCAGGTATTGAACAGCCACAAATCACAGAAATCAATTTGTTAAAAATACATTTACCACAGTAGTAACTCTAATGGGCACTTCCATAAAGTGTGTTATTTGTTTATAGCATAATCAGAACACTCTGTTTCCTAAAATTTACAAAACCAAAACTCCAGAGTAACAGAAGGAACTTCAAAAAGTTCAATGCCTTGGCCGAGGTCAATATTTATGGAAATCAGAGGCTTAATATTGTCTCCTGCTTGCCATAGAGAGATCTTTGGGGGTTATAAAATGACAAAACATAGCCATTTTCCTCAACTGAAATGAAGTTTTTTTTTCAACTACACCTCAGGCACGAGGGTGATAATCTCTGAATATTAGCTGAGCCACTTGCAAATTGACAAAGGGTAAATAGGATTAGAGAGGCAAATACTTGGCTCAAAGCTTGGTATGCAAGAAATGGATTCTGATTCAAGGGACTCTGGCACTAGTACTGAGGAAGGTGAGCGTGGTTCCATTGGAATGGACTCCACCTGAACCGTGCTGCGACCAGTGCCCTGGAGAGTCATATAACAAGGGTTGTAAATAGGGCAAGGGTTGCTACTAGGAGAGGGAAGAGCTCCAAGAACAGAAGGAAATGAAAGAGCAGTGGCAGATGAGAGCGAGGAGGATATTGACAATCATAGTGAGATAGGCCAGGGCAGAACATGTAAACAAAAATATGCAAAACACAACAAATTTGTTCTAATTCTTTGAGGATGTGACAGGGAGAGTTGATAGAGGGGAACCTGCAGATGTAATGTATTTAAGATTTCCAAAAGATATTTGACAAGGTGCTACATAAGAGGTTGGTGCACAAATTAAAAGCCCATGGTATCAGAGGAAGTGTGTTGGAACAGATTGAAAACTGGCTGCCTCATTGAAAACAGAGAGTTGGAATAAATAGGTCCTTTTCATACTGGAAGGAGGTAACTGGTGAAAGTGTCAGTTCTTCGCCTGCAATTGTTCACTATTTACATCAATGGCCTGGAGGAAGGAATAGTATGTAAGGTTTCTAAATGTGCTTATGATATGAAAATAGATGGATGGACATGTTGTGATTAGGAAACCATGATTCTGGAGATGGGATATGGATAGATTGAATGAGTGGACAAGAGACAGGCAAATGAAGTTTAATATGAGGAAGTGTAAGGTCATGCACTTCAGTATGAGGAATCAAAGGGCAGATCATTATCTATGTGGAGAGAGACTGCAAGTGAGCCAAGTTCACAGGGATCTAGGTGTTCTTGTGCATGAATCACAAAAAGCAGGCAGGCAAGTCCAACAAGAAGTTAAGAAGGCAAATGGCATTGTAGCCTTTATTGCAAAGAGGGTTAGAGTTCACAGATAGGGAGGTTTTGTTGCAATTGTACAGGGTTTGGTGAGGCTTCACCTGGAATACTGCAATAAAGTTTTGGTCCCCTTACCTCAAAAAGATATAGTAACATTGGAGGCTGTATAAAAGATTCACCAGGCTAATTCCTGGGATGAGGGGGTTGTCCTACCAAGAGAAACTAAATAGCTTGGGCCTGTATTCCTTGGAGTTTAGAAGAATGAAGAGTGACCTTATTCAAACATAGAAGATCCTAAGGGGGCTTGACAGGATAGATGTTGGGACATTTTCACTTGTGGGAGAGTCACAAACAAGGGGACATAACTACAAGTTAATGGGCCAGTCATTTAAAATGGAGGTACATAAAAATTTCTCCTCACAGAGGATGGTGAATCTCTGGAATTCTCTGCCTTGTTGGGTGATGGAAGATGGATCATTACTAAGGTTTAAAGTGGAGGTGAATAAATATTTGACAGATCGTGGAATAAAGGGGTATGGAGAAATGGCACAGAAGAGGAGTTGAGGCCAGCATAGATAAGCCATGATCCTATTAAATGGTGAGGCAGGCTTGAAGGGCCTGATGGCCTACTCTTGCTCCTACTTTCTTGCAATTTCTTTCCGAGGACAAGTATCGTCCCCTTTACCCTATCTTTGGCCTTATGAAAGTCTTTAAAATAGTGAAAACTTTATTTAAAATGTTATTTACCACAGAATTCACTGCAAAATGTTTGCTAGAGGAAAATGACAAAGCAACTTAAATCTGGGCTTTAAATTAACTCCGTAAAGTGCTGCTCAGTATCATCTCCTTTTCCTAGCCAGGTTCCTGACCCCTGAGAAACTACGCTAGAGGCATTAATTTAATTTTAAATCAATTCAAAAATCAGTTTAATACCATATATTTATGATGTAAACAGCTATGCTAATGTGCCAAGCCTAATGATCTCACTATAGTTGATGCGCGGGCTGCTGTCACTCAGCCAAGCCCACCTCCACTACAGCAAAAGGGCAACATTCCAATTGAAATTAATTCCCTCCTGACCTCAATTCTTCGGGATTAAGTTCTCCTCCCCTGAACTGTTTAAAACCCTGCAAACCATAAAAAAAGAATCAAAGGAAACTAAATTTTCTTCCATCTTAGAAAAATGTTTTCTTCATGTTGCACCGAAAAGATGTTTGAGCCCAAGTTAAACACTTAGTTTGCCAACTCTCGGGGTTTTTAACAAATTTGAACCCAGTGAAGAAGCTTGCTCTGGATCACAAATACCCAAGAACCAAGGCAAACCTCTTAAAGAACTGACTTCTGAAGATGAAGCATTAGAAAAACTTTCATACCCCAATAATGCTCAATCCTTTGAGGTAGTCCATCCGTGGCTGGGCTTGAGGAACACATCCAGCAACTACTACTTTTTTATCTTGTTCTTGAGCTTTCCTGAAATGAATTACAGTAGAATTACAGGCAATCAGTTAAGATTAAAAAAAAACTGCAACTCCAATATTAGGACATATAAAAAATATCAGCACATTTATCTATCCAACTTTTCATAAAGGTTAAACTGAGCAGTGCAACATTTACATCCTATGTATTTAAACAACAAAGCAAAGGTAAGCAAACCCTCCAATAAAAGTTCATCATGAGTTCCAACTACTTTTAATAGTTGGAGCAGGAACACATCTGCTCCATCTGCCCATCACCCACACACTCCTTCCACTGGGTCACTTCCCTCCTACTTTTCCCATCTGCCCTCCCCACATCCCTCATTTGATTCCATGTTCCACCTTCCTTATCATATTCCATCATGTGCAGTTCTTAGTCGCCTCCACCTATAACCTCCCAACCTCTGTCGCTATTTCCACACTTCCCTCCTCCCTCTGCCTAACAACCCTCCTCACCTGGATCCACCTATCACTTGCTAGTTCTTGCCCTACCTCTTCCCCTCACCTCCTTATACTGGCTATCTCCTTTCTATCTTTCAGTCCAGATGAAGGGTCTCGAACCGAAACATTGACTGTCCATTTTCCTTGTTTGTTGCAACAGGAACAGACAAAACAAGCAAAGAGCATGTGTCTTCATTGTAGCTTTCCCTAAAGTTAAGAAAGTCATGGGGTGAACCCATATAGCATTATTCCTTATAAAGACCTCCTTGCATCTTCCTGCCTGAGTCACCTAATTGTAGACATGGATGGTCTCCATGGCACCCCTTGCAATAGAACATGCTTCCTGTGGGCACAGTTATTCACCAGCCCAACCAGGTTCCTCTGACTCTGAGAGAGCATTTTCCCACCCTCCCCCTTTGCTTCCCACCCCCCCCCCCCCCATCCCCCAACCGCAGCTTCCATACATTAAGCAGAAACCATCTCTGAAAGCCATTCCCAATAACTGGAAGAGTATCTTCTTTATGTCCCTTCAAGTGTTAGCTTCCAAGACTTCAGCTACTAGTCTAAATTCTGGCAGCTGCAAGAATGTACCATGTGTCAAGAGAGTCTTGACACATTGTACAATGCAGCTCTGTGAACATTGCAAACTTCATGAGAGTCTTACAAATAGCATTAAGGGAGCCAATAACACTGGTTTAACACCATTAAAATGGGGTGGAACAATCTCTGCACCTCCACCTCTTCCATGCGTCATCAAGCTCCTGGCTTAATTCAACGAAAATGTCACTCCTCAATATGGGGGCATGAAACTCCTTCAATATATTGGCCAGAATTCTTTTCACTAATCACTTAACATGGCTAATTGATCACTAAAGTCATTGTAGTTTGAGAAATTAAGCTCTATCAAAAATGGCTGCCACAATATCAACAAGTCATTCACTTCATGCCAGGTACTTTGGGATATTTGAGACACAAAATGATTTACTATCTTTTTTCTTGCTGGTAAACATATAAACACTTCTTCCCCTGAATTCATGCTGGCACATTTTCACGTTTCTCTCAATCTAATACGATATAACATAAATGCAAGTTCATTCTACATAGGCTATCGATTTAAAAAAGAAATCTAATCCAAGTTAAAAGTTAAGGAAAAGTGAGCATTGGAGAAGGGGCTGTTATGAGTCTGCAGGGATGATGGAAAATAGAGGCACAAATTAATTGAAAAGTTTAAACAGAAGAACAGACATTGGTCCCTGCCCCAACTACTTTCAGCTGTTTCATAAGATGAGGTGTTTTGATTTGCTGATTATTCTTTTTTTATTGCGAAATAGGCTGAAATATTGTGTGTCATGATGACTGCAAAGAAAATCAATGGCAGGATGTCTTTATGCATCCTTATGCTTGCAGTTGATTGATCTAGAGGTTGTAGAGAAAAAAAAACAGACAGAATTCAGAGAAGATGGAGAGTGAAGTCATAACAAAAAACATTACCAGTAATCATCAAAAGCATCAGAACAGTCAACCTGATTTAAATTGAACATTGATAAACTTTAAAAAATGCACTTTGCTAAGGACAATAGTAATGGTGGCTGATGGTTTACCACTCCTTGGCAAAGAAAAACAAATGATAAAGTGGACTAAACTACAGGTGGGTGACAAAGGAATTATATTTAGAGGCACAAACCTTCAGTGCAATTAACTACCAACATGGACTGTTGTATCAAAATGGGGGAGACACTGCAGAAGAAACTACTTTAAAAGTAAACAGGCAGGATTTCTCTTTATTCTAAAGCTCCACTCTAATTTTAGCATTAGAGATGCCAATCACATTTTGATGCCTCAGTCAAGTCCCTAATGTGCCAAAATAATGAGAAAGTCACATAAACTCTAATCACTTTGAATTCAGTGATGCGACTGAGTGGTAACACAAATGCATCCAATTCATTAGTTTGTTGATTCAAACTCCAGTGATTTGACTATAAAATCTAAGCAAATACTTCAGTGCAGCAATGAGTAAGCTCTGAACTGTTGGAGGTGTGGCTTTCAATGAACTGTCAAGCCCTCACTGAACCCTCATGTAAGATATACGAGGATCGTGTCCTGACTGGTAGAGGATTTCACCCATTGTAAAGCACAACATTATCCCTCAGAAAATATATAAAATAAATCAACCAATAATTTATACCATTGTTGTTTGTAGGAGCTTGTTATGCACAAATTGGCTGTTTTCTTAACATTGCAGCCTTGACTACCATAACATTTTGAATGATCTTGAGCTCATTTAGAAGTGTGAAAGGTGTACAAATCATTTGTTCAGTGGATCCTCACTAAAACATATACATGCTATGTGTTTATACAACAACTTAAAAGGCAGAAACTTCTGGCTAGTCTTAAGTGAAAGTGATACAGTCAATAAAGCTTAAGAGGGACAGAACTTCTTTTGCCAACTGGCATATTTCAGTTACATAAATAAAACACAAAATATTGTGAATGTCAACACTGTGAGAACAGCATTGGATTTTTTCAGAGTTTGTAATAAACAGCCAATTATTCAGTTTACTCTGACCACAAAAGTTAAGCTGCCTGGACATTACTGACAAAAACTAGAAAATTGGGGAAAAAAAACAGAAAATACTGGAAATGCATATCAATTAGCATATCTAAAGAAAAAAAATGCACAAGTTTTGGATGACAGCTTTTGTTAGAACCACAGACTGAAGGCTAAGTTAAACTTATAATAGAACTAAGCACAAAAAGGGATACAAGAAACAGGAGCAGACGTGGGCCATTCAGTTCTTCAAACCTGTCCTCCAATTCAACAAAATCGTACCTGATCTTTTACTTCAGCATCATTTTCTATCCTATCCCCATATTCCTTGACTCATTCAATGGAATGGGGATGCCAGCTGAGGAGTCTAGAAATGGGGTCGGTGTCTCAGAATAAGGAGTAGGCCATTTAGAAATTAAACAAGGAGAAATTTCTTCAAAAGGTGCTCACTCTTTGGAATTCTCTACCCAAAAGGGATGTGATGGCTCAGTCATTGATGAATTTCTGTTTGGAATTAACTAGATTAAAACTACCTGAAATCCTTATGCTCCAAAATTGGTTAACAGTTGTCCTGTGATGTTGGAGTTGCCTTTCTTTAATCTAAATAAGTGAATTCAATAGCACTTGCAAAATAATAAACGTGGATATTTCCCACAACTAATATTGCAACTCAGCATAACATGACAGTATTCCAGAGGTTAGATTGCCTTTTATGGTCAAAAGGAATAAATTCCATTTGAATGGGCCAAAGATACACGCTCAATTGAGTATATCGATGTAACTATAACCCAGAGAATGATAGTTCTGCTCCAACAACTGCTCCAGATTTTGGTTACATCTTGCCACTATAAGTATTGGCAAGAGAGCAGAAAGATGTATATGGAGCACCCACTTACCCCTAACTTGCAAAGCCCTTCCTTAATACTTGCGAAATTGCAACATGTCAGAAGTCATGAAGCCAAAAAATACATATTTTTTTAAATCAAAGACAAATTCCAAGAAAAAAATTACATTAGGGTATACTAGGATTGAATAAGAATATGTCCAAAGAACTGCTAAGGGTTACTGTGGTAGGAAGTTAAAGGCTGAACTGGGCCCTTAGAGAGTTTTTTCCTTACTTAGCCTGAATGCATTCACTGAGCACTGTACCTGAATACTGACACCAAGTCAGACATGACACACGGCAGGAAAAGGCACGACAAGCCCAGGTGAAGTCCATCGTAAACTGCCACCCTTCAACAAAGACGGGCGTTAACAAACACAATGCCTTCACCCAGGAAAGCACTTCCCAATCCTGGGCAAGATTCCCTGTCCACTGCCTTGTCAAGTAGCAATTTCTACCACTGACAGAGTCAAATTTGTAACTGATAACCAAAACCAACCCTCCCATCCATGCCTTATCAGTTGCCATAACAAAACCAACAGGGTCAAGTTCATCAGCCACTTTATGACTGAGCATCTAACAATCTACTGACACCAAATAAGACCAAGTACTGACCCTGCGTTGTCCAAATCTACCCAGATACAGGTGTTCGAGTGGAACATAGTCCTGATCTGAAGTGAATCTGACACTTGGGATCCACTCAGGCTCAGGATGAGCAGCCAGACTTTGATGCAAAATACACTGAAATGTTATCAGAAGAAAATCCTTCACTCAGAGCCACACTGCTTTAAAAATAACTATCAAGGAAGGTGAAAGCACAATGAAATAAAAGTGGGAGCACTGAAGTACTAAAAGGTCATCTGTGGTAGACCAAATGATGTGTATTGTTTTCTTCCGATTGTTCTGACAGAAATTCCAGTGTTCTATAATATTACCATCTCTTCTTAATCATAAATATTAATGATGGTAAGTACTCCTTGTAGCAGTATATATTTTTTGAAATACCAGCTTTAAGAAACATTTCAATGCTTTTACATTCTGCTTATTGTCCAAGGGAGTGTCAATAAAACCACCTCCTTAGAAACTTAAATGAACATACTACCACTGATTGTGAGCACTACCAAAATGTTGACATAATATGCAATCACCTTGCATTTTATCTTTTCTCAGGTACATATAGTAGCATCTTACAAGAATTACAATGTAATTCAATTATTGTTATTTAGCTAAACACAACAGCCATTTTGAACAGAATATAGCTGCAAAAACACCAAAATGAATAACTTAAATCAGCTATCCATGCTGTTGTTTGAAGGAATAGACAAATCTCTGCTCTGCCTAAAGGAAGTGACATTCATTACCACTGGATGACCTAAGAGTACTTTGCAGATTATAAGTTGATATGTTTCCACAGCCAATTCAGTGTGGTTCACAAACCAGAATGGGAAAAGTAACTACATAATCTACTATGGAAAGATAGCTGATGTTAAACCTAGAGATCTCCCCTCCTCCTCAAATGGTGCTATATAATCATTTACAACCTCTGAAGTGTGACTCAAATAGACATCCAAAAAAGAGGACAGGTGGAATCCGATTTAGCATCTCTTCCAAAAGATAGTTCTGAAGCATTTAAATCAGTCACTTGGTGGATGTCCTCCTGAAAATTCAAGACGACTATGGTGAGGAATCACTGGAATCTCGTGGTCATACTGACCTGTGCAATCACATGGCTATACATGTTATTGAACTTTCAGAGTCATTGCCCCATTCACTGTCTCTATTATTTGGTGTAGTATATTTTAGGAAATATTTTCAAGTTTCCCAATCAAAAAGCATCCTGGAGATAACATCTGTGCTGTTGGGTTAATATTAAAACAGACTGGATCCAATCTTCCAAAAATCACAAAAATAATTTTAAACTCGATCAGAAATGAATATCCTAATTACAAAAAACGTAGCAGCCATTCTGATATCAACAAGTTCAACAATCTGCTGTAACTGTGGAACAAGCTGCTAACAAATCCATCACTTCTGTATTTAATTAAGTCACCAGCCATTTAAAACGCTCTTTATAAAGATATACACTTATGGTTCACCACAGCACCTGCCACATCCTGGATTCCACACCTTTGCTTTGACATCCCAATACAAATAAAAGTCTTTAAGGGTAGTCACTTTTATAATATGAGGAATGTGCCAACCAAACTGAACACAGCAAGATTCTACAAACAATACTATTACAACAGATAATCTGATTTTCAGTTTTCTTAATTCGGGCATGAGAATTGGCCAGAACACTGGGGAGGTCTTCTGCAAAATAGTGCCTTACAAATCCTCACATCAACCTAAGGCAGCAGGCAGGATGTTAGTTTAATGTCTTATCCAAAGGAAGGCACCACTGACATCCGTATGCATCATGCACTGTTATCTAGTTAGATTTAACAATTCAAACCTCTGAAGTGTGACTTGAATTCATATACTGTTTATACATTATAAACTAATGACTAATGCAAACTTTTAAAACAAGAGAGGAGATGGATCATGTGAAGGCAGATGGGGGTAGTTTAATTTTGCATCATTGTTAATACAGAAATTGTGGGCTGAAGGGCCTGTTCCTGTATTGTACTGCTCAGTGTTCTAAGATGAGAGACACACTTGCAGGTAAGCACTTGTTTTGTATATATAACAAGTTATCAATTACTGGGTTACAGCAGTATCTAAAGATGAAGTGTGTCTTACTTTTAACTGGTCTATATCCATTATTTTTAAATAACTTCATGATAAACTCTTGCAACCTCTTCCTTTCTCAGGGGAATGGCCCCAGATCCTCCAATCCATCCACATAACAAAAGTCCCTTTTCCCCAACATCACTTAGTAAATTTTCTACTCAGTTACTTACATTATTTTGCCTTTGAAACAATGAATACATTCACACCTACTGCCATCATCCAGATTTGGCAGAGGTGAAGCAGATGGAGTAAAACTGTCCATTTCCTTTCATACCATCATGGTGAACACTTGAAACAAATACAGACACATATATATGGCAGAACTGGATTATTACTTCTGTTGGCTACAATTTAGTTTTATTGGTGCACTGAGAATCCATAGATAAAGCAAACATTCCAGCTCATCTGTCAACCTGGCAGAATTCCACCTCACATTTAAAATATTTTTTCAGTTATATTTTCATCTGAATTAGTTACAACATTCTCATGCACACAATGTCAACTACTCAATGCATTCACATACCTGCACAATTTCCGCGTTAGCTGTGTACAACTGGATTTTTTAATAACTAAGCATTTATTCAGATCAAATAAAAAGGTCACATTCCATGGATAGGAAAGGTTCAGAGGGATAAGGGCCAAATGCAGGCAAATAGGATTAGCTTAGATGGGCACTTTGGTCGGCAAGTACAAGTTGGGCCGAAGGGCCTGTTTCCATGCAGTATTACTTTATGACTCCAAGTTTGCTCTGATTGTTGATAACCACACTGCCAAAGATGTTCTTATACTGTCCAAAGCATTTTAGTAATGTCACAAGCAACTCATTGAAACATAATGGTGAATGAAGGAACGATCAGGCTGTACCCATTTGAACATTCATAAACATCATATAGTAAATTCTTGATTTTGTTGTTCTATACCTGTGTTGTGCAAAGACAGAGAAACTTGGATAGACGTCCAAGTTTTTGTTGTGCAGCTTTTCCTGATGCATGTTTTTGCACCACCAGCCAAGAGTTACTATTGTGCTTGTCAGAGCTATCAAAGTTGTATGTGAGTAACATTTTCCAGGGTTCCTATATTGCAGTAAATAATAGAAAATGTTATAAAAAGTCAATGCAAATGATTTCACAGAAACTTATATTGTCAAGGTGTTCTGATAGAATAAATATCGAGAAAAAATTTCCATCTGCAGGACAGTTGGTAGGTACTTAAAGGGCATTAATTTAATTACAAAAAAAAACAAAATCAAGTTACAGCTTATATATCTGTACCACACACAATTAAAATTAATGCCACCATCAAGTTTGCTTGTTTGAGAAAAGATGATTCAATGTAAAGAAAACTTAACTGATTCAGATATTTACTACCTCGATCCACTTCAAATCTTAACATAGCCTTTAATATATCACATTGTTGTGGTATCTATTACAATCATGGTGTACAACACAACCACGAGGCCAAATCCAGCCCAAATGCTGCTTCCCTCCAGCCTGCCCAGGAAATTCTGAGGAAAATCATAGACACGGATGAACTTTCATCATCCACAAAGCATATGATGACAAAAGGAGCAAGACACAGGAAGGACTGCAATACAGTAGATTAGTATTGATAATGTTTATTATGTATTAAACTATACTAAATGGAAACTATTAATCTCAGAGCCTGGACATCAGACTGTTTTGATTACTAATCTTAAAGTAAATTATTTGAATATTGTTTCAATGAAAAAATTGAAGTAAATGTGTAGAAAATTTGCACAATAATTGAAAGCAGCATTTTATAAGTGGACACTTTTTTTAAACTCGATCTGTAATCTGTTCATGCACTCAGAATAATTAAAATAAATTTCCTGCAATCACAAACAAAACACAGATACTAAAATATCCAACGTTCACTAATCCACCGAATGCTTGTGATATTTTTCGGAAATTTTGAGAGGCTAGTGAATAAATATTTAGAGGACAAAATCCTCTGCAAATGGCCAGTTCAAGGCAGTGCAATTTATCAAACTTGATGTTGGATATAATGCATTTACAGCAGTTCATTATTGTTAAATATGTGCAATGTCCAAATTAACTCTAATGTACTAATCATAGCAACATTTTAGGATTGTTCAGTTTGAATCTCCAGATTTTGTTCTTTGTTACTTCTGTTGCTTTCTGTATGGTAAATGCTAAACTTTTTCCTCCCTGCCTCTGTTTGAACCACTTACTGGACTGTAAATTTCCAATGTGGACATTCAAAAGCATGGAGTAATTGTTTGCAGCCTATTTTTTAAATATCCAAAACTAAACAGGTCAGAGTCTTCAAAACAAAACCTAAGAGCATCCTCCTGTTTACAATGGAACTGAGAGTGTCCCAGGATTATAAAGCAGTAATATCTACTGGTGGATTTATTAGGTTTAGTTTTGATTCAGCATAATGGATGATCACAGTATTTGCATTGAGACATCAGTGATTAGGTGGGTTGAAGAGGAGTAGGACTGAGAGATGTATGAGATTTTGCAAATGCCCCACCCAGGTATGGAGTTTCCAGTTAATTTTAGGGTATGGGGGTACCCCAGTTGGAGAGAGAAATATATGCTTTACTGAAGTGAATTATTTATTGTTTAAATGCTATAAATCAGTTCTTTCATTCAGTTTAGACACTCTCTACTGTGATATATTATGACGTTCCATTTAAATTTCCCTTGAAATGAATTTAGTCCATGTCACTTTACCTGTCTGCATTTTAGTTCCATATTTTGCTGTTTATCATCTCAGTCTGAAAACTGAATTTAGTTTTCCTAATCACTTCAACAAACTGAACGAAGGAAACGACATTCTGCCATTTAGTACAATCCACTTCCACAGTTTATATATCTTTCATTCTTCTGAAGTGGATTTTGTTTTAAGTGGGCCAGGTTCATGAAGTTACTTAATTTGCATGAATGGGCAAATTAATTGTTTAAATATCTATGGCAAATGTTACACCTTATGTGAAGAATCCGATAATTAAAGCAGCAGCAGACTCTTCTTAAAGCATGTCCATTGTCACATATGGATTACATCATATCAAGCACTTCAGAGATGTACATTTACCTTTGCTAAGTAAAAGACACTTCACAAGAGTGGTTCTCAGAAATTTTTCAGATTGTTATTCCAGCTCTCCCAGCAAATAAGTTATGCACCACCGAAATTAAAAGTGGCTGCTGAGATCACGCTCCAGTTCAAATGTATGAGTGGACATTTTATTAACACAATTTTTTTCTTATTCAGATCCAGTTGATCCTCAGGCACATAGTCCCATTTGTGACCGCAACACATACTCTACCATAAACAAAACATCATCTATCATTACTAATAATCAGATACCAAACATATACAAGTGTACAAAATCTTACAAATTCCAAATAACATTGACATAATAAACATTGCACAAGTTCAACTGGCAATCACCCACATAGTAAATATCCAGAACATAAAAACTTTCTATGTAAAAAAAAAGATTGCCTTTGTAACCTTCAATCCTTTTGTGAATCACGTTAAATTGGTGTTTTCTGGCTACCGATTCTCTACTACAGGAAACAAGCTTTACGAATTTTCCAAAACCCTTGTTTCATGAAGGGTAATTTTAACATTTTTATTCTTGAATGTTATTCCTTCAGAGAAAAAAAACACCCCTCTCAAAAAATTCAGTTGATTTTGCCCTTCCCCATTTTTCCTTCCCAAGTATATTAGAATGGATTTCACTGACAATACAATCCGTCACTGGATTCCATGAGTCCATCACAGCTTCATCTTGCTAGGATTCCTCAGCATTTGTACCGATGATCACCCTGTATCGATGTAAGTAGTAAGGCTATTGTTATAAAGCCTTACCATTCTTTTATTTTGTTCCTTTTCCTTTTTTTTCCAAAATTATTTTGGTTTACCTTAATGATTTTAGTTACCCTTGTGATTCCAGGCGGCAGTTTTTAGATCATTCTTTGTATTTGTTTTAAAAAATGTTAAATATTTACATTTTTAAAAGATATTTAAAACCCTTCATCACTTTGATAGCGAACAGGCCGTCAGCACAATTCATCCCATTACTTCACATTCTTCTGCATTAAATTTTGTCTGTATGTCTGCTCATTCCATCAATTTATGTCCTCCTTAAATTGATTACTGTCCTCTTTTTTTTAACCACATTTTGGAGTTTTATGAGTACATAAGCAATACAATTATGCCCTGTATATCTACATCTGTTTCATTAATATGCAGCATAAAAAGTTCTGATCCTAATATTAACTCTATGAATACCACTGCATACTGCATTTAGTCTGCAATCGTGGACATAAATTCAATATGGCAGAAGAGACCAGCCATTCTGCCCATCAAGTCTATGCCAGCTGTCTGCAGAGCAACAGAGAAATACAACATGTTGCATCCTCTCCCAACCCCTCTCACCAATTTATGCCTTAAAGTTTAAAGCTTCCATCCAATTTCCTTTTGAAACCATTTATTGCATCTGCTTCCAAAACCCTAACTGGTTTTAGGTCATCACTATATTCTGCATAAGAAAGTACCTAGAACCTTTGATCTGTGTCAATAAGCCCATGTACTATCATCAAATGATAGCTACTTTTCTTTGTCTACCATATCAAAATTGTCCTAATTTTCTACATCTATCAAAACTTGTCATAATCTACTACATCTCTATCAAATCTCCCCAACCCCACTTTTCTCCAATTGGATCAACCACAGTCTAATCTTGTTACTAGAAACCTCCATCTCTAGAACCATTCTAGCAAGTCTCTTTCACACCCACATCCTTTCTTAAAGAACAGTGACCAAAATTATTTGCAATGCTCCAGTTTTTACTTAATCAGAGCTTTCTAATGGTTCAGTGTAACTGCCCTGCTTTTGTATTCACTGTCTCAATTTATAAAGCCCAAGATCCCACATGCCTGACTAACAGCTCTCTCGATATGTCTTGCCATCTTCCAGACACATGGACTGCCAGATCTCACTATTCCTACACACCCTTTATAACTGTAACATTGTCTATACTGCTTCCCCACATGCCCCCCCCCCCCCCGCCCATCTCTCCAACCAAAATGCATCACTACACACTTTTTGTATTAAATTCCATCTGCCACATTTGTCCATTCTGGTTGTCTCTCCACATCCTGTTGTAGTGAACTGATTATCCCTAAGTTAGATATCTATAAGCTTGATATGTTACCCCTTTTTTTCAATATTCATGCTATTGATATAAATCAAAAAAAAAAATCCTGTTACAGGCCACAGGGTGCAGAACTATACAACAAGGCCTGGCGTAAATGTTGTACCTTGTGGGTTTATGGTTCCACTTCTGGGTGAGATAGCACAAGAATATATGAAACCCTGAGGAAACACTATGTAAGATTATTATCATTAAATGTTTTCAGATATAAATCCTATCTACAATGATAATGCGCCAAATGTATTAATTTACATAAAAATACAAAGCAAAGTTAAACATTTCTGAACTGTATTATTTGATCATAATAAGCAATAAAGATATGGAGTAAAATAAAAAGAATGCTGACAAAATGTACTTATGATAGCTTTCAATCTGCACTAATATTCAACTCTGAGTTCATTTGTGTGCCCTTTGACTTGTTCACCTCAGATGTTTTACAGGAGAGGTAAGTAGCTAGAAGCTGACAGGTAAATGTCAATTACTGGAATATCATCAGCTCTCGCACTCTGCAACAGAAATTGGTTGACATAATATTTTCTGCAATATTATTCTCTGCACCACATCTACTATATTTTGGTTCAGACATTCAATTACTTTCAGATATCACAGATTATTTCAACAAAGGTACACTCTTGTTAGAGATACAAGGGACAGCAGATGTTGGAACCTGGAACAAAAAACAAGAGGGACTCAGTGGGTCAGGCAGCATCTGTAGAGGGAAAATGGACAGTCAACGTTTTGGGTTGAGACCCTTCATCTGGTCTAAAAGAGTAGAGGGGAGATAGTATAAAGAAGTGAGAAGGGGTGGAACAAGAGCTGGCGAGGGTTAGGTGGATACAAATGAGGAGAGGTGATTGGCAAATAGAGGAGGGAAGAGTGGAAATAGCGACAGTGGCTGGGAGGTGATAGGTGGAGGTAACAAAGGACTGCAGATGCTGGAATCTGATAGGAAAGGAAGGTGCAGCATGGAATCAAATAAGGGAGGTGGGATGGGCAGATGGGAACAGTGGGGGGAGGGGACTCAGTGGGAGGAGTGTGTGGGTGATGGGCAGATGGAGTGTGTGGAGGAGGAGAAAGAAACTTTTGTTACATTCCCTCTGCTAATAAACCTTGCTCAGCATTATGCACCATTCCTTTTCTAAATGGATGTCTATCCAGCATTGTAAACCTGTACTGAATCAAGAGCTAGGAGTTAAGGCAACATATTTGTTTACTTTGATTCAGCTTCCCACATCCCACCACCCACTTCCCTCCCCCTTCCCCCCCACCAGCCCTTGACACTCGCTGCTTATTCTTAACAATGTGCACATCTCTCCTTGGTGCCTCAATACTACAGTCTAAATCTAAATCTTACCATGTATCATCACACACTTTGACAGTGGAGACTCATAGGCATAAACATGGATAAAATTTCTGAGATACTGGATTGAAAAGCTTTGAAGCAGTTCATTTAGCCTGACTGTTTTTATCTCATGAGCACCAAACCAAGTAAGATTTTTAGTACATTACCTGGTTCATTTCAAAGTGCTTATACCAAGAGATTATCTTGAAAATGATAAATGAAATTACATTTTCACTTCATCCACATAACTCCTATTAGCACCAAAATCTATAAAAATGCATCAGAGTACTATGCAATAATTAGATGCATTGATAACTTTAAAAAAATTAAGAACATATTAAAGATTCGTTCTATCTGAAGATGTAAATTGTATAGATGTCCTTTTCATTATTAAGTGTGAGGGTACATATTGTTAATTGGCTCTATTTCACGTTGTTTTCACCTTCAGTTTCCAAGACCCCCATCAATTAAAATAACACATATCATCAGTGTAGGTGAAGGCCATTCACTTCATCTCCCCTCATGCTGATGAGGCCAAAGCAACTTGAATTTGCTGGAGGGAGACTGCTGAACACATTCTGGGAATTGAAGGGTTGCTGAGAGTTCACCCAGACTCATGCGAGTGCTGGTGTCTGGTAAGAAATCGGTGAATGGCAGTTCAGGTGCCCCTGCCCTTGGAGTGTGCAGAGCACTGGATAAGTCCCCTGCCAATTATGCCTGGTAACTGTGCTGTTTAAAGTGACTAAGGCGAATTTTACATACATAACTCATGTGTATCTTTCACTCACTGCATTTATGTGGAGAAATTACTTTGCTTTCGTTGTGAGAGGTTACTGTCATTTGTATCTGCACTTTAAAAAGTCAGTTTACTGAGTAAATTAACTTTGTTTGCTATCCTATTGACTGTTTGCTGTGAGTCATTTGCACAACACCACCTCAAACTCTTTGGTTGACTTCATATTAACAATAAAAACAGTAGATAAAAAGGGAAGACAAAAAAGGCATTACAGGAGGCAAATTACAGTGGAGAACAACAGAATGATTAAACTATCTAGATAAAATCAATCAAAACAACACACTATGTATAGTAGTGTTGTGTAATTCATTATGTGAGTAGATGGTAGGATTTGAATTAGGTGAATGCAGTTACAAAAGGTATTCTGCTGGTCCACATTGCTATGTAATAAAGTACTGTAACCATTTGTAACTGCCCCAACTTCATTGAGTAATTGACTGGTCAATCCATCTTCGAAAAGTGTGAAGTAACAGGCAAGAGACACAAATATCTGTTTCTGGTTATGTGGGTGTTGAGGAGGAAAACCTGTAAAGTTTGGTGTCATCCTTCAGACCAGAACATATGGGAGGATCAAATATTATCAAAGCAATGTCATCAGTTCATTTATGGGTTTGGTTAACAGTACTGCAAATGAGAACTAACTGACCGCAGACCTTAATTGGTTGGTCAGATAACCAAGGTTCCCGTGTATGCAGTTAACCAAATTATTCAATAAAATTACCAATGGTGAACTGAACGGGGCATTGATATTTCTTTCAAGAATCACTTCAGAATGCATCTTTCACTTGTTAAAGGACAATGGACCACAAAAGTCAATTAAAAAAATGCCCGATGTTAGGGCTCATGTTATTATCCCATCAATTTCACAGTGTGAACGAATATTTACTGTAGGATTAAATTGGAACATACTATGCAACAAAATGTCACTCTCCAATGATATTTCATGTAAATAGGTGATTTATGCAAAAAAGGTTACTTTCCACTATGTCAATTCAAAACAAAATTGGGAAATACACTGGAATTGTCTTACGATGAAGCATTAAGGTGAATGTTATAAAGAATTAAAGCTAAAAATGTTAAGAAATATGGTCAGAATTAAAGAAGTTTGAGTTTTTAAAGGCTGTAGATTGCAGAAGGAAGTAATGACTTAGTATAATGAGCCCCACAACTTTAAGATTCCAGAGATGAATAAATTAAAATCTTTCAACACTTCTGTGAAAAAAATAACAACAATAAGCCTTGACTTCAATACAGGGGAGAAGGGACATCAAGGAACAGCTTGTTAATATTCAAGAAGATTACATCAGGCAGGTTGCATTTTATTATTTTATGTGAAAATTATTGGCTATAAAGTTTAAAGTACTTAAAAGTATTGGTCTGATAATTCAAATGCCTAGCACTGTTTACTTCAATGCCGAGCGACTGAGAATGCAATGTGGACAGAGAGAAGTATGGTAACAACCATTTCTTGGTCATTTTGTGTCTGGAAATTTGACTGAGCATTTGCTAGTGTAAGTTCCACTTGTAGTTTCCAGGCTAGGATATATGAAGTGACATCATTCCCCATGCAAAGCTCTTTTTGGAACGTAGGCAAAGAAAGTTGATCATTTTGTCCATCACTCCCAGAACAGTAAGTCTTAACTTCTGCTATGTTGGACTGGGACCCTATTACTACAAGTCCCATACTTATGTTCAATCCTTTGGGGCACCCACCACACCACTGTGCCCATTCTCCACTCTCCAAGCTCACACCCCCAACTACTCTAAGGCCCCAATCCCCAAATCATGTCGGTACAGTGATCTTGATCCCTGACTGATCCCAGCCTACCAAGTGTACACCGAACATCAACTGCTCAGTTACACTAATCCTACATTAAATCCTGTTCGCTCTACATTCTCTCCACCTTCCCACCTTCCACACCACCCCCCCCCCCCACTGCCTCAGATTCTACTGTTCACCTGTACTGTAGGGACGATTTACAACAACCAATTAACTTGCTAACATGCAAATCTCTGGCATAGGAAAGGAAACTGGAGCATCCAGAACAAACCCACACAGTCACAGGGAGAATGTGCAAACTCCACACAGACAGCACTCGAGATCAGGATTGAATCTGCATCTCAAGCTCTGAGAGGCAGCGGCTTTACCAGCTGTGCCACTGTGTCATTCATCTTTAGTTTTTTTTAGACACTTATTTCAAAATGCTTGAAAAAGTACTTCTTCATTCTAAGAAGAATTAATCATCAATAAGTTCAAAACAGTAAATAAAACAGATTTAATTTCCATCATAGTTGCCTCAGACTTACATTGGCACAGAAGGATGTCTTTCAACCTATTGGTTCCATGCCAGCAATACCATTGATCCCAGTCCCCTTCTTCTGGTTCCCTGTGCCCCTGCACCTTATTCTCTTTCACACATGCCCATCAACTCCCCTTAGCTTGAGGGATAATTTACAGTTCAACAACCAGCACTTATTTGGGATGTGGGAGGACACAGAAGCACCCAGAGGAAACACACAAAATCACAAGGAGAATGTGCAATCTCCACACAGACAGCATCTGGGGTCAGAATCAAATCCAGGTTTAGAGTGCAAGGCAGCAGCACTTACTGCTGCACTGTCATCTGCCTCACTGGACAACTCATGTGAAGTAATAACATTTCTTTATTTAATGGTAAACTGGCTCATTTTCTTTAACCTGATGTCCTCCAGATCAAACCGTTCACAATTTCCCTCAAAAACACCAAAAAAAAAAGCCTTATTCAAGATCAACTGCATGGCTTCATAATAATTTCCTGTCAGGGCAAGTCTGCTTATGCAATTGTATTTATTTTTAGCATACTTGTTTGTGTCAATCTAATACATTTATTCAATAGTATATCATTATGTGAAAAGCTACATTAACTTGAACTGCTGAACTGAAGTTATGTTCCAGTCCCCAAAATATGATAAAATCTTATTTGCATAAGTTACTTGGAATTTTGCCTCAAGAACCATGGCCTCATTTATTTGGGATTGATGGTCTTTTTGAAATCTACACTATTCAAAATACTTCAGCTACAGGGAAGAAAATTCTGTGAAGCATCAAAGACACTGGGTAATTCATAGCCCTCAATAAGAGTCAACAAATCCAGTCTTGCATACTATCAAAAGGCTTCATCAATAACTAAAGTTGAAGAATCAATAAGGATTCATTAAAATGGATTCACTGATGTTTTATGAATGGCCCTAGCTAAAAGCGTAAAAAGAGATGCAGCCTGCCATACGAAAAGACAGCACACAATGGAGGAATGCGTTCTTGAATACTGCCACAGAACCGAACTATACTTTCTGCTCTCACTCTTTCCCCTCACTCTCACAACTACAATATAAGTTTCATTGTCCTCACTTGCCACCCCAGAAGCCTCCACATTCAACAGGTCATTCTCTGAGAACCTTAAGACCATACATCAAGAGCACACAGAAGTCCTGTGCAAGCGATCGAAGGAGCACACCACGCCACAAACTATCTGTAAACCATCTTCTGATTCATCTGTGGAAGAGACTACAGTTCTCATATTGGCCTCATTAGCCACCTTAGAACTCACAAAACCAGGGTGGAAGTAAGTTGTCTTCGAACTCGAGGTGCTGTCTAAGAAGGAGAAAATGATTTCAAACAAATCAGAAAGACGCAAGTCTCGAAGGGTCATTGTTCTACATACATAATTTGGAAGACCTTTAAACATAACTACAGGCTTTCAAAAGGTCTTCAGCATTCACTGACATAGAGTAAGCCATGGACCCAATACTTTACATCCAGTTTTACAAAGTTAATTTAGGCTAAAAAAAAATCACTTTATGTAACAACCCCACTTTCTATCAGTCACCCTCTGCCATGCCCCATAATTTTACTCTTTCTCAGTAAATACTTAAGACTATGTTGGCCTGATTGAAGATTGGAAATTTGCCACAATGTGACACTATACGACACAATGGTAAATTGCACAACAGTGTTAGTAAATCTTGAGGTCATATAATCCTTACACTTGACTGTGACAGAACCTTCCATCTTATGATTTTCCAATTAATATCATGATAGTGGAGTAAGTTGGGAATATGGATGAGCACAACCGGCTAAATTTATCAGACCTCAAGTGAAATAAAACTTATTTTTGTTTTGGTTGAACTGAGAAAATAAAAGGAGCATATTAAACTTAAACTCAAAAATTTTATACTAACACATTAAACATTTTTAATATTTCACACTTATTTTTTCCACAGATTTACATTCTTCTTTGGAAGATTATGCTGTATTCAGCATTTTCAAAGCAGTGCAAGGTTGGGAAGATCTTAGAGCTAAGGGCACAACAGAGGACTGGTTGGTTCAGTTTAATATTGTCACATGTACCGAAATACACTGAAAAACTTTTGCTTTGCGTGCCACCCAGACAGATCATGCCATATATAATTACATCGAGGTAGTAAAAAGAAAAGCAGAATGCAGAATATAGTGTTGCAGTTACAGAGAAAGTGCGGTGCTGGTAGACAAATGTAAGAGGATCCATGATAAATGTCTTAAAATAGAATGTCGTCCAACTCATGGGTTAACATTCATTATAGAAGTAATTCAAATCTTGAAAAAGTTGAAGGACAGTTCAAATTGATTATGTGGACACCTGCTTTGGATACTGAAAGGCAGGATTTCCCCTCTGAGTCAGACAACTTTGAAGAGGTATTGTTGCCTAGCAAGTAAGTGTATAATGACAAAATCAATCATGACAGAATAACACAACCAACCAACCGTCTACAGTCAGGTTTCACATTTGATAAACACCACAGTCTAATAGCAGGTAAGGCTCACAAGGCAGCATATACATATGCTGCAGTGCAAACTTTACTCAGTAGTAATCAACAGGATTGTGTTGCAGCAGTATGCAAAGTATATGGTGTTGCAGAATTTGCCAAGAATGAAAATGTCTCAGATGAGATGTCAATATCTTCAAAAGAAAAGTTTTAAAATACATCCTTTATATTGTAATCCTCTGCAGGGTTGCATTCTTAGTACTTAACAGAATCTGCACTTAGAATTGATACTTAGTTCAGTACAAAATTGTCCTATTTACATTTAAACCAATGTCACCTCAGATATGTGCACATTACCTGTTAAGTTACTATCACTGAAATAAAAGCACTTAAGTGTTTGAAGAACAAACCAATACCTGCAAGAGACAGGTGCAAGAGTTGTAAATAACGACAACTGTAAATACAAATTTCTCCCACAAGTATCACGTTATGCATATGTAATGATAATATACCTCATAAAATACTATTAAACAGGACGCTACAAAATGTTCTTATTGCTTGCTATAATACAAAAGATATTAAAGCAAACATATAGCTTTCAGCACTCTTTCAGAAATAATTTTAAACCAATGAATTTGGCGTTCTGCAAGAAGCTGATGAAAAATAATGAAATGCATTTCTTCATCATTATGATTCTTTAAAATTTAAATTTAGAGTGTCACATTCATAGAGATGTACAGCACGGAAACAGGCCCTTTGTCCCACCAAGTCCACACCAACGATCAACCATTCATTTATGCTGATCCTACAGTGGTGCAGCCCAAGGAAACCCACACAGTCAGGAGAACATGCAAACTCCACACAGACACTGCCCAGGGTTAGGATTTAACCCAGGTTGCTGGGTCTGTGAGCCAGCAGCACCACGGTGCTGCCTTACTTGTTCATAGGATATGGGCATTACTGGCACTCATTGTAAGCTTAAATTTATTGTCTAGATTTAAGCCCACCCAACCCAATCCAGATGACAATCTCCTCCCTGTGCTGGCTCTGCAACCAAGCTCAGAGTGAAAATGGATACATCACTCATAACTGAAGCCCTCCAGTCCCAGCAATATCCTTGTGAACCTTTTCTGCACCCTCTCTTGCTTAATCATATCCTTCCTGTAGCACAGTGACCAGAACTGCACCCAGTACACCAAATGCAGTCTCAGCAAAGACTTGTTCAGCTGTAACATCATGTCCCAACGCTTGTACTCAATGCCCAGACTGATGATGACAAGCAAGCCAAATGCCACCTTCACCAACCTGTCTACCTATGTTATCACTTTCAGGGAACCACGTACCTGCACTCCTCCTACAACACTCCTCAGGGTCCTGCCATTCACTGTGTAAGTCCTGTTCTGGCTTAACTTCCCAAAATGCATCACATTGCACTTGGCTAAGTTAAATTTCATCTGCCATTCCTTTGCCCACTTTCCTGGTTGACCCAGATCCTGTTGTAACCTTAGACTACCTTCTTCACTGTCCACTTTAACCACCAATTTTGGTGTCATCTGCGGACTTACCAACCACGCCACCTGCATTCTCAACCAAATCATTAATGTACATAACAAACAACAGGGGACCCAGCACTGATCCCTGCAGCACGCCATTAGTCACAGGCCTCCAATCTGAAAAACAACCCTCAACTACCACCCAATGACTTCTTCCACCAAGCTAATTTTGTATTGAATTGACCAGCTCACCCTGGGTCCCATGTAATCTAACCTTCCGGACCAGCCTACTACATGGAACCTTGTCAAAGGCCTTGCTAAAGTCCACGGAGACAACTTTTTTTTACTTGTTTCTTTATTTTTAGGGTAATGGACATTATCTACAAGGATCTGCTTGAACGATACTGTTCCTGAATTGGAAAAAAAAAGTTGTCTCCTGTGCATAAATTAAAGCATTCAACAAGCTTTTTTCTTTAAAAATTGCAGTAGAAATGCACTTAATTAGCCAGGGATCTGTATAAGCCCATTAACATCAATGGAAAGGGAAAGAACAATGCAAAGCTCTATAGCCTTATAGTTGTCATTTTTCTTAAGTGAAATTTGCTTGGTTTCTTTCTGCTGTAGCAAATTCAATGTAGAAGTTATTTCATAAATAATTGATGTGTGTACTCAAATCAGCAATCTTAAATTTTTGACCTGGACTGGCCTTGCCAATTGGCAAGAATCTGAAAATAGCAAATACAAATTAACCATGGTTACACAAAGCTCATTTTCCCAAACTGCCAACGTAAATAAAGTTATCTCTAAAATAGATGGGAAAGCACTAAATTTTTCCAAATGAAGGGAAAACAAATTGCACTTAGATGGCACCCTTCATGACATTTGAACTCCCCAAATCTCTTTATAGACTGTGATGTACTGTGTAAACTGTGGTTGTTATAACTTGGATACAGGAAACTCCTGCAAACAACATTGCCATTTGAGAAATATATATTGGCCAAGACAATGGGATAACTTCCCTGCTCATCTCTGAATTAATGCCATGGAATCTTCTTTAACATTTACTCGAGAAAGCAAATTAATGTCCAAACCAAAAGATGGTGCTTCCAACAATGCACTGGTATTTATGTCCCTGGAGTGGCACAACAACTTTCTAACGCAGAGGTAAGTGTGCCACTAACTGTATCACAGATAGTATTCGGAATCTGTAAACAGATTGCTGTTTAACATGGACGAAACACTGTGGTTCTTCTGATCAGCCCAATAAATTGCTCGTCAGATTCATTTCAGTGGGGTTGTATTGTCATAACCTAAAACTCATTGACTGTGGCAGATTTCTGGAAGAACCTCAAAGTTTTGGGCCAACAAACTCGCATCTGTTGAGCACTTAATCACATGCAAGCAAATACAAGATTTCTGTGATTACTTCCACAACACATCTGTCAACCAGGTAGGTTTGAAAACAATTAAATATTTTCCAAGTAAAACTCAACTTTTTCTGACTTACTGAGCCAGGCATATATTGCCCAAACAAACTTATTTAACATACAGACAGGCGGGCCTGTGCACATGCGCACACACTAAACACACACACACATACAAACATACACACACAAATGTTGTGGTCTGGTTGTGGGTTTGCTTTCAGTGTACTCGACAGTACGCATTTAATCGGTGGTTTGAATGTAGTAAAACACCCAAATGTAATTTATGGGAGCAAAACAAGACAAAAGTTGACACCGAGTCCAAGGAGATTTTAGAGCAGTGGGCTTAGCACTTGTTCAAATAAGCTAGGAATGCTGGAAATACTCAACAGGGCAGGCAGAATCTGAGGAAAGAGGAAAAAAAAGTTAACATTTCATGTCAAAGACCCTTTGTCAGAACTCAACAAAAGAGAGAAACAGGTTTGTTTTAAGTTGCAGAGAAGGTGGGGTTGTCTGGGCAAAAACTGGAAAATAAGAGGGCAGAGTTCAAACCGTAAATCAAGAGAACTGGGAAGAAACAAATTTCAAAACTCTGGGAAGACATTGGGGAGACTATGATGAATGGGAGTATTTGAAAGGAGACTGGGAATCAGGAGGGCTTGAGAAGCACTGGAGATTGGAAGGCAAGGGAATGAATAGAGTTTGGAAGGGCTGGAGAAGCTGGATACTGATAGGGCTGGGGACAGAGGAGATTGGGAAGGATGGGTAGGTACTCAAGATCTGAAAAGTTAGGGAGAGACTGGTGATCGGGAGGCTGGGAATATGAAAATTTGGGAAGATCAAAGAGAGTCAGTTAGGAGGGCAGGAGTGTCCGTTGTTGCAGCTCAAAAGGCCGAGAGGAGTCTTCAGCCTTTAATCAGACTGGGTGTACTGGCTCACCTTGGTGTTACCTGAATGACAAGAGCCAGGAGATATCACTGGTCTGCTGAGCTCAATGGGGAGCTCAGGAGCAGCAAATTTTCTGAGTCAGTCAGGAGACAGGTGACTGCTGAGGGTAGGCAACTGCAGCCAACAACCAACAAAGACTTTGAACACCAGTAATTATGGCAGGATCTTCTGGTTGCCATTTGAAGATCTGACCCAATCGTACTACCTACAGCGAGATCCTTGAGCTGTATAACTGGCTTTGAGGTTATTCATTGGCACTATCACACCCACTACCATATATCATTACTGCTCCAGTTAATTGGGAAATAAGAATGGTATATCTTTAAGCATGAAAATGCCATTCTCTCTCCATCCATGTGTGTTCACATCACGATCCATTGGACAGGGGAGCCATGTGGTGTGCCTGCTTTGTACAAAGTAACCATTGCACACACAGTCTGAAACATTCAGTTTGCACTGAGGGCAGAGGCAGTCAATATGTAAAAGCTTTTTGCTCCTTTGCATGTACATATGCTATGTCTCAATGCACTGATGAAGACATTATAAATTTACGTCAACACTGGCAGTTGTAACCTCAGTTGCACACTCCCACATACCCCCTTTTACCTCTTTGTTTATCAAGAATGTATCAACCTCTGCCTTAACAATATTCAAAGACTCTGCTTCCACCGTTCTTTGAGGAAGAAGGTTCCAAAGTCAACCTCTGAAATTAAATATTTTGCCTCATCTCTGTCTTAAACAGGTGATCTTTATTTATAAAAAATGATTCCTGACAGATTGAATTTAATCCAGACAAGTGTGACGTAATGCACTTTGGGAGCTCAAATTCTGGTAGGACATAGAGTAAAGGGCAGGGACCTTAGGAGCATTGATGTTCAGAGAGACCCTGGGGTGCAGGTCCATAGCTCCCTGAAAGGGGTGATTTGGCTGCATAGAGTGGTTAAGAAGATATTTAGTATGCTTGCCTTCATAGGCCATGGCATTGAGTGTAAAATTTGGGACATCCCATTGCAGTTGTATAAAACATCGGTTAAACTGCACTTGGAGTGTTTTGTACATTTCTGGCAGCCACACTACAGGAGGATGTGGTAGCATTAGAGAGAGCAGAAAAGATTCACCAGGATGTTGCTTGGAATGAAGGGCTGTAGTTATAAGGAGAGATTAGATATGCCGGGTTTATTCTCATTGGAACGTAGGAGGCTGAGGGGAGACCTTAGAGAATTATAAAATTATGCAGTGCATGGATAGGATTGTCGAAATCTTCTTCCCTGGGGCAGGGGAGTCTAGAATTAGAGGAGATTAGAATTAGAGGAGAAATTTAAACAGGATCTGAGGCAAGTTGTTCCGCACAGAGAGTGGTGAATATTTGGAATGAGCTGTCAGAGGGGCAAGTGGAGGCAGATAAAATTACAACATTTAAAAAGCATTTGGACAGGTACCTGGATAGGAAAGGCATAGAAAAACAGGCCAAATGCAAGAAAATAGGATTACCATAGAGAGGCATCATGGCCTGCATGGACAAGGTGGGCCAAATGGGCCTATTTCCATGCTGTATGATCTATGATTCTGAATTTTCATGTTATCCCGAGGAATGGGATTTCATGGGTAAAAAGATGGTCTTTCAGTCGAAATGATTTTTTTAAGAAGGCGTTGAAACCTCACAATATATTCAACAAGGCTTAACATTGTCAATGACTCTTTTACAGGAAGAAAGGTATGAAAAAATTGAACGTCAAATCATCGATTATATCAAAATCACCGCAAAAATAACACCCTGTGGAAGAATAGGCCTTCACTGACAGCACCTCAGCATATCTTAATTTAAATGTGTGGACCCCAGAAGTTGTTGTCAGTTTTACAGAAAAGCAGCAGTGAGTCTTGACAGTTTTGCCATTATTTCAACTACAAATACAAAACCATTATAATTTTGTTGAGCCAGTCTTTCAAAGCCCCAGCTTCTTATGTGCCAAAGTTAAAACATTCTTAATAAATCGTAGGACCACTGTTGTCTGCTCACCAGTTAGCAAGGTTACCATTCAATGAATATTGAAGATAAATAATGCAGTTGCCTCACAACTGTATAAATTCCATCAGATGTTTGGAGTTAAGTCACAGATCAGCTGCAAACTCACGGAATGATGGAAGAGGATGTGACTGTCTAAATTCTAATCCTAACTTTTCATGACCCTGGCAGAAATTCCACTATTGCTCATTCATCAATTTTTATCAAATTAAATATTTTTAATGAGGAAATCAGATACCTGTAGTGGCTGTATGTGTAAATAGACAAAACTCAGAACATCTGACAATCCCTACACATTAATCCCAAAAGATCAGGGCTACAGTCTCTATAATACTCCTAAAATGTTCTGCTATTGTATGATTATGCTCAAGTCTACCTGCCACACTGATGAGTCACGATCTTTATCTTGTTCAGTCTTTCTGTCCTATAAAGAAATTTCTGAGAAAAATAACTGATGAATAGTGAATTAACAGGGTTCTAATTGTTAATTAAGAAGTATTTTAAATATAATCAAGTAATCCATAAGTTAAAATTCATCACATGGGAGTTTCCAAAGCAGGCAGAGAACAGAGCAACAACTAAAACCCACATTTAATCTGGCATTTTAAAATATTAAGTTCTGTCTCAAACTCAGACATTTAAAAATTATTAAAATTCAAGCAGATAATGAAAAGTTATTTACAAAAATTATTAAACACAATAAACACAGTAATTAAAAAAAAAACTAAAATAATTAAATAAAAATACTTACCTTCCCCTTTTTGCCACCTATCCTGCAGGTCTGCTAGACTCACTGAAATCAAAGGGCTCTGCCATTGGGCTCCAAGAGGTGCCATCTATCACTCAGTAAGCCTCAGTGATCTGTGTTCAACAAAACATGCACACAAGCCCCAAGAACTGAAGTTTCCAATTGGAATGGTCAGGTCTAGACAGCGAGATTCACTCCCATGCTCTTATTTTAAAAAGTGTTGGAACTTGTAGTACCCTGATGTTCCCAGCACTGCACAGATTGTCCTGGCTTTGGTTTTTCTCATGTGACTGTTGAGGTTCTTCACCCACAGATGATGTTGGAGTGAGGTGTGTATGACTGCCTCCAGACCTACTCTGGTGCTTAGTTACAGGACAGTGGCTGTGGTGTCCCAAGAGGTTGCTCCACCATTTTCTTAAGCCTTCTTGTAGTTGGAGTGGGGTCCTGGAGCCAGGAATTGGCATCACGGAAAGTCCTTTCCAGCACTAACCAGAAGTAGAGTTTTGTGTTGTGCAGGCGACAACATCATCTTCTCTTATGATTCTTGTTGCTTGTGGTGGGGGAACTATTGCCAGGATCAATGGTGCATTTCAGTGCTTTTACTCTTGCTTTAAGGATGATGAACAGGGAGGGATGGTTTCATTTTGAACAATAGAGTTTTAGTGTAATAAATGCAAAATACGTATTCACTTGGGAGATTATGCTGAGGACCTTGCTGCGAGTTTGCAGTGGAAGATGGCAGAGGGTAAGCAGTTTTGGCAGGGATGACTGGAGCAGAGGGCTTGAGAACCACTGGTCACAGTATGTACAATCTGGTTTTCTAATCATTGTAATTATAATCATTTTTTTAATGTATTTGGAGTAGGTGCAACTCTGAGTATGAGGCTGAAAGCAAAGTTTCCACAAATCGAAAGAGGAATTTAGTATTTGGAATTAAATATATTGAAGCCTACATTC
Source organism: Pristis pectinata (assembly GCF_009764475.1). NCBI lineage: Eukaryota > Metazoa > Chordata > Chondrichthyes > Rhinopristiformes > Pristidae > Pristis > Pristis pectinata. Next base: position 80,631,314 of record NC_067409.1, on the reverse strand, counting down.
CATTTGATAGCCAGATGGATTTCTGATGGAAAAAAATTGAGTCCACACATCAATTTTAATCACCTGAGGTACTGCAACCAATTTCCAAAGGGAAGGAAAATTATTTTGAGAATGTCCTCTCTGCTTCATTCCTCACTTCTCCTGCCTTCAACTTATGTCATGTCAGGATAAACATCTTGCAGCTTAAAGGGCCAACACTCAAGTTTTCTCGATGCCTTTTTCTGAATGCTGAGAAGAGACTCAGTCAGCTTTTTATTCTCCTGTGTTTCAAATTTCAAAATATTTCTGCAAAGAAACCCTCTTTCAATGTGCCCTGGGAGTTTTTTTTTACCTGTTCAGATAGTCAGGAAGTTTGCAGGGAATGAACAAAAAAACTTGCCACTACAAATCTTGCTTATTGATTTAACTGGATGTTCCCACAGGATCTGCTTCAGAAGGAACCGTATAATATTTTTAAGCTCTTCACAAATGTGTGTTCAAGAAAATAAGTGGACAATAACAAGGACAGCTGAAAGATTTTAAAGCAGTTTTTCAGCTTTATTAACTCAAGCAAAAAAAAACAGGTAAATGGCTATAAATGGTGAGTTGAATTTTAATCCACAGTGAAAACCTCCAAAGTATCAAAGAAGTTTCTAGCACAAAGGAGGCCTATAGCCCCATTTACAGCCATGTCACCATAAATGGAACTTTTTAAATTCCCCTTTCTCAGTATTTAAAATTTTGTAGGTTATGGCTTTTCAACTACTCATCCAAGCACATTTTAAATAAATTGGAGGTTTCTGCCTTCACCAATCTTCATTCCTCACTCTCACCAACCTTGGGAGGTGTCCACCCTGACCCCTGGGATTTCCAACTCTCTAATTTGAAGAGAAGCCTGCGAAGAAAAGGGCCTTCAAAATGGCTAATTTTGAAGCCAATTTAAAAATCATTAAACCCAAGAAGGGTTTATATATTAAACCCCTATATTAAAATTATATATTAAAATTAATTCCATCTTAAATCTGGACAGAACTGAAATGACTTGGTGTGGCTGATGTTTGATATAGTTAAGCGACCCAATATAATTATTATTCCAAAGCTGCTATTTTCTTTTCTGCAGACTTGAAAATAAAATCAATCGAAAAGAATAATGGAAAAAGTGGATGAAATCTTAAGCTTTCAAAAGGGAAAGGTATATTCAACCTGTGCACTTTTTATTTTCTGCCATGCAAGAATACATATCACTTCCATGAATACAATGGGCAACAGTGGGCAACTCTGGTTGGATGTGTTCCTTGGTTTTCCTTCTATGACTTCCTACCACATTACATGGTGAAACCTTTTATCCAATTGTTAATAGTTTTGTCACCGATAAACTCAAGTTTTAATACTAACTTGAAAAAAGCCTCAATGATTTTACTTCTGGGTTGGTCACAGTAATGAGCAAAAGATTAATCTTTAATTCCTGGAGACTTCAGTACAAGGTTGGCAATCTTTTGATCACAGATGCTGCAGAAACATTTTTAGCTCATTAGTCTTACCCAGCAAAATGCTGTCTTTCTCCTGGAGTTCTTACACTTACTTTCTCCTTAGTTTTGAAATTAAAAAATGCCCCATTGCATATCAAGGTGAGCTGATGCAAATAGTATTTCAAGTAATTGTTGACAAGCGCAAGATTTGCATGTTGTTGTTGCCTTCTGAAAGGTTCATCAACTGTTTAATAGAAGCATTAATTGTTTATCTGCCTATTCATTGATTTCATTTTATTGTAATTCTGAAGCTAAATGTTGATATATGGACACGGCAAGTCTTTGATTCCCAAAGGAATAATTACAGTGGACATTACTGAATGAAAAATATCACATGGCTCAGTAGTTATTCATTATTCATGCAGATTTCATGTTACAAAAATTTGTGGATGAGGTCAAGTAAGTTCATTCCTCAAGTTGGTTCATTCACTTACTGCCACAGGCCCAGTCTGGCACATATGTCCTTCAGGTCACAGCCAGCTCAATCAGCGGTACTGTTACCAAGCCACCCTCAGTGGAGTCCCCCGTGCAGAATACATTATGTGCCATTGTTACGCTCAATGCTTCTTCCAAGTGTTCAACATGGAAGCATACTGATTCATCAGCTGAAGGTGGACAATAGTTGGAAATTAGGAGGTCGTGCTTGATCTGATGTCATGAAACTTCATAGGGTCTGAAGTCAATGCTGAGGAATCCCAGGGATACTACCCCCAGCTTATATATGACTGTGGGTTTGTCTGTTTGTGGCTCAGGATATATCCAGCATTTATGGAGGAATCAGGCATGCAAGATATGATTCAGCTGTGTCAAGCTGTTACCAGACTAGCCAATGGGATAGGTCTCCTAATTTGGACACCAATATCCAATGTTCGTAAGAGGAATCATGCAACGTTTACGAGACTAGAAATGACTTTGACATATCTGAATTTAATACCCTAGTCAATGTCAGGTAGTCCATCTGGGTTTATTATTTTTCTGCTTAACAAAGCAGTTTTAATAAAACTGACTGGTTTGCTAGGACATTTCAGAAGGCACTTAGGATTCAAGCAAAGTCAAATTTAATCAGATCAAGTCAAGGCAGCAGATTCCTTCCAACGAGGACACCAGACTAAGGTTTAGAAATGAACAGCTTTGTTTTTAGCTGGCATGTGCACTTTGAGCCAAATGACTTCCTATTCCAAAAAAAACTCAATTATGTTGCAAAGAAAAACGTACTTTCAACAGATGATATTCTGCCTTTCACACACTTTTCTCATTGTTTCCATCTATTCCTTTCTCTCCAAATCACTTAATGTATTCATTCATTCATTTATCATATGACTATCATAAGCTGCTGTATTCATGTAATCAACTACCTTTTCTCTACGAAATCCTAGTTTATACAGGAACGTTATAATCAACTATATTGGGTCCGAGGCAAGATATGATGGAAACTGATTTCCAAGAGATAGCAAAGCACATACGGGTGAAACAGAAACAGGGTACATGATTACTCAATCACAGCAGACGAGGTGGGACAAACAGTGGTCACAGATAGAGAGTGGCTAGAGCTTGAGACTCTGGGAATGCTCAAGCAAGAGAGGATTGCAAGAACTCAGCAGGGAGAAGAAATTCTATGACATTGGTGAGAATTGTGGATCAAACCAGAAGTGGGAATTTTATCTTATGAATGAGAATATTTGGAATGGAATATAACATAGATGAGGTCAGGAGGGGATATATATATATATATATATATATATATATATATATATATATATATATATATCATCGTGGCTCAGAGTGTGGTTTAGGATTATACCCCAGTACAAAGAATCTTAGATCTGCTAGCAACAGAGATGGAAGCTAAGCAAAGGAACTAAATAATATGAGGCAGAGTCTGAAAGCCCTAACCAATTGCTCAAAAACTGGTAGTACAAGTCCACGTTCCAAACATAAATAAAGTGTTTCTTTCAAACAAACTGGCTTTGTGGAAGTATCAAATGAAGGAGCAATATAAAAGATACAGTGGGAGAAAAGAATTGCTTCATAAAGAGAATTAATCCATTTTTACAAGTTAACTTACAGGAAAGAAATAAAAGCATGTCCTGAAACTCATGAATTATTTTAGATAAGTTCCATGGTTTTATATTACAGCAGGAACAAGAAAACTTACACTTATATACCCTTCAGTGATTTCAGGGCATCCCAAAGCACTTTTCAGCCAATGACATTCTTATAAAATGTAGTCATAGTTGTAATGTAGATCATATATTGGACAATTTTGCACATAGGAGGTTCCAGAAACAGAAACGAGTTGAATACCCAGATCTGTCTTTTAACTTTACCATGATTGAAGTGTAGAAATTGTCAAGATACTAGCAGATGTCCCTGTTCTTTGAATGATGTTATTGGATCATTTACTCCAACAGAGAGGACGTGTGTAAACAAAGTTAACCTCTTCCTGCAATATAGCACTCTATCGGTACTATGGTGGAGCAACCACTAGCTTGGGTGCTCAAGACTTTGGATGAAGTTTGAACTTACAACCTTCTGAATCAGAGAGAAGAATGCTCCCACAGAAATTAACAGGTGGACAGAGCAAAAAGATGCAAGGGTGCACTCAAATGCAGCATCTTCATAACCTCTTGAGAATCTATGGCCTATAGCTACTCAAAATGGAGAAGGATCATTCTGGTTGATATTAAGAACTTGAGGCTACACTTAGGAGCACACAGATACTGAGCAGCAGAAGAAGCATACCACCTCACAGACTATCCACCCTCCTGCCCCATCAGTGACAACCCACCCATTTCTGGAGGACTCTGCAGTTCCTACAATGACCTCATCAGCCTCTCAGAACCACCAAAATCGTAACAAAAGTAAATGAAAGCCCTTGCCTGATGTCCACAAACCCAGCATTTCCAACATAGGTCACTGAGAGCAGTCAGGAGCTAGAAAACCCAGCCGCTTCCCTCTCCTTGATCTTCCCATCTGAAATTCTTAAAGTCAAAGTGGCATCCGCATTGCTTCACTGACATAATCAGCCAACAGAGCAGAGATTGAAATTATAATCCTGAGTCACGTGTGTGATTTACTTGCTGAATAATACCACAATACCACTAAAAGTAGAATTAAAGAATGGGTGGGTCAAATATTTGGTATATATCTTCCACATCAAATCTATTTTATTGCCCTGAAATCTAATTTATTGAATGTCTCTTTTATCAGCGCATGTAGGTTGAAGGTTAATCGTACAACATCCCAGCAACATTTGTCATTAAGGCTTATAATAATGGATCCATAGAACTGTAATATTTTTGACCTAATCGGTTGCCTGTTCATAGCTTTTAAAGTGCATGGGTTTCATTTGAAGCCAAATTCACTGGGGACAGTATATATCAAAGCCACCTTAAGGATTGTACTCTTTTTGCCCATGTTCATAAGCTGGATAGAATTCAGCAACAACAGTCAAGTCCTGGAATTCTACTGCGGAAAGAAAATATACTGAATTTTATCAAAGAATATACAAGGAAAAAAATCAAGCAAATGCAAGTAATACTTATTGCATTTACAGATAAACAAACAGAATATGTATTAACATGAGCCCTCACAAATATGAGCAGATTTGTTTAAAGAAACCCAAGCAAACTGTGACTAGGCTCTAATCAGAAAGACAACTGATTTATCATATAGTAAAAGCACCATACTCAACTAGACAGTAAAATCTAGATTTATACAAGCAAAATCAATCAAAATAATTACAAGGTTGTTGAATGAACATTTCATTTATTGATGAGGTGACAGAAACAAACATAAAATCTCAATGGACTCTAATGCTTTTCAGGAGAGACATTGAATGAGTTGCTAAGATGTTTTTATTTGGTGGGTAGGAAGAATAAAAAAAAAGGTTTCATTTCTTTTCTCCTACAGTGGTACTTCAGACATCTCTAACCTGGCAATAAAATTCAGTCACTTTTTATAAACAAGTAAGGGAACAGAAGTCTTTGTAACATGCATTGGTAATGGAGTTGCTATTGGACCTACCCTTAAAATATGTTAAAACAATTAACAGCAAACAAACTCAAATCAAGCACAGTGCAAGAACTTGATTAACAGTTCAGAAAGAAGCAAGAATTGGTGGGAATTATGTTTTTCATTTTTATCCCCAAGGCTCTATGATGAATTCTAAGTGAGGAACCAATTTTGATTGCTGAAAATCTGAAGTTGCTTTTCTTTTCTATTATTTTGCTATTATCATTTCATTGTTGAACATTTTGGACAAAGCTGAAATTACAGCTTGTGAGAAAGTTCAGGAAAATGCCAGCCACACACTAGCCTGTACATTCATAACCTTCATTAGTTCCGTATAAACTGCAAGCTAATTTAGTGAACCTGAATGACTGTTTGCAGCTAAGGCACACAAGTCAACCTGATATTATGTCCAGATCACAGCAGAATATAAAAATGCAAAATAGTTTCAAGCTTAGTTGGCAGTTTTTATGCAAATATGGAAGGGCTCTTTGAGCTCAAAGAAAGCATTCTATTGCAACATTTAAATAATTTGCATGGGAAAATATCTTAAAACATAGTGAGTACAAACATAAGCAAATTACCCCACTGTGAAATGAAAGCTGGAGGTTTGAAACCCTAACAGTTGTTTTTCATAAGACCAACTGAAAAAAAAATGTATGCTGTTACAGTTCAGCATCTGTGCTGCTTATTGGATCAAATTCACTTTACTTAAAGTACACAAACAATAACGAGTTAATGATCAACTACCTCCAGAAGCACTGCAAGAAATTCAGTTCAAATCTCAACACATTACAAGGCAATCAGTAATGACATCCTGAGGACAGCATTGATGCCCAACCTAAGAACATAAAATTGTAGCTTTTGGCTTCAGAATTTTGATCATGTTCCAACATGTTCCAAATTATTGTCATGTTCCAGTGGCAATTGAATTGATTTCTCTGCAACAATCAATATTGTTTTTGTAACACTGCAATCATAAAAATGAAATGCAAGAACAATTACTTAAGTCTATCCACGAAACTAGAAATGAAGATTTTGCACTTCATATTTATAGCCAAAGAATCATTTTTCAAAGATTATATTAACCAAATGTTAACCAGACTTTAACACGGTCATTTCCCTGAATGAAGTAAGTGACCAGTTTAGCTATTTTAAAATCCATACTTGACCCCCATCTGTCATTCCAAACAAATACCCCAGCTCCAATCTCCCTTTACTCTCCAAATTCCTTTAACAACATGTCGCCTCAAAAATCTGTGCCCTACTTCCCTGCAACCACATGCTTGAATCAGATTTCAATCAGATTTCTATCCCTGCTAATGTCAGATATTAAATCCTTTGTAATTGCAGCCACACTGAATTCTCAACACTTATCAATCTGCCAGGAGCTTTTTATGGAGTCAATGCACCATCTTTCTTCAATGTCTGTGCACCACTATCCAACAGGGTATGACTGCTCTTTATTTTTAACTATCCACTCAGAACCAGAAAATCAAATGCAATGCTTTCTCTTCTTTTCCTTGTATGCTAGATCATTACCTCTGAAGCCCCCCCTTAGGTCTGCTGTTGCGCTCTCCCACTACTTCTCATTTACATCTTTCAACCCTTATTAAAATGTTTTAGTTGAATATCAGGTTCTCCATGCACGCAAACAGTTCCCAGTACAATTTCAACACCACATCTCGTGACCCCGCCACTGCTTCTGGTTTGTCAACTAGTTCATCTAACGTGCAGAATAAGATTTCCAAGCACCTTTCTCGACTTAAATATTGGGAAATGCAAAGCCATTAGCCACAATAAACTCTACATGCCAGCCACAATAAGAGTAAGCTAGTGAGAAAAAAAACGGCATGTAAAATTACCTATGAATAGGTAAAACGAAAAAGTTAGTATGCATCCTTGACACATTGATTCAGTAGAAATTATCTTGGGGAATAAGGAAATGGCGGAGAAATTAAGCAAATATTTTATGTTTGTCTTCATAGTAGTAAGCACAGGAACCCTCACAGAAAGAGGTGCAGACTACAGTAAGTCTGAACAATCAATCTAGACTGAATTGGTAGCATTAGTTAGAAAAATAGTATCAGAGAAATTAACAGGACTGAAAGCTGAGAAAACCCCAGATCTGATCACCTCTGTCCCAATGTTTTGAAAGAGGTGGCAAAATTCCATAGATTTTAGAATAATTCCCACACTAGAAACTTAAAGAAAGGAGGGAGAGAAACCGGTGGATTGCAGGCCAGTTAGTGTGACATCACTAGTAGGGAAAATCCGACAATCTAATAATTTAAGGGCACCTAGTTGTAATGAGCAAAATAGTTAAAGCAAACCACCTTAAGTGGAGTATTTGGAGTTTTCGAAAGCTTTCGAAAAAATGCTGCACAAGGATTTATTAAACAAAATTAGAATTTATGGGATTGGAAGTAATATACTGGCAGATTAAGGATTGATTCAGAAGATTGATTGAAAACAGAGGGTAGGAATGAACTGGGTTATTTTCCAATTGGGAGGCTGTGAACAGCAGTGTGCCATAAGGATCACTGCTGTGGCCCCAGTTGCTCATACTCAATATCAATGATTTGGATGAGTGGAGCAATTATAATTCATCCATGTTTGCTGATGATGCTCAGCTATATGCTCATGTGATTTGTGACAATGACGCAGGAGAGCTTCAGGAGGATATAAACCAGCTAAATGGATGGGCAAGGACATGGCAGATGAAAAATGTGAAGTCATCCACTTTGGTAGAAGAAATGAAAAGGTGAAATATTTCCTAAATGGCGAGAATTGAAAAGTGTTGGCATTCAAAAGGAACTAGCTTTCTTTGTAGAAGAATAACTGAAAGTACAGGTATTGAATGCAATCAGAAAGGCAAAAAGCACGTTGGCCTTTAATGCAAGAGAATTCAAATACAAGAGTTAAGACATCCACCTACTATTACGTAGCACCATATCTGGAATACTGTCTACAGATCTGGTCTCCCTCCCTACAACGGAAGTGCAACAAAGGTACACCCAGATTGATTCGTGGCATGGGATCTGTGCAATGCGGAGAGATTAAGGAGATGGGGTGATCCCATCAAAAGGCAAAAAATTCTCAAGAGTCTTGAAAGGGTAGATGCAGGAATGGTAATTGCCCTGGCTGCAGTGTTTAGAACCAGGATTCGTGGTCTCATAATCTAGACTGAAAGAAGAAATAACTTCACTCAGAATTTAACAAATCTTTGGAATTCTCCATCTGACAGCTATGGAAGCTCAGAATAATCAAGATACAGATTGAAAGATTTTTGGATTTCAAGGTAACTAAGGGGTAAGGTGTTAATGCAGGTACAATCAGCTATGATCTAATTGAATGAGACAGCCAAAACGAGGGGCCAAATATCCAAATGGCAGAAATGAAACAATATCTAATTACATATCTTAGTCAATTGAGCGGCATCTACAATTATAGACTGCCATTTCCAGAATGAGATGAGATTTCACTGGCATTTTCCTAACCTTAAAAGGATATACATAATGTGAACTGGACTCCACAACTGTCCCAATCTAATTGACATTCTGAACTGCACTATTAGAATATCTTTAAAAGGATAGTACCTGGGGTTTACTCCAGGTGAGCCTAATGTTGAGTACTGGCTAAAAAAGAGCCTTGAAATCATTAGCTTTATTCCTACAGTACCAGCTGAATCATTCTGAATATTAATGGAAATGAACCTTTACATAGTCTGCCTTATAACATCTAAATCAGGTTTGCAAATATCACCATTTTAAAAAAGATTAATATTTCAATTTCAACAACCAAGCAGCAGCAGAATATTTTTAAAGGTGCAAAACCTGATATTCGATTAAAATATATTAATGCGGGTTGAAAAATGTAGATGAGAAATAGTGGAAGAGGGCAACAGCAGACCTAAAGGTGCAAAATGTTTGTGTTCCCTGGGGTGGAGGAGGCTGAGGGCTGATGTGAGGGTGATAGAGAGGGCAGAGAGTAAAAATCTTTACCCCATGGTGGGGATGTCTAAGAGAGCATAGGTTTAGCGTGAGAGGGAGGAGGCTTAGAGAGAATCAGAGGGGAATTTCTTCCCCCCCACCCCCCACCCCCCCAAACACACACAGAGGGTGATCAATGTCTGGAATGTACTGCCTGAAAAGGTGATGGAGGCAGATACTCTCTCAACATAAGAACACAGGAAAACAGGAGCAGGAGTAGACCACCAGGCCCTTTAAGCCTGCCTCACCATTCAATATCATGGCTGATCTATGCTGGTCTCAACTCCTCTTCTGTGCCTGTTCCCCATAACTCTCAATTCCTCTATCTTTCAAATATTCATTTATCTCCACCTTAAACACATCTAATGATCTGGTCTCCACCACCCTTGGAGGCAGAGAATTCCAGAGATTCACTACCCACAGAAAGAAGAAATTTCTACACACCTCAGTTTAAAATGACGGGCCCCTCATTTTGTAGCTATGTCCCCTTTTCACGACTATCCCATGAGTGGAAACATTTCAAATGTCACCCCTGTCAATCCCCCTTAGGATCTTATATGTTTGAATAAGGTCACCTTTCATTCTTCTAAACTCCAAGGAATATAGACCCAAACTGTCTGGCCTCACTTGAAAGGAAAACACTCTCCCTCCCAGGAGTTAGCTTAGTGAATCTTCTTTGGACTGCCTCAAATGCTACTCTAACCTTTTTCAGGTAAGGGGACCAAAACCGTGCACAATATTCAAGCAATGGACTCCCCAACACCCTGTACAAATTGTAACAAAACCTCCCTCTTCTTAAACTCCAACCCCTTTGCAATGAAGGCCAAAGTGCCATTTGGCTTCTTAACTACTTGTTGGACCTGCCTTTTAGCTTTTTGTGATTTATGCACTAGAACACCTAGATCCCTCTGAACCTCACTCATTTGCAGTATCTCTCCAGTTAGATAATAATCCGCCTTTTGATTCCTCTTACCAAAGTGTATGACTTCGCACCTAACCACATTAAACTTCATTTGTCAGGTTTTTGCCCAGTCACTCAATCCATCTATATGCCATTGCAGAATCACAATGTCCTTATCACACAGTATGTTCTTCCACTTATCTTTATATCATTGGCAAACTGGCAAACTAGGAAGCCTTATATTTTGTCTCTTCCTTGAGGTCATTAATGTAAATAATAAATAATTGAGGGCCAAGAAAACAACATTTAAAAGACATTTGGAGAGGTACATGGATAGGAAAGGTTTAGAGGAATATAGGCCAAACACAGGCAAATAGCACCAGCTTAGATGTGCATCTTGGACAGCATGAACGAGTTGGGCCAAAGGACCTATTTCAGTGCTATACTACTCTATGACACTAAGATCTGATCCCTGGGATACTCCAGAAGTTGCATCCCTGCAGCCTGAGAAGAAGATAGACAAATAGTTGAATTGCCAAGGCATAGAAGGCTATGCCCTATTGCAGCTAAATGAGATAAGTGTAGGCATAACAGTAAGTAACAAGGCGACGTGGACACTGTAGGCCGAAGGGCCTGTTTCTGCGTTGTACATCTCCATGACTCTAGCTGTTAAGACATTTGAAACTAGTCTGACTCTTGGGAAGTTTTCAGAAAGATGAATTATTTTTATTTTAACTGGAGTGTGCACAGTAGATATCCAAATGTCAGAATCTAAAAATCTATAATTTCTTCATAAATCTTTTAGGCTTTAAATCATCAGCTATTCTAATACATACACATTTGCAAAATTTATGATTTTCTTGCACTCTTGCATCCAAAACACATCAGATTTTAATTGTCAAAATTAAGAAATCAAATATTCAATAGATAGCAAATACGGCTAATAATGATTAATATTTTGTTTAAAGTATTCACTCTTGGTTTTCAACATTGTTGTAAATTTTGCTGAACTATTTGGAAATTACAAGCTGCAATTTCCATGCTATTATGCCAAGCTTTAATTAACATCAGTATCAGAGTTTAAGGATGAAATGTTAATCGCGCTTTCAAAAACAATATTTCAGAATGAATTACTGTTAAGTTGCTTCTTACTTTACTTACTTAATTGAGTTTCTAAAGTGATCTTCAGCTGGGCTTTTCACAGTGCAGCTATTTAGCAGCCACAGATCTGCACTGGATGAATTTTCTGCAAGTAGGAAGAAAAAAAGAGTATTAGAAAATCCGTTTCTGACTCGCTTCAGGATGTTTCTTTTAACAAAAATAATTATTAAGAATTTTGGAACCTCTATCAAATGGAAACAAGAGGGGATCTGAGGGGGACCTCTTTCCACCCAGAGTGTGGCGAGTACCTGGAATGCCAGACAGACTGGTGGAAGCAGAGTCACTGACAGCATTTAAGAGGTGCCGAAACAACCACTTGAATCACCTGGGCGTTGAAGGCTATGGGCCAAGTGCTGGAAGATGGGATGGGTGCCCACTGGTCGGCATGGATGTGGTGGGCTGAATGGCCTGTTTCCATGCTATATGACTCTGAGAGGAATGCAAGGTATGTCACAGAAGTTACAAAAGGATTGGAAATGAATTAAAACGCACAATGGTTCCTGCTATTAGCCCTTTAGGTAGGGCCGCACAGTGGTGCAGCAGTTTGTGCTGCTGCCTCACACTTCCACATACCCAGGTTCAATTCTAATCTCTGGTGCTATCTGTGTGGAATACGTGTGTTCTCTGTGACTGCATGGGTTTTCTCCAGGAGCTCTGGTTTCCTCCCACATCGCAAGGGCATGCTAGTAAATTGATTAGCTACTGTCAATTATCCCTTTGCACAGGTTAGCGGCAAAAATAATTAAAGTGAAGTTCATGAGAACGTGTGATGGAATAAGTTACATGGGTACAGGGAAATGAGAGGAGTTATGGAACTAAGGATTGTTCCCCGGGAGCTGGCATAGGTCAAATGAATTGAATGGTTTCCTACTGTCATTACAAGCATAACAGTGGACAGTATACTTAAAAGAGAAATATAAACAATTCAACCATGCAGCAAAGTATAAAAAACATTCATACCCTAGATAAATGCTTTAAAACGATAAATCAGTCTTTATCACTGGTAGCTAACATCCTGACAAAGAGTTGATGTTAAATGTGAAATTACCTGAATGTTAAATTGGCACAGATTTTGCTGCCAATGCTGTAGTGAATTGCCAGCAATTACCCACATATTAGCCAATAAATTCTAGACTTGGGAAATGCATATATTCAAACTGTGAAATCACGAACTTGCTGACAGACTTGAAAAATTTGTCACTATGCTCCGGAGTTCTGAGTTGGACCTGGCACAGAATCCAAAAACACATTCATTTGAATGCTGATTTACAGAGATGAGGAAGGATGACTGAAGTTCCATATTTTAAACAATTTCAGTTTGTACTAATGTTTATGGAGGCAATTCCAGAGCTCAGGGCTTTGGCAGGTGAAGGCATGGTCTCTAATAATGGAGTGATTAAAATTGGGGATACTCAAATGAACAGAAATGGAGAAGCAAAAATGTCTTGTGGCGTTATACAAAGAATGAGAAGTGATACTGTGGATGATTCACAAAACATGGATTTTAAAAAGACGTTTTTTTAAACAGAGGCTAGGGTAGCTCAGCAAATGCGAAGGTGATGCGTGTATGAGACTTAGTGCGAGGAAGGTTTTTTGGGCTACTTCAAATTTCAGAGCGTATAATATTTCTGGCCAACTGACAATTCATGTCATGACTTTGACTAACGTTCAGCACGAAATAACATTTGCTTGTTTGTTTTCCACAAAGTTGAATCAAACTCTAATAAAGATACAGTAAATTATTTGGCCTCTTCTCCAATGTTCCATCCTGAGCAAAAATTTTACAGCCTTCTCCACATTTCTAGTGAACTTGGTTTGACTGAACAAGCAGTCAAACCAAGTTCACCACAAATCTCCCCTTCAAAAAAATCCTAAAAAAATACAACTGCCCCATTTGTGTGCACTGTAAATACAAGGATTCAATGCAATGTTCTCCATTTTTGTTCAAAAGGCTTTTGGTACATAATACCAATGCTTTTGCAGTACTTTGGGTCATTTTAATTTATTGATACATATAAATCTCAAATAAAACTGAGTTATCCATCACCCTCCATTTCATTATAAAGCTTAGTACTCATCACAAAAATATATTTACAAGCCTTCCTTCAATATCATAGAATCTCAGAAAAATCAGAGGACAGAAAGAAGATATCTTCAAGTGCATACTAACTGTTCCTATTATCACTTTTGTAATTAGGCCCTCTAGTTAATATTGCCTCTCCTTATTCTTCCTTCTCATTTGTAACACTTCGCATTTATTGATGCTAAATTTCATCCGCCATGTCTGCCCATTCCACATGCCGGTATATATCATCTCAAAATCTATCATTATCCTTTTCACAGTTCACTGCACTTCCAAGTATAGTGTCATCCAAGATTTGGAAACTGTGCCCTGTACACCAAGTTCCATGTCATTAAAATACATTAACAAATATCCGAGCACCATCGTGCACATCACTCCAGTCCAAAAAAAAACAAGTTTGTCAGTACACTCTGCATTTTATTATGTGGGCAGTTTTCTATCCATGCTGCTAACTGTACCATTTATTCTGTGGTGTTTAATCCTGCTGGTAAGCATCCTTTGTGGTGCTTGATCAAATGTTTTCTGAAGGTCCATATAAAGTCCATCAACCACATTTTCCTCTTCAACAGACTCTATTATCTTCAAAAAGCTCCATCAAGTTAGCTAAAGATGATTTGTCTTTTAAAAAACTTCAATGCTGGTTTTCCCTAATCAATCCATATTCTTCCAAGGCCCTGCTAATTCTGTCCCTGATAACTTCTTCCAGAAGCTTCCATGCCACCATGGTTAAACTGAAATAAAAACAAAAAAAACTGGAAATATTCAGTGGGTCAGGTAGCATCTGCAGATGGAGAAACAGTTAACATTTCTGGTCAATCAGAAGTGGGAAAAGGTAGAGACAAAATAAAGTTTAAAATTGCAGGGGAAGAGGAAAGGAACAGAGAGAACCAAAGGTCAGGTCTGTTACAGAGCCCAGAACAAGAGAGATTGAATGACCTATCCTTCTAAGTACAACTAGCCTTTAGCCTCCTAATCATCAAGTTTTGCCCTGTCCTATAGCTCAACTGTATCTTCCTTTTCTGAGATTGCAGCAGCATCTTCTTCCTTGGTAAACGCCTTATTTAGAGCTTCAGTAATGACGTCTGCCTCCATAAATAGATCTTTTTGGTTCCCAATCAGCCCCACCTCTTCCATTCCTCTAAACTCCAAAGAATCACAAACTCACTGGAATCCTACTCATCTAACGATCTGTTCTTCCCAACCTACACTGGCTACACTATCATCTAAATATTAAAATTCTCCATTCTTGTTTTCAAATATGTCCATGGCCTCATTCTTCCCAATCTCTTGTTACGTCTTGCAGTCTAAGAAATCTTCTGGATTTTAACCATCCTCTTAATTTGGCCCCTTGCGCATCTTTGATTTGCATCACTTTACCAGTGGAAGATAACATTTCCTTTGTCTAGGCCCATAAACTCTGGATTCACTCTAAACCAATATGCACTTGATTTAGATGAATCTTTCATCCTTTAAGATTCTCCTTAATGTACTTCTTAGGCCAAGATGTCAGTCTTCTTAATTACCAACTTTGAATCCTTCCAGTAAATTATAAGCAATTTCTTTCCCAAGGTAACCGTGCCATAAGAGCATTCCAAGCCCCGTCCAAACCCAGAACTTGCATCTTTCTTTAGTTTCTTTCCTCTGTACCATCTTGTGCATTCTGGGCTATGAAACCCACTCCCTGTTGGTTCAATGCTATTTCCAGTAAACTATCTCCCAACTCACACAGAAGGTTAAAAATTTTAGACTGAAAAATAATGCTGTTTAATAATAAACAGAAAGTACATCTTGACAAGTGGAATGTGCAACTGAGATTTACACCATGTACAGTAAAACTCTGATAATTTGCCATGCTTGGGACTTTGGTAATGCCAGCCTGGCAGATTTTCTGAACTATTTGATATTATTCCAATTAATCCCTCAATACACTTTGAATTCTCTTTTTTAAAAAAAAAAGATATATACAGTAGTATAATGAATTTTCCAGTGAACCTAGTAGGTTTAAAGGGTGCATGAAGATGGGGCCTCAGTGAGTTTAAAGGGAGCACGGGAAACGTCATCCAGTGAGCAAGACAGCGAACCATCAGAATTTCCAAATAATCAGACAGCAGATTATCAGGGTTTACTGTACTATACTCAGTTCCCATAGCAAAATACAGGCCTATTGTTTACATCCTATTGTATTATTTTACAATACATCTTTTATAAAAACTGTACCTGGCTCATATGACCTATATAGAAAATCTGCCTTTCAGTTAACAGCCTATCATTTAGTTGTGCAATACCAGGATTTCCATCAAGGAAAATAAATCATGGAAATCATAAACAAAAAGTCAGGATAATAATGTGCCAGCAATGCATGATATTTAAATCATTTGCAAACAGTATGTGTACAATGAATACTTGATTGACATGTATTAAATGGATAAAAACCAAAAACCCAAAATGATATTCTTCTAGAATTATCTTCTTAGTTTCTCTAATTCACAATTTGCACTTTTCACTCCAATTGCATGATTCACTGCAATTATATTCCACATATAACCTTGCAGAACATGCAATACTTGTTTCAAATTCGATTCAAGGTGTACAATACTGTAAAAGACCACCTAAAATAAGTTATATAATTCAAAACAAAACTTAATCTTTCTGTGAGTCCTCATCTGATACCATCAGTCCAAAATAAGTTTCAATGTCCTTTACATCATTCTGTCATTTCCTCCACTGCACACTTAATGAACTTACTCTCAAGCTGATACAATCGGCCTCCACTCTCTGGCACTGCAGCCCAATTCACACATTCAGCAAATTCAAGTTGAGAATCAGATCAAAATTTCAAAGTATTGGACACAACTAGTTTTCGATACTTGGATAAGGATGTTAATTACTCGTGCTGAAGAGCATTTGCCATCTTCAGGTATGGGGATGTTGGGCCAAAATCTGATAGGGTGTATTCCCTGCTAGTGGGAGACCCATGCCTTAAGCAGCCAGAGAGGAACACTAAGCAAAGAACTGAAAAATGATCTGTTCATCCTCTCACTGGTAAACTATCCAGCGCACTAACAAAAATAGATCATTAACATTGGAAGTAAAATTGAATAAGTGAATACATCTGTTTTCAAGAAAAAATGTTAATGTGGATGGCAAAAAAACAAGAAATTGCACACAATATAATTTTAACATTTCACCAATCATGAAACCAGTTTTTATTTCATATAAATGGAATCAATTTCCATTATATATTCAGCTATCTAATAAACAGTGGCTTTTCAATTCTTTAGATAAAAATTAGGAAACTACAGACTGTACTCAGATCATAAGAAATAGAAACAAAAGATAATGACTGGTCTTTTACCTTGGTATCATTTTCTTGTCTATATTTCCCCAAAACCTCTCCAGATCCTCCTCATTACCCTCACTTGGTATCAGCTGAAAATGTGGATACATTAAATTGGAACCCCTCATCCAAATCATTGATGCAAACCGTGAACAGCTGGGGCCCCAACATTAATCCCTGCCTCACCTCACTTGTCACAGTCTTACAACCTGAAAATGACCAATTTATTCTACTCTGTTTTCTATCCATTAACCAATTCTTAGTCTATACTGGTATATGGCCCCCCCATTAACCCATCTGACCAAAGCACCTCTGCAAGTTAACCCTGGCCTTACCCATTCACAAATATTCCCTTTGGCCTATACCTCCCTCTCCCAAGCTTCTCTGCAACTTAAACACTGTGCTCTAATTTTGCTTAAGAATCTCTTGTGTGGAGTTTTATCGAAGGCCTTCTGCAACTTCAAATACAATATATCAACTTATTCCACCTTATTTATTCTTCCAGCCACAACCTCAGAGAATTCCAAAAGATTGTCAAACATGATTTTACTTTCACAAATCCGTGCTGTCTCTGCCCAGTGCTATTATTATTTTCCAAGTGCCCTGTTATCATTTCCCTAATCAGATTCTGGCACTTTTCTAACTACCACGCTAATTGGCCTATGGATCCTTGTTTTCTTTCTCCCTCCTTTTTTAAATAGTGGGCCTTCAAATCTATGGGAATCCTCCAAGAATCTATTAAATTTTGCAAGATGACAACCAGTGTATCCCTGACTTCCATAGCCATATCCTTCAAAATCCTCAGATACAGATAACTGTAAACAGTATACCCTTCTGTCAGAAACAGGAAGGGAACAATCACTCTATTGGGAGTATTCTATAGGCTCCCCAATAGCCACCAGGACATTGAGGAGCAGATAAATAGGCAGAATTTGGAAAGGTGTAAAGATAACAGTGTTGTTACCACAGGAGACTTCAACTTCCCAAATATTGATTGGCACCTCCTTAGTGCAAAAGGCAAAAGAATTTGTTAGGTGTGTCCAAGAAGGATTCCTGACACAGTATGTGGTCAGGCCGACTAGAGGAGAGGCCATATTGGATCTAGTACTAGGCAATGAACCTGGTCAGGTGACAGACCTCTCGGTGGGCGAGCATTTCAGAGATAGTGACCACAACTCCTTGACCTTTAGCATAACCATGGACAGGGATAGAAGCAGACAATATGGGAAAGTTTTTAATTGGGGGAGGGCTAATTACGACAGTATTAGGCAGGAACTTGGGACTGTAACTTGGGAACAGATGTTCTCAGGGAAATGCACTGAAGAAATGTGGAGGCTGTTTAGGGAACACTTGCATGGGGTTCTGGATAGGTTTGTCTCACTGAGACAGGTAGGGTAAAGGAGCTATGGTTGACAAGAAAGATGAAGCATTTAGGCAAGAGGAAGAAGGACGCATACTTTCAGAAGCAAAAATCAGGCAGGACTCTTGAAAATTATAAGGTAGCCAGGAAGGAGCTTAAGAAGGGACTTAGGAGAGCTATAAGGGGACATGAGAAGGCCTTGGCAAGTAGAATAAAGGTAAACCCCAAGGTGTTCTGCACATACGTAAAGAACAGGAGCGAGGGTAGGACCACTCAGGGATAAAGGGGGAAACATGACCCTGGAGGCAGAGGAGGTCCTTAATGAATACTTTGCTTTAGTGTTCACAAGGGAGAGGGACTTTGATGAATGTGAGGTCAGCGTAGAAAAGGCTAATGTGCTGGAGCACATTGAGATTAAGAATTGGTAGTGTTCAGGCTTCTGGAAAACATTAGGATAGATAAGTCCCAGGGGGTGGACAGGATATACCCCAGGTTACTACAGGAGGCAAGGGAAGAGATTGCTGGGACGTTAATGATGATATTTGCATCCTCCCTGGCCACAGGAGTGGTACCAGAGGATTGGAGGATGGCAAATGTTGTTCTGTTGTTCAAGAAAGGTAATAGGGATATTCCTGGGAATTACAAACCAATTAGTCTTATGTCAGTAGTGGGCAAGCTATTGGAGAGGATTCTTAGGGACAAGATTTATGAGCATTTGGAGAAGCATAGTCTTATTAAGGATAATCAGCATGGCTTTGTGAGGGGCAGGTCATGCCTCATGAGCCTAAATGAGTTTTTTGAGGAGGTGACAAAACAAATAGATGAAGGTAGAGCGGTGGATGTGGTATTTATGGACTTCAGTAAAACATTTGACAAGGTTCCCCATGGTAGGCTCATCCAGAAAGTCATGAGGCATGGGATCCAGGGAGACTTGGCTGCGTGGATATGGAATTGGCTTGCCCACAGAAGGCAGAGGGTGGTAGTAGATGGAGAGTATTCTGCCTGGAGGTCGGTGAACTAGTGGTGTTCCACAGGGAACTGTCCTGGGACCCTTGCTTTTCATGATTTTTATAAATTACTTGGATGAGGAAGTGGAGGGATGAGCTAGTAAGTTTGCAGATGACACAAAGGGTTAGAGCTGTTGTGGACAGTGTAGAAGGTCGTCGTAGATTACAATGGGATACAGACAAGACGCGAAGTTGGGCAGAGAAGTGGCAGATGGAGTTCAATCCGGAAAAGTGTGAAGTGATACACTTTGGAAGAATGAACATGAAGACAGAGTACAAGGTTAATGGCGGGGTTCTTAACAGTGTGGAGGAACAGAGGGATCTTGGGGTCCAAGTCCATAGATCCCTCATGTTGCCTTGCAAGTTGATACGGTGGTTAAGGTGGTGTATGGTGTGTTGGCTTTCATTTGTCAGGGGATTGAGTTCAAGAGCCACGAGGTAATGTTGCAGCTCTATAAAACTCTGGTTAGACTACACTTACAGAATATTGTTTAATTCTGGTCACCTCATTACAAGAAGGGTGTGGAAGCTTTAGAGAGGGTGCAGAGGAGATTTACCAGGATGCTGCCTGGATTAAAGAACATGTCTCATGAGGAAAGGTTGAGCGACCTAAGGCTTTTCTCTTTGGAGCAACGCCAGATGAGACATGAGAGGCAAGTTGATGGAAGTATATAAGATTATGAGGGGCATAGACAGAGTGGACTGCCAGCACCTTTCCCCCAAGGTGGCAATGGCCAATACCAGAGGACATCAGTTTAAGGTCAGAGGAGGAAAGTTTAGGGGACATGTCAGAAGTAGTTTTTTTTTACACAGAGAGTAGTGGGTGGCTGGAATGCACTGCCAGGGATGGTGGTAGAGGCTGATACAATAGGGACGTTTAAGAGACTCTTAGATTGGCACATGGATGTAAGAAAAATGGAAGGTTATGGGCTGTGTAGAAAGGAAGGGTTAGATTGATCTAGGAGTAGATGTCTATATAGGTTGGCACAACATCGTGGACTGAAGGGCCTGTACTGTGCTGTACAGTCCTATGTTCTATATGTTCTTATTATTCAATCTAGTCTATTGTACTGAATGTAGCTAAGACAAGCAGGCTTCCAACCCAAACATTCAAGTGATAGATGCATCTGCTTTGCTATTGCCTATTCCCAGGATAACTAGTAAAGAGTAAAGAACATTGATTAGAGGGTAACTTGCTGGTGTAAAAGAATTATTTAAGGTCAAATACCCTCTTTATTTGGCAAATCAAGGAGCCATGCCGTACACTACAACTGATGATGGAATGGTCCTCAATTATATAACTAGCAACTTAAATGCAATAGTTGACTCTAAATAAATTCTAAATAATACACTGAAATTCCAATAACTATTCCTCCCAGGATTTCTGACTGGAATAGTCCGTAAACTATAGACTAGAAGAAATGATGATTAATATCATTTTATCAGTGACGGACAGACACATGGGTGTAACCTTGAGGCTTTAAAGGTGAATATGATTTACTGCAGCATATACAAAACAGTAGAGTGATTCTGCAAAGATTTTACATTGAAATGTGACTGGTAAAGTAATATTGTCTTAATTCTAGGAAAAATTATATTCCAAATTTCTCCAACAAGGCATTTATTTTTGCTTTTACTTCCAAATGGGTTGCTGGATACTTGTGCCTGGAAATCAATTTTATACAATATATCTCCTGCCCATCCACAAAGATGTGTTAGATCTTAGATCTCCTCCATAAATACTTAGAGAAGAACTAAAGCAAAATACTGCAGATGCTGGGAATTAGAAATACAAGTAGAAAATACTAGAAATATTTAACAGATCAGGCAGTAACCCATAAACAATGTAACCCAAAATCTTCAAGGTCAATTACCTTTGTTCAGAACTGGCAATCAATATTTATTCCTGCAATAATTTTTGATTTCATGAAGCCATTACTTTATATTAGCCATCATGTGTAGTGGACAAAGTGGAATATGATTCAAATTTTATGGCATGAAGTCTTAGAATTATCAATCTTCATTATAGTCACCATATAGCCAGTCCAAGACTAGACCATTACAAATGTCAATCTTAGTGAATTGGTAGATGTACAATCATTCAATCAATCATTCTCTCAACTTGAGAGAAACACCTGGCATCTGCTCTGCATTTGAACAATAGAATAGTTGAGTAGGAAATTGTGAGTTTATGCTTGTTGCCTAGAGCTTTTTTTTCAGTGTAACAGAGCCAACACCTTGTGCTGTCTGGCTGTAATGCAAAATGGAAACAAAACTAGCATAAAGGACATGAAAAAGCAGCCCAGTTCAAAGCCCACAAAGTGAGTAATAATTAGCCAGATAGGTGTACAGGCCTGTCAGCTGAAATGTCAGTACTCCCTTTCAAAGACGTCCTTTGACTGTTGCTATTTAACAATCTTATTACAGTATACTGATCTGAGAAGCTACAACCTGATATGGACTTGAGACATACCTTTGGCACATATTTTTCATAAGAAATATCACACAAAGAGGAGACAAATAAACTAGAACAGCAAATTACATTAATGTAGCTTTTTTTTTTAAAAGAGTAGAACATTTCAAAGTACTTTACAGAAGCATGATCACACAAAATGTAGTACCAAGCCACAAGAGGAGATATTCGGGTGCATGACAAAAAGCTTGGTCAAATAGGTAAATTTTAAGAACATCTTGAATGAACAATGGGTCCTTCACAAACCGATCTCCCAAAGAACATGCATTTTTAAACATGCGAAGATCTTTAAGATTGACAGTCATATTACATTTGAACACTTGAAGGCATACAGGGATTTCAGGGAAAGACAGGCACAATGGAAGGGTACAACACTTTCAAGCATTTGAAGAGGAAATCGAGGTTGGAAATGGAGCAGTAGTATGCAAGAACTGTTGAGAAGGGGAGTTGATAACAGCAGATTATTGAAAGGGAAAAGCACCCGGGAAATTGTTAACAAAATGAGGCCAAGAAGGGATTTCGGATGGATAGCCATTTTGTTTTCTTGAGATTAATCACTGTAAGCTTTACAAAATGTGGCAAAATGTACTACTTTTATTGCATAAATAGTATTAAACCATTGATGTGATACTACCACAGACCATCCTGTATATTTTATACATCAAAAGTGATTGTGTGCTTTCCATCAAAACCACCTGCAACAACCTTGTGATCCAAGCCAAAATTCCAATATGATAACTGTGATGTAGCACAGCAATACCAGGATCACACTTCAATAAAATGCCAACATGCAGTTTTACCAGTACAATATTAGAATGAGAATTGATGCGCTTATGTACACGTAGGTTCTAGCTTTCAAAAAAAAATGTACAGATTTAAGTCTTTAAAATAACAAAACCTTACTAGAAGTGTGAATTTGCACTCAGTGAATCTTTCTCCAATACTACAGTTTAGACTTATCCTTGCCTGTTATTCATCTGTCAAAAGTTACTGGAAAATTATTAGGGCTTTAACATTTAGGAATGTTCATTTTCTAGTTTTATTTAGTAATGGTTAATAATTGAGCAATTCCTAAGATTTTGCAAAGTTCATTCCTCCATCAACTATGGAGCAGATTTTCCCCCACAAAAAATCTGTAAGCACGGCAAAAGCCTGATGAAAAACACCCTTCTTTGTGAAGATTATACTTATTGAGAAGATTTATCAACTTAAATGGAATTGTTATTGTCTAGTATTTTGTGTGACTGGTTATATCTATTCTGAACTCAAACTAGTGAAACTAATGTAACTGATGGGATAATAATCATGACTATTAAAACTGAGGGAAATAATTTGAGCAATAATACTAGCTATATATGCTGAACCTGCAAATGTACCATTTTGCATCAGACAATTCATCACACATGGGGTTTTGCCAGACTCATGTACAATATCAACAAGCAACCTGCCTGAGGAACTCAGTCGGTCAAGCAGCCTCTGTGGGGGGAAAAGGAATTGTTGACAGTCCTGATGCAGGGTTTCAACCTGAAATGTCAACAATTCCTTTCTTCCCACAGGTGCTGCTCAACCTGCTGAGTTCCTCCAGCAGATTGCTTGTTGCTCCAGATTCCAGCATCTGCACTCTCATATTTTCATGTACATCATCATTTGATGCTTCATTTATTTAAACTTCAAATTATAATCATAGAATTTTCTGTTGTCTCTTTTGGCAATTGCAATCAAATAACAACAATGACAAAACCTACCTTTACAAGTGGCAAATGAATATATTTCTATCTCACCAATATAGATATGTTTGAAACAGTTTTCAAAAATACAAAATTCTTAAATACTGGCACTCGATCTCAAATAAAATGAGTGCAATTCATAATGGTATTAAAATTTTTTAAATTACCCGAACATAAGTTTTTTTCAGAAATTAGTTCAGAGAAAACTAATTGTTTAAACAGAGGGATCGTAATACGGAAAACTTTTAATTAGAGACTGATTCACTAATATATAGAAATAAGTCTCAATCAAAACTATTATCCAATACTTGAAAAAAAATTACTAGTTGGCATCTGCAGTGCCCCTATAGACCAAATAGCAAGAACTACTAAAAGTACAAAATGGAGTTTAATGTGGATGGTGTAAATGGATGGTTGATTATCAGTGCAGACTCAGTGGGTGAAACGGCAGGTATTGGACTATGACAATGAGAAAGAGCAATTATTTAACACAAGATGCTGGTCACAGCCCAATAGCAGGGAAAATAGGGTAGTAGAAAGCATTAAAAACATCACAGGAATCAGATAATTTAGTCATAAATTTTGTGCTCAAAATCAGAAGTATGGAGAAGACTCCCAAGATCAGTAATATGCATGCCTCAGTCACATAAGTTATAAAACAATGTTTCATTTACACTAACATATTAAAAAAAATTACTCCTTATGCACCAGTGCACAGATATAAGATCTAATGTCGTTAACATTAGATCCATCTCTTGTTAAGCTGCACAGTATCTTTGCTAACTTCGTGTTTGAATCCTTCTACTCAAATTCTTCTTCACAGAGCTGAAACTACTCTGGTCAAAGCAAACAGCAGTATCATCCATGGATATGACACATCTTCCATCATTGCCTCCTCAACTTTTCCAAGGCAGTCGTTATTTCATTTACTCAGCAGTTATCTCTCAATAGGCATATTTGGATTTAGGTGGACTACTAAAAGCGTTTCTCCTTGCACCCTGAAGTAACCACAAATGTGCACACTTGACCTCCTCCACTAAATTCTCTGTATGGTCTTCCTCTATTCATCATCGTCACAGGTATTGGTATATACCTGTGCTAAGATACAATGAAAATCTTTTGTTTTGCCTGCTATCCAGACAGATCATGCCATACATAAGTACATCAAGGGAGTAAAAAGAAAAACCGAATGCAGATCGCTTCTGTATAAAAGATGGTAAACACCAACACTTCTCCACCATCTCTCTCAACCCTCTGAATTTCAGGCTACAGTTCACAATGATTTATGAATTGATGGGTCAAAATATCTAAATGAACAGCGAAAAAAAATTGCCCTTTTCAGTGGATCCTTCCTCTTCTCTGATTGTTCACTTAGGTTTATATGAATTAATCACATTCTTGGTGCTTTGTTTGACTTGTACTAGACCAACCATTCCACCATATAAGAAAAATGCAGAACTTGATTACTCCACTGTTGCCTTCTAAGCCTCCCAGCCTTCACTGTCAAATGCAATTCTAAATGCACTTGCCCATCACCCTGTCCTTGTTGCCTATTCTGTGTTCCTCATTTTCCCAGTGCATTAACTTTAAAACGGCTTTCTGTAGTCTCACACCAACTTGCCTTTGAAATTTACTTCAGCGTTACACCCACTGCATGAAAATGTTCAATGACAAAGGCTTCCTGTACAAGCCTTGTCATCTACTCCCACTTAACAATTGAGGAGCAGCCTGTCCAGCAGAATTCCCTTCTTATCTCTACCCTTCTCAATACTTTCACTTCTTGGCTTGCCCTCAAAAAAATTGAAAATTGTTTTCATTTTTTGCTCATGCTGTCAAGGTACTGCAAATTTCAGGTAGAGAGGAAAAATAATCGGAAACCACGTTACCTTGAAGTTCCTTATTCCTGTGGCTCCTTCACCCCTTCTCTTTCCCCTCCCCCACCCTCATGACCTGCCCATCTATTCCCCACCTCCCTCCCTTTTTTTCCATGGTCTACTGCCCTCTCCTACCGGATTCCTTCTTCTTCAGCCCTTTTCCTCTTCAACCTCTCAGCAGTCCTTTACATCCCCCCCTCCCTCACCCACCTACCTTCCTCCTCTCACCTGGACTTACCCATCACCTGCCAGCCTGTGCTCTTCCCCTCCCCCGACCTTCTTATTCTGGCTTCTACCCTCTTCCTTTCCAGTGCTGATGAAGGGTCTCAACCTGACACATCAACTGTTTATTTCCCTCCACAGATGCTGCCTGACCTGCTGAGTTCCTCCAGCATTTTCTGTGTATTACCTTGAAGTTTGTCTCTTAACAATTTGCTTCGATGTTTCCATTATGATTGGACATGAAATAATGTTCAGGATTAATTATTTCTTTAAACAACAGCATACAGTAATGATAGCTGGGTCATTAGGCTTGTGTCAGTCACTATGATTGATTTCATACACATAATTTATATTACAATGCATAGAATCGCATTTAGCACAAGTTCATGCCTGTCCTTAAGTGCATCAATACCATTTGCTTCAACCATTCCCAGTGGCAGTAAGTTTTATATTCTCACCTTTCTTTAGTCATGAATCCATACTAACCCCATGACTACACATTCTCTGACATTCAATATGGGATATGTTATCAAGTGCTTTTTGAAAATGACTGCTACATTATCATTATCTACTTTCTCTGTTACCTATTCAGAAAATTGATTAAGGTTGGTCAAGCAAGATTTTCCATTTAGAAATCCACGATTATTCATTATTCAATATTTGTTTCTAGTTTTTTTTCCTTCCTTCAGAAGGAATTCCATTATTTTTACCAACCGCTAATCCTAAACTGATTTCGTCCATAATTCCCTAGACATGTTCTATATCCTCTTCTGAAATATGGACATTAATTAAGTGTATAAAAATGTAAATCTGTGCCACCAGATCCTTTACAGATGAAATATTAAACGTTGAATAACTTCTTCACCTAGAATCTTTCAAGCTTACTTTGATACAATCCATCCAGAACTAGGGATCCTCTTCAAGTTTGATTAATTTACTTAGTATATCCCCTCTACCCTCTTTAAATGTCCTTAACTTGTTACTCAACATTCAATATTCCATTTGCCTGATAAATGATAAAGTCAAATAACAATATATTTCTGCCACCTATCAGTACCTATTGTATTGCCCTGTCTATATCTCTATTGTCCCATTCCCATCCCACTCTTCCTTTTTTATTGTTGTGTACTGTCACGAACCAGCAACAAAAGAAACACACTGAGCATGATTCAGTGTTAAAAACTATTTTATTAATCACTACTTATGATAATACGTAAAATAAAAGTAAAAATGTTAGTATGTTAGAATTCAAAAATGTTAAACCTTGAACGTTAACCCCAAAACTAAACTCTTCGTGTGTGTGTGTGTGTGTGGCAAAGTCCAAAACTCCCAGTTCAGGAATGGTTCTTAAAGTTCAGTTCCGCAAGCCATAAGGTGAAACATGAACAAGGGCTTCTTCAACAACCATCGTTGTCAGAAGATAAGACATAGATGTAGAAAAACAGAGAGAGAGTAAATACGAAATCCAAATGTTCCACGATGGAACCCAAACGACACTCCAGTGTTTACTCGGTAGTGACTTCCTCACCCCGAAAAGCATCCAAATCGTGGTCGTCCACACACAAATACCTGTTTCCTTCTACAGGTCAGCAACAAAGTGAACTCCACCGGATTACTTCCAACTTCCATACATGGATTTTAGTGGCAGACACAGTTATAGTTTCTCATCCATCGATAGAGAAAACTAGCAGGCTGGTGTCTCTCTCCCTTCTCTCTCTCTTCTTCTTCGGACTTCTTCAACAACGTCATTACGTCCTTTATCTTCTATTGACGTAAGCACGCCACACACCCAAATACACACACACTCTCTATCTTAAAGGGACATTCACTGAGTCCGTAACAGTACATAAAAATGTTTTATTATTGTTTCATATTCTTAATAGATTCTGTATAGATTTTTCTTTGTTCAACTCATTGTTTGCCAAAATTGCTGGCCATTTTATCTTCCCAAGTTTTCAATCCCAAAAAAAGATCACTGTTTTGCTAATTAATCTGGTTTTCATCATACTTTATTTCTTATTTCCATTTTAAAGTATATGATGTGATGGTCACTAATGCCTACTTTTCCTCTACTTTCACTTCTCTTATCTGCTCTGATTCATTCTCCTTTGGAGTGGAAACTTATCATCCTTGATCCAGAGAGGCTGCCAAGGAAGACCATTACTAGATACAGTAGTGAATCCTCCCTTATTTGACATTTCTGCACATTGGGTGAGAAAAGAGTCCTATATACATTGCAGGAGCTCCATTCTCCTAACCCTTTTCTTTACCTCTTCTGTCCAACTAATATCAAAGAAATTGAAGTCTTTCTTGATTATTATTCCATATAAAAAAAGAGCAGTGCTTTTGATACACACTCATTTCCTGAATGTGCCTCAATAGTCTTCTTTCACCTTTCCTTCCATCTGTAGATACTGTGTAGACCATGCCTATAATTGTGATTGATCCTTCATCATTTCTTATCATTAACTATATTGATTCTGTCAGCCATATGTTTATAAATGCATCCGTCCTCCATTCACAACACTTTCTGGAAAAATTAGTCTGCATTCACTGGGAGAAATTACTGTCGTTTCTGTTTTTTTCTGCTGCTTAAATGTTTCCTGAGTAAATTGACTTTGTTGTACAACGGACTGTATTCTGTAAATCACATACCTCCCCTATCTGAACTTATTCACTGGTTTCACTGTAGAGGTATGTGTTATTTTAAGATAAGTTTTACTTCCTAGTCAAGTCACTGCTTTCCCTAAGATCCAAACATAGCTTGCAGTTGAAGTTAATTAATTTTTAATACATTGGAAATGCATTGGGTTTCTCATTATCATCATTTCACGCATCATATATTAAAACACAGAGTCTTGCAGCACAGAAATAGGCCTTTCAGCCCACCATGATTCCAACCACCCACTAGATGAAAAAGTCCTTCTTCAGATTCCCTCTAAACCTTACATTTTACCCTAAACCAAGTCCCTCCAGTTTTAGACATCTCTGCTATGGGGAAAAGTTTCCTACTATCTAACTCATCTGTGCCCCTCATAATTTTGTATATTTCTATTAGCAACCACCACCACCTCCCACACTCAGATTCCTCTGAGGATAACATTCCTAGCCTATCCATTCTCTCCTCATAACTGTAATCCTCCATCCCAGGCAACACCCTGGTGAATCTCCTCTGCGCCCTCTCCTGTGCTATCATGTGACATACAATATTAAGTTGCATATAATATTGCACTTGTCTCTCAAGGGAAATCCTATCTGCTTTTTGTCTGCAGTCTAGCATAATTCCATGTAATGGTTTATAATGTCAATAACACAAGACAGCAAAATATACTGTACGTACAGCGAACATCAATCTTCTACATATAGTCAAACCCTCATACTTACATTGCACTCCTTTGCACCTTACTGCCAGAGTTCAGTCACATATGCATCATCAGTGGCACTCTGGTTTTTCAAATAAGTACCAGAATAGAACCATTAGTAAAAGTGAAGCCTGTGCATTGAAAGCAGAGAAGCATGGCTAAGGGCGAAGCAAGTAGTAGTGAAGAATGATTATGGATGAAAGTAATGTTCTCCAGGGATCAGTCAATATGAATAGCACTACTCTCTTTTAATGTATTTCCGAAGAGTTGTAATGGTTATATAGGGGCTTGTTGAAAGTTATCAAATGCACAAAGCTCTGATATATATTAGCTCGCAAAGAGATAATATCAAGAGGACAATAGGTCAGCAAAATGGGCAGTTAAGTGGTAGATGAAACTAAATGCATTAGAATCAAAAGACTCGATATAAAAATGGTGTAATTTTAAAGAGGTGCAGGAACAAAGACTATGCACACAAATTTTTGAAATAACAGGCATATTGAGGAGGTTGTTAAAAAAGCATGTAGGTTTCTTGGCTTTATTAATAGAGGCAGTACAAAAGCAAGGAAGTTATGCCAAACATAAAATACTGGCTAGAGCTCAGCTGGACTACTGTTCAGTACTGCATACCAAACTTTGGGCAGGTTGTCAAGGACACAGAGTGGATGCAGAAGGGAATTTACCAATGCAAAATGAAGAATTCAGTTACATAAGGAGATTA
Source organism: Pristis pectinata (assembly GCF_009764475.1). Lineage (NCBI taxonomy): Eukaryota > Metazoa > Chordata > Chondrichthyes > Rhinopristiformes > Pristidae > Pristis > Pristis pectinata. Next base: position 80,601,575 of record NC_067409.1, on the reverse strand, counting down.
GCATGCTGCTCTCCTTATAGCAGAGAAGGTTAACAGAAGATCTGATAGAAGCATTCAAAACAATAAAGGATTTTGATAGAGTAAATAAGCATCTGTTTCCAGTAGCAGAAGGGTTAGTAACCTGTACAAACTAATTTAAGGTTATTGGCAAAAGAAACAGAGGAAAAAAAATAGAAAATATTTTTCCCCTATAGTTACTGTTACCTATAATGCACAGCCTGAGAAGATAATAATATCAAAAAGCAAATTGGATTTTACTTGGAAAAAAAACAATTATATAGCCATGGGAAAAAAGCAGGGAAATGAGACTAAATAGATAGATCTTCAGAACAGACTGTAAAGGAAGAGAAAGCCAAACAGCATCCTCCTTTGCTGGATTATACTATGATTCCTTCATATATTAGCAAGGGAAACAGCATGACAATCCAAACTAAACTTAAGCATCAAGGGGAAGCTGAATATGCACAGCCATTCAACATACTGTCTATTCATTGTGCAGAGTAGATTTGAATCTAGTTCAGATATTGGAATCAATGCTTTCCCTCTGACTTAATGTCCCTGGAAGAAATGCAACTAGACAATCTTAAATCAACTCCAAGAAACTGTGCATCAACAGTGTAAAAGTGCATAATCATATTTAAAGTGTTTAGGGATAGGCCACATCTATAATGGAAAGCCTCGCATTGTGGAACTTGGGGTTGACCCTCTGATTAAAGGACACTATAAGATCTGTATCAAGCTGATTTCAGGAACAGAATTACTTGCACTGAGGCAGGAAGTTTGTTTCACTCTTGAGCAATGACATCGATCGCCAAACTCAGAAGTACATCAAAAGGTACAAAATAAGAACATAACCCAATTAGATTGTATCTTATGAGAGATATTATAAGGTGACAACTGAGCTACGATAATTTAATAACATGGTACAGGTTCTATGCACAATAAGAACTATCCTACAGTGAGTACGTTGATGAACTGAAAGCTGTTTGGCGTCTTTTTATTTGCTTGAACTACTGTAAGTGAACTATGACCAGCAGTGGGAGACTGACCATTAGCCCATATCAACTAGAGGGAGCACAAACACAGCTTGTGCCAGTAAAACTACGCCTCATGCTTAGAGGCTGAAAATCTTTAAAAACATTATTGAAGCTTACAGTTTAAACATTTCAGCATTATTTCATAACAACATTCACAAAACATGGTTTTGATGTCACATATTTATTTAAGTGTAAAATTGAGGAAAAAAATAATTAGTTTCTGAAACAAAAATAATCTCAATATCCGAATAAGGCCAATAGCATGATATTACAACTGACGTTTGGCACAGAAATCGAAAAAGAAACAGTACACTAAAAATTTATTAACTGGACTCTGTAGAAACTGATAAGAATGGAAATTAAATCTAATCTTACTAGTCCTTAAGTATTATTAAAAATACAGGCACCAATATTTACAAATCTAATGGCATCATTAAAGTAGTCAAAAGTCCAACCACAATTACTTGGAAATTTTTGACCATATTAGAAAGAAGTAGTCCCAAATTTTCAATTACTTCAGCAAAGCGTAATCATTGTTTGTGTTCCCAAAACCAGTTTGTCAGTTTGAAGCAGAAAAATGCATTAGCTATTTAGCTCCTCTAAGGGGACAAGGGTTGAGGGGGCTGGGCAGTGTGGGTAGTAGAAAAAGTTGCTAGGCAGGGAGGGGGCATGGGGGAAGACAGGGATGATAAAAGCGAGGAGGTAAAGAAAGAAAGTTCACTGAAAAGAGAGAGCGAGAGAGAGAGTAACAGCTGTATATACTTTAAGTTTATTCACCAAGCTTTTTCTTCCTCCATATTCTCATAAGCTGTCTAGCCCAAGCATATTCTGATTTTTTGTGGCCTTCTTACAGAGGTTCACTCACTACTGCAACTCTTTAGTCATGGTACGGTACTGAGGGAAAATGGCCATGAAGTGCTGACAGATTACACTGCTCTAAACAGCTTAAGTCTCAAGAATGACTTGCCTTCACCCTCAACAGAGAGCACCCTATGTGGACCAAACTTCCCCAGGTTTTCCTTAATAGCTCTGCCGTTTTCCATTAAGCTATGGCATAAACATCAAGAAAACAAGAGAACTGGCACTGTACCATAGTTCTGTATAATGCCACATTATGTAAATGACCTAATCATTGCCTTGAAGGATAAAGCAGGACACCACAGAGCTCTGGCTTGTAACCTGGAAGTGTTCCAAGTCCCAGGATTTAAGCTCAGTCAAAATAAGTCTCAGATAGGGAAAAAGACAGTACAGTACCTGGGATGCATAATTGTATAATAATAAGGAAGGATGTGCTAGATAACAGATGAAGCGTGGTTAGCTCCATACCCCTTGCAAATTGGGGGTTGGAAAGGTTATGGAACTATTCACTTATTGCTGCAATTTCACATCCTTGGGCTTGTGACACTGGAGGTCTCAATAAAAACCTCAACGAAAGGAGGAACCCCCTTCAGGAGGAAGTAGAGTGGAGACCAGATGAGAAGGCAGCATTTTTTGATATTAAAATCACCCTGGTCTCCACACATGTCCTCTGTTTACCGCACTCAACACTATCACGATTGCTGTGGCAATGAGGGAGTGTATAACAACACAGTAGAGGTACAGATCCAGGGCAACATGGAAAGGCTTGTAGCAAGTTATTCCACAAAACCAATTGCTATGGTAGAGGGACATCCCTGGGGTGTATTCGCCACAGACTGTGCAGCAGGTCAGTGCAACTTAGCTTACCTACTGTATATTGTTGGTGGGACAGCCCAGACGGCACACTACCCCTCACCACTGTAGAGTTCCTGAATAAAGGGAAGCTGAGGGCAGCTTGGGAGACAGTCCTCATCACCAAAGATTAGTCAGAAACAATAGTATGAGGCATTGCAATTAACCCTTCAAGTCACATTCCAACAGAAGGGGATGCACAGATTATCAGGTGGAAATATAGTAGGAAGAAGATACTAGTGTATAGGAAACACCTTGAGCAGAGGAGGCAAAGGGGATATTCATTAATCGGTCCCCATGTAGATGGGAAGTCATGGACCAGACAGTCTGTGGTAACAGTGGAAGGATAGCAAAACACCCAAGGATAGCACCTACAGCACGACATTACTAATTTCATTACAATATCCCCAAACTCTTAAAATGAACTTATGGGACGTGTGAATCACAAAACAAACCATTCTATCCTCAGACAGGACAACAAAGTCATTAAAAATGAAACCCCACCACCCATTCAGGGCAACACACAGTGGAGGAACTCAAGACTGGTCATACAAATTCCCCAATGGACTTGGATCATCTCCCACATACTTGTAGTGAGTTAGGAACCGTTATGCACGGTAGTGTAGTGGCTAGCGTAACGCTTTACAGCGCCAGCGACCTGGGTTCAATTCCGGCCACTGTCTGTAAGGAGTTTGTACATTCTCCCCATGACTGTGTGGTTTTCCTCTGGGTGCTCCGGTTTCCTCCCACATTCCAAAGACGTACAGGTTAGGAAGTTGTGGGCACGCTATGTCGGCGCCGGAAGCATGGCGACACTTGCGGGCTGCCCCCAGAACACTACGTAAAAAGATTCATTTCACTGTGTGTTTCGATGGACATGTGACTAATAAAGATATCTTATCTTTACTTTCCATGCAAGATAAAACGGTAAAGAGTAGCACCAGATAACTAACAAGGATATAGCTCCATCCTGGGACATGCTGTTGTAAAGTCTAGGGTTGGGGAAGGATTTTAGTGAAGGTCTTGGTATCCTTATTCAAGCAGAACCCCCACACAGGATGTGTCGGGACACCACCTCTACAACAGTGCCCAGTTTGAGTTCCTGAGACAGATTTTTGTTCAGGGGGCCAACAGTAGTGTATATTAAGGAGCAGGGAGAGAGAAAAAGTCAAAGGCTATACTTCAGAGGTAGCAGCAAGCACTGGCCTTCAATCTATTTCTATTGTATCCAATATTGATAGCAGAAGCAATAATCAACAAGAAAGATCACCAGGACACACCTGTCAATAAAGACAGCTATTGATTAGAATGGCAGGTGCACAATGTTTACACAGACAGCAAGTACTTAACATAATTGGTTCTCTAAACTAACCACAGTACTTATACAGACCCTGATTAGTTGTAATGAAGCTGCAGTAGGAGCAATCCTGATTTTCAATATGTATATAGATATATATCAGTCGCAGAAAAGGATAGAGAGCAAATGTGAAATGGGTACAAAACATTCTGGGATACTTGGCCAAATATATAGAAAATTTTGCAGGCTGCACTAAAATTGATGGGACAAAGGTCAAAGTAAACAGCAATCCACATCTACACATTGAGTGACACATTGAAACTCTGAGCCTGAAAACACTGATGAGATAAGGAGGACAAGTACTGTAAATAGGTGTGATATGCATGAGATTACTGACAACAACCATCGATAGGAAACAGACCAGGTATGAATGGATCGAGCTTGAGGAGCACCATACATTTGAAATACCTGACAATATTGTATCAGGAGGGGGCCTGTCCCTCAAATTTATTTAGTTATTGAGTCCCATAGCACAGAAACAGACTCTTCAGCCCACCGAGTCCACACTGAATAACAAGCACACATTTACGCTAAACTTATTTTATTTGCCCCACATTCCCATCAACTTTCACCCCATCATCCCCTGATTCCACCACTTACCTGCACATTAGGGGCAATTTAGAGTGATCAATTAATCAACCAACCTTGCAGTCCTTTGGAAGGTGAGACGAAACTGGAGTACCCAGAGGAAATCCACATGGTCTCAGGGAGAACATCCAAACTATACTCACACAGTACCAGAGGTCAGGATTGAGCCTAGGTCCCTAGAGTTGTGAGGCAGCAGCTTTACCAGAGTACTCCTTTACTACTGTGCTGCCCTAACCATAGGAGATCCCAGATAGCTACCTGGCAATCAGCCTCACCAAAAAATGGTCAAGGTCATGACTGATGGGCTGGCAATCACCTACCACATCTCATCACTGTATCCAAAATATATAAAACATCATATACGTTGATTCTCAGAGAGAGTCCTCCACCTGATCTCCCCTACGTCCGCATGTAGAGAGCGCGCGAATAAAGGCTTATTGCATTTATTGCTCCTGTCTTTAAGTGGCACTTTGCTTACAACAGCAGGTTCAAGAGATAATGATGGCTAAACTGTGAAATAATTTGAAAATATGAGAAGATCACAATCACAACATTGCTTAAGTGACAGCCATTTTAGTTTATCAGAGACTTGTGGTGAATACTTGGTGCAGTTTTGGACAGCCTAATATTTCTGGAGAGTAGGAAGAGGGCAACAGCCAGGATTGCATTGAAAGAGTCAACTCCAGAGTCAATGAAGGTTTCAACAATAGACTGAGGCAGGGACAGGGTTGGGTGAATTTACGACTTGGGTATGGCAAGAACATGTGACTGAATACACAGCTTGTGGTCACATATAATACCAAGCTTGTGAAATGTTCAGCTAATTTTCAGTGGGAAAGTGTGTTTTGGAGACAATTGTTTGCAATGGGGATTTAAGGTTATCACTTCATATAGCCCAGATAAGCTTGAGAGTTTGGCCTACTCTTGTTTCTACACCCGATGTTTCTTATAAATACTTGAAAACGCAGTGTAGTTGTATGGGGAAACAAAAGGGGAGGTGAAGAAATTGGGTAGATCATTCAAAGATTCAGTGAAAGCAGGAAAAGCCAAATAATTGCTGTCTGTGTTGTATCATTTCATGATCATCAGTGTCAACTCTTCAAAGACACTCTGTTTAATGTGCTTTGAGATATCCCGAGTCTGCAAAAGGTGCTATGTAAATTTAAGTCTGTTAGGTCCTTCAGGTGTCACACTAGCCACATACTTACTTTTATGATGTAATGTTGACTTTCACACTCAAATATACACATTCAGCATGTTTGTTTTGATCATTAAAAGTTACTGATATACGTACAGTTGTTTGTTGATCTGTGCTGTATTGTCAGTACCTGTCTACACAATCACCTTTTTACAGTAGTTTTCTAGAAGTTATATTCTTTCATATCTTAAATTACATTAATAAACTAATCCTAAAAATAGATCTAAGTAATAAATCCCCCGCAAGTACAGACAAATGTTGCACCGATTATCCAGCTTAAATGATCTTCTCATCAGTTAATAATGTACCTTCATCAATCTTTTTGGCAATAGAACATTAATGTGTAGTTTTCTATGTTAATAGAACTATATCAGAAAAAGCTTTGACCTCTACATAGCTTTTTGAAATATTCCACATATTTGTCTAGAACTGGCCTTCTAACTTGTATAAAAGATCATGGAATAAATGCTTGCTAATAGGAGTAACGTGTACCAGCTAAATAAGATTTATAAAATACAATATGTAGGCTCAGGAAAATTGATTTAATTGTTGCAAATGTTTCAAATGGCACAACACAGAGATTGCAATATAAATTACTGTATGAAAAATCAATGCCCTGACAACAGACCAGAATATTTCCAATTAGAGAGTCAGTCCTTGTTAAGTGAAAGTCCCCATCCAATAAAACAATGTTCGTGACTTTTCAGTTCTAATCTAACAGACAGTTGAAAGGGTAGATGTCAAACACATTTAGCAAAAGTGAAATAAATATTTTGGGAAGAATTCACAGGAAAAGCACACTCCAAGGAAAATTGTTAAAATGTTAATGCAGATAAATGATTCTATTAACAGAACAGATTTGGTTTGATATTGAAAGGAAATGGTTTAGGAACACTATTTTCTGATCATCAATTTTAAATAAATAAAGTTAAAAAATGGAACATTGTTCTACTTTTTTTATATATGAAAAGCACTATTAGTCAGGTCAGCAGCATAACAAACCTCCCTGCTGGCTTGTATTTTTGTTTTGTTGCCTAAACAGAAAAAAAAAGTGCATTTGCTTAATGAGTAAAAACCATGCCAAACAAATTTTGATAATCCACAACAATAACAGATCGTGTTACAACAGATATACTAAAGAAGTTCACTGGCGCTTTTCACAGATGTCTTTTTGAAAATGCATTCATATTTGTGGATCTGGCTGGTTTTTCTTTAGAAGGGCCAGCATTTATTCACCATCCCAAATTGGTTTTAAAAAGGGAATGGTAACCCACCTTCTTGAACTGCTGCAGGGTAAGGAATTAGAGAATTCAGACCCAGCTACGATGAAGGAACGGTGATATATTTGGAAATGGTTGTGTTCCCATGCATCTCCTGTCTTTGTCTTTCTTGGTGATAGAGATCACAGGTGTGGGAGGTGCTAATAAGAGTAGCCAAAGCAAGTAAATGCAGTGCACGTTGAAAGATGCACACTGTAGCCAGTGTGTGCCAGCAGCAGAGGGAATGAATGTAAGGGTGGTCAATGGAGCATCTATCCAATGCATTGCCTTATTCTAGAGGTTGCCAGGCTTCTGGCATGTTGCTGGAACTGCACTAATCCAGCAGATGGAAAGTATTCCATCGCTCGTGTTGGAAAAGTTTGAGGTATTATTCACTCAACACAGAATAGCCAGCCCCCTGAACTGCTCTTGTGGACACAGTATTTATGCAGCTGATCCAGTTGAGTTACTGGTCAATGGCAACCCACAGGATGTTGATGGTAGGAGTCTTGGCAACTGCAATGCCATTGAATGTCAAGGTTAAGTGCAGTTGTACAAGAGGCTGGCGAGGTCGCACCTGAAGTGTTGTGTTCAGTTTTGGTCACCCTGCTAGAGGATGTCACGAAGTGGAAAAAGTTCAGAAAAGATGTGCAAGGATATTGTCAGGACTCATGGGACTGAGCTTGGGCAGGCTAGGACTTTATTCCTTGGAGCGTAGGAGACTGAGGGGTGATCTTATAGAGGTGTATTAAATCACAAGGGACTTAGATTGGGTGAATGCACACCGTCTTTTTCCCAGGGTTGGGGAATCAAGAATGAGAGGGCATAGATTTAAGATGTGAGGGGAAAGATTTAGTAAGAACCTGAGGGGCAACTTTTCAGAGGGTGGTGGGTATATGGAACAAGCTGCCAGAGACAGTTGTTGAAGCAGGTACACTAACAACATTTAAAGGACATTTGGACAGGTACATGGATAGGAAAGGTTTAGAGGGATATGGGTCAAACGTAGCCAAATGGGACTTGCTTAAATGGGCATCTTGGTCAGCATAAAAGAGTTGAGATGAAGGGTGTTTCTGTGCTGTACATGGGACTCTTGTACAGCATGCTGTTCAACCTGTGAAGTACATAATGATTCTACACAAGAACAATTCAGCTGGTCCCACCTCCCTGCTCTTCCTTCACAGCCCTGCAAAATCTTTCCTTTCAGATACTTCTCAGAGTACTGTTTGAACATTACCACTGAATCTGCCTCCATTACTACATCTGCAATTCAGCAAATTTTAAATTGCTCAAGGTAACCATATATTGAAAGAACAACAAGGTAGAAATCCAAACACATGACAGAAATCTAATCTTTGAATCTATGCATTCTAAAGACCCTGCCTAGATTGCCTCCTTTGATAATCTACATGGATTAAATAACTAATAACTTCTTATTTACTAACATTGTTCATCAAGAACTTATATACTTTGTGTATCACAACATAATCACCCCACAGCATACTCATAACCACATTATATACATGGAACACAAACAGTTGGCAAGTTGAGATAAAGGCAGGATCAATATTGATATTTGTTCATAAACTATCTTCAAAATCAGAAAAAAGGTCATGAGTACCTGAGCTCTGTATTTGAAAGTCATTTCTTTTGAACTTAACTGGATTACTAAGCAGCATCATTTTTAGCTTTACCTGATACTTCTGTGAGAAAAGTATACAGAATGTAGGTAGCTCAAGGACCTTATTCTCTCTTGTCAATTCCAAAAACACAGAATGTAAACATGCACCAAAGTTTACGGTCGGTGGAAAAAGCAGAGGAGCAAGACTAATTGGATAATTCTTTCAGGGTTGGCACAGATGGAAATGGTCACCTTCTGTGCTGTAACCGAACAATATCTAAGCGTTGTAGATATTAACTGCCACCTACTTTTAAAACTGGTGTTGTGAGTCAATGGACTATTGCACAACTGCATGATTTCATTTCAATTGATTCATGCTGAGCAGTAACTTGTAAATCTCTCCAAGTTCACAGCCTGCTGTTCTGAAACTACTGCCCTTCATCCAATCACCTTTTCCATTTCAAAATTATTGAACAGGTCCTTAAAAAGTTCCAGTATTTCCCTTTATTTCACTCAATATCCAATTTTGCCTGAATACACTTCTTTGATTTCCTCATTTAAAGCATACAATTGGTAATCACCAAAATATATAATCGTCTGTCAAAGATAAATGTGATATTATTAATACAAGGAAGGTTTTAATGTAGATACTTAGGTACATCAGAAATCATTGTTACATCCATATTTTAAGAATCTTGTCCTACTGTAAACATAGAAAAATAATGCATCATACCCAAGTGATTCAAAATGGCAATCTTCTCAGTACAACTTGGAGAATAAATGTAACAGGCCAGATCATAGTTACCATCAGCTGGCAATTCCTAGAATAGCTGATTATCTGGAACGCTGCAATTTACCATTAGTAGATGAGGTGCTGCTCCTCGAGCTTACACTGAGCTTCAATGGAAAGGTATGGGAGCCAAAGACAGAATAGGTCGAAGAAGTGAAGTGATAGGCAACTGTATTTAAGACTGAATGGAGATGTTCTGCAAAATGATCACCCAATTTGCATTTGGTTTCTTAAAGTACAGACTACCACATCCTGAACACCAAATGCACTAATCTAAATAGGAAGTACACAAAAATCAATGCTTTACCTGGAAAGAGCATTTGTGATCCTAGATGGCAGAAAGGAAAAAGGCCAAAGGACAACAGCTACACCTCTTTTAGTTGCTTGGAATGGTCCCATGAGGTGAGTGAAACAAAACATCCTGGAGAGAACAGTTCCTTCAGAATACAGGCAACTCTCATATTATAGCACTTCAGGTAATGGAAATTTGTCCTTACAGAATTCACAAATCATTACCCAAAAATTGAGAAATGGAATAAAATTCACCGTCATAGAATTTATGTGAAAAAAGTAAATAAATAAAAACAAGTTATTACTTCAACTGGCGTTTCTTCAGGTATGCGCAGATGACGTGGCTTTACTTTACAGAATATCTCGATATGGACCATTTTCTTGGAATGCAATCCCTGCCCATCAACCCCATAATGGGGGTGAGGGGTCGCCAGGACTGGAAAAGGAAGGGAAACTTGTATTTACTGGTGGCATTACATGAGAACTGCCAAAGATCTATTAACTGCATTACCTGTCCACCTGATTTCTTGATTTTTGATTTATGACTTCTGGTTTTTGTTATTGAAAAGATATGAGTCAACTTACTGCAAGATCGAGACTTGATGGATCAAGTGGCCTCCTCCTGTGCTTTACTGATTCTAGATATCATTCTACAAAAATGCACAGAACACAATTTTTGAAATGGAGAGAGGGAGAGGGAGGACATATCCAATATAAGGGATATGCACTATTCCATACATACCCGCATCTGCAGTCCTTTGTTTCTCTACAAGGGAAGAAGACTCAGCACGGCAGGCAGTGCGTAAGAAAGAATATGAAAATCAAGGACGGACAAATATTAATTTATATCCTGTTTTTCAGGACCTTAACGTATCCCAAAATTCTTTCTAGCCAAATAAATACTAAAGGAATGTCGTCCCTTTGAGCTAAAGACTTAATAGGCCTGGAAAGAGCTGATGGTTAGCTGACAGGTTCCCATCAACCACTTTTTAGCTGCCATGTGGGCATAAGCACATGACTACATTGCACTACAGTGGACACTGTTCTCATGCTTTTTGTTCTAATTGTGTTCTTTCTTGTATAATTTTGTTAATTTATGATTTCTTGTGAATGTTGCTACGTGCCCGTGATGCTGCTGCAAGTAATTTTTCATTGCGTCTGTGCATATATGTACTTGTGCATATGACAGTAAACTCAACTGTGACTTTCGACTTTGATCAGCATATCCTGGACTTCTGTGCCCGCACGGCCAGGGTATCAGATACGGTTGTTTATGATCTCCCGCTCTATCCCTGGATTCACCACACAAGTCCAACAGCAGTTCCTGATCAGCCTGAACTGAGGGGCCAGATACACCTCATAAACAACTCACACATCCATTAGCCCATTCATTTGAAAGTGGCTGTTTTACGTTCAAACTTTAATGAACATTATGATATAATTTATTTATCAGTTAACTGTTTAACTAAAATTATTGTTTTAATTTATTAACATTAGCATAAAATGAAAAGAAAAGACTTCAAATGTTATCAAAAAGCAGGCCTGAAGGCTGGGAAAATTTCTCATGTTAGTAGGAGGACCCACAAATTTAAAAGGGAGGGGAAAGTAGAACAGAAGAGTAACCTAACAAGGACTATAAAAACAGACTGCAAAAACTTCTACAGATATAAGTAAAAAGAGATCAGCAAAAGTTAATGCGGTTCCTTTACTGGTTGAAACAGGTGAAATAATAGTGGGGAATAAGGAAACTGTAGAGAAGCTGATCTAATATTTTAAGTCCGACTTCAAGGAAGAAGACACAGAACATCTCCCAGAAACAGTGAAGAACAACAGGTCTGGAGAGAATGGAGAGCTGAAAGAAGACAAGTGAAAAGAACATTATTGGAGAAAGTAATGCAACTGAAAGCCAATAAATCCCCAGGACCTGATGAACTGCATTCCAAGGTTTGAAAGAGCTGGCTATGGAGATGGTGGATGGACTGACATATTCCTGAATTCCAAAGATTCTAGAACAGTTCCCACATATTGGAAGATAACAAAATGCAACCCCACTGCTTAAGGAGAGAGGGAGAGTGAAAAATGGAGAATAGTTAACCTGGCGTCAGTAGATGGGAAGATGCTGAAATTAAGTGGCAACAGGGCAAATAGGAAGTAGTAACAGGGTAGGACAAGGCAGATTTGAGGGGAAAACAGGGCTTATTTGCATAGTCGTAGGAATGTTGCTTCCTCGAAGTCACATCTCAAAATAAGGGGTCGGGCATTCAGAACTTCGATAAAAAGAAATTTCTTCACCCAGTGGGTAGTGAATCTTTGGAATTCTGTTACCCAAGAGGGCTGTGATGGCTCACGAACACTGCCAAAGTGCTAGTTGCAGTTTTGTGAGATCCAACCCATTAGCAAATCAGAACCTGAAAATAATGTACAGCATGCTGTATGACACCATCGATCATAAAACAGGAGACAAAAAATGGTCAATTCATGATTTCTCATTGTCATATCAATGTCTATCGCATTAGAGTAATGAAACAGACAAAACCACCATTATGACAAAACCATAAATAATACATGCTTAAGACATTTTGAAGCAATCCTACATAACGATTAAATAAAAATCAAGTTTCATCCTTCAACATTTCACCTTCACATGACATTTAAACAAATGGATTTTGATTACTGAGGTTCCCCAAGAATGCCTTAAAGGCTACACTTGAAGCAGCTGTTCATGCTTTGCACTTGTTTTTAACTGTTGAAGGTATAACTTTTTATTAAGTCATTACACATAGCTGTTGGCAAGGGCCTGTTTCATGTTTTTTCTGAAATCTGTGTGTTTTTGCTGCAGGAGCCCTTATCACTGCAAACATTGTGGCTATACAGCAGATGGCTTTTTGTCAACAACATTCTAATGGGGTTCTTGTGCAAACAGATGTAAATAAGGGCTTACTGACAGTTTTCTCCTGAATAAAGCTGAAAAACAGAGCAGCAAAATATACAATTCTACTCTGACGAGATAAAGCAGAAGAGCAAATGTTTATAATCTGAAATAAAAATCAGAATATGACAAATGCAAAACAGTGTTGTTGAAACCATGATGAGAAACTGGATGAGACACCTTTCCTGAACTTCTTCCCAACCTGGAATTTAGATGCCAAACATTCAACTAAACGGCTATTCACACATAATTTCTCCAATTCAATATAATACATTTCCTGTTCACCTTGGTGTCAGTGTTAGCAAGGCGAGCAAACTCAGACAGGATGCCTGCTTTTCTGGCCATTGTTCTGCAATCACATTCCAACTGCCTCTTGAACTTCCTTTTCACTGCCACTCTGAACTTTTGGCCTGTGAAATCCTCCGATCAAATTCAATGTAAATTTCAAGGCCATAATCATCATCCACAAAGATCTCTAGTGAACTTCAGAAACTTCTGATCTTTGCCCCCAATGTTTTCTTTTGTTTTGAATCCATTTTGCATCACAAGTACAATGGCACTTGCTGCATTATCATTTTACAATGGAGGAATTAACATGATATAGTTATGGCAGCATGAACAGATTACTATCAACTAATTCACAACATTTTAATGAACGGATAAGTGGAAGTTCAACAAGTTGTTTAGAAATTCAACTATGATATCTACATAAAGCTAAGATTCCCAAAACGCAATTACAACTTAAAAATGTGATTTACTTTTTAATACAAAACCCAACAATCCTTAAACAACTATAAATTAAGAGATCAAATTGAAAGGAAGACTCGTATATTTATAAACCCTTTCACAATCCTTTCAGAACACTTGAAAGTTCTTTCTGGACATCACAGAACTTCTTAAGTATAATTCCTGTTGGACTGCAGAAATTGCTAATTTTATAAACCAAAGGCTCCCATATAACCACCAGATAATTTGTTTATAAATGTTGAAGGATAACTATTGACCAGGAATTACCCTTTCCAAAATAACGTCACGGGTTTTTCTTTTACATCCACCATATCTTTCAAAAAGAGAACACCTCTGACAGTGCAGTGCAGTGCAGCGCAGCCAATAATGCAACTGCTCCTGCCCACATAGAACAGTATAGCACAGGATCAGGCCTTCAGCCCACAATGTCTATGCCGAGCATGATGCTGAACGAAACTAATCCCTTCTGGCTGCACTGGATCCATATTCCTCCATTCTCCGCATATTTGTGTGCCTATCTAGTCTCTTGAATGCCACTATTGTACCTGCTTCCACCAGCACCCCGGTAGTGCGTTCCAGGCACCTACCATTCTCAACGTAAAAATACTTGCCCTGCACATCCCCTTGAAATTTTCTCCCTCTCACTTTAAAGCTATGCCCTCTAGTATTCGACATTTCTACTCTGGGGAGAAAGATCCTGGCAGTCCACCCTACATCCCCACTCCCTTGTCAATCATCCAAGCCCGGAGACTAGGAGTTACAGGAGCAAACACTGGAACTCACTTACATTACACGGGGACAGTGGTCGCACTGACAGAATGTCTCAGTGCTTGCTGAGCTTCTGACCGCACACCTACAGATGAATTAGGACCTTCGCCATGCCACTGGAAGCATAAATGACATGGCCTGCACACTGGCAGGCAGCCTCTCCTTCAGCGATCTGGGTTCCACTGTTTTGTTTTCCTTGGCGCACTTAGATTGCCAAGTGGTGAGGAGCCTCCAACTGAGTGAGCCCACTGTAAATTACCACCCCTCCCCACCAGTGTGTGAATAAGTGGTAGAATCTGGAGGGGAGTTGATAGAATGCAGGGTGAATAAAATGGGATTAGGGTAGGATTCGTGCAAAAATGGATGGCCCTGTTTCCCTGCTGTATCTCTCTACGAGCCTACAGTATGCTAAAAACCAACTCAAAGATTTGAAAAAAATGATATACAGGATGACAGGTCAATTGGCCCCTGTAAGTTGTCCCTAGTGTGCAGGTAAGTGGTAAAATATGTGGTGGGACATTGATGGAATGCAGGGAGAATAAAAATGGGAACAGAGTAGAATTGGTGTAAATGGGTCTTGATGATCACTGGGGACTCGGTGGGCTGAAGGGCCTGTTTCATATTACATGGCACTATGACCGTTAACCTCACCAATCATCTTCGCCCCAAACCTACCACCTATTTATTTTGATTAAAACCTTTGGCATTTTAATGAAGCGCAGGTTAATACAATGAAGTGTGATTACTTTATTAAAACATGGTTCTGATCTGGCAGCACTCATCTCCTTGTCAGTACATTCTTAAGGCTCGAGAACTCAGGCTAACATTTGAACAAAGTTTTGAAAGATTGATGTGTTGCAGGAGACGTTAAACCATGGTCCAAACTGCTTTCACAGATGATCAAAGATTCTTGGAAATATTCAAAGTGGAACAGTTCTTCTACGAATCCAATCCAACAAATGTCCTTCAATCAATTCCACAAGACTAGCCAGTAACCAGTCTTACTCTTGATTACTGCTGTGCACAAAATGACTATTTTGGTGACTATATTCTGAAAGTAACTGAACAGCTGCAAAGCATTTTGAAAAATAGCCTGGATAGACTAATTGAAGTGATTGATCCATTCCTGTGTTATACATTGTATGCAAATCTAATTGGTCCCAAGGAAAAGAATGACAATACGAGGATAAACATTTGTGTATAAAACACAGATGAGGATCAAATCATTAATATAGAGCAAATGTACAAAATTTGAAGTCAAAATTATTTCAAGTAATGACTTAACTATTCACCTGGTTAAACTGTGAAAGTTATCAAACACTAAAACAAGATATAAAGTTTAACTCACATAAATCATACAGCAATTTATGTTTGAATCATTTGCAAATCTCAGACACTTCAATTTCAGGCAACCCCCATTATGTTGCTTTCCTAGAAAACCATCCATTTGTGATTTTCAGTAACCCAGACCTCTCTTTCCCATTGAATCCCATGGGGATTGATGCCAGTGCTTTAACTTTTTTTTAAATTTCTTCAAATAACTAAGATAAAGGTACAGAAGCTATGGCTGCTAAATCTGTTGATAGGAAGGCAAATTTTGAAGAGAATAGAAGGCAGCTATGGAGGGATAGATAGGTTAGGTAAGTGGGCAGCAATTCAGCAAATGGAGTGTAAAATTCTCAATTTTAGCAGAAGTCGTGTTTTAAATATTACCAAAAGCCCATTCCACCAGTCACCTATATCCTCTTGGAGTCTTTTACTACCCTCCTCACAATTCACTATGCTTCCAAGCATTGCATCTCCTACAATTTTGGAAATTGTGTCATGCACACGCAAGTACAAGTCATTACTATATATTAGTAAAAACAATGCCCCTTGGTACCAATCATGGGAACAGGTTTCTATCAGCTCTCCCTATACCCTTCATGATTTTTAAAAATATCTATCAGATCTCCCCTCAACCTTCTCTGTTCCAAAGAGTACAACCCTAGCTTCTCCAGTCCGTCCACATAACTAGAGTTCCTTAGCCTTGAATAATACATTGAACAGTTGTGGTATTTATCTCCAAAGTAACTATCCCTCAATGCTCTGTAATAAAATCTGAATGTCTTACTTCGTCCTATAAATCTGGGTCCTGATGCTACGAAGGAAATATGCTTCTTCTAACAATTATGTATCCTTTGATTCAAAATGAACTATACTATATAGAAAAAAAAACACAGCTATACTTCATCATACAAGTTTTTACTTTCAGTTTCTGTTACTTAACTAAACTCATCATAACTATCTGCACATTTCTAAGCTTTTTTAAAATAATGTGCCGCAAGAAAAACATCAAGAAAAGCAGCTGAAACCAATGTCAAGAAAAACAGCTGGAATCAATCCTTTCAAGATCTACCTATAGAGATAAAATGGTCTGTGGCATATTTATTATACAGCATTCAGGTTTAATGAAATAACATCGATCATTATGTCCAAACTCTGAAGCAGCCTTCAAAACAAAATGTATGCAATCATACACTGTTTACAATTCAAAACAAAGTACTTGATGTCACATTATGAACAAATATGCCACTAACAAGATGATAAAGTCCAAAAATTTTGTCTACTCTTGTACCAACCTTATTTAAAATGCTGTACTTGGATGCAAGACACTGTTGGCCATGCTATGTTATTTCCAACAGGTTGTGTGTTCAGACAACATACCATACATGGCTGTCAGCAAAACTACACCTTCACTGTCCTAGTCCTTATTTCTTCCCAATAAGATTGATTTTTCTGAATAAAAGTCACTAAGGAAAAAACAATAACTTTTAACTGTTGCACCTTCCCAGTCTATGGCGTCGAACATCACTGGATAGTGGGTCATGAGGAATCGGAGCCCTTCTGATTGGATACTAAGGTGAGCAGCACAGCATTACTACCATGACACCATTAGCTTTATTTGGATAGGATCATTTCTATCAGCTAACAGCTACATTGTACTTTCAAGAACCAGGACAGTCTATACTCCCTTACCATTTTTCTCAAATCCTTTCCCTTCTTTCAACTTCACCATCATTTTAACCAAATGATCTACACATCAATCAATACTTAATCCCATATTCCACCAATATGTGCTATCTTTTTTAGTTAACCCACAAATTCATGTCTGTGTCATGACTGAGTATTTTAATATTTTTGCCTAAAATCATAAAAATTTGCATAATTAAAAATGCTTTAACACTTCAACTTTATTTGGTGATGCACATGAATAAGCGAGTATATCTAAGGAACAAAAAGTCATCTGGTGTGGCAATGATAATTTCTTGTTAATCACTGCCATCTACTGGTTAAAAAGGTCTGCACCTCCAATACATGCCATAATTCGCATTTATCAAATCCTAGATTGCAAAACAAAGTTATACCAGATGTCTTTTAAGTGGCACTTATTGCCTTTTAAATTGACTACTGCAATAATCATTAACAATTATGGAATTCTACATAAAATGCCAGTGGCATAGCTAGGAGAGCTGGTGCCTCACTGCACCAGAGACCTGTGTTCAGTCAGATGCTGTTTGTGTGGAATTTGCACATTCTCCCTGTGAGCACATGGTTTTCCCCCAGGGTGCTCCAGTTTCCCCCCACATCCCTAAGACACAAGCGTTGGTGGGTTAATTGGCCACTGTAAATTGCCTCTACTGTGTAGTTTAGTGGTATAACCTGAGTGGAGCTGATGGGATTGTGAGGAGAATAAAAGAAGGGATTACTGTAAAATTAGTGCAAATAGGTGGTTGATGGTCAGCTCGGAGTTGGTGGGTTGAATGACTTGTCTCCGTGCTGCATCTCTGTATGACTCTAAAACAGTTAACGTGGAAAGCCAATGCCATTTGTTGTTGAACACTGCCATCTAGTGGTTCCAAAGAGTTTTGAACAGATCACTCTCCCCTGGTCTTTTCTATAAAGAGGGTCACTGTGTCTTTAATTACTTTATTTTCATTTCAAAACTACATTTATTAAATAGCAGTTTCCAAGAAAGTCAGTCTTTTTTCTCCAACTTATTAAGCAAGGCTTTAAAGAGGAAGTAAGAGAAAATTGTGGCAATGAACAGGCTACTTAAATGTGAAGGAAAAACATTTTAAGATTCACATCTGAAACGTTAATTTACTTATCCCTTTCAATTGTTGATTCATTTGTTCTACTTTTCCAGACTTTGGCTGTCATTTAAATTTTCAACAGCTATACGCTTTGTTTTCCATGAAAAATTCAAGGTTGTCAACAAGCTGAAAGAAAAAAAGGCTAATAATAGGTAAAAACTAGAGTTTCAGTGCTATACTGTCTGTTATGACTGCAATCAAATTAAATTGCATTCGAATATGTAAGTAATCACATGGTATAAGTGCCTTCATTTGTAGTATATCTTGGAGGATCACAAAAATCAATGACTGCATTGAAAAATAGGGGGCTATGTGGGAGGGAAGGGTTAGATAGATCTTAGAGCAGGATAAAGTGTCGGCACAACATTGTGGGCCGAAGGGCCTGTACTGTGCTGTAGTGTTCTATGTTCTACGAATTATCAGTACATCAATTTTACCCACAGAAAAATATATTTTAAAGTGAATTGTCCAATGGTTGCTCCACAGCAAGTTTCATTGTTGGCAAATATGCATTTCCACTCACTCATTATCAACATACTTCCCCCAAAATGAATATGATAAATCTCATACTGATTCAGGAAATCTATGGGCAAAATGTACTCTATGAAAAACTGGTATTCTCTGGAACTGCATATCTAGAATTTGTTTTAGAGTCAGTATAAAAATCCTTTGCTAAAGAAAATAAAGAAATCTGTTTCACCATCTAAAAAAAATAAGAGTGAACAGAATGGCAAAGAACTCGTGTTTGACCTAATTCTCCAGACAAAACTTCCCATTCACAAATTGATATTGCTTTAAGTATTGGGGGCACAAATTATCCAGATCCAAGTTTCAATCTAAACTACTAAATATAAGCATTCCCCGGGTTATGTAAGAGTTACATTGCTGAGAACAGATGTATACCAATTTTTTCCTAAGTCAGAAACGTCCATTTTCTATAGTTACCCAAATTGTATTCCTTTGCATACACTTCCTATAAGTTGTTTGATCTTTGTTCACCCCAGCACTAACCATAATTACACTAATGGAACATATACTGTATCCCAATTGTCAATGAATACCATGAGACATTTTATTATTTCTATCTAGAAAAATTTAAAAATTTATGGGAGAATTTGCATAAGGTCAGATTTCCATAAGTTAGATCATTCGTAACCCAGGGAGCCCTTGTACATAGCAGTTCAAAAACATGCAGGTGGGAAAAGGTAGTCCAAAGCCTTTTGCAGATTCTATTTTTAACATAAATTTGGGATAATAGATGAACCAAAGCTGCCCTACCGACAACATATCTGTGGCATTACTAAGACCCTCCATTTCCAAATCGCATCAGCCAACTCTATCACTGTTTCAACTCATCTGCTACTAAAACCTAAATCCATTGTTACATGACCACTTCAAAGCACCCCTGGCCAGTCTTCCTTATTCTAACTTCCATAAATTTGAGGTCATTCAAAACTCTACGGTCACACCAGGTCTTATTCATTTACCACCACCGTGTTCAAGGACCCATAGAGGCTCCTAGTTAAGGAACACCTCAATTATGAAATTAGCATTCTTATTTTCAAATATCCTATGATCTTGCCCCTGCTCAGCCACATAATCTCTTCCAGCCCAACAAATCTCAAAGTTGTGTGTGATCCCACGATTCTGGCCTCCTGATTATCCTCAAATGCACTGACAGCAACCATACCAAGCCCAAAATTTCTTTAATTCTCTTCTTAAACCTTTCCAGCTCTCTTTTCTTTTTCAACATACTCCTCAAAAGCTCTTTGTCCAAGCTTTTAGTCATTTATTTTGAAGTTTCCTTTTATGACAAATTTTGCCTGACAACACACCTGAGATGCATCTTAGGATTTTTGATTC
This sequence comes from Pristis pectinata, assembly GCF_009764475.1. Taxonomy (NCBI): domain Eukaryota; kingdom Metazoa; phylum Chordata; class Chondrichthyes; order Rhinopristiformes; family Pristidae; genus Pristis; species Pristis pectinata. The sequence goes on along the minus strand of NC_067409.1, from coordinate 80,581,281 downwards.
GTTAAAGGCACTATATATGCTTTAAATAAAGTTTCTTCCTCTTCCACCTTTAATCTTGCCTGTGCTGCCTTAAAGGCTGTTCAGAGGTGCAGCTCCACCTGTGGTTTCACTTTATCCAAGTGGCAAGTGTCATATGTTCATGCTTGACAATCAAAGCACTGTTTAAATATGGAAGCTATAGTAGCTGAGCCTGATCCGCTTGCTATTCAGAGGCACACAAGAGTGGAAAATTGCCTATAGCAATTCCTTTTTTGTGCACCATAAGATTATTTTCCATACATGGGAAAATTATGCACATAATTGGATTTCCGAACAAATAACTTAGTTCAGAACAGGAAGAAATCGAAGAAAATTATTAGTCAGAGATTTCCAGCTAAGTTCTGCAACTGGGGTCACATTAGTAGCTCAAATCATGAAGCCCCCTGGGGTAAACAGCAGCACCTCTACCAAATACGTGAATGGAATAGTCCAAATGAGAACTTGAGGCTCTGTTGCATTGGATTGCTCTGCTCAACATTGCATCAATTTTTGTCCCATTTTATGATGCCTGAAAATTTAAGGGACCATTGTCTATGTATTATTTTTGTTTATATAATGCCAGAGTTCAATAGATGCTAAATATTATTACTATCTTATTCACAAGCAAATTATTTATGTAGATATGGCCTTACTTGATGGAATCGATTCGCAGTTATTACAACCAGAAGAACTGGGATCTGTGTATATGCACAACCTTAAAGAGCAAGTTTATTTGATTGCCTGCGGTGGAAGAGAGCTGTAAGTTGCCCATTCAACCAAGTGTTCTTTCACAGCAATATACAATTCCAGGTTAGATAGTGGCCTTCCATACAAGTTCTCCTGTAAAAATACTGCTTTAGCACATTGTAAACTTTGTATATTGCAACTATTGTGCAAGCCTCACCCATAATGCAAAATAGTAATTCAAAACTAATTGAAATAATATAACAAGCAAAAAGCAAATTTGAAAACAAGGATAATTCATGAAAATGTGTATTTTACACCATGCTTCAAAAAACACTAAAAATGCTGTTAACTAAACATTATTGGTTATTTCCAAAGAACAATAAACGAGCAGTGTTATCGTTAAAGCATGAGAAACGACAAGTGAGAATCATTTTTGCATGGCTGCTTGTATTTTTGTTTTAAGTAGTGCTGTGACAATAAAACTATACAGTTTACATGAACCTTGCTAGAAGGGCATTACCAGACTGATTCAGATACATAAATTCACAAAGTAGAATGAGTCCATTTTATGCAGCACAAAAGTGTTATTGTGACTTTTTTTAAGGTCTGGGTTCAGCTATCACCATTGAATATGCCCAGCAGCTTTAAAAAAATCCCTACCTGTCTAATAAACCACTTAATACCTTAGAAAAAAGATGTAATTCTATATATGAGCTCATATTCTATAGGAAGTTTTGCCAGGGAGATTTTATTTATAAAACACAGCGGTTACAAACACTTGTTTGTTTATCAAAAGAAAGGCTTTCAGTGTCAGGTTTCTAGACCCTTACGGGAAATCTAAATAGAATCCCAAGGAGTTTGCAGATGGCTGGCAAGATCAATCTTGGCTGACTTATTAGCATTAGTTTTCATCAAATGCTGTATTTTAATATTTCAAAAAAATCTAAAACAGGTACACAGCTTTCAGAAGATGCGACATGGTCCATCAGAGTATGCTAGCATGTGTAGGAGACATGAGTTCTGTATTTGTAGGGCAAAGCATGCAAGAAACTAGAAGTCTGGTAGTTTAAAAATCAAGCTTTCGTTCACAAAGTCTTGAGATTGCTGGAAATATTGGCATTTATTGTCCATCCCAACTTGCCCCAGAAATGGAGATACAGTAAAGAGTAAACTACATTGGTGGGTCTTGAATCCTACAAAGGCCAAATAGGGTAAAGAATAGCAAATTTCTTTTCCTGAAGTACAGTAATGAACCAATGTGTTTTTATGACAATTTGATGGTTTTCTAGTTACCATTACTCATACTACTATTTTTAAATTCTGGATTTATTTAAATACTTCAGTTTTAAATTTCCCAGCTACCATGGTGGGATTTGGACTTCTATTTCTCAAAAAGTGATTCAGAACTCTGGCTACTAACCTAGTACTGGATTCACCACACTCACACACTCCTTAGTACCTCCAAAACAAAAATCTGAGAAGATTTCTTAACTTTCAGGAATTCTTTCAGTCTGAGTGATTATTTCCATATTTTAAACAAGGGTAACTATAGCCTAGTGCTATAAAATACCTATTATCAAATGAGTTGAATTAATGACATAAATGTAGCTGAAAAGCTCTGCAATAAATATTTTGCCAACTGGAAACCTACACATATCCTGAATTAATAGTTGCAGAAACAATTATAATGATAATTTTTGGATTGTTTACAAGACAGCATTAAAACTCAGCTACTTAACCCAACAATTTAGTAAACCATGTAAAAGTTTTATTAACTGTTGTTATCGCCTGTTTATCAACTGCATAAAACTAGAAGAATCATTACCACCAGAACACAAGCCCCAGAACTCTTTCTCAACAATTTGGTAGCAATCTCAACTGTGGACAATGAAGCCCACTGAATACATTCAAGGCTAAAGATGATAGATTACCAACCACTTAGGCACAATCAGGAATTATAGAGATTAAACAGGAAAATTGGCACAGGATTAACTGTAATCTTGCAGAATAGAAGAGCTGGCTTGAGGAGTCATATAGCCACTCCTGGTCAAAAGATAAATAATATTAAGTTCAGCAATCCCACATCTTTTTTCAACTTTGGCAGCACTTGCAGGCAGCACAGTGGCACAGATGCCATCCCACAATCCCAGTGACCCGGGTTCAATCCTGATGTCTGGTGCTGTCTATTTGGAGTTTGCACATTCCCTCTGTACTCATGTGTGTTTATTCTGGGTGCTCCAGTTTCCTTCCACATCCCAAAGAAGAGCAGGTCGGTAGGTTAATTGGCCAATGTAAATTTCTCCTGGTGTGTAGGTGAGGCATACATTCTAGCAGGAGCAGGTGGGAGAAGGGAGTTGGTGGGAATATGTGGAGAAGAGATTACAGGAATAAAATAGGGAATGGGACTGTTCTGATTCAGTATAGTCTTGAAATGGTCTCTATGTCGTAAAAAGATATCAAAATATGTTATATTTCTAATTTCTTTCAGGAAAAGAAATTTGCCTCCCTTACCCTACACACCACTCAGCACCAAATTCTGACATGGCAAAATAGCTGCTCCCAGCCTGGTTAACCTGGTAAAGACCACCCAGAAACAGACGGAAACTACTGTCAACATTGGGAAAGCTGTCCTACAGACTGTTCAAACAACAGCCTAACATGACAGTACAAAGTATAATTCTGTGAGTACACCATTGAGCTAAACTCCTTCGTCACAGTCCCTAATTACCTTCAGCTACTTCATCAATCAACTTTTTTTTCCTCCATGAGATCAAAAGTAGAGATGTTTGTTGATAATGGCACGATATTCAATTCCATTCATAACTTCTCAGAAAGCGAAGCAGCTCATGCCTACAGCAGTGAGTCCCTGGTAACATTCAGGCACAAAATGAAAAGTAGCTTGCCACATTCACACCTAACAAATGTCAAGCAATGATCATTTGCAGCAAGGAAGGATCTAACCACATGCTCTTCATGGTATTACCTTTGCCGAGTTCCCCCAAACATCAACATCTATTAGACGGATGAGGGAGAGTCACCACTGACCAGACCCTCAACTGGAACAGCGTCATCAAAATTGCAGCAACAAAAGCAGGTCAGATGTTGGTCATCTGCAATGAATGACTCAAGTTCTAAGAACGCGAGTCTTTCCACCATCCACAATGTACAACTTACCTGTGTGAAGGAACACTCGCTGCTTGCCTGGATGTGTGCAGCTCCAACAAGCCTCAGGAAACTCAATGCCATCCAGGAAAAAGCTGGGTTGGCACCCCACCCACAACCTTAAATATTCATTTCCTCCACCAACAGTGCAAGAGTTTCAACATGTACTGCTTACACAGTTACACCACTTACTCACCTAAGCAACCCCAGTATTAGCTCTCCAGCAACTAATTGTTACCACCATGGACAAGGTCACTAGGTGAATGAGAACACCATCACCTGCAAGTTCCCCTCCAAGTGACATTCTATCCTTGGAAATATTTCATCACTCCTTCCTTTTCACTGTGTCCAAATCCTTACCTCCCTACCCAATAACACTGCAGGAATATCTGCTCTAGGAAGCTCCACCTTCTCAAGGGCAGTTACGGATGGCAATAAATGCTAGCCTTACCTGCATTGCCCACATCCTGCAATATGATAAATGAATAAAAAAAAGACAGAAAACCACTTTCTAATTCTTAGCAGTGCAACTATGTAATTAACTACTCTGTGAATTAAAATAATTGATCTTTTGTCTATTGTAGGGAAATAAACCATACCTCTGGTACTGATCTGATCAGGAATGGGAAAACTGAAGGCAAACATTCATCTTATATCATGACACCATGAGTTGGTATACCTACCTGTTGTATGACTAATGCAACTAATAAGCAATATTGATATTGCAAAACAAAACTGATCATTCGAATTAATTAGCCTTACAAAAGAAACCTGCAATCTAGAAATCAAATATTTGCATGCAGACTCCTTTATAATTGGTTAACATTTGGTCAGATTTGAAGTTTTCTCATGATAAAAACTCAGGAAGATTTATTAAACCACTAAACACCAAACGTCCCTATTAAAGGATCAAGTGCAATGATATATCAAGTCACACTATTTTCTATGCTTCGTGCTTGCAAGATTAAAGAATATTTCAATACAAAGTAGTGAATCATAAATAGCTGTCATGTTACTTGATTTATCTGTTTATATTAATATTGCCAAAAAAAAATCTAAGCAAGCTCACACTGAATGTCTATTCACCAGAATCACCTTGATTAAAAATGTCTAAAAGTGGTAAAGCACAATTACAAAAGTTATATCCAGTACATACACCCCTTAGTGCTGTTCTTATTTGTACTTCATTCTATTGGCACTTTATTGATGTAACAGATGAGTACTTTACTCACCTTTTCTTCCCCCATAACAATAACAAGAATTCCAGTTTAATTATATAGTACTAATAATAGCTGCCAAACATTCAAAGAAAGAAGTTGGAAAAACAACTTCTACTTTCAAAAAAGGGCATCATGCAAAACAAACTGCCTTATATAAAAAAAACTAAACTATATGGAGTGTTAGGGCCACAATCTTAGACACACAGCAACCAACACCAGCTGCAAGTTCTATATTTAAAATTTACCAATCCAGATATTTCAACTTTTCAAGTTGATCATTTTGGTACCAAAGCATGACCCTGTGAATTGCTCCCAGATTCCTTCATTTTTCAACAACCGAAAGAAACTTTGAGTTACACCAGTTAATTCCCTGTCCGGTCAATGCAGTAGAGTCGAATTCAGCAGAGCATGACCCCCAACCACCAACCCCGCCCCCCTCCCCCCGCACCACTGGCTGAAAAAGCTTAACATTGAGCTTATTTTCAGGCTGCCAGTCTGATAACAGATGCTGGGTCATTCCAACATAAGCACTCCAAGCACAAGGAGCCTGTTGTCAATGAGAACATGCAAAGGCAGGATGGAAACTGTACTCTGTAAAGACATTTAGGCATATACTGGTCTCACATTCAATCACATTTAGGTTAAAATAATCCTATAATCAAATGCTGCAACAGATGATAGCACCCAATATAATCACATATCCCTGACACGGAAGCCAATTCTTGGCTGTGTTTTAAAGATGAGGTTCCTTTTAGGAATAATTTAACTTTCACTGTGTTCAGGTTTACAAAACAATTGAAATCTGGTTGAGCTTGGCTAAGAAGAAAGATCTTTTGAATAACTTAGTTCACAACAAAGCAGATACAATTGTTTGGTTCTTCACAAAATTATGAGCATACCTCTTTTCAATTCCACTTTTATCACATTGTTTTTATTCAAAACTCCAGTTCTGAAAACCTATCCTTTTCCCCTGAAGAGATTATCCCTAATCTCTACTAAACCATGCACTTTTTAAACATTTTCCATTTTTTACTTACCATTTAACGTACCAATTTTTGTTCCAATTCACCCGGGCTAGACCTCATTTCAACCAACTAAAATTTACACTCTTCAGGTAAACTATTTTCACATTTGATTTTCCCTTACCTTTTCTTCAAATCCTTTGATATTGTGATGACTAGCTCCCAAATTTTCCTCCACTGAAAAAGACTTATCATTCCCCATATCTATATTGAGCACTGGTTCCTTCTTGGTTGGGCTGGAAACAGACAGATCAATAAATTCTCTTGTATATATGCCTCCCTCCCTCTGTGCTTAAAACTGTTATTTTGCAAGTCCAATTAGAATTACTGAAATTTTCAGGTATCACCACTCTCCACCTCTTGCCTATTTCTGCTTCTTCACCTCCTTACTACTATCGGATGATCTATAGTATAGTGCCTCTTCTGAATAACTTGTTTATGGAAGTTGAAGTCCCGAAAACTAGAGAAAAGGAAATTTTAAGAAAAACTTGAGTTTCAGAGAGGCAGTCATTAATGAAGCTTCAGCCACATTGCAATGAGGTACAGTACACTATGTTAGGGACAGGTTGTGCTCCTAGAAAACCATTCGTATTGGGATCTTCTGTCACATGAACCCTTGACAAAAATGAAAAAAATTGTTTCTTTCACATTTTATGTTTACTTATTTATTCTTTTTCCCCCTACATAAATTCTGCATGAGCAAATTTTTATTCTGTATCACATATTTTTGGTAGTGATTTGTGAATTTCCATTACCTGAAGTGCTGTAACGTGGGGGTACTGTAGCTGCCAACATAGGCAAGATATTACTGAATTTAACTTTTTTGGAAACGTGACATAGTGATTAGGTTACTGTTAATATCAGATTCCAGGAGTAACGATTCAGATATGAGAATTCACATCCCATCACCACGGCTGGGGATTTTAATTCAGTCAATTAGATAAACTAACACCTATGTTAAAAATAATTTGAAATTATTTACACTAATGGTGACCATGACACTAGTAGACTGTTAAAAATCCATCTTTCAGGAATGTAATGCTTAGTGCTGCCTACACTCCCAGTCCTCTGGCTGGTTAGTTCATTTCATTCAGTTGTATCAAAACTCTTGAATGAAAATAGAATAAGAATGAAACTAGAATAACCATCCAGCATCATCCTAGGCATCAAAAACAGAAATATTGCTCTCTAACATTGCAAAGTATTCCTTATCAGCATCTGGGGAATATTGGTATTGTTTATTATTGTCACTTGTACTGAGGGACAGTGAAAAACTTGTCTTGCATACTGATCGTACAGGTCAATTCATTAAATAGTGTCTAAGTTGGGAAACCTGCCCCACAGTCTAGTCAAGAAAGACACTGGCATTGCAATATTCAGAATTCTAGCTTTCAACCAACATGATTCCTCCATCAGAAATCTGTCCCGCCAACAGACAACAGTGGTAGATAGTCAAGAAAACTCCTGCTGATCATCAACTACTGTCTGTCATATCAGTTACTTCTTCACACTAGAAGCAGTATTTTGAGTAGCAAGGGAACAAAATCCAATCTTCCACTATTATGTTTTTGTTACTTAGCTAGTTTTGTACCCATGCTGCTGTAGCTGCATTTAGTCCTTTGTCTTCAATGTTGATGACATGTCTATCATGTGGTACATCATATTGGCAAAAGAATGAAGAATGGGCGGAGATTAAACTAATCTCTCTGAATTGAGTTATAGCAAAGATTGGAAAACTTTGCACAAACAATACTATAAATGTAGTATACTGGTAGAAAACACTAGATCAAATGGAACATCATTCTAGACCATAAACTATCAACTGCTGTGATAAAAAGCAGTTGTTAATGCTTGCTTGCAGCACTGTTAAACCAGGTGCTCCATCTTATAACGTAAAAAAGCATCAGCTTATTGCTACATTACTGTGCCACTCCCTTCAGATAATCAAGAACTTTATAAAGCTGAGTTTCTCTGCAACTTCAATGTCATTCTAAGAGTCAGGAAGAATATGTTCAAACAGTGACAAAACACACATTGCAAAACACAGCAATCAGCACAAGCTATCAGATAGAGAAGCTGTTCAGTAGTCCAATTTTGAAGCAGTTTTAAAGAAAATGTAAGATATAACACAGAAACCATTATAATGTTTACATTGCTATGATTAAATTCTATATAATAATGACTATTATAAAATGAACTTTATTCAGTACCTGTGATTTTGTACCCGTAAGCAGCTAGTTGACCCGCCATGTATTCGCCATCTGAATTATTATGTGAGCAACCCCAAGTCTTCACCCAAATTTTCTGTGTACCAGGAATAACACTGCAATGAATAAACAAAATTAATGAAAACAATTATAATTTCAAACCATGTTACCGAATGCCACCTAACATACTGAGACAATTCTCTATTTCCGGTCACATTAATACCAAATTAAAAATATATTGGTAACATTAGCTGCAGCCACACCATAAATACAATCACAAACGTGTTCTTTTTGTAGCAACTCATAAATTCCAAAAGCGGACTGAATTAAAGTTCATCTTAATACTCAGCAGCCCCTGACCATTGCATTTCAAATGCAGTTTTCAGTCCTGCTATTAAATGGTGACCCACTGACATTATTTTGAAGATACCATCCCACAACTTAGCCCATTTTCAGAAACCTGCCTCTTTGAACTAAATAGATCCTTCCCATTCAGTATCAAGTTGGAAAAAATTTCAGTGTTAAGTCCATTTAAATGAAGTGCAATGTTATAACACTTTTTGAGAGTCTAAAAAATTGCCCATTTTGAATTCAACAAGGCATGCCTTCAAAAAATATCTCACAGGTTGTGAATGCAGCTGGCAAAGCCAGCATTTATGAAATATTCTTAGTTCATGAGAACATAATGAATTAGAAGTAGGCCATCTTGGTTCTCTACCATTCATCACGATCGAGGCTAATCTTTTACCTTGGCTTCATTTTCCTGCACTAGCCCATCTCCCTTTTCAACCAGATATCTATCCTTCTCCGTTCTGAATGAACTCAAAGATTGAACCTCAACAGCCCTTGGGGATAGAGAATTCCAAAGATTCACCATTCAGAAAAGAAGTTTCTCTTCAGATGAGCCCAAAATGGATTAAACTTTATTCTGAGATTGTGACCTCTGATTCTAAACTCTTCAACCAGGATAATCATCCCCCTCTATTGCCCTGACGAGCCCAGTAAGAATCTTGAATGTTTCATGAGGTCACCCCTCAATCTTCTGAACTCTAGAAAATATAGACCTAGCCTGCTAAATCTGTCCTCCAATGACAAAACTGCTGTCCCAGGAACAAGTCTAGTGAATCTTCACCGCACTCCAAGCTTATTCTTTTTTGTCAGTAAGGAGGCCAAAATTGAACAAAATATTAGAGCTGCAGTATCCCCAAGCTACCTTTACTCCATTACTCAAATCTTCTCAAAATAAAGGCCAACATACCATTAGTCTCCCTAATTGCTTGCTATGTCTGGATGTTAGCTTTCAATAGCTTGTACACAAGCAGATCTGCTCCCTTTGAACATCAGCATTCTCACAACTTGAAAATTTTGTTTCTGCTTTGCGCACTGGTGAATAAAGTCATATTTTTCCACATTAAATTCTATTTGCCATGTTCTCACCTCCTCACCTAGCTTCTCTATGTTCTCATGAAGCCTTCACACATGTTCCTTCCTATTCTCAATCCCACCTAATTATCTTCAAGCTTGGAAACATGACATTTGGTCCCCTCAGCCAAATTACTGACATACTCTGAATAGTTGGGGCCAAAGCACTAATCACTTTGGTATCACACAGCCTGCCAACCTGAGACAGATTAATTTATTTCCACTCTTGTGATTACTATTAACCAATTCTCAATCTTTGACTGTGTATTACTCCCAACTCCACGTTCTCTGACCTTGCTGACCAATCTCTTATGTGGTACTTTATCAAAAACCTTCTGAAAATCTAAATATACCACATCCACTGATTCCCCACTCGTAAAATCCTCAAAGAATAATAGATTAGACAAACATGATTTCCCTTTTCATATACTGATGCAAGTGCTAAATCCTATGACTCTTTTTAAAGGTGTTGTACGTTTACATCCTTCGTTATTGACTCCGGCATTTTCCACAGTACCAAGTTTAGGCTAACAGGTTGGTAGCTCCCCATTTTCACATTTCTTTCTTAAATGGTGGGGCCACAATTGCGACCCACTAATCTGCAGGAATCATACAGAATCTAAAGATGAAACAATTGTAAAACCTCTATAGCCACACTTTCAAGTCTCTTGGGTATAACTCATTGAATCCTTAGGATCTCTCAGCTTTCAGTATTAATAACTTCTTTCCAATTTCCTTCCAAGAATTCACCATGAGCTACCTACTTGAACTGCTCAAGTTCCAATGAATGGACATCAATAGCACTTTTGGTTACTTTCAGTATTTTTAACCCACTGACGGTGAAGGAAGGAATGGTGATTATATGATCAAGTAAGAATGGTCTATAATTTGGAAGGGAAATCATTGGTGACAACATTCCCATGCACTTCCTGCTCTTGTATTTCTTGGAGGTAAAGGTCACATGTTTTAGAGTTGACACATGGCATATAGTAGAAAGTGTATATATTATAACCATGATGGAAGGAGTCAACTTTTAAGGTGGTAAGCAGAGTTAGTTAAAACGGGCTGCTTTGTATAGAATGGATTTTCAGCTTTAAGTTATTGTTGCAGCTGTACACCTCCAGGAGAGTGCTCCGTGTTTCTCCTGGCATGCTTTGTGGAGGACAGAAAGGTTTTGGGGATTTGGGAGCTCAGCCACACTGCACTCCTGAGCTCTGACCTGCTCTTATACCCACAGTAATTACTTAACAGAGTCCAATTAATTTCCAGTTTCTGGTAACCAAGGCAATGCTGATACTGAGTATTTAGATAATTAAGAGTGGCCTCCAATAACCACAAACACCTTCCTCTATCTTGGGTATTGCTCCAACCAATTTCTCTCCATCCTTTATAAAAGCAGTGGTACATTTTCTAACAGTTGGAACTACTTCAGAATCTAAAGAATTTTGAAAGCACAACATGGATCAATTATCCCTGTGCACATATTGTATATCTTGGATCATGGGATGCAGACAATAGGGTCTTTTGAATTTTATCCTTTTAATCCCTTTATTTTCTGTATTTTTTTTAAAATATTAATTATTTTAAGGTCCTCAATGTCATTAAAACTTTAGTTTCCCCCCATTTCTGCTACATTTGTTATGCCCTGTACACAAAGATAGACGCAAAATATTTAAAGCTTCCACTATGTCATTCCTTACCATAATAACTTCACCTGCCTTTGCTTCCTAAGAGAACCACAGTTTTGTTTTTCAATGTTATTCCTTTTTACATGGTTGTACAAGTTGTTACAATGTTTTATTGTATTTCTTGCTAATACATATCTATCATTTTTTTGGTTAATTGTTGCTGCTTCCCATAACTTCCCCAATCCTTGCCTTACTGCTTTTGGCAATATAAATATACTCTTCTAGTCTATTATCCTTAAGCTCCTTTCTTAGCTATGAATGGATTGTTTTCTTGTTCATGTCAGAACCAGTCAGATGCATGGTAATCCACTTATGATATGGGCCCCATTTTTCTACCTCACAAAAGTTACCTGATTGGCTGAGTATTTCCAGCATTTCTTGTTCTATTTGAGAAACTGTGTTCTACACCTTCCAGGTCCAATGTGTTTTCTCTCTCCATCCTGTGTACAGCCCTCATTCATCTCTCTCTACTTAAACTCCTCCAGACAGATCAGCCACAATCAGTAAGCATCCATCACCATTTGAAAGTCAAAAAATGCCTTGGAAATCTGAAATAAGAACCAAAAATGCTGGAAACACTCAGCGGGTCAGGCAGCATCTGTGGAAAGATTAGTAATAGTAACTGGATAAAAGAGTATTTCCAACATTTTCTGTTTTTAATCCAACACCATTTCTCAGACAGCATCAATACCATCTGTGTCACAGAAACAATCTCAATCTCCACCCTGTCAGATATTCTTTGTTTGCTCTACCCTAGCCCTCGCTGCACCCTAAAATATGTTTGTTTTCTCATTTTCCCGGTTTCTGACGCAAGGTCATTAAGTTGAAACGTCAGCTCTGCTTTTCTTTCCATCGATGCTGCCCCCCTCCTGAGTGTTTCCAGCTAATTCTTGTAATGAAAGCAAGAAATAAGTCTATTTGGATCTCATTAGTCAAAACCTACCAGGCAGATTTTAGGTTGAATGAGCAATGATAAGAAATGGAGATAAAACAGTTAAAAATGGCAAGGAAATACTTGCAATGGAATTCTACAGGTATTGGCATTAGGACTGATGCTCCTTATTGTTAATGATCTGAACTCTTGCACCAGTGAATAGTACAAAAAATGTGAGTAGAAATTAAGAGAGCTTAAGAGAAAAATAGACTGCAGGCAGAACTACAAAAAAGGGAGAAGGGAGGGCTAGGGTAGAGCAAACAAAGGAATATCTGATAGGGTGGAGATTGAGATTGTTTCTGTGACACAGATGGTATTGATGCTGTCTGAGGAATGGTGTTGGATTAAAAACAGAAAATGCTGGAAATACTCTTTTATCAGTTACTATTACTAATCTTTCACAGATGCTGCCTGACCCACTGTAACATGTAACAGTACCTGCTGGCACAATGGTCTAAAGCATTAATGAAATATAGCCAAATGAATTGAAAAACTTTAAATAATAAGGAAGCAACTACTGGAGAAATTAAGGGGACTAAAAGTCAAAAAGTTCCCTGGACTGGATAACCCTGCACCCCAGCTTTCTAAAAGAGCTGAATGAAGAGAGAATCCACATGTTCATTGGGAATAGTTTCAGCAGACTAATAAATAGCAAATGTAAGGCCACTATATAAAAGACGATAAAAAAGTAACTGATTTTCTAAATATCTTTAATAATGGATTCCAGCGTCTTCCCAATGTTTGCAAAGCTAACCTGGCCAACAGTTTCCTGCTTTGTCTCCCTTTATTGAATAGTGGCATTACATTTAAGGTTTTCCAATTCATTGGAACCCCTCCAAAGAGTGCAGAATTTTATTGGATTGCACCCAATGTACTCCCTCTCTGCAGCCTCATCCTTTAAGACCTAACCAAAGATGAAAGCCATCATATTTTGGGGCATGTTGGCCTTTAACCCTATTAGCTAGCCTAGCACATTTTCTCCCAGCAATGGAGATGGTTGTAAGTTCCTCCCTCCATGTAGCTGGTTGATTTCCTTTCATTGTTGGAATATTTTCGTGTTTTCTACTGTGAAGACTGATTCAAAATATATAATCTATCATTTCTCTACTTCCCATTATTAATACCCCATGAGGATCCTTTTTTATGAAATTAATCAATCCCGTTTATTTACGTAATATCAGATCTAAAAGCTGGTTCCCTGCAGATTCCTCAGTCTACTGCTTTAAGGAAACCTCCCCAAATATATTCTATGAGCTTGTCCTACAAGCTGCCCTTGCTAACTTGATTTGTCCAATCTTTACAATGATTTAAATCACCTATATTTCTTACAGCCACATTTGCTCTTGATTTATACCTGAATTATACAGTCCATCTTCTAATCAAGGAGCCTATTTACTCCTCCTGTTCAAAGACTTCTTACTATTATATCTTATCCCCACCCAAACTGATTCTTTATCTCGAGCTGCTTAATCCATATCATTCCTTACCATCTGAACCTTGAACAGACCTACCGCCACCACATTTTCCTTCTGCCTATCCTTCCCAAATGTCAAGTACTCCAGTTCCCAACCTTGGTCACTTTGCCACCATGTCTTTGTAATGGCATTTATATCTTTATGTACCTCTGAATTGTGCTGTAGTTTTTTTTTTCAACTCATCCACCTTGTTAGGAAATGCTGACAGCATTCAGAAAAAGGGCTTTAATTTTCTCAATTTTCCTTACTCCAACTCCACTTGGCTGCGCACTCTGCCTCTTCCTGTTCAGTTATGTCACTTTTCAACGCTGCAATTCCCAACTTAAATTGCTTCCGACTTGATCAATGCCTCCATTTTAAAATTTTCATCTTTTCAAATCTTTCCATAGTCTCACCCCTCTTCATATTTACTTATATAGATCAACGTTAAGTTTGGCTTGATAACTCTCATGTGAAATGCCTCAGGGCAAACTTTCTGTGTCAAAGGGGCTATGTAAATCCAGTAAAGTCATATGTAGTTGGATGACAAAGTAGAGTACAGTAGTTAAGAGGAGGGCAAGGAGAACCAAATCAAGTTGCAAACTGGTCACAAAAATTGATCTCAATTACTTAAGATGTTATTTCTGATATCTATGAGATTTTCAGAGCTGTGGCTGCGATAGAATCACAACTGAAAGGGGTTTCTGCATGAAATTACAACTATAGACAAATGATGCAATTAAATTCACCTATCAGCCTGTAAATCTTCAGTCCACTCATCCTGTTTGTGTTTATTTCTCTTTCTAGCATGAGGTACAATGTTCTTCCTCGCAAACAGTCGATCATTTGGTTTTGGATCTTGTGCTGACACAATATCTTCAATGTCTTCCATTAATGAATCCACGTGGCCGGCATGTTCTACAACACAAGTCCTGATTTCATTATAAATTCTAAACATTTAGCACTAATATTCATGCAAATTACTTTTCCACACATGCATATACAAGAGGAAGACAATCAAAATTATATAGCAAGACATTTTTTCTAAAAAAGCTATTGGTAACTTTTGGTGAAGAAAGTTAAAACCAGTTAATTGATGGTATGTTACACTATATAAATAACGTGTTAAACTAGCAATATTTTGTCATTAAAACAAATAAAATTCAAACAATTAAATCATAGGATTTTGGATCTTGTATTGGCACAAGAATGTCTTCCACTAAGCAATCACAAGAAGCCCAACGTTGCTTGATAACAACAAAGTACAATAGCACAGAGGTTATAGTTCTTGGGTAAGTAATCCGGTGTCCTGCATTTATTACATAGATGTACAAATACAAATCCCACTGTGGCAAGTGGGAATTAAATTTAGTTAAAGTAAACCCTGAAATTAAACAACTAAACAAGTATTAGTAAGAAAATCCCATCTTCACACTGAAGATGGCTTCTGTTTATGTTACATAAAACTATCGCCATAAATGGGATAGAGTTCGAACAGAGCCAAAAAGCTCAAACTGAACATCGATGGCCATCTGCAGCAGGACTTGTATTCCACCACAATCCTGTAAACCTCATGTCCCAGAATATAATTGACCACGATGACAGGGGACAACACTGGTTCTTTTAGCAATGTAGGAAAAGCATGCAGGAGCAGTCTTTGTTGTAACTAAACTGTCACTATTAAGGACAGAATTTGTCAACCATCACTCAAAGAATGTATGCTGAAAATAATACCACAGTGAAAAGTCATCTTGAGTCATTATTTCTTTCTCTACAGATACTGCCTATGCTGCTGAGTATTTCCAGCATTTTATCCCATGGCACCTTTGGACGAGTTTCCAAGACTGGTGATGTACAAACAAGCACGTAATATGGAGATGGTGATATTCCCAGTAACTGCTGCCTTTGCCCTTCTGGGTAGCAGACATCATGTACTGAGTTGGGTAGTTTCTATCAAAAGGCCTTCATGAGTTACTCCTGCACTTTGTAGATCAACAAATACTACTGCCAAAGAATGCCAACGGAATGACTTGCATGCTTAACCAGCTTAAAGAAATGGCTGCTTGACTGGATGGTATCACAGCTTCTTGACTGTTGTTGGAGCTGCAGACAAATGGGAAGTACTCCACTGCATTCATGATTTGCGCTTGTAGATCATGGAAAGGTTTAAGTCATGTGGCAAGTTACTTGCTGCTTACACCCAAGCTCTGACCTGTTGAAATGAGCCACAGTCTACAGTGGGTGCTCCAGTTTCTGGCTAATGGTGACCTCCAAGATGCCAGGGCTGAGGGGTCTTGTGATAGTAATGCCACTGAATATCTTAGGAAATGGTGAAGACTCTCTCTGGAACTTGCCAACAAAACTTTGCCACTTTACTGTATCGCCATACGTTGTCTAGTTCTTGTTGCAAACAGAAATGCAGTGATCGCGTTGCAAAGAAGAGGCGAATGAAATTGAATACCGTGCGATCAGAAGACATTCCCATTTCTTGATGAGGCATCGGCTTGGGCCTTGGACACTGCTCCGACGAACTCCTGCAGTGATATCCTGGGGCTGAGGCGCCCAACTTGCCAAGTTCCAGGACATGAGGTGAAGAGCCAACGCTTCAACAGATGAACGGAGCCCGCACTGCGTGCTACACTGATGATGCAGGGACCTTCTAGTCGGGGCTTACAAATCCACAAGCTTCTCTCAATGCACCACCCAAAGCTGCCCAGAGGGCAGCACCCAGGTTTAAAGCTCGGCCACACGTGTGCGGGAGACGAGCTTCCTTCCACCTCCCTCTCCCCCCAAGTTGAACAGACCAGACAAGGCCCCAACCCGCCGGCCAATGGACTCACGCGGCCGAGCATCCGAACCGAGCGCCCGCTTATGCAGAGCAACAGCCGGCCTGTCCGACTCCCCAGACCCGTCCCAGTAACCCCCTCTCCACCACTTCCTCCCCTCCTCCTCCTCCTCCTCCTCCTCCTCCTCCTCCCTCCTCCTCCTCCTCCCCCCCTCCTCCCCTCCTCCTCCTCCTCCCCCCCTCCTCCTCCTCCCTCCTCCTCCTCCTCCCCTCCTCCCCCCCTCCTCCTCCTCCTCCCCTCCTCCCCCTCCTCCTCCTCCCCTCCTCCCCCCTCCTCCTCCTCCTCCCCTCCTCCCCCTCCTCCTCCTCCTCCCCGAGCCCACGGTCCCCCTGCCGTAATCTGGACCTTACTGGCGGCGGGTTTCACACGCTGAGGCTCCGGCTGTGCTGCGCCATCACCGCGCCGACCTCCGACCTTCCCGTGAAGTCATTTCCTTCGGGCGGACGGCGAGCGGCGCCGCTGAAGTTGGAGCGGGGAACTTCTGCCAAGCTGCAGGTCCGGCGTCTCAAGCCAATAGCAGCCCTCAAGTTCTCCCCAGTGCGGTTCTCAGTGAGTTTCGGAAATAAGACCCTTTGAATCATAGATACTGCCCAACTCGTCCACATCCGACCAAGGGGTCTTCTGAGTTAGTCAAGTCCAGTTTACCGTCTCGTGTTTGCAAACTAATTCTGTTTGCGGCCCAGGCCAGCTCAGATTTTGTCAAGTACACAAGTACGGGTCAGGTGCAGTGAAAAATTTGCTTGTAGCAGCATCACAAGCACGTATGTACAGACAGCACACAGACTATATACATAAATTGTACATGGCAGTGAAGAGGAGAAAAGGACTGCAAACACAAGACAATGCAAAAAAAAACAAAGACACAATCAGAGACAAGTCCACGGTAGTGCAAGAGGTGGCCCAGTGTTCCTTTGCTTGAGGTCGGATTAGGGTTGTGCAGGTTGGTTCAAGTCCAATTTGCTTGCAACTAAAAACAAACTGCTGGAGGGACTCCATGGGTCAGGCAACATTTATAGTGGGAAGTTCCACCCGCCACTGAGTTCCTCCAGCAGTTTTTTTGCTCTAGATTCTAGCAGCTGCAGTCTCGTGTTCCCATTTGCCCTATATCCCTCTAGACCTTGCCGGTTCATGTACTTATTCCAAATAATGTAATTGTACTTGCCTCTACCACATCCTCTGGCAGCTCGTCTCCCAGTCAGCTTCCCACCTTCTCCTCTCCACGTACTTAGCTAGCGGTTATTTATATATAATGGTGTTGTTTACTGACTGATATTGGTCACTGGTCCACTCATACTGAAAATTTTATTATACTATTTCAAAGAAAACTGCATAATCTCTCCTGCAACCCATTACTGGTCCCAGTGGCCTCAGCAAGTCCAAATGCCCTTCTGAAATCTTTACCCATTTAAAAATGCTCAAAACAAACCTCTTTTGCACGTGTAGCTCCTTTGTGTCCAATTTTGTTTCACTCTGCAGAGCATTTTGTTACATCTTACAGTAAAGCTGCAAGTTTGATACAGGATGTATGATAGTGTTTTGGAATGCAAGGGTCATGCAGTAGCCTCAGAAATTTTGAAATTCAAGTTAAACAACTACCACTTCCTTTGCCTCACCCATCCAGTAGTAAAAGTACACATTTATACAGAACTCTAACTTCTGTTCGCAGGTTAGCAATGAATGAAATATAGGCTAGCACCCCATTTGCTAATCAGATAGAGTAGGATATCCTGTGCAATGAGTTAAGTCAGCCAAGCATCTTTGAAAATACTTAACCCACAATAGTCACAAGATTATCCAATCCTATTGTTCCTAGCACAGCAGAGGAAAAAAAATGGATTTAAGAGAAAATTATTTGGTTAACCTACTGGAGCTGAGGATGTAACTAGCAGAATGACTTGTATTGGGGGGGGGGGGGTGCAGAAAACAATTTTTTTTCCTAGAAATTTTCATTAACGGGTCCCACTGATTGACAATAGAGGATCAGATATGGATTAAGAATTGGTTATTACACAAAAACTAAAGTACAATTCATCCCCAGGTTACAGCAGCATTCCATTCCTGCGAACTGTTCATATCCAAACTTTGCAAGTCAGAAATGCAGCCATGAACCAAGTTTCCACACAGAAGCTGCCTGCAGCATCTAGCAAGTCCATCCTGCCAGTCTCCCAAACACTTGTTAATATGTACACAAGTCAGGCATTCATAACCAGAGGACCACTTGTGGTAATAGAGACGTGCTTCTCAGGCTAGGGCTGGAAGGCTAAGACAAGTGGGTTACCACAGGAATCAGGGCTGCAATTATCCACAATTTCTTTCAACAATTTGACCAAGGAGGCTAAATGTCATATTTCCAAGTTTATTTATCATACTAGACTAGGCAAGATTGCAAGTGGGGGGGGAGGGGGTGTAGGGGGGGTTAAAGAGGAGAGACTTTGAGGAGACAAAAACAAGTTGAGTAAGTGGATGACAATGTAGCTGATGGATAATGTGCAAAAGTGAGGTAATCCAATTTGATGCACAAAACAGAAAAAGCAGAGTATTTTTGTTTATATAGAGATAGAGATATGGGGAAAAGTCGATATTCAAAAGAACCTAGTATGCTTGTACACAAGCATTGAAGGCAAACATGCAAGTGAAACAAGTGTTTGGAAATCAACTTGTAGATTGACCTTTAGTACAAGATTTGAATACATAGGTAGGGAAGTCATATTTCAATTGTGTAGGGCATTGGTGAGATAGTACCTGAAGTATCATTTAGTTTGTCTCCTTGCCCAAGGATGTACTTGCTACAGAGGGAGCACAAAGCTTCAATAGATAGTTATAGACTGTCATACGAGGAGAAATTGACTAGATTACACCTATATTCTTTGGAGTTTAAAAGAATGAAAGATCATCTTACAGAGTCATAAAAATGCTTACAGGGCTTGAAGACTCCCTGGCTAAGGAGTCAAGAACCAGGGGTCACAGTCCCAGGACAAGGGATAGGATGCTTAAGACAGAATGAAGAGGTGAAACATTCACTCAGGATGGCAAATCTTTGAAGGATTGGAGATTTTGTCAAAATCCATTCAAAACAGATTACAATAGATTTCTGGATATCAAAGGATAAGGGAATAGTGCAGGAAAATAGTAACAAGATAAAAGATCAGCCATGACACTGATGAATAACAGTCTTGAATGGTTGGGTGTCTACTCCTGCTCCTATTATGTTCTCATGCAATTACACTTCAAAATTAGTCCATAGGCTGCAAAGTGCTTTAGGAAGTCCCAAGCATTATTTAGATGAAAGATGAAACTGTGGAATATTTGGCAGGACATTCAAATTGTTAAATCCCTTCAAAAAACATCAAATTATCATAACCAAAGAATGCAACTCTATGCTGGCTTTTTATTTTGTGCCCAAGTACTCTGGGGATGTACATACAGGCCCTGATTAATCTCACCCAGATATCTCCAGTTGCTTAACTGATCTTTTGCCCATCATGTATAGATGCTTGATCAAAATTGAATCAAAGATAAGCCATTTAAATTCAAATATTTTATTTACACTCATCTAAATTTAAACATTAGAAATTCAAGGGAATCTTTTTCACAAAGCTTGAAAGTTTAAACATGTTCAATGTACTACCACAATTTAGAATTGTGCTGGTATTTTGCAAGTTTAACGTGTGATGCACACTTCATAAATGCTATGTACAAATCTTTAAACCAGCATCCATCTCAAAGGTTAATCAGTATCTTTTCTTGAAAAATATTGAACCAAACTTTGCAAGGGTACAAAGTGGCAGCATCCACCTCAAGTTTAGAAAAAAATCAAGAAAATGCATTGGTGGTGGATAAACATGTGCAAAGAAGCAGAACAATGAATATTACTGAAGGCTGCAGTCTTTAAATAGAATATAGATAATCCTTTTCATAATTTGTATTCACAAGAGTCAGTGCTGAATATTTTATTTATGCTTTTAATTCCTTTATACAGTCCTACATTGATCTTTCTGTACACATTTACAGTTTCAAAGACATTGGATTCTGACCGTACAGCTTCAGGAGGAACAATCCAATTAAAAAAAAAAGCAAGCAAAAGGCACCCAAGATTCTGGGCATTTCTTCAAAGTGAAACATGTCTACAGGCATCAGAACCCAAAATATTTTTGGACAGAATTGTAAAGTTTACCATTTGTGTATTTCAATAAATCATTGTTTTGTGGTTAGCAGACCAAAAAAAAAATCAAACCAGCACCACAGTTTAAGGTACTTACGGACAACATTGTCCAAATTACTCAAGATAACTGCAAATTTGATATTCAAAATGTCCATGATGAATATCCATTTGGATAATACAGTAATATAGAACTTGTTTGGATTCAGTAGTTTCAAAAGAATAGGCAGAAGCACATGCAGCTACTACACAGATCATAAGCAGCCAAAGACTTTGCCTAAAGAAAGGACTTGCAGCTTTAGTGCTAGGGCCTTAAGCCTCAAGTCACAGGTGATCAGTGTGACATGCAAAGTTGCAATGGTGGGAGAATCAAGATATTAAATTATTGACAGAATAAAATCACTTGTTTTTACACAAGCAATTTTAACATTTTTAAACTAGTCAAAAGCAATAGTGTGCCAGTACCAAATATCATGGCTTTTGAGGTTAGCAGAAAATGTTGATTCCACAGCAGAAGAATTGAAGATGGTGGAATTTTTTTTGGCATTTACTAAAGCACAGGATACATTGATATAAATCCATTTGTATGCCTTCATTCTGAACAGTCCACATAAGAATTTAAAATCAACACATTCTGCATCTAGTGAAGGTTATGGCATACTTTAGGGTCAACACAGTGGCCTAACTAGTAGAGTTGCTGCCTCAGCTCCAGTGACCCAGGTACAATCCTGAACTCAGGTGCTGCCTCTGGAATTTGTACACTCTCCCAGTGACTTCACACATCCAAAAAATGTGCTTATTGAGAGGTTAATTGTCCACAATAAATTGTCCTGCATGCACATGAACAATAGAATTGGGGGAAGGGGGGCAAGGGGAATGATGACAGAAATGCAGGGAAAATAAAGTGGGATTAGAGCAACTAGATGTTTGATGGTCTCCGTGGACTCAGTGGGACAAAGGGTGTCTGGTTTCCATGCTGTATGCCTACCTTTCTAGGGTTAGTGCAAAGCATGCCAATCTGATAGCTTCACAGGATGAGCACAATTTACTACTACCACCAAGGGACTTGTCAACAATTGATGTCAGGTAGTTAAACTTGTAAAAAGTAGGTACAGTAGGTTAACTTAAGGTCTTTTGGAACAGCCATTGAAATCTTGGCTCCTTCAAAATATTTCACAATTATTAATAGCAACAAAGGAAATGATCATCATATGCAAAATTAATATAACAAAAGAAATCAGCTGGGGGGTGAGTAGGGCCAGGACTAAAGGGTTAAACAAATTTGTGTGTAGCTATCTTTAGCTCCATCATCCACACAAAGGCAAGTTCCCTACAATGAAGTGCAATCAGGAGCAGGAACCAGGTCAATATCCCTCCTCCTCAATCCCTGTATATGGTACTGTCATAGTATTTTCAGACTTGATGTGCCCAAGTACCCAAATTAAACAGCACATTCTTATTCAATACAGACTCCATCTCCTTTTCCAATCAACGTAGTGAAAGAAAGATTTCACAATCTGAAGCATAATTTTGATATATGGCAAAGTCCATACATCATACTAGACTTCCAGTTCTCCAATCCCAAAGGCATCAACTTGTTCATGTGCAACTTTTGCATTCAGTTGCACTTTATTGTCTCACATTCAAACCTCAAGTACATAAATCTGATCAGATAAAAAAAGTGGTTCTTCAGTAGACACTGCACTTACCAAGATATCAGGCAACTCATTTTCTTTTCACACTATCCCCCCCACCCAGCACATTTGTGTCTGCATCTGCAGTAGCTGCATTTATTGTTCCTCTAGGGAATGAAGATCTGATTAACTGGATCAACACCATGCCAATATGACAACGTCCAGCTTGAAATCACATGGCCAAAGACTTGGAAGAATTATTACAGTAGAGGGTTCCTCAACACAAGTCAGGTTAACTATACAACCATTTTTAAAGCATAACAACATGACATTGGTTAACAGAAATCAACCAGGTTCCTGGTCCAACTTAATCCAAGAATTCAAGACCAAAACATCTAACATTGAAAATGCATTATACACATTGGAAAGGGTGAAGCAGCAGCACATTTTAACTTGTTACATCAGGGTCCTATTTTTGAACAGTTAGTCAAATCCAAACCATAAATTCTACGAGTCCACACACACTTGAACTAGGGAGAATTCAGTTCAGCAAGAAGATAGTTGTCAATTACTTGGCAAGTGGCACCTCAAGCACAATAGTATAACAGGAAACTAAAAGTTCTCCATGTTGAGTGCCAACAGTGAAGGAACATCTCAGCATCAACCATCAGACAATATGCTTTTGACAAGTCAGTGGAGAGGGGGTGGTGGGGATGGTGTGTGGGAAATGCAGGTCACAAAGAAATGAGTGGAAAATGCAGTTACAGGCTATTACTACAATTGTGAATATGAATTTTTCCAAGACATTAAAGAAATCTCATCTAAAAGTCTTGAACTTGGAACGTCAACTGTTTCCCTCTCCACACACATACTGTCTGACCTGCTGAGTTTTTCTAGCAGGTTTGTTTTTATTCCAGATATCCAACATTTGCAGGTTTTTGATTTTCAAACAAAAAACATACCTGCAGTTGTTTTTAAATTTTGATTTATTCCCATCTAAGCATTCTTTTCGTCCCCACAGACACAGCATTAAAGCAGATTTACCAGTCCACACATACTGACATCAGTACATTCAAGCACAACCACATAACAAGCATTTGCCAGTAGTCCTTTCTTGCAGATAGTTTTCTTACACACATTTATACACCTCACTCACTCCATTAAAAGAATTTCAACAGCTTATTTATTCACCCTCGGAAGACTCTGGTCAAAATGCTAACCAGGATTTGAACGTGTTCGAACAGTGAAAATTACACTGTGCATGTCCAAGGCAAAACAAAAATCACCATTCAGACAAAAATGATGATTGATAGTGAAGTTTCATTTCATGCTAATACATAATTTATATAAAATATCAATAGTAAATCATTTCAGTACCCATATAGACTATTAAGTTCAACACATCTGGTTGTGGTTTTACCAGCAAAAAGTTCTATTACTATCTCTGTAATGACAGATTTCCATTCATCACTCACCAGTACCCAACCTTGCATTGAGTTTTTTAGGTCCATATCAACAATTATTCAATATTGAAGGGCACTTAATTACTTAACATAAAACCTTCCATTGAGAAAAACCTATCAACATCACAATCAAACAGGTCACTGATTCCTGTTTTATCACCAATGCTTAACAGGTAATCTTCCTGAGGCACTGACGGAGACAAATTTACAAACAGTCCTTCCTCTTCCATAGGTGTTGAAATCTGATCTTCAGTTTGTTGCAAAAGATTATTCAATGAGCTCAAAGGTGAAAGGTGAGAAAATTGTGAACCCGAATCATCGTCATGCTGCATCCCATTAGAAATGTCAAAATCTGTCAAAAAACATAATAGATTTCAATTGTTTTTTTTAAAAAAAAGCATTAGCTTCAAATAATTACACTTTGAAAAGGCTAGCTATGACTTCACCCACTGACTGCCAAATAATGGCTGTATTAACCTTGATCATCAATTCGCCAAGTGAAATTTTTATTTTAAAACACAGACTTGGAAAGGTCCCAGCAGTGGACCTAAACAATGTCTGCAGCAAGAGATGAAAGCAAAGGCCACGTAAAGATCTTGAGGAACTTGCCAGCAATAGATCCATGTGTTGGAAAGAATATACTGAAGGTTAAAATTCTGACCTCCTTTAAGCAAACCTCAACCATCTCATCCATGTCCATTTCTATACCAGAAGCTGTGCCTACACAAATGAACTCTGATCAAATGACAGCAAAATGTGCATCACACACCCCTTGCCATCACAGAGAATGTCAGCAGCACATGCTTAAAGCGCATCAAGTGTGAACATAATAATCCTATGGAAACCTTTTGGATTTTCTTTCACTTTGTCTGCCAGAGCAACCTCATGTCTTCTTTTAGCCCTCCTGATCTCTCACGTTATCCTGTATTTCTCATCTCCTTAAGTGCCTCATTTGATCCTAACT
This sequence comes from Pristis pectinata, assembly GCF_009764475.1. Lineage (NCBI taxonomy): Eukaryota > Metazoa > Chordata > Chondrichthyes > Rhinopristiformes > Pristidae > Pristis > Pristis pectinata. The sequence continues at coordinate 80,556,401 of NC_067409.1, read as the reverse complement.
GCCTATACCTGACATGCATCTCCTTTTTCTTTAGCAGGGCCTCAATAACCAAGGTTCCCTAAACCTGTTAGCCTTGCCTTTTCTCCCCAGCAGATTCTGTACTCGCAATATTTCTCTTGAAGGCCTCCCACTTATCAAGCATCTCTTTGCCAGAAAACAACCTATCCCAATCCACAACTGCCAGATCCCTTCTGATGCCATCAAAATTGACCTTCCTCCAGTTTAGAATCTTAACCCTAGGACCAGTCCTATCCTTTTCCATAATTCTTGAAACTAATGGAATTATGATCGCTATATCCAAAGTGTTCCCCTACACTCACTTGTCACCTGCCCTGTCTCATTCCCCAAGAGGAGATCCAGTATTGCATTCTGTCTAGTTGGGACCGCTACATATTAAGGAAACTTTCCTGAACGCATTTGACAAACTCTATTCCATCCAGTCCTTTTACAGTATAGGAGTCCCAGTCAATGTTGGAAAGTTAAAATCACCTACTATCACAATTTTATATTTCCTGCAACCGTCTGCTATCTTTCTGCATATTTGCTCCTCTAAATCCTGTTGACTACTGGGAGGTCTATAATATAGTCCTATTAACGTGGTCATCCTTTTTTATTCCTCAATTCCACCCAAATTGCCTCGGTGGTCAAGCCCTCCAGTATGTCCTCTCTTAGCACTGCAGTGACATTTTCCCTGATGATTAATGCCACCCTTCCCCCCCTTTAATACCTCCCCTCCATGTCTAAAACAGAACCCCAGAACATTGAGCTGCCAGTCCTGCCCCTCCTGCAACCAAGTCTAACTGATGGCTACATCATCATAATTCCACATACAGATCCACACTCAAAGTTCATCTGCCTTACCTACAATACTCCTTGCATTGAAATAAATGCAACTCAGAACATTAGTCCCACCACACTCAACTTTTCGGTTTCCATCTTTGCTTGTAGTCTTAACATCTACTTTCCCCACAGCCTCTCCGCTTGCTGTCCTGCCACTATGGTTCCCACCCCACTGCAACTCGAGTTTAAACCCCGCTGAGCAGCACTCCCGCCAGGATATTGATCCCCCTCCAGTTCAGGGGCAAACTGTCCTGTTTGTACTGGTCCTACCTGCCATGGAAGAATCTGAAGCCCTCCCTCCTGCACCATGTGCTAAACCACACTCTCTTTCTACTTCTTGCCTCACTAGCACGTGGCACAGGTAGCAACCCTGAGGTCACCACTCTGGAGGTCCTGTCTTTTAACTTAACATCAAACTCCCTGAATTCACTTTGGACCTCATCACTTTTCATGCCTATGCCATCAGTACCAATGTGTATTTCAACCTCTGGCTGCTCACTCTCCCCTTAGAATGCTATGGACTCGATCAGAGACATCTGACCCTGGTACTTGGGAGGGAACATATTATCCAAGAGTCTCGTTCTCATCCACAGAACCTCCTGTCTGCACCCCGAACCAATGAATCTTCCATCACTACTGCTTGCCTCTTCACCCCCCGACCCTTCCTTTCTGCACCAAAGAACCAGACTCAGGACCTGAGACCACTGTGGCTTTCCCCTAGTAAGTTGTCTGCTGCCCCCCTCCACGTCTAAAATGATATACTTGTTATTGAGGAGAATGGCCACAGGGGTACCCTGCACTGACAGCCTATTCCCTTTCTCTCCTGACAGTCATCTAGCTACCTGCCTCCTGCAACTTAGGTGTGATTACCTCCCTGTAACTCCTGTCTATCAAACCCTCAGTCACCCGAATGATCCAAAGGTCATCCAGCTCCAGTTCCCTAACACAGTCTGTGTGGAGCTGCAGCCAGATGCACTTCTCACAGATGTAGTCATCAGGGACACTGGAGGTCTCCCTGACTTCCCACATTATGCAAGAGGTGTACACCACTGCACCAGGTGTCATTCCCACTGCTCTACCTGTGCAATAATAGAGAAAGAACTTAACAGAACCTCACCTCAGCCTCCACCACTTCATGCCCAAGCCTCTTGAGCCAAAGCTTCAGCTCCCCACTCTTACACTGGCCCACTCACAATAGTCACTCTGCTTTACCCTACCTGTCTTTTATTGGCTGTTGCCACACATGTAGCAAATCAGAAACAACTTAAAAATAAAGCTGCTGGCTCCTCCCCTCTGCTGCATTGGCTGCTGGAACTGCAAATAAAAAAACCACAAGTCCCAATGTGTATTCGGATTACAGAAGAGGAGGTGCTTGCTGTCTTGAGGCAAATTAGGGTGGATAAATCCCTGGAGCCTGACAAGATGTCCCCCCAGACCTTGTGGGAGACTAGTGCAGAAACTGCAGGGGCCCTGGCAGAGATACTTAAAATATCCTTAGCCATGGGAGAGGTGCCAGAGGACTAGAGAATAGCTAATATTGTTCCATTGTTTAAGAAAGGCTCTAAGAATAAGCCAGGAAATTATAGGCCAGTGACCCTGATGTCAGTCATAGGTAAATTATTGGAAGGTATCTTGAGGGACAGGATATTCCGACTGCTCTGCCTAGGACAGCAAGAAACTGCAGAGAGTTGTGGACACAGCCCAGTGCGTCACGGAAACCAGCCTCCCCTCCCTGGACTCTGTCTTTACCTCTCGCTGTCTTGGTGAAGCAGCCAGCATAATCAAAGACCCCACCCGCCTGGGGCATTTTCTCTTCTCTCCTCTTCCATCAGGTAGAAGATACAGGAGCCTGAGGGCACGTACCACCAGACTTAAGGACAGTTATTGAACAGTTCCCTTATACTATGAGATGGGCTCTGACCTTCATGATCTACCTTGTTGTGACCTTGCACCTTATTGCACTCTCTCTCTGTAGCTGTGACATTTTACTCTGTACTGTTATTGTTTTTACCTGTACTACATCAATGCACTCTGTACTAACTCAATGTAACTGCACTGTGTAATGTATACTGATCGTACAGGTCAATTCATTACACAGTGCAGTTACATTAGGTTAGAACAGAGTGCATTGATGTAGTACAGGTAAAAACTGAGGTACAGTGGAAAAACTTGTCTTGCATACTGATCGTACAGGTCAATTCAAGACAAGTTTTTCACTGTACCTTGGTACAAGTGACAATAATAAACCAATATTACAAGTATTTGGATAGACAGGGCCAGATTAGGGATAGTCAACATAGCTTTGTGCATGGCAGGTCACATCTAACCAATCCAATAGAGTTTTTCAAGGAGGTTACGAGGAAGGTTGAAGAAGGGAAGGTGGTGGACATTGTCAAAGGCCTTGCTAAAGTCTATGTAGATGAAGTCCCACATGGAAGGCTGCTCCAGAAGGTTAAAGCACTTGGGATTCAGGATAAAGTAGACAATTGGATTCAACATTGGCTTAGCGGGAGAAGCCAAAGGGTGGTAGTAGATGATTGTGTCTCGAATGGAGGCCTGTGACTAGTGGTGTGCTGCAGGGATTGGTTCTGGGTCCGTTGTTGTTTATCATTTATATTAATGATTTAGATGATAATGTGATAAACTGGATCAGCAAATTTGCAGATAACACCAAGATTGGCAGCATAGTGGACAGCGAGGAAGGCTATCAAAGCTTGCAAAGTGATCTGGACCAGCTGGGAAAGTGGGCTGAAAAATGGCAGATGGAATTTAATGCAGAGAAGTATGAGGCAATGTACTTTGGGAGGACAAACCAGGGTAAGACTTACACAGTGAATGGTAGGGCTGTGAGGTGTGCAGTAGAAGGGACCTGGGAATACGGATCCATAATTCCTTGAAAATGGCATCAAAGGTAGACAAGGTCGTAAAGAGAGCTTTTGGCACATTGGCCTTCATAAATTAGGGCATCGAGTACAGGAGTTGGGATGTTATGTTGAAGTTGTACAAGACGTTGGCAAGGTCAAATTTAGAGTATTGTGTGCAATTCTGGTCACTTATCCACAGGAAATGTATAAGCTGGAAAGAGTGCAGAGAAAATTTACAAGGATGTTGCCAGGACTTGAGGACCAGAGTTACAGGGATAAATTGAATAGGTTAGGACTTTATTCCCTGAAGTGCAGGAGAATGAGGGGAGACACAAAGTATACAAAATTATGAAGGGTAGATAGGATGAATGCATGCATGTCTTTTCCCCTCAGGTTGCGTGAAACTAGAACTAGAGGTCATAGGTTTAGGGTGAAAGTTGAGATATCTAAGGGAAACCTGAGGGGGAACTACTTCACTCAGAAGGGTGGTGCAAATGTGGAATGAGCTGCCAGCAGAAGTGGTGGACGCAGATTCAATTGTAACATTTAAGAGAAGTTTGGATAGGTACATAAATGAGAGGTATGGAGGGCTATAGTCCCAGTGCAGGTAGATGGGACTAGGCAGAAAACCAGGACGACATGGACTAGATGGGCCGAAGGGCCTGTTTCTGTGCTGTCATGCTCTATGAACACAAATCATTTGTCTTAATTCTTTGATCTGAGAAACTAATGTATTTTGCTGTTTAAATTATTCCTTCCACTTGTGTGGGGATCAGTAAATACCTTTAACAAAATAAAACACACATGGCTGTTTGACACCAGGGAATTCCTGCAAAACAGATTTAATACAAAAGAAATGGCAGGAGGGCTTTAGTTTACAAAAAAATCATTTATTAATGATTTTATGCTAAAGTAGTGACAGCAAGAACATGAAGTACTGAAATTCCTGCTGCTCAAATTGGGGTACAGAGCAAACCTATCGTTATCTCCAAGGGAAACGGGGTTGGCGATTTAAGAACAAGAGAGAATAGCATATTGGAAAGTGACAACCCAGTCCAAGGATCAGATAGGAATATAATGGCTCAGCAGTATCCTCAATGAATGAGATGTGGGTGTGGCACTGAACTTTATACAGCCCAAGTTTCTGCCAGATAAGGTTTGATGCAGTGGGGGAACATGGAACATTTCTAAGTACTGGAGCAGCTGTGGGCTATTTAGTCCTCAAGCCTTGTGTCATATGATATGATCATACGCGACCTCACACTCCATCTTCAAATCCCTCTGTATCCAAAAATTTAGCAGTGTTTTGATTATAATTAATGACCAAGTAACCACTGGCCTCTTAAGAATTACATATTCACAACCACAGAATAAAGATTATTCTCTTCATCTCAGTCCTGAGCTTCAATTATGAAACTCTGATCCTCGCTTCTTCAGGGGAAAACATCACTGCCTCCCACCACACCCCTCCCCCTCAGCAAGCCCCTTAGTGTCACCGAATAACTCATTCTCCCAAATTCAGGGGAACATAGGCCTAGTCAACTCACTATCATCACAGAACAACTCATCTCACAAGTGACCCTTGTGACACTCCCTCCCAAATAAACAGTATTCCATGTACTATCAAACATAGGACCCACACAACAAAAGGATTTCATTATTCTTAAAATAAAATCTTCTGTCCCATTTGACCTGTTAATACTTTTCAGCTTCTTTGCAGGCTTACAAGCTTTACATCCTAACAGGCTACTTTCCCTTCTAGGTTTGATTCCTTAACAAAACTGAATGCATTACAAGTCCTTTCAAGTCAGTTTGTAAACAGCATTGCACCAATCCTTATAGTACTTAATTGGTTACAGCCTGACAGCAGGGAAGTTACTTTTCTTAATTCTTACAGAATGCTTTTTCCTTTAACCAGTCTTCTTTCAATACAAAAATATCACCAATCCCTTAAGCCCTTACTTTTGTAACAATCCCATGTAGCACTATCAAAGGATGTCTACAAATGCAAAAATACAACTTTATACAGTTTCCTGCTTGCCTTCCCCAATTGCTTGATCCTCAAATAAACCCAATGTTTTCTGACAATTTCCCTTCTACATTGAAGGTATCTCTGCAAAGCCACAAATTTTCCCCCCATGCAACACCCCACATCCTCAGATGTGTCACCAAATTAAAACTTCTCCATTGTTAGAAGGGGAATAAACATTTAACTGACACGTGGTCTTCATTTCCAAACTGCCTTTCCAGAATACCCGTCTGTTACCTCCAATCCACAGGATTTCAAAATCCAAGGAATTCCAGAACTCCAATCAATGCATTCATCAAACCTGCACACATCTAAAACTATAAGACATGGTCATTGAATACAGGAAGTGTTGGCTTCTGGTTCCATTATTTTCTTAATATTTCTTTACTAATTTTCTCAAGTTCCTCACTCTCACCTGACCCTTTATTTCCCCTCTAATGATTCTACCATGAAGGCAAGTACAAAAAATGGAGCTCTTTCCATCAGTATTTTTGTCCAGGGCTTACCTCGCACACGCAACTGAGAAATACTTCTAGAATGTTCCTTGCTGCTGGTCTTCAATGGACTACTTGATGCTGCAGAATCATCTGGACACAAATAAACTTCAATAGGCCCCCTCGAACTTAACAAATGTATCTGCAATTTCTGAATGAAATTAGGTACAAATAATTACACAAGTTGGCATTTCAGTGAAATGGATGGCAACAAACAACTTTAAAATTAAGCTAAATAAGGTAATTCTTTTGTTAATATACTTAAAAAAGGGAGGCCTCTCAAAAGTGTACCAGAAGCAGTTCTGCTCCAATCAATGCAAATAGAGGGATAAGTAAATATGCTATAAAGAGAAAGGTTTTACAAATATTGATAAAATCTTGAAAAGCCCACTCTGAGATCAGACTTACATCATAAGGATCAGGCACTTCAAGCCTGGTTTCAGGAGGAGCTTTCACAGCTATTATCACCTGGCCCTTAAAGCTCTGGATCTTTCTGATGTCCTGATATGTTACATAATTTAATGTGATAGATGTTAAGGACAGTGAACAGAGCATCACATAAATCAATTCACCACATTCTCAGTCAATGAAGTTCAAAATACACTTTGAAGTGATTTCCACCCATTTAAAAACAGAAGTAATTTACCTCCAAGATCTTCCTTTTAGAGGAAAGTACTGTGGATTAAATACAGGTTTCCTCATGAACTCATTGTATTGTTCGCTCATTTAGCTGAGATATTCATTAATACAATTTTCAAAAGGGTCTTACGAGTTTAAATCTTGCTACCGGTCAAGAAGTACATTCAACCCACCGAGCTGACTTAGTCCCACTTGCATGATCTCTCCAAGGTCCTGTAAATTTTTCCTTTTATTTTTAAAATAACTATGAAATTGTCAAGCTGTTCAGTCTAGACCAAAACAACTTGTTACACAAAATGTTTCCTCATCTTTCTACAGCTCTTTCAGCAAATTTCTTCAAACTGCATCATCGGATTATGGATCCTCCTGCCTGTGAAAACAAGGATATCAAACCCCTTCAAAATTTTGGGGAAATCAGCAAGGATATCTTTGGTTTTCAGAGTCCTCCGTCAGCTTTTTGAGGTCCAAGGTGCAACTCTGGATCAAGTCATCCAACTTCTTCTCCTTCAGGCTAAGTTCTGCAACCTCCCGGTTGAGACCCTGGCATCGTTTCAGCAGACCATCCTTGTCTATCAGGCTGCAGCCCCTGAGGGAAATACAGCAGCACCATAGCAATTATTCAAAAACAAATTCCTAAACTAAAACACACCAATTCCCAGTTTCAAGAAGTCAGTGTAAAAAAACATTTCATCTATCTTAACCAAGGATGGCAGATTTCGCAAACCTTGTAGCTTTCTACAGTATTACATCTTTGAACTTTTAGAAAAAGCCACCTTGCAAGTTTGCATTTCTTTCATTGAACTCAGACACAAAGTCAACCAAGGCAATGTCACACATCCATTAAAGACAATCCATCGAGCTGTATGGGAAAATCTCTGCAGTGTGTAACAAAAAACATTTGTTGTGAGTGACATCATTGGCCTCCCACTAATGTTCATTCAGAAAATTGAAACTAGTCCAGCTCCATGCAGTCCCCTCACCACCCCCCAAGAGCCTGAGTGGGAAAGAAAAACTCAGTTTGAAATGTTGTTGTTAAAAAAGGTGTTGCAACAGGTCACTTATACTACTCAACAATATCAACATCCATCTTTTATGCCAGTGTATGTTGGTGATGCAGTATCTTCAATAGAAATGCTGAGTTCAATATGTTTATGGTTTAGCAGAAAATTTCCACATATACCTGACACTGATCACTAAAGTTAGTACAGAAAGGACAAGGAGAGAGAACTGCAAGCTTGAATCCATAATAATCAAAACTGACTCTGTGCAAGTGAACCCATGCAAAAAAAAAACTCAATTTTGTTCATCTTGCGTGCTACTGAGAACGTGCATGCAGATCAATTTTTAGCTCTGTATAAATTACTAAATGTCACCATTGTTGAGCTGGAAGGCTGTTTTCTAGTCTAAAACAGGCTCCATGTCAAGTATGCTTTGAGTCAGAGCTTAAATATCCAGTTGTATTAAGCATGCAAGTGTCAGATGCAGAGTGCAATCAACGATAACCAGACAGAAGAACAAGACCCATGCTTTAATGTTCAGGATTCCCTGGCTTTTTATTCGAGATGGTGATGCACTGGGCTTTTCCTTTAACCATAGCAGACCGAACAATATTGGCACTGGCATAATAAGGAATTCCAAGATACTGATCCAGTGGCAGAGGAACAGGAATAAAAGGTGCATATATCCAAGCTTCCACAACGGGGCTACTTCACCAGGGACTTCAAATCTGCAACTTTTACCATTCCAAACTACAAGGGTGGCAAGCTCTTGACAACATTAACAATCTTCACACTCCAAGTTGTACAATACCATAGCTCGCAAATGTATAAGCTTTCATTCATCACCAGCAGGTGAAAAGTTCACATCTCCCTATGTAACAGCACTGTGCATCACCTATATAATAGACTACAACTGCTAGTTGGATAGCTCATATCTACATTCTCATGCACAATAAAAACTGCCCTTGCCAGTGATGCCTGGATCACATAAAAATGAATCAGTAAAGAGTCAGAATTAAACATTAAGACAAGAGACTTCTACCAAACTACCCCAGCAATTAAGATCCACAGCAAGACCCTTGTGAAGATGGATCAAAATTTCATCTCAGGAACCACTGGAGACAGTGCAGAGTTCACCAGGATGTTGCCTGGATTACAGAGTATTCACTAGGAGAGGTTGGACAAACTTGGATTGCTTTCTTAGGAGTATCAGAAGCAGAGGGTCAACCTAATTGAAGTATATAAAATTATGAAAGATGCAGAGAGTAGACAGTCAGCTTCTTTCTCCCAGGGTAAAATGTCAAATACCAGAGGGCATAGGTTTAAGCTGAGAGGGGGAATTTGCATTGAGGTGGGAGTTTAAAGGGGGAATTTAAGAGGTCATTTACATGGCAAGTTCTTTTACAGAGAGTTGTAGGTGCCTGGAATGCAGTGCCAGGGGAGGTGGTGGAAGCAGATACAACAGCAATATTTAAGAGGCATTTGGACAGATATGAACAGACTAATTGAAGGATATAGATTACATGGAATCAGATGTGCAATTCAAATAGGCAACATGGTCAGCACAGATATCATGGGCCCAAGGGCCATGTACTATTGTACTGTTCTATGTTCTAAAACCAGAGGGCATAGGTTTACGGTAAGGGGCAAGATGTTTCGTGAGGATGGTGGTAGGAATGTACCACAACCACCAGATGTTTATCAAATTGATCTGGAGCAAGAGTGTTACACCTTCACTAATTACTGGTACCTAAACCTACCTACATCACATTTATATTTTAAGATTAAAAATAACCAATGAGCCAGCAATGCACTGTTAGACAATTTCTTTGGGGGTCTAGTGGATCTGGTACTGCTTCTGGAACTGGACCCATGGAATTTGCACCTCAAATCTTGTCTGTAGACCCAGCACCACTGCATTTATTGCCCATGAGGGAGAAAGCGTGTGTTAGCATTCTTTCCACACGCTTCCATGAAAGACCATAATCTTTCCTGGAATTGGAATTCCTTCTAACCCACCCATCACAGAATAACCTTGCCTCAGCCTATGTAGCCATGTTAGCCTGGAATGAAGCTGGGCTGGTGGCTTTTACTGTTCAATAGAAGGTACATAGATTGGATTCTAGGGAACAAGCAGAACCACTGCAATGTTTGAGACATGGAAGGGAGGAGGTTGCATCCTCCACCCACACCCCCCCATGAAGGTTTGATAATGTCCTTGATGATTTTTACTGTCTGACAATTGGTCATATTCAATATGTTGGATTAAATGTTAGCTTCACATGTATAGGAATGTATATGTAGGTACAGAAGGAAGGGGTGTTTATTGGAAGAAAAAAGGAATTGACATTCAGACTGGTGTTTAAATGAAAAGCTAAACCAGTGGAAAATGTGGAGGCAGTGTTTTTCCATTTGCTTAAGTGTTATTCCAACCCAAATCAGGTCACATTTCTTACAAAGCAAAAGAAGGAGACAGTTGAAGGCGATCTTTACTGGCTCAGGTGGTAGTGGGAGGTGGGGCAAGATTGGGGAAAGTTGGCTGCTTGCTAAGATGGTACATTAAGTTCACGCCGCACAACCTGCTGCACCTTTGTGATCTTAAGCCAACTCGGTATGTTCAGTTAGCATATAGGCAACATGCAAATGTGTATTTCTAAACAAAATGTGTAACTACACTTTGAACCAACACGTTGAATGTGATGAATTGCCTGGCAGAAGTTAATGCGTGGATGTTGACATGTGGAAATGCATACTCAAGTGGGAAACAGTGACGTTCAGGATTCTTAGGCAAGGGGTACAAGATGGGGAAAAACAGTACTGCAGTTACCGGGTCAAGGAAACATCCAAATCATGTGCCACCAAGATGAAGTAAAGACGAGCAAAGTAACTGTAAAGTGAAGGAAACCCATAGTGCAGCCAGCAAAGACACTCAAGGAAGATTTCCCTGACAGTACAAAATTACTCAAATTCTTGCACCTTGAAATATAAATACAGCCAGATGTGAAAATTACTTGATACGCACTCCTGTCAATTACAAGAAGCCTTAAAGAGCCCATGTTGATACAGGAGTCTCATTAAAACACCACTGCAATGCAAGAAGTGTGGGAACCAGCCGAACAACTGTGCACTCAATCATCCTAAAGACTAAGAAAGAGGCATTACACAGCCACAAGGTTAACAATACAAACAAATTTTATATTCCTTTTGACCTATGATGTGAAAGGATATAGTGACTTTAACCAGGTACTGAAAAGTGAAGAAACAGGAAGGTGCATGATTTGCATCAAGAATGCCCAGGGCACCCTGCATTGTGAAAGGAGAAGATTATTCTTTGTTCGAAGGAAAAATACATTTGCAAAGACATTGGAAGGAAAATTGATAAAAATTGATTGCTTAATGCACAACGATTCAAGTTTCAGTGCCCTAACCAACACACTGGAACACAAAAACTATTCAAGCATTAATGGTCAAGTTACTGGACCACCGAGCAGCAAACACCAGTTAAAATCCCACTCTAGCATTTGGGGAACTTAAAGTGATGGAAAGCAAAGTCTTGTAAATGAATCTGGAACTTAAAACAAATACAATCACTAAATCACCCTGAAAACCAATGCCCTGCAGAGAAGGAACTCTGCCACCCTTATCCTGGGAGACCTTCAAGGGAGTCCATGCCCGGACAGTGTGGTTGACTCTTAAGTGCCTCCTCAGTTCAGGAGTAAAGAATGGACAGAAAATGTCAATAATGGCCACATCCTATGAGGAAGTGAATATTTAAAGAGTTTGGTAACATGAAAGAATAAAAGCAAGACAGAATGTCATCACCCCAGTTATAACCAGGCATTGAGTCATTCCATTGCAATAATATGAAGTTCGACTTCAGTCACTGCAAACATCCAGGTTGCAAACAAAATTGTGCGACAACAGAAATTTAAAAACACACAACTTACATCCACTGAACGTTATTTTTGGATTTCTTTTCAATGAGATGAATACCCTCCAACACATTAGTAATGTCGTAGATTCTTCGCTTTGGCACATTCAAGACCTCTGCAGCTCTGTTCAAATCCAACACGCCGTCTGGGGATTGACCCAAGAGCTGAATGACGTTCTTCGTGAGGGGAACCAGAGAAGTGTTGTAGCGAGTCTTCTCTGATGGGGACCTGGGAGCTGTGTTGTGGAAGGAATTGTAAACTGTCACTGACATGGATCATATGAAATTCAAACTTAAAAATTGCTGCTCTCAAACTTTTGAGATTAAGTGCTGATCCAACTGTATTCCAACAGCAACAAGGTCCCTATTACATAGCAATCTCCAATTCCCAACTTTTATATTAACTTGCCTCAAAATCCTTATACACTGGACTAGAAGCAAAGGGTTATAAACACTAATGAAACAAAAATCATTGAGATAATGCTCTTAGTAAAATAATGCCTAAATTGCCTGCAAGGATACAGGTTCATTTGGGTGGTGTAGAAAAATTATGGCTCCCTAATGGATGCCGACTATCAAAGAAGAAATCTTAATTGGAAGATTTGAAAATCAATACATTTCTGGGTAAAGTTTTCTAAGAGGCAAGAAAAATCTAAACCATCATAAAATTGACCATTCATCCATAATTACACATACTATACTTGATCTTAGCCAAAAGGCCAAGAAGTGATTTTTCCACTGTTACTTAAGATTTCAGAGCCAGACCTTTTCCAAATTAGTAGAATGCAAGAGGTCAGTATTTAAAAATGGAAATATTTCGACTCTTGCAAACAAGGTAGCACCAAAGCATAGGAGCTCCTAGGTTTTCTCCTTGACAACAAGGTACTTTAACTCCAATCTAGCATATCAGAAGCATTTTTATTTGCTGTTATTCACCCTCAAAATTGAGCATACCAACTGGCAATATTTGATTTTAGCATCAGGCTATATAAACACATTAGGCCCAATCTCAATTAAACATCCATATAATGGCATGAAAAGTTTATGGGTTCTGAGCTCAGGATGTACTAGGACCATCCTGGTGTGTCAAATCTTATTTTATTTACAGCGTGGTAACAGGCCCTTCTGGCCCAACGAGTCCGCGCTGCCCATTTTAAACCCAAATTAACCTACCCGTACGTCTCTGCAATGTGGGAGGAAACCAGAGCACCCGGTTTCACAGAGCCACACCAAAAAAGGTATAGGCTATGCTTATGGAGAGAGAAAAAATTGAACCAGTATCTTTGGAGCAATACAAAGCTCCTAATGCCTGCCACTGTAACTCTCTATCCCAGTCCCATTCTGACTAGTGGCCTGTTGCACTGTTATAATGAGGCCTAACACAAGCTGCAGACACATCACTATCTTCCTTTGCAGCTTTCCAGACTTGATGTTGAACTGTCCAACTTCAGGTAACTTGCTCTGTCTATACAGTATAAGAGTTGGCCATTCTGCTGCACTTCTCCTGGTTTAGGTTCTCTGTTTGCACTACCACAGATATCCCTTTAGTCCCATCTTCCCTCCCCCAACCTCTCTGCACCTTGAGCTAACTTCAGTTTCTCTCATCTAGTGTGAAATAACACTATTTTCCTTTTCTGCAGATACTTGTGCTTTTTCTGTGTATTTCAGATTTCCAGCATCTTCATTTTGTTTTATTTTTATTTGGCAGTGCAATTGATGTTGCATGTGGACTTGCAAAAGGAATTTGATTATAGACATTAGTAAAGCAGAAACTCATGTAATTAAGAAGCACTGGTAACAGACAGAATGGAGACAGAATAGACAGAAGATACCGGAATCTGGAACAAAAAAAGCTGCTGGAAGAACTCAGCAGGTTGAACAGCATCAGTGCAGGCAAAGGGATGATCGCTGTTCCCAGTCAAAACCCGGTATCAAAGAATACTAGGGGGTCAGTAGAACACTGACCCCTAGGGGTCAGTGTTCTACTTCACATTTGCTAAGTGATCTGGCTTTGGGTGGATGATATAAAGTCTAGATTTGATTCAAAGCTCATAATATATAACCAGCAAGGGAAATGATAACAAGACTTCATTAAGAAAAACAAAATGGAGGCAACTTGAAGCACATCAGCAAACCTCAACATGTCTTATCATCCAATTTGCAAGGACAAGACTATTTCTACATTTGGTAACACTGAAAATGAATTAACAAGACAATAGTGGACATGAAATTCTGGATGAGGTTTCAAGAGGCAACTAACAAACAAGAAACCTAGATGCCAGACTGGATCATTGCCCCAAAAAACAACCCCACTTTCTCAAAAACACATTAACACAGGTGCAATGTCTCACCATTTCCACCAAGTTTGCCTCTTTCCTCCAGGGACAGATCTCCCAGGAGATATATACCCTATTTGCAATTTCATCCTTAAAGGATAAACATGATCAGCTTCAACACTAGGTTACCAACATTTTCAACTGGATTAATTACTATAAAATACGATATAAAACAATTCTAAACGTGCATACCAATAGCCAGTCACTTACATACAAAGTGAATCACTACGTAATATCTTTGCACATAACACCAATATAATCAGAGGATTGGGCAAAGTCAAGATGGAATTGTGAACAGGAAATAGTATTTGACAAGTGCATTAGATATTTTTCTGGAGGTTATAACTAGCAGGATAAACAAAAGGAACAGTGGATACGACTCACAGACCTTCAGAAGGCCTAAAATAAGAAGTTATTACACAAAATTAAAGAGCATGGGAACATACCATAATATCGATTGGTTAACAGGTAGAAAACAATAAGAAAAAAAAAGTGTCATTTTCAGATTGGATGGCACAGGGATCAGAGTTGAGGCCTCAGCCGTTCACAATCTATAACAATAATTTAGATTAGAGGACCAAGTGCAAAATACCCAAGTTTGCTGAGGCTAAAGCTGTGCAGCAGTGGCAAGTTATGAGGCAGCTGCATTCCTTCAGGAGGCTATAGACAGGCTGAATGAATGAAATGCAGACATGCCAGATAGAATATAATGCAGAAAAATGCAAGATTATCTGCTTTACATAACAGTTGAGAAAACCAGGCTTTTTTTTTAATGACAAGAGATTTAAAGGTGTTGAAAGGGACTTGGACGTCCATGTCCGCAAATAACCAAGAGTTAGCCTACAGATACTGTAATTAGGAAGGCAAACTAAATATTGGTCTGGAAAATTAGGGCGGCACAGTAGCATAGCAGTTAGCATAACACTATTACAGCACCAGTGATCAGGGTTCGATTCCCACTGTCCGTAAGGAGATTGTACATTCTCCCCGCGCCTGTGTGGGTTTCCTCTGGGTGGTCTGATTTCCTCCCACATTCCAAAGATCAGTTAACATGGGTGTAATTGGGCAGCGCGGGCTTGTTGAGCCAGAAGGGCCTGTTACCGTGCTGAATAAATAAAGTTTTAAGTTTTAAAATTAAATAAACTGCTGAAAATATCAAGAAGCAGAAATGCTGGAATTACTCCAAGTCAGACAACATCTGTGGAAAAGAGAAACAGTTAACATTTAGATCAAAAATCTTTCATCAGAACTTTTGACAAAAGGACTTCAGTATGAAATGTTAACTGTTTTTCTTCGCACAGATGCCGCCTGACCTGCTGAGTACTTGCAGCATTTTTTGTTTTTGTGATATATTGGCCTTTACTGCTGGAAGATTTGAGTGCAAGAGTAAAAACATTTCACTGTAATAACACAGGGAGTTGGTGAGAGCAGAGCTGGAATATCATGTACTGGTCTGGTCAGCCCTCCCAAGAAAAGACTAAGCAGACGGTCTGCACTCTCTCGGGGGAGAGGTGGTCTCATTTAATCATGCAAAATTCTTATGGCACCCAGCAGGATAGATGCAGCAATGTTCTCCTGGCTGCAAGTTAATAGAAATGAGAGACAGAACAGGTTGCAGGGAAATTGATGAGGCTATGAGATTGGTGAGATTGCTCTGTGAGCCAGTATAGATTGGATGGGCTGAGTGATCTGTGTCATAAGAAAATAAATTAAACATGAATACACATTTCCAACCTATAATTCATGTTATATGCTCAAGTACATGATCAGCATATAGAAAAATTTAAACTGATTTCAACTAACTCATTTTCAGCAGGCCAAAATTAAAATTGCATTTGAATACATAAATAATTTATCGGGAGTCAGTGACATTCCCTGCTATTGAGATCAGCAAACAACACTGAACCCTGGCCAAAACAATATTTTTTAATAGCTCAAAACATACCAGAAGAGCAAGCTAAATAAGTTTGAACTTTTTAAACTGCTGGACAAGAAACTCAATCACCTAATTTTAGTAACTTAATTCTTATTGCTGCCTGATATTTAAACGAAAGCAAGCAGAAGATGAAAAACTGAAATTTGTTTGACACAAAAACATTGAAAAATTAGCAGAATAAAAAGGTGAAAACAGGAAATCTGCCAGTATCCTGCTCATAGCTGACATTAAGTTTATAGCAAGTTAATGGGCACCATGGTCGGCATGGACTCATTGGGCCAATGAGCCTGTATCCGTGCTGTATTGCTCTATGCCACTAATTGCAGAGTTATCTAGTTAGTTTAATACTGCATCTTATGCTCTTTTCCCAGGAAACTCCTATAACCAAAAAAGTTGACCCCGAAATTCAATGCAACAAAGTTGTTCTATGTATTTATCCCCAGCATGAATACACAAGGTACAACTGGATTCCACTTACTTCTTGGACTACTGGGGCTTCTCATTGTACCCCTTCCTTTTCCTTTTGGAGTACATATATCAGTAGCCAGGTACTGATGATCACTTTCATCTAATTCCAATCTTCTCTTTGCCTGTGCAATGAAAAGCAAACTATCATCCATCCAAACAACACATTTTGCATTCATAATCTAATGTTCGCATAAACAGATTTGGTAACTCAGTGCACCAGTCTAGCGGGAAAAGCACTGTTGATGAAGAGAATAAATTAAACAAGTGGAGACAACAGAGCTGATGCTGGTTACTTTATGCTTCAGTTGTGGAATAATTATACAAAAGATAAATATGAGACAGCAAAACAAAGGATGTAAAATGACATCAGGAACAAAATGAAACTCACTAAGACCCTACAAAGTTGGCCCTCAAAGCAATAGGATAAATTCAAGCTTAATGGCAGGTTCTCAAAACTAAATAAACCAACTCAAACCCCTATAATGGTTAATATGTGGGTTACAATTTGAGAATTAGAGTTCAAACAATAAGGCTACAAAGCAAGGTAGAGTTAAACTTGCATGAACTGGTGTGCACCAACAACCAATGCAGATGGTCTGTAAACTCACCCACAGCCCAACTTGGATTAATATCGAAAACTAAGTAAATCACCAATTCAACTTTGCACTTCTTCACCTACAATGAACATACTGTCAAGTTCAGATCTACAATATCTAGGTTTATCCTCATTAACCATAAACATCTTAATCTGCAAGTAAAACGATGAGAATAATTACTGACAAGATCTCAACTCTTAGAATCATTTCAGCCAATTTTAAACCAGCCACTTAACTTTTGAATATAATCAAATTTTGTAATTAAAATATAATAGCAATACAAATAACATGGCAAAACAAAACTCTTAAACAGGGGCTTGGAAGTGAAGGAACATGGAGGTTAAATGACAGGGTAAAATAAGGAGGAAAATGAGAACCATACAGAAATGTCTGCTCTCCAGGTGCCAGCATAACTGAAACTACTGAGTGTCAAGGAATTGCAAGGTTTCAAGATCCCAACCCTAAACATCAAATGAATAACTGCAATTAAAAAAAACAGAAAATCCTGAAAAAAAACTTGGGTCAAACAGCATCTGTGAAAAGAAAAAGTTAACTTTTCAGGCCTGGAACATTTCAACAGTAAATGAAACTTTCTAGGAATTAATCAGCTGAAAATTTCTCCTCTGCCTGCATGATATGATCACTTATATCTCTGAATAAATTAAGTTGATAATGGACTGTTCAACATTTGCCATATGACCACTTGAAAAGAAGCTAACCCGTCATGTTAAGTACAACAGTAATCAATCCATCTCCAGTTTTTAAAATCTGTTTGTCCTGTTCATCAACTCCAACCTCCTCTAGACCTACCATACACAATCTTTGGATTCTTCCAATTCTAGCCACTTGAAAACCCCTACCTTTATTGCTCTAGCACTACAGGCTGTACCTCCAGCTGCCCACTCTGTATACCTCTCCACAATTCTCTTTAAAACCTATGTCTGACTAACAGGAAGAACAAAAAGAAAAACTAATTTCTCCTATCACAAACAAGCTCACACCTCAGAACAGTAATTAATGCTACATTGTACTGGGACAATCTCCCAACATGTGACCATCACCACCCCAAATGATCAGCAAGCCCATTCACAGCAGGATCTTTCTGACCTTGATCACTATTCCAACACCCAAGTTTAATATCTCTGGTGAAACTACATTAAAGGCTGAAAAATGAGCACTAGTAGGAGTGGTTATTCAGATTGCTGAATGATAGCAGACCTCTGCTTCCGAAGACATTTCATTCTCCAATACATTTAGCTTGCATTACAGTATAGCAGCAACCACGACCAAGCAGGTTGCTATACCCCAGTAGGACACAAAAGCTCCTTGCCCACTAAGCTCAAACTTTCAGCCTTCAGATTGATTCAGCTGAATTAAATTAATGAAAATTGAAATACATTGTTGCCAATTTCAAAGAAATAACCTAGCAATTAACATTCAAAAACAGTGAGAACTGCAAATGCATTTAACTTTTGTGTAGCGACCCATACACACAGGACTCAAACTACCCATCGGCAGCCGCGGGCGGACGCGTGGGAGCGGGTCATGAACGAACCACGGGTGGGGCCTTCCGGCAGGAAACCTTACATCACGTCCGCCCCACGTGGGCCCGGAGAGGCTCTCGGGTACTTTGGCACACGTGCGTTTTGTCCGAGTGAGTAAAGTGTGTTTTGAATTCAACCTCCTCGTCTCAAGAGTTTTTCCTATGGGAAACGCACTGCATCCGGCTACATTTGGTGACCCTGAAGCTTCCAGACGGCATCTGGAACCCGCGACATGCATTCCGACGACTCGCACAACGCAGTCTCGCTCAAGCTCCCGACTTTCTGGGCTGCTCAGCCCTACGTTTAGTTCGAGCAGGCTGAGGCCCAGTTCAGTCTCAGACATTACAGCCGACGCCACACGGTACTACAATGTGGTCAGCGGGCTCGACCAGGACACAGCAGGCCGGACTATCGATTTCCTGCACCAGCCAACGGAGGACAGGTACACTAAAATCAAGGCGCTCCTAATCCATACTTTGACTCTCCCACAGCGAGCAAGCCGCGCGGCTCCTGCACATGGACGGCCTGGGTGACCGCAAGCCATCCGTGCTGATGAACGATATGCTGGTGCTCATGGACGGCCATAAGCCATGCCTTCTATTTGAACAGTTGTTCCTCGAGCAACTGCCAGAGGACATTCACCTCCTCCTCGTGGCTGAAGATTTCACCGACCCACGCAGGCTCACGGCCAGGGCGGACATTCTGTGGCAGAATAAACAGCGGGGAGCGGCCTCCATCTGCCTAACCACGACCACGCAGCCCAAGGCCAAGGCCCCACAACCGAAGCTGCTGAGACCCACAGGGGACAAGGACGAGAGTTCAGACCACTGGTGTTTTTAATCACCAGAGATGGGGTTCAAACACGCACTGCTGCCGCCCACCACGTGCCTTCCCGGGAAACACCAGGGCCGGCCGTTGCTAGTGGCTTCGACGGCTGGCCATCACAACAGCCTCCTATTCCTCTGGGACCAACATTCCAGGCGACGTTTCCTGGTAGACACCAGGGCCGAAATCAGCATTCTTCCCCCCTCCAACATGGACACCTGTAATGCCGCCCCAGGTCCCGATCTCACCGCTGCAAACGGCACCACTACCTGAATGTACAGCTCGCGAACCATCCCACTGCATTTCGGGCCCAGCCGTTTCACTTGGACCTTCATGGTGGCAGCGGTATCACGGCTGTTACTGGGGGCAGATTTCCTATGGGCCAACTGTCTTCTGGTCGACCTGAAGGGCTGGTGTTTGGTCCACGCCGAGACGTTCCAGACCTTCCACCTCAGGGAAGCCCAGCTACCGGCCCTCCACCTGGACTCTGTCACACTCTCGGATGACGAGTTCACCAGGGTGCTGGCAGATTTCCCCTATCATCACCCCGCAGTTCTCCACAACCAATCCCAAGCACAGTGTGCAGCACCACATTCCCACACAAGGACCACCGCTGCACGCCCGAGTCCGTAGGCTCCCACCTGACAAGCTCCACCTCACCAAGGAGGAGTTCCGTAAGATGGAGGAGATGGGGATTATCTGTCGCTCGGGACAGCCTATGGGCATCCCCACTGCACGTGGGCCCAAGTCCACAGGGGGTTGGAGGCCCTGT
Organism: Pristis pectinata; assembly: GCF_009764475.1. Classification (NCBI taxonomy): domain Eukaryota; kingdom Metazoa; phylum Chordata; class Chondrichthyes; order Rhinopristiformes; family Pristidae; genus Pristis; species Pristis pectinata. The sequence goes on along the minus strand of NC_067409.1, from coordinate 80,536,129 downwards.
GGGGACTACAGAAGGCTCAATGATGCTATGAACACCAACCAATACCCAGTGCCTCACATCCAGGATTTCACAGCGAACCTACACAGGGTGACCATCTTTTCAAAAATTGATCTGGTCCGGGGTACCATCAGATCCCTGTGCACCCCGATGTGCCCAAGACAACCCTCATCACCCCCTTCGGGATGTTCGAATTCCTGAGGATGCCTTTCAACCTCAAGAACGCCGCCCAGGCTTTCCAGAGGCTCATGGACTCGGTGGGGTGAGGCCTGATTTCCATCTTCATCTACTTAGACGATATCCTGGTGGCCAGCAAGTCACACCAAGAGCACGTGGCACATTTGTGCCAACTCTGCCAATGCCTGATCAACCACAGACTGGTAATCAACCCGGCGAAGTGCGAGTTCGGGCAGACGGAGATCGACTTCTTGGACCACAGTGTCAATCGACATGGAGCTGCCCCTCTGCCGGACAAGGTCCAGGCCATCCACCAGTTCCCCAAACCCAGCACAGTCAAGGGCCTGCAGGAATTCGTGGGGATGGTAAACTTCTACCATCATTTCGTGCCAGCGGCAGCACACATCATGAGGTTCTTGCTCGGTCTAATGGCCGGCAAGGCCAAAGAGGTGGCATGGGACGTAGAGTCCACAGAGGCTTTCGAGCGGGCCAAAGAGGCACTGGCGAAGGCGACCCTCCTGGTACACCCGAGAGTCGACGCATCCACAGCACTCACAGTCGACGCTCCCGACACGGCAGTCGGTGGAGTCCTGGAGCAGCTTGTCGAGGGCCAGTGGCGACCACTCGCCTTTTTTCAGCCGACACCTGTGACTGGCGGAGGTTAAGTACAGCGCTTTCGACAGAGTTGTTAGTGCTCTACCTGGCTATCCGGCATTTCCGGTATTTCCTCAAAGGAAGGGATTTCACTGTGTATAAAGACCACAAGCCCCTCACCTTCGCCCTTGCAAAGGTATCGGACCCATGGTCAGCTCAGCAGCAGAGGCACCTCTTCTTTATTTCAGAGTTCACCACAGACATCCGCTACATCGCAGGGAAGAACATGGTCGCCGACACGCTGTCCCACCCCACATTCACTCAGCGACCATCTCATCCCCAGGGATCGACTACACGGCGCTGGCGGAGGCGCAACAGGTGGATACCGAGATCCCAGCTTAACGCACCGCCATTTCGGGACTCCAGTTGGAGGACGTCCCTGTCGGACTGACAGCGGCTCGGCTCCTGTGCGACACGTCTACCGTCAAACCCCAGCCCGTGGTACCAGCAGCATGGAGGCACCAGGTGTTCAACACGCTACATGGCCTGGCCCACCCATCCATCCAGGCGTCCATCAAATTGGTAGCAGACAAATTAGTCTGGCACAGTTTGCACAAGCAGGTCGGGCACTGGGCCAGGACTTGCGTACACTGCCAGACCGCCAAAGTCCAGCGGCATGTGAAGGCCGTCCTCCAGCAGTTCCAGCCGACACTCGGGAGGTTTCAGCACATCCACGTGGACATCGTCGGCCCCCTGCCTGTCTCCCGGGGCGCCAGGTATATCTTTACCGTGGTCGACAGGTTCACCAGTTGGCCGGAGGCCATGCTGCTAGCAGACACGTCCACCAAATCCTGCGCCAGGACGCTCATCGCAAACTGGATCGCCAGGTTCGGACTCCCAGCGGACATCACCTCCGACAGAGGAGCACAGTTCACGTCAGGTTTGTAGACAGTGCTGGCGCAGCTCCTGGGCACCCAGCTACATCACACCACAGCGTACCATCCCCAGTCCAACGGTTTGGTCGAGTGGTTCCACAGGCATCTCAAGTCGGCCCTGATGGAGCGCCTCTGGGGCCCCAACTGGACAGATGAGCTCCCCTGGGTCTTACTGGGCATCCGCATGGCCCCCCCCAAGGAGGACCTGGGCACCTCCTCGGCAGAGTTGGTCTACAGCACCCCCCTGATGGTCCCAGGCAAGTTCATGCCAGAGGCCCAAGGTCCAGCAGAGACGCCAGCAGAGGTGCTGACGAGGCTGTGGGACAAGGTAGGGACCCTGGCACCGGTTCCGACCTCCAGGCACGGCACGACACCATCCTTTATCCCCAAGGACCTCCAGGATTGCGAGAAAGTCTCCATTCGCAGGGGCATGCACAAGTCACCCCTACAGCGGCCATACAAAGGACCCTTCAAGGTGATCCAGCACAATGGGTATGTGTGTGTCGTGGAGGTGGGTGGCCATGAGGAGACTTTTACAGTGGACTGCCTCAAACCGGCACATTTGGACATTGAGCAACCGGTGAGGGTACCCGCACCGCACCGGCAAGGCAGGCCACCCAAGTGGGACACAGACTGGGGGGGGGGGGGGGGCGCACCCCCAATGGACATTTCTTGGGGGTGGGGGGCAGTGTAGCAGCCTGTACACATGGGACTCGAACCGCCATCAGCGGCCGCGGGTGGACGTGCAGGAGCATGTCTTGAATGAACCGTGGGGCGGGCCTTCCGGCAGGAACCTTACATCACGTCCGCCCCACATGGGCCCGGAGAGGCTCTCGGGTACTTCGGCACGCGTGTTTTGTCTGAGTGAGTAAAGTGCGTTTTGAATTCAACCTCCTCGTCTCAGAGTTTTTCTTTGGAAACACACTGCGTCCAACTACAAGTGCAAGTAATCAGTAGCAACCAAACCAGCTGCATCTCTCTAAATGGCACTGCCTTATTTCCTCTGTGCTGTTTACAGAATTCTTTGCCCAAGTTCCATTGCTTGTGTTATCTACACTGTTCATGCTTTTCTCATAAACCAACATTGTGCCTGCAGCCTGCAAAATATCCTTCAGCTTCAAAGGATCTACTCCTTGCAAGGAAGCAGCCTCGTCTCAACTCCAACATTAAGCCCAATGGACAGACAATTCCACTGCATTTTCTGAAGAGGAACAGTCCTGCTGCAAATCTGATCCAAGGTCATCACTTAAATAACCATTTGACAAATGTGTGATTCAGATACAACAGCAAGGCCCTATTGATTCTTGTTCTGCTATTCTGTGGGATAAAGGGACCACTTCCCAACATCTTTCTCCCTTTACAAGCATTGGAGAGATCATGTTCTAACCCTGCTCATTTAATTGGAAAATTCTGAAAGGCAACTCTTCATCATCGTATAAAACTCAATTAATTCCCTCCAGAGTTCACAACTTCCCAAGAACACCCAGCTCCCTAAAATCATCCAGGAAAAAGGAAATGTTTTAAACTGGGAATTAACAAGTCCATCATGCTTTGCTGATGGGTCTACAGGGAACTGCCAGCTATCTGCTGCTCCTGGAATTCAGAAACATGTCAAATGTCAGTGCTTCCAATTTCTTGCTCCACCACTGGATCCAGTGGAATCCAGTGACAAAGCAGAGCAAAGGGGAGGGCTGGCATATGTAGAGCCACCTCATTTGTTTGGATGGGGCCTACAACCCTTTGAAAACAGGAAACAGAAGGGAAGTGGTTTATAAATTCTACTCAAAAATGTTTAATTGCTTCCCATTTCAAGATATCTTAAGCTTTTAACGTAAGTAATTGAATTCAAAATCCGAACATTCTTTAAAAGTTTCCATGGTAGACTTTAAAATAACCCCAAAGCTTTTGGCAGCAGCAGACTGACAAAGCACACCAGGGCATACTGGGGTCAAGGCTGACTCAAGTGGAAAGCGCATTCTATCTCACGGGACATCTCTTGGGTAAAGGGTCAGCTCAACCAGCCCTCCACATCCAGAACAGTTAAGTGGGTTGGTATCATGTTCAGCACCAGATCTAGAACAATCCAACCCAATGTCATGGACCTCCAATGTTTCAACATCTACTTAAACTAGACAGTGTTTAACTAAGGCCCAAGAAAGGTGGTGTACTGACAGAATGCGTTGTTCAACATTGTAGTCTGTTAATGCACATGTCACAGTGCACCAACAGTCAACCACATTTCACCAAATTACAAAAATAGCTTTACTCAAAGAATTTAACAAGTTGTGAGGCATCCAGAATTCAAGAAACATTCAATTTAAATTCAAGTCCTTTCTTTCCCCCATGGATCTCAGCAAACAAAATTACAACATTTAATGAAGTGCATCTTGTAGGGACACAACTCAGGAGTGCCTTAGACAGATGAAAAGCAAACCTGATCAAAGATTTGCAGGGTAAAGATATTACAAAATAAATAGATTCATGAATTTCTACAAGTAGCCACACAAGATGTGGTCATAAAATATGCAAACAGTAAAGTTACCCCTGCCCTTTTATATCCTACCACAGGCACTCAAACACATTAGAAAAATACTAACGCAAAATACTTCAAATTCACTCCAATAGCCCAAATATCAATATCCTCTGCCAGGTCAATGTCACCAGTCAGTTGCATTGGGCAGGCCATGCAATTCATATGCCTGACACCAGACTCCCTAAATACTCATTCCCATTTCCACCAAACCCCCCCTCAACCCCAAAGGAAAACAATGAAAGATATGCTATAATTCACCCTTGAGTATCTTCTGGCCCATGATCTCTCCAAATGGAGAGAGTGCAATCAGGACAGTATTGAGAACCTATCATCCATGAATTGGGAGTACAAAGGTGACCACCACATGCAATGAAAGGATTACATCACATCCACCCACCCAACCCACAGAGCACCTCCAGTCCCATCTATGAAAGAGTCTGCAGATCACACACACTGGCATCATTAGCCACCTCAGAACCTATAAACTAGAGTGGGAGTCAGTCATCCTTAATCCAGAGGGACTGCTCAAGGTAAACATTGCTGGAAGAATAGAAACCCAAACCAAAGTGCAATGCTAAATCTTGAGGATTGGTTAAACCATATTTGGGAGTACTGTGGGCAGTTCAGTTTTCTTTGGGAAAGGGATACTAAAGCAATAGACAAAATATACAAGGATATTACCAGAACTGAAAGGCTGCAACCACTAAGATCAAACACAATGAGGGCTTTGAAAAAGGTGAGCAAAAGTGGACCTAAAAGCAAAGGGGTGAATACAAAGCATATTATTGTCATTCAGCACAGAAACAGGCCCTTCAGCTCGATTTGTCCATGCCAACCAAGATGCCCATCTACGCCAATCCCCTTTCCCTGCATTTGGCCCATATCCCTCTATTCCTTTTCTATCCATGTACCTGCCCAAATGCATTTTAAACAAGCCTGCCCTTAGCACCTTTTCTGGCAGCTTGTTCCATGTATCCACCATTGTGTGAATAATCTTGCCCTTAAGTTCTTAAGGCAGAATAGTATAGAACTGGACAGGCCATTCAGCCCATGTTATGCTGACCTGGATGCCAATTTCTACTAAATGTCGTCCTCCTCGTTCTGTCTAACATCCATATCCCTCTATTCCCTTCATATTCCAAAAGCCTCAAACTCCACCAAACTGCCTGCTTCCACAAATATACCTGGTAACCCATTCCAGGCACCTACCACTCTCTGCATAAAAAAAAAACTTTCCCCTCATGTCACCTAAGTTTCCTCATCTCTAACCTTAAAAGCACGTCCTCTGGTGTTTTAAGTTTTTACCCTGAGAAAAAAAAATTCTGACTGTCTACCCAATCTATGCCTCTCATAATATTAAAAACCTCTCAGGTCTCCCCTCTGCTTTGACACTCCAGGGAGAGCAACCCAAGTTTGTCCAACCTTTCCTTGTAGCTCATACCCTCTAATCCAGGCAGCATCCTAGTGAACCTCTTCTGCACCCTTTCCAGTTTTCAAATCCTTCCTACAATGGGCTGACTCAAACTTCATACAATACTCCAAGTGCAATCTGACTAAAGTTTTATATAGCATCAACTTGACTTCCTTACTCTTATACTCAAAACCCTTCCCAATGAAGCAAGCATGTCATAAGCCTTCTTTACCACCTTCTCCAGTTGCATAGCCACTTTCAGTGAACTATGGAATTAGACCCCAAGATCCCTCTGTATTTCAATGCTATTAATAGGCCTACCACTGACTATATGTTCTCCTTTCATTTGACCTCACAAAGTGCAACACCTCAATTGCCCAGATTAAACTCCATCTGCCACTTCTCTGCCCCACATCTGTAACTGATCTATATCTTGCTGTTTTCTTTGATAGTCCTTTACACTGTCCACAACTCCACCAATCTTGATGTCATCTGCAAACTTGCTATTCCACCCATCTACCCAAGAGGTTCCAGCATTGATGCTTGCAGAACACCACTGGTCATGGACCTCCAGCCAGAATAACAACCTTCCACCACTACCCTCTCTTCTATGGGCAAGCCAGTTCCAAATCCAAACTTGCAATTCACCCTGGATCGCATGCATTTTTAATCTTCTGAATCAATCTACCATGAGGCACCTTATCAAATGCCTTACTAAAGTCCACGTAAATAATGTCCACTGCCTTGCCCTCCTCGAGCACCTTTGTCACCTCCTCAAAAAAACTCAATCAAGTTTCTAAGGCATGACTTGCCCCGCACAAAGCCATTGACTGTCCTCAAGCAGGCCATGCCTTTCCAAATGCACAAAAATCCTATCCTTCAGTATCCCCTCCAATAGCTTCCCTACCACTGACACAAGGCTCACTGGCCTATAATTACCTGGATTATCCCCGTTTCCCTTCTTGAAAAAGGACCGACATTTGCTAGTCTCCAGTCCTAAGGGACCTCACCTGTTGCTAGTTAGGACACAAAGATCTTTCTCAAAACCCCAGCAATCTGCTCACACTTTCTCAATATTCTGGGATATGCACCATCAGGCCCTGGGGACTTATCTATCTTAATGCTTTTCAGAAGACCCAGCACTGCCTCCTCCTCAATTTCAAAATGTCCCAGCACATTAGCATGCCCCACTCCGCTTTCACTATCCTCCAAATCCTTCACCTTGGTAAATACTGACACAAAGTACTCATTTAGTACTTCAGCCACTTGTTCTGACTCCAAGCACAAATTCCCTCCTTTATCCTTGAGTGGGCCTACCCTTTCCTTAGTTATCCCCTTTTTCTTAACACGTGTAAAATGCCTTAGGATTCTCCTTGATCCTGCTCACCAAGTACATTTCATGGCCACCTTCAGTCTTTCTGATGGCCTGCTTGAGTACTTTCCTGTTATCTTTATAGTTCACAAGAGCCCATTCTGATTTGAGCTTCCTCAACCTCACGTCTGCTTCCTTTTCCTTCCTGACTAAATTTAGGACCTCTCAGGTCATCCAAGGTTCTTTACCTTACCATCCTTGTCCTTACTCCTTACCAGAACATACCGATTCTGAACTCTGATCAGCTGTTCTCTAAATAACTCCCACATGTCAGATATGGACTCATCTGACAGCAGCTGTTCCCAATCAACACCCCCTTAGCTCCTGTCATATCCTGTTATAATTTGCCCTCCCCTAATTTAGTACCTACCTGCAAGATCCAATTTTATCCTTATTCATATCTATCTTAAAACAATGAGTTGTGGTCACTATTCCCAAAATGTTCACCCACCATCAGGTCCATCACCTGGCCTGGATCATTTCCCAAAACTAGGTCCAGTATGTTCTCTCCTCTAGTTGGACTCTCCACATACTGTTTCAAGAACCCCTCTCAGATGCACTGAAAAAATCCCACCCCATCTAAGCTTCTTATATTAAGGAAGTTCCACTCAGTACTGGGGAATTTAAAGTTCCCCACTATGACAACCCTGTTATTTCTGCATCTTTCCATAATCTGTCTTACATATCTGTTCTTCCACTTCTCAATAGCCATTGGGGGACCAATCTTCTTATAATCGCAAGAACCTCTGAAGCCTTTCTTTGCTGTGGAAGATTTCACTCCATGATTACATACTTACATGGTCACTACAAACATCCTCATCAGAAATCCAACAGCTTGTCACAGATAATGTTGGACAAGGTGCTGTCTCAGCAGTGCTCAAAAAAAAAAATCACAAATTTTTTGGTGATTGGAAAAGCTCACTGAGAAACATCAAATGAATGCCCCCAAGAAAAAGCCAAAATGGTGTGCAGGGCAGAAAAGCACAGAAGTTCAGCCATACAACACAGGCTATTTCTGGGCTCCTCACTTTACAGCCAAATACTAACTAGCAAAAGAATCAAAATTGTTATGGCATAGCAGAAGTTACCCGAGGGGCATCTCTTCCCACAGAGAGGTTGGTGGATATATGGAATAAGCTGAGAGAGGAAGTGATAGACATGGGCACAATTGAAATGTTTAAAAGACATTCAGACAGATACATGGATAGGAAAAGCTTAGAGGGATGTGGGCCAAACACAGGAAAATGGTACTAGCTCAGAAAAGGCATCTTGGTCTGCAAGGACAAGTTGGGCTGAAAGGCCTGTTTCTATGCTGTATGACTATGAACAGGCCATTTGCCCATTAAGCCATGCTGGTCCCAATGAAACATTCTCATCAGTTCCATTCCCCTGTTCTTTCCCCATAGACCTTCAAATTCTTCTCCCTCAAGTGTCTATCCAATTTCCTTTTGAAAGAACTGATCAACTGTTTCCACCATCCATCCAGGAAGCCAATTACAAATCAGAACTGAGGAAAAAAAATCTCCTATCTTGCACCTTTTCGCACAAAATTTTACATCTGTGCCACCTGGTCTTGGAACCATCTGCTGATTGGAACACATTCCCTACCTTGTACAGCTTCATGACACCCTCTCTCAACCTCGGCTCTAAGAATCAAGCCCAGCTTCTCTAGAATAACCTTGTAAATAAAATCTCTCATCCCTGGAGCCAATCCCTAGGAGTTTCACATCCCTCCTTAAGTGTGGTGATCAGAATTGGACAAATAAAGGCAGGCACGGTAGTGTAGCGGTTAGTGTAACGCTTCACAGCACCAGCAACCCAGGTTCAATTCCTGCCACTGTAAGCAGTTTGTACATTCTCCCCGTGTCTGCATGGGTTTCCTCCAGGTGCTCTGGTTTTCTCCCACATTCCAAAGACGTACAGGTTAGGAAGTTGTGGGCGTGCTATGTTGGCACCTGAAGCATGGCGACACTTGTGGGCTGCCCCCAGAACACTACGCAAAAAGATGCATTTCACTGTGTTTCGATATACACGTGACTAATATATATATCTTATTCCAATTGTGGCCAAACAGGTTGCACACAACTCTTCCACTTTGTACTCTATGCCACTACTTATGAATCCCAGATTCCCATGTGCCTGAGCAACCAATTTCACCATGTCATGCCGGGTTCTACTTGCGCACTTGCACACTGGGGTCCCTGTTCCCACGTGGCCTTTATAACAGTGCCATTTGGTCTATATGGCCTCTCATTTTTACTGCTAAACGACATTTTTCAATTGTCTGTATCGAACTTAATCTGCAATTTTTCTGCTAAGTGTGTCTACTTCATCTTGTTGTCCATTATTGTCCTCCTCTGTTTAACCACACTTCCAAGTTTCACACTACCTGCAAAATTTGGAAAGTTATCCCTGCACATTCATGCTCAATCACAAGTACATAGATCAAAAACAAGTTGTCACGGCAGTGACCTCTGGAGCACACCACATCTGACATAACAGTCTGGGAAAAAAACAACTGTTTATTACTACTCTGATTTCTGCCTTACTCATGTTACTACTAACCCTTTCATTCCACAGGCCTCCATTTTACTGATCAGTCTTTTGTGAGATCTTATCAAATGCCTTCTGAAAACCCATGTAAACATCCACTGCATTCCCTTCAATCCTCTCAACTACTTCATCAAAAACTAAGGTTAGTCAAACACAAATCACCTTCAGCAAATCCATGCTGGTTCTCTATCAATTCAAACTTCTCCAAAAATGATGTGGAACATAATTAGCTGGCACCAAACTGCAGCATATCTTTTTTAAATGATCTCAGGTGGTAATTATGGTGCATAGCCCAGGAATGTATTAAAATTGGTATTCATGGGGGCATAGCAAAAACTATTGTGGAGGGTCATCTAATTTCCAAACCCAAAAGTAAAGTTTACACTCAACTATGTAATCCATTTGGCAAAACATTTCTACAAAGTGTGCCAGACCAGTGGGAGCATCCTGGAAGTATTTTGCTATGCTTTGTGCCTAGTACTGTGGCAGAAACTCCCCCCTTTCCACACCCCCCCCCAAAGGGTACATAAGATGTGTTGCAATGCAATGGCCTTGTGAAAGCCTTGCTTAAAATCCAGCAATAAGGCTGCCTGACACCTAATAGACACAGAAGGACGGAGTGTGACATGGAGTAAGCCAAATTCACTAACATCAAAAGCTCATCTGTCTTCTGGGGAGCACAGAGAGGCTTGACAATGCCAGTCACACTGATGGCCCCCTGCGCTGTTGGGACTGATTAGTTTGCCCAACATTTCAGATGGATTTAAATGTTGAACTGCACTATGCAAAGATGAGCGAGTCAATATCCTTCCTTGAAAAACCTTGCTCAAGAGCTCTGTGGAATTTAGCACAAGCAAAACAAAGGCTTCCCCATTTTAAAACAAAGTACAAATCTGCATTCTTATTTTAAATCATTCTACTCTGCAGCAAAAGTTAAGTCAACAAAGTAAACATTGCAGAATTTAAAGGTTTTTATAAGTATAAAGAAAGCAAAAGAGCAATTAGAGTAGAACTCCCCAGAAATGGGCATCTGGACATGGAAGAGCATGCCAAGGCAAATAAAACAATTAAATATGTTGCTGCAGCTTTGATAACTGACAGTAGAAGTAAAAATGGGGAAAAGCAAAGAACAAAGTGACTAAAATGACTGGTTCTTTCTTCACTTCAGAAGGCTGAGGGTAACCTAACAGAGGACCTAAACATTATGAAGGTTTTGATAGAGTGGATTCAAAAGAAAGTATTTTTTACTGTAGGGAAGAGCAAACCAGGAATCAATCAATGAGACAGTCACCAACAAATCCCCATGAGTGCCAAGAATGTAGGACTTTGGGAACAGTTTAAACCAATGGCACGGATGTACGCAAGGAAAGGAATTTGTACTGAACAAATTCATAAACAAAGGAGAATAGAGGGTTACAGCAATAGACGTAGATGAGAAAAAAAATCAGAGGGGGTTTGAGTGGAGCAGAACGACTGATATCAACTGTTTGGGCTGAATAGACAGATTCTGTGCTGAACATCCTATGTAAGCAGCTTGACAATTTTCAGTTGGTCATGACTAAGAGGTTGATAATACCTCATTGAAGGTTTTGAAGCAGATATTTTGAAGTACATGAAATAATGAATCCAAAAGAATAATTATTGACATGGGCCATCAGAGGACATTTGATGAAGTCCCGCAAAAAAGCTGAAGTTAAACTTCAAGGAACTGAAGGCAAATTATTCACCAGATTAAGAAATTCATTGAAAGGCAGGAAGTAGGAGAGATGACAGGCAGCTACTTAAATTGGCAAGATGTAATCAGAGGTGCCCCACAAGGATCCATCCACGGGCCACAACTATTCATCGTGTTTACAAAGAACTTGCAAACAAGTTTGCCAATGACACAAGATAGACTGCAGAGGAAACAACAGTAATTATAAAGAGACATTGATGAACCAAGTATCAGTTCCACTTTAGATCCCGAAGTCAGAGCAGAGTACTCTCAAATAGAGAAATCGCAGAAATGGAGGTCCAAAGTATTAGAGCCAAAACAATAGGGAAGGCGGTCCCTTGGTCCACCAAGTCACACAGGCATTCTGTAGGTAGGAAGGATTAGCTATGTCAGCACCAACATTGTAGGTCGAAGACTGTACTGTTCTATGGGTACTCCGCATGAGTGATCCAATCAGTCACATGCCTCAGTTCTTTCCCCATGATCCTGCAACTTTTGCCTCCCTCAATTCCCTCAAGTTCTGGAACACACTAGAGAAATTCATCTTTTATACAATTGGCACTGCAATCAAGGGTCCAAGAGTACATCAAGAGATCAATGGGGTTAAGTCACAGATGACCCAGGACATCAAATAGCAGAACAGCTCAAGGAAATTAAACGATCTTTTCCTGTCCTTGACCATTTCCTCTACTTGAGTGATGGGCAATGGCCAATGGTCAAAAAGACCAGCAAGAATATTAGGAAATATTTCTTAGAATGATTGAAGTTTAAAGTTTAGACACTGGTAACAGTTGATATAGAAGCTGCTACAGCTTTTAAGGAAAAAGAATGGATATTTACCACAAGAAGAGAGATGGCTTACAGGAAAGAAAAACAGGGCAGATTAGTTTTTCCTCAACCATTCTCCTCTCTAGAACCATAGAGTGGTCCTTGTAAAATCACGTTCTATTCTACTTGTCTCATTCACAAGATTATGCTCCACCACATTGACACCATCTTATAACTACTCCTTTCACATTTACACAACACTAAAACCATGACCCACTTTTCACACAACCCAAACACACCATGCCTTCCCATAACACTTTCTCACAAACACAGGAAAAACACAACCAAGTCTTGCTTCTCAGCATCCAAGGCTCCAAGCATTCCATCCAGGTAAAACAGCAATTGACCTGAATTTTCATTTACTTACTATTCATTGTACATCCTGTTCCAGACTCATAGTACCCAGTTACATTGCAGGACCCTTCCTTTTGGACACCAAGTGCAATTCAACTGCTGGTCATTTTCTAATTTAGTTTTTTGTCCCACTGTGCAGAGCCTTCAATACTGCTAACATTAAACTCAACAAATTCAACTACAATGTTTCGGACAATGATTTCAACAAATACTGATCATAACCAACAATCCTTTATTTTCCCCATAAAGCAATTATTTTACAACAGCCATTTAAATTCTAGGACAATGTCTTGTTTTATTACTTGTCCAATTACCACTTCCTTTTATTCACGGAACCACCCCTTCTTGACAGCTGTGGCATGCATGCCTAAGTCAGAAGACTGTGGATTCAAGATCAGATAGGTTCACTCCAGAGAACCAAGTACTAAGAATCTAGAAGGATGCTCTGGTGCTGTAACGAGGGCAGGCAGTACTCTCAAAGTTGACAGGGTTCAAACGAGGCATTAACTACAGTCCTACCTGCTGTTTGGTGAACAGAATGTTAAAAAAAAGACATGGAAACTCTCTCCAAAACCATGGGTAAAATTTCTCTCCCCAGTTCCAAAACATACCAAATTGCCATCATCACATTGATGCTGTGTAACCTCAGTTCACATTGGATGATACGCTACCACAGCGATTCTACTTCTGAACTACTTCACTGGCTATAAAGCGCTTTGGAATTCCTAAAGTGGAAATAAGGGTACAATAAGGAGAAAAGCTCAGATCTTTTCTGTCATTTAACTACTGCACCTTCCACTCAGATGGCCCATTTGTTTTTCTTTCCTTTTCCCCGACTTGGCACTGTATTTGCTTAAAACCAGTTAAATTTATAACTTTTTCTAATGCAGAATGGTCACTGTTTTCCACTCCAGCTGCAGCTCAGCATTCAAATTTTGTAGCATTTCTGTTTGCTCACTTCAGATTCTCAGCAATTGCACTATGTTGCTTTTGGGTTCAGCAAGTTTCAAATTGCTCCTGAGGTTTAACAGATAAGGTGACAACCAAATGTCTTCAAGCTATAAATTACTATCTTGCCACTTTAGGAGTTAAGATGCGATGGACAACCCCCTCTTTTACAAGTATACAAAAAATTGCAGGGCTAGGCAGCTCTAATTGGGCTACCAAAAGCACAACCACAGTAGGCCAAATGATATCAGCATGTGCATTTCTGACTGCAGGAAGTTGATAACTACATAGTAAACTCAACTGACATCCCCACATAACATTACCCTAATCAGATTGCAAGCAACTTACAAAAGGGGAACTCAGTTATTCAATTCCCACATCTTAATACCAAGTTGATGTGTAGTGCTACCAGCCATGCACGATTCTCCATAGTATATAGGTATCCGAATGCTGTATGACAGTACAGATAAATAAACACAACTACACTTTTCTTCTGAAAAACCCATGTGCTGTTTCAGAATGCACCTCAACCCAAAAAAACATGACAGTCTGCACTACTTAATCAAAATACTACTCTTTAAAGGTTGTAATTAAGAACACTGTCTAGAGTCAGAGTGATTGCATGATACAATATACAAATTTAAGTTGCATAGCATGAATAATTTGCTAAGTCTAGTGATTAGTAAAGAAGCAACCCCAAACCTAATGGAATATTAGAACATAAATAATAGATCTGGCCTTTCCACCATTTATTAAGACTACGGCTGATCACTCACCCCAGCACAATGTCCCAGCGTCATCCCCATATCCTGGATTCCCTTGGTCCAGAAATCTATTGACCAGTATTTTGAATAAACACAATGTGAACCTCCATAGACCTCCAAGCTAGAGATTTCCGAAGGTTCAGCATTCTCCAAGTAAAGAATTTTTTTTTTTATTTTCTCAGTTCTAAATGGCCCACCCCTCATATTGAGAAGATCCCTTCTGGCCCTTGACTCTCAGCCAGGGGAAACCATCCTTCCAACATCTTAGTACACCATGCCCTTCAATAAATTTAACATTTCAATGAGATCACTTCTCATTCCTCTAAATTGTACAGGAGAGGATCAAATCAACTTGATCTCTCATATGACAAGCCCACCCCCCCCAACCATCCCTGGGACTAGTCTAGTGAATCTTCACTGTTCTCCCTCCATGGCAAGTACATCTTTTGTTTAGGAAAGGAGAGAAAAACTGTACTCAGTGCTTCAGTGGTTGTCTCAGAAGTGCAAAATATAATGTCACTTGAGATTAGGTTAGCAAAATAAATATTTAAAACTTGAAACCAGAATAGACAGAGGACATATTGAAATACAATGTTGCTACAGTTAGCTAAAACCCCATGCTTAATTAGAGCCCCTCGTTACCTTAAAGCAATGAAGGAATGACTATACATAATTTAAAGTTACTTTAAGTGAGCAAAACTTAACATTTCAAATTGAAACACCCAAACAACCACCCCAAAACGTTTTGGCCTTTCAACCTTAACTCCATTGCTTGGAAATGTTTGCACTTAATATAGAGCCAACTAATGGCACTTTGTAAAGAAAATCATTCCCTACATTCCACCCCAATACCCTAAGTTTCAGGGGAAAGTTTGAATCGGGTGTACCTGAACCAGTCTCTTTCATCAATTCAAATGGCATTTATGTACCAGCAAACACATCCAGTACTAAATAATTTCTCTGGAATTTCTTTGAAATAGAGCTTTTATGAAACTTGTGGAAAGTGAGGTGGGGGTGATGGAGGGCAGAGCAAAGTGAAGGTACAAAGCAAAATTAACAACTTTTTAAAATAAGGAATTACTAGAAGTTTGGGGGAAAAGGTAACCCAATTATTTTTGTCCATTATTGCTGTGCCTCTCTACCACGTTTTGCCTGCCCTGTAAACTTCTGAAGGCAACAAATAAAAAAAACAGGTCGGTGTCAGGGCACAACCCAGAGAAAATAAATCCTTCGGATAAATCGTCAGAACGATTCAGGAGAGCTCAAATGGCAACGCCAAGCCCGTGCAAACCTGACAACGGGGGAAAGCAGCGAAGGAAATGAAGTCGGGGCCTGCACTGGCAGCGGTTCCAGACGCTAGGCCCCTCGGAGACACGCGGCACCGAGCCGCCCGGCCCGCTGCTGATCTCTCACCCGCCCGCCCGTGCCTGCAACCCCGGCACCGCGGGGGACGGGAGCAGAAGGGCACCGATATTAACAGATGGGCCTGTTGGGTGAGTGAGTGCGACCGACCCTGACCCAAAGCACCGGGAGGAGGAAGCCTGCCGGCAGAATGGACGGCCGGCCGGGGGTCGAGCGCCACCCCGGGCCCCACTCGCAACCAAGTATGCGGGCCGCCGCCATAGGGGCGATGATGTGTCACCCCCCCCCCCCCCCCCCCGAGGCCAACTATCCCCCGGGGACGGGCAGCAAATTTACCGGAGTCCTGCCCGGTGTGGCCGGCGCCAGCCCCGTCCTCCCGGCCGCCCCGCGGGGAGTCGAGCAGCCCTCCGCCGCCGCCGTTTGCGTCAAGAGCCGGACCCCGGGGCTGCCAGCACCGGCGCTCTTGCCCGGCGCGCTGCCGTTGGCGGCCAAGGCGCTGAACAAGCCGGCAGCCGCCGCCGTCCTCTCCGGCGCCGCCCCGGCTCCAGCAGACGCTCTGGCCGGAACGGGCTGGATTCCTTTCCGCATGTCTCGCAACTTCGGGCCGGTCTCCGAGACTCGGCAACTCCCCGTTGGATTATTCTTAATCTATTCGGTCGGCCTCCTCGGGAAAGAATAAAATAGCCCCAGGTGCCAAGTGGGCTCAGACCCCAGTGGCCGTAGACCTGGTCACGGCAGGATATTGAAGGCGGGGAGGGGCAGATGCGAAGGATTTAAAAGTCCTGAAAACAGCCCCAAGCTCTGAAAATGGCTCCAGGAAGCTGACGATGAATGAAGGGAGACACTTTACGCGCGTAATGCCTCCCGCGAAACTCAGATTTCCCGCGGCTTTTTCAAACCTAATTTGCATTCCCTCCTCTTCCTATTGGTCGACTGCCTTCGACTTCGTCTCCACTCAGCCGCTTCCCATTGGCCCGTGGGAACGCGGCGCCCGAGGGCTGTTCGAGCGGGGAATCCCGTTGGTTGCGGAGTTCCCAGTTGCTATGGCGCCACGTAACGCTTTGACGTTCCAGGAGATTCCCCTGACCTTCTTACCTGTCGTCGCCGGTCTGCACTCGCTCTTGCGTGCACGGGAATGACAGTCACTTTACCTCCTCCTCCTGTTAATGCATTTTAATTATTACTCTAGCTGAATAAATAAAACTGTTAGGTAAAATCCTTTTCCGTCTGTTTGTTTTATTTGTTAACATCAATTGTTTACGCAAGGATACAGGCCCTTCGACCCAACGAGTCTATGCTGACCACGGTGCCTCCCAGCTCGTCCCAAATTCCTGCGTTCGACCCATTTCCCGCTTAGCCCCGCCCCTTCAGGTACCTTTCCAAGTGCTTCTTACATGATACTATTGTACCTGCCACTAGATGGCGAAGTGTATTACAGGAATAAATAACTTTTAACGGTTTCCAAATATAACATTTTTATGAAACAATTTCCGCCTAAAATTCATGATTTAGAAAATCATATTTTAATAACTGAAATAGAAGCAATATATAATCCTTCATATTTATAACTTATGTTAAATAATTTATAGTAAGTGCACTTCTCTTTATAATCATTTCCAACTATAGTATACTTGTGTTATATTGATCTAATAGGTATATAATTTACACATTTTTATCGATCATGCTTAATAATTTCTATTTGTCATATGATTTTCAACGACCAAATACATTTTTTTCTCCATGTTATTTTAGGAGGATAAAAACGCACTGAAATATTTGGCTAACTTTGTAACCTATCTTCCCTTCAAAAGTCTGTCTCCATGAAAACTGCGATAAGCAGTGCTGGAAGTGAGATAAGATGTTCATTTTAACACAACATAAATTATGTAGTGAAAATCCTATGTGAGAAACCAGATCCCCCCACAAAATCTTCCAAATTCCTGAGGTTGTGGGCAAACCTGTCCATGGGAAATCTGCAGTGGTCTGTTGCATTACAGTTTACCTGGGTGGCTTTTGATTGAAATTTGCAAGATCTACAAAATGGGTCAACTCACATTGAAGTGCTGTGTATAGTTCCGGGCAGCAGACTTTTAAAGGGAGGAGTGGCAATGGAGAGTTATGAGAATGCTATCAAGCTCAAATTATTATATTAAAAGGAGAGATTATAGAAGGTTGACATCTTCCCTGGAATATAGACTAAGTTAAATAGATTCTGAAAGAAATTTATAGTGTATACGGGGTTAGGAAAAAGGACATTGTAATCAAAGCTGAGAAATTGAAGAGTTGTTAGGAAATGCTAGAAAAGCTTTACAAGTGTGAGACTTTCACAAAAACAATAGATGCTATTTCAATTAACATTTCTTATTCTGAATATAGAATATATATTGTAGCTGAGACCTACCCTATGTCATCCTGTGCTTGTAAGAAAATAAAGACCATGATAGTTTAAAAGTGTATGTACTTTTATCATAGATATAGAATCTCTATTGGTCTATGAAGGTGGAAGTATTAATTCTTTCTTCAGATAATTCTTGTTTGATTATCCTCTTTATTTCACAGAATGTTACAGCATGGAAGGAAGTCATCCAGATAGCCCTGCCCTCACCCCAAAGCACTGTTTTTTTCTTTAAAATACTTATGCAGTTAATTTTTTGTATGTCTTGATTTAATCTCACTGGACTAATACTCTCCATCAACATTGCCCGCACCTCCTCGCCTCCACCTCCATTGCTTACTCCTCCTTCCCAGCTGTAAATTCCAGATCCTAATAACTAAAACTCTAAAGCTGCCTCTACACAATCACTGGCTTTCCTCGCTGTGATTCAGGAGCTGATAATGAACAGAGGGTGCAGTTTGAGTTTTCCAATTTCCAATCTGTTGCTGTCAACTTGGCAGTGAAGGCATTGCTCAACTGCAAATCTGTACAAGAAAATCCTTTGCAAGCTGGGCTCAGCGAGGAAGAGGATGGTGGTGAGTTGAGTCAGGTACAGAAAGGTGAGTCGACTGCCTATGACATTCTGGTCACTGCCTGTTCCATTGCCAGTTACTGGGCAGAAGGGGACCTAGGATAGAAGGAACAAACTTGCAATGTGGTGTTCATACCTATCCCAAAGCACTTGGCACAGTATTGTCTTCCATGGGACTTTCGGTTGCCAATTAGCCCATGTGAAAATACAGGAGGTCAGAGGCTGGACATTAGAAATTTGTATTTTCTCTGCAATTTTTCTTCCTCTATAACTGCAACGACAAACAGGTTTAACTTTGGCTTTTAAAACATTTGCAATATTTGCACAGTTCTGCTTCACACAATGGTTCAGAGAGGGAAGTGACAGAATAATTGTACTATGTTGCACACTTACGCCATTGCAAAGTGGACATGACCTTAAAGAGAAATTAGTTGAAGGTGTACCAAGACAATCAATATTTTGCTCCTGGGGCTTGTATGTGCCATCTTTGCAATCGGAATACCTATAACTGCCCGGATCATCATTGTATCTTTTGGCATAAGACAGTTCATTCTGGAAAATAATCAACCTTTTCTTTGTCATATGACAAAGTTTCCCACGCCCAACCACAACATTAATGACGGAAGAATGCATTTGTTGAATACATTAAAAATAATGCACCAGAGGATTTTATGACAACTTACATGGGGAATCATAGAACAAGGAGGATTCTTGTTGTCTCCAGCAAAGCTGCCTGCAAGCTGACATTCAATGACAGCCCAAGCTTAAAAGATCCAGACATTTTTGCCAATGTTCCAGAATTAGCCTGTCCTGTTCCCTCTTTGGAGCCTGCAGGGTTTTGGAGGCTACCTTGTTAGTTTATCAAGTACAGGTGTTACTTACAGTTTCTTTTTGTGTTATAATGAATAATTAGAATTTCTGTGCTATTATTGTAGTGCTCTCCTCAATGAACAAGATTTAGCATCCTTAACAGGATGCAAAAAAATACATCGCAGCCAAAGGCTTATTTTAAATGCCCAATGAATCCATTGTCCAGAAAATAAATGTTGGCCAGGAAACTGGGAGAACGTGTTGTTCTGCAGTCCCTCATTACTACGATAAAAAACTTGCTTAGATAATGTATTCCAATCATGGAATGGAACTTGAACTTTCTGACATAAGGAGACCAGAAAACTACCACTGAAATAAATTAACTGATCGTTCAGTTTCACTTTAATTACACTGTACCGAAACAGAAATAATGAAAATATAGGCCCACTTCTGCTCGTACTTCTGATCTCATGTTAAAAGTTATATATAAATATGTTTTATTAAGTTATTGGCCTAGACATTCTCTTATGTTCTGCACATCCCCCGCATTATGAGAGTGTACTTTTTCAGGAGTTTAAGGGATAGGGGATAGGGGACTTTGTGTGCATGCAGCAGGGTTCCAAATATTCATTCCCTGTCCTCTGAACATTTAGCACTTATCAGCAAGGAGGCTGGTGGTTTTACAGTGACATCGATGCAGGATACAGGCTCAAGTGATGCCAAGATTCTACTGCATTCACAAATGGAGTGGGGGTTCAAGCACTGAAGCAGATCTGAACAGGAGGGTTGAAACCTGTTCCAGTACTGTAAGATATGATCTTATTTCAGGGTCAAAAGCTAAACATTATGCCAGTATAGATAAAACCAGTTTTATTTGTCCACATGATGTTAACAGACACTTGTATAACAATGATAGTAAGTTGTATTATGTGTTCCGACTGGCTTGAGAGCAGTGATGTCTCTGCATACCACAAGTGTGTATTCTTACTGAGATACAGGCCATCAGCAAATTGGAATGAGCAGTAGCATGTGTTTGGTTTGCATATGCTGGAACAATGCAGAATGGACAATGATGATCTATCATACTGAACCATGATGATCCAGTTAATGTCATGTGTTAAAAGCACACAAGGGAACTGAATGAACAGCTCAGCAATTCTGATCATTTGCAGGAGTGGCGTAACTTGAAGCTCCTTTTTACACTGGTACAACAGCAGCAATCAGAGCTTACATCACAGATGCCCGAGTTTCCACTGCAACACTCTGACATTGGGTGGTTTCTGCTTGTCCTCTAATCAAGGCTGGGTCTGCAACATTGGCTTAGAACTAACCACAATGAAAGAGGCAGTCTCCAGGATGAATGCATACTAATATAGAAGGTTGGAACTGTCTTGTCATGCTTTTGGACATTTTATGCAACCACTCAGGTAACCACTGCCAATGCACCAAGCAACTAATTGTGCAAATCCATCAACCTTTCCCATAGTATACTCCATTGAAGTCTCTGGAAGCAAGCAGATGGGTTATCGTTTCCCCCTGCCCTGTCTGCATTTTATTTGTGCCTGGTGACTCACCATGTGCAGATTCAGCCTCTAAGCTAATTCTACACAATGCAAACAGACTGTAGCTGAGCTGCTGATCACAAGTGATAAATTGAATGATGGAGTTATTTTCTCATTGTTGGCTTCTTATTCAGGCCAGGTGAGAGATCTTGGGTGTCTGAAAGAAAAATAGCATGAGGAAAGGTTTATAATGAGGAGACATGGCAAGTTAGAGGTGCATGCTTACACTGCTTACATTGAGTAAATCAGAAGAAATTGAAAGATGATGGCAAGTGGTACAAGAGAAGGAGGATTAGGACTGAGTATACCATCACCTTAAATGGAATCTATACTAGTACTGGACAGACAACTTTGTGACTGCCACTCCAATAATGATCAGCACTTTGTCCTCAAGGGTGTGAGCCAAGCTTAATTCCTCTACAGTTGCCGATGTGAGTTATGCATCACCGTCTCATACAAGTAATAGGGAATGAGTGGTTGCAATGGGTATAGTGGTGTCTGTATCGTTGGATAGCTGGTAGTGCGTGAAAGCTGTGAGATATGGAGTAATGATAAGTATGTGAGGATGGGGTACATGAAACCAAGGTAGAAGTTCTTGAGACAGTTTGTCAGTAGCTTAGGGCAACTGTGAAATTGGTGGTGCAGTTGTAGAATAATGAGATTTTACAATGTCTTCAAAGACCTTGTCTATGCATGAGGTTGTTATATTCTTTTGACGTCCTGTATCGACTTCTTGGGGCTTTCACTTTGGAATCTTTTCACAACTGCCTGGACACTGTGGGGCAAGATTCCCCCAACTGATTGGCCAAAGCCTCTGTCAGATACAAAAATCAGTAAGGCCACACTTGACTGTTTCCTGCTATTATATTGCCCAATGTATCTCAAATGAACTCCATCACTGGTAGCAGCCTCAAAGTAACTCCCCTTTAAGAATTACTGGCATTTCCTTTAATCAGAGCTAAATGGTGGTAATCCCCAAAAATATGGGCCACCTACATGCATGCTATAGGAATAAATATTGTAGTTCTTGCCATCTGGATATTGAAATCATCATAATGAAATGTGCATCCTGCACAGGCTCAAACAACCTTGAGTTAATCACTCATCACTATCCTAAAGTACGTTTTCCATTGATGTCCATCTTAGCTTCACTTGTCTTTTCTTTGGTCCCATTGTACTACAATGTGCAGTGCATGCCAATGGGTGCTATAAAAATAGAAACAATCCTTTTCAAAAGTAACTCTGTCATTCATGATTGTACTTCAAAATATTATTGTTTTGTAAGCTTGCCCTGACTTGACCGTTGAGTTTCATAATTCATTAATGTACAGAAAGTGCTCCATAAAACAGATGAGAAGAACCTGTAGAAGAGGGTTAATACTGTATATCAAGCACATCTTGAACTTATTTATACTGCCTCCTCCAATGGCCTACACTGATAACTCTTTCTATAACTGTTTTACTTTCAGTTGAAAAAGTTTCAGGTGACTGCCCTTTCACTATAGTTCTTTATTTAGTAACTGAACACAGTGAAAAATTGCCTGGATCAAAGCTGCTACTTCCCTTCAAATCGTAAATGCTTCAGTTAATGACCTAACATTTATTTTCTTAAGTAAATAAGAATACCACTCTTAATATTTCTTCATAATTAAAATTACTGAATTCTTAGGATAATTTTCATTACTTTTACCTGTACATTGTCAAGGACAATAAGTTATTTTCAGATTTACATAATTTTCTCACTATATTGCTTATTGGAAAACAATGAATGCAACTAAGTGGCAGTGTTAGCTCAGTGCCCCTGAGTCATCAAGTTGCGGTTCAAGCTCCACACTGCTGACTTGATTACTTTTCATTGGTTTATGCTTCAGTATAGCACTGGGAGAGACTTGCACTCAAAGGCTGCATCATTTGTTGCATGAGAAATTAAACTGGTTTCTCAGATAGGCAATAAAGTTCCCATGGCTCTGTTCAAGGAGGATCAAGGGATTTCCCTGCTTTCTTAATCAAGAATTGTCTTAAAGTGACAACAGTAAAAATAGATTATACCAGGTCAATTATCTCATTCCATGTGAAAGCTAGCTGTGCATAAATTGATTGGTTTGTTCACCATTTATCAAGAATATTTCACACCACTTCTGGAACTTCTGAGGACACAAAAATATAGAAATACAACTTATATATTTCCATTCTTTTTTATTATGGATAGAACATACATGAATTCTTCCCTCGGAACAAACCAGGAACTTACTCATCCACAATACAACCTATTTTTTAACTTCTAGACAATTTTGTGGTCAATGTAACCATTTCTACTATAGCTGATGCTCTGTATGTTTAATAAAAATAACTGTTAAATCTCTTTTCTGGTCATTGTTAAGACATGCTTTTTACTCTTTTTTCCTATATAAATTGTTTTACAGAACCACTTTGAACTGCATCTGGCCAAATAATGCTGACCGTATTGTCATGCTTTGTATTTCAGTGCAGATATTTCCTGAACCCCTAAATTAGAAGTTGTAAGGCTCGCAAGATTGAACTCAGCAATAAGCCAGTCTCAAAAATGTTACTTTTGCCCTATGAAGGAGAATGGCAGGGATATTCAACTGTCAAGTCACAAAGGAAATTCAGGTTGTGTGCACGTAAGATAGGCAATCTGAGTGTAGCTTATGATGCAGGAAGGAAAGAAGAGTCGAGTGTTGTGCAGGAGCTTCATTTTGTACAAATTGCTCTTCAAGTTTTTCTCCACAATTGGAACCTTCACTCACATTTCTTCACACTCTTGCCACAACTGTGACTACATGCCAGGTCTTGTAGTCCAGCAATTGGTTCTACAACAGATTACTATGATTGCTGAGGCCCATCCAGCACTGTAGAGCATGAACCTGTAGTCCTTCCTCTGGGTGACAGCATTCAAGGGATCCATCACTATCACCCCATCAATGCATTTGCTGTTTTCTGCCTGCCAGCCAGGCTAGATTGCTGTTGCTCAGAGATTCGTCAATTCAAAGCCAGAATTCTAGGCTAAGAGAAGGTCATCCTGTAAGGTCATCTTCAAGCTCAAGTCTATTATCATTGGCATACATACACAGTGTATAAATGCCATGAAAATTAGCTTTTTGCAGCAACAGCACAGTACATTACAAACATAAGTTAACATAAACTTAAATTAACATAAATTATACATAACTTACATGACAAAATAAGCATAACAGCACTAGAGCACGAGAGAAAAAGAAATATAGTCTGAGGTAGTGTTAGGGTTTATCAGGTTGGTTCTAGAACCTGGTGGCAGTGGGGAAGAAGCTGTCGTTACCAGCTTTTCACCAACCATGTTGCAACCTCAGGGATGCCACTAGCACACTAGAACTAGCAAAAACATATATGCAAGATAGGCAAGAAGGGAACACACAAAGATGATGATTTAATGTTTCCTTGTGATTTGTCATGTTTTCACTTAAAAATTTCATGTACAATATTTATTTTTTACTTTTAATTTTGACCAGGAGATACCGCAATGATCAGCAACAGATGGAAAGTAACAGAAGGTGTAGCTGATGAATGGGGAATTTTAGTATCAGTTGAGTTATTCATTGGAAGTTGGCCACAAAGAGTTCTTCTCCTTCTCTTCAGTTCTGTTACAGAACCTGGTGTTCCCCCAGCAAGTGGGCCGATCAGGGAGCAAGATTGCTGAAAGTTGCAGTCCGGCGCCGGTGACCAGACTGGTCCAGCACAGTACAGTACTGTTGGCTGCACTCCTGCACCTGCTCCAGACTGTACAGCTGCGCCTGTTCCCAGATGCACTATATGAAAATGAAGGCAACTCACCATTGCCTTCAGTATGCCAGAACAGCCAATTGCCAACTCGGCAAATGAGTGTTTGAAGATCAGGATCTCAAACACAGTACAATGTACATGATCTACTGGACAGCAGTGATCCCTGCCCTCCTAAACACCTCTGATATGGACTACCTGCAAAAGCCACACCAAAGAACTATACAGATACCATCCTTTATTTCTACTGCATTTTTCCCAAATCCTCAGGCAATATAGGCAATCAAATGTCAACATCCTCTCCCAGGCCAACATTCACACTGTTGAGACCTTGATAACACTTGGTCGTCTCCATTGGAAGGCCACATTGTTCACATGTCCGACACCAGAATGCCAAAACAGACACACTATTCTGAGCTGCATCACACCAAGGTACCTCCAGGTGGACAGAGGAAATTATTCAAAGATGTTCTGAAAGCCTCCTTGTAAAAGTGTAATATTCCCACCAACTCATGGGAATCCCTGTCCCGTGGCAGTTCAAAATAGAGAAAGATCATTCAGTATGGCATTAGAATTTTGAGTCCATTTAGCTGAAGTCCAGAGTAAATGGTGAAAGGATTGTATCACTTTCCAAACTACCCACTCAGCCGCCCCATCGAACCAGTCCTATCAGAAATATGACAGATTCTGAGAACCCTTATATTAGCATCTTAAGGCACCTCAGATATGTGGAAATTATCTTTCAATCCTGAGGAACCACCTACATCATTTAACACCTTCCTGAAACACAAACATCTCCTAAGCTGTTCCACACTGGGGTTACACTTTCGACGTCACCATCCTCTGCTTGGACACACAGTTGGACAGTGGATTAATTCGCATTTGTGACCACCTTGAACTGGCTTTGGGGGTCAGAATCAGTGGCAGGAAGAGTGACGTTATGTTCTTTGACAAATGGCCTGACTAATTCTCTGTTCCCTTTACCATCATGTCTGACCACTTGAAGGTGCTAGGAATTCTGGTTCAGAGGTGCTGGGGCATGTGGTGAGAATTGGCTGGAGCAGATAACCAAGGTAAAATAAAAATTGGGACTAGGGAACAGCATTTCCTCTCGATGGCAGGCAAGAACCTGGTCATCAGGTGCAAGGTGCATTCAGTCTTGCCATACGGGGTGCAGGTGTGGTCCATACCCCAACTCCTGCAGTCACCCAAACCACCTTCCATTTCTTCTGGAAGTCCAAGACTTCTGACAAGTAAGGCTGTACAAGTCTCCAGAGAATGGGGGAAAAGATGTACCCAACAATGTCCTCATCCTGATGGCCACCTCTGTGTGTGGCTGTATCAAGTTGTGCATAGATCCAAAGTACACAAACATTAAGTGTCACTACGTGCTAAGATTCTACTTGCCCCCAGTGTTGCAAAGGATGGGGCTAGCCTCATTGCTGTGTCATGTTCTTTTCAGATGGACATTGCTGCACTCCCTGTCCTTTATAAAATGTTCCAGCAGAAAAGCATCTTTCACCACAAGTCTAGCAATTGTCAGCATGGAATGTCCTGCAGGCCCTGCAAGAGAAGGACACAATGGATTCTGTATGATGGTTTACCGAGCAGAACTGTCAAAGCCATTTGGCAGAATTCCACATTGACAGAATTCACCAACAAGTACCAAGATCTCACTTGGATGGAAGTAAAAGGGGTCTTCCCCGTCAGATCCTTCCTGTACGGTCAGAGTCTCACTCCCAATGCACACTGCCCTTGAGACAGATGCCAAGAAGGTCTGGGAAGGGATGTAAGGATCCTTGCCAAAATTCACCCCTAGCAGTGTGTAACAGATGACTCTCTGATCTACAGGCTGTTTCCGGGGACAAATACCAAGAGAAACATCAACTGGTAATGGAAGATCATCAACTCGGTGAAAAACACACTTTGGTCTGCCCGAAAATCGTTGATCTTCCAGTGCAAGGAGATGTCCATGAGTGAATGCTGTGGAATGGGGCATTCTAAGCTGCAGGAGTATGTGCTAAGAGATGCACTGAAGCGTGGTGCAGTCAGCACAAAGGCTGTGTGGAAGGACCACAATCTAAGGTCCTGTCGCCACTGGACACTGAGGGGTTGGGTTCTGTTTAACAGCTTCAAACACTTCCTGTGTGTAATTTAAAAGGTAAACGTTAGTGGCTTTGATGCATTGCAAATAAAATGTATTGGTTTGATGACACAATGAATGTACAGAAAGATATGTACTGATTGTATTTCCTGCATATAATTTATGAATTTTTTTAAAGATAAAAACAGTTCTGCACTGGGGTTCAGAATTGCTCTGTTTATACCCTGGGTAGCTATGGTCTCCTGTTGAGAGCCCTTCCCTCACACCCCACCCCCACCCCCTTCCCTTCTATAGAAGCTTTTCCTGCACTGTTTCCCCTCTGCTCATTCCCTCAGTCATATTTTACTCTCAGGGAAAGTCTTGAAGTCAAATCAAAATCTTTCAGGACCTTATACATAACAACACAAATGGAAGCCATTCGGCCCATCAGGTCCATGCCAACACCCAGGAGTGCAATCCCCTTAGTCCCTGTATCTCTACAATTTATTCTCTTTAACATATGCCCATCAACTCACCTTTGATTCTTTTTTTTAAATCTGCAATAAAAGGTAATTTACAGTACAATTAATGTACCAGAATGACTTTAGGATGTGAGATGAAACTGGAGCACTGTTTTAGGAAATCTATGCCAACACTGAGAAATGAGCAAACTCCAAGCAACATCTGAGGTGGGTTCAAATCTGAGTCCCTAGAGCTATGATAAAACAGAACTCCACTGCTGGCACCACTATGCCATCCATCTGTTTTGACCTGCAGTTTTAAGGAGGTTTTGAAAGTACAAACAATGTACAATCACACCAAGCCAGTAGAAACCAATAAGCAATGAACCAAAAATAGATAACAAGTCTTTGGGACAGTGCTGGCAAAAGAGGCCCTTGCTCCAGCTGGATATGTTTTTGTTCGGCAAGGCAAAGAGATTGAGTTAGACAGAGTGCTGAGTTCCAGGCAAGTTAGGAAAGTGTTAAGTTTACCACAAGAATCATCTAGTCTTGTACTTGGGCCTCAGATTACATTTTGCAGAGCAACTTGCAGTCTTACAAAACTGCACAAGCACTGTAAACTTCATATTTTTTTAGACAATAAGACCATAGAGTTGTTTCTTCAAACTCGCTGACTCCCTGTCTGCTGATCCTTTGGGATCAGGCTATTAAGAGATTTCCAAATAAACAGAACAGATAAACACCATGTCCTTGGCTATTCAATCGCCTCTTAAAAAGTGTATCAAGGTCACTGTTTGAGTGAAACCAATTTACCTGTTTTTCAGAATGCCAATAAACTCAAAACCCTTAGGCGCGAGTCACATCAAGGCATCTCTTGTATGATGATAATTCAGCAGTGAACACAATTAAGACATTGCCTTCAGGTGATAATGACCCAGCAACCTATATGACATCAAACCCACTCTGGAACCCAAATTCGCTGTAATTATGTTAAACAGTACAGGTTAATGTATATACCAAGACAGGCTCAAATTATGACCTGAAAACAAATAGGAAAATTAACAACCTGTAAATGCTACAGATGCTAAGGTTAATAAATCATTTAATTTCCTGTTCAGTTACAAATTTTCTTTTGAATGAGTGAATAACTAGGAAATTAAATTTCAAAAATAAAACATTGATATTAATGTTACGGTAGGGTAGCGGTTAGCGTGACGCTATTACAGCGCCAGCGATCGGGGTTCAATTCCCGTCGCTGTCTGTAAGAAGTTTGTACGTTCTCCCGTGTCTACGTGGGTTTCCTCCAGGTGCTCTGGTTTCCTCCCACATTACAAAGACGTACGGATAGGTTAATTTGGGTTTAAAATGGGCGGCGCAGACTCGTTGGGCCGGAAGTGCCTGTTAGCACGCTGTAAATAAATAAAATTTAAATAAATAAAAATAAAATAAATTTAAATTAACTTCACATGACACCAAGTCAAAATTAATTTGGTCTAAACATTAATGACATTTAATGTAGTCTAACCAACTCCAGTGAATGGAAATTATGAATCTAACAAGCAAAGGCAACTTAACAAGAACATGAAATTGTAAGAAAATACTGCAAATGCTGGAAATCTGAAATTAAAAAGAAAAAGTTGAAAATATTCAGCAAGTCAAACAATATCTGTGGGACCAGCTAGTATTTCGGGGCCGTGACCTCTGAATCACAAAATGCCTCATCAGAACTGGAAAAAGTTAAGAATGAAACAAGTTCTAAATTGCAGAGAAAGGTGGATTCACCTCATCATTTTTCAATTCATTTTGCCAGTTTTTAACATGTTGCTCAATTTTAAACATTGTTATGTTGGCTACCAATAAAAGTCATCTTCGTGAACTCAAATTTTCCAATGTTCTATTTAAAAAAGGTTTTACTATAACCTTTCATAAGTTTTTTTTGCATGATGGGTCCAATGCTTCCTTTAACATTACATCATAAAAAAAAGTTTAACGAAGACACAAGGAAAACACTTCTGTTAACTCACAAACTTTTAAGTCCAGGGATTCATCCGCCTGAAAAATTAAAACATGCATTTCATCATTCTGATATAAAGCTCAAAGGAGTTGTAATATACTAAAAACGCTTGGTCTAAGTGTCAGTATTGGTATTGGTTTATTATTGTCACTTGTACTGAGGTACAGTGAAAAACTTGTCTTACAAACCGATCTTACAGGTCAATTCATTACACAGTGCAGTTGCATTAAGTTAGTACAGAGTGCATTGATGTAGAACAGGTAAAAAAAACAATAACAGTACAGAGTAAAGTGTCACAGCTACAGAGAAAGTGCAGTGCAATAGGGTGCAAGGTCACAACAAGGTAGGTCGTGAGGTCATGAGGTCATAGGTCTTGCTTCCCTCGCGTCTGTGTGACAGTTGAAAACCCATTCTGGAGATTTAAGCATGAACGTAGGCCTATATTCTACTATTCTTTTAGAATTGCCATCAAATATGAGATTAAACCAAGGCTTTACCTACCCCTTAGATAGACATAAAATATTTCCTTAATGTTATTTACAGACAACCAATATCTCTCAGTGAACATCAATTGTAAAAATGCATTATCTGCTTATTTTCAGGTTGTTCTTTGATGGAGATCAATGAGCACAGGGGTGGCACAGAGGCACAGCTTAGTGGAACTGCTGCCTCACAGCTCCGATGATACAGTTTCAATACTGACCTCCAGTGCTGTCTGTGTGGAATTTGCACGTTCTCCCTGTGACTGCGTAGGTTTCCTCCAGGTGCTCCAGTTTCCTCCAATATCCCAAAGATGTGGTAGGTTAATTGGCTGCTGTAAATTGCACCAAGTGTGTAGACACTGGAGGGAATTGATGAGAATGTGGGGAGGATCAAAAAAATAGGATTAGCATAGGATTAGTGTAAATGTGTGCTTGATGGTAGGTGGGATGAAGCACCTGTTTCTGTGCTGTCTGACTCAATGGCTTCACAGAACATAGTTGCCCACATTACAGCTGTGATACTTTCTTGTGCCTTGAGGTACTTACAATCAGAAACATAGAGAGGCAAGGATCAGTGCTGCCAGTCGACCATGGTTACTGTGCCAGGTCTGACATCTTGATCATTAAATACAAATTTTCCTCAAAGACTGTGTTGAGAGTATGAGAAATAGTCCACATTCTCGAGAGTTTCACTGTGAATTGTTATAGTTGGAGGGCAGTGTTGTACAGCTATGGAAGATTGGTAAAGAACCTTTATCTTGCAGTTGTTGAATGTAAGACCTAAACTAAACAAGTTGATGATGAATTGGAGCTCAGCGGGCAGGCACAGAGAAATGCCTAAATACTGCAGCTGCACTATTGAGGTTTGGGTATCCTTGGTCCTGAAGTGTAGTGGAGCATATGTTGTACAATTTCCCAATAGTTCTTAAGATTAGCTTCCTTCCAGCAGGAAGTTTGCTGGATGCGAGGTGTAACATAACAGCAAGAAATATTTAAAAAGTGTAAGGGCAATGACACAGTGTGTTTGGACAATAGTCTTCACTGAGTTTGGGGGTGTAGATGCATTGGTTCAAATCATGGCTTGCAGGCCATCATGAAATATTCCTTAGATGAAGACAAATGTCTGTGAACATCTGAATTTGAGAACAGTGCTCCACAATCCCTCATTTGTGGTGGAGTCAAAGGCTCTATCAGAAAGAATGACTGGAAGAACTACTCTGTACATACAAGTCTGTTGAAATTATGCTTCTAACCTCAACAGTTGGCCATGCTGCTGTTCTTTGTTTCCTTTTCTGTCACATATGTGACAAAGAGGTTTCTGGGAATAACACAAAGGGATGAAATGTGTTGTATAAATGATAAAGTATAGGGGAAAATTGCCTTTTTTTCCAACCAATATTTGGGTAACCTTTAAAACAGACGATGTCAAACGTGTGCCAAACCTGGTACCTCTTGCAGGGAAACTTTAAAGCATTATCTACACACAAACAAATTACTTTGTGTGTTGTGGGGGGGGGGGGGAGGTGTTGGTGAATCAGCTTGTCTTCTGAATTATCAGGCATCTACAGGATTGTAAAATCCACGGGATTTACTTAACTATCTGTGTCATATGTTAAAACCGACAATCAAGGGCTTGGCATTGTACGTGGGAGTTATATTTAATTTATACAATCATTAACATTGTGGGGTGGCAGGGTGTTTCGATCAGGCAGGGTGTAAACTTTAAACTCTCTTGGAAGTTTGTCAAAAGTGCAATTAGGTTTATCACAGGTCATCGCAACAGTTTACACACCCCAAAAACGTTTGTAAAACTATACCCCAAACGCCCCTCTAGCGGCGTGGTAACCTAGGATACGTTTCCAAGCATTCATTCCTGGCGACTCGCTCCTTCTGCATCCGCTTTGCAAAAAAAATTCAACTTACTTAAAAAATAAAACTTCTTACTTCACTTTCATGCAAGTGCCCCACATTTTCCCCCAGAGCTAAGCCCATCCTCCGCCGAGATCATGAAATTTTTTCCAACACCTCACGCAAACGACACCAACCCAACCCACTGCCACCGGAGCTCTAGCGCGACAACACAAGCCCGAGTGACACTCCTCAAGGCCAATCAGCACGCCGCTGCCTCTCGCTCGCCTGCCAGCGAGGGCCAATGAGAGGCGCTGGTTCTGAGGGCACGGCGCTGGGTTGGGTGGGGCCGGGTAGGGAGGCGGGGCCTGAAACCCGCCAGCCGACAGGAGGGCGGTTGTGGTTGAGCGCGCTTTGTCGGGTGCTGGCGGCGTTTGACTTGTGGACGGTCCATGCGGTGTTGTTGACACTTCCTTCGAACGGGAGCCTGTCACCATGGTGTAGAATGGCAGAACAGCCAAGCATTCCCTTCAGAACCACGGGTTCCAGGGTGCTGCACCCACTCAGTGTCTTCCTCAACGTGCCGCTGGACCAGGTAAGGGACCCGCTATTCTAGCCATTTCTTCTCATGCTTCGGCTCCCTCACTCTTGTCCAGTCCCCAGTTTGCAAGCCGAGCCTGCCTGCACGGCCGCGGCAAGACTCTCCACGGTGCCAGATTGCTTGGGGGGGGGGGGGGGGCTTTTTTCTATTGGGCTGTACGTGCTGCTGCCTCGGATGAATGAACGGAGGTTTTGCCTTGAGCTGGCCCATCCCCAGCAGGTGTGATCTGAAGGTTCCGCACATGGCACTCTTTAAAACTCAACTTGGCTTCTGACAGAGTGAAACTTCACAGGAGATCAGCAAAACAGGAAGCAGCATAAGGGATTATTTGGAGAGGTGGATAAAAGTTATGGTGGTTTTAGCCAAATTCTGGATGGGTCTGGGAAGGGAATTCAGAGCTTGGGCCTAGGGGCTGAAGGCATAGTGGACTCTGGTGCAGTGAAGGAAAATGGAAATTGTACAGGAGGCCAGTTCTTGCGCTGCAGAGATCCCGGAGGATTGGT
This sequence comes from Pristis pectinata, assembly GCF_009764475.1. NCBI lineage: Eukaryota > Metazoa > Chordata > Chondrichthyes > Rhinopristiformes > Pristidae > Pristis > Pristis pectinata. Next base: position 80,503,483 of record NC_067409.1, on the reverse strand, counting down.
GCTGCAGGATCAGGAGCCATTGTAGGTGAGTAAATACCAGGCTGGTGGGTGAATCTGGATTTGGCATGAGTGTGGACTGGGGCAGCAGATATTTGGATGAATTCCAGTTTACTTAGGCTACTACTCAAGATGACAGCCAAGAGAAGACTGGAATATGCAAATCAAATAGTAACAAAGACGTGGATGACAGTTTCAGCAGGAACTGAGCTGAGTTAGGAGTAGCGACAGGTGATATTACAGAAGTGGATTTAGTAGTGGGCAGGAGCTGGCGTTGAAAGCTTATTCAGCTATAGACAAGCAGCATGACAGGAGTGAAGGAGATTGAGAGAGATGGTAGCGAGGCAGCTCTTGGTGTGATCAGTGAATGCATGCAACCTAATGCTTTCTCAAATTATTTTGCTGAGGAAGGGTGTATGTGAGAATTTGGGGGGGGGGGGTTACTTGGGGCACAGCAGGGCTAATTCTGTTCAAAGGAAAACTATTTGCAGGTGAATTTCCGGGCAATAACTGGATAGCAAGAAAAATAGTGAAAATACAACATTTTTGAATATAAAATATTCATTCAGTATGTTTTGTGTTTCACCACAATTTGCAGTCTCATGGCCCAGTATATTTCTTCCCTCCATAAGAGTAGTAACACTAGTTCATTGATCTGCATGGATGGGTGTGTCAGAAGCGGTACCTAAAGATTAGGTGTCAACCTGGCGAAACCAGAACGTGAGGTGATATGTGTGACAAATAGTGGAAGCAGCATGTCATTGACAGCTAAGTAATCCCACAATCAGTGGATCAGATCAAAACTCTGAAGTTATGGGGCATTTAATCATAGTCACAGATAGCTAAACAACTAATGGGAGGAGGTAGATCTACCAACAGCCCCATTATTGACGATGGCAGGACACAGCTGTGTGTGTGAAGTAAAAATTTGAAGCACACACAGCCATCTTCAGCCACAATTGCTGAGTGGTTGAACCACTTCATCCTCCCTCTAAGGCCCCACCATCACAGAAGTCAGTCCCCAGTCAATCTGATTTGCTCCACAAGAAGGTGCTCAACATACTGGATGTAGTAAAGTTTTGCTGAACAGTTGTACTCGGGTACTAGTCGGACTTCCGACCAAGTTGTTCAAGTATTGCCCAATACTCAAATCTACCACAAAAACAAGGATGAATCCAATTTAACCAGTTATTATCCCATGATTGTTTAATCACCAGCGAAGTGATGGAAGCTATCAATGACAGTGCTGTCAAGTAGCACTGACTGATGACCTGTTGCAAACTTTAATGCAGCCTTCAAATGGATTTCAAAGAGCAGGTGAGAGTAACTGTCCTTGAATTATAGTCAAAGAGTCGTAGAGTTGTGCAGCAAAGAAACGGGCTCTTCAGCTCACCACGTCCATGCCGACCTTTTCGCCCATCTACACTAATCCCATTTGCCCTCATTAGGTCTATATCCTTCTGTGCCTTGTCTGTTTAACTGCCTATCTAAATGTCTCTTAAACATAGTGATTATCTCTGACTTCACTAGCTCCTCTGGCAGTGAGTTTCAGATACCAACTACTCTGTGTGAAACAAAAAAAAACTTTCCCCTCAAATTCCCTTTAAAATTTCTTTCTCTTATCTTAAACCTATGCCCCTTTGTTTTGATATCCCTATCATGGTGAAAAAAGATTATGATTATCTACCCTATCCTGTCTCTTACAATTTTATATCAGACCACCCCTCAGTCTCCTTTGGGGCCTGGGAAAGTAAGCCCAGCCTGTCCAATCTCTCCTCAAACTAAAATCCTCTAATCCAGGCATCATCCTGGTGAATCTCCTCTGCACTCTCTCTAGCACAACCATATCTTTCCTGTAGTGTGGTAACCTGAACTGCACACAATGCTCTAAGTGCAGACTAACCAATGTTTTGTAAAGTTGCAACATAACCTTGTGACTTTTGTATTCCATGCCCCTATCTATGAAGTAAGCTTGCCATATGCATCCTTCACCACCCTTTCTACCTGTATTGCCACTTTAGGGGAACTATGGACTTGAACTCCAGGATCCCTCTGTTCATCAAAATTCCTTAGCGCCCTGTCATTTAGTGTATATTTCCTACCCTTACTTGTCTTCCAAAATTCATCACCTTGCACTTTGTTAGGATTAAATTCCATCTGTCAACATTCAGAATGACCATGGTTGGTTCTCTGATGTCAACCTCAACTTCAAACATCATATTTATCAGCAGGATAGTACAGTGTAATTCAACTCCAGTAAGATTGCCTGTTCAAAGCCCTATTTACAGTTTCAACCCTCTGGGGCCCAGCTTCTACATCTCCCATTTATTTCCATTCTTGCTCCGTCCAGAAGCAATGACGCTTATGTGTGAATGACTTCTACTTCTCCTTAACCCCAAAGAAATAATGGAGTACATTTTCCTTTTTAAGCACTATTTGCAATCCAGGTATCATTTGTGATGAAGAAGTGCTGTTTTATGAAAATAGCTGAGAGTGATTTTTGTCACATAAGGATTTTTTAGTGGGAATGTCTCTCCAATCACCCAAATAATATTTTAAATCATAGAAAAGCTCAAACTGATTCAAATATTTACTAGTTTCATTTATATTATTAAATACATTCTTTAATATTTAAAACCACTTCAAAGGAATGAAATTAATTTGAAGAAGAGCCTCCTCCAAGGTCCATCAATGTACATCATTGGCAGCAACTTCATGGTGTTTAATTTTAACCAGAACGATGACCAGTATTGTGGGTGGGGCCAGCTCACAGCTCGGTGTTTGCTTTCCATCAGCATGGAAATTCAATAACTGCCAGAAGTAACTTTATTTCAAACTTTCTCAACCTTTTATGGTGGCTTGGTCAACAATGGTAAAACCAGAACAAACTTGTAGAGAGGGAATTCACATCTCAATTTGTAACTCCTTCTATGCCAGATCCCAATGGTAGTCCTCTAAATCTTTAAATAAGTGATTTCTTAACTATATCTTAGCAACACAGATAGCTTCATGTAATAGTTTATCTCCACTAATTTTATCAGGACAATATTTGACTGAGCCTTTTTAAAAAAAGAACTAAATACAGATGTACCTTTATAGCAAAATCAAGAATGTGTTGCAGTGATGGGCTGAAGCAGTCTGAATTTCCATAATCTTCCGGAAGGTTACAGTCCATCGTTGGAAGCATCTCCCCAATTGGGTCATTTTAATTGAAACTGCAAATCTGTTGCCTATCTGTTTTGGACATAATCAGAAAACCCATGAAAAACCGCATGCAAAATATTGCTAGTTCTGAGAAGTGTGGTTGCCCTGTGCCGAAATGTCAAATATATCATAAACTTTCGCAATGTTGCCAGTTGCAAAGGAAATCTTAATCATGGGGCTGGGTGCAGAATCCTTGGTGTTTGAATAGTTTTGTTTTTACTGCTAATGTTGGATTGGAAGCTGATTTGGCACATTCTTATTGTTTAACAGTCTCAGAGACCTGAGATTTTGGATTGCTGAAGTTGAGACTTCTGGTGGAGAATTAAAGGTGTGTGTAGCTGGTGTTTGTGTGAAACTGACTCTAGAGAGAAGCTGCTATTGGATCAGAACACATCGAGTATAGGAGAAGACCTGAGATGGAAACATGAGATCTTTTTAGGCAAATTAGTAGAAAAGAAGTTGCACCAGATGCATTGCCAAATTGGGACAGTATGATGCGAGAAGTGATTTTGGAGAAGGATAGTTGGATTAACTCTGCCAAACACAAAATAACAAGGAGAGAGGACATAGTCCCGTGATGTATCTAAAAGATTTTGGTAGCCATGATCAGTGTAATTCTTGATATGGATAGGACTGAAACTAGAGCCAAAATGATTGATGAGGAATGGTGATGGAAGTGTGAATGTCTTTACTCTAAATAAGTAATAAAGAGATAAATGTATTATCTTGGTGTCATCAACCAAAACTCAAAAATATCCCCTTCTACAAGAGGGAAGCAACAAATAAAGAACTTAACCATAAAGCTAAACAAAACTTGCATGTCTAGAAACTCTAAAATGTAATGGTGGGTGCAACTTCACAGCCCACCTGGATAAGACCATCTGGACTTATAAATAGCAGCCTGGAACAGAACCGCTACAGGTTTTCTGTCTTCTCCATCCAAGGATTAGTTGTGCGGTGATGAAGAGGAGCCGGGAGCAGTTCTTGGAAACCCTACCTCAGCTGGTCTTAAAAGCAAAAAACAAACTGCTGGAGGAATTCAGCGGGTCAGGCAGCATCTGTGGAGGGAAATGAACAGTTCAGTCGAGATCCTTGCAGTCACAATGCCAGTCAAGTGCTAACTCAAGCCCAACTCTGCTTAGCTTCTGAAACTCAATCAGATTAGGGGGTTTTCAAAAATATTCCCATCATATATATCACGGAAGTTAGTGAAGCCAAATGAATATGGTGCTGAGGATGACAAGATGTCCTTGTGACCTTAAAGATTGGAAATTGAGCAAAACTAAGAAGATGGAATGGCTTGAAATTGGGATTTCTGAGAAGACAGGCTATTAGACGAAGGTCCAACCATGACTGTACAAGGTTTTATTTACACAAAATAGTCTTGTGCTCTTCGTTTTGGATTTGGAGAAATATATTGTGGTGTTGAATTAATATCAATGCCCATCAAATTCCAGTTATATTAAGTAAGGATTGTGACTCTTACTGTGATGTTATAGTAAAAGAAACTGCAGTGCACAGAGCCAGAAAATTAGATTATTAGCATAATATTGTCATTTTGGTAAAAAGTGTGAGATGGTTTCAGGTAAAAACTACTTCTGCTGGCAGGACAAGGGATTGTGGTATGGTTTTGTTCTGTTGCCTATATTTGGTGTGAATTGCTGTGCATTTATGTGGAAGTTTAAGACAACCAAGAGTGCTCAGAAATAAAACAAACTGCAGATGCTAGAAATCTGAAACAAAAACAGAAAATGCGGGAAACTCTCACCAGGTCAGGCACCATCTATGGAAAGAGAAACAGAGTTAATGTTTCAGGTCGAGACCCATCATCAGAACTGGGAAAGAGTAAAATAAGTTTGTTTGAAGCTGCATTGAAAGTCGAGGGAAAAGTAAGAAGGACAAAGGGAACCTCCCTGATAGGGTGAGACTGGGGTTGGCCAGAGTTACTGTGGAGATAAATAGTGGTTGATATGTTAACAGTGACAGTTGGAGAGCAATATTACAGACTAAAGAGTGTAAAATCTCATGAAGTGCAGGGCTAATGGGTGACTGACCACAGAAATGGCCAGATTTGATACAAAAAGAGAAAGAGAGTTACCTGAAGTTGGAGAATTCAGTATTGAATCCGGAAGGCTGCAGTGTGACTTCACAGAAGATGAGGTGCTGTTCTTCAAGCTTGTGTTGGACATCTGTAACAGTATGGAATGCCACGGATAGATAGGTCAGAGTGCAGGTGGGACGGAGAATTAAAGTGGCAGGCAGCAGGAAGCTTGGAGTCACCCTTGTGAACTGAATGCAGGCTCTACATAAAGCTGTCACCCAATCTGCATTAGCTCTGCAATGTAGAAGAGACCAAATTTTGTGAATGCTAAATTTAGTACAAGAGTGCTGTATAGTAAACGATGTAGTTTTTATGTATAGATACCATTATAAAGCAATGATTTTGTGCATAGCATGCATCCACAACAAGTGACTTTTTTCAGTAATGTTGGTAATAATTACGTTAAATGTGGCCAGAGCACTAATGGAATACTTAAACTCATATTCCCACATAGCCACAAGATCTTTTATTTGAGAGGACGAACATGACCTTGATTTAATGCCTCATTTGAAGACAGAAGCACTAGATTAGGGGCTTGAACCCACATTATTCTGCTTCTTGGGAGAGAGTGCCACCAGTAAATAGTGTTCAGAATCCACATATTCTTTTAATGTCAGTTTTTCTGCCAGAAATGAATTGGTTGGCACTTTTGAAGACCGCTGGAATAATTAAAACGTTTGGGATCAAAATGATTTTAAATAATGAGACAGTCTATATTGGAACAGAAAAAGTGAAATTAGAGCACTGTTATTTGGTAGTGGTGTGAGAGAAAAGGAGATTAAAAAATGACAGTCAGAACAACACGCATGGCATTTTTTTCTATTCTTACTGATTTCTTCTTTGCCTACACTTGGGTTCCTTGGTACTGTCTGGGATGTCCCCGTACTAGTCTTTTGCAGCATTTACTATTTTCATTTCTCTTTGTTGCTTGGGTTTACATAATTGTTAGTGTATCACTTTAAAGTAAAAAGGTATGTTTGGCTATTTCTATTAATGTCAAAAACATTTTCGTGAATTCATAAATTTTCTCTCCTTTGTTTAAAAAGGCTGGTCTAGGTTTTGTGGTGGTCATGTGTTCTGAGGTGTTCTTCATCATGCCACCTTGAAACTGATAGCAATATTGGTTTTTCATATTTGGTTTGTTTAAGGTGGAGATTCTGAATGTGAGTGCTACTCAGACAGACTGATGACTTTACAGCTATAGGGTTTCAGAGATCCCATTGAACTGACATCTGACAACAGCAGATACCTGAGAAGGGGAAGTTCTCACTACAGAGGCTGCTAAATTTTTGTCAGGAAACTTTTTCAAAGTCAGTGGGAAGGATTTCTGCTTTGCTATTGACCACAAATTAAGGCCACACTGAAGCAGTTTTCAAATGTGTATTGAAGGACTGATGCATCTCCACTGTATCAGTGTCATGTCCTATAAATTCCAATTGTAGAAGGAATTATAAGTACTGTTTTTCAATTGTAGTCTGATTTTCTTTAAGACAAAAGGAGCAGATTGAGTTAACTTTCATGCCAAGTCTGTAGCATCTTTGCCACTGCTTTAATGCAACAGCAATGTGTTTGCAACCAATTAAACCGAATGGGTGTGGTGATGAGATGGATGATTCAGTTTTCACTCTGTTATTTAAGATTGTTTCAGTCAGGATATCTGCTCGATTCTAAAGTTGTCTGCACAACTAAGGATAAAAATTGGACAGAAGTCATATCACGGCTGTCCCATGGTTCAGTGCTTCTTTGCTGGATGTCATCGTCAGAGATGATGTCAGGGGAACTGTTGTGACTACCTGCTGCACATCATATTCCCTACTGATAGGGGGTTGTCTCAAAAGTGAGCAACAGGATTGAGGTGATCAGTTTTGGATTCAGTGCTGGGAGAACTTCAACGATCCCTTCAAGTCAAGGCAAGTGGCACGTTCACCTGTGTTCTGATGTGTAGTGCTTCAGCCCCTAGGTCTGCTCACCTTCACTTACAATACGCAAGCAATACAAATACCAGATTTCCTGGCACACAGCCTCTGTACCTGTGCAGCTCGTTACATTCCTAAGTGTCTAGATGCTACTGATATGCAGCCTCTCCCTTATAGTCAGCATTAACAAATATTTTCCAATCATTAATTCAACACCTGCTGTAACTTGCATTCCAAAGCGTCTTTCCCTCCCTGCAGGAAATGAGAATACAGAACATTGGAAAAGAAAAGTAGAGAGCCACAGGGAGCCTTCAGTTGATTACTCTGTTGCATCTGCAAAGAAGGTAGCCTTGGAGATAATGGCTTCTCTTGCATTGCCTACATTTCTTTGCTTCTCTTCAGCTGAAGTGCTTCTGTTCTCCCTAACTTTTAGGGGCTGCACAGTGTTATGTTAGTTGCAACAGCCTTCTGACATTCTTTCTGGTGTTTCCAGATCTATCCAGGCCTTTGAAGTGTAATGTTAATGTATTGATGGCTTGCTCACTGGGATTGTCTTTGATTGTGGAGCAACAAACAAGAAGCTGGAGGATCTCAGCAGATCAGGCAGCATCTGTGGAGGGAAATGGACAGTGGATGTTTTGGATTGAGACCCTTCATCTGGACTGAAAGATAGAGGGGAGATAGCTGGTATAAAAAGGTGAAGGGGTAGAGCAAAAGCTGCAAGTGATGGGTGGTCCAGGTGAGGAAGGGTGATAGGTGGATGGAGGAGGGAAGAGTGGAAATTGATTGTATTGCTCTAGCGTTGCTTTACACGTCATCGACCATATTTTAAGGGGAATCTCTCTTGTATAGTGGCAGCTGGCAAGTCTACTTTGAGATGGGAAGGGATCAGGGACGGATTCCCATAGGATTAAGGCATCATGTTAGCTTCTAGGAATCCTGTGCATGCGCACAGAAAGATTTTGTTTCTAGTATGCAGCATGCCATATCATGGCCTGACTCAACACCGGAGCCTCCTTGGACATTTGTGCTCGGAGGAAGATTGTAGGAATAGCGTCGTAGAAAATTAATGACACAGAAAGAGGCTTTTTGGCCTGTTCTGCTAGTGCTAGGTGAAAAAGAGCTGCTCAACCTTATCCACATTGAGCATCTGGTCTGGAGCCGTGCGGGCCACCACTCTTCAGGTACTCACCCAAAAATTTTTTGACACTCTGCCATCCTCCCAGACAGAGAGTTCAAGACCCTCTGCACTTTGGTGGAACTGAGAATGTTCCTCATCATTTGTCTAATCCCACCAGTTACTTGAAATCTACGTCCCTAGTTTTTGAACTTGAAGCAAATTCAGCCCATACCAATACACTGATTATGGCTGCCTGCCAACAGGACCTCCCTGCTGACCCCTCTCCCTCAGGTGCCGAGAAGCAGCTTGCTTGATGCTGTTCCTGAGGTCCTTGCTGTTCGGTCTGCTCTTCTAGGCCGCACTTTAACACACAAACAGAACCCATAGTGGTGTGGCCATGGAGAGCTGCAAAATGGAGTTAACCTCCAAAATTTGGAAAGCAAACAGCAAAATTTTCACTTCATGCTTGAATTTAACTAAAGTTTGCTGCATGGCTTCCAAATGCAGCTGTAAAGGAGATCTTTCACAGTCACTCAAGCAGCTGTGAGGCTGTAGTTTTTAATTGCTGAATTTGCCTATAAAGCCTTTGGACCATATCCAGTGTAACTGTGCTTGCCCTCTGGTTTCATCGGTGCACTCCATGGAGCTCTGCAAGCCCACACACGTTGACTAAATACTAAACTCCTGTTAATATCACTTCTGGTGAGCAATGCCATGTTGCGATCGGTCAACCTGCCTGTCCAGAGGGGTTTCCTAAACACAGCTAAGTGGGTGAGTAGCAGGTCGACATTGGGTTTTATGCACAGTCATTTTGGCACATTTAAATCCCCACCTCCTAGTTTGTACAGTTGACCTTGGAACAAGTTGATGTGGGCCTGCAAATAGTAAACTCTGCTATCTTTTTTTTCTGCCCTCCCTGGTTTTGTTGTGCCAAAGCAAGGAATTCATTTTGAAAGTTGTTCCTGGGACACTTTGATTTTAAAATTCAGCCTTTTCCTGGGAGGCTTCAAGAAGAGATGGATGACACTGATTTTGTTTGTATTGATGGTTATTGTAAACTGTGCAGTCCTTTTCAGTAAAGGAGCCAGGATTAGCCACTGCACTTGTATTTTCATGCTGTTGTCTCTGCCTCCAGTGGTCAGTACATTTAAGAACAAGTGACAATATCGCTGTCAAACTTAGAAAATACAAATTTGGTTAACCAAACTAACCAGAGCAGCATTGAGATTCACTCCACTGGGTACTTCCATTTCTATTGTAAAAGCTCAAAACTCCAGTGCAACTTGTTAATTCCATGGCACCCTGGTAAATGCACAGGGCAAAGTGAGTCATCCTTGTGCCTTTGTAACAACTTCTGCATTGCTCACCCTACTAATATACCTTCCAATCCTAGCATAATATAAAAACAATTAGTTTAGTTTACTTTAATTAATATAGGCAAATTTAATTCTCTCTTAGCACTAATACAACAAAGTTAATGAATTAGTTATCTTTAAACTGGCATGAATGAATAGATGCTATTTTTCACCTGAGGAAGTGACAGAAACAAGTGTACAGGTTGGAGATTGTCAAAAAAAAATAAGCAAGTAAAAAGCTTTTGCAAAATAAGTTATCCAAGAATATAAAAATATATGATAGGAACACTAAAAGAGGGACAGTGAATTGGTAGAAGTGTTGAAGTTTCCTTTAGTTTTTACCAGGGAAAAATTCAAGAGGAATGTGACTTTGGTCAAGGAGACCAGAACGGCATTAAGGCATTTAAGATAGATAAGTTGCAGGTATTTGATAAAGAAAACAAACTTGGATTGGATAAAACAGAAATATGACATTGTCTCAAATAATTATAGTTAGGAATGCTGCAGAAACTTCTTTACTTAGATGGTGATGAGACTGCAGAAAATGCTCCCAGATGTGGGTATTTGAGACACATAACATAACTGCATTCAAGGAGAATCTATATAATTACACGAGGATGCAAGACTTGGAAGGTATTATTAGGGTGAGCTAATGTAGGAGGAGACGAGGCATATGTGGAGCAGAAAATTGGACTAAACATTGTTGTAAAATGCTGTCTTGTTGTAAAAGCAAACGTGGCATTGCTTCTTTACTATTAAAGCTTGATGAGTTAAAGATATTTGGCTAGAAATTCCATTACATAACAATATTTTTTTTACCCCAGCATTATGCTATTGAAAATCAATCTTTTTTCCCCAGAGTGCAATTGAAAATTACTATTTCTAGGTAATTCCATGGCACTCTGCAAAATACACAGGGCACTCACCAGAATGTATTATCCTTGTGCACTTGTTACAACTTCTGCATCGCTCCTCGTGCAACACTTGTTTTGGAGAGTTATGGAGAAAACCTGAACTGTTTTACCCTGAGAATCATTTATGGGCACTGCTGAGACAACTAACTCTTCTCATGCAATGCTAGATGGGTAAGGAACGGACTTGGTCCTGTTTATACAGGTAAGTCCCTTCCTTAATGTTTAACTGTTCTAGCACTCCCGCCAGTCCTCCACTATACCAATCTCATCCTTAGCTGTTGCTGCCAAAGTCCTGACCACCACTCCCAATCTCCTCAGTCCACTCAGCAACAAATCCCTTAGTCATCCCTGACCCACAACTGCGATCCTCAGCCCCTCCCACCCCTAGCCCCCTGAACATTAGCCTCAATCCTGACTCCTTGGTAATACACATAAGTTCCTGAAAATAAACAACAGCTCTTTCCATGAATAACTCCTGGATGTCAAAAACCAATGCTCTGAAGGATTTGCAAATCCTGAGTGAATCATTAACTGGGATAATTTTGTGAGAGAACAGGAAATGAATAGCAGCTTTTGTCAGCAGAGTTTGCATCATTCAGTTCAGACATGGGTTTCTAATAATCCCCTGCCTAAGACTTAAATTACTGATCAGAAAAGATTGCAACAGATGGAACTAGAATAAAAATCTGATCACTGTTTGCTTAAGCTGTTTCTTACTTTGTTTTGCAGGTGAATTTTACAGTCTGTCAATTGTTTGCCCTGTTTGCTGCCTTCTGGTTCCGTCTTTATCTCAGTCCTGGTAGAGCGGGTACTGTTGTACGTCATGTGGTCGTTACAATGATTGGTATATATTTTGCTATCTTCTGCTTTGGATGGTAAGTAAGAATGGCAATAGCTTTATTTATGCTGTTATTCGCAATCTTTCCCCTACCACTATACTATTATGAATGAAATTCCAAATGCAATTGGCACACAAAGTATTGTTGCTCTTGAGCACTGGTAATGTTTCTAATTCGATCAAAATGTTTGAATATGAGAAGTGCCAATTAATCCCTAGTTATGTAGGCTGGTGATCAGTAACTGAAAGTGTGAGTTAAATGGAAAATTAATGGACAGAATACTTTGTGATGATTATGATTAACCTCTTGTTACTATTTTTGAAGAAATATATTGATATGTGGAAAAAAACTCAATATTAAATGTTAAGCCTGGTTCAGTAATGGCATTTTAGTCTTATTGTCAGATAGTTGTGAGTTTAAGTCTCACTCTAGGGGCTTTGGCACAGTACCTAGATTACGCTTTAATGTCAAAGACACAGCCTTCAGGTGGTCTCACATGTTAATGCCTGTGTAATCTTCCAATCCTATTGCTACTGGAGAATTGTGTTGGTCTGGCTCTGAAGTCTTATCTTTCTATCTTTCATTAGTCCTGCAGTTGACAGCTGCATGTTAATCTGTCCTGGCTCTGAGTTCTGGAATTCCCATCCTGCACTTCTGTGTGTCTCCATTTCACTGTCTTCCTTTAGTGCCTTGTTAATCTAGTTTTTAGTCACCTTTCGTTTTATCTCTTCCTTTGGCGCTAACTGCACTATTTACATCACCTCAAGCTCTCTTCCTATGTTAAAGTCATTCTAAATGCAAGCAGTTGCAGACATTCGCCAGACATGTGGAGAGTATAAATCTATCTTGTTGATAGATTTGGGAATGAGTTTCTTGGTGTGAAAGTTCCAGCATATTGGAATCTATACTAATTATTTGAAGCAATCAGAAATTTAGGAATAATTCAGATTAGAAATAAGACCATAAAGAGAGGTTATAAAAATGTTCTTCCAGCAACTTAACCTGAAATGTGGTTCGTATTACCACACGTAATTATATACAAACTGAATGAATTAATTTGTTGTAAACAGAGTATTTTAAGAATGTATAGCATTTTAAGAATGAATTTAATAAAGATTTAAAGATTCAAGAGGACCCACAGCTCCCAAATATGCTGTTTCTTTGTACCATAATCTTGGATCCATACACAACAATAGCTTGCTTACAAACATCTTCCTAGCTTCTGGCATTTGATGCCGAAGTTTATCAAGTTTAGGAGAGAAAAGGATTGTGGTATTGCCAGAGCAATTATCAAAGTTTACTATTGATGCATGGCTTGAGGAAGCAGATATGATCTGTAGTAGCCAAGCTGATGTACAGGTTCTTGCTTGGAGTGATCTAACGGAGCTATTTACCAGATGGTTTTCTGCAAGGCATATTGAACACTAGCTTTTTGTTAAGTGCTACTCTTGGTAACTCTGCAAAATGAGCCAAAGATTTCTCACAGAAGAGTTTCTGGTTTTAATTATGTTATTGTCAGTAATTGCCAAGTCGAGGTTATGCCTTTCCAGCAAAAACCTGCAGAATTTGTAGTTCCCTTTAATACATTCTTGATGCTTGGTTGAATTGAAACTCTTTACTGAATTTTGCAAGAAGAGGAGAAGATACAGGCTTGAATTCTATTTTCGCCAACGTGGAGGTGAGCAGGAAATAACTGAAAACCCTGAGTATGGAAGTAGTTTGTCTGGAAGGGATAGAAAGGCTTCAAATGGTTCTAATGTGAATGCAGCTACTCCAGCACTTCATTACATTCCAAGCAAGTAGAGAGCTTTCTTCCAGCCCAGGAGATGAAGCTCTTTACTAAATTTTGCAAGAAGATGGATCTTCATTCTGTTATCAACTATTAATATTTTTGTAATGTATTTTATTTTAACTTGTGTGATTTTCGGAAGGTAGACAAATATAACATCAATGCTAGATTCAAGAAGTTGCTTTGGCTTGATGATGTTTTCTCTCTCTGTTGGGTCCATTAAAACCATATTTCTTTCCAGTGGTGAATACATTTTAGAGGTAAGTCGACTGAAAGGTCCAGCACGGTTTGCCTCTTGCCGTGGTGACATACCCTTTGCAATCGTGCTGGATCTTGCTTTGCCAATGTGAATGGAGGCAGTTTAGGTTTTCCACGCCATCTCTGACCCTGTAGGTACCTGCTCAGTTGTTCTGACGCTCATCATGATCTTGCATGTCATAGCGATCCCAGCCACAATTAGTATCCTCATTAACAGTATGTTTACAGTGCAGGAGACAGAGACGCTCCTGAGTTGAAAGTCGTCGTACAAGAACTTAGGAAAGAGAAGCTGGAATAGGCCATTTAGACCCTCAAGCCTGTACTGCCATTCAATGAGAACAATGAATCTCTGGACTGTAAGTTAAGGTATCTGATTTACAAGCCAAGTTAATGGACCAGTGCATGTTCAGATGTTTCCACGGAAATGTGTGGGAAACCATGTCCCAGGACCACCAGCCTGACTGCAGAGTACTGGGAGGAGATAATCTGCCAAATTACAGCCTCGGTCTTGGAGAGAGAAAAGAAGCCTCAAGATTACTGTTTATACTACAGGTCCTGCCAAGTCTACAAACGCCCGATTTATGTACAACCTATACACGTAAACGAGCATTTCAGAGACCAGCAGGATAGATTTGCCGGCTGCTGTGGGGCTGCAGGCATCTTCTACCATGTGGACACTCAGTTCATGGCCACTTTACCAACTTGGGAACTGTACGGGTTATAAACAGTTCACAGGAAGAGAACCCTGTCATAACCTGGGGAGGTTCTTTATCTTCATTCAGGCAGTGGAACGATTACTTCTGTAGCCTTTGGCCTACTAATAAAAGCCTCTTTGATTTGTTGGAGTTTACATTTGGAAACCAGGAGAACTGTATATAAAAGTGTATGTCTTCTTTGTCTCCATTTCTTGGTTTAGCTTTCAAAGGACTTCCACATCAATCCTTACCATGTTACATATCATTACCTCAACAGCAGCTTGAACTTACACTGCACCTTTCATGTTGTGAGAACTTGGCAAGGCAGGAATTATGGCCAAGCAACATTTGACACTGAGACACGCAGGAATATTTTGGGAAATAATAAAAAATTTGCTCAGGAGTATAAATTTAAGGAATATTTTACAAGAGAAAAAGTACCCAGAGGTTAGGAGAAAGCATTCCAAAATTTAAGTTGTTGAGTGAAAAACAAATCAGGGATAGAAAGGAGGCCAGAATTGGATGCACCCCGGAGATGGTGGATTGGAGAGCATTGGCTTGCTAGGGACTGTGTAGTTGAAGGATGAGGAGGTTGTAGAGGATGTGAGTGGTCATCCCCTGTGTGAGTTCTAAAATGAACACAATGACTTGAACTTGGAAAACTTAATTTTCAGATCAACTTTGATTTTGACGGTTACTTTTCCTTGTGCTATATATAGTAAGTTAATGTAATGACTTTAGTTTGAATAATATAGTTTAATGTTGATGTTGTGGCGGCTAGCTACACACTATGAAATGAAGACACAGTCGCTGGTTTCAAAATCAGAGGTAGAATGCTGACCGGGGCGCTGTGCGCCTTTAACAGCTGAAAACTTCCTGTGCTACAGTTCCCACGCTGATGTCACGAGCGGGTCACCCGACCTTCCCGTGTGCGGGCTTTCCCAGCCCAACACTGGGGAAGAAGGAGGGCCCCGCGCCATCTTGGATCGGGGCCTCCGACGATGTCGGGAGCCGGTGCGGTGAGTCGCTACGTAACCCCCCCCCCCCCCCCCCCAGAACCGGCAATACCGTCGCGAAAACCAGAATTAAATACCCTATGACTTGAGTGGCCTGCCCCCACGCCACGCTCGCTGTACCACCATGGGTACATGGCGTGGCAACACGCTCGACGGACGCCCCGCTCTCCTTTTTCACCCGCCAGAGGACATCCGCCCAGGCGGCCACCTTCCGGGGTTCGCTGAAATCAGCTTCCGCCAGGAGCAAGTGGATGTCGTCGGGTAACTGCTCCAGGAAGTTCTGCTCAAACAGCAGGCAGGGTTTATGCCCGTCTTCCAGGGCCAACATCTCATTCATGGGCGTGGGGGGGGGGGGGGGGTCTGTCGACCAACCCGTCAAGGTGGAGTAGGTGGGAGGCTTGTTCGCGTCAGGAAAGACCGAAAGTCTCGAGAAGGAGGGTCTTGAACTTATCGTACTTCTCATCCGGGGGCGCCTGGATGAAATCCTCGACCTGGGCAGCGGTGTCTTGGTCGAGGGCACCCACCACGTAATAGTACTTGGTGTTGTCCCCGGTGATCTGGCGAACCTGGAACTGGGCCTCGGCCTGGTCGAACCAGACACTGGGCCGGAGGGTCCAGAAGGTGGGCAGTTTAAGGGCTACTGCCTGTACCTCTTGCTGCGCAGACATCATGGGTCCAAAAACATTTGGGCCCGTCAGAGTCACCAATGTGGCGGCTAGCTACACACTACAAAATGAGGACACAGAGTCGCTGGTTTCGAAATCAGAGGTCGAATGCCGACCGGGGCGCGGTGCGCCTTTAGTAACCGAAAACTTCCCATGCTACAGTTCCCGCGCTGATGTCACGCGCGGGTCACCTAACCTTCCCGCGCGCAGGCTTTAGCAATGCTGGGGAAGAAGGAGTGCCCCGCGCCATCTTGGATCGGGGCCTCCAACGTCGCGATGTTGGGAGCCCGTTCGATGCCGGTGCAGTGAGTTGCTACAATGTCTTCTGCCGGAGCTGCTGCAGAGATGGTTGACAGCTTCAAGTTCCTTGGCACCAATACCACCGCCAACTTCACCTGGTCCCTTCACATTCACGTGGTGATCAAGAAAGCACATTAGTGTATTTATACTTAGGTATCCGAGAAGATTCAGTGTGTCTGTCAGGATTCTCTTGAATTTCTACAGATGTGCTGCAGAAAGTATCCTGACAAGTTGCCTTTCAGCCTGGTATGACAATTGCTCTGCTCTTGACCATTGGAACCTGCAGAGAGTGGTAAACCCTGCCCAGTCCATCACAAGCTAATTACTTCCTTCCATCCAACCCATCTTCACAGTGCATTGCGACGAGAATGCTAACAGTATTGTCAAGGGTGCTTGCCACCCTAGCCATTCCTTTTTCTCTCCTCTACCTTCTGGGAGAAGATACAGGAGCTTGAAAGCCTGGACATCCAGACTCAAGAACAGCTTCTTCCCCACTGCTATCAAACCTCTGAACCAATCACCTCTTTCACACCTGCTTCCCGGTGCAGCTGCCACATTCTCATACTGTTAACTCTAACTTCCTCAGTTATTGTCACTTTAGGTTTACTTTTTGCACTACTTCAGATTGCAGTCTTTGCACCATTCTGCTATTTTGCACTCGTCGTTATATTTGTTGTTAGTATTTATTATTAATATGTATACTGTTTGTTCTGCGAACAAGGAATTTCATTGCACCCTGGTGTATATGACAGCAAACTAATCTAATCTAATCTGTCGTCCTTCAGTGGGGTCAGTTCACTGACTATAATCATAAAATATTTTGGCAAACTTAGTGGAAAGGCAAGGCAAACCTTTTACTGTGCTGTGCCTAGAACTTCGAGGCCTATCTTTATCCAATTTATTGTTTCTGTAAGTATCTTGACTTGGCTTCAGTCACATATATTGGACTACAAACTGAAGCAAATTTTGTCTATGCTGCATGGAAAGCAGTTGCTAACTTTTGTTGTGAGTGTGTGTCTGTGTGAATGAAGTCTTTCCCTCCATCATCCTGGTTTGAATTGAAGAAACTAATTAAAACAGATTGCAACTGTCAGCTGATTTGTTTTTACCCTAGAGGGCACCGCATCGCATTACAACCCTTGCTGGTTCTTGCCTAATAATCTTGTAGGTGTTCCACAACATTTGCCATGAATTTTGATTTTAGGACATCAACCTGAAATGCTTACCTTGTTTCTCTCTCCACAGATGCTGTCTGATCAGCTGTTTCTGTTTTATGTTTTTATTTAAAATATCCAGCATCTGCAGTTTTTATTTTCGCTGCAATTATTGTGCTTTATTCAGTTATCCAAATTAATGCCATTTAGTACATCATCAAGTGTTGAATATGAAATTATACTAATTCTCATAAGTAATGTTTTACAAGGCATTTGAGTGTCTGTGAATAGAATCCATTTGCTGAGGTGCAAGAGAACAAGAGAAACAAAAGAATAAGAGACAAGGATCAAGCAATACATTTAATTTTACAATTTTCTTAATACAACTAATCTAGTTCCATTTTAATTATCTAAATATGATCTTTGTTAAGTTTAGTTCTGGAAACCCACATGAAGATGGAGTTCCTGAACAACAGAGATGCTACAGCAAATTATTTTTGGCTTTGTTGTACTTTGAATTGTAACATAATGAAAACAAAAGCACCAATGGCAGAATAATGTGGGAGGCCTCCAACAGTGAATATCTAAAGTTAATTTGTTTATTCCTGCAACCTCCAATACCATTTCATTACGAATCACCCAAAATATTGGAAAGCTTATGGAAGAAATGCTGTTTTGAAAAAGTTAAGCTTAATCTACATAGGTTTCTGCAATACACATATGAGTTTATTGTGAACCCTGTCTTTGAATTAGTTGCAACAGTTTCCAATACTTTCCTATGTTGCTCATTTAGTTCCATATACGAAGCTTTCCTTTTGAAGTATGTCCACATTAGCGTTCAACCAAATATTTTAAACTTGCTGTCTTCCAATCTCCTGCAGTGTTCCATTTTAGATGACTGGAGTATATATAGTTAGGAAGCCTATTTGCAAGGGGGAAAACCCCAGAACATCAGAAGCAGATGCCCTGACAAATTTAATGCCAGCCCTCAATATGATGTCTGTTATACTGTTCAGGAACTGGTCAGATCAAATGTCTGGGAAAAACTAAACATAAAACTGCAGCTGTGGACCAGTGGGAATGTTCCCTGCAACAGGGAAAGACCAGATGGAGCAATAATGGGATGGAAATTGTAAGCCAAAAGGTAGGGTCAGGTCGGAAAAGACAGGAATTGTAGGTTTGGAGGTGTGTGGGTGTTGGACGGTTGCAGCCAAAGATTTACTGGAGGGGCCAAGAGGAAGGTGCAAATGTGTGATGGGTTAGGTATCTGGTTGCCTAATCATTCTCCTACTCAACTCTTCCTGATTCTTTCTCACACCTCCTTCAGATTTAAAATTTCATTCTCCACCATCACCACCTGAATAGTAAATGTTGTGTAGTCTGCTGCCAATGCTACAGCACAATCCATGACAGTGAAAACTCAATCTGCCTCGATATAACTTTATTCCTTGAATTTAACAAATATTGTTTGCAGTTCAGAAGCTAATACAGACCATAATGAAAGCAAAAGGCAAGCCCATCATACTGTATCTTTTTTCCAGCAGATAAAGCTCTACAGCTAATAGAAAACATATTCGATCTATAAAGATAATAACTTTGAACTCAAGAATTGCTTAAGTTGTCAGTATGCAGATGTTTTGTATTCTGAATGGATTACTGGAAGTTCCAAGTGCATTTGACATATGTCTTTGGTTGCCTTGCAGGCAAATTTTCTTTGGGAATAGAACCAAGAGAAGTGCAAGGGGCCTTGACAGTAAAAAGATGTTGATGGAACAGGCCGTCAAATTTCAAATTTGACTAGATTTGGAAAAGTCTTGTATGATGGATTTAGGAAGAGGGAACAGATATAGGAGTGATGAGGCAGTGGAATGCTGAAGGACGAGAGTGGAAAGTTGTGGTTGGTCGGGGAAGACGATGCAAATGACTTAACTGCAAATTTTGAGAACACTGGGGTAGTGAATGGAGCAGGCAAACAAAGTACTAATGATAAATGTGCATAAGGCAGAGGTTAGGTGACATAGGTAGCTTTGGACAGCTGATGGAGGACATGCAGTGGAGGAAGAAGGATTGAGCATGGATCCAAGGATTGGGACAGTGGTGAGTTATCTGGTGGGGGTAGGTTGTGTAGGACATTGAGGCCACCATCAAGGACCAAGTGCAGGGGAATCGTGAGAGGTGTTGGAGGAATCAGAGGATTGATGGGTCAGGACCTGGAGCTCTGGGGGTTGACAAACAACTGGGAAGGTAGCTGGAGTGTGGTTGGTGTATTTGGGGAGTGGAAAGTTCTGTGGGAACAGCCCCAAGGAGTGAAAGGTAAGTAAGCAACTTATCTGTGGGTCCCTGTACAGCTTTGTGTGGGGTAGACCTAGTTGTCCTAGCAGCACCCATTGATGGCTGTTCCTGAGACACATGGCTCAAGTTCTCCCACTGCTCCAAAATGAGTGTTGCATAGAGAATGACTTCATCCTGTGTACTGATGTAGAAAATCATGTCATGAGCACAAGATTGACCAACACACAGAAGTGCTTGATCAGATTTCCAGAGTGACATGAAACAACCCATTAATGGTCCTCATTGAATTCACCTCCAGGAAAATATATTGGTTCACTCATGTCCTGAAGGATGGGAAGTCCGTCTTTGTTAGTTGGTCTGGTCTATTTGTTACTCTGGATCATCTACAATGTGATTGACTCTTAACTGCTTCCTCAGCTCTGGTATGGGCCATAAATGTTGGCCCCGCCAGTGACATCCACATCCCATGAATGAATAAATTTTTTAAATTGCAAAATTTGTTGTATCAATTGTTGTGTAATTGAATTTCTAGCCCATTGTGTGTAGTGTAGATGACAATAGGGATGATAAATTAGTGATGAAGAATGACAGAAGATATTAAGGATGTTTCTGTTGGAGCAGCAAAAGCTCAGAATCAGATTTATTATCACTGACTTGTATGATGTGAAATATGAAGCTCTTGGATGATCTTGATAAGTAAAGTAGAGAAGGGTTATTTCCTCTGGTTGGGGAGTCAGTGTTGTTGAGTGATGAACATACAACTGTTGGAGAATGTGAGAAGATGGAATGCAGTTGAGCCAGTGACACTTGAGATTATGAGAGCAGATAAGTGAAAAGTAGATTATGCCCTCAGAGGCATAATGTGATCAAAGGTCTCCTTTTGTGCTGTATATGGATGAGTATTTAAAGCAAAATAGCAAAATAAATTACAAAGTTCTGGGTGAGAAATAGGAGTGCAGTAGGTTTACTATTGGTCTGTTCTGGCTAAGAATTAACAAAGATTTGATAAGCTAGTTGGCTTCTTTGTGCTTTAAACTCCAGTGGTTCTGAACAGAAAATATTCTATCCAGTTGGAAAAAGAAATAGGATTTAGATCCACTAATGGCCGTTATGATGCAGATTGCATGAAATGGAGTTGATTATTTTCCCTCAACAATCATTTCTGGAGCACCACTGAAAATGTGATTGATTTTACACAGACAGTTTGTAATGTTTAACTCACTCCATTTTAATGGAGAAATAGTCTTGCTGAACTCAAAGCCCTGGAAAACTTTCAATTGTAATTTGAAAGAAGAGTGTTCTTGAATTTGTTGCAGAAACTTCTTTTACTAAATAAACACAGGACAAATAGGCCAAGTACAAGAGCCTCCAAAATGGGCATGGAGGACGTGTAGTGAAATTGATCTGCATTTATTACTTCCGCTGTCTCCTAGTCCCTGTGACTGCAACGTGCAGCCAGCACGAACGATGCAGCTGAGTGGCTGCATCTCTCAGCAGGAGGACTGTGTTAGTTAAAGTTAGCTTGCCCCTCATAAAAGAGAAGTCCTCTGTCACTTCAAGTGTCAAAAATATTAGGATCCCACATTCACTGAGGCTTTTTGCTCTTGATATTACACACATGCTGCTGCAGAGGACTTTAATATGTGCTGGGCCTTTTAAGATCTCCTGCAATATCTTCCACAAGTGCCTTCTACCAGCCATGCTGCAGCCATTGGAGTAACACTGTGTCTGAGCAGCAAGGCAAAGGTATGCTCAGACAGATACTGAGGGAGTGCAGAAGGCTATTTAGCCTTTACTTCTATGCGATGTGGCATGCTTTCTTCACAAGCCCGCTTGATAGGTATCCCATCAACAACCATACGCTCACTCCACCACCGACACACTGTAGCAGCAGTTTGTACCATCTAGAGCAGAGGTTTTCAACCTGTGGTCTGCGGACCCCTAGGGGTCCGCGAGCGAGCCAAGAAAAAAATGGAAAAGCGACCTGTTACAAAGATGTAGCTTACTTGCTTGCTCCAGTTTTCCACTATTCAGAAAATCGGCCATATCTATTCTATCTGTTATAGGCGACAATCTTAGAGACTTAGACTGTGTTCCCTTCTGGTAAGTTGCCGCTTAATATTTGATTTGTGTAGTCAGTCAGTAGTGTTCGCTACTCACTACTATTCTGTTGTGCACTGTAGTGTTAGCAAGACTGAGTGACGTTGTTCGTATGCCTTAATAATATTGCTTAGTTACCGTGCATTTACGTCACAGTGACGTCACTGTTAAACGAAAAGTGCACAAGCGTGTAAATTTTAAATTAGTTTTGATAATTTTGTTTATCAGTAATAGTAATTAAACTGTCCAGTGTGTATTGCTGAGTATGGAGAAATTTCTGAAGAGAAAAGCTGACCTGAAACCAGAGGATTCTGATGACGAAGGGGATAAGGGTGACCGAAAGAGAAAACAACACAAGTACGATCCAGAATACATTTCATATGGCTTCATCGCAGTGGGGTCAAATGCGGACCAACCTCTCTGTGTTGTGTGTTTGCAAACGCTGTCCAATGATGCAATGAAACCAGCGAAATTGAAGCGCCATTTAACAACAGTGCATCCAGATATTGCCAGTAAACCGAAGGAATATTTTGAGCGGCAAAAGGAGCTGTACCTCAAGCAGAAAGGCAAAATGACAGCCTGCACCACTGTAAGTGAGAAGGCCCTTCACGTATCATATTTGGTAGCATTACGAATAGCACGTTCCAGGAAGCCTCTCACAATTTGAGAAGAGCTTATACTGCCTACATCAGTAGATATGTGCAAAGTTGTACTGGGAAAAGAATCTAGTCAAAAACTGAAAGCCATTCCACTGTCTGATAACACAGTAAGCAGAAGAATTGGCGATATGGCGGAAGATAGACAGAGCCAGCTGATAGCACGTCTTCAGCAAGTCGGATTTGAGATTCAACTCGATGAAGGTACTGATGTTGCCAGTGCTGCGTAGTTGTTGGTTTATGTTCGATATTGCTGGGAAGGAGAGGCTTTGAAAGACTTTTTGTTTTGCAAGGCGCTCCCAGGGCGTACAACCGGTGAAGAACTTTTCCATGTGCTTGACACTTTTTTTGTACAATCGGCATTGGCGTGGACACAGTGTATTGGAGTATGCACGGATGGTGCTGCCGCAATGACGGGAGGGAAGTCGGGTCTAGTCGCACGAGTGAAAGAAGTAGCTCCACGTGTAGCAGCAACCCACTGCATGATTTACCGTGAGGCTTTGGCTGCAAAGGATATGGATGAAAATCTTGCGGATGTGTTTTCCACGTGCATTAAAATCATTAACTTTATCAAAGCCAGGCCGCTCAATCATCGTTTGTTTGAAAACATATGTTATGAAATGGAAGCCGAGCATAAGCATTTGTTGCTACGTAGAGAAGTCAGATGGCTGTCATGAGGCTGTGTTGTGCAGGGTGTATATGAATTGTGAGATGAACTGCTCATTTTTCTAAATGAGCATAACGGATCATTGGCACAGTTCTTGACAGATGAGACATGGGTTGCCAGATTAGCTTATCTTGCAGATATTTTCAACATTCTGAACAGCTTAAATCTATCATTGCAAGGACCTGGCTCAAATGTTCTGAAAACGCATGACAAGATCAATGCCTTCCAGAAAAAAACTCTGTATCTGGAAGGAAAGATGCAAGCAAGGCGTCTATGATATGTTTCCATTGCTGGCTGACTTTCTGACAGTGAACGAGGCCATTGCGAGCACCATTTTGAACCATATTCAACAGCTGTCACATTATTTTCATGAGTATTTCAGCGATGATGACACGAGCATGTTTGATTGGATTCGAAATCCATTTGAATGCATGCTTACTGATTTAACTGGACGTGAACAAGAAGAATTGGCTGAACTGTCATCTGACAGGACGTTGCGCTTGTAGTTCAACCGAATGTCACTGGTGTCGTTCTGGATAGCATGTTCCCAGGAGTATCCACTGCTGTCCAGCAAAGCCTTCAATGTTCTGTTACCATTTGCAACCACTTACTTGTGCGAAATAGCATTTTCTGCAGTCACTGCCATGAAAACCAAATACAGATCAAGACTGAATATTGAGGATGACATATGCGTATGTTGGTCCCACATACCACCACGTTTGGATAAACTCTGCATTGCAAAACAGGCACAACCTTCACATTGAACTTAACACTGAAAGATACCGCTGGTAATTATCGGTGATTGAAATAGTCACTATTTCAATAGGGCCTATGTGCAGTGATGTAAGTGTTGTATGCATGAATTATCAATTGTTTGATTTTGTGGGCTTTGGGGGTCTGCCATCTAACAAGGACGCGTTCTGGGGGGCCGCAGCATGCAAAAGGTTGAAAACCACTGATCTTGAGGATGTATTGCAACAACTCACCAAAACTCCTTAGGCAGCACCTTCTAAACCCATGACCTCAACTAACTAGAAGGACAAAGGCAGCAAAAGTGTGGGAACACTTCCATTTGGAAGTTGCCTTACAAGCCACACACCATCCTGCCTTGGCAATATATCATCATTCTTTCACTGTTTCGGGGTCAAAATCCTGGAAGTCTCTCCCTAACTACATTGTGGGTATACCCACACCTCAAGGACTGCAGCGGTTCAAGAAGGCAGTCTTCTCAAGGGCAACTAGAAATAAGCAATTAAATACTGGCTCAGCCTGCGAAGCTCACATCCCTTGAATGAATGAATAAATTGTAGTAATCAGCAGCTGATCTGAAAGTAGTTGATGGTCCTTTAAAGTAATCCTGTTGAATAGTCCTTCATGCTACTGAATACATCTTCAGCTCTGAAAGGTTCAGGGAGTGTGTTAGCTTGAGCATTGAGCTCCAAATGGCAGTATAGGCAGCAAGTCAGTGTTGCCGCTGATTAACATTACGGTGCATGGGCTTCGCTTATGGCACGTATTAGTTGTGTAAGGTCTGCAACCTGCACCCAGCGTGTGACCAGTCAGATTCATGGCTTGGTATGGCAACTGCTCTGCCCGAGACCGCAAGAAACTACAGAGTTGTGGACGCAGCTCAGCACGTCACGGAAACCAGCCTTCCCTCCAATAACTCTGTGTACACTTCTTGATCCCTCAGTAAAGCAGCTAACATAATCAAAGACCCCACCCACCTTGGACATTCTCTTCTTCCTTCCCCCCACCCCCCTCCCCACCCCCATCGGGCAGAAGATACAAAAGCCTAAAAGCACGTACCACCAGGCTCAAGGACAACTTCTATCATAAGGCTCTTGAACAGTCCCCTAGTACAATAAGATGGATTCTTGACCTTACAATTAACCTTGTTATGGTCTTACACCTTATGGTCTGCCTGTACTGCACTTTCTCTGTAACTGTAACACTTTATTCTGTACCATATTATTGATTTTTCCCTTGTACTACCTCAATGCACTGGTGTGATGAAATAATCTGTATGGATGGCATGCAAAACAAAGTTTTTCACTGTACCTCGGTACATGTGACAATAATAAAACAATTTAATTTTAATGTCTCCATGTGTATTAGATGTTATTTTGAAACAAAATAGTATCTGCTGCACCAAAGAAATGCACATCACAGAATGGAATTCTGCACTCTGTTTGCTGTAGCTTAGAATTAGTTTGAACCTGGAGTCCCATTCTACCTCTAACCTATTGGCTGACATGTTGATAAGATTGGGTACAAATGACACTATATCAAAAGAATTGGTTTTGATTGCTGAAATAGTAAAACTTAAAGAAGGTTTACAAGTCAGTAAGACCAAAAAAAAATGTAACTTTTTATATAGGAGGCGTTGGATTTAAAGAAAAATGTAATAAATTATTACTGAGATCACAGTTGCATTTTGCACAATATGAAGGCAATACAAAGGGTACAGCACAGGGAGTACAGGAAAGATGAAAGTTGGAGAGATGTGGGTATGGGAACTGATAACAGAATGTGACCGGAATGGGAAGAGAGTATAAATCTAAGAGTAAACCATTAGGTTAAGGCTAGAGGTTACAAAATAATAAAAAGAGAATACTGAAGGCTGTGTCTGGATTCACATGGTATTAGACACAAAACAGATGAACTGAGGAAGCAAATTTAAATAAATAAATGATCTGAAGGCCATTACAGAGACATGGCTTACTGGATGACATAGATTAGAACCTGAATATTGACAGGTATGTTACATTTAGAAAGGACAGCTAGGAAAAAATGAAGGAGTGGCTCTGTTGTTTAGAGATGGTCTTGGTGCAATAGAGAGAGATGACCTAAGTTCAGGAAACCAGGAGGTCGAAAGGGTTTGTGTGGTGATGACAAGTGATAAGGGCAAGGAATCGCGTGTGGGCATGGTATACGTACTCGGTAGTAACCATGTGATAGATTCGAATATGAAGGAAGAAATAACAGAAGATTATCAGAAAGATGTGGCAGTAATCTTGGGGGATTTTAATCCGTATATAGATTGGAAAAATCAGATGGGCAAACATGGCTGAGATGATGAATTCATACTGTCTTTGGGACAGTTTCTCAGTACATTGTGGAGCAAACCAGTGAATAGGCTATAATAGACATGGGTATAATGAAATGAGATATAATTGATTAATGATTTAATCATGAAAACATGTTTGAGTAGCAGCAAACACAATTGAATTTTACATTCAGTGTTACGGACTCAGTGAAAATCCCTTTAAGATAGAGAGTGTGTGTGTATGTGTGTGTGGGGCGTGCTTACGTCAATAGAAGATAAAGGACGTAATGACATTGTTGAAGAAGTTAGAAGAAGAAGAAGAAGGAGAGAGAGAGAGAGAGAAGGGAGAGAGACACCAGCCTGCTAGTTTTCTCTATCGATGGATGAGAAACAATAACTGTGTTTGCCACTGAAATCCATGTATGGAAGTTGGAAGTAATCCAGTGGAGTTCCCTTTGTTGCTGACCTGTAGAAGGAGACAGGTATTTGTGTGTGGACGACCACGATTCTGATGCTTTTCGGGGTGAGGAAGTCACTACCGAGTAAACACTGGAGTGTTGTTTGGGTTCCATCGTGGAACATTTGGATTTCGTATTTACTCTCTCTATGTTTTTCTACATCTACGTCTTATCTTCTGACAACGGTGGTTGTTGAAGAAGCCCTTGCTCATGTTTCACCTTATGGCTTGCGGAACTGAACTTTAAGAACCATTCCGGAACTTGGAGTTTGGGACTTTGTCACACGCACACACGAAGAGTTTAGTTTTGGGGTTAACGTTCAAGGTGTAACATTTTTGAATTCTAACATACTAACATTTTTACTTTTATTTTACGTATTATCATAAGTAGTGATTAATAAAATAGTTTTTAACGCTGAATCATGCTCAGTGTGTTTCTTTTGTTGCTGGTTTGTGACATCAGTTTGAAGGAGAAAATACTGGGTTGAAGACGAGAATTTTCAATTTAAATAAGGGCAGCTGTGAGGTTACGAAAGTCCCTCTGGCTAAAATGAACTGGCAAAGTAGGTTGAAGGAATGGTCAAGGGAAATGCAATGGCAAACGTTTAAGGGTTTCTTTTGAAATATACAGAACAGATGTATTTCAACAGCACAGAAGATTCCAAAGGGAAAATCCAACATCTGTGATTAACTAAAAAAGGGAACAATGGTGCCAAACTTAAAGAGATAACACATAACTGTGCAAAGGTGAGTGGGAGATCAGAAGATTGAACAGAATGTTTAATAAAATGCAAGGAATTACTAAATTAGGAAAGAAAGATTAGAATACAAGATTAGCTGGCCAGAAATACAAAGAGAGGTAATAAAAGTTTCTGTAGATATTTATAAAAGACAAAAATGTTAACAAAGTGAGCCTTGGCCCTATAGAAAGTGAGAATGGAGAATGAATGATGGAAAACAAGGAGATGGGAGATAAATTAAGCAGGAATTTGGCGTCAATCCTCACAAGTCAGGATGCAACTAACATCCCAGAAGTAGCTGTAAATTGGGCCTAGGAAGAGAGGGAGGAAATCAGGAGAAATGCAATCTCTGGAGCATTGGTACTGAGTGAATTATTGGATCTTGGTAGGCTTAATCCCGGTGTCCCAAGTGTTACAGCCAGTCAGGTAGTTGGTGCTTTGGTTTTAATTTTTCCAAAAGTCCCTAGATTCAGGAAAGATTTCATTAAATTGGAGAATGGCAAAAGCACCTCCTTTATTCAAGGAGATAGAAACCAGGAAAATACAGGCCAGTTAGGTTAACATCTGTGGTAGGTTACATTGAGAGAAATAAGTGTTGGCCTAGACATAGGGGATAATGGTCTTACTCTGCTTTAAAATAGTACCACAAGATCTTTTCCGCTAGCCTGAGAAAGCCGCAGGGCCTTGGTTTAATGTGTCATTTAAAACGTTATACAGTTTTAATAAATGTTAGAAGCTGTTAAAAACATAATACTAGGACACTTAAATTTAAGATAATTAGTCAAAATTAAAATGAAAGGGAAATCGTTTTTGATCATTTTATTGAAGTGTTTGATGAATTAACGTGCTGTGGATGTAGAGGATCTGGTGGATATGCTATTCTTAGATTTCCAGAAGTCAGTTGATAAGACGCTGCATTAAAGGTTATTGTGGAAAATAGAAGCTTGTTTAGGAGGTAACATTGGCTAGGTTTGGATCCACTGGAGTGAGAAGTGATTTGATTGAAACATAACATCTTCTGGAGGTCTCGATAGGGTGGATGTGGGAAGAATGTTTCTTCAATTGGGAGAATCTAGAACGTGAATCTTAAAAATAATGGGTTGCCCATTTAAGATGGGGCAAAAAGTTTTCTCTCAAACAGTTGAGTCCTTGGAGTTCTAATTCCACTGCCCTTTGGCGTCTTTGAAGGTTTTAAGGCAGAAGTAGCTAGACACTTGATGAGCAATACACCATTCTCCTTGCATTAAAGGCCAGCATAGCATTTTCCTTCCTAATTGCTTACAATGTCTGCATGTTAACTCATGGTGCATCAACTAGGTTTGAGTTCATGTGAGTAGGGAAGGCTGTGAGTTGGTGTAATTGATTGTGTTTAAGATGACTCGATGATTTAGGAGGGCATAGCGAAAATTTTTCTTCTGAAGACGTATAACATTTTTTTAAAAATGCCTTTATTTATATTGCACCTCTCACTTCCCTTTCGAGAGATTCCAACGCACTTTAATCACTGTTGTAATGCTGGAAATGTAGCAGCCAAATTGTGCATAGCAAACTCTCATAGCATTGTGATAGTGACCAAATAATCTTTTATCAGTCACGTTGAGAGAAATAAGTGTTGGCAAGACATGAGGGATAATGGTCTTACTCCACTTTAAAATAGTACTGCAAGATCTTTTCCACGCACTTGAGAAAACAGCAGGTCTTTGGTTTAATGTGTCATTTAAAAATTTGTACAGTTTTGATGTCAGGTAATATACGTTCATAGAAAGGGTAGTTGAAATCTGGATACCCAAAATGCAGTTGAGGCTGGAACAATTGAAAATTGCAAAACTGAGATTGGCAATTTTTTCTTGGATACAGGTGTTTATAAGGGTGCAGAGTTGAAGTACAAATTGACTGTGATTTAATTGAATGACAGAGGGCTGAATGCCATTTTTTTTTCCTTTGTTGCAAAATGAAAAGTATGTTGGAGTCTAATATGTAAAATAACTGTGTTTGTGTTTGCAAGCCAGATGTCTGACCTTCTGTTTTATTGTTTCTTCTCCAGGTACTCATTACATATTTTTATAGAAGTTTCTTTATGCTACATTATTATGACAAAAGCAAGCATCTCAACTATACACAGGTACATAGTATGTTATGAATAAAAGAAATCAATGTGAAATTATTTCTTAGGTTTTAAGTCAAATGGGTTACTCTTTTATGTGTCATAAGATGACAGTACTTATTAATTTAAATGATTCAACTTAACTTGACTTAATTTTTGATCTTTGTCACCAGCTGTATGGCTGGGGCACAATGCAGGACCAGACTGATAAATGTAGAAAGAACATGTCTTTTCCTTCATCTTGTGGGACAGTGAAGAGATCCCTATTCAGCTATTCCATTTGGCACTGGCCCCAGGTTGAGAACACAAAAAGTCTTCTGTAGAGTGGTGCAATTTGCCATTCCAGTGTGCCCAGTCATGGTGGTGGTATAGTGATTAAATTATGGGGTTAGCGTTCTAGGGAACTGGACTCACATTCTAGATACTTGAGTTCAAATCTCACCATGGCAGCAAAGAAAGTTAAATTCAGTAATCAGTAATTTAAATTATTGAGTGGCACAGTGGTGCAGCAGTTTGTTTTGCTGCCTCACAATTACAGGAGCCCAGGTTCCATTCCGGACTCAGATGCTGTGTGTTCAGAGTCTGCACATTCTCTCCAGGTCCCTGCAAGTTTACTTCGGGTGTTCAGGTTTCCTATGAGATAAAATATTTGTCACCACAATATAACAATGCTTTATAGTCTTTTGTTAATTAATGAGGCTTCAGTTACATCAGCTAAAGTACAGTTTGAATAATCCACACAATAGTTTTCATAAATTTACATATATTTAAATTTGTGGCAATAGGAACTGAAGTTAGTTGATGAACTCAAATCTGGCTGACAAATTATCCTAAACTGATTTGCTTAAATATAAATTTAAGATGGTATGTTATTCTGATGTGATGCGTAATTTGTTTCATATTCTACCTATCCAAATTATAAACCCTAAACTACTTACAATGCACCCGAGGTACAACTCAAATTTTTGTTTTTTTTAAC
This sequence comes from Pristis pectinata, assembly GCF_009764475.1. Lineage (NCBI taxonomy): Eukaryota > Metazoa > Chordata > Chondrichthyes > Rhinopristiformes > Pristidae > Pristis > Pristis pectinata. Next base: position 80,473,116 of record NC_067409.1, on the reverse strand, counting down.
GTCATTCTACTGATGCCCATAGATACAGCAGAGAGCAAACCACTGAAAAGATCTCTTTTCCTTCAAGTGCCCTGCAACATTTCTACATTTCCTATTTCTGTAAGTTGCATCATTCTGGCAGATCAGTCCAGTGATTTTTTTTTAAAAGCAATCACTACTTTGGTGCATTCTCATTTCGCCCTAGAGCAACAAATTTGTATAAAGTTCCACTGGGTCTTTGCCTACTTTTGGTGGTTTCCTTCTATGTGGTTTTCATTTTTGTTTGTTTTACATCACGAGTGAACGTTCTTAATTTTAAGGATTGAAGGGAGTAGGATATAAGAGGGATTAAATCTAGAAGAATGCATTAGTGGATACCAAATTCATCTTAGAGCCAATAAAATTATAGGCGGGGACAAGCAGTTACATTCCTGAGGTTTAGTTAGTAATTTTGAGAGTATGGCCTTATTTCAAAAATAGTGCTGATACAAGTTGAGGATGAGGTATAATGGTTGTCTTAGAAGAATAGGGAAGGAATGTTCAGAAGAGCACTGATTCATAGAATCAAATAAAATGAAGTTGTCAAAGAGATTTTAGAGCCCAGTGGTGAAATGGATTGCCTTTCCAGTTTCTTGCATCTCTTCAAATACATGAAGTATCACAAAACAAATCCCTCTTCCGTATCAATGAGTTGATCCACTGAGTAGCTAACAAAAAAAACCTTAGAGTTCCAGGATCAATTTATTTTCTGTGCTTACTGAGTTTATGGAGACGTTGATATTGTTGGCCTTGGGGCATTGGAACAACAGTAGGCTATGTAGCCCCACAAGCTTCTTTGTAACATTTATTGAAGTCATAGTTGATCCATGACCTAACTCTACATACTCATCTTCACCATATCCGTTTAACTTGGATGATCAAAGTTGTATTGAACTGAGATAAAAAGTTGATAATTGATCAGCATCAATTATAGCAGGCATGGTAGTGTAGCAGTTAGCATAACGCTTTACAGTGCCAGTGACCTGGGTTCAATTCCGGCTGCTGTCTGTAAGGAGTTTGTACGTTCTCCTCGTGTCTGCGTGGGTTTCCTCCGGGTGCTCCAGTTTCCTCCCACATTCCAAAGACGTATGGGTTAGGAAGTTGCGGGCATGCTATGTTGGCGCTGGAAGCGTGGCGACACTTGCGGGCTGCCCCCAGAACACTCTTACGCAAAAGATGCATTTCACTGTGTGTTTCGATGTACATGTGACTAATAAAGATCTTATCTTACCATTTGCAAAAGAATATTCCAAATTTCCACCATCCTTTGTACGTAGAACTCTTTCTTAACTTCACTCTTAAAAAGCCCGCTTCTAATTTTTGGACCATGCCCCATCATCCGAGGAGGAGTAGTTTCTCTTTTCTTATCTGATGTTCCTCTTCTTGGAGACCAATCAAATTACCCCATAATCATCTGAATTATGGGGAAGCTATCCACAGTTTATGTAATTTCTCCTCAGACTATATTGTCTGTAGATTCTTATTTATGTGAAAATAGTGAATGAAAGGTGATCTTTGCCCACTGAACTGCATGTCAAAGTCAGCATTTACAGGAGAGATGAGGAAATTGAGAACATGCCTTTCCAGAAAATGCCATGTGTTGTATTCCTTTCGCTGCATGTAACAACATGGTGATAACTTTTTTATGCGTTTCTTGTTCCTTTAGGTATTCATTTGTAGCAGCAATGGGCTATCTCACGGTGTGCCAAATTAGTCGAGTGTATATCTTCAATTATGGACTGCTGTCCACAGATTTCTCTGGGTGAGTTTTTTCCAGATATTTTTTGGTTGTGATTTAGCTTTTAAAGCATATAGCTCCTCCTGGATTCAAGATGTAGGATGGTGACTGAATGTTGTAGTTTTTTTTCTGTACCAGCTTCTTACAAGAGAGCGTTCACCATTTAGCCAGTCCATTTAGTGTAACAGCTAAGATGTCAATAAATGTGCTTGAGTGAAATGGGAAGGAATACACTTGGCCTGTTCCCTTATGTTCAGTAAAACCCAGCTCTGCTTCCTCTTTGGAGGACTTCTACTGTGTTTCCCACTGCCAATACTGGGATTTAAAATCTGGTTTGTAATTCCTGGTGTAATATCCTGTCCATGAAGCTTTCAAGCAGCTCCTGCGTTTACTTTTGTTATTTCTCACTAAGGATCCATGAAATATTGATATCTCTATTGAGGAGTAGGTGTTGCAATGTGGTAACCTGCTGAATTCACTTTTGCCATTTTAAAGACACCTTCATGGTTACTTTTACACTTCATTTCAATCATTGAGCTTCCCGTTATGTGCCGTCTGTCATGTTGATCTGTTTCTTCTTTTCCTTTATGCTCAGTGGATCCTTTTGGTGAGTTGTGCCTTTTCATAGTTGCTGTATCATTTGCAAAAAAAAATCTTGGTATGCTGTATATTGTGGCATGTTGGCTGTGAGATAACTGAGAATTTGTTGAATTTTTTAATAAACCAACATTACTCTCTACTATACATGTTGTGGATATGGGAAATATTACACTTAACAGCATTTTGTGAATAAATGTGACTGGATTATTTATTTATTGTTGTCAGATGACATATTACATTAATACATGAATGCTTTTTCTTCAATATTTGAACGAAATAAACAATGTTGGCAATGTGCTTCAGCATCTGAGCACTTTTTTTCTCTATTGGGATCCTGAAAATTCCATAAATAATGTATATTGTCTGTCCCTGGTTTCTATGAAGGTATAAGGGATCAACTACCTGATTGTTGTCAGATCCAGGGTTAGAATATGGGGATGGGCACATGGGTGGGTAGAGGGATTCTTCCTAATGAATACCTCTCCTTGGATCTCAAAAAGTCTAGGTAGTCTTGCTTTGTCTATTTTGTACTCTTGAGGCATCCAGTTTTTGCAAGGATACTATTCAGTTCCTCATGGGACACACCAACCTGAGTGCATGTTGGAGACCTGTGTGCGATGATAAAACCTGCAGTGTTTTGAAACCATTGCTGTATGTCACTGATTTTTGCATACAATTTATTTTTTAAAGAAATTGGATTGTGTAGTGTATGAAAATGTGGTGCTGCATGATCTAATTTCTAAGCAAGTGTGTCCAGTAGGCATAATTGATACCATTTCCTTTTAATTATTCCTTCTATTGATTTATTCTGGTAATTGTGTCTTCTCAAGGATATTTGTAGATTTTTTTTCTTCCTTGAGGATACTGGGCAATCCCTATTGGGAATAATGTGTGACTGGAGTCGTGCACAGTTTCAGCAAGAAGTTTGGCAAGATCTTCCTGAAGAACATTAGTGAGCCAGTTTGGGTTTTTAAATAACCATCTGTTTTCCTTTTACAGTCATTGTTTCTGATCCAAAGTCACAAAAGACCTGGTTTTGTTCAATTCAATTTTCATGGTGAGATTTGAATTTGTAACCTCAGAATAATTAATCCAGCCACATAACTATTTGGCCACTGAGTTCTTCTGAGGAATACCACTAACATTTATAAATGCATTATCAAAGTTCTATTTCAGAAGTACTAAACATAGGATGTATCTTTGATTTTTAAAATTTCTGACATTTTTTCTGCTCTGTAACATTGAAAGTGCAATTTATAATCTGTGTAATGTTTGCAGTAATATTCTGCAAAAATTTTAATGAATATTTGTCTATTTTGGGAACGATAGCATATCTTTTAATGAAGAACAACTGAAAAGAAAAATGTAAAACTGCTCCACATTTGTTTAGTGAGTGAGACACAAATTTCTTTGTACTAAAATGGAATTGCAGCTCTCAAAAGAGCTAAAAAACAGCACTAGTTAGTAAAACATTAATGTAGCAATTTTGTGGTTAGTGTGCCATTTAGCTGAAACTGAGCAAATGGTGTCATCATCAGTATTAAATCAGTCTCTTTATAGAGTTCTGAATTCGCGATTTTTGTTTCACATTAGTATTTCAGTTTGGGTTTCAATAATTTTTTAAACTAGTTTAATATTTCAGTATAATATGAGATAGGAGCATTTCGTCTAAAAGTAAGGATAGAGAAGGCATGTCCAGAGTTTCCTCAATGGATTCTGATACTCTGTTTTGTGGGCCAGTGAGATAGAAAAGGGTGTACTTTTTATTCACAGGTACCTGGTTTACACAATGTCCAGAAGGTAAAATACTGGAAGGCTACAGCTTTGAGAAATCATCAGGTGCAGATCAAGAACCAGTAAACTAATTGCTGTTTATTATCGATCTCCAAGTTCCCCACCATTTCATACACCATTCCACTTCAGAAATGTTTTTGACTTATCATTATTGCTGGGTCTAAATTCTGGAACTCGCTACCCAAAAGCATTGTATGAGTGCGTTCACCTGAAGGACTGCAGTGGTTCAGAAGGTGACTGGCTTCTCAAGGACGTACAAGTTTGAGAAGTAAATGTTGGCCTTACTGATAATGCCCACATCTCATAAATCGATATTAAAAGCATCCTTAATTAATCTACCTCCACATTATACTACTCTGCCATATTTCAGAAAGAGTATATTCACTTTGTTGTCTTCCCCCAGCACCCTGGTATTAAACTACTTTACCCTGAAGTGGTCCTTTGTTTTCCTACTGCCCACTTACAGGTGTAGTTTAAAAAGTCAATGATTATTTTTGTTTTGTAGATGTACAATGAAAAAAAGAGTTGTGCCATTCCAACTGAATTGGATAACTTCTGAATTTCATAAGAAAGGTGCCCCAGAATAGCTGCCTTTGTTTAAAACAAAATCAAGGTAGACAAAGTATTACAAAGTACTGTAATCAAATGAATGGCACAGCTCATATACAGAGTGCAGTTGAACGTGGAAATTAGATCAGCAATGAATTTTGAGATATTTCTATATTTGTCAAATATCCCTCGACCCATCGCCAGTTTACATTTGGTTAAATATCTAAAACCCAAATGTCCAATACCTCAGGTTGAAAAATTATTAACCATCCATGTGTAAATTATTGCTTTAAATACTGTAGGTTTCAATTGCTGAATCATAGGCTATAGTGACATGAATTATGGTGTTCATCTCTTGCCTGCAAGTCTACAGATTGAAAATAAAATTATTAAAACCTGGACTTTATATATTATCAGAAGCAAAATATCTAAAGTGAAACATTGGTTATTAATTACTGGGTAGGTAGTTGTTCAATGTCATGGGTTCAGAGTTTTGAAATGTTGGTACCAGTAATCCAGAAAGAATGATCCCCACCATTTGCACTTTTAAGGAGAGTTAATGAAGCAGAAGTTTAAAATTGGTAGTGTGTTTAAAGAACTCCAGTTTATTAATTCTATGTTATAACTGAACATGAGGGATTGGGTCCTTGGAGATACAGAAGAAATGACTATGACTATATGGTTAAGTTGCATTTAGGATTTTTGCATGCCATTTTCTGTGCATTAGCAAACTCGTATTATCTGCTTTATTTAGCATCCATTTCTGTTGTTCATTACACATCAAGGAAAAGCTGAAGCTATTTTCCTTTCCTTTTTAGTCCTTTGATGATAGTCACCCAGAAAATCACCAGCCTTGCCTTTCAAATACATGATGGTAAGACCCTAATGATCTACGCTTGGTGTTGATTTGTGGAACTTTTAAAAAAATTTTGTGCAGGTAAATTATTGGTAAATTTTATGTTTTGTGCACATGGGAATATTCATTATAATGAATCTTTGCCATACAGCTGTTGGGATGTATTTGTTAATCATAGCAGCATCTGTTCAAACTTAAAGCCGTTAGTCATATTTTCAGTATGACTGAGGATGTGGAAGAGTCTTGTATAGTGTTGGATGACTCACTGGGAAAGCATGGCAAGACCTGGTCCCTTTCCTCACCAATTTTTTGGTGCAAGGCAGACCGTCAAAATCTAAATACTACAGGATGTCAGTGTGTGAATGTCAATTTACAGTAATTTAGTATCAGTATCTGAAGTTACTGGAACACTCCACGTCTGATGATTTTGACATTAGCTACATATTTTTAAGTTAATGTTTATTTATAACTTTTTTATAGCATAATTAATTAATAATAATTTTTGAATGTGTGTGAAGTTGAGACAATTAAAAACATTTTGAAACTTTTGACTACCAGTTAGCCAGGTGGAATAGCTTAACCAGCTGCCAAACATTCCTGGGGGCAGGACTTGCTATTTTCAGTGGTAGGCCCTGTTCATGGAGATGATTCAGAAGGAACCACCTCAAGGACTGGATGCAGATATAAGCAGCACAGGTGTAAACATTTCTTGTTGTTTTATATTGGAACTTACCATTCTGAATTTCTAAGCACTCAATACTCCGACTTTTGCCTTTCTGGCCCACTTTACCAGGTTCACCAGCTTCAGAAATATCAGTCAGGAATTCATGCTCCCCCCTCATAAAAATAAATAAGGAAAGTGAAGAATAAGGAATAAAGCATTCAATTAGTTGAAAATTTGCCGATAATATCCTAACTGTCCCAACAGGGTATCCAAATGATAAAACTTTCCTTAATTTTTTTCCCATTTTTGTTTTCTCTGGAAGTTATAACTCTCTGAGCCTGATGCCTTGTTTTAAATTTGTTTGCATTGGTCTTGTATCTTATTTTTATTGGTCTTACTTTCCTGTTTTTGAAGAATTATTCTGAATTAATGATCTTAGTTCTGTTTAATACTTAACTGCATCCTAGATGGCAACTGCTTCTTTCAATTGTTAAGCAGTCTGTAGACCAGTATCATGTTCTAAGTGATGCTTTCAATTACTTATGGAAGCACCCATCGCTTTCAAAGTATTTCTGCCTTTGCCATTTTGTCACTTGTTTTCATGGTAGAATTCTTCATCTGCTTATGTTCCTCAATTTCATTGGCTGCTAGTTAGATTTTATGGCATAAGTTGTTTAGCTGCTCCTGCATCCCTCCCCTCTCACTCTTTTTATTTTGGTGCCTTTCTCAAACTTAGCCATTTTCCTTTTACTTAATTGGTGTTATATTGGGCTTGATGTCTAGTTCTGCTGTAGGGCAGACCACGATATGGATTATAAACAGATTCAGCAAAGCAGGGACAGTTACGTTGGCCACGTCCATAAATACCTGAAGATTTGGAGGTCGCCTTGATGTGACTATTACACAGCACAAATGGTGGACTTAATTTTAATTTTGATAATGGTGATTCACTTTTCTAGGTGGAAGTGTGGTTTATGATAGAGGTAATGAAAAGGTTTGCCTAGAAATCTGTCTGTCCCTGGTTTTACAAAGCAAGGGTCTGGTCATGTTGCTGCAGTGTTTTATTCATTTCTGTGCTGTCCCACCCATCCCCTGTAGTAATTTTGTACGGAAGGAAACCTATGACCATGTCAACCAGGCAGTGGTCTGCACAGAATGTCTTTAAGAATCTGTGGGAAAAGAAGACCATGGATTTTGCCGGATGGTCCCTGAGCAGACTGTCAAAGCATTTAGTGGAATGCTTCATCATCAGAACTTTAAAGCAAGCACCATGGCTTCCGGTCAGAAAAGTCCAGGATGCCTTAGCAATGGATCATCCATTTCCTTACGAACTGTGTATGTGCCAAGAAGGTTTTGGAAAGGAATTCAGTGATTGTTGTCAAGGTTTATCCCATACGGCTCATGTTCTCAGGGGCAAACACCAATTGCTGCTGGAAGGTCAGCTCCTTGAAAGGCATCCTCTGGTCCACTCGAAACTTGCTAGACTTCCAATACAAGGAACTGCCTATGGCTGAAGATTGCAGACTTTGCACATTCCAAGGTCCAGGCCTATGTGCTGAGGGAAATGCTGAAGCCTGGTTCAGCTACTGCGAGACCTCTATGGGGAAACAGCAACAGTGAAGAGCCCTTCTGCACTGGGCAGCACTGAGTGTCTGACCATGGAAATAAAGCAAAAGCATCTGGCCTGTTGGATGTTATTCCTATTAATACTCCAATGTACTTCTAATTCATTTTTTTTAAGATGTTACACAGTAGAGTAATAAATTTTCTAGTGAAACTGGTCAGTTTAAAGAAAGCTTGAGGGGCTTGGGGGGAGAGTTGCAGGAAAGCCCCAGGGAGTGTGGGAAATGGAACCAGACGAGCTTCAAGGGATTGCAGGAAACAGAACCAGGTGAGTTTCAGGGGGCCACCGACCATCGCAGCTGGACCCTGGTATGTGAAAAGGATCATAAGAATCAGCATTGGTATATTTTGGGAAAATACAAACTTGGTTTTCCATTATGTTGTTGAAGCAGAATATTTAAATTCCACTTTTATAAGAATTGCTTTTACAGTAAAAATCAAAGTAATAATTTAAGGAGAATTTTTATTTAATCATGCTTCAGACCTCCCGTATGCATGTGTGTGCAGCAGCAGAGCTGGCAGACTTTGACACCAAGTTATGATTGGATGACATTTTACAGCTATTTCAAATGTTAAATCACTAAATTATTGCACCTTGTACAAAGTCTTAATGAATTACCACCCTTTTTCTGAAATGTATATTTTGTTTGTCTGAGAAATGTTGTGAAACTTGTATTACCTGAAATAACAATGACAATCATAAAAAAAAACTGCAGTTGATGCAAATAGAGTCGTAGTCAGAGGGTCATACGGCACTGTAACAGGCCCTTCACCCCAACTGTCGACTAAGATGCCATATCCTTCTAAACCTTTCCTATCCATGTACCTGTCCAACTGTCTTTTAAAAGTTGTTATTGTACCTGCCTCAACCACTTTCTCTGGCAGCTCATTCCATATACATACCACCCTCCGTGTATAAAAAAAAGTTGGACTTCAGAAAAATGAAATAAAAAACAAAATGCTGGAAACACTCAACAGGCCAGGTAACATTGTGGAGTGAGGAACAAAGTTAACATTTTAGGTTGAAGACCATGTCACAACTTTTTTTTCCTGCCAATTCTGAGGAAGAGTCTTTCACCTTGAATCTCTGTCCACAAATTCTGCCTGATGTGCAGAATGTTCTTACTATTTTCTGTTTTTATTATTAACTGAAATATCAGCTGCCTTCACTTCATATCAAGCATTAAAGCAAAGTAAGAGCAGGGCTAGAATTTGAAATTTAGCATATTTGTATCAAATCAGAACCTAAGGTGGAAAATCAAGTGGAAATTGGTAAATTAGATTGGTTTATTATTGGCACATGTACCAAGGTACAGTGAAAAACTTGTCTTGCATACCATCCATACAGATCAATTCATTACAACACTGCATTGAGGTAGTACAAGGTAAAGCAATAACAGAGTGCAGAAAAAACAGCCTTTCTTTGTTCTATGGTGGTTCTGCATTACAAGCAACACCTACGTTATGGCCGTTCGGGTAATGGAAATTTGCCCTTACTGAATTCACAAATCACCACCCGAAGATTTGAGATATGGAATAAAATTCGCTCTTACAGAATTTATGTGGGGAAATAAAGATATAAACAAAACTTCCATCAACTCACTTTTTTTGCTGCATGCGCAGATGACAGCTTTACGTTACAAAAAATGGCAATATGGACTGTTTGCGAGGAACACCCCCCACCCCCCCCCCCCCCGAATAACATGGGGGCCGCCTGTATTTCATCTTTTCTTATTACTGCAACAAAGCCTGAAGGTGGAAAGGATGTTCCCATTTTTGAGGGGGCCCTAAATTAGGAACCATAAATGTAAGCTTGTCACAATCATTCTAACAAAGAATTCAGAAGAAACCTTGTCACCTAAGAAGTGCTTGCCTTCTGGAAGAAAGAATGCCATTGCTGAGGTGAATGGCATTGATTTGTTTAAGAAGAATCTTGATATTTGCATGAGGGTGAAAGGAACAAAAGAATAAGCTGGTAAAGTTTGATGAAAGAAATTGGGAGGTGCCCATATAAACACTGAGCTGAACCAGTTAGTCTGCATGCTAGTTCCTGTGTGTAAACACAACACAATTTGTATTTTCATTAAGCATCCAAATGATAACTTGAATTGCAGGGACCACCAAGATTCTGAAAGATGACACATTGAAGTAAATCTGGAAATGATGAACAGATGTCAGTTTTCAGTTTCATAAATATGCTTGTGGGTGGAGTAATTTAGATGCTGCACAGTACTGATGGCCTCGTATAGATTGAGTTGAAGTGTTGTACTGTGTGGAATTTCTTTCAGCACACTGGTGGCATGAGAAAAAGCAGACTGACAAGTGGAACCCAGTAAGTGCAAGAAGGGAACATGAGAGTGAATGCTGATTAGTGGTATATTATCAATAAAAGAAAGAATGGTTGGAGACTGGGGATAAGAAAGCATTGTCTACAGAGGATTTTCTCTTCTATTGTTCTCAGCTATTGTTTACTGTTGGAACTTGTCCAAGTTAAGCTTCAGAGATCCGTAGAGTAATACAGCATGGAAACGGCCCTTCAGCCCAACTCGTCCATGCTAACCATGGTGCCCAGCAACCTAGTCCCATTTGCCCATGTTTGGCCCATGTCCCTCTAAACCCCTCCTATCCATGTACTTATCCAGACGTCTTTTAAATGTTGTTATTGGACCAACTTCAACCACTTTCCTTGGCAGTTCATTCCATATAAGCACCACCCTCTATGTAAAGAAGTTGCCCCTTGGGTTCCTATTAAATCTTTCACCTCTCATCTTAAACCTATGCCCTCCAGTTTTTTGTTCCCCTTTCCTGGGGAAAAAACTATGTGGGTCACCCTATCTATGCCTCTCATCCCCTCATGATTTTATACACCTCTAAGGTCACACCTCAATCTCCCATGTTCCAAGGAATAAAGTCCTAGTCTACCCAACCTCTCCTTGTAACTCAGGCCCTCAAATCCTGGCAGTATCCTCATAAATATTCTCTGCACTCTTTCCAGTTTAATGATGTCTTTCCTATAACAGGGCAACCAAAATTGTACACAATACTCCAAGTGCGGTCTCAGCAATGTCTTGTACAACTGCAACATAAAGTCCCAACTCCGATACTCAATGGAATTGGTTTACTATTGTCACTTGTACCGAAGTACAGAGAAAAACTTGTCTTGTATACTGTTCATACTGATCAATTCATTACACAGTGCATTGAGGTAATACATGGTAAAACAATACAAAATGCAGAATAAAGTGTCATAGCTACAGAGAAAGTAGAGTGCAGGTAGACTATAAAATGCAAGGTCATAACGAGGTAGATTGTGAGGTCATGACTTAATCTTATCGCACTAAGGAACTGTTCAATAGTCTTATAACAGCGAGATAGAAGCTGTCCTTGAGCCTGGTGGTATGTGTTTTCAGGCTTTTGTATCTTCTGCCCGATGGGAGAGGGGAGAAGAGAGATTGTCCAGGGTGGGTGGGGTCTTTGTTTATGCTGACTGCTTTGCGTGATGTGCTGAGCTGTATCCAAAACTCTCAGCAGTTCCTTGCAGCCCTGGGCAGAGCAGTTGCCATATCAAGCTGTGATGCATCCAGATAGGATGATTTCTATGGTGCATAGATAAAAATTGTTGTGTCAAAGGGGACATGCCAAGTTTCTTTAGCCTCTTAAAGGAAATAGAGGCGTGGTGAGCTTTTTTGGCCATAGCATCTACGTGGTTGGACCAGGACAGGTTTTGGTAATGTTCACTCCTAGGAACTTGAAGCTCACAATTCTCTTGACCTCAGCACCATTGATGTACACAGGAGCCTACACACCACCCACCTTCTTGAAGTCAATGACCAGCTCTTTTGTTTTGCCGACATTGAGGGAAAGGTTGTTATCATGACACCATGCTACTAAGCTCTCTATCTCCTTCCTGTACTCCAACTCATTGTTATTTGAGATACAGCTCACTACGGTGGTATCATCTGCAAACTTGTAGATGGAGTTAGAGCAGGATCTGGCCACGCAGTCATGGGTTTATAGGGAGTAGAGTAGGGGGCTGAGGACGCAGCCTTGTGGGGCACCAGTGTTGAGAATAATTGTGCTTGAGGTATTGCTGCCTATCCTTACTGATTGCAGTCTGTTGTTCAGGAAGTCAAGGATTCAATTGCAAAGGGAGATGTTGAGTCCCAGGTCTCGGAGTCTGCTTGGAACTACGGTAATGAAGACAGAGCTGTAGTCAATAAACAATAGTCTAACATAGGTATTTTACTGTCCAGATGCTTCAGAGATGAGCATAGGGCCAGGGAGGTGGTGTCCACCGTAGACCCGTTTCAGTGGTAGACGAATGGCAGTGGGTTGAGGTTTTCTGGGAGGCTGGAGCTGATGCGTGCCATGACCAGCCTCTCAAAGCACTTCATGATGGTGGATGTCAGAGCCACTGGGCGGTAGTCATTAAGGCGCGTTACCTTGTTTTTCTTAGGTACTGGGATGATAGTGGTCTCCTTAAAGCAGGTGGGAGTCTCAAATTGAAGCAAGGAGAGGTTAAAAATGTCTGCAAATACTCCCGCCAGCTGATCTGCACAGGATCTAAGGACACAGTCGGGGATACTATCCGGGCCAGATGCTTTCCGTGGGTTCACTTTCCGGAAGACTGATCTTACATCCGCAGTGATGACTGTGGGTTCAGGTACATTGGAGTCTGTTGGGGTGGGTGGTGAAATGCCAATCCCCTTCTGTTCAAAATATACATAGAATGTGCTAAGATCATTGGGGAGGGATGCGCTGTTGTCGACGAAGCTGCTCGACTTCGTTCTGTAGCACATTATAGCATGTAAGCCCTGCCACAACTGACGGCTGGCCTGGGACTTTTGATTTTGGACTGATATTGTCTCTTGGCATCTCTGATAGCTTTATGGAGGTCGTATCTCAATTTCTGGTATAGGTCAGGGTCAGCTAACTTGAAAGCCACAGTCCTCGACTTCAGTAGGGAGTGGATCTCTCGGTTCGTCCATGGTTTCCGGTTTGGGAACACCATTATTGTCCTCTTTGGTACACAGTTCTCAACACACTTGCTGATAAAGTCCATGATGGTGGTGACATACTCATCGAGGCTGGCAGCTGAGTCTTTGAACATGGACCAGTCTACCGACTCAAAGCAGTCACATAGAAGCTCAACTATTTCCTGAGACCAGCACTGTACGACTTTCTGTACTGGATCCTCATGTTTCAGCTTCTGCGTGTATGCAGGGAGAAGGAGCACAGCCTGGTGGTCTGACTTACCAAAGTGAAGGTGGGGGGGTGGCTAGGTAGGCATCTTTGATAGTTGTATAGAATGGTCAAGGGTGTTTGGGCCCCTGGTGGGACATGAGACATGCTGGTAGTAGTTTGGTAACACACTTTTCAAATTGGCCTGGTATCCTGTTTCAAGGCTTTTGACCACAGAATATAGTTTATTGAGTGCAGGCTTCACGTCCGTCTGGGGTGGGATATAGACTGCCGTCAGGATAGCTAAAATGAACTCCGGTGGCAGGTGGTATGGACAACACTTCACCGTTAGATATTCCAAGCTGGGTGAGCAGGAACTCGCCAAGACCATCACAACGGAGCACCACAAGTGATTGATTAAGAAGCAGACCCCTCCACCTCTAACTTTGCCCAAGGATGCCGTACAGTCTATCTGGTGAATTAAGAAGCCCTCAGGTTGTATGGCGCAGTCAGGTGAAGCAGGTGTAAGCCACATTTCCGTGAGACGTAGCACACAGCAGACTGATGGAGGCCAGCATGCCAAATGCCTTCTTCACTACCCTGTCTACCTGTGACAGCACTTTCAACAAACTATGTACTTGTACTCCTAGATACCTCTGTTCCATAACACTCCCCAGGGCGCTACCATTCACTGTACAAATCCTACCTTGATTTGACTTCCCAAAATGCAACACTTCACACTAATTTGAATTGATCTGAGTGTGGAGATTTATTGAGAATCTTGTATTGGCCAAGAGAACAACTGCAAGGATTATGTTGCGTGGGTATGAGAGACTTTTGTAGCTTTTGAGTGACTTACATTTCTGAATCTTGCAAGCTCTCCTTTGCCATTAATAGGCACAGAACAAACATTGTTGGAGTTTTCCACTAATTTCTTCCTTCTAATTTTCAATAGGGATGGGTCGTAAAGATGAAGAACTAACAACCGAAGAGCGCAGTCTTGCTGTCAGGTAGGATAAGAAGGCCTGCATTGGACACAAGGTTGCTTCCAACTTAATTCATCATAACTATTATCATTTTTCTAGTTAGCTGTTTGCCTTGGATAGTTAAATCAGTCAAACTCGTGCAGGTTTTGGATTTTCCTTACACTTAAAAAAAATACAATCAAAAGTTTGGGGAGAGCTGATATAAACATTTTAAAATGTCATTTGCAGAGGAGTTGATGCAGACAATTATACCAGTGTTATTCTCACAACATGGCGATCCACTGTTGGCTTAGTGGAAACTAGTTGGTTTCATTTTCTTCTGATATTCCAGCTCCCTACTACTTCTACTGGGATGAATATGAGAGAATCCATTGCCTTAGGTGTCCTGACGTTTAGTGGCCTTCTTAAAGAGTGGCATTAGTAGAATGTTCTGTGTGCCATGTGCTTGCATTGCCTTTCCAATTGGGAATTGGTATGAGATCAGGGATGTGATGGGGAAAGAAAATTAAATAAATAAATGTCATTGCCTGTTTTCTCTCTTTCTCCATTTTTCCATGTATTTCAGCTGTGAAAATGCATTAACTGCCGCAATTGTGTCTCTATCCAGTGGAACAATGGTCTTTGCCCCCATGCTGTTTGCTTAGTCTTTTGCCCCTTTCCCGTCTTGACACATAACTGGTGGATAACATCGCTGTTGCATGCTGTTACCCCAGATGCTGTATGACATTTCTGCTAGCTCTGAGAGTCTTTACAGTGCTTCATGTCCATTGCTTCTTAGCTGGCCATTTGAGACTGAATGAGATATAAAATAAGGGCTGAATTTGTAAATGTTTATTTTATTTCCCCTTTTAGATATGGCTGCCATATGTATCACATTGGGATAACATTCCTCTTTTTTGTATTTACAGTGCAAGACCTACTTTACTAGAATATTGCAGCTATCACTTGAATTTTCTTGGTATTTTGGCTGGGCCAACCTGCAATTACAGGGACTATATTGCTTTTATTGAAGGAAACCATATAAACATGAAACTAATAGAAGAACATAGGAAGCAAAGGGGCTATACCAAGTTCCCTGATCCCTCGCCATTGGTAAATATGCAATGATGTTGATTCTGTTAGTGTGTTTTCTTGAGATTTGTGCTTTGTTACAGGCATACTCTGTACATTGGTTAACCCTCTGTGTTACCCAGTTCATCCACAGCTACTTAATTGGAAAGTAGGTGTAGATGAACTGGGTGATACAGAGGGTTAAACAATGGACTTTAAATTGTGGGACCTGTGCTTGGATCCAACTTCCCTTGATAAATATGTTTGGGGAGTCTGAATCCAGGTCTTAGTGTACATGGGATTACATTTTAATGCTGCCTTATGCTGTGAAATGTAATTTGACAATAATCCATATTGTTTCTTAGGTTTATAACTGGCTGTTATGAGAAATAGAAAAAAAATCCTACTACTTGTGTGGTAGGGGATGCTCATTTGAAGGCCAGCTTACTGCTCAATGTTCGCAGAAGGTGCCTGAAATTAAAAAATTACTCTATTCTCCAACTCTAACATCTGTGGTGAGCACTTGGATACTGATGCATACATAATACATATGTCGTACAGTCTATTCAGCCATAGAGTCATACAGCACGGAAACAGGCCCTTCAGTGTTCTGAATCCGCACCGACCATCAAGCACTCATTTACACTAATCCCATTTTATTCACCCCCCCCTCCCCACATTTCCTTAAACTTCCCTCAAATTCTACCACTCACCTTCACACTAGGGTCAATTATCCTGCCAACCCACACATCTTTATGATATGGGAGGTGATCGCAGCACCTGGGGGAAACCCACATGGAGAGAACATGCAAACACCGCACAGACAGTGCCAGAGATGAGGGTTGAACTCAGGTAGCTGAAGCTGTGAGACAGCAGCTCTAATAACTGTGCCACTGTGCTACCTTGTATACTAGTATATTGTCAAAGGGAGGCCAGCAACAATTGTGCTTTATTTATATAAAATTTGACTGATATTCCTTCAAGTAATGACTTCTAAAATTCGATTGGTCGTGATAATTTTTTTTCCCTACAAATCACTCTTTGGTACCCGAGTAGTATGTTCTATAATATTTCATCTTGGCCTTTGTCTGCCAAATCCTTCTAGGGACTTGTTCCTCCTGATCTCTAACCTCTATCTGCCCAATTTATGCTTTCTTCACTCCACCAGTTCTAACCTTTTATATGTTCTCAAATGCTGGCCATGCCTTCAGCCAACTAGCCATGAAATCTGAAATTCCCTTCCTAAAATGCCCCTGAAATTTTTAAATCTCTTTTTCACCTATAAAGTACTTCTTATAACCAACCTCTTTGTCTAAGTTTTTAATTACCTGCCCCAATATGTGACACTGTGTCAAATATAGTTTGATAATGCTGCTATCAAATGCCTTATGAATATGGAAGAGGAATGAGCCACTTAGATTCAGTAGAAAATTGCCCATACAAAGCAGGATAAATCCATTAGGCCAATTACTAAAGCTTCAGCCTACCGTTATCAGTGAAATGGTAACAGCTGTTGTCAGCAGTGAACTTAACTCATAAAGTGAGACTTCATTTGGCCCAGGCCTCATTGCAACTTTGATTCAAACATAAAAAGGTGAATTCCAGAGACATGCTCAGAGAGATTCCCCTGATATCAGGGAAACATTGTTACTGTGTTACGTCAAAGAGCCTTTGTAAGGTCAAAATCATTGAGAGTCATAGGAATAACCTTATAACCTTCCACTGCATTAAGAATGATTATAGTATTTATTGGAGGTCATCACAATTCCAGAATACCATTGCAGAAGTTCCTCGGGGCTGTATTCAATGCCGCAACATCTTTAGCTCCTTCATCCATGGCCTTCTCACTCCAATAAATGGGTTGCTTTGTTTTGGATTATGTCAAGTTTCTAGAGATGGGAGAATTTCTTTGCAGTTCCTGCCTTTGTCCTGGCTGTACACCTTACAAGTTTGGCTGCTGCTGTCAAAGAAACCTTGGTGCATCTGGTAGGTATCAACAGTACATACTGCAGGCACAATGCACTGGCAGTAGAGGGACTATTGACTCTCTAGAAAATTGACATC
Source organism: Pristis pectinata (assembly GCF_009764475.1). Classification (NCBI taxonomy): domain Eukaryota; kingdom Metazoa; phylum Chordata; class Chondrichthyes; order Rhinopristiformes; family Pristidae; genus Pristis; species Pristis pectinata. Next base: position 80,455,993 of record NC_067409.1, on the reverse strand, counting down.
ATCTAAAACACCACAGCTTAGTTAATTGTCATCCATTCCATCATCTTGAACACCACCTCTCTACACTTCACCCACTGTAGCTGCAAATGTGTACCATGTAGAAAATACACAGTTGCAACTTACCTAGGCTTTTTTAACAGCACTTGGCACATCTGTATCCTTTACCAGCTAAACGAGAGCAAGAAGTGCCCACTAACTACATCATCAGAAATTCATTTCTCAAGATGCATGCTGCATTGACTTGTAAATATATCTGCTGTCTTCCCTTATCATAGGAACATAAATAGAAGCACGAGTAGGCCATAGAGTCCCTCAAACGTGGTCTGTCATTCAATAAGATCATGAGTGATTTGATTCTTGGTGTCAGCTCCACTTTCCTGCCTGATCCCAATAACCTTGGACTTGCCTATCGTCCAAAAAACCCATCTGCCTTAGCCTTGAATATACTGAGTACCTCAACTCTCTGGGGTGAGGAATTCCCAAAGTTCTGAGAGCCAAACCTCCTCCATTCTCAGACCTCAGTGTGATCCTTTGTTGAAAGACTGCATTCCTTGTTTCTACACTCTCCCACTATATGAAGCGTGCACTCAGCATCTAAACTCAGAATCTTATGTCTTAATAAGATCACCTCTCCTTTTTCTAAACACCAGAGACTGTAAATACAACTTATTCAAGTTTTCCTCATCCTTTTATCTCAGAAGTCAACTTAATGGCTCTTCTGCACAGCCTCCAAGTCAAATATTTTTTGAATGAGAATACCTATGGGCCAAGTCAAAGAATTCCCTCTCTATTAGGACTATGCAAATACAGTACAAGCACTGCTGTAGGTCAAGAAGGTGACTTTCCACCATCTTCATAAAGACATGCCTGGTTGTGATGTCTACACACTGTGAGTGTGGGGGAAGGAAAGCAAATATCCATCATTCCGATACAGTTACCATATTATATTCCCTCTATTGCTGATCGACTTATTGTCCACTTGACCACATTGATAGACACAAGGCAACAAATTCATCATTTTCCCTTTCAATACATCCAAATAAAAATGAAAACATTTTAATTATCACTTCTTTGTATACCCTGAATATTCTTCATGCTGCTGTGCTGGCCCTATGCTGTGAGCTCCCAGCATCACATAACAGTGGAGGCTGCAGATCACCATAAAGTCCAGCCTGAAACAGATCTGGGCCTGGACATCTCAAGTGGCAGCAGTCTGGGACAACTGACAGGCAACGACAAGGGTGTTGGGATGGCAATTGTGAGATCATTAATCATGTCATTCGCAGACAACGCAAACAAGTCATGATTCATGGAGGCACTGTTGTTTCTCTGGGTAATCCACAGTAATGGATGACACCTTGGCGGAGTGCTGAGACACCCTTAAAGCCCCTTTGAGCAATGTCGTCCAGAGCTTCATACCAAAAGTCATGGTTGGCACAGAGACTGTGGGCCAGAGGGCCTGTTCCTGTGCTGTTCTGTAATCTGTTCTAAGTCAGCTCCATGATTCCATCTGTACTGCAGTGGAAGCTGATGTCAGCCATCAGAAGCGACAGGATGGCTGGGTTTGCATGTGTTGAAAATCAAGCCAGAAAGAGTAAAGAATGGCCTCCAAGTTGGGTGTAAAGCTGTGTACAAAGTTGGGGTTGGACTGCCCTCATGCTGCTTAATGTTTTGCATCGCTCTCCAGTCAGGTCAGTGAATCTGGAGCAGTATTTATGAGTGACCTCATTTTCTGCAGAAAGGAGCTAATCTTTACCTCGCAACCTGGCTGCAGACTGCTTGCGCCCGATGACAAATCTGGTGCAGATCCTGCACCTTAGCTACACTATAGAATACGCAGTGCATCAATAGCTGAGTTGGAAGCTGCTAATGTTAGCTCAGATGATGGGTTGCTACCTTCTGTCTTCTTGCACTGTTCTGATGCCAAGCCATGTGTAGGTGTTTATGGCAATCTGAAATAAGAAAGCCACAAGGATTAGGTCATGGTGAGGGGAGTGTCCAAGTAAGAGCTGCATGCTAATACTATCTGTAGTTTCTACATAAGTAATTGTGGGTTGAAGGGAAAGGGAAATGTTGGCAGAAGGATTATGTTTAATCATCCCAAAAAAAACTGAACATATCTTCCATGGTCACTACACCACCACTGGACATTGGGGGAGCTACACTGATAATTACCAGTATTTCTCTTGCAGGCTGGCTACTCATTGATTATGGGCTTGTCTCTTGCTAATCTGCTGGTGAATCGTGCATCACAACCCCAGTGTGCACATTCCAGTTTATACCCCATTGTTATTGCTAGTTAATGTTTCATTTTTGGTTTCTGCACGTATCCATAAAGTAACGAGCAAGGTTCCCTTGACAAAATTGCTTCACTTTAATATTAATTTATTGCATTATTATTTGCTTTTGGCATGTCCATATCTAGAAATGTTATTTCTGATGATCCAATGCTATCTAAACATGATATATTTTGTGGCATTTGTTCTTGTTTTTCTAGAGAGCTGTAGCAAACAAAATGATTCTCACCTTTTTCTGTCTGGTTTGGTTTACGGGAATTACAAAGAACTTTCCTATCTCCCATAACGTGGATGACAAGTTTATAAGTGAAACCTCATTTTTCTGGAGACTCTGTTACCTCTTCATCTCAGTACATGCGTCTAGACCCAAGTATTACTTTGCCTGGACTTTAGGTAGAGTATTTTGGTGTGCCCGTTTAAGTGTACATTAGTACCATGTTTACATTTTTATGATGATTTAAAGTTTCCTCGATCTTCATTTGAACTTCTTGAAGCAATAGGAAGGGCAGGAGTTGTCAAGTGTTAGAAGTAAATGATTTTAGAAGCAATACGGCAATTGATATCAGAAATTTGACCTTTTTTGATTTTGTTTATTGAAGAGACATTGGTTGAAAATTATAAAGGATTCAGTTTGTAGGATTTGCATAAATGCTTTATTTTTGTGGTGAACTGTTTGAAATCAGCCTGGGTGGAGAAGTGGAATTTGAGTAATAAAGGGAAAATATTTGCTCCATTTAATTTCCCTTCCACCCCGTTCCTATTCCCAAGATGGTTCCTTGCTTTCCCATGTATTAGATTGCCTAATATGGGAATTGTTTTCCGGTTTTATTTCCCACCCCCCCTTCCCCCTTGGACTGCCTCCAATGCTATTATATCCTTCTTTAGGTATGAGGAACAAAATATCCCAATTCTTAAACTCAAAAGATCACAAGACTTTTCAGTGGTTTTCTCAAACTATCTCATGTTTAAACTTGGAAAAAATTAGGAGTGGTACTGTTGATCCTTCGCTTAAATTTGAAGATATTTGGAGTCCATTTATTCAATATTTTCACATGATTTAGGTCCCCTTTCAATAACTTTCCAATTTGGAGGAACGGACGACGGCATAATATGCTCTGTTTCTACTGAGAAATTTTAGCCCAGTTTTTTTTTTCTTTTTTTTTGTTTGTTTTTTTTTAAAAAAGTTTTTTTTTGTTTAGTTTATATTGTTTATAATATTTTTATTGATTTAGGTTTTTTTTAAAATTTATATAATAAATCTTTTTCTTTCCTTTCTTTTATATTATATTCATTTACTAAGAGATCGTTGGATCGACAGATTTTTAAAATATTTTATTGTTCTTTAGGATTATATATGCTATGATTGTTATCCTGATCTCTTTGTATTGCATGTATAAATATTGATGCTATATATTAATCTGTATTAATTTGAAAACTAATAAAAAGATTGAAAAAGAAAGAAAGAAAAGATCACAAGACAAGAGAGCAGAAGTAGGCCATTCGGCCCATCGAGTCTGCTCCAAAGAAAAGGGGAGAAAGAAAAAAAAGAAAGGGAAAAAGAGATGAGAAATGGTGGGGGGGGGGGGGGTGGAGTCTGCTCCATGAGCAGAAAAAAAACTATTCTCACCCCAATTTCCGGCCTTATCCCCATATCCCTTGATACCTTGACTAATTAGATATCTATCTATCTCCTCCTTAAATGCCTCCAATGATCTGGCCTCCACTGCTGTACGTGGCAAGGACTTCCATAAACTCACTACCCTCTGGCTAAAGAAATTTCTCCTCATCTCTGTTTTAAACCTGTAACCTCTAATTCTAAGATTGTGCCCTCTGGTCCTGGACTCATCCACCAAGGGAAACAGCTTGGCCACATCTACTCAGTCCAGTTCTTTCAACATTTCAAATGTTTCTATGAGGTCCCCTCTCATTCTTCTGTACTCCAGTGAGTACAGTCCAAGAGCCGATAAATACTCATCATATGTAAGCCCTTTCATTCCGGGAATCATCCTCGTAAATCTCCTCTGAACCCTCTCCAACATCAGTACATCCTTCCTAAGATATGGGGCCCAAAACTGTACACAGTATTCCAAATGAGGCCTCACCAGTGCCCCGTAGAGCTTCATCAACACTTCCTTATTTTTATACACTATACCTCTCAAAATGAATGCCAGCATTGCTTTCCTTGCCACCGATCTGACCTGGTGGTTAACCTTTAGGGTATCCTGCACAAATACCCCCAAGTCCCTTTGTACTTCTGTACTTTAAATTTTCTCCCCTTCTAGACAATAATCTGCCCGTTTATTTCTGTTTCCAAAGTGTACAACGGCACATTTCTCAACATTGAACCTCATCTGCCATTTCCTTGCCCATTCTCCTAAACTATCTAGGTCTCTCTGCAACCTTCCTGTCTCCTCAATACTCCCTACTCCTCCACCTATCTTGGTGTCATCTGCAAACTTAGCCACAAAACCATTTACTCCATCATCCATATCGTTAATTTACAGAGTAAAAAGAAGTGGCCCCAACACCAACCCCTGCGGAACACCACTAGTAACCGGTAGCCAACCAGAACAAGATCCTTTTATTCCCACCCTTTGCTTTCTGCCAACCAGCCAATGCTCCACCCATTCTGTTATCCTACCTGTAATTCTATGAACTCTCATCCCTTCATAATAAAGACCAATGTGCCATTTGCTGCCTTAACTACTTGTTAGAGCTGCCTGCTAACTTTGTGTTTCATGCACTAGAACACTTAGATCCCTCTAAACTTTACTCATTTGCAGTCTCTCTCCATGTAGGTAATAAACTGCCTTTTGATTCCTCTTGTTAAAGTGCGTGACCTCGCACTTCCCCAATTTAAACTCCATTTGCTAAGTTTTCGCCCAGTAACTCAATCTCCCTATATCCTGTGCAGAATCACAATGTCCTCATCACAACATGCCCTTCCACAAATATTTGTATCTTTGGAAACCTCAGCATTTTGTCCCATCCTCCAGGTTATTGCTATAAATAGTAAACAATTGAGGGTGAAAATCCCTGGGGTAGTCCACTAGTTACACCCACTAGCCTGAAAAGGACCCATTTATTCCAATTCTTTGTTTTCTGTGTAACAGCCAGTTTTCAATCCATGCTAACACACTTACTCCAGTATCTTGGGTTTTTGATATATGCATCTTGTCAAATGCCTCTTGGAAATCAAACTATACGACATTACAGGTTCCCTTCCATCAACCCTCCCTATCATATCCTCAAAGTATTTGAGCAAATTTATCAAACGTGATTTACCTTTCATAAAACCATGTTGACTAGGTTTGATTATATTCAGCCTTCCTAACTGATCAGTAAATTCCTCATTGATTATGAACTCTTACATATTGCCAACAATGGATGTTAAACTAACTGACTTTTTGTTCCCTGCCTTCCATCTCCTTCCCTTTTTGAACAAGGAAGTCAAATTGGCTGTTTTCCATCTTCTGGTGTCACCAACAACTTAGCCAGTTTTGAAAATTTTCAACCAATGGGCCCACTATATCTGCAGCCACATCCTTTAAAATCATCACGTGCAGGCCATTGGGCCCAGGTGATTTGTCTGTCTTTAGCCCCATGAGTTTCTCTAATACTTTATCTGTTGTGATTGGGATTTTTACTAGTTGCTCCCTTTAGTACAAAATTAGCCCATCTGTTACCTTGGGGATATTTGCAGTGTCTGTCACAGTGAAAACTGATGCAAAAATTGATTTAAATTATCTATTATTTCTTTAATAATTCCATTAATTTACCAGCCTCATTCTGTAGAGATCAAATACCTATTTTAGTTGCCTACTTCCTACTTGTATATCCATAGAAACTCTGACTAAGTCCAGTGTTGCTCTTTTCATTTGTTTCAAGTTTTAAGATGCTGTTCAAATGAAAAACAGAATGATGCATGTTTTCAGAGCACAAGATTAAGGATTGTCAGGATCCTCCTGAAAGTATGCTTCCTTTTTGAAAAAAATAGAGAGCCATTTGGCAGTGGTTGAAAGACACTGGAAAATGTTGAAACACAAATTGAGCAATACATTTATTATTCAAAAATCAGTCTCTACTCCTCTCTACCCCTTTGTCTCTCTGTCTCCCATCCCCTCTCTCTACCACCCCACCTCTCTCTACCACCCCCTCTCTCTACCCTCTCTCTCCCGCCCCCTCCCTCTCCTCTTTCTTGTTGAGTCAGTTCTCCCCTGCAACCTTCAATCCCTCTTCATACACTTCCTTCCCTCTTGGGCCATCATAACTTTGCTTCTTCTGATTTGTACATACACATGATGCAGAAAAATTGCTCTTCCCCATTACTTCAAGCTGCCTTGACCCAACACGCAATATAAGTGGACGCTAGGTGAATTAGAAATCAAAACTGCAACCTTTAACGTGTGAAAGTTTATTGGATGTTTTAGCTAACCACTCTGATCAATAGCATATGCAATGAACAGTAAAACTATGATAATCTGATATCTGACCATTTGGAAATCCTAATGGTTTGGCATCTGAGTCACCAGGCAATGTTTCCTGCACTTCCTTCCACTTCACCAGTACCCCGGCTCGCACACTTTCTTCCGCTTGCCACGGCCCTTTTTTTCCATGCACTCTTCAAACTGACCAGAGTTTCATTTCTCGCATTCCTTTTAAACTTACTAGGTTCATTGGAAAATTCATTAAAATACAATGTAATATCTTTAAAGAAATCATGTGTTCAAAATATGTTCATGTGTTAATACAAACAACATCCATTAGTCCAGAAAATCTGCTAGTCTGGTAGCATCGAAGTCCCAAGCATGCCAGATTATTAGAATTTTACTGTATAAACATTTTGTAACCCAATGGAAAGAGTTACCTAAAAGCAATCTCAAAAAATGCCATTGTTCTGAAATTCATGTCATGTGTAAAAGTCCATCTTGGGCAACTCATCTACTTTTCCATGTGGGGATAATTCTTATTAGTGCTCAATGTGACTTGTGTATCTCCAGGAATCAAGTTTTGTGTGGGGATGGTCTGGAGGAGCCAGAATCAGAAGTTTGTGGAGGGAGTTGTTAACTGTCCATATTCATTTAAAGTGGAATCTTTCTTTCTGAATAACAATACGTTTCCATTACTAAAATGACGTAAGGACTGTGGTTTAACTGTCGCAGTGACTGGATGTTCTTTCACAACTTAAGTTATGCAATAACTATATGGTTTTCTGCTTCCCTTTAGCTGATGCAGTCAATAATGCAGGTGGCTTTGGGTTCAATGGCCTTGATAAAAATGGCAATTTGCGATGGGACCTAATCTCAAACCTAAACATCTGGAATATTGAGGTGAGATTCTTGAATGTGAATTAGATTATGAAAACCAATGCCTGGAAATTGATTTGAGTAATGTCCAACTTTTTTTTTGAGGTGTTACACATGCACACTTTGATTTTACCCAGAGCAGATTGCGCTCATGATCATTTGGAAGTATCAACCTGAACTGGAGCTCAGAATTTCATGGTGACCATTGTGAAAGATTCTCAGTAGAAGAGCACATTGCACTAGTTTGTGCTTTTTCTATGTAGAGGGATGGCCTACTAACATCAGGAAACTCCACCGAGCAGCTTCAGAACTGATTGCATGCTGCTCAGAAACCTTCTAAAATGCACTTAAACAAATGTGGTTTGGTTTCTCCAGCATTTATCTGCCAACAAGTTCAGTCCATGGATGTTCCAGTGGTAACACCACTGGCAGCTCTCCATTACAGGTGGTGTTGTTATGGCAATGACTCACTGCTAAGGGAGGATCAGAGACCTCCCTACAGAAGGCAATAATATGCCCAGCAGCAAAGAGGCTATGCCCAGAGAATCTTGAGAGAAGCAGCATCCTGCCTAGGCCACTCTGATAAACAGTGTATTTGTCGGCTCCGGCTTTCCAAGGCTGTCAGCACTGAGGTACATGACATTCTGCAGAAAGACCTTCAATTCCAATCTTCTGCCCAGACTGTTCTGCTCATTCTAGTCAAAGTCATGTTAATTCTCAACTTCCTCTCCACTGAATTTTCCCAAGCAGTCACAGCAGATCTCTGCCATTTCTTCCAATTTGGTGTTCTCTGCTGCATTAAAGACTCATGTTCATGAAGTAATGATTTCATGTACTTTAATATTACGGAGGATTAAGTGTCATCTCGGGCATTGCTAACTTTCATGAGTACGACAGCCATATTGGATGCCCGTAAAGATCCCATTATGAACCCAGACTTTTAAAATAGTTTTCACTTCCACTGTATGCAACCCGTTGTGAATCACTTCTTATAAATGCCTTGTTTCCTGCAACTATGCACAACTCAAAAAGGAGAAAAAAACTGCAGATGCTATAAATTTGGGGGAGTCAAAACAGAAAATACTAGAAATGCTCACTAGGTCAGCTAACATCTGTGGAGAGTGAGTTAATGTTTTGGCTTAATGACCTTGTATTTCCAGCTTGTAAGAGCACATGTGGCACCTTCATTCTGAGTCCACGTTGTTGGATTAATTCATTGGCGAGCACTGCCCAGAGAGTTGGATCCCAAGGAACAAGAAATCCCCTCTGATTCTGTGGCTGCTCACATCAGTACACTGTCCGACCACAGTACGTCAAGAATCACACAAGTACTTAATTAATTATTGAGATGCAAAAAGGGCATGGGGTCCATGCCAATTCCCAGCAGCAATTTCATCAGACCCATAACCCTTTTCCTGTGTGTAGCTGCTTTGTGGTTGCCTTGGGGAATATGCCTTAAGGAGTGATGCCCTTCCTAAATGCTACATTGCAAAATGTTCGGAGATGAGTGAAGTTGAGTGAGGTCATGTTGAAAATCCTGCAAGTCCTGTTTCAATGCTTGTTTCTGGGCATTAACTACCCTATTGCTGTTTCACTCTGGATTTTAATAATTCTGCAGTATTTTGCAGGGGACCTGATTTAATGTTAGTGGTAAACGTAGCAATATTTTATCACAGGCACATGGGTACAATCAATTGGTAGGCATAGATTTTGCACACACTGTTGTCATGTGTGAAGTTTTAACTAGATTAAAAATATTTATAGTTGTATTCCATTTAGTCTCCAATATGCCCCATTGTCTTGAACTGGCACATCTGAGCATGGTAATAGAAGGATTCATTTGCGTTTGTTTCTATCATGGTTTAAATTTGATAAATACTGCTTTTTGTGCTGTATTCACTTCTTTGGTTGTATCAAACATTGTTTCAAGAAACTGTGAAAAGATAAAGATGAAGTAATCTAGAATGGCAGCAATGACTCCTATTGATCCTTGTAATATTATTACATAAGTGATGTTTCTCTTCAACATTTGTTTCCAAAGTTGACTTGATTGCTTTCACTTGCGTAAAAATCGATGAATCATGAGTTTCATGGTTTATTACAAAAATGTTATCACTTGATATCATTTCATTCATCACTGTCATATCATTTAAAAAAAAGTTATCCAGAATACTACTCAAGGTATAGTTGAATGACAGACGAGGACAGTTGACTTGTATCAGAGTGAATAGGTGCTTTGCTACTTCTCCGACATCTATTTAAATAGTTGGAAAATCAAATACAACAAGCCTCACTTCCTTAAAGCAAATAATTTAAAAAAAATAAACATACTCCACGTGCAGATTGTCTGAAGCAAAAGTAGTAAGAGTTTTCAAGGCTTTGAGATGTTATGGCCTAGAAATTCTTCCATGTAGCACAACATTTATGTAAAGGAAAATTGCCAACTTGCTGCAAGTTAACAAAGTCTATGGTTTTCTGTGCATTTGACATGCTCATGCACAGAGGAGCTTAGACATATGCAGTGTATGCCTGGATACCACCTATGTGATTTGGTCCATTCCCGTGTGATGTGCAGACTTTCCAATATTTGTGAGGCCTGCTTCAGCATTACTTAACTGGAACCTCCCTGAGGTGGTCTGAGTGTTTTGGAGTCCGGCACTGGGAAACCACAACAGATAGGTCCTCTAAATAAAATGTTTACTCCTCCAGCTGGCTTTCTCTCTTGCCTCCCAGATCTCCACACCCACTTGCCAATTGGTATCATGGCTGCCTATTGATTTCACTGCCCAAACCATACATGTGGGCAATGTGCATACAACAAATGCTGCACAGTGACCCAGAATGTGACAGAGCAAGTCACCATGTGCAGAAATGAGTTTGCTGCCTGAGTGAGTCACAGGAGCCCTGCAGTATTCAGCAGAGTGGGTGTCAAGGCTTGTGGGGATCTGCTGTATACTTGACAAACCTCACTGTTATGAGAGCTCAACCCATGCCACAAATGATATTGCATACAGCTGTGGAACAGGAAGGAGCAAGGAAGGAAGCAGTCTGCATCTGCTTTCTAGCTGGGCTGTTTTTGAGCAACTGGTGTGACTGAGATACAATAAACACAATCCCATTTCACAATCACCAACACTTATGTCATGCCTACCCTCTATCAGCTATCCCAGCATTCTCTTGGCCACATTCTTAAAAAATGAAAGACAACATAAAATAAACATTCCATATAAATTTCTAAATCAAAGTGTGTTAAGTTGATTAGAAACATTAATTGTTAATCTTTCTTTGTTCCTTTAGTGCATTTCTTCCATGTTCCTTTCTCAGTCCTAGTGTTGTGATGCAATGTTTGCTTCGAGCCTGATTCATGCATAGTAGAATATTTCTAACTTTTGGTGGGTGGGACTGCAGATTTCCAAAGGAATGCTAGCAATGCACTACACCTAGTTGGCTGAGCTAATCGTTGGGTATGGGCAGAGTGTCTATGGCTGGATCAATAAGACTTCCCTGCTGACAGACGACCGCACATTTGAGGTTGCTCCTTTGCAATCTTAGAGATCTGTTGGAAGTCAGTTTGTTGGTCTTCTGTGATATCCATCAAAGTCCTTTCATTACTCATTTCCAGAGTCACAATGAAGCCTAGGCTTGTATTGTAGCAAGCTGAGCTGCCACTGCAACATCCTGATGTCAGGTGATGATTGCTTGTACTGCAACGAGATGCTGTGTTCTGGTTAGGTGTGCATGTGTGCTAATGGAGTTGCCCACCATTTCCATGCTGGAAAAGATGGACTGACTCAAAGCTATGGATAGTGACGAACTTCTCCATGCCCCTTGACATCAGACATGGACATTAACGAACCAGCCAATGCACCAAGCATTTTTTTTTGCATATCCATCAACCACCATCCTTAGGCATCAAAATGCACCAGACCTCATGCCCCCAAGGGGGTTAGCAAGTCCATTGATCTCTTACGACCTGTAGGTCATTCACTTCTGATGACTCAATATGTGCCCATCCCATCACCTTACTTAGCACCTAATGTGCACATTATCAGTGTCTATGGCTCAAGTGTTAAATGGCAAGATGATATGAATTTATCTTCACTGTCTTCTTTCTCTTCTACCACAAATTGGCCAGGTTACTATTAATAGATGCCTGAAAGGACAAAAGCAAAATTGTCAGGTTTTTGTGGAATAGGGCAAAGTGAAAGGAGCTCAAATTGTTTCATCTGGAACTGGCAAATCAGAAGAGATTGTGAAAGAGAATTGGGATGTGAAAAGGACGCTAAAGTATGTTTTCTCTGGTTCCAGCCTCAGCATTGACAGTAGGTTTAGTCATGGCCAGCATGGTATGCTCCATTGAGGTATGGTGATATTAGTACCCGTGCCCTACCTGTTATCTGCTGCTGGCTGTGATTGTGCACTACCTTTCCATGGGAAGACCGTAACTGTTAGCATAGTACCTGTGGGCCAGTAATGTACCAATGTACCATGCAATTTTGAACAGCCACCTGTGTGTGTGTGTGCGCGCGCATGCTGTGACTTGTGGCTGTGAAATTTGAAACAGTTGCTAGGTGTGAATATAGGCTAGTTCTCCTGCTTTGGAGCCAGACAAAGGCCTCCAGTGCAGATATGGAAAACTAGCACTCTCTCTCTCTCTCTCTCTCTCTCTCTCTCTCTCTCTCTCATTCTCCAGCCTTCAATGATTTTGCAGGTCATTGTGAGTTTCAGAATACTTGCAAGCACAATGCACCTCCTTTTGAAGAAGCATGAACTGTTTTTAAGTGGCCAGCTTTAAGTGTTTCAGACCCCCATCTGAAGTGATTCGCCATCTGTATCTGAAGCAGTGGGCATGGTTAAATCATGGATTGTGATTTTTTTTTTAACCATTCCACTTTTAGAGGCTTTCTAGTTTAATTCCCCCCCCCCCCATGCCCATCACAGAATGCCAAAATGCACTATTGTGCTCAGTATTTTACCTTTGAAGACCATAGAATTGTAATTAATGCCATGCATTTACTCTTCTCAACAAAAAAGTGTCACCAGTACTGGAGAAGAGTAAGCTAAGTGAATTGTCATGGGAAAGTAAAAGTTCTAGAGTTGAGAATGTAGGATTATATTTGGGCATTTCTTTGTTCATTGGGGTTCTTTAACTTTGGAAATGTATTTTGCTTGGGAGTTCTTTGACTATTTGTACTTACTTGTAACTGTCATGTGAGGAAACGGGTTTTCACGATCCATTGGTCGGGTCTATTTGAGACAAAAATCAAAATTTTTTTGTTATACTTTTTATTACTTGAAATGGAAGCAGTGAGTCCATGTTCTGGTGTTGTATCTAGTCAGTATTGCTCAAAGGCAGAGAACATTGTTGTGGTTTCTTGGCTATTTCCAGTAATTGCATGATCTTCCCAGATGATGTTGTCTCTTGGAATCAACAAACTACTCCCTATATTTGTTCTTTGTACACACATACCAGATGAACATCATCGATTTCTGAACGATCAATGAGCTCATGAACACTACCTCAATTATTCCTTTTTTTTTGCATTACTTGTTTATGTTTGTAACTTATAGATTTTTATGTCTTTGCACTGTACTACTGCTGCAAAACAACAAATTTCATGTCATATGTCAGTGATATTCTGAGAAGAGGAAATGTTAAAAAGAAAGTTCTCCTTCCAAAGCAGTTTTAAAGAGTTGTGTGGAAGTTGTTTATGTTGATTGAGTAAGTGGACACTGCAATGTGGTTTAACATTTTGACAATATTATAAAGATGGCAGAAGGTAACCTTTATCAGACCGTGCTTTTCCCTGGAAGAAATTTTAGTAGTCTATTTACTGACAACTTTTTACACCTTCCTTTTACCAGACTGCTACAAGTTTTAAAATGTGCCTGGACAATTGGAACATTCAAACTGGAGCTTGGCTAAAGAGGTAAGCAAAATAGCTTGCCTGTGCAAGCCAACTAGACACATTCAAATAATACAGGACCTGTGATGATCAAAATTCTGCATAAATGAGATAAGTTACAACATTTTCTTTGATTTGCTCCTTTGTTCAGTTTTGCTTTTGTCCATTATGTTAAGTGTGATCCAGATCCTATAAATTGTGGAAAACATAACCTTATTAATTGCATAAGATCATTTAAACTTTAAGGTGAGGTTCCAGTACTTAATGAAAGATTGGACTTGTCACAATTCTGGTTTCCATGCTTGTATCTGAAAGGCTACCACAGAGTAGTTGTGCTATAGGACAGCCAGTGGGAAAAATGGTTAATCTTTGTGCTCTTTCAAGGTAATTTCTCAGTGGGTTCTTTATTGGGAAGGCCTTGATTATACTGATATCTGAGTACCTGATCTTCCTCTAAGTAGAAAGCCATGGTGATAGAACAACATTGAGAAAAATACTGTCCGGTAGGAAGAACAAGGGAAAGCAATATAAGCTGGGTGGCACAATTCTATCACGGATATGGGAACAGAATTATCTGGGGTTTATGTGCACTGAAAGTCACAGAGCGGGTTGAGTAAGTGATTAAGAAGGCGGATGGAATCTTAGGCTTTTTAAACAGAGGCATTGGCTGCAACAATATGGATCAGGGGGAGGGGGTTGCATTGCTAGACAATGGTCCATATCGCTATTTTCCGTAACGCCACGTCATCTGCGCGTGTGTCAAAAAAAGTGAGTTGAAAAAAAAATGAATTTTGTGTTTATTTATTTACTTTGTTTTCACATAAATTCCATATCTCATATTTTTGGGTAGTGATTTGTGAATTCTGTAAGGGCAAGTTTCTGTGGCCCAAACAACCATAACGTGGGAGTTTGCCTGTATTATGTGCAGTTCTAGATATCATTCTTTAGTGAAGGCCTTGGAGAGGGTGCAGAAGAAATTTGCTGGAATAATTTGAGGGATGAGGGAACTTAGTCACATGTACAAACAAGAGAAGCTGGGTTTGTGTTTGAGGCTGTCTTTAATACAATCCTTGTATTGCTTTCTTGGACATCCCTGGTGTTCCCATGGCCCTCTGCAAGAACTCCATAAAGGCACTGGCATGGCAGACGGGAGCTGTTCACACAGATTACCTGGCCTGTCCAGTGCAACTGTGCCCTTGGGATCATGGCCTCAATGCTAACCAGACCAGCCTTGTCCAGCACTTCCAAGTTTGTCACCTTGTCTTGGCATTTGATGCCCATAAGTGACCATGGAGCTGTCATGTTGAAACACTCGAGCTGGTTGATGTGTTTCCTGTAAAGTGTCCAAGTCTCACAGCCATACAAAAGGCTAGTAAGTATGACTGCTTTGTACATTTTTATCTTGGTTGACAGCTTGACATTTCTGTGTCTCATCACATGAGACTGCAGGCAACCAAGCGACTGACTGGGCTTGTTGATTGGAGCCACTGTTTCCATGTTGAGAGAGCTGTCAGAAGAGATGACATTTCCCAGGTACTTGGAAGTGATCGACTGTCTTCAGCTCGGTGCCATCGATGCTTATACTGAAAGGAATCACTGTAGAGCCTGGAGCAGGTGGGTGCAGGACCTCAGTCTTGTTGAGACTGAATATAAAACCAAAGAATCGTGAGGCTTCAGCAAACTTGTCAACACTGACTTGAAGGTCAACCTCCGAATGTGCCATTAGGATGCAGTCATCAGCAAACAGTGCCTCTAAGATTTGTCTCTCAAGATTCTTGGTCCTGGCCTTCAGTCTCTGAAGGTCAAAGAGCAAGCTGTCCAATCTGTATCTCAAGCTGCACTCCTCTTTGAAGGTCGCGCAGGGCATGGTTCAGGACATACATGAAAAACAGGTTGAGTAGAACTGGAGTGAGTACGCAGCCCTGTTTCATGCCATTGGAGATGTCAAAGTGTCAGCTGAAGAAGATGAGACCCACCATGCTGTCATGGAAGAGGCGAATGATCTGGATGAATCTTCTAGGACAGCTGAACTTTGCAATGATGACCAAGAGTGTTTCCCTTTTGACCATGTCAAAGGTCAGGTCGATGAAAGCATCACAAAGATCCAGGCGCTGCTCAATGTATCTCTCCTGGACCTTTCTCACCGAGAAAGCCATGTCAACAGTGCTGTGGCCTGGTCTGAAGCCACATTCAGCCTCTGGCAGCGTTTCCTCTGAGACAGAGCTAATCAGGTGGTTGAGGGTGACCCATGCCAGAATCTTCCCAGCAATGGGTAAGAGGAAGATACCTCAATCGTTGACAAAGTCTGATTTCTTATCTTCATTTTTGAAGAAGAAGACATCTGTTGCATCCTGGAAGTCTTGTTGCATAGTCTCTTCCACCCAAATGCTGATTAGGACGTCATGGAATGCATCCAGAGTCTTGGGACCAGCTCCTTTGAAGGGTTCAGCAGGAAGACCGTCCACCCCTGATGTTTTGCCAGAGCTGGTCTGATTAATTGCTTTCTTGACCTCGTCCAGAGTCGGGGGTAGGTCAGGGTCATCCAGAGTCGGCTTCTGTGGAATCATGTCCAGGGCTGCAGGGTCAACAGTAGTCTTTGTTTTCGACCGCTAAAAAGGGTTAACTACCAGCCGCGGTCTGCTGGCCAGTTAGTTATTGTTTGGGTGGGCAATGTTTAGGACAATTTTTCTAGTCCCTCCCTTGCTATGGTAAGCAGTGTTTTCCCTAAAAAGGGCTGCTCAAATGCCTGGAATGCTGCTGAGTATCTTGCTGCACTGGGTTCAAAGGAGGATGACCAGTGGTCCACAGGCCATTTACATGCAGGTCCAGAGCTACAACTCCCAGTGGTAACCTCTACCCGTCACTTCACCCTTCCCCCACCACCATAGGGCTTGCGGATAGCGGAAAGAAAAGAGATGGAAATGTATAGTTGAAGTAAAGAGTTGCAGAAAACCTGTGCGTGAAAGATTAAGGTGGAGAAGCTGTTGCACTGGAGCAACCGCACCTCCTAGGCCTCCAGAGGCACGATGAGGTGTCACGACTGGTAACTTCTTTGGCTGCAGTGGATGGCCAGGTGTTCTTTCTTGCTCAGACATGCCCTGTGCACTTCACAGTGCACTGGTGAACCTCCTTCCTGGCCATTGAATCACACTGTTGATTTCCTCCTCCCAGTCCGCCAGAACAGCCTTTGCATATTAGGGTGAGCAAGTCCCCATCTCACTGAGGGTTTGAGACCCATTGGCTACCCTCACCTGGTTTAGCCAGCCTGTTGAAGCCGTTGCCTGGGGTATGGCCGCTGTCACGTGCAAACGGCTTCTTGGAGCCTCAGGTGAGAGCTGAGTATCAGTTGGGGACCAATGGTGGATGAGCAGCCCTGATATGCCAGCCGCCAGAGGCACTACTACCTGAGTACCCAATACACCCCGTGTAACTGGGCCAGCCACATAATACTTTGGCTAGAAGAGCAAGTCAGAGGCTAGGTATCTTTCATTTCCCTCCTGACTCTCCAAAGCTTTTCAGCATCTATAATGCAAGAAGCATGATGGAATGCATTCCACTTGCCTGGATGAGAGCAGCACCAAAAATATTCCAAAAACTCAACACTATTGAGGACAGAACAGCCCACTTGATTGGTACCCCATTCCACCACCCTAAACTGGACATTTAACCTACCAACCTGTGAGTCTTTGAGATGTGTGAGCAAACCAGAGTACCTGGGGAAACTCATAGGGTCTCAGGGAGGACGTGCAAACTCCACACAGACAGCACCGGAAGTCATGGTTGAACCTGGGTCTCTAGTATTGTGAGGCAGCAGTTCTACGATGTAACAAAGGTGATTGCCAACAGTTTCACTGATACAGCACTACAAAATCTGCAAGTAGATTTAAATTAGAAGTGCTTTCCTTCAAGAAGTTATTGCAATGAATTTTAATAAATGTTCACCACTGTAATTAGCCACATAAGGTCATCTTGTCAGGGAAAATTTAACCAAAGATTGATTAGATCAAATGATCAAATATTTATTGCCAGAGATTAAGGGCTGTGTGTGACGTTAGAGAGCTGTTCAGTTACATTTAAACAGATTTGAGGACAAAGAACAAGGGAATGAGGAAGATGCAGTTGGCAGTAGGAATCGGTTAAATGGAATAGAATGGAACCTTTTCCAGAATGAATACTGCCTGGCCAAGATCTCACCGACTTAACCATCCATTAACAACCCACATCCTTCTGATGAATTAGCATAAGATACCAAGGAGGATTTCATGCAATTTTTAATACCTGCCAGTGTGTTAATTTATGGAATACAATATCCTGTCTTTGGACATGTCATTTTAATAAACTGTGTGGTGGCACACTGGGCAATAGATGATTGACCAGCTGTTTCATGCCTGCTTGATTTCTGTTTCTGATGACTTCAATGTAAAGATTAAAAAAGGACAGGACTATAATGAGGGGTTAACCTGCTAGTTCTCCATCAAAAGTTGTTAGCCCTCCCAATCTGATGGATTTGGCTTTATAGTATGCCAACAATAGCAATAATTTGATTAGGTTTGTCAACTTTGCATTTATATTGCCTGTTTCAACAGATTCAACAAAATTCTCTTTTAATCAGCAAATGGAATACTGAACATATAACAACTTCTTTAATAAAATCTTCCTGGGAGCATTCATAACAAAGGTTATCACACCAAGTTATCTGGTACTTTGGCTCTTTTGTATGACCTGGCTGTATGAAGTTTGGTTTTCCAGTAGTGTAGCGGTTAGCGTAATGCTTTACAGTGCCAGTGACCCAGGTTCAATTCCATCCACTGTCTGTGAGGAGTTTGTACATTCTCTCCGTGTCTGCATGGGTTTCCTCCGGGTGCTCCGGTTTCCTCCCACTTTCCAAAGGCATACGGGTTAGGAAGTTGTGGGCATGCTATGTTGGCGCTGGAAGCATGGCGACACTTGTAGGCTGCCCCCAGAACACTACGCAAAAAAGATGCATTTCACTGTGTGTTTCGATGTACATGTAACTAATAAAGAAATTTTAATCTACAAAATCAGTCATTACATTTTAAACTTGCCTCATTGGAGTTGTTCCAAGGACAGTGCATTTTAAATGAAAGTTTATTCATTGTGTCTATTATCACATGAATGTGTAACTTCCAGTTTGGTAGTGCACAATTTTATCAGGTATAGATGTCATTTTGGATCAACCCCACCACGTGTGTTTAAACAACTTTTAGTCTTTTGACAATCAGCACAAAGGACCAACTTGGTTGGAAATAATGCAGAACAAATCTAATTTTCTCATCTTTTTCTAATATTGTTCTTTTATAATAGAATATATAATGTTCTATTATACTTATATATAGTATAATTTTATAATGTAACTTTTATAACATAATATAATACAATAATATTGTTCTTTTCTATTTTCCTCAGTGTCTGCTACAATCGGGCTCCCTACTTCCCCACTGCTCTGACATTTATACTTTCAGCCTTGTGGCACGGAGTGTACCCTGGCTATTACTTCACTTTTGTAACTGCAATCCCTATCACACTGGCTGCAAGAGCGGTGAGTATCTATCCATGTGTGTGAAGATGGTAGGCTACTGATTGGTATCATTTTGTAATTTAAGCATCAATTGAATTGAAAGGCACTCATTGATTTTTTTTACCTTTTAAAAGTAAATCACTGATTTCTTTCTTAACCAATTTCATTGACCTATTGTGTGCAGACACTTTCACTTATGTAGAATCACAGGAAGTTCACTCCACAGAAGGAGACTGTTCGCTCATGTGGCAGTGGAAAGAGAGTTCTCTGATCTAATCCCAGTATCAATCACTTAGCCTGGCAGTTCACTTCTGTTCAAGTACATGCCGAAATATTGTTTCAGTGACCCCTCCCATCCTTTTAGACGGTGTGTTCCAGAGTCCTACCAGCCACTCTATAAACAAAAAATGTTTCCCTGTCTCCTTCTACCAGTTACTCTGAGTGTATGTCCCCTCCTAATTTCCCAGTCATGGTAACATTGGAGCAGCACAGTGGTGCAGCTGGTAGAGCTGTTTGCCTCACAGCTCCAGCAAACCTGTTTCATTGCTGACCTCTGGCGCTATTTGTATGGAGTTTGCAAGTTGTCCCTGTCACCTCACGGTTTTCCTCTGGGTGCTGTGGTTTCCTTCCATGTTCCAAAGAGACATGGGTTGGTGGGTTAATTGGCCACTTTAACTTGCTTCTTATGTGTAGTTGAGTGGTAGAGTCTGGGGAGGGTAGGGGGTAATTGATGGGAATGTAGAGAGAATTAGTGTTGATGGGTGCTTTATTTTCAGCACAGAATTGGTGAGCCGAAGGGCCTGTTCCTATGTTATATGACTCTGTTTTAAACTTCCTCTGCACCCCTCCAGTGTAATCACATCTTTCCAGTAATCTAGTGACCAGAACTGTAAGCAGTGCTCAGGCTGTGGCAGTTTTAGCAGTCTCCCCACTCTCCTATTCTATGTCTCAGCTTCTACGGGTTGGCCTTTTTACTTGCGTTTTTGACCTGTCCTGCTATTTTTACTGATCTATGTCCATATAGTCCAAGATCCATCTGTTCCTCTATCTCACTCAATATTCACTGTATATCATATTGCTATTTTTCTTCCCAGCTAACCAAACCATCCAGATCTTCCTGAGTCTAAACTTTTCCTACATGGCCAATTTCTGTATCATCAACAAGTTCCTTTTATTATTCTTCCTACATTTGTCTAAATTATCAATATTTATCTTGCAAAGAGGCAGCGTACAGATGAGAAACGGGGTTAATGTGGGGGTCCGGGGTGGTGTGGGTGGGAGGTACTGATTTCAATTATGATTTATTCGAATATATGTTCATTCTGTTTGTTATTAAACCACAGGGTCATTTGTTATATATAACTGAAAACTGTGTGTATTCTTACAGCAAATAAGTAGGCCATTTGGCCCAACGGATCCATGCTGGTGTATATGTTCCACATGAGCATCCTCTCACTCCTCTTTGTCTAACTGTGCCAGCATATACAGTTATTCTTTTCTCATTCTTGTTTATCTCACTCCCCTCAGCACCTTTGTCAGTTGTCTCAAAGTTCTACATTGTAAGTACCCTGTGAATGAAAGCCTTAATTCCCAGTTGGATATGCTAGTGACTGTCATACGTTTATGATCCTTAGTTCTGCTCTCTCCTACAGACGGAAATGTTTTGTTCCTGTCTGTCATACTCAAACTCTTTCATAATCTTAAAGACATTGTTTAGGTGATTTAACAGTCAGAGTTTTTGAGAAAAACAACCTCAACTTATTCACTTTTTTCAAATCAGTAAGACTTCTCAATTCTGATATCATTCTCGTAAGTTATTTTGCACCTTTTCTGATGTCTTTATTTCAATGGACTAAAAAGCATTGTAAATTCTATTCTACTATAAATTTACATCATTCCATTTATGCATTCATGAGTGAGTCAGCATTACTGAAAATCACTTCTGCTATGTCATTTCCAACATATGCATTTCATTGCTTGAATGGGCAGTTTACAACTAATGGTGATGTCAGAACAATCAAAACTGCTGATGGATGTTGGAATATTACTTTAAAAATGGGGTAAAAATCTTTTCTGTCATTGTCTAGATACTTATTCTGCTGATGGGAGACACGAAAACATTTTTCCATTTGATTGCATCTCAGGCTGTACTGGCTACAACATCACTAGCATTTGCAATGGCAAGCTTTCTCATGTGAATTTTCTGTTACTGTCAGTTTGAAGTTAATTAGAATGAAAGCAGCAGCTGCCTTAGTGTTCTGTATGCTGCACCATCTAACACAACTGATGACCATTTCCTAGATTCATTTGGTTCTAGTGATTTGCATGTAGACAGTTTTACTGTTGCATGCAGTCTCAATGAACTGGTTTTTGTTTTCATTTTCGTTTTCCAATTACCAAAGAATTGTCTGTTTCTGATTTAATTGGATTAGAAGTTAAACTGAACTTGCAGTGAGAAGTGGATTTCATATTACTAGCATTGCAATATTTTACAATTTCTCTATTTTGCCAGGTTTGCTGTTGTTCCAGCATAGGAATGTAGATATGTAGTGCTGGTTTGTGGTAATGTGTGTCTTGAAGATCACTCTGATTTTCTGGGCACAACAATGACCAGATCAGTTTCAAAATGGAGTCCATACTCGAGCAGTGCAAGTCACCTTAAGCACCAAATTGGTGAGTGGATTAGCCCAGCACATCCTCTCTGGAATTGTACAGAATAACCAGATTGCATTCCCAATCCAATTTGGAGCTCAGCTGTGCAGCTAATTGCTTTTTTGAATTTGTCAAGCTGAACATACAGACAGCAGCTGGAAGGTTACCCTACCAGCACGATTTGAAACATCACCAACTGCTTGGTTGCTGATTGCAATATACAAAAAGTGCTGGAGGAACTCAGCAGGTCAGGCAGCATCTATGGAGGGAAATAAACAGTCGACATTTTGAGGTCTCGGCCCAAAACGTCGACTGTTTATTTCCTTCCATAGATGCTGCCTGACCTGCCGAATTCCTCAGCACTTTTTGTGTATTGCTCCAGATTCCAGCATCTGCAGAATTTTTTGTGTCTTGGTTGCTGATTGATTCCTTTTGGCTCTTGCTATGGTTGTATAGTTGTGAAAGTTTGATGTTTTTTAGAATGCCTCAAAGTTGCTAAGGTCTACTGGTAACTGTGTGCTGTTGAGTGACACTTGTGTTGGGATGGAGGGTGCTGGTATAAGTCAGAGCTGCATGTTTACACCGTCAACACCTTATAAATCAGAAGTGATTTATGGGATAAGAGGCAAGCAGGATACAAAATGGAGTTTTAGAAAAGAGAATGCTGTTGCCTTTTGTTATTTCAACACCCAGCTTGCCATGGCTTTGGCAATGGCCACTCATTATCCTTGGGAGTAAGGTCATTAAATCAGGTGTGTTCCCTGTTAGCTGGCTGTTGTAGCCTCCAATGATGTGCCACCTAGCTGTAAAAGGGAGAGTAGCATGGATTATGAGTGTTGCATCCTTGGATGCTACATCGGACAATGTGAGATATTGGTGTGAAGGTTGCAGCAATTCCTGAACATGTGAGAGAGGGATGGACCTTTCAGTATAGGGATGAGTCCTCATTGAAGGAGATTATGGTGGGCAAGAAGCATTGAATAGAGTCTGAGGGTAGTACTGCTGTTGGCTGGTGTTGTTTTAGAAGTTGCAATTATTGACTTTGATTATATGTCCAAGGCCTTTGCACTTGTGGCATACTCTCCATGTCTTTTTTTCCCCACTGCCTTCTAAGGATTTGTCAGGAAGACCTCATGGCTCCCAGTGGAACAGCACATCTACTTTCTCCTCTACCCCCTTTACCAAGGACTTAAGCACTTCCTACGTATAGCCCATTCCTTTTTTTAAGCATCATTCTTTAATGTCTCCTAAGGCAGAGTGAACTCCAGAATTCCTGTCCAGCAACTGCTCCAGGTGAAATCCCTTTAAGACCTGAAGGCTGACTTTAACTGATACCAGCCACTTACAAATGTGAATCACCTATTGTGGTTGGCAGCAACCTTCATCAAAGTGATTAGTTCTGGCTGTGTACTCCACTCAAAAAAAATTAGCTGACAGTGTAAAGTTGCTGTGCAGGATGGATCAGAGGCAACAAGTGTAGGGTAAATTGACATCACAATCCCTGTGCCCATTTTTAGGAATGGAACAATTTTGCCTCTTGTGTCTCTGAAACAGAAAACTAAACCCACCCAAAACATTTTGCACAGCTACTACTGCAACCAGCTGGCACAGCTCACCACCTGCCACAACAGGTGCCAGTAACTCAGAGGCAAAGTGAATTTACATGCATAACAATCACGGAGCTCCTTGTGTGCGTGGGTTGTATTATGATAAGGAAGTGGTGTTCGATTTAGTGAAGTGCAAAGATTTGTGTAAGCAGAAACCTGTTACTTTAATGTGCTGATAAGATATCAGAAAGGACTAAAAGCTGAAGTAAGATATTCCATGCCCTTTTCAAGACTTCAATATTTTTAATTATAAAAGGCATATGTTGAGTGTAGCCTGTTGCCCTAAGAGGTTTGGTGTGAAAGAAACTTCTGATCTTAGCTTTGGCTCGAAATGCTGGAGGTTTGGTCAGAGGATGCCTGTGCATGTTGGTGCTTTTACCCACTGAAGGTTGGGTGCCTGCAGCTGAGTTTCTTTGCTCATAATTTCATGCCAGCTGTTATGCAAAAAGCCAAGAGAAAGATCAATACTCCTGCAAGCGTGTGAAGGCAGGAAAGAGATAGGAAGCCAAGGGTGGGGGAAAATTCCCCATTGTGGGAAACCGGAGGTGGAAGAAACTAGGATTCTACAATTAGTTAACTAGTAGTATCCATAGCTCCAGGCCAAGAGCAGTAATACCAATAATAACCGAGATTCCTCTGACCAAGAAAAGTACAAAAATGCACAGATAGTGACAGGCGGGATTGGCTATCCTGCTTGTACTCAGTACAGTCAGGCCTCTCAGTATGTACCATTTTTAACAACCTCTGTGGATCAATTTCTCTAGGGATTGCAGTGCACGGTTTAACACGCACTGGCACCTGGCTGCATGCCAATTTAGCACTGTGTGCTAATTGTAGCTTTCAAGGAGCAATAATTGCGCTGTTCGTTGGATGGACACATTAGTGGGAGATCAAAAGCTTGGGAGCCTAGGCAGCAAATAAAAACAGCCTGCACCACTTAAAGCTCGCCTGCACTTCTAATGCAGGAGCCACATTGTAGCTGGGGCAGCAGCTGGCAGGCTTTCCACAACCTGAGGCTGACCTGGGGAACTGTGAAGTATGGCACAATGCAGGGAAGAGATGAAGTTGATGTGCAAGCTTCATCAGATCCCACTCACAATTTCCAGACCTCGTACTTGAGGCCATGGTGGGGGAGAGATTACCTGAATCTACTGCGGGCCAGAAGGAGTAAAATGTAAGAAGTGGAGAATTTCAGTTAAAATTGCACTAGACTACACTTCCAGAACTTTATAAAAAATTACATGGGAGCACAAGAGGGAGGCAGAAAAAGTTCACAAGGATGATATCAGGAATGCAAGGTTAATCTGAGTGTTGCCCCTGTGATTTTGTGTCATGCAATGAAACCTTCAGCAATACATTGAACCAAGTTGGCATCTCTTGTGTCTGTGCAGCAATTTATGAGGCATTGGCCAAGAAATTCAGTCAAATAGCTCTTCTTCTTTCAATGCCATGCAAGTGACAGGTACTTGGATATGAAAGGTGTAGAGGGATGTGGGTAAATGGAATTAGCATAGATAGGCATTACAGTCAGCATGGATGAGGTGGGCTGAAAGAGCCTGTTTCTGTGCTGTATGTTTCTATAGTTCTATAGAGCAAACCATGGCATTTTCCATCATGTGGCCACAAGCAATGCTGCCCTTCACATTGGGATCATTGATTTTGAAGATGGGTGTCACTTTCTTGATGTAGAAAAATGCCTTGGAAGACTTGTATTGAGTCATTTTGGTGGTGTTGGTTGTGATGTGTCAGTAGCTTCTTGTTCCTCTTGTAAGCTGTGTTGCTCAAACGTTAAAGTTTCTGAACTCCAGTAACTCCTCCATGTCATGCTGGTCTAATTCATCAAACCCTGCCTCATCTTGACGTTTTTTTCATGGATATTTTCAGGTTTGCAAAATGCTGGGAGTTGTGCACACACTTTGGCCACATGTTCTCCGTACATCATTTGTTATGGCATAGCGTCATTCCGAGAGGCACTGATGCAGTGTGTGGCTACCTTGATATTATACCTCTTCCAAATTTCCTGAATGATGAGTTTGTCATTGCTGCTCAACACAGGAATGACTTGTTTTCATGTGCTGCAGATGGTAAGCTGCGAATAAAGCTGCAGCACACTCCAGTCCAAGGGTGGGAAAAGTGAAGTTGTATTTAGGGGCAACAATGTTACATAGATATTGTCAGCCACATCTTCTGGTATTTGATAAGGATTCTTTGGTAAGGAGCAAGGTTCTGTTGTCTAGACAACTTCTCAAACAATGAAGGCAGAGAAAAATGATGTGATATATAGTGGCATGCAAAAGTTTGGGCACCCCTGGTCAAAATTTCTGTTACTGTGAATAGCTAAGCGAGTAAAAGATGACCTGATTTCCAAAAGGTATAAAGTTAAAGATGACACATTTCTTTAATATTTTAAGTAAGATTACTTTTTTATTTTCATCTTTTACAGTTTCAAAATAACAAAAAAGGAAAAGGGCCCAAAGCAAAAGTTTGGGCACCTTGCGTGGTCACTACTTAGTAACACCCCCTTTGGCAAGTATCACAGCTTGTAAACGCTTTCTGTAGCCAGCTAAGAGTCTTTCAATTCTTGTTTGAGGGATTTTCGCCCATTCTTCCTTGCCAAAGGCTTCTAGTTCTGTGAGATTCTTGGGCTGTCTTGCATGCACTGCTTTTGAGGTCTATCCACAGATTGACGATGATGTTTAGGTCAGGCGACTGTGAGGGCCATGACAAAACCTTCAGCTCGTGCCTCTTGAGGTAGTCCATTGTGGATTTTGAGGTGTGTTTAGGATCGTTATCTTGTTGTAGAAGCTATCCTCTATTCATCTTCAGCTTTTTTTTTCACAGACAGTGTGATGTTTGCTTCCAGAATTTGCTGGTATCATTCTTCCCTCTACCAGTGAAATGTTCCCCGTGCCACTGGCTGCAATACAAGCCCAAAGAATGATCTATCCACCCCCATGTTTAACAGTTGGAGAGGTGTTTTTTTCATGAAATTCTGCACCCTTTCTTCTCCAAACATACCTTTGCTCATTGCGGCCAAAAAGTTCTATTTTAACTTCACAGGACATGTTTCCAAAATGCATCAGAATTGTTTAGATGTTCCTTTGCAAACTTCTGACTCTGAATTTTGTGGTGAGGATGCAGGAAAGTTTGGAGAAAAAAGGGTGCAGAATTTCATGAAAAGAACACCTCTCCAACTATTAAGCATGGGGGTGGATCAATCATGCTTTGGGCTTGTGTTGCAGCCAATGGCACAGTTTAAGGTAGATACAGTTTAAGGTAGTTCACAGGACCCATATGTCAAAAGATAAGCTAGCTCGTTTTTATCAACATATAAATCTTATATGTGACAGATGTAAATCAAACGTGGCTTCTTTGACACATATGTTTTAGTCCTGTCCTCTTTTGAAAAAATATTGGAAAGATATTTTTAACATTATTTCAAATATATTGAAGACTGATTTACAACCTCATCCTATCACTGCAATTTTTGGTTTACCAAGGATAGAATCTGGCCATCTATCTGCTTCCGCTAACCGTATGATTGCCTTTGTTACATTAATGGCCAAATGATCCATTTTGCTTAAATGGAAGGATCCAATACCCCCTACTACTTTTCAATGGTTCTCTCAAACTATATCATGTTTAAACTTGGAAAAAATTAGGACTGGTACTGTTGATCCTTCGCTTAAATTTGAGGAAGTTTGGAGTCCATTTATTCAATATTTTCACATGATATAGATCCCCTTGTAATAACCTTTCAATTTAGAGGAATGGAGTTGACAACATAATATTGCCCTGTTTCTATTGAGAAATCTTAGTCCAGTTTTTTTTTCTGTTTTTTTAAATTTTTTTTTCTTTAGCTTAGTTTGGTTTGATACATTGTTTATAATTTTTCTTATTGTTTTGGGGATTTTTTTTCTTTCTTTTATATTTTATAATAAATCTTTTTCTTTTATATTATTATTCATTCACTAACAGATCGTTGGATCTACAGATTTTTTTATACTTTATTGTTCTTTATGATTATCCATGTCATGATTGTTCTCCTGGTCTCTTTGTATTACATGTATAAACATTGAATCTGTATTAATTTGAAAACTAATAAAAAGATTGAAAAAGAAAAAGAAAGAAAGGAAAAGGGCCAAAGCAAAAGTTTGGGCACTCTGCATGGCCAGTACTTAGTAACACCCCCTTTGGCAAGTATCACAGCTTGTAAACGCTTTCTGTAGCCAGCTAAGAGTCTTTCAATTCTTGTTTGAGGGATTTTCGCCCATTCTTCCTTGCCAAAGGCTTCTAGTTCTATGAGATTCTTGGGCTGTCTTGCAGATTGTCGATGATGTTTAGGTCAGGCGACTGTGAGGGCCATGGCAAAACCTTGTGCCTTTTGAGGTAGTCCATTGTGGATTTTGAGGTGTGTTTAGGATCGTTATCCTGTTGTAGAAGCCATCCTCTTTTCATCTTCAGCTTTTTTTTTTACAGACAGTGTGATGTTTGCTTCCAGAATTTGCTGGTATTTAATTGAATTCATTCTTCCCTCTACCAGTGAAATGTTCCCCGTGCCACTGGCTGCAACACAAGCCCAAAGCATGATTGATCCACCCCCGTGCTTAATAGTTGGAGAGGTGTTCTTTTCATGAAATTCTGCACCCTTTTTTCTCCAAACTTTCCTGCATCCTCACCACAAAATTCAGCGTCAGAAGTTTGCAAAGGAACATCTAAACAATTCTGATGCATTTTGGAAACATGTCCTGTGAAGTTAAAATAGAACTTTTTGGCCGCAATGAGCAAAGGTATGTTTGGAGAAGAAAGGGTGCAGAATTTCATGAAAAGAACACCTCTCCAACTGTTAAACACAGGGGTGGATAGATAATTCTTTGGGCTTGTATTGCAGCCAGTGGCACGGGGAACATTTCACTGGTAGAGGGAAGAATGATACCAGCAAATTCTGGAAGCAAACATCACACTGTCTGTGAAAAAAAAAGCTGAAGATGAATAGAGGATAGCTTCTACAACAAGATAACGATCCTAAACACACCTCAAAATCCACAATGGACTACCTCAAGAGGCACGAGCTGAAGGTTTTGCCATGGCCCTCACAGTCCCCTGACCTAAACATCATCGACAATCTGTGGATAGACCTCAAAAGAGTAGTGCATGCAAGATAGCCCAAGAATCTCACAGAACTAGAAGCCTTTGGCAAGGAAGAATGGGCGAAAATCCCTCAAAACAAGAATTGAAAGACTCTTAGCTGGCTACAGAAAGCGTTTACAAGCTGTGATACTTGCCAAAGGGGGTGTTACTAAGTAGTGACCACGCAAGGTGCCCAAACTTTTGCTTTGGGCCCTTTTCCTTTTTTGTTATTTTGAAACTGTAAAAGATGGAAATAAAAAATTAATCTTGCTTAAAATATTAAAGAAATGTGTCATCTTTAACTTTATGCCTTTTGGAAATCAGGTCATCTTTTACTTGCTGAGCTATTCACAGTAACAGGAATTTTGACCAGGGTGCCCAAACTTTTGCATGCCACTGTAATCTTGGAAGAGCAGTTTCATTGTCCAGGCAGGTCCTTTCATTAGATCACTGCACCACAGGAAGGTTGGCCTTTGAATATCCTTTTAGAGTTCTCAGGTTCTCTGAGTGGTAGACTGAGAGTCTTAGAATTACATGCACCCTTTGCATTGCCTCCATGGAGAAGAGAAACGCGATCTTTGGTTGCCCAGAAGTTTGTAGCAGTTTTCTTATCCTTGAGATGAACATGTGTGAGAACATCCTGATCTAGAAAGCCCCATCTCATCCACATTAAACACTTGTTTTGGAGAGCAGCCACTTTTATCAATTATTTTTTTCAACTACTTGGGGAAAATTTTCTGCAATCACAATATCTGCACTTGCTTCCTCCTCACAAGACAAATGTTCTGCAGGTTTGCATAGTTGAAAAATTCAAATCAGCCACAACTGACATTGGATGTATTGGCATTGTTAGAAAAGCAGTACCTACCTCAGTTTCAAGTCCTGCTTTCACAATCATGATTTTTCGAAGATCATGGTCAAACTTGAGTGCACATGCCATTGATTTTCCTCTTTTAATCATATTCATGATCCCTTTTTCCATTATCTTCATTAAAACATCTCTGCCCTTCATAAAACATGATGCACTTCCAGGGATAAATTCTGCAATCAACTGAACAGAGGTGGATAAACATGAAGATTTCCCCCTGTCCTACTTCTCCTATACCTTAAGGGAGATCTAGTTTCATTGTTGCAGTCTGTTTCAAAAGTGGTCTGTGTACGTATTGTGGTTAATTTGAAGGGCCGGTCTGATAGATTACGATCTTCTTGACACAGCTGCACCTGTGATTTCAATTGCCATCTATCATAATATAACCAAAGGCACAAATATTGTTAATATAGAATACAATAGAACTAAGATGAAAGCTGGTGCTCATTTATAAATGGTTTCTATTAACTATGACTACTGACTCTCTCTCGCTCTCAACAGTAAGGAATGTTCATTGTAACAAAGTTTCATTAATTTAGATCACCTATCTTAAAAAGTCAATTGTAGTATTGTAACAGTTTGTAAATTGAATATCCATAAGTCAAGGTATACATTCTGTTAGAATGATCATTTTAATAAGAAAGGGAGAGAAGATGAGGCATCATAAAATACATACATACCAAGTGGACTGGACGGTTCTTCTGTTCTATGGCATGGGTCTATTGCCTTATTGTCCATCAGCAGTAGGACCCTCTCCACAAGCCCAGGAAGGCTAAATGCAGGAGGTTTGTTTGTGTGTATATGTATGTGACAAAGGGAGGGCTGCCCTTGAGTGTGAGGGTTTTGGGGTTTGATGTCTTTGACCCTGAAGATGTTTGAGGGGTCTTAATATTTTAACAGATGGAAGGACAGTTGCAGAGGAGCTGAAATAATTGGAAGTCCCACCCTTTTTCCCCATCCACTTAGCTATGCCACTTTCAGTAGTATGACAGAGCTCTGCATGTTAGAAACATGACTAACTGACATGGCTATGTGAAATTACAATGATCACATGCACTGTTTCTGTCGTAAGGAAGCTTTGCCTCAAACAAGTGTACTGGCCCTATTGCACTAGAATTGTGATTAAAACAATAATCCAAATGCTGCACCCACCACAATGTTTAACTCTTCTTTAACAGTGAATGAATTTCTTGGCTGCTATTTTGTGTGTTTTATGGATATTAGGACAGAACACATTCCTAACAAGTAAGTTTTGAAGTAGTTTTGTTATTATTGAATTTGTTGTCAGCCTCTTTTGCTTTTCTCCTGCCCTGTAGATGAGAAGCAACTTCAGACATTACTTCCTTTCTTCTAAGACAATGAAAGTTGTGTATGATATTGTCACTTGGACTTCAACTCAACTGGCCCTATGCTATATTGTTACACCCTTCCTTCTACTGGCGACGGAGCCCTCCATCAAATTCTACAAGTAAGTGAACCTGCTGGCTGATTTTTGAGTTTTACCTACAAACTTCAAAAAGCATTGGAATTAAATGAAAGTCATAACTGCAAATATTTTGTTATAGGAGAATTTTTTCCTCTTTACTTCTCTACAAAAGAAATGCAGACAATTTATTGCAGTTTTTTTTTTGGTTATATCCAGAGCTTTGTGGGAAACTGAACCACATACATCCAGAAAATGTCAGGTTCAGTCCTGGTATGTATAGATCTCAACCAGAAAACTGATGGATGTGCTGTGGTTGAAACCAAGTGTATCTGGACAAGGAAGGTGAAAATTGTTTCTATTTTGGCTGGATGATAAACCATTATCAAGTTTATCAATGTTTTTTGAGGAAGAGATCAACAGCAGTTTTAGTTAATAAGTCATCCGGGACAGAGTTTGAGCTTTTGCCATTTGAAGAAAAGATTCATGCACTGATGCACCTGAGTTTAAGTTGCAAGAAGAGTGTAGTCCTAGCACTGACAAGGTGAACAGAGAAAAACTATTTTCAAAAGATTGAGGAATCTAAGACTAGAGGATCAACACAAAAATGCTGGAGGAACTCAGCAAGTCAGGCAGCATCTGTAGAGGGAAATAGTTGACGTTCCAGGTCGAGACCCTTCGTCAAGACTGGAAAGAGGGGAGATAGCCAGTGTAAGGAGGTGGGGGAAGGGGTGGAGCCAAGAGCTTGTGGGTGATAAATAAATCCAGGTGAGAGGGGGTTGATAGGCAGGTGAGGGAGGGGAAGAGTGGGAATGATGTATGAAGCTGGGAGGTGATAGGTGGAAGTGATAAAGGGCTGAAGAAGATGGAATCTGATAGGAGAGGACTGGACCATGGAATAAAAGGAAGGAGGGGTGGAGGGGAACCAGAAGGAGGAATATGTGGGTGATGGGCAGATCAAGAGGATGGAAGAGGGGAAAGAGATGGGGTGATGGGGCAGGTGGGATGAGAGAAAAAAGGAGACGCTGCCCTCTTTTGGAAAAATATTGGAAAGACATTTTTAATATTATTTCAATTGTACTGAATATTGATTTACAACCTCATCCTATTACTGCAATTTTTGGGTTACCAATGATGGATTCTGGCTACTTATCTGCTTGTGCTTGTCGTATGATTGCATTTGTTACGTTAATGGCCAAGAGATCCATTTTATTTAAATGGAAGGATCCTATACCTCCTACCACATTTCAATGGTTTTCTCAAGCTATAACATGTTTAAACTTAGAAAAAATTAGGAGTGGTACTGTTGATCCTTCACTTAAATTTGAGGAAGTCTGGAGTCCATTTATTAAGTATTTCCATATGATATAACCAGACCTTTTTCGAATCCTTTTCAATAATCTTTGAATATAGAGGAGCAGAGCTAACAACATAATAAAGTTCCTTTTAACCGAAGAAATATCAGTCCAGCTTTTTTTTTTTGAAGTTTTTGGTTTACTTTTGTTTATTATTATTTTTTTTTTAATTTGGGGTTCTCTTTTCATATAATTAAATTTCTTTTCAAATTCTTTTGTATCATGTTCACTTAGTAAGAGATTGGGAGGTTCAGATTATATATTTTACTCCCTGTGAGTATATATATATTATCTGTTATTATTGTAATCCCAATCTCTTTGCACCATATGTATAATCACTAATGTTATGTATATTAATTTGAAATTAATTTGAAACTTAATAAAAAAGATTGAAAAAGAAAGAAAAAAGGAGACAGACTAGAAGTTAGAGAAATTGCTGTTCATGCAGTCAGGTTGGAAACTACCAAGGTGGAATATGAGGTGCTGTTCCTCTAATCTGTCCTCTAGCCTCCACTTGGCAGTAGAGGAAGCCAAGGACAGAATGTTGGTGTGGGAATGGGAAGTGGAATTAAAATGGTTGGTCACCAGGAGATCCTGGTTGGTACAGCAGACAGAGCAAAGGGGCTCGACGAAGCGATACCCTAATCTGCGTCGGGTCTCACCAACGTAAACGAGGCCGCACAGGAGGCATTAGATACAATAGAGGATAGAGACCAATACTAGAGGATATTGTCTAAAAATTTAGATTGATGCATACAGAATTGGAGTTCAGAAACACTCTACACACCAGACATAGTAGACATTGAAAATATTTTTCCACAAATACATTTGATGCCAGTTCAATTGTGAGTTTTTACATCTGAGTTAAAGCTTTTTGATTACCAGAGTTGTTAAAGTAACTGGGTCAAAGAGTACATGGAGTTCGATCAGAAAAGACTTGAAGGGCTAAACAATTTTTCCCTCTTCCTAAGTAACACACACAAAATGCTGGAGGAACTCAGTGGGTCAGGCAGCATCTATGGAGGTAAGTGAACAGTGGACATTTTGGGCTGAGACCCTTCATCAGGACTGAGTTCCAGAGTTCCTTCTTTCTAAATTT
Organism: Pristis pectinata; assembly: GCF_009764475.1. Taxonomy (NCBI): domain Eukaryota; kingdom Metazoa; phylum Chordata; class Chondrichthyes; order Rhinopristiformes; family Pristidae; genus Pristis; species Pristis pectinata. The sequence continues at coordinate 80,422,811 of NC_067409.1, read as the reverse complement.
TCATTGCTCTCCAGTCACTGGCCACCAGGGGGTGTGCCATGCAGATAATTGACCTTGGTCATAATGTTTCACACAATTGAGTAAACAAATGATTTTCTGCATGTGTACTCTTGAAATTCAACATGCTGTTGTCCACATCCTACCTCATTCACATCATTATTTTCAGGCTCTTCTATGGCCTCTACACTTCCCTCCTCCAGACTTGCCTATATCTAGTGGACCCCCACTTTTCATTGCCTCACCATTGGTGGCAAAGCCTTCAGTTGCAAAAGCCCCAAAATTCATTACATCAACCTTGAACATCCCAATCTCTCCAGCAATATCTCCTCTTTTAAGACGCTTTTTTGGTCTCTTGTCTTAATGTCACGTTATGCAGTTCAGGACCCAAATTTTATTTTGATCATGCTCTTATGTACAGTCTTGGGTCATTTTACTACAGTAACATAGAACAGTACAGCACAGGGCAGGCCATTCGGCCCACGATGTTGGGCCGAACTAATTAAACCAATGACTCCTAATTAATCTAATTTCTCTTCCCCACACATAGACCATATTCCTCCCTTCTCTGCATATTCATGTGCCTATCTAAAAGTCTCTTAAACATTCTTATGCTATCTGCCTCTATCACCACCCTTGGCAGTGCGTTCCAGTCCCCCACCACTCTCTGTGTAAAAAAAACTTGCCTTGCATATCTCCTTTGTGCCTTCCCCTTCTTACCTTAAATACAAGTATTAGACATCCTGGGGAAAAAATTCTGGCTGTCTATCTATGCCTCACATAATTTTGTAAACTTCTATGAAATCTCCCCTCAGCCTCCACTGCTCTAGAGAAAACAGCCCTATCTTGTCCAACCTCTCATAACACATTTCCTCTAAACCAAGCAGCATCCTGGTAAACCTCCTCTGCACCCTCTCCAAAGCCTCCACATCCTTCCTAATGAGGTGACCAGAATTGAACGCAATGCTCTAAATGTGGCCTAACCAGAGTTTTATAAAGCTGTAATGTAACTTCCTGGCTCTTGAACTCAATGCCTCAACTAATGAAGGCAAGCGTGCCATATGCCTTCTTTACCACCCTATCAACCTGTGCAGCCACTTTTAGGGACCTATGTACCTGGATCCCAAGATCCCTCTGTACGTGAACACTGTTAAGGATCCTGCCATTAACTGTGTACTCTCCCTTTATGTTGGATCTCCCAAAGTGCAGCACCTCACATTTGTCCAGATTAAATGCCATCTGCCAATTCTCTGCCCATATCTGCAGCTGATCTATATCCACTGTATCCTTTGGCAATCTTCTTCTATGCAATCCACAACGCCACTAATCTTTGTGTCGTCTGCAAACTCAGTTAATTAATAGCACACTTAAAGTTAAGTGTGCTCTTGGTGTCAGGACAGCTACCTGTACACTGAGATTCTCCCATGAGAACAGGAAAATTAAACTTGCTCATGAATGATAAGATTTAGAAACAAACACAGTAAATTCTGATTCAGTTTACATCTGTTAGTTGAAACCATTCCTTTGGATCAAAGAGGAAATTGATTTCCATTCAGTGCTTCCCCATAACTAAATTATTAACATAGGAAACCAGAAAAATACAGGAAGATGTAGATAGACAATCATGCCTATGATACACATTTTTTTTAAATTGATATTATGTTAATCTTACTTCTCTTTGGTTATTTTGACAATTACTTTAAATTTATTTCCTTTTCATAGTAGTTCAAGCAAATACCTTGAATTTACAGAATTCTATTAAACCTCCTCTATATTCCCTGATCAAAGGAGAAGTACCTTGTTCTTGGTGGGTATTTGACTGAAGAGGGAGAATAAAAGTTGCCCTTGCTGCCTTGGGCAAAATTTATCACTAAACTTGCATTATTTAAGATAGGTATTCATTTGCCTCATTGTAATTATGGTACAGTGTGAGCAAATTGGTTTATGTTTTCCACATTACAAAAGTGACTATGTTTTAATAATTCATAACACAGTACTTGGTGACGTCCCAAGGTTGCTTCACAATACAAAATATACTCAAATGTCTCTTTCGATTTTTATATTCTGCCTTCCTTCTTTCCTCTCTTCTATCCTCCCTCAGAGGAGTTCTCAAGAGGAAATCTCCACCACCCATCCCAAAGAGAGATTTGAACTTGGATGGAGGATGAACAGTACTACAGAAATAGTCCCAAGGTCGTAGCAAGTAGGCTGTGACTGTTTTGAGAACTCTCATAGGAGTGTTTTGCAGTTTGTATAAGTTGGAGGACAGTTGAAATCAATTCAGCTACTCAGGCAACAACAACTTAGTACTGTTAACAAGATGTCTAAGGCTCTACCAGAAGAGTCATCAAATAATCCAAATAGGGAGACAAAGGGGTAAGTGACCGTTATGTTGATCAAAGAGTCTGGATTGCAGGAGGAAGGAGAGTTGGATAGGTGGAAAGGTTTATTAGAGTGAAAATTCCCAAGTTTAGGGTCTTGGTATTCGAAGGTTCAGGTGCCACTGATGGAGCAATTAAATTTGGGGATAATCACGAGGCCAGAAAGGGTGCAGGTATTTTGGGATATTGTAGGAATAGACAAGAATATAGAAGTAGGATAGGGTAAGATTGGAAATCTAGAATGTATATTTTTAAAATCGAGATGTTGTTGAACCGTGTGCCAGTATGGTTCATCAAGCATTGGGGTGGTGGATGAATCTAAGTTAGGACTCAGGTGGCACAGTTATGGATATCCTTGAGTTACAGAGGATAGAAATGGAGGACACCCAAGACTGTGTTTGAATAATCAGGTCTTAACATAATAAAGGCATTGGTGAGGATTTCAATAGTAGATGAGCTGAGGCAGGGGAGGAATTGAATTTTTTGAAATGGGTAGTCTTGGTGATGGTGGGTGTGTGTGGTCTGAAACTTATGGCATCAAGGTTTGGTGTTGTACATACCACAATGAGAGGATGGTGTTACTGACCAGGGAATGGACAAGTAATAATAAAACACAGTCAGAGGGTAATAGTTAATGTAGGAAATGTTGATACAAGCAGAACCAGCAACCCAACTACTTCTATTGAATATATTAATATGTAGGAAATGTTGATACAAGCAGAACCAGCAACCCAACTACTTCTATTGAATATATTAATACTTAGAAGCAGTGATTGTTTTTGAAATCATAAGGTCAAAGAACACTCTATTAAAATACAATAGTAGTAATGTTACATAGCAGGCAATCACTTAGCACAAATGGTCTGGAAGTTAAACATGGCATTTATACAGACAATGATTGGTTCCTCAATGTGCACATGTAACTAGATATAGAGACACACAGGACTGCAGATGCTGGAATCTGGAGCAAAAACAAACTGCTGGAGGAACTCGGTAGGTCAGGCAGCATATGTGGAGGGACAGTTGACATTTCAGGTCAAGACCCTTCATCTGGATCTTGATATATTTGTTTAGTATTGGGACAGAGCAACTGTAACAGGGCCATGAGGCATTCTGGGATGGTTGGCCAAATGCACAGGGAACATAATAAGCAATATCAAGACAGTTAAGACAAAGAGCTGTGTTAATTGGATTCCAATGAAGTACTTAAGAGAGACACCAAACTCTAAACCCATGCCACGCTGATAATGATGAACAATATGTGTGAAATGTACCTGGTGTCTGAGAACAGTTAACAATAGAGGGAAGCAATTGATGAATTGGCTTTACATTACAACCACAGACATTTCCTGTTTTGCCCAGAAGATAGGCCACTCAGGCCATGAAGTCTATCCTCAGAGAGTCCTATCATTCCCCATTTATTTCCCATAACCTATACTCTGGTTAACTCCCCTTGATTTTCCTGCCACCTGTCTATGTTTAGAGCAATTTACAATAGCCAGTTTACCAACTAACCAGGATAACTTTGGGATGTGGGGGAAACTGAAGAACGAGAGCAAAACCCACAAAGAAAACAGTCACAGGGAGAACACGTGAACTCCATACAGACAGCGCAGGAGATCAGGATTAAACCCAGATTGCTGGGGCTGTGAGGCAGCAGCTCTACTAGCAGTGCCAGTGTACCCCTCTTTTAGAGTTATGGTTTTTGGCAGCATTGAAACACAAACTCCCTCTGTCTCAAACTTGTACATAGGGCCATGGGAGGTCCCAGATAGCTACCTAGCCTCCCTAAAAATGGTCATGGTCATATCTGATGGGCTGTCAGTCATTTCTCAAGCAGTGTTATTGTATCTAACAGTTATAAAACTATTTTCAGGAAATTCTTCCACCTGAACTCCCCTGCATGAATGCTTGCACTGAGATCAGTTGAATAAAGGCTTGTTACCTCTACGCCTTGTAGTTCTTTAACAGTGGGCAGGACTTTGCCTATACATGCTGGCTGTTAGTGAATTTTTATTTTTATGCCTTGTATACTGGATGGTTCTGTTGACCTGCCAGATGGCTTCTTGCGTTTATGTTGACATTGGAGGAAATTTTATTTTTGTAATTTTTGATGTGGCTTGATACAGTTATAAGATATCATGAGAAATGCAATGATCCAACTTGATTTCTAACTTAATTTAGAATCCAGCAAGCCAAATAAAATTGCTTTCCATACGTGACTCAGTGTTAAATATTTAGAACTGGCTGACCTTCATGTTTTCTGGCTAAAAAAATTGGCATTTGAAATGAAAAGCTGAGCCCAGAATTTGATTTCAGCCTAGCCAGATGTAACCAGTTCAAGTTCAGATTATTTTTGGCCAGATGTGAGCACCACCTCATAACAGCTGCCAGATTTAACTCGCTGAAATTGAAGTACTGATTTAAAAGCAAACTCAAATATAGACATTGGTATTTGCTCTACTTTTTTTTCATCTGTACTTTGCACTAGTTTTGTTTTATGCTCTTCATTTGAAATCTGTTGGAATATATTGCATCTAAATGTAGTACATCTGTCCTGCTCTACTGAAGGTGATGGGATACAATCCCACATGTGCAAAGAAACTTTGACATCTCACCCATTTACCCGCAGACATGCCCAGACAGTGAGCTATAAACAATTAAACCATTAAAGGCAGCTGTACATTGTCCTTGATTCTTGGTTGCGAATTTTCCAGTAGGAGTGAGGTAGGGGTTAAGAGATTATGATTTAGGAAAGGAAATCCCAAGTGATTAATTTTTTCCACTCTCTGTAATTTGGGGCCAGCTACAGCATCACCTGCTGCTTGTGGCAAAGATAAACTCACTCAAGCCAAGATCATTTGAACTTGATGCCTTCCCATGCAGTGGCTTTGCAATATCTTGGTCACAAGTGTGACGGTAAACAATAAACGTATTTCCAAACTCATATTGAAGTAATGTCATTTCAGTTGTTCATAGATGATTCTAAAGTAAGAAGAATCATCTAGTAGAACACTAACACTGCAGGATTGTTATGGTGTGTGCCATCTGGATGATGTGATTGTACTAAATTATATAACTTGGTGTTGTACACATGCTGAATAACTTCTTCGTGTCTCTCTTTGTTTTGAAGGTCAATGTATTTCCATTTTCACATTCTGTGTGCCCTTGTGCTGCCAGTTCTGACAATCAGGAAACGTAAGATTGCTGAAAAGATAGCAAAAATCGATCTGACCTCCTTGAATGCCAACTCCTCCCATGCAGCCCCCAGTCGCCAGCAGTCCAAGAAGGAGCAGTAGGAACGAAGTATGCTGGAAGTATGAAATGCAAAAGAAAAACTGTTGAGGGAGGAAAACAAAAAGATCTAGTTTTTTTGTATCCGAGTGATCTTAACCACGAGAGTACCCTGGTGAAGATTTAATGAAATGAGTAGTTTAATGAAGTGTGTGTATGTGCACGTGTGTTTGTTTACTGTATAGTGATCCCTGTATTGAACAGCCCTTTGTTACTGACCCTGCCCTAACTGTGCAGTTGAGTCAGGGTCATTGGGGTCACAGAGGAATCCAGGCATTGCTGATATTCGCCAGCTTGTTGAGTGTTGTTTTCTTAAAATATGTTTGTCCCATGAATTTTTGGACACTTTCATTGTGAATGAAGCATGTGTATACAATGACCTCTGCAGGTGAAGTAATTGTTGAGTAATAGTTCAAGATTTCTTGGACCTACTGTTCAAACAAAAAAGAGAGCTTGAACTGTTGCTATGAAACCTATCCTTTTACATTGTTATTTGAAGCTGATCTTCCATTTTTTCTGCCCCCACCACATAACACTATTGGGCCAGCCAATAGCCCATTCATGCTATTGGCTGCCTTTCCTTGGCAAACAGTAAAACCCTTGCTCGTAATTTCTAATGTATTGATTTATAATCTAATACCTTATGAGCCTCAAGGCTGCAAGTGATTGGTTTTGTCTCATCACAAGAAGGAATACAGAACTAATTGTCTTAAGGATAGTGGGTCTCTCCTCTTCTGGAGTGGAGCTCCCTAATTGAAGCTCCACTGCTCCCATCTCTCATTTCAGCTGGATGAAAATGAGAACGTCAAAATAAAAAGTGTAATGGGAAGGCGATCATTCAGTCCACTCACGGCCATGGATTGCTTCATTGAAGTATACCAACTTAGTGATTACAGTGATTGAGTTCTGAGCAAATAGCTCCACAGATTGCACTGAACATGATTTCACCAAACTTGCAATAATTCAATGTTCTGTTTTGTTTATACAATTTTTTGATAAAATCAAAACTACTTGTGAGAAAGCTTTTACAGGTATGCTAATAGATTTTCTAATGATAGAAAACTGGATGTTGCCAATGCTTATTTCATATATATATATATATATATATATATATATATATATATGTGTGTGTGTGTGTGTGTGTGTGTGTGTGTGTACACACACACACACACGAAATATGTATGTAAGATAGATATATTAAAGCTATTTATTTATTTTATTTAGTGCCTTGCTTATTGCATCTATACTATGTTTGTCTATTTGGTCTTTTTCAAGGAAGGTGAGGGACCTGTTTTTGACACAGATTATTTTTTGTGTGTGAATGTGTAGCATTGCAGAATTGGCTTTAATGGACACTTGTGGGAATAACTTCAGCAAAAGTGGAAATCACTACCATGGGTAGTTACTAAAGCAAATTGCACAGAATAATTCAAGGGAAAAGCTGGAGAAGCACATGAGAGAGAGAGAGAAGATTGAAAGGTTTTTTATTAATTGACAGGCTGTGAACCTCACTGACAAATCAAAATTTAATAACCTGTCCCTAAATACCTGCTGGAATCAGGAGCAAAAAACAAACTGCTGGAGGAACTCAGTAGGTAAGGCAGCATCTGCGGAAGGAAATGGACAGTTGACGTTTGTGAAGGGTCTCAACCAGAAACATCAACAGTCCATTTCCCTCTACAAATGCTGCCTGACTCACTGAGTTCCTCAACCAACTCATTCTTTGCACATTAACTGAGTGATTTGTTAAGTCATTTGAAAGGACTGTTAAGAATCAACCACATTGCAAGGAATGTGGAATTGGATAGAAAAATAGACTCGTTAAGAATGGCAGGTTCACTTCCCTGTGTACTAGTTGGACTTTTGCAACAATATGTAGGTTCTTGGTCACCATTACCAATTCATCAAAAGCAAAATATTATAGATGCTGGAAATCTGTAATAAAACAGAATGCTGGAAATACTCAGATAGCATCTTTGAAGAGGGAAACAATATTTCAAGTTAATGACCTGTCATCAGAATTGGGAAAAGTTAGGGACATTCCAAGTTTTAAGTTGCAGAGAAAGTGGTAGGAAGGAGGGAGCAAAAAGGTTTTTCAAAATGTGAAGTATAGGTGAAGGGCTGTTTATTGCCAGCTAAGAGATGGTGGTAAAGACTGCTACATAGGAATAGGTATTTTGGGGAATTGAAAGTAGAAGAAGATGAATAAAATTTGAAAATACCAGAAGGAGGAGAAAAAGAACTAACACTGAAACATGAACTGCAAAACTGCCTGCATTAATGCTCCATTAACTCCTCTGATTTGAAGCCTGTAGTAGCACTATGCGAAGGTGCATGGAGTGAGTGAACATTAGGTATGAGCCCTGATTGACATGAATTGTTGCTGGGTAAATGATGGGAGTCTGGGGTATTTCATGGTCTAAGGTAAGTTGCCTGGTGATAGGATGTCGTATTGGAAGATGCATTCAGCATTCTTTGACCTAATCATCTGAGGTCGTGGCTCTGCATCCAATTCCTTGGGGCACTGACCTCCACAGCGATCGTCTTCTGGATGTGTGGCCGGAGGGCCTCAGCACCCTGTTGCGGGTACAGGATGTCGATTTTTCTTCTCCTCTATTGCCTCTTTTCAACTGTTTCATAAATCCACAAGCTTGCTCTCCCATGTTACACTTTTTTCCACTATTTTCTAGACCAGATTCACTGGTAGATGACTGCCAGCCACTGATACAGCCACAAAGCACTTACTCAAAAGTGATTCTTAACTTGCAAACACAAAAAACACCAAGTCCATCCTTCAATCAAAGGAAAATTGGAATTGTATCTTAATTGTAAAAATATGTAAATGCCACAAATTTCAAAAAGCAGCAAGAATCCTAAGAATATGGGAATCTTAGAAATGAAGCCAGTTGCCAAAGAATATTGAAACATTTCAAACTTTGGCTATCTTCAGACAAGACTCATTTTTGTTATCTAAAGTATATTATGGTTTTATTTCTTGAAAAGAGCAAGATGAGTTGTAGGATATGTTATGCAACTATACAAGCAGACATAAAGGATAGGAAAACAAGCTAGTTTACTGTGACGTCTGCTACTTATGCATCATAGCAATTAGCTGACCGTCCAGAACAAGAAATGTCTGTAATAATTTTTCTTCTCTTTCCCCACCTCCCCCCCCCCCCCCCCCCCCCCCCCGGTATCTGTCAAGAATCCAGCCCCAGATCTCCTCCTCATTCAAAGAAGTGGAGTGGGTCTACAATAATTTCAAGAGTATAAATTGTATAAGTATAATCTAAGAAAACAGAGCTCGGGAAGGTATAAAGTGTGCAAACAGCGCGAGAGTGAAAAGGGTGATTAACCATAAAATGAGATAAAACCCTATGAGAAGTGAGTTAAACTGTCTACAGAACAATGTACCTAGTGTTTTAATTGAAGAATGAAGCTAGAGGCAACCATGCATTGGAAGAAGCCAAACATTACTGAGACATGGCTGCAAAAAAATCAGCACTCTGAATTAAATATTGCAGGATATGACATTTTTAGAAAAGTTAGAAATGAAATAAAAGGAGGTGGAGAGGCAATACATAGTAGAGATAATGGGAGTAGAAAGAAGCAAACAATTGTAAGGTAAAAACAATCTATTTGGATCAAGATAAACCATAAGAAAGGGTCAATCAAAACTAAAAGTGAGAGGTGGTGGAAGAAATATGTAGACAAATTAGGGAAATGAGTGAAGAACATAGAATAATTAGACTGATTACACTGATTATTAATCAAGTCAAATACATTGGTAAGGGTATAAGGGAATTGGAATCCTACAATGTGTACAAAATTCCTTTTAAGCTAATAATATGAAAAGCCAAAAAGTGAGGCTTCACTATTTAATCTGTTAATGGGAAATGAGCCAGCACTGAAGAGAAATACAAGTCCAAGAACATCTAAGCAATGGTGACAATAACATCTGCATTAGGATGATGATAAAGGAGGACATAAGTATGCAAAGAACCAGGTTAATAGATTGGAGAAAATCTGATCTTAAAGGACTGAGAACTTGGAAGAATAAAATGGCTGCCAATATTGGCAAAGGATACAGAATAACGATGGGAAATGTCTGAAGTGGTTTTTCTTTCTTGTGCAACTGAGTACAAGAAAAATTATATTTTGCTAAATGGAAGGAACAAACTAAATCCTCAGGAGATTTCGGATAAATAAAGACTTAAAGGTAAGGAAAAAGCCATACATTAGGTACATAGAGAGCAGAAGAATCCATAAGATAATATGAAGGGAATAGGAGAGATGTTTTAAAAAATGGAAGAGAGAAGAGCTATGAAACAAAATAATCAAAGAAGATAAAACTGAACATTAAAACATTTTGCAGTCACAAAAAGGTTGGGATGGGAATTTGGGCATTTAGGGATAAGGATTGCATGCTATCCAGACAGATTATACACTGAAGTAGTACAAAAGGAAAACAAATCAGAATGCAGAATATAGTGCTGCAGTTACAGAGAAAGTCCAATGCAGGTAGACAAATAAAGTGCAAGGGCCATGAAAAGGTAGATTGAGGGATCAAGAGTTCATCTTCATTCTATAAGAGATCCATTGAAGAGTCTTATAACAGCGGGATCAAAGCTGTCCTTGAGCCTGGTGGTATGCATTCTCAAGCTTTTGTATCTTCTGCCAGATGGGAGAACAAAGAAGAAAGAATGACCAGGGTGGGAGGGAACCTGATGGAAGTACACAAAATTGTGAGAGGCATGGATAGACCACGTAGGAGGAAACTTTTCCCCCTATCAGGGTGTCTAAACTTGGCAGGCATGTGTTTAGAGAAAATGTGAAAAAGCTTTAGGGAATCTGAGCAAGAACTTTTTCATCCAGAGGGTGATTGGAATCTGGAACGCACCACTGAACGGGTGGTGGAGCCAGGTACTCTCACAACATCCAAGTATCTAAACAAGCACTTGAATTGCCAAGATAGAAGGCTGTGCACCAAGTATTGGTAAAGTTCTGTTTCATGATGTAGAATGACTTGGAGGCAGTGGAGCAAACAATGCCAGAAATGCGAGGATGTACATTTCATGGGAGTATGACCACAGTCTCTTTTCTCTTAAGAAAAGCTGAGGGGACCTCTAGTAGTGGTATTTAGAAAAATGAAACATTTTGGTCCAGTAGGTGCATATACAAATGTTTCCAGTAGTGGGGAAGAGCATTGTTTGAGGACTTCATTATAACCTATTCAAGAAATCCAATAGGGAATTCATAAGGTATATTCAAAGAATGATGAGAAGGTAGAATTAACCAGCACCTGATCAAGACAATTGGTGTAGATGCATTAAGGTGGAGGCTGGACAATCAGGTGAGGGAGAATGGAATTTAAGATCACGTTGATATATTCAGATGAGGAAAGTTGAGGGTAGGCTTGAGTGGAGCATTAATGGTGGTATGAACTTGTTGGCTGAATAGCCTGTTTCTTTGCCATACATCCAATGAAATTCTCATTTACATGCTGCTATTTCTTGGTGACATCTTGTAAAGTCATGACATCAGTCTTCATGTGTATGCCAAAGATGTTCAGCTCAACCTCGCCGTTATTCCTGCTACTACCGGTCCCACAAAAGAAAGTTTCTGCACTGGAAATGATCTTCGTTCATGAAGTAAGTAGCAGAATGGAAATTTATAATTAAGGACTCCATTTAATTACTTATATTTGCCGCATAAAGGGATTCTGAAGTTGCTTTCAGACATCTGTGCATTACAAGGAATGTGTGCATTCATAAACCAAAGGCAGCAGTGGCACACAGCAGGAGCAAAGTATTCTATCAAATATCATTGACATACAAATGTTTAAATTTCTTATTTTGATTCAGTGTCAATATTTAATGCCTGCATATTTATCACAAATGGTGAAGAGTTCCACAAAAAGAAAACGAACTTCCAATCGGTTCTAAGAGACGTGCACATTGAGTTTGCTAATAAAAATGTTTTGCATTTTAGCACTTTACGTAATGTACTCTGTGGTTCCTTTTTATATATTTATATAACAGTAATAGTCTCTTTTATAACAATTTTGTTCTCTTGGTGTTTGCAGTGGATCTCAGTATATTTTCATTAAGGGCTTCAAGTATCAGACCATTTACTCTTTAAAAATGTCAAACAATATTTACTTTATTCTGAACAACGATGGCATTGTACTCTCTGCCGACGGAGATAAAGTGCGTTCACCACCATAGGAAGAAAGGAAGTATAATCTTACTAAATGTACGAAAAGGTCTTTTATGTTTTAATCGTGTTACTTCAAATTTCTACATTTTTGTCTAGAAACTTAATCATGCATACGCAAGAATATAGTTATTCATTTACTCAGCAAACCCAGCTGTTTGCTCCTAGTTGAGAAAGTAAATAATGTGAGTAGTCTCCATTGGATGGAAATCAACAAATTTAATATAGTTGTTGAATATTATAATTCAGCAACTCTTTCAAATGTGTGCAGATTTTCATATTAAGAGCAAGTTATTATTAATAGGACAGTTTTGCTTTGCTATAATTATCTTCATTGCCATAATTATTATTTACTGCGTTATCATCCGGTGGATGTATTCTGAGCCATTGCTTTGATATATCAAGACAAAAATATTTTTAGCTGATCGCCATTCAACCTTCAGGAAATGTGCTTAATCGTTCAATCTTCCCGAATCAGGATTTGACGAAATGAAATATTTACAATTCTTTCCTTTCAATTATGGGCGAGGATTACAAACGGTTACTAACTCGTAGGGCTCCAACCCTCTCCGAGTACAAAGCGCTGATGCCTAAGATGATAAATAAATGAGGCCTTAATCATGCCTCATGATTATAAATAGATAATATCAACATAATATAATACTATCTACCTCAAACGCATCAACGTTGAATAAGTGATATTTTAGTAATTCAACAGGGCAAAGTACGAGCAGAGCGGTGTGAAATGCAATGATTACCACCTGCCAATGTACTGTTGATATGAAAGGTTTTGAACTTTCATACTTTCACACGACATACAAGCTCATCCAGCCCATCGAGTTTATACCAGGTCTCACAACAATCCCATTCCCTCATATACTGTATTTCCTGGTAGCTAATCCTCTCTGATTTGCCGGACAACTCCCTACTGATTCCCCTGCCACCCACACCACACTAGAGGTAATTTTACAGTAACCAATTAACCGACCAACCAGCACGTCTCCGGGACATGGGAGGAAACCCACAGGGTCACAGGGAGGACGTACAGACAGCACTGGAGTTCAAGATGAACCCGGGTCTCTGGAGCTGTGAGCAGCACTTCCTACTAAGCCACCATACCGCCCACATAAATGAATTATTTGAAGCTCCATCTAGTTGATTCTAGGAGACGACTGGTGTAAGAAAACTGAAATAAATCGCCGTGAAGGAGAGACAATGTCATCTCACTGATTTAAATAATAAAATGCGCTAATGAAGAATGTGTCAGCAATTGCTGACTCCAGAAGTACAACTGGAGATAAGCTGGCCTTCTAGATTCATAGACTACTGACTGTGATATATATTGTATACGTCCAACAAATTTACAGCATTGGGCCTCCTGCTGGATCGCTTTGAATGATAAAATGCTATTTCAGACTAATTGTGAATGAGAGAGATCCGTTCTTTGTCTTGTACTGCGCTTTCTGTCTAGAAGGAAGCCCATGCAATTGTAGAGAACGGCAGCAGTAGATTTAATTCCTCCATGTCACGTAGGTGAGATTGGTCGACAAAACGAATCCCACAGTGGCACTGTCAGAAAACGTGACATTCAGAGACTATTCATCATTGAATGCTGATAATCCACATTGTGAATCTTTACCAGAATTGGATTCCTTTGATTAGCAATCCTACTGCACACAATTGTCGGCTTCAATCTGTTTCTGAGTGGCCGGAATTTGTGAGTATGGGATATATTTCATATCTCCATTTAGTATGTCTCTCAAGTAAAAAAAAATGAAACTACATATTCAACATTGGTATTAGAATTGGTTTATTATTGTCACATGTACAGAGGTACAGTGAAAAACTTGTCTTGCATAAACTTCATACAGTGCATTGAGGTAGTACAAGGTAAAACAATAACAGAACATGTTACATTTAATGCAAATTATTTGTAAAGTGGACTTGAGGCTATAGGATTTAATAACTATTATGGACTTCTGGGCTTTCTTGTGTGGTAAGACATTGGGCTGGATTTCAATATGCAAAAGTGCGTGGGTTTTGGGGAGGGAGGGGATAAAGACGGCGAAATTGACCGTGTCCGGAAACTACCTACAAACCTTTAACTTAGTGGATGCAGTTGCCTGTGTACTGACCGATCAGGGACAGGTTTGCTCACTAACTTTGGTTAATTGCTCTATAAGAGTGATGTTTTTACAGATATGTGCTTCTAACAATGGGACAAAAATGGTTTCCCAAGCTACCCGGAATTATCTTTGAATTCAGCTCACAGAACTTAAAAATAGAATTAATGTTAAATTAAAGACTAGCAGCCTTAAAATATTTAAGTCTCCAATATGCCTTTCACACACTCCCATTTCTCCACACGTGTCTGTTAAAACTTAAAGTAAGCAGCTTCAAGGCGGGTCAGCGAGCATCTGCGGAAAGGCAGTTAACGTTTCAGGACGGGGACGATTCCTCAGAAAGACGGAACCAGCCAAGTGTCGATTTGATGTTTTTTTCTCAGATTTCTAGTATCTGCAGCTGTTTGATTTTTTTCAGCTTCCAAGAGGCTGGATACTTTTTGATTTTTCTGCTTTTTACCTAAGATCTAACAGCAACCTGTTTGTTTTTGAGAGTTAAGCTCCAGCCCTAATGCTTGAACAAATTTGTCTGAAGTTGCTATGTCATCATTTTAACAGGGGAATTAACCCATCTAAAACAAAGTTGCGCCTTTGTTCGCACCTTTGCTGAGATAGCACAGAGGAATTTAAAATTAAAGTTTCCATTTTATTATTTCAGGGCCCGGTATCTTTCAATTTCACAGGTAACATGAGGAGCATTTCTGATCAAGCAGCAAAATTGAATTCACCACTTTACCTTAGCTTAAAATGCCACTTTGAATTAAAAGAAAAGTTTTCCTATATTGAAATTAATAAAGAGATTATTATTATCTGGGATTTTTTATTTGTGAAATGTTGCAAGTCAAATGACGAAGGATTTGGAAGGCTGATGTACAGTATGTTTCATAAGTTTAGAAATGTCGGTCTGTATTAATAAGATGTTTTATCAAACACTCAGAGGAGGATAGTTCTAGTTTACACTTCTTAATTTGTATCAAAATAATTGTTTATTTTGTCAATAGTTTGCCTTTTCTTTAAGCCTCCTGTAATTTTTAGGCGAAGTCAAGAATCTATAATGAAGAGTATGATACCAAGGCACTTGGAAGATAATATGAACAAATTCATCATGGATCTATAAAAGAGAATTAGGTTTGACTAATCCATTGGAATTCTTTTGAAGATGTGTCCAGTAGAGTAGATGGGATGGAGCCAGTGGATTTTCAGAAATCTTCAAAAGGTTCCACATAGTTTGATGAACAAGGTTCAAGCTCAAAAAACTGAGGGTAATTTACCAGCGTGGATTGAGAGTTGGTTACCAGATGTAAAACAAGGTGTAGGAATAAATGGGTCCTACACAGTTAGCATGTTGTGACTAATGTTGTACCATGGGGGTTGGTGCTAGGGCACCAACTATTCACATCAACAATTTATCTGGGGGGAACAAATTTAACATTTCCAAGTCTGCTGTGTATGGAAAACCAGATGGGAATCGGATTACCAATGAGAATGTAAGGAGGTTGCAAGGTGATATATGGTGAGTGTAACCTTTCTGCTATGTTATCATCCAACGTTGAAAGATGAGAGGTAGAAAAACACATGCTGAGAATGTTTTTGAACTGTGAGAGACTGGGAAATGTTGATATTCAAAGGGACATGGGTATCCTTGTGCACAAGTCACTGAAAGCTAACATGCAGGCTCAGCAGGCAGTTAGGAAGGCAAATAGTATGTTGGCCTTCAAATGAGGAGAACTTGAAGACAAGAGTAAAGGTATCTTACTATGATTAAATAGAGCCTTGGTGAGACTATACCTGGAGTATTGTGTACTGTTTTAGTCTTCTTCCCTAATAAATATCACTTAGGGAGTGCAGCGAAGTTTCACCTGACTGCTTAACAGGACAGTGGGTGTGTCACATGAATCGCTAAGCCTCTATGCTCCAGAATTTAGAAGAATGAGAGATAACTTAATTGAAACATGCAAAATGCTTAAAGGGTTTGACAAGGAAAATGTGAGGAAGATGTTTCCCCTGGGTGAGGAGTCTAGAACCAGAGTTCGCCATCTCAAAATAAGGGGTAAGCCATTTAGGACTGAGAAGAGGAAAAATGTCTTCACTCACTGGGTGGTGATCTTTAGAACTGGAGGAATGTGCAAGCTCAGTCACCGATTGCCGTTAAAACAGAGATTTCTGGATATTAAAGGAATTGGGGGATTATGAGGATAATGTAGGCAAATAGTGTTGGCACAGAAAATCAGCCATGAATTGTTGAATGGCAAAGCAGGATCGAGTGGCTGAATGGCTTATTCCTGCTCAGACTTCTTATGTTCTTTTAGGGAGGAAATAAATGTTGTTATGGAGGGAGTTTATCACTACTCTATATCCAACAGTTGTTGTATTCTGCCTCAAGGGATAGTAAATTTGTCCCATCTCTTTTTCTCAAATGAATTGCTGTAATGGGTGGCTGTACAATCCTTTCACATTTGGTCCAGGTTCACCACCAGCACTAATTAATCATACCAAAACTATTCACCTGCTGCTGGGAGATATTCTGAGATTCCAAAGAATGTTTTTTATTCAAAATGTTTGATTTAGGTTTCGATCTTAAAACTGGCTAATACATTTTAACTTGTTAACAATGGTGACACTAAATGTATGCTATGAAGGTGGTTTAGGAGCTGGAATCTTTTCTATTCACAGATCATGTTTTTCTTAAACAAATATATTTTGGAAAATGATTTAAATCTGTGGCATAGGGAGAATATGTCAATGGATTGGTGGCATGATCAATGCTTACACCAAGAGGGAGGTGGGTGAGTGAGCTGGTTGCGATATTTATTGCCTCCACTGGGTGCAACGTCTAGACTTGTGACAAAGATTTCTTTTCTCTTTCACACGACTAAAATTGGCTTTATAAGAATGGAATTCTCTTCCATAAATCAACTGCTCAAAATTTGTAAGGGATATTTAAATGTTCTGAAACTTAAATTTTCACAAGCCTTTGATGGTATTTGAGCCTCTAAGAATGCCCATTTTAGGAATTTTTTGAGGTCACAGTCAGTGCTATTGCACCAACCTCCCTCCAATATGCATACAGACATCATATTAATACTTTACAGCAAGTGGTAAAATATATGATTATTTACAAGAGAACATTTAACTCGAAATGGGGCAACCAGCAACCAAAAAGACAAAACAAGGCAGAAAATATTTAAAGAATTTCCTTATGTAACATACAGATATGATTGTCCCTGATTGTATTTCATTTTCCTAACCCAAGTTAAAGGGAACATAGTTACTGGATTTAAACTGAATAATCATTGGCATGTCCAGTGATACAAATAGTTTAAGTTTAAACAAAAATTGTGCAGAAAGATTCAAAGATAAAATCATTTTGTACATGGTTATAAGTTTCATGCTTTAATAGTTATTATTTTTGATATTTTGAATTAATAATAAAATCATTTCCATATTTTGAAATTTAAGATCCCATAGGCATTTTTTTTCTTTATTGTTCTTGATTATAGCAATCATAAAGTTATATCTAAATGATTTGCACAAAATGGCATGTAATACAGAGGACTAAAGGCCTTAGAATTGCTATAACATCTGAAACAAATTAAAACTTCAGACAGTTTAGTGGAAAGATTTAGCTCCAGTAACAGTCAAAATGTTACCATTAGTGGAGTTCTGGCTTTGAGCAGAGTACAAATATAAATCCATGATTCTGCGGTGTGTGTCAAAATTAGTGGCCAACCATACTGGCTGCCCATTGAAAAATATATTTTCCTTTAGTATTTGGTGCCGAAAGATCTTTAAAATATTCATGTAATATACACTAGAGGCTGAAAATTATGTTTTATAGTTAATGCACTAGCTTCAATTTGAAAATGGAATCACAGTGAATTTGAAGGACATTCAAATGACTATCTGCCTCAATTGCCTTGTTTAGTTTAGACAAAAAGAATGTAAGTTGCAAGGCTGGAGCCTACTTAAGTCTGATGCATATAAACCCAACCATGAGCGACAGTGAGAAACTAATGCTGGGCATAGCCACCAATTTTTACCTCCAACCTTTTTGTCCCCAGAGGTATTCATTAATTATCCAAAGTACAATAAATTATTCCTTGCTTATCTTTCAGCTGCATCACATTTTGGACTTAAAACATTCAGCATCCTTTCATCATGTTAAACCTTACTCTAGTGAACCATCAGACTGGCTTTTGAGGAAGTTTCACAAATTCTGATATTAGAAGCAATTGGGCAGATATGTCCAAAGCTTGAATTCCTGGACAAACGACAAAACAGGTTTCAAACAGCAAGCATTGTTTCAGAATTAGGGGATGAGGAGGAATTTCTTCTCCCAGGAGGTTATGAATTGCTGGATTCTATATCCAGAGCAAAGGAGCAGCTTAATCATTGAATATGGTTAAGACCAAGATAGATGTTTGGGGAACAAAGAGATAAATGGAGTGAAGCCAACGACCAATCAGCTATATCCCTAATGAATGGTGGAGCAGATTTGGTGAAGCTGGAACAAACCATATGGCCCCACTTCTTATGTTGTTATATCCCACTGCACCCATGTCCTCACTGCCCTGCATCGCCTCAGGTCTCATCTTTGGTTTAAATCCCTTCATGGCCTCTCCTTTTCCTATCTCCATTATTTCTTCCAGCCTTAAGTCCCAGACAACTTTTCATTCTTCTGACTTTGACTTCTTTTGCAAATCAAACTCATTCATCAGCCTATTGATCATTTTTTGCATCCATTTTCTAATTTATAGTAATTTTGCCTTCACATAGGCACTGAGTTGACATATTTTCAGGTCATTCATTACGAAGAAAATATTCTGATTAGCTCTTCTTGGACAAAAGTGGGTTACCATGCACTTCACTATATTAAATGCCTAGAAATTTGGTGACATGAACACTTTTTTTCAGTGATATGTAACCAAAAATAGAAGCCCAATAATCACCAGTCGATAGTATTTTCCCATAACTCCAAAAATTCAACCAGGCACTTCCCAAACCTATTCACGCTTGCACATCCAACATGCTCTCTGCATTAATTACACATGGATGACATCATTCTTCATGTTGTGCACCTTTTGGTGTATTGTGGGATAAAATGGCCCAGAACTGCCCTTCACTAACCATTCTCCTCACTGACTGTGTCGCCAGCCCAGGCCCCCAACACAGTGATTTCCCCAAGACTCTGAATGGAGATCTTGATCTCCACCCCTGCCACTTACTTGACTGCTGCATCCAACCCTAGACCTCAGTTCTGCACACTCTTGCCATCCCCCACCTCTGTGTCCTCGTCTTACTTGCAGATCTCCCTCCACTTCCACTGTTTTGCCTGCTGACGTGATCTCAGGGTCTAATCCTCAGCCCACAGCTGCCAGCCCTTATTCCTGGGCACCCAGACCCAATATGTGATCTTTTTGTACCAATACCACCCCTCTCTTAACCCTTTACCTTGGATCATTGTCCCTTTAGCCAATCAATCACCACTGCCTCTATTTGATTATCCCTGACCTTAGCTTTTACCCTTTCCCATCCAACCCATCTCCCCTCTTCTGATAGTTTACAAACTGGCATGTATCTCATATTTTTCAGTCCTGAATTACTCCAGCAATATTTTTAAGGTACGCAATTTCCTGATCACCATAAGTGGCTGCAAACTTGGACGAATCTATATTTGTGTGTGGTGAACACTGAGAAAGACTTCTTGCTCTAGCCCACCACTTACCAAATGCTCCTTTCATTCGTACTCTCTGTCACTTACCTCCTCAATCAATAACCAAACCCATTTCACGAGATTACCTCCATTTCTCTACACTTTTATTTTGTTAATTATCTCCTATCATTATGAAATGTCTCCTTAAAGCCCATTCACAATTCCTGGATCCAGATATTTTTAAACCTATATTAATGTCTTGAAATGGATGGAAAGCACCATGTCCTGGAGGTGTGTCTATTATCAGTTCCATTATTTTCTCCAGTTTTGTTTTACTTGGATTATGTACGTGGTCCATGTGAATTAACAGCATAGCAACTGACCAGTTAGCCCGTCTGTTCTTTGCTGGTATTTATTGCTCCACTTAAGCAAATTCCCAACCTACTTTATCTTGTCCTACCAGAACACCCCAGTCCTTTCCTACTCACAAACTTATCTGGCTTATCCTTAAATGCATCTGTGCTTTTCTGCTGAACTGGTCATTGTGGTAATATGTTCCTTACTCAGACCAGACAGGGGTAAAGAAATAGATAGTAATTCTTTTTGGATTTATTAGGGATTACCTTATACATAATGCCTAAAATGAAAGTAAAATAAAAATGTTGGAAGTACTCGACAGAGTAGCCATCATGGGTAGAGAGAAGGGTAAAGTTAAAGGGTCAGAACTTGTCAGGAAACGCTGGCAACTCTGTGCCCAATTCCTGTTATTTCTCTGTAAGTGAAATTGTTCAAGATTGTTGCACTTGTGCAGGGCCCAGGAGCCTTTTGGTGTTGGAACCATCAGATCAGTAGGTTAGGAGAGTGTTAGGGGATGGAGCCTTGGCCTCTGGGGTTGGGGGCAGAGAGAGTAACAGTGAATGTGGGTGAGGTATCAAAGGATCAAAGACAAGAATGGGATAGTCTAAGGAATTTAACTATCCTCCATCCCACTCATATTGACTCTTTCTTCAGCCTCTTACACTGAACCAACACTAAGTACGAAGGAAGCTTGATGGACAACATCTAATCTTCTGACTTATGGCCCTTAAGATCCAATATTGAATTTAATAATTTCAGATAACTGTTCTTTCCAGTTTGTATCAGAACTGGGCAGTTTTGATGAAAGGTCATTAGGTCATAATGTTACTCCACATACGTTTGATGAGTTGAGTACTTCCTGTATTCCCTGTTGGCATTAAAACATAATGGGAGGCTCCCTGGATGTCTTGTTTAATTTTGTTCACTCTATTTCCTTTGTGGTGCTCCATCTGAAACAACGTCATCCTGTGTGAGCCAATGTGGAAATTGTGTCATGTGTATTAGAGTGACTCTCTCCCAGAGATGCCTATTCAAATTTTCAGAGTGACATGATACAAAGCAGAAATTAATGTCATCACTTTTCACTCAAGACAAGGCCAGTTTTAAATCACACTGCACTAAAAGCAGTGCTATGTAATCTAATATCCAGCTTTTCTAGACATTATCACACTTGTGTTTGTAGTAAGTGTAAAAATGAATCCTACCAATACAATAGTGATGATACTTCAAACTAATTGACATCTGTAGTAGTCTGCCTTTGAAGGGATGTCTTGAGGTTGTAGGAGTGTCAATACAAAAAGCATTTGTGGTTGCTCTTGTCTATTCACATTAGGATCTTGAATGCTTGAATAAAATCACCCCGTGCTTTCTCTTAAATGTAAGAATGTAATTCAAATGCTGGTAACATGACACTCCTGCAATTCGTTTCAAGTCCAATGGGAAGCTTTTTTGACATTTTTAAAATGAAATGGTACCCCCTCTAGTGGGGCAACATGAGAAGTGTTGGAACCCATCCCAGTAATCAGCTTAATATATTGAACCACTTAAACAGAAAAGGTAATCCACTTAAAAGTTTAATTGCAAAGATCCCTCTCCAAATTTGCTGCCTGACCTTTTGAGCATGTATTTTTAAAATTTTTGACATGCAGCATCTGCAATACTTTGCTTTTGTGTTTGAGTTAAAAGCTCCACCTGGTACTAACAAGAACAAAAGGGCAGGCAAATTTCAGAAATTAAAAAAAAAACTGTTAGAAGTACTGCTGGGGGACTTCGATTCTTCTCACATAGAATTGGAAAATTACAATGGGAAAGGCAAAGACTGAGAGCCATACAGCACAGAAACGGGTCCTTGGGCTTACCGTGTCTGTGCCAACGCTAATCCTCATTCTTTTCTCCCCACAGAATCTACCTTTATTGTACACCAGGCAATTTACAGAGGCCATTTAACTCACCAGCTCGCATGTCTCTGGAATGTGGAAGGAAACTGGAGAACCCAGAGGAAACCCATCCAGTCACAGGGAAAATGTGCAGACTCCACACAGGCAGCACCTGAAGCCAAGATTGAACTTAGGTCCCTGGAGCTGCGAGACCACAGCCGTACCAGCTGCACCACTATGCCACCCACAAATCAGATCATTTTTCACTGACTTAAGATCCACAGCTGCCGTGGTAGGGTTTGAACTCAGGTCTTTGGATTGGTAGCCCAGGCCTCTGGATTATTACTCTAGTAAACTTAACCACTGTGCCAGCATCATGTATCAGAGGAATACTGGAAATATCCATAAACATTGATCACTGTGGTTCAAGCCCAAAAAGGAATGAAGGATTGCTGGATCTGGTTCTGAAGTGAATAAGCAGATATGTTGCAGCTGGGAATAATTAGGAAGCAGTGATTTTATTTTATTCATTGGCAAACCTGACATTTATTGCACATCCTAATTGCCCTTGAGAAGGTGTTCATGAGCCGCTTTTTGTCTGCATCATTCCTTGTGGTGAAGGGAGTTTCAGGATTTACACCCAGCAGGCAGGCAGGCAAGGTTTCTCTTGCACTTGCTACCTTTATGAACCTCTGGTTGTGGGTTTGAGAGGTGCTATTGGAGCAGCTTTGAGTAACTGCAGTGTATTTTGTGGACGGTACCCTCTGCAGCCAAGGTGCACTCCTGTTGGAGAGAATGAATGCTTTAGGGAGGTTGATGTGCCCCAAACAAGTGGGCTATTTTGTGGTGAACGGTATCCTGTTGAGTGTTGTTAGAGATGTATCCATCCAGGCAGCTGCAGACTATTCCATCACAGTCCTGACTCATGCTTTGTAGATGGTGGAAGTTGGCAAGTCAGAAGCTGAATCACTTGTAACAGGATACCTAGTCTCAGACTTGCTCCTGTAGTTGCTGCTTTTATATTACGGTTGTTCGTGACCCCACACCATTAGGTTTAGAGCTGTTATAGAAAAAGTCAAGGACAATCAAATATGAAAATACTCAGTTGGAGGTGGACTGATTTTACTAAATTGAAATGATTCTTGCCCAGAGGTACTGGAATCAAAAAATAACAAGTAAATATCAGCTAAAAACCAAGAGGCTTTATAAGAGCAGCTTGTTTGTGGACAGGCTGGGTTTATTCACATAAGAGAACGTATCGGACATAGAATTTTCTAGATGACAAAACATATGTAAGTTGAAATGTAACAGAAAAAAAATAGACTGGTAATAAATAATGGGACAAAATCACACCAAAGTGAACACCAGAATTACAAAGGTGAATTGTGAAAGAATATAACTTGGAAAAAGGTTTTGTGCAGGGGTAGATTTCACAGGCGACATAAAGAGGCCAAAATAATCCTTTTCAAACATATAGAAAGTTAAAGTGTAATTAAGTCGAGTTTATTGTCATATGCACAAGTACAGTGAGTTACAGGTACAATGAAAAGTTTGCTTGCAGCAGCATCACAGGTACGTAGTCAGCAGCATCACAGACACACAGAACATAAATTATACATAAATTGTACAAGAGAATGAAGAAAAAAGACTGCAGAACAAAACATTAGTGTAAAAGAAACACAATCAGAGACAAGTCCAAGGTAGTGCAGGAGATGGTCAGTAGTGATCTGTTGCTGAGCTGGGTCAGACGAGGATCTAGAGAAATCTTACTTTGGGGAAAGGAAGATGCTGTCAATCTACTTGTGAAAGAGGAGGCAGTTGAGCAATTAGATGAAAAGAAAATAAAGAAAAATAATAGCAAGACGGTGGATAGCAAGTCCACAATTTTACTGTACTTCCCTCAGAACCATTGGATATAACCCACCAGGTTACATTTCTTTGAAAAGTGAAGTAGAATTTGACAAGGTAAATGAAATTTAACACAGAGATCGAAAAAGCAGCAAGTTGCCAATATTGAAAATCTGAAATAAAACCAGAAAATATTGGAGATACTCAGCAGATCAGGCTGCACCGCTGGAGAGAGAAACTGAGTTAATGTTTAAGGTCAGTGACCCTTCTTCAGAAAAGTGAGAAAACAGCCGATTTTAAATTGGAGACAGGGGAGGGGCAAAAAGAATGAAGGCACTTCTGTGACAGGACAGGGTGGAGACCAAGATTGTCCAGGTGACACAATACTTTAGGTGCCATCAGAGTGAAGGCACAAGTCTATTGGAGAGATCTTTGAAGTTTATAATTGGAAGGATGATTTTGAACTAAGTGCCAATTTTTTAAAGGCTGTGGAGGATTAATTGGTACAGAAAAAGATGCTTATATTATGAGTCATCTAGAGGCCTGAACTAATCATCTGGAGTCATGAGTTTGCCTGGCAGCTGAGGAATTTAAATTCAGTTCATGAAGTTAACATCTGGAATAAAAAGCTACTGTCAGTAATGGTAACCACATAATAACTGGGTGATCGTAAAACCCATCTGGTTCATCACTGAGGTTAGGGGAATTAAATCCTCTCTTTTTACCACACCTGGTCTATGAATGACCCCTGATCCATAGCAGCATGATCGATTGTAGCCAGCCCTAGTAATAGTAATAATAGTAAACTAATAATAGTAGTGATAAAACTGGATGTGTTGACCATGTATTGACCTGGGCAGTGGATTTTATCATTGGCAAAGGCACACCAAAGCCAGTTGAGTCTGTGGAAGATGTACCTACTAGAGGCATACTGGTACACAGTTGGGAGGGATTGGGCATGGAGTCCCCAATATTGATCCAGGACACCAAGAAATCTCTTAGCATGAGGTTAAACCTTGTGCTGAATTCACACATATTTGAGACATATCACTGACAACTGGTGAAAGTTCTATCTTAGCTTTATTAAACTTTTAATTGCAAAGGCAAAGTTCAAGCATAAAGTCATAGAGTTGTACAGCAGAGAAATGGCCCCTTCAGCCCACTGCATCCATTCTAACCTTTTTGCCCATCTACACTAATCCCATTTATTGACTTTAAGTCCATATCCTACTGTGCCTTGCCTATTGAAGTGCTTACTTAAATTCCCTTTCACACAGTAACTGTAAATGATTCCACTACCTCCTCTGGCAGCAAGTTCTAGAAAAAACTTTCCCTTCAAATCCCCTTTAAAACTCTGCTCACCTCAAACCTCTTGTTTTTTGATAATCCTACCATGGGAAAAAGATCCTGACTATCTACCCTGTCTATGTCTTTATAATTTATATACCTCTATCAGTTCACTCCATAGCCTTTGCTGTCTCTCCCAATAATTAAGATCTTGCAAGCCAGGCAACATCCTGGTGAATTTCCTAGCGAATTTCGTAGTGGATGGCGCAAGGTGGTGTAGCAGTTAGCATAATGCTATTACAGCACCAGCGACCAGAGTTCAATTCCAGCCGCTGTCTGTAAGGAGTTTGTATGTACTCCCCATGTCTGCGTGGGTTTCCTCCAGGTGCTCCAGTTTCCTTCCACATTCCAAAGACGTATGGGTTAGGAAGCTGTGGGCATGCTATGTTGGCGCCAGAAGCATGGCGACACTTGCAGGCTGCCCCCAGACCACTCTATGCAAAAGATGCATTTCACTGTGTGTTTCGATGTACATGTGACTAATAAATAAATATCTTATATCTTATCTTTTTCCAGTGCAATCACAACCTTCCTATAGTGTGGTGCCCAGAACAGTGCACAATACTCCAAGTGTTGCCTAACCAGGGTTTTGTAAAGTTGTAACATAATGTTCCAGTTTTTATATACTATGCCCCAACCTATGAACATAGAACCTTACAGCACATTACAGGCCCTTCGGCCTACGATGTTGTGCTGAATTTTTATCCTGCTCTAAGATCTATCTAACCCTTCCCTCCCACATTGCCCTCCATTTTTCTATCATTCATGTGTCTATCTAAGAGTTTCTTAAATGTCCCTAATGTATCTACCTCCACAACTTATACCGGCAGCGTGTTTCATGCATCTACCACTCTCTGTGTAAAAAAAACTTACCTCTGACATCCCCCTTATATCTTCCTCCAATCACCTTAAAATTATGCCCCCTTGTGTTAGCCACTTTCACACTGGGAAAAAGTCTCTGACTGTCCATTCGATCTTTGCCTTTTATCATCTTGTACACCTCTATCAAGTCACCTCTCATCCTCCTTCTCTGCAAAGAGAAAAGCCCTAGCTCGTTCAACCTATCTTCATAAGACATGCTCTCCAATCCAGGCAGCTTCCTGATAAATCTCCTCTGCACCCTCTCTAAAGCTTCCACATCCTTCCTATAATGAGGCGACCGGAACTGAACACAATATTCCAAGTGTGGCCTTACCAGACCTCTATAAGGCTGCAACATTACTTTGTGGCTCTTGAACTCAATACCCCAACTAATAAAGGCCAATACACCATACGCCTTCTTAACAACACTATCAACCTGCACTGCAACCTTGAGGGATCTATGGACATGGACCCCAAGATCTCTCTGTTCCTTCACATTGCTAAGAGTCCTGCCATTAACCTTGTATTCTGCCTTCATTTTCAATCTTCACACTTTTCTGGGTTGAACTCCATCTGCCATTCCTCAGCCCAGCTCTGCATCCTATCAATGTTCTGTTGTAACCTACAGCAACCTTCTGCACTATCCACAACACCACCAACCTTTATCATCAGCAAACTTACTAAGCCACCCTTCCACATCCTCATCCAAGTCATTTATAAAAATCACAAAGAACAGGGGCCCCAGAACAGATCCCTGCGGAACACCACCGGTCACAGACCTCCAGGCAGAATATGCTCCATCTATCACCACCCTCTGTCTTCTATGAACGAACCAATTCTGAATCCACACAGCCAAATTTTTTTCTGGATGCCATGCCTCCTGACTTTCTGAATGAGCCTTCCATTGAGGAACCTTATCAAACGCCTTACTAAAATCCATGTACACCACATCCACTGCTCTACCTTCATCAATGTGCTTTGTCACATCCTCAAAGAATTCAGTCAGGCTCCTGAGGCACGACCTGCCCCTCACAAAGCCATGTTACTGTCCCTAATCAGCCTAAGCTTATCCAAATGACCATCAATCCTAAGAATCTTCTCCAGTAATTTGCCCACCACTGAAGTAAGACTCACTGGTCTGTAATACCCAGGGTTATCCCTACTCCCTTTCTTAAACAAAGGAACAACATATGCCATCCTCCAATCATCTGGCACTACTCCTGTCACCAGTGATGACGCAAAGATCATCGCCAAAGGCGCAGCAATCTCTTCCCTTGCTTCCTGTAAAACCTTGGATATATCCCATCTGGCCTGGATGATTTATCTATCCTAATGTTTTTCAAAAGTTCCAGTATATCCTCTTTCCTCACGTCGACATGTCCTAGCATATCAGCCTGTTATACACCATCCTCACAAACATCACGGTCTCTCTCACGGTGAACACTGAAGCAAAGTATTCATTAAGGACCTCCCCTACCTCTTCCGACTCCAGGCAAGCATGCCATATGCCTTCTTCACCACTCTGTCAACCAGTGTTACCACTTTAAGGGAACACTTGAGTCGCAAAGTCTCTTTGTTCATCAACATTCCTTAGCACCCCACCATATACTGTATATGTCCTACTCCTGTTTGGTTTCCCAAAATGCCTAACCCCACACTTGTCAGAATTAAATTCCATCTGTCTACACTCCTCTCAACTTTCTATCTGATCAATATCCTGCTGGAGCCTTGGACAACCTTCCTCACTACCCATAACATCACCAACTTTTGTGCCATCCGCAAACTTACTGATCATACCTCCTACATTCATATCCAAATCGTTGATATATATATCACAAACACTGATCTCTGTGGTACTCCACTCACAGATCATAGCACTCACTGCTTGCAGAGTATACTGCCTGTCAAGACACAAAGTGACCAGTCTCAGTCAGACTTGTGAAACCCAGTGCTCTCTGAGTCCCAGACTCAGGGTCCCACCTTGTGATTATTGCTCTAGTGTTCCTGTGCTCTCCCACAACAAAGTCAGGGTTTATATTCCCCCTTTGAAGCCCCTTGCTGATCCACCAATCTCAGTGCCCCTGCAGTTTGTCTTCATAACTCAGGCTATTCCCATGACATGATGACTATTCCACAGCCTTAAATGCCACAGAGTCCTTAATGTGGCTCAAACAATTCCTGCTTCAGCATCCTGTTATCTGCTGGTCTCAAACAAATTCTGCTCCAGTTGAATCCACTATTGGTTTTCAACGTCCTGACTCCCTGTGGGATTCTCAGAGATCCTCACAGACCATTAATTAGCCCAGTGTGTGCCGACCTCCTGTTAAGGCTGAACACGCTCTCCATTCTCCTGTTCCATAATGGTCATTTCAACCCTCTGCATTTCACCAACTGGGCAGGGAAACTCCTCCTGATTACCACCCATTGCATTCCCTCTGCTGATGAGTCAGCGTTCCTCTATGTTGAACACAACCTGGTAGAAGGACTGAAGAAAGCAAAAGTCCTTGTGGTGAAGGACTTCCTCAATTTCTGTAATCCAATTTTCCTTCCTGCTTCTCTACTCTGTTCCCGATATGGCTCTAATTTACCCCCTCCAGTTCACTCTCCTTCCCTACATTCTTTGTCCCCCCCCCCCCCCCCCCCCCCCCCCCCCCCCCCCCCCCCCCCCCCCCCACAAACCTTGTATCTCTGGTTGAGGAGAGACACTGTTGATCCCATTTGTTTGGAGTGAACTGAGACTCTACTGAGCAGGCCAACTCTCCCCGTCCTCGGCCCGTACTTCAATAGAAACAAAAACCTGCTCCATCACCTGCTGACATGCCACTATACTCACCACTTCTGCACTGGATGTTTTTGTCTCTAAAGGAGATCCTCCACACTTTGAAATCTCCCACAGGCTGCCAGCTTGGATGAACAATGTATCAGACATTTCAAAATAAATCCACAACAGCCTTCACATTTATGTTCCCCAACTATAGATGTTATCCACGAACTCCAGGGCAGAACTGATACACAAACATCCCTTCTTCTAAACTGGCTTCCCATTCCCTGGCAGCTCATGCCAGGCATTTGTCCTTGTGAATCTAGCTTGCTGGAAACAGTCATCAGGTCAGGCAGCATCTGTGGAAAGTGAAACAGTTAACGTTTCAAGTCTGGGACCCTTCATCAGAACTGGGAAAGAGAGAAACAAGTTAATTTTCAGTAGCAAAGAGGGTGAAGAAGGGATGATTAGAACAAAAGAATGTCTAACAAAAAGGTGAAACCAAATGGGTTAAAATGGTATTTAGAACCAGATTATGCTTCCTCAATTGTGTTATGTGTTGGTAATAGTAAGGCTACAAGATATGCCCAGCAAGCCAGGCTATACCATTGAGGAGAGAAAAACTGAGCCAAAACCACAGATGGATGACCAGGATGGCCAATTCTGACACAGACAGAAAGAAAGAGCAAGTTAGCTAAAGTTGGACAGCCCCAAAGGTTGCAATGTGCCCAAATGGAAGATGAGGTGTTCTTCCTCATTGTCCGGTATACAGTGCAGAAACTTCCAGCAGTACTGTGTTTAGTGGTCAGACACTGGAGCTGAATGACAATTATCAGATGAATCAGTTGGCATGTGCACAGTTTTGTAACAATAATAGTCTTTGAGTGTGTAGTAACAAAATAAGCAGTGTTTTGCACTCAGTATGCACATGTGCTTTGTCAGTACGATTGAGATTGAATACCACCAGTCCGTTCCACACTGGGAACAGGACTGGGAAACATTAGTGCCCCTTCTACAAGCAAAAGCTTTTCCAGCTCTCTAAAATTTTAAAATTACATTACAATTAGGTATTAATTATTAATTAATTAACTCAACAAGTTACTCAAACACTAATGTTCCATGTTCATCAAATTGCTTCATTATTGTATTTTCTTCCATTTCTGCTGTAGGTCTCCAATGGATTCCAGTAGAATTTGTCTCTTTTTTGGAGTAATTCACTCTAAACCCAATAAAAACAAATTGTGTGGTTATCATTTATTTTACAATTGGCAGCTCTGTTTCAATCTCTTTTTTAAATATTTTAGATTTGTTTCTCTCAGTAGTTTATTTGTTTATTTATTTAATCTGTCACCTCTGTTTGTTCACTTTAATTTTCAAAAGTCAGATTACACCTGAGATTACACTGAGACAAAGCTGTCCATGGCAATGCCATGTTCTAACAACAAGACAATTAACACAATGATAACCATGACATTAATTATCACTTCAGTGAACCAAATTGTGCCTTTGTGCTGAAGAGCTAATCTAACCATTTAAGAGGAATGCAGCAGTAAATAAGCACCTACACAGCGAGTATCTCCACATTGCCCTATCTGTATTGTAAGTTCTTTATAGATATTTTAAGCAAGGTTTTTAACACTGTTCTAACACTTGAATTTTTATTACGGCTTCAATATTTATTTTTCCCAAGGCACACGGAAGTTCTTTGCATTGAACCCATGTAGGTGTGCTCCAGATCAGATTTCTAAACTCTCTCACTCAACTCCTTGAAGCATCTGCAGAGTTTGACAAACCATATTCAGAGTAAACCCAGAAAAAGGGTCTCGACCCAAGACGTCAACTGTCCATTTCACTCCAGAGATGTTGCCTGACCCGCTAAGTTCCTCCAGCGCTTTGTGTGTTGCTTGAGAGTGAGCTCAGCTGGAAGGAGAAACAAAAATGTGGATTTGCTGAGTTAAACCAGTCGAGCTTCAATGGATCTCTTTATTTTTATGTGCACAAGTCCATTTCTGGCTGCAATGTGAAAGAAATGCAGCAGGTGGGGCTCAATGATCAGTCAATGTGTGAAGCAAGCTGGTGTTTGCTGATTAACAACTGGGTGAGATATCACTGCTGTTACCTCACATAATATTACGTGGCAAACAAGGAAAAATCTGTGGAGACTTTTAATAAAACCCCTGGAGGCCCATTTAGCCAGATGAGATTGCTTGGCTTATACAGTATTTCTTATCACTCATCTCAAGAAAATATAGACACTGTAAAATGGCTTTTTCATTAATGAGCTTTAATGTAAAGCTAGAATATAGGAAAGATTGAATATGAAATTTATGAATAAAACCCATTAATAATGAACATTTTAGTTGTCTGTCATCATTCTATTACAAACAATATTTGGAAGAAAACCGAGAACTGGAAAAGTGCAACAAAGTATGAGGTTAAAAAATTTGCCGTGGTATTGATTGTGACGTAATGTTACTGTGTAAAAACATTCCAGTGGTTGAGAGTTCAAATCCTATCATGTTAAGAGGTACCTTGACAGGTATTTGAATGAGCAAGACATAGATGGATATGAAACCAATGCAGGTAACTCTGGGATTGTTATAAAACATCAATGGGTGGATGGAAAGAAGGTTGTGACTCTCACCAGTCTGGCCTCCACCTGCCTAACCCATGCCATTGTTTATTTCTTGGCACACCCTGTTCCAGCCTACCAAGCTATTCAGCACCATTTAGACTGAGGGCAATAAATGTTGCTATGGCAACTTGCCTTCATCATAAAAAGGGCTTTTAAAATCACCTTGCAAACTGTTAAATTTAAATTTTTAAATTTTACTTACAGCGTAGTAACAGGCCCTTTCGGCCCAATGAGTCTGCGCTGCCCATTTTAAACCCAAATTAACCTACCCGTACGCCTTTGGAACGTGGGAGGAAACCGGAGCACCCGGAGGAAACCCACGCAGACACGGGAGAACGTACAAACTCCTTACAGACAGCAACGGGAATCGAACCCCGATCGCTGGCGCTGTAATAGCGTCGCGCTAACTGCTACGCTATTTTAAAGCAGAAGCTATTAGCTTTTTTTAACCAAATTTTTTATTTCCATTTTTTTTTAAAAAGTGAGAGAATACCCATGGGAGTATAGATCAATTGCACTGATAGGAAAGATAATGAACTCCCTGCTCAAAGATGTAATAAGGAAAGCTCCAGAACTGAAAGTATAATGAAGAGTAGTCAGTGTGGGTTTCAAAGAGGAAGGTCATACTTGATCCATCTTATTACAATCTTTTGAAGAAAGGATGGAAAGATAGATTAGAATATTTGAATAGATGTAGTTCATTTGGACTTTCAAAAGGCTTTCTATAATGAATGCTTGGTAGATGAAGAACTGAGGTCAGAACTTGATGAGTAATAGAATAGATAGCAAACTGGTTACAAAATAGAAGTTAAAGGTTGTTATTCAGACTGGCAGAAGGTAGCACATCTAGTTTTGCCTAAAGCAGGCTGCCCAGATCAAGGACAGAGTCACAACCAAAGAGTTCTTTGAAGTGTTCCTTCCAGTAAGTGCTGACTACCTCTGTATTTGATAAATTTATATCCTTTCTTGGCTCTCAATGGGACCTTGGGTGTTTGAGTATATCTGAAAAATTCATGAATATCATGGATATCAATGAGCTTTGGTACTCTTGCCACCCACCATCTGTTTAGATCATGATTTTCAGTTGGACCTCGACTTTCAGGTATCTTTAGAACTGTTCTTATCCCTTAAATTGTATTGGATTTCCAATCCAAGGGACACCTTGCATTTGGTATTGGTATTGGTTTATTATTGACACGTACCAAGGTACAGTGAAAAATTAGTCTTGCATACCGTTCATGCAGCTTATTAGTTCCTGGATCTCCTGGTCAAACCAGTCCTGGTGTTTTCTGACAGAGAAGCCAAGGGTCTCTTCACATTCACTAATGGTGGTGGATTTCAGGTCAGTCCAAATATTGTGGACATCGTGAGTCCTGTTGGATAGATGCATCAGGTTGCCTATGAGGCACTGCTAAGAAAAACTGTCTGTGCAGGGTCCATAAGGCCTTTGACATTGGTTTTCTTGCAGCACATTTCTGTTGCTGCTGTTCATTTGGGGCCAGAGCGTTGGAGATAACAGAATAGTCAGTCCAGCAGTCATTGTCATGGTGCAAGTGATGTGGACTTGCCCAGATGGTGATGGAATCTACCAGGTGCCAGAGCTAGGATTAGAGATGTTATCATGAGATCCTGTGCTTGTCTCTCTGACAAAACAAGTACTGGTTATGACAAGACCATGCTCCAAGCATTTTGTCAGGAAGACTTAGTTTTTCCTACTCTCTCCCTGCCAAAGGATTGCAGATTTTCCTACCCTGGCATTGAAGTAGCCTGGGATCAGTTTCTCTCCCTCCGGGATGTGTACCAGAATGTTTTCAGGGTCAGAGTGGAAGTTGAGGGATTGCGCTGACTAGTGTGTGCTGGGGTGAGCTGAAGTGTCATGTGACATCACGTATCCTGTAGTGGGAGGGTCACTGAGATGACAGACTAGTTCATATTTGACGACAAAGTTCACCCTGTGAGGGTGACCTTCCTGTTCAGGTTTTCCCATTTAGAAGAAGGTGCACGCACTGCTGTACTCTTTGAGCTGCCCAGCTCCTGCTGACTGTGTTTCATTCAGGGCACAATGTCGATGTTAGACCATCTGAGCTTCCGAGTGGTGATAGCAGATCACTATTCAGGTTTGCAACTCTTGCAGGTATCCATGATGATCCTGACATTCCAGCTGCTGAAATTCATGCTGAGGAGAGGGTCTCCCTTGTGCGTGACTTCTTTTAACATGGGATAGCCATTGTGCACGGGCTACCACAGGCACTCGCCAGAGTGAAGCCTTGATGCAGTGCCGAGGGGGATCTAAGATGATCAAAGACCAGACTCTGTTGCATGGACATCCACACACACACACACACACACACACACACACACACACGCACAGACACAGACAGACAGACAGACAGACAGACAGACAGACACACACACACACACGGAGACAGACAGACAGACAGACACACACACACACACAAAATGAAGACTTTTCCTACTGTCTCTCTTGTCTCCTTCTTCCCCTCACTCTTAATCCCGTTAACCCTAGAACCTCCCTTTCCCTTCAGCATGACCCATGCACCTTGACCTCCTCTCACTTTCCTAAGAACACCTCCCTCCAACCCTTACACCGACTGTCTCTCTCTCTTGTACCTTGTCACTTGGACCCTTCCTCCCTTCCCTGCACTGGCACCTCATCCCTCCCTTTCCTCTGGCCCTCTTTCTCTCCCCCTTTGTATCTTCCTTTAATAAATCTAGGTTAGAAAGGAACTTCACATCTGCGGTAATGGCTACAGTACTGGTCTCCTCATTTAAGGAACAATATTAATATATTGGAAGAAATTCAGAGAAGGTTTATTACATAAAAAGTTGGAATAGGTGGGTTGTCTTGTGAGGAAAGGTTGGACAAGCTAGACTTATATCAGCAGAAGTTTAGAAGAAACAAATACGACCCGCAGGGGTCTTGACAGTGTGGACGTGGAGAGGATATTTCTTCTTGTGAGAGAATCTAAAACCAGGGGCCATGGTTTAAAAATAAGAGGTTGTCCATTTAAGGCTGAAATGAGGTAAAGTCTTCTTTTTCTCATAGGGGCCATGAATCTTTAGAGCTTTCTTCCTCAATAAGCGGTGGAAGCAAAAACTAAAAATATTTTTAAGGCAGAGGTAGATAAATTTCCTGATAAGCAGGAGGGTGAAGTTTACCGTGGGTAGAAGGGAGCAGGGTGTCATGACAATCAGATTTGTCACAATCTTATCAAATGGCAGATCAGGCTTGAGGGGCCAAGTGGCCTTCTCCTGTTCTTAATTCATACGTTTGTATGTTGGTGTCTTCCATTTCTCAACTTGAGTTTTGGGATGAGGAACATCATAGATATCAGAAGTGAGAGTTTAAACCATCAGCAATGATTAAACTGGCTGAAATGAGAGTCTGAGTTGTGGCCTGTTGGTGGGATATAAAATTATGAAGAGATTTATTGGTGGGAAAAGATGCTTCTGCTTATGGGCAAGACCAGAATTAGGGGCAATAGTGTAAGTAGTCATCTGTAAATCCTGCAGAGAGTTCAAGAGAAATTTCTTTCCTCTGAGAGTGGACAGAATGTGGAACCAGGAATAGCAGAGGTAGAGAGATGTGTTGAAAGAGGAAAATGGGCAACAGAGAAAGGAATGGAAGGAACAGGTGGTGAGGTTAGATGAGGAAAAGAAGGAAGAGGGCTCACAAGCATTGCAAGAACCTGATGCTTCCATCTGTAACATGAACACGGTCAGCAGAAGGAATGGGTCAAATGAACTGAAAGTTGATCCATGCTTCCTACTATTTTCGATTGGCTAACGTTGTTTTCTAAGGAGGGTTTCTGCACCCATTTAATGCATTGTTGGCTTCAGATACATTGTAAATGAAGGTTCCTGCAACCTCAGCCTTTTACAAAAGCAGTACCCACTCAAATGCCCTATTCTTCACAACCACCCAGCTGATAGCTCATTTAATAACATAGTTTACACAGTGGAGATTTAACTGTGCAATTAATTCTGTGGCTCTGTTTGCCACACAACTCAAATAATTGTCCATACACTGCTTTATAAAAAAAACTGTCTGCTGATTAATTAGCCATAATTTGTCTCATCCTATAGAACCAGCTGCTGCACAAACTAAACCTACACAACCAGCAGATGGTGAAACAAACTCAGCCTTTTATTGTTTAACTGAGCCAGGCAATTTACAGAAAGAGCGACTATCACACACATACAAGCAATATGTTGCAGTCATTTTTTTTAATGAAAGATTTATAACTCTGGCCCTGTGTTTCCAGATACTATACTCAAATTATCGTATAATTAACACATCTGCAATGTCAAATTTTTATTGCCCTCTTTAGCAGCGATTGCAAATTAATCCAATTAATCTCTGATGCTTCTCTTTGGAGACAGGCGGTTTTATTTATTTTCGAACCTTTGAGAAGTCCTTTTCAGTCACTTGCTATTTTGTGTACCAATGGATTTCCCTACTTCATTCATCCCCATTCCTGCGTTGAAATTTATTTCAGGAACATTAGATGCAAAGACCAGAAAAAGTACAATATGGCTACTACTTACTATGATGAATGGGGAACTGCAGAGGGAAAGAACTCAACAGTGCACAATATACAGGTACAAAGGAAACACTCATGAGGGTAAATTTTTCCCAAGACATCTTCTGATATGGTGCTTGGTATAAGGTGTTGCCTGGGTAGCTTGTGCAAACCCCATTGGATTGGTTGAGGCAGGCTTTGGCAGGCAATGATGACCTAGGCTTTCCTTTTAGATGGTTGGGGAGCAAACAGCAGCCAATGATTTTTGGCTCGGGGCAGGGAAAGCAAGCTACATCTGCCTTCAGAGAGGAATATGGAATTGGGTATCAGGAGGTGGGGGTTTCAAGGCAAGAGGAAGATTAGAGCTAGAATGGAATGAGTTCTGGCGGAGAAATGAGAATAGGGTATGGGGATGAGGGATGTAGGGGAGTGGTGGTCATGGAATGGGGTGGGGCTGGTTAGGATGAAAGGGAGACTGTATTAGGTGAGTTTGGGCCAAATGAATCCTGTCTAGAAGCTGTGAGTGAGAATGGTAATGTCGAGGAGCCGGAGCAAGGTTTTACTGGAGACAATGTTTTATCCGTGATTGTCATTGACTGGAGCTTATGTGGTGCAAATGTTACTTAATATTTAATCAGCCCATGGATGGATGCTTTCTACGGCTTCATTGCCTGCACAATGGCAAGTGGTGATCAGCAACTTCTGATTTCATGGTGGGCGGGGAAGGCCACTGAAGGAGTGGCTGAATGTAGTTGAGCCAAGGACACTGTCCTGCAGTAAGGTGGAGTTGTGGTACATGTCCTCCAACAAACACAACCACCACCTCTTGTGCCAGCCACAGGAATGTTTTCCCCAGATCCCATTAGCATCAGTTTTACTAAGGCTCCTTGGTACTTCATTGGGTCAAGTGTTGTCCAGTTATCAGATTGGGACCAAGGCTGTGGTGAGGACAGGAGCCTGACACAGCCCAAACTGAGAACCACTGAGAAGAATTGTATTGATATTGGTAATGAGGTATTTTACAGGAATTGCCATTAGCTATTGGTAATGCAGTGAGTTATCATGAGTTACTAGTGGTATTGAAGTTGCTCTCACCTGTGTTTTTCTCCTTCATGCCCTGGTCTTCCTTCCTAACTTGCTGGTGGGTGATCTCTGAGTTCTTGGAACTTCTCGCACAGTGTGGATACTTGGGTATAGCAGAGTCAACAATTATAAGGCACAGGCAGTAACATTTGTAGACCAGATACACCGTCATCAAGCCTCCAAGAACATTTCTTCTCTGGAACTGCCAAACTTCCATACTCTGAAGCGGCTGGGACTACATGTGAGGTAAGCAAAGGTGCTCCCTACAGTTTATATTCCTGGGCTTCTCTTAAAAAAAGACATATAGCAAGTTAGAGATCATATAGGGAACCCTTCTATTACATGCATATACTGTATGTGCTGTACCACCTTTTAAACAAAACATTTAGATTGGGATGCAGTCATTACCATTAGGAAACAGAGAAGCACAATGATCAACAGCGTAAGCGACCTCTTTGAATTCAATCTTATCTTTTGTTCCTGTTTCTTCACTTTGTGCCAATTAACACGTAGTCACCCTGTCAATCACAGAGCTCTTGGTTATGTGTTTGCAAGAAAATGGCAAATTGGGACCTTGGATTAACATGATATTTTACACATGCAGTGCTCGCTAACATACAAATGAACACACTTGTGTACATAAGCAAACACATGTACATGCTAACACAAAACAACTAACATACCCTTGAGTGTATGCACACACACACACACACACACACACACACACACACACACACACACAGAGGATTGCATGCACATGGCAAGTGTACAAACTTCAACACACTCATCTGCATACACATGAACATAGATATACACTCCAACACTAAAGCACACACACTGCTTAATCTTTTAATAAAGTCACAAAAAAAACACAGTCAATGACTCCCTTCGCTTATTTGGTCAAATACTTTGCTTATTTATAGGTTTCACGGTGTAGATGTTATCATGAGGAAAATAATAGCAGCTCATTGTGAGTCTAACATAAGAAGAGTTTGTTTTATTTTCTGTTTCTTAGTGAAAGCCTGTTGTAAGAAACACGTTATGTTCTTTTGATTGTATCGACTGTGCTGCTGGCATCTCTAATACACACTATTCATTGTCACAATGCCTGCACCTGTGAACCACACACAGGAGCCACAGCAGCTGTGCATCGTAATTGGGAAACATCATTTCCTGTGTCTCACTGAAAGCTCTTGTCGACTTATGGTCTATAATGGCTTGTGCCTGCAGAACCATTTGTTCCTACATGGTGAAAACTGCGCAGTGGCTCTCTGCAAACACCACATAATGTACTGATATAAAGTTACTGTGGTAACCCCCTACGGCCAGTCCTGGATTAAATGTTCAGATTGCATTTTTCATTTTACAGCCTTGAAATGTCTTGCTGCACCTGTCGCTTGTATAGATGCCAACAGCTTCCCTTTTCAGAGCAATCGTTGTGGATGTTCCAATTAAACAAAAAGTTTCCTCTTCTTCAGTAGTTGGTGCTCTTCTGTTTTTTCTGCCTCTGCACTCATTCTCTTACCCTTCACCCTCTTACCCTTCACTCTCTTACACTCTTACCCCCAAGTCACCGAGATTGTTTGTAATAGATTGCTTGTAGTATCTGGGAGTAGACTGCCTATTGAATCTGTAATCTCCCTGGTACATCTGCTTCTCTATGGATACAGTGATGGTGTGTATTCATTGCCCAAGTAAACTCCCAGTGATAGCTGAAACAAAACCAGGAAAGTTGAAAGAAGAGACACAAGAAATTCTGGAGATGCTGGAATCTGGAGCAATACACAAAAAGGGCTGGAGCAACTCAGCAGGTCAGGCAGCAACCGTGGAGAGATGTTTCGGGCTGAGACCCTTCATCAGGACTGGAAAGGAAGAGAGCAGAAGCCAGAATAAGAAGGTGGGAGGGAGGGGGAGGAGCACATGCAGGCAAGTGATAGGTGAGTCCAGGTGAGAAGGGGAAGGTGGGCGGGTGGGGGAGGGGGAGAAGATGTAATAAGCTGAGAGGTGATAGGTGGAAGAGGCAAAGGGCTGAAGAAGAAAGAATTGGTTGGAGAGGGCAGTAGACCATGGAATAAAGGATGTGGGAGGTGAGGAGAGGAGATGGGCAGGAGTTGAAAGAATTTGGCCAATCAAGTGGAAAAAGAGAGCAGTTAATGTTTCAGGTCGAAGACTCTTCATCAGAACTGAGAAGACAAGAAAACAAGTTAGTCTAAGTAACAGATAAGCCAGGGGAGGACAAAGGGTAGAACAAAGGGAATGTTACTAATGGGTGAAATGAGGGAAATCCATTGAATGGACAGTTAAGCTCCAATGATAGCTATATCATTGAACTTCCAGGTCTTGTTTTTAAGGTAAGTGTTTGCCTCTTTTAATTTTGTTGAATATTATGATCTTTTTCCAAATGCAGATATTAAAATCAGAGTGATATCAGGAAGCAGTTTTTCATGCCTGGAATCGTGGAAATAAATTTCTCCCCTAAAAATTCTGTGTTAGCTTGGACGATTAAAATTTTCCTAGTTTGATAGGTTTTTGTTACATGAGGCTATTGGTGCATGCCTATCAAACCTGGTACCTTCAAGGAGCTGATTCACCTTAAATTAATTAATGGCAAAACAGACGCAACATAGAACATAGCACATTGTAGCACAGTACAGGCCCTTCGGCCCACAATGTTGTGTCGGCAGACTCAAGTGGCTGATTTTTTTAAAAATATGAAAATAGGAAGCACCTTGCTCATGAACACCAGTCGGTTTTGTGCATACCAGAAGGCATCTTGCATTGGTTGCTGGTTTTCCAGCAGCAGCTAATGTTTGTGACAGTCTGCATTCCTGGGAACAACTGATCCAGCACAGAGTCCTGAGCTTTGCTGCAGCAGTTCAGGACGGTCCTCAACAAATAGCTCTACATCTCCTCCCAGATCTTCCTGGCAAAGGTGCATTCTGGAAGGAGATGAACAGTCTCAGTTCCTGTGCAGCTTCACAAGGGCAGCATGTGGTATGGCCAGTACTCCAATCATTTATACAAGATCTTTTGCCCACTCATCAGGAAAGATGCAGAGGGTGATGATCCCAAGCTGCAAGTCGAAAATGGGTGGTGTACATGGACAAGGTCATCTCTTCTCAGACTCACTGGTGTTCTGCAGATTGAAGAGCGTCTGTGACCATTTCAAACCCATGAGGCGGAGACAACCACAGCAAAACAAGGCTATGTGCTCATCTGATTGTTGCATTGTTCCCTTCACTATCATCAGAAGGTGCTGCTAATATGGTTCAGAGGAGCAACGACATGCACCAAGGACTAGGTGGAGCATATTGATAAGAAGAAACTGGTATATTGGCAACAGAGGTCCCTGTCAATCATTGGAAAGAACCTGGTCATCAGTTTCAAGGTTGTTGTACCTGGTGCAGGTGTGGTCCGCTATTCCAAACCGCGCTGTAGCAACTTTTCCAGTACATCTACAAGTGAAGCAAGTTTGAAGAATCTCAATGTATAAACCTGCAGAACAAGATGGAAAAGAAGTACTCAATGTGTTGTTGGGATTTGTTTATTTTTGTCACATGTACTGAGATACAGTGAAAATCTTAGTTTTGCAAGCCATCCATACAGATCATTTCAAAACATAAGTACTTTGAGGTAGTGCAAGGGAAAAGCAATAACAAATTGCAGAATATGGTATTATAGTTACAGAGAAAGTGCAGTCCAGGTAGACAATAATTTGCAAGGGCCATGATGACGTGGATTATAAGGTCAAGAGTTCATCTTTAGCATATGAGAAGTCTGTTCAAGAGTCTTATAACAGTGGAGTAGAAGCTGTCCTTAAGCCTGATGATGCATGTTTTCAAGCTTTTGTATCTTCTGCTCGCTTGAAGGGGGGAGAAGAGAGAATGTCCAGGGTGGGTGGGGTCTTTGATTATGCTGGCTGCTTTTCCAAGGCAACAAGAAATGTAGACAGAGTCCATGGAAGGGAGGCTGGTTTTCGTGAATGGACTGAGCTGAGTCCACAACTCTTTGCGATTTCTTGCTGTCTTGGGCAGAGCCGCTGCCCTACCAAGCTGTGATGTATCTGGATAGGATGCTTTCAATGATGGCATCAGTAAAATTTGGCAAGGTTCAACGGGGACATGCCAAATTTCCTTATCCTTCTGAGGAAGTAGATGTGTTTTCTTGGCCATAGTGTTTACATGGTTGAACCAGGACAAGCTGCTGGTGATGTTTACACCTAGGAACCTGAAGTTCTCAACCATCTCCACCAATGTGGACTTCATTCTGATTTCTACCTTTGTGTCTGGCTGAATCAAGCCATGCGTAGCCCCTTTGTATACAAGCACCAAGTGCCACAACGTGTTGAAATTCTGTCTATTCCCAGCATTGTGAAGAATGGGTCTGCAAATGTTGTCTCAGAATGATCCTTTTAGAAAATCTCAATCACAAGTGAATGAGATATGGTCTGTGCAAAATATCATCAGAGCCCTGAAGGTAAAGGAGATAGTGGATGCTGTGAGGTGGTTCCTCATTTCCCCTCCGCCATCAGATTTCTGAACGGTGCATGAACCCATGAACGCTACCTCATTATTCCTCTTTTGCACTATTTATTTTTGTAACTTACAGTAATTTTTATGTCTTGCACTGTACTGCTGCCTCAAAACAACAAATTTCACAACATATGTCAATGATAATAAACCTGATTCTGATTCTGATTGGCAGAATGTCTCATCAAACCTTTCAAACATGCACCAAGACTTCACTTAGCTGGTGGTGAGAAAAGCTGGAGAGACTTTTTATATAGAATACAGTTTGCAGTATTACCCCTTAATGTTAGAATAATGTCCCCATTGCAATGTCAGAATGAAATTTTCATTTCTTCAAATTGAACCTCCACTCAGTCCTTCTGACTAGATTCATCGGTTTAGTCCCCATTGGTAGCAGATTTAATACAGTGTAATGAAGTAAGTAGGCACTGTAATTATATATTTATACATCTCACTTCACAACTTCAAAGGCGGGAACATTGGAGCAGACAGC
Source organism: Pristis pectinata (assembly GCF_009764475.1). Lineage (NCBI taxonomy): Eukaryota > Metazoa > Chordata > Chondrichthyes > Rhinopristiformes > Pristidae > Pristis > Pristis pectinata. The sequence continues at coordinate 80,380,812 of NC_067409.1, read as the reverse complement.
ACATTATGTTTAATAACCTTGCAACATCTACTTTCTCGTTATGAGGAATGAAGAGAACGGCTAATGTTCAATAGTGGCACAATACACAAAAAATGATTCCACAAGTCGCTTTTAATATTACCAAGAAGTTGAAAATATATTACAGTGGTACAGTATATGTTTACAGAGGGTGGACACGATATTTAAAGTAGAGAAGCAGTGAGGAGTAAGCCTCTTCTTCAGCTGCCCAGACACTATGTTCTATAATTTTTACCTAAACTTGTCTTTGAACAAAAAAGTTATCAGTTGCATAATATCGCTTTGTGTGATTTGATATCAAATTATGTTTGCTTATGCTTCTGTGAAGCCTCTTAAGATGTTCTAAGACATTAAAGATTCCATATAAATGTAAGCTTTGCATTGTACGTCTTGGGTGAGTTAAGTTATGATAGTACTGACCAGGCTTCTCAATGACACATTCAAGAACTATTTTGTGCAGGAAAGTAAAAATCCATTTCATTGAGACCTTCAGTGCTCTTCATACAGAGGACAGTGACTTTAAATCCATCCAGAGTCTCAAGAGCGACAAAAGCATTGTCTGTCACCTCACCTTAGTCTACCATGTTATAACACTTTTCTAGCACAAGAAAGGACAGGATTTTTGAGAGTGTAGGGCATTATTTTAGTGATTTTATATGCAGTTTAGATACCTATTATAAATTTGAATGCAATGTGCAACTCTGTATTCAGTACATGTTACAAACTGGTATTTGCCATTGAACAAAGCAAACAACCCAACTAGAGCAAGAGAACAGTTGTTTCATAACATGGTAATAACAATGCTGTAAATAATTAACATGTGTTTAATATTAAAACAGCTGCTGGAGAACTGGACTGATGAATTAATAATATTTCAGTAACCCTGCAAGTACAGAACTAAAACTAGTTCATAAATATTGATAACATCACGCACCCTGCTTTATTAATACACAATAAATGCTGATTGAGAAATATTTTAAAATGTCTTCCTGTCACATTCAGCGTTGGATTCTGTAGCTTTGCTTCCTTCTGCACCATGTGTAATACTCACTGAGGGGTTATTATCTTGGAAATAGAAAACATCATCTATTAATGAGCAAGTGCACCACTTACCTTCCATCAGATTATTACAATCAGTAATTATGTGAGTTATTGATATATTTTAAGTGTATTATTATAATTACTCTATTAACATGTCATTGAGCTGTTTCCAACATTCAGCTCATTCATTCATACTGCCACACAGCAGTAATTCGAAATAAGTAAAGATCTGATAATGCTGCCAATAGTTTTGCAGAAGTGATCAAAGACTTTATGCAAAAATTGTTGACAGGGTATTTTGAATGCTTGGTAGGTGCACTGCTTAACTGATTATTATAGGGTAGTATCATTTTGTAATGTTGCAAAATACACTCCTCCAATTAATTTATAATTTGTGTGAACTGATAGGGATTCAGAACAGCTATTATAAACTGCTCAAAAATTACTTTCTTTCTTGATTGATTTTCTTCTTATTGCACTTACTAATTTTGCTGTTAATTTTATGAATTTCAGCCTCTCTTTAAAAGTCTTACATGTGGAACTTTATGTAATGTTTTCTGAAAATTCAAGTTGATTGTAGATCATGTAAAGCCTCCAAAAATGTCATTGCCTCTAAAATAATTCAGGTGGAGACTCTAGCATTCTTAATCCTAATTCATGCAAGATATTCTTTATAGCCACAGTGTTTTAAATGGCAATTAATAACATTTGATATTAATGCTATTTCCCCACTGGTTGGTCTGTCATTCTCAGGATATATGTTTATATTTCATTCTTTTATATTAATATTGTGATTGGCTCAGATCTTGCTGGCCTATAATTGCCAGTCGTGCAACTCTTCTCCCTCTTACCCCATTGGCACCAATTCTTTACTTACCTGGGCCAGATGCAGAGAGCCTACATCACTCAAGGTTGACAGGACCTCAGTAGACATGGTCCAGAAGCCTCTGCTCTGAACCAGCCGCGATAAGCAGAGAGTCGGGTTTTGCTGGCTGTGAAAAGCTTTAGTGATTTTAATATTTTTTTCTTGGGACATTTATCTGGGACATCTCGAACTAATTAGAATTGAAGTATGTATTTTTTTTTAAAATACAAAAAATTAAAGCAAAAGTAACTGCAACACATAAATACATTAATAAACCATTTAGGACATTAAACTAAAGGGAACTCATTTTTTAAAAAAAAGTTATACTTTTCCCTTTCTCCTAAGTCTTTTCCCTATAATCCCCTTTGAAATTAATGCACTTTTGGATCCAAGCCAGCAGTCCCAAGTTTGAGGCAGTTTCTTGGAGCTAAGCATCAGGATCTGATGGGCAATTTCCCCAGCATAATGCAAGTGAACTTCATTCCAAATACATAGTGCATCCTAGGCTTCAGTGTTGACTGCACAAACCCAGAAATCCAGGAATTATGAGGTTCGATGGCTGAACGCTGGCCATTCCAATCAGAACAGCCAGCATAGCCAGCAAGCATATCCTGAACACCAATCCATTCTTATTTCAAAAGATGTACATCACCATATATTTGTAAATAGTCAAAAAATCAGTAATATATCACCTTTTTCAAATATTTCAGTTACAGTTCAAATGTATGCATATTCATTCATGACAGGATTTTTAAACTGTTAGTCATCTTGAAACTGCTTGGTCTTATGATAATTTTGTTGATGTTAATATCAAGCCAATTTCTATTGCAATTTCAAATCTGTGGTGACCATTTATTCCTTGTGGTCTGAAACAATTCTTTAACCAATTTTTAATCAGCTCTAATTTAATATGTACTATGTTTATTTATTATAAAATCAATAGGAGTTCTCTATTATAAATCATTCCACACAAACTGATTGACTAAGAACTAGAAAGACAGGAGTGAATTTTATTGGAGTTCTGAAGGAGAGTCTTAGACTCGAAACATAGAAATCTACGGCACAGAACAGGCCCCAGTGGCCTACCTCGTCCATCCCGACTGTGTTGCCTATCAATGCTAATCCCATTTGCCTGCATTAGGCCCATATCCTTCAACTGCTTTCCTATCCAAGTACCTGTCCAAATGCCTTTTGAATTTTGTAAAATTATTTACCTCTACTATCTCCTCATTCCAAATATTCCAGCCAGAGTTAATGAAACATTAAACTCCATTTCACTGTCCATGTTGCCTGACTCATTGAGTGTTTCCAGAATTTTCTGTTTTTATTTTGATTTCCAGCATTTGTAGTATTTTTATTATTTTCAGTGAGCTCTATCAGTGTTCTAAGCACCTAAAGTCACCAGCCAATGTTACAACAAAGGTAAGAGATTAAGAAGGGACAGAAACACTTCTGAGAGGAACGTATAAGCTCCTAAGAGTTCCTACTCTGTTAAAGGGAGGATTAATCAAGAAGTAGGAAGATTTTGAAGCAAAGGACTTACAATGATCATAGGGATTTTAATCTTAATATATGTCAGACTAGTAAAATTGGAGGAACTGTTTTGGAGGTTAAATTCAGGGAATGTATTTGGGCGAGTTTATTGGAGTGATAAAACCAAGAAATTGGCTGTGATAGGTGTTGTCCTGTAAAATAGAGCAGGATTAGTCTAAAAAACTCATAGGAATGGATCCTTTGGGAAAGAAGTGATGGCAAAGTGATAGAGCTTCATATTGAGCTTGGCAGTGATATTAGGACCTGGCTTACCTCAGGGCAGAGTTGGGTCTTATAAAGAGGGCAGAGTCACATCCCACAAACCAAAATGCACCATTAGCAAAGGCACACGTAGCTTGTGTGCACTTGAATTATCTAATCACAGGAAGACAATTAATGCCCTCATGAGGGTATATTGAAGGTATATTGTTCCCACCCAAAGAAAAAGAAGTAGATGAGGCTGACTTTAAAATATTGTTTCTGTCAAAGAATGATGTAACAATTCACATTGTGGCCTCTTAAATCGGGGCTGGGCTTGAACAGAAACCAGGAATTAGAATGGAAAATGCTGTTGAAAAGCTGGAAATAAGATACCAAGTCAAACAAAATAATTTTGAAATGTTGAACTACAACTTGGTATAGCAAGTTATTAACTGTCAATAAAATAAAGTGAAACGACACTGCAGATAGTAGAAATTTCAAAATAATTACATCAATAATTATAGATTTATCATTGCACATTTACTTTTTTTTACAATGGAAATAAAAAAAACTTCAGATGCTGGAAATCTGAAATAAAAGCAGAAATGCTGGAAACACTCACCAAGTCAGGCAGCATGTATGGAAAGAGAAACAGTTAACATTCTGAAAGAAGGCCTCAGACCTGATATGTTAACTGTTTCTCTTTCCACAGATGCTGTCTGACCTGCTGAGTTCTTCCAGCAATTTCTGTTTTTTTTAACACACCTTGTGAGGAGGTAAATTGAATCCGATATCAGGTATGGAAAGAGAAATAAAGAGGACAAAAGAGTTGCAAGGGTGAATTAAGAGGGAATGGAGGGCAGAAACAAAAGAAAACTAAAGTACTTATAATGTTATTAAAATTTCCACCAACTGTTAAATTAGACCCTATACTTGCATAAGTTACTTTTTCATGGTCAAAGAGACTGTTTCCCAGTAAATGGCAAACATGAAGAAAACTTCTCTGGTGAGTTTAATTTTATATACTGAGCAAACACAGCAGCTTTGGGCTATTCAATGCTCAGCTTCATAAAGCTGAAAGCAAATGCAACTTTTGTTTTTTGCTTTTAATTGAACATCAGCTCATCTGGAATTGCTGCACAATTTGCACATTAGTTTCACAAAGTTATAAAGGTTTTTGATATAGTGATTAAAGTGAAAGAGTTTCAACGGATATTTGGGTCAGAAAAGCAGAGGCGACAGATTTAAAAACCAGGAGGAAAGTGATGTTTTGTAGCCGTACGCAACGCGCTACTGAAGAAACACACGGAGGCAGCGGGTGCTGAACTCCAGACTCTTTACTCCAAGAACAGAAAAAGCACGCAAAACTCTCTACCCCTGGGCAACTGCGACCCACGGGGCGGATGTGACGTCCGACTTTTCCCGGAAGGTCCACCCCAAATGGATAGTTTAAGACGCGATACTGCGCGTCCACCCACGGCTCCCGATGGCCGTTTGAGTCCCGCGTGTGCGGGCCGCTGCACCATCCCCCCAGAAACTTCCATCGGGGGAGTGGAGCCCCCAGTCCGTGTGGCTTGCTTGGGTGGCCGGCCACGCTGGCACGGTGCGGGTACCCTTACTGGTTGCTCAATGTCCAAGTGCGCCAGTTTGAGGCGGTCCACAGTAAAAGTCTCTTCCCGGCCACCCACCTCCATGACACACGTAGATCCGTTGTGCCGGATCACTTTGAAGGGTCCTTTGTCCGGCCACTGTAGAGGTGACCTGTGCATGCCCCAGAGAATAAAAACATACAGTCTCGGAGGTCTTTAGGGGTGAAGGATGGCGTGGGACCATGCCTGGAGGTTGGGACCGGTGCCAGGGTCCCTACCTTGTCCTGCAGCCTCGTTAGCACCTCTGCTGGAGTTCCTGCCAAACCTTGGGCCTCTGGTACGAACTCACCCGGGACTGTCAGGGGAGCGCCGTAGACCAATTCCACCGAGGAGGTGCCCAGGTCCTCCTTGGGGGCTGTGCAGAAGCCCAGTAAGACCCAGGGAAGCTCAACTGTCCAGTAGAGGTCCCTGAGGTGTGTCATCAAGGCCGACTTGAGATGCCAGTGGAATTGCTCGACCAAACCATTGGATTGGGGATAGTACGCGGTGGTGTGATGCAGCTGGGTGCCCAGGAGCTGCGCCAGTGCTGTCCATAAACCAGACGTGAGCTGCGCTCCTCTGTCGGAGGTGACGTCCGTTGGGAGGCCGAACCTGGCGATCCAGTTTGCAATGAGCGCCCTGGCGCAGGACTCAGTGGACGTGTCTGCGAGCGGTACGGCTTCCGGCCATCTTGTGAACCTGTCTACCATGGTAAAGATATACCTGGCACCCCGGGAGACAGGCAGAGGGCCGACGATGTCCACGTGGATGTGTTGGAACCTCCCGAGTGTTGGCTGGAACTGCTGGAGGGGAGCCTTCATGGGCCGCTGGACTTTGGCGGTCTGGCAGTGTACGCAGGTCCTGGCCCAGTGTCTGACCTGTTTGCGCAAACCGTGCCAGACGAATCTGTCTGCTACTAGCTTGATGGATGCCCAGATGGACGGGTGGGCCAGGTCGTGCAGCATGTTGAACACCCTGCGCCTCCATGCTGCTGGTATCACGGGTCGGGGTCTGCCGGTAGACACGTCACACAGGAGTTGAATCGCTGCCGGGCCGATGGGGATGTCCTCCAACTGGAGTCCCGAAACGGCAGTGCGGTAAGCCGGGATCTCAGTGTCCGACTGTTGCGCTTCTGCCAGCACTGCGTAGTCTATTCCTGAGGACGATATGCCCGCTGAGTGGAGGCAGGGGCGAGACAGTGTGTTGGCGACAACGTTGTTCTTCCCTGAGATGTGGCGGACGTCCGTGGTGAACTCTGAAATAAAGAACAGGTGCCTCTGCTGCCAAGCCGACCATGGGTCGAATACCTTGGCTAGTATGAAGGTGAAGGGCTTGTGGTCCGTATACATGGTGAACTCCCTTCCCTCGAGGAAATACCGGAAATGACGGACAGCCAGGTAGAGTGCTAGCAACTCTGTCGAAAGCACTGTACTTCACCTCTGGTGGCCGTAGGTGCCAGCTGAAGAAAGCGAGTGGTCACCACTGGCCCTCGACGAGCTGCTCCAGGACTCCGCTGACTGCCATGTCGGAAGCGTCGACTATGAGTCCCGTGGGTACATCAACTCTTGGGTTTACTAGAAGGGTCGCCTTTGCCAGCGCATCCTTGGCCTGCTCGAAAGCCTCCGTGGACTCTGGGTCCCATGCCACCTCTTTGGCCTTGCCGGCCATTAGGCTGAACAAGGGTCTCATGATGCGGGCCGCTGCCGGCACGAACCGATGATAAAAGTTGAGCATCCCTACACTCCTGCAGGCCCTTGACCGTGCTGGGCTTGGGGAACTGGCGGATGGCCTGGACCTTGTCCGGTAGGGGAACTGCGCCATGTTGGTTGACTCTGTGGCCCAAGAAGTCGATCTCTGTCAGCCCGAACTGGCACTTCACCAGGTTGATTGCCAGTCCGTGGTCACTCAGGCATTGGCAGAGCTGACGCAAATACGTCACGTGTTCTTGGTGTGAACTGCTGGCCACCAGGATATCGTCCAAGTAAATGAAAACAAAATCCAGGCCACGTCCTACCAAGTCCATGAGCCTTTGGAAAGTTTGGGCAGCATTCTTGAGACTGAAAGGCATCCTCAGGAATTCAAACAAGCCGAACGGGGTGATGAGGGCTGTCTTGGACACTTTGTCGGGGTACACTGGGATCTGATGGTATCCCCTGACCAGGTCGATTTTCGAGAAGATGGTCGCTCTGTGCAGGTTCGCCGTGAAGTCGTGGATGTGGGGCACTGGGTATCGGTCGGCGGTTGTGGCATCGTTGAGCCTTCTGTAGTCTCCGCAGGGCCTCCAACCTCCTGCGGACTTGGGGACCATGTGCAGCAGGGATGCCCACGGGCTGTCTGAGTGGCGTACGATTCCCATCTCTTCCATCTTATGGAACTCCTCCTTGGCGAGGTGGAGCTTGTCGGGTGGGAGCCTGCAAGCTCAGGTGTGCAGCGGTGGTCCTTGCGTGGGGATGTGGTGCTGCACGCCATGCTTGGGGTCAGCCGTGGAGAGCTGCAGGGTGACTATGGAGGGGAATTCCGCCAACACCCTGGCGAATTCATTACCCGAGAGGGTCACGGAATCCAGGTGGAGGGCCGGAAGCTGGGCTTCTCTGAGCTTGAAAGTCATGAATGTCTCGGCGTGGACCAAACGCCGGCCTTTTAGGTCGACCAGGAGGCAGTTGGCCCGTAGGAAATCTGCCCCTAGTAGTGACTGTGACACCGCTGCCAACGTGAAAGTCCAAGTGAAACGGCTGGACCCAAAACGCAGTGGGATAGTTCGCGAGCCGTACTTCCGAATACTGGTGCCATTTTCAGTGGTGAGCTCGGAGCCTGGGACCACGTTATGAGTGTTCATGTTCGAGGTGGGAAGTACACTGACTTCAGCTCCGGTGTCTACCAGGAAGTGCCGCCCGGAGTGTTGGTCCCAGGGGTACAGGAGGCTGTCTCAGTGGCCAGCTGTCATAGCCATTAACGACGACTGGCCCCGGCGTTTCCCAGAAAAGCACATGGTGGACGGCAGCGGCGTGTGCTTGAAACCCATCTTTGGCGATAGAAACACCATTGTTCGGAACTTTCGTCCTTTTCCCCTGTGGGTGTCAACGGCTTCGGTTGCGGGCTCCGGGCTTTGGTCCTCGCGGTCGTGGCTAGGCCAATGGAGGCTGCTCCACGTTGTTTACTCTGCCAAAGGACGTCTGCTTTAGCCGCGACCCTGCGTGGGTCACTGAAATCCTCACTCGCAAGGAGGAGGCGAATGTCCTCTGGCACTTGCTCAAGGAACAACTGCTCAAATGAAAGGCATGGCTTATGGCCGTCCATGAGCACCAGCATATCATTCATGAGCTTGGATGGCGTGCAGTCGCCCAGACCGTCCATGTGTAGGAGCTGCATGGCTCGTTCACGGCGGGAGAGTCCAAAGGTACGGATCAGCAGTGCCTTAATCTTAGTGTACCTGTCCTCCGTTGGTGACTGGTGTAGGAAGTTGATGATCCGGCCTGCCGTGTCCTGGTCCAGCATGCTGACCACGTAGTAGTACTGTGTGGCCTCTGCTATAATGTCTCTGATATTGAACTGGGCCTCAGCCTGCTCGAACCAAACATGGGACTGAGTGGCCCAGAAAGTCGGGAGCTTCAGGGAGACTGCGCTGTGCGAGTTGCTCGAACTCATGTCTGGTTGCTGAGTCGCCAGTTCCAGATGGAAAGTCGGGGTCACCAATGTGGCCGTACGCAATGCGCTACTGAAGAAACACACCAAGGCAGAGGGTGCTGAACTCAAGACTCTTTACTCCAAGAACAGAAAAAGCATGCAAAACTCTCTACCCATGGGCAATTGCGACCCACGGGGCAGACGTAACGTCCGACTGTTCCCGGAAGGTCCACCCCGAATGGATAGTTTAAGACGCGCTACTGCGCGTCTGCCCGCGGCTCCCGATGGCGGTTTGAGTCCCGCGTGTGCAGGCCGCCACAGTTTTTACTTCAATAAACTGCTATGGCATGGAATATACAGGAGATTCAATAAGAGCTTTCAAAAGGCCTGAACAATGTGCGTGAAAAAGGAAAATTGCAAGGCTATTGGAGGAGAGGGAAGTTCAAACTCTTTAAAAGGGATGGCATAATGTCAAAAGTCTTTCTTCTATAGGATTCCAAGGCTATTTGATTAGTACAGTACTGAGACCAGAAATGAAAGCACAAATAAAACCAGAGCACATGCGTTTATGAGAGGATAATACTACAAGAATAATTGGAAAACCTGCTGAGAAGTAAATGAATGGGACTGCTCAATCAAATAAGGGCCTGGTATGCTTTCTTTCTGGACTTTCACTCTTCCTTAAAGATTCTAATGCTCCTCTATTTCCTCCCATCCTATTAATCATAAACTGTATGGTTAGGGCACCTTAGACCAGATTCATATTAATAAGACAAATATTACATCCAGCCTTTTAGACAGATCTGAAAGACACTGTGAAGGTGACATTCAGGAGTTTTGCTTGGTGTGCAGATTGACTTTGGAATTCCTCTAGCTATTTTGAAAAAAAAGAGCTTAAGGCATCAGACCTCATCCTACTGCCTCCCTGCATGTACAGAGCACAGTCGCCAATGCTCTGAGTATTCTTCAGTTTTGGCACAATTGCATTTACCTTCATGAGGGATACACACCAGATGTTACCTTGGACTTGGCATGACTTTCATCGTCTTTATCCTTTCAGTGTTCTGTTTCACAGTTTGAAGTTACTGCTTTTTAACTGACTCTGAAATTATAGTCTTAAAATACTGAAAATAATTTTTGACCATTACGCTTGTGTCGTGCTTTCAATAAGCTAGTTTTAATTCATTGAAAATAGTTATGCTCTGTTTTTAGAGCTTTTATTCAGATTTGATCCAAATTTTTTTTTGAAAAATTATAGGCCATCCTTTGTCCAAAACCTGTAATATAAGAAGAACAAAAGGAATCTAGGACCATGTGGGGAGAGTTCAGGGTTTAAAATAGAAATGTGGGCAATACATTAGAATAAGGGACTTGCATTAGTCTGGAACCTTTCATAACCCCAGGATGCCTCCAAGTCCTTCCAGCAATGCAAGTGTTTTTGAGGTGCATTTACAATTGTGGTAATAGGAGGAAACATTTGAAGGCTGAAGCAGATTGAGATGGGAATACTCTGTGATCTAGTATGGTACTATGCAGACATAAACTAAGGCTTCGGCTCCAGAATTTGGAGTCAGCATCAAGAAGAAAATATTATCTGTAATATGTAAGGCAAGAGGTAAGTAATCTACCATTAATTATACTTTAGTGCAAATGTGGTGGTTATAATATTTTGGGATATAAACCAATCAGTTGCAAGAATTCTGGTTGTGTAAAGTAAGTAGAAAAATAGAGTTATGGAATTATACAGTACAGAAATAGGTCCTTCAGTCCACCATGTCAATGTCCTTGCTGACCATTTAAGTTTTTCTATTTCAAATATATACTTTATTCATAACAATATAAATACAATAAATACAATAGGTACACATCTTTCTTTCCATGGATTATCAAATCAATACATTCTCTTCCAATGCATCGTTTCCAAAGCATGAGACTGAAATGGAGTTTATAGGACTGGAATTGGTGTGCTTGAAGCATTATCCAGTTGCTAAGGCCACAGAATCTAATTGCTATTGCAACAAAGACTCAGTCAGAATTCAGTTATCTGGAAGAAGTACTGTGAAAAATGAGAGTAATCAGAGTCGAACAGGTTTGGAGGTGATCAGTTCAGTTTGAACCTTGTTCATGTTCATTGCAGATTCCCACTCTGGTCCCAGTTATAATACACACAGGTGGTTTGGATGAAAGAAAACTTTGATTTGCATAATTGATGGGTTGCATTGTCTTTAGGGTCACCTGCAGGACTCTGTGTTAACCACAGCAATGCTGCAAAAGGGTTGAGTTCGGGTTCATCTGCTTATTTTTAACTGCCAGTTTACCTGGTGTCCATTGGGAAATATAGTTAAAGTCAACACCTAAAATAAAAACAGAAAATGCTGGAAACTCTCAGCAGCTCAGATAGCATCTGTGGAAAGAGAAACTGAGTTAACGCTTTGAGTCATTTCTGTGTTTTTTGGGTGTCCAGTATCTGCAGTTATTTTGATTTCCATTTACTTTCCAGTGGAAATGTGAATCAACAGGAGACTCAGAACATATTTGAGTCTTGTTTAGCCCAATTTGGAAGCAAAAGTAGAGGTAAGGCAGTCCCAACAGAGAAACGTTGAGGTAAATTCAACACCTGTAACTCAAACTTCAGGACAAGATAACAAGTTTTCATTTTTTGCACTAATAACCTTCTCTTCGACATCCAGTTTAAGTTTCATCAGGATCATATGCTCCAGATCTCATGACAGTCTTGATCCAAAAAAGGACCAAAGAGCTGAGTTACAGCGGTGATGTGAGAGTGACTGCCTTTGACATCAAGACAGCGTTTGGCCACATGTAGCATCAAGGAGCCCTGGTACAGCTGAAGTCAATGGGAATCAGAGGATACAGTCCAGTGGCTGGAGTCATACCTCACAAAAAGGAAGATGGTTGTGGTTGTCAGAGGTCAATTATCACAGCCTCAGGACAGAACTGCAGGAGTATCTCAGGACCATGTCCTAGCCCCAACCATCTTCAGCTGATTCATCAATGACCTTCTTTCCGTTGTTAGGTCAGAAATGGGGATGTTCCCTGATGACGGCACCATGTTCAATTCCACTCACAAGTCCTCAGCTAATGAAACTGCCCATGCCTGCATGTGGTAAGATCTATGCAAAATTCAGGTGTGGGCTGATAAATAACGAGGAACATTCATGCCACAAAAGTGCCAGTCAAAGACCACCTCCAACCTAACTTTGACATTCAATAGCATTGGTAAATTGGTTTATTATTGTCACATGTACCAAGGTATTGTGAAAAACTTTGTATTGCACGCCATCCATACAGAAAACAGTATCCATGCAGCACTGCCATCATTGAATTCCCCCATCGTCAATGTCCTGGGGAGTCACCATTAACCAGAAACTCATCTGATCCAACCATATAAATACTGTGGCTGGAAAAGCAGGTCAGAACCTAGGTGACTCAGCTCTTGACACTCCGGAACCTTTGAAGCTTAAATGCTAAGGAATACCCTTCAGTTGCCTCCAACAACGCTTAAGGAGACTGATACCATTCAGGACAAAGCAGCCTGCTTGATTGCTACGCCAGCAGGTATCCATTTCCTATACCATGGGCACACAGTGGCTGCTGTGTGTAGCATCTACAAAATGCACTGCTCTGGGGTACTCTGACATCACCTCCCAATCTGTGACCTCTACCACCAAGAAGGACGATGGCAGCAGATGCTTGGGAAACCACAATCTGCAGATTCCCCCCAAGGCTGCACATTGTCCTGATTTAGAAGTAGCACAGGCTAGCTTTAAGGCATAAGCCATTCTGAATACTGACACCCCTCTGGGGTATGTAGATATTCATCAGCACCGTTAACATCAGCTGTGGGCATAAATTATGTAAATTAGGAGGCAGCTGAAAGTTGGCATGCTATCTGCATTAGAGCAACAGGGTAAATTGTGATTTATAATCTTCTGGTCTGCTTATGGGAAAACCATCCAATTTAGCCCTAACAGAACTTTGGAGTAAAGAAGATTTTCCAGCTCATGCTTACTGTGCCAGGTCTATGAAAGAGCAATCCAGTTAGTCTATCCCCTTCTCTCTTTATCCATAGCATTGTGTTTTTTTTTTACAAATTCATATCCAGTTTCCTCTGGAACGTTACTGTTGAATCTGCTTCCACCTCCTCCAGATAAAACCAACCTGCTCAATGTCTTAAAAATTACATCTTGATTAACAGTGTTTTTCCACCTGCCCTGTCTGACTTCTCCACTTGGGTAAGTAATTTAAGAGGCTGATTTCCTTTAAGTTGCTTACAGCAGTATATTTGTTGGGTGATCAAGGTCATGTTTGTAACAAACTTATCTTCTGTTGGAAATAAAATCATCCCAGTGTTACTTTCTCCATTGGTCTGTAGAACTACACTTTCAGTTTTATTTTGGTGTCAAAATCAACACATTGATTTGTTTCAAAATGGATCCAAACCTTGCTCTATTTTCAACAGACCACTGTCTATGAGAAGGAGAAAAACAAAAATCATATTTTCCACTGGTCCTAAATCTGATTATTATGGTGAAATGATTCTTGATATAAGAGGTTACTTATTCCAGTTTTGTCTTTTGTACATCTTGCACTCCTTTCACTCAATCATTTGCAGCTGTAATTTCTTCTTTTCAAATAATTATGCCTCAGAATATATATATATCAAAAGAGATGGTTTATTTGCAAGGCAGAACTTTTAACACATATACATTTTGAGTCTTCAGGTTGCTGTGACAGCTTTCGTGCTCCACTCAGTGTCATTATCACAATATAAAAAGCAGACACACCACATAACTCCTCTGTCTAATGGAATCAGAGAATGCCCAAAAACGTAGATGCACAGAGAAAAGTCTGTCAATGCATATAGATACCATGCTCTTTTCTTAAGTTTAAAGGAAAGGTATTTTTGTTTATGCCCACCGTTTACACTTACAACAGCAAGGTAAAGATAACTTATTAATATATACCGTATGATTCACATATTTGAAAGAAAAAGGCTGTTTTAATTAAACATTAGCTGTAAATCTCATCCAGTAACTGGATTTTGGAGTCCTCCTGATCTCCTCACAGATTTCAGTATCGAACCTGATCCAATTATAGTTTTGGACTGTTTGTTTCTGGATTAGAAATGTTCTGGTCCTTCATCTGCACAGGATCCAATTTGACATATCTTGATACCATTTTATTTCATAAAATTGTGAACAGAGCAGTTTGAAGTGAAGGTAAAAACAGGAGAATAGGGTGGATGAATGTGTGGCTAGACAGCTGGTGCCAGAGGGAGGGCTCTAGGTACTTGAATTGTTGGGATCTCTTCTGGGGCATGTGGGACCTGTACAAGAAGGACAGTTTACATCTAAACTGGAAGGGGACCAATATCCATTCAAGGAGGTTCGCTCACACTGCTCAGGAGAGGCAAGCGGTTTACTGGGAGTTGGTAGATGTTTTCTACATGGACTTTAGTAGGCATTTGACAAGTTCCCGCGTGGTAGGCTGGTCCAGAAGGTTAAAGCAAATGGGATCCAAGGTGAGCTGGCTAATTGGATCCAAAATTGGGTCGGTGATAGGAGGCAGAGACAGGCGGTGGGAGTACGTTCTTTGAATGGAAGACTGACAAGTGGTATACCATAGGAGTTGGTGCTGGGACAGTTTGTGATGTATATTATCGACATGGATGTGAATGTAGGAGGCATGATTAGTAAATTTGCAGATGACACAAAAGTTGTTGGTGTTGTGGATAGAGAATAAGGTTTTCTAAGGCTACAGCAGGATATAGATAAGATGGAGAGTAGAGAAGAATGTAGGCAGATGGAATTTAATCCCAACAAATGTAGGTGATACACTTTGCAATATCAAATAGGGGTAGGGCATGTACAGTAAATGGTAGGGTGTTAAGGAATGTTGATAAAAAGAGGGACCTTGCGATTAAAGTCCACAGTTCCTCTAAAGTATACATAGATTAACAGGGTTGCGAAGAAGGCATATGGCATATAGGTTGGGATGTAGAATATAAAAGTTGGGATGGTATGTTGCTACTTTACAAAAAACTGGTTAGGCCACACTTGGAGTATTGTGTGCAGTTCTAGTTGCCATATTAAAGGAAGGCTGTGGTTGCATTGGAGAGGCTACAGAGGAGATTCCCTGGATTTGAGGACTTTAGTTATGGGGAGAGGTTGGATAGGCTGGGCTTGTTTTCCCTGGAGCAAAGGAAGCTCAGAGGTGACCTGATAGAAGTATGAAAGATTATGAAAGGCTCAGATAGGGTAGATAGTCAAAATCTTTTTCCCTTGGTAGGGGTGTCAAAAACAAGAGGACATAGGTTGAAGGTGAGAAGAAGACTTAAAGAGGATCTGAGGAATATGTGTTTTTTACACAGGCAGTGGTTGATATCTGGAATCCACTGCCAGAGGAGGTGGTGGAATCAGATACAAATACTATGTTTAAGAGACATTCAGATAGACACGTGAAAGGACAAGGCTTCAAAAGATTCGGACCTAATGCAGGCAAATGGAATAGTGTAGATGGGCACCTTTTGAATACCCTGGAATGTTTAATTCCCAGCTTTGTTTGCTCTGCAGTCACATTCTGTAATGGAAATTGGATTATACTCATTTACAATTATCTTTGCTTTCAATTCATTTACCTTGTTGTGGATGCAGAATGCATTTAGCTAAGGTGCTTTTAGGTTTGACCTTGGAATTTTTTTCCATACTCTTTGACCCTATTTGCCACTAGCCTTTACCAATATGTTTTGTTTTCTTATTTCTAGCTTCCAGCTTTGTTTCTCTCCCTCTATACTTTCCTCTCAGGCTCCTATCCCCCGTCAAACTAGTTTAAACCTTCCTCTGAATAATTTAATTTCCTGTCTGTATTTCAGTCACATTCTGTCCTTCCTTTCAATGTCTGTTCTTATAGACAATCTCCAACACTTTGTAATTTCAGACAGTTATTGGAAAGTCCCATCAAAAGCATTTAACGTATGGACCCTACTCTCATATGTGGGCTAATGGCATCAATTTTAAAACCAATGTACACTACTTGTTTGAAAATGTATATTTGCTTCACTTGTGAGAATCTTGTGTGAAGCCTTGACTCCATAGGGAAAACTTCTGAGATGACATTTAATTGTGTGTAGCATGGGAGTTTTGTGAATATCTTTGATCCTGCTAACACTGCATTTGAGTCTTGACAAGTGTGAAATTGGCTGTCTATTGAGTACCAAACTAAATGGTTCTTCTCCTTAAACAATCCTTTGGCAGTGGGAATGATTCGTTTCCACTCCAGTTTTGTAAATTCTGAGGCAGCTGATGGGACCACTGAGTGATCCATAACCTGTTCCAGAGGTGGGGCAGGAGATGGCTGACTAATTTGTAATATAGTGCACTCCTTCTGTCACTTAACACAAGCCTTCTATGTGCTCTTGCTGCATGAACTCGAGGTGCTCAATACCACTCCAAATGCTCCTTCTCCACTTTGGGTGGTTATTAGCCAGGGATTCCCTGGAGGCAGTGAGAATGTTGCATTTCTTCAAGGAGGCTTGAAGCACACCCTTGAATCTTTTCATTTGTCCATCTTGTAACCTCTTCCCATGACAGAGCTCAGAATGAAGTGTCTGTTTCAGGACACATGTGAATGGTGTGGCTTGTCCAACGTAACTGGTTGAATGTAATCCCAGATACTGGGAGTCTTGCTCTGGGAGAGTACACGGACAATGGTTTGCTTATCCTTCTATTGAATTTGGAGGACGTTGTGGGGACAGTTTTGGTGGTATTTTCCCAGGACCTTGAGATGCCTGCTGTAGGTAGTCATAGTGACTAACCTGAAGATTTGGGAATAGCAATGGCAGATTTCACAGGAAGAGAACCTTGTAAGACTGCAGTGCCACAGTTTGAACAGCACAGGTTGGGAGTCATTAAGGAGATGAGGAGACTGTTGTTGCAATGCAGAATTGAATCAGCAATGTGATGTGATTGTCATACTGGCAGGTGACAGACTGATCCTTCAATCTAAAAGATAATTCACAGATGAATAACATTTGTCGTGTTGACAGCTTGATTATTATTGTTATCAGCATATCTCCCCTCATCTACGTTGATTCTAGAGATGGTAAGGGTGGTGTTGCTGTATCAGCCCCTGTGGCCAAACATGGAAAATTTGGTGCGACAAAAGTAGGGAAGTGTTGATGAAGCTCTACGGGGCACTGGTGAGGCCTCATTTGGAATACTGTGTGTAGTTTTGAGCCCCACATCTTAGGAAGGATGTACTGATGTTGGAGAGGGTTCAGAGGAGATTTACGAGGATGGTTCCCGGAATGAAAGGGCTTACATATGATGAGCGTTTGTTGGCTCTTGGACTGTACTCACTGGAGTACAGAAGAATGAGAGGAGACCTCATAGAAAAATTTAGAATGTTGAAAGGACTGGACAGAGCAGATGTGGCCAAGCTGTTTTCCTTGGTGGGTGAGTCCAGGACCAGAGGGCACAATCTTAGAATTAGAGGGTACTGGTTTAAAACAGAGATGAGGAGAAATTTCTTTAGCCAGGGGGTAGTGAATTTATGGAATCCTTTGCCACGTACAGCAGTGGAGGCCCGATCATTGGAGGCGTTTAAGGAGGAGATAGATAGGTATCTAATTAGTCAATGTATCAAGGGATATGGGGATAAGGCCAGAAATTGGGCCTAGAAAGGAATAGTTTTTTTTCTCTCTTTTTCTTTTTTTCCTTTTCTTTTTTCTTTTTCTTTTTTTTCTTTTTTCTTTTCCTTTAGCTCATGGAGCAGACTTGATGGGCTGAATGCCCTACTTCTGCTCCCTTGTCTTGTGATCTTGTGAACAGACTAGAAGCTGGAGGAATTCAGCGGGTCAGGCAGCATTTGTGGAGGGAAATGAACAGTCCAGATAAAAGGCCTCAACCCAAAATGCTGATTGTCCATTTCCCTCCACAGATGTTGCCTGACCCGCTGAGTTCCTCCAGCTGCTTGTTTGTTGCTCCAGGTTCCAGCGTCTGCAGTCTCTTGTGTCTCCATTGAAAATTTAGTGTTGACCTTTGGTGTGACCAGAATAAAAGGGCAGCCTACAGCAAACCCAATGGCAGACATCTCCGTCCTTACCTGCTCCTTTAGAAGAGAGGACCCCCTGTTGTCCTCCATTATATTACAATGTCACCACCAGAGTGATGCAATGACATTCTAACAGAAAACTAGCTAAAAGCAGCGGCCTTCTTGCTTTGCAGGAAACTTAAATAAAAGGTTGCCCAGAGTCCTCCTTGGGGCTGGCTGTAGATATGCAAATTATGATCACTTGCTTAATTTGTGTCATTATCTTTTCATTAACATATTAATACAACACAAGTCTGGACTGGCTTGGGAGCCAATGGAGTTGAAAATAAATAAACCAAAGAATCACAACAATACTTTGCAGGGTATTACAGAGTTTTCATTGCAAGGGATGTTTTAGAAAGCTGGCTGTAAATTTGGGTTTTAAATGTTGCTGCTGATAAAATCAGCCAATGCAGGATACTGTCACTGTTGGAAAATCAGTGAATGAGCACACTGCTTTGCCTCACATTAGCAATAAAGTAACCTTTGTATTAAATTATACATCTTATTCTCAATATTTCCCTTTGAATCTGATAAATTTATTTACAAATTATCCTACTATGGATCATTTGAATTGCAACAGCCTTTTAAAACAAAGTCTTTGGAGTAGGTGGAATCATGTAGCACAGAGAGAGGACGTTCAACCCATCATTCTTTTGCTGCCCTTTGAAATTCCTATAGCCCTGCGCAATTGGCTTTTCAAGCATTTCGAAAAATTATTCTGACTGCTCACCAATTGGCTGTGCTGCAGAGATCAGGTGGAGTGCAGCAGTTCACGGGTCAGCTTGTTGCTGACTGCATGTCTGAGCATTGTAACGGAGAGGTCAGGAACATGCTGGACGTCAGGTGCTACACCATCTGACCTCCCACTCTGTTGCAGGTGCAGGTCGGACATGCTGAGCTGATGGGCCTGTTGCTAGCTCCTTTAGCTTTGCACTGGGGGTGATTATCAGAGACATTGAAAATAGTTGTAACGACCTTTTGACAGCATCAAGCTGTCAAGAAACCATCAAAGTTGTTTGACAGCAAAGCCTCAGGATTTCGTGCAGCACCAAAACTGTGCTTTGTCCCACAATTTCCGTGATGGTCATTAAGTAACAATCTATATTAATTTGATTTTCCAGACATGGACTGTAGCCTTATTTACCTTGATGATTCAAGTACTTATCAAAATACTTCTTAAATATTGGGAGGTTACCTGACCTCGCCATTCCCCCCCACCCCACCCCCTGCAACATGTAGCAATTAAAATCAGATAAGCACAAAATGCCAGAATTGGAGGAGGTATCAAGGAAATATAAGGTTTGAATAAGTTGCAGAGATAAGGAAAGGTGAGAACATGGAGGTTTTTGAAAGAGGAAACCAATATAAACCAGCGAGTGCAGGTTTAATGGGCCAGACTGTGCTGCAAAGCTTTTGACTACTTTGTAAATTATTTATATGGCTTGGCCTTGGATGTTATTTAAGTATGCTCCTTTGCAGCTCAGATGTCTTTGACGACCCACAAGAAGGAGCAATTGAAGGGCAAGTCTGGTTTGACTGGCTGTGAAGCACTGGTGAGACCATGGTGGGAGGTGACTTGTGAGAGAGTCATCTGTCCCTGAACCTGCACATCAGGGGACTGGGTGGACAATGGTGCAATGAGTTGTTGGCAGCTAGACCCCACTACCACTATTTCAACCACTAGATGTGGGTTGACTTGTCTGTCAGACCCCCAAACCATGGGTACCCGGTCCCTGCTACCTTTAGTTCCCTCTGCTATCTACTCTGCTGACAATGGAGAGGTTGGCATACACGTCACACATCTCTGCTCCTACAGGAGGATGACAAGTTTCCATGTGCCATCCCTGCTCTTGTTTGAAAGTGATTTGATCACAAATGTCATCTCTCCCCCCTGTAACAATGCAAGCTGCTGAAGTGCAAAGGCTCTCTATTGCTGGAGGATGCACGGATCTCCTCATGGTGTAACGTTGAGCAGCAGTCTGCTCATGAATGGTATCTTGCTGCTCAGTGAGGATCTCAAGCTTCCTGGTCACATATTACTGTTCCTTTAGAGGTTCAAGCTGCTCCTGTGTGGCAGAGACCAGATCTCCAGCTGGATCAGGAAGGGTCTGCATAGAATCGAAAAGATGTCAAGTGGATTAGAGGGTATGAACTACAAGGAGAGGTTGGAAAAATGGATTGTTTTTTCTGGAGCGTCGGAGGCTGAGGGATGACCTGATAGAAGTTTATAAAATTACGAGAGGCATAGATAGCATAGACAGTCAGAATCTTTTTCGCAAGGTAGAAATGTCAAATAATAGAGGGCATGCATTTAAGGTGAGAGGGAGAAAGTTTAAAGGAGATGTGCGGGGCAAATCTTCTTACACAGAGAGTGGTGGGTGCCTGGAATGGCTGCCAGTTGTAGTGGTGCAAGCAGAATTGATAGTGGTGTTTAAGAGGCTTTTGGATAGACACACGAATATGTAGAGAAGGGAGGGATATGGATCATGTGCAGGCAGAAGAGATTTATTTTAATTTGGCAGACATTATGGGATGAAGGGCCTGTTCCTGTGCTGGACTATTTTATGTTCTATGGTCTCGTTCTGTGCCCGCATAGCAGCTGTGACCTGAGCCAGAAGATCTGCGCGGTGGCTTTGTAAACGGGTCCTGGCAAAGGAATGTGCATGGTACCCAGAATGGAGGTACTGGTCTCCTTACTTCAAACAAGCTCCTGTCAGAGCTTGGAGATTGATTCCTCCATTATCAGTCAGCGAGGCAGGCCTGTAATGAGCTGACAACCTCACTGTGTATCAGCCTGCTTGTGAAGCTATCCTACTCATGGTCCTCACCGGAGCCCTGTAAGCAGTACTCATACCCATACCCCAGTGGATCTGCTCTCCCCTCCTTTCCCGCACCTGCCAATCACTATCTCTTACCTGCATCTACCTATCAACACCCTGTGCACACCCTGCCTCCCCTCTTTTGTCCACCTATCACTGCTCTGCTTTTCCCTCCTATATATTGGGCTTCCCCTTTTCCTACCTTCAGTCCTGAAGTAGGGTCCTGACCCAAAACATTGACTGCCTGCTTTTCTCCACGGATGCTGCCTGGCCTGCTGGGTTCCTCCAGCATCATCGTGTTTTTCATCTAGATTCCAGCCTCTGCAGTCCTTTGTTCCTCTGAAGGAATGGAGGGTTCTGATGCAAAACTGTCCTGATGCAGGGTTTCAACCTGCAACATTGAAATGCCTTCCCCCATTCCACCCCACCACAGATGCTGCTTGACCTGTTGAGTTCCTTCAGCAGATTGTTTGTTGCTCCTCCAGTTCTTTATCTTTGAAGAATTCTGTCTCCCTTTAACTTAACCCCCTTCGCTTCACTAGTTCACTTCCTCTGCCACAGGGCGCTATACCGTCAGCTGCCCAAGCTCTGGAATTCCCTCCCCAAACAACTCCACCATCTTCATGCCCTTTAAGAAGCTGCCTAAAAGAAGTCCCTTTTAGTAAGTGTTTGGTTACCTCCCTTCAAGCATTTAACCTCAGTTGACCCTGGGTTTGGAAGCTTGTAGGGGCTGCAGGAGTGGTGCAAGAGATTGGAAAGCAAAGCCTGGTGAGTGCTCCAGTTAGTACCTCTCTGCCATGGATGCTTGAGTGGTGGTCTCACCGGGTGTGTTGCACCTGCTGGGGCTACAATAAAGGGGCCAAAGGCAAGCCAGAAATCTCAGAGGGAGGAGAAGGAGAAGAGTTCACATGTGCAAACCCTATTTCACAAGAGTCACACTCCTATCTTCACCACTCTGAAGAGTGCTGTATCTGGAGACTAAGATTTTCTTAGCAGGGGTTACAGACATTTGTAACCTTCAGTAGACAGAGGTGCAGCCACATACCCAATGCTGGATTGTCTGGCCCACAGAGGTGAAGGTAATTGTCAACCTGTCAAGCATGAAAACTGACACAGGTTTCCTGCGTAGCAACACTTTAGGGGACAGACTTAAAGGCGGAATAATTCCTAGTCTACAGTTTTTAGATGAAATGTTACATTGAGACTTTTTCCACCTTCTCAGCAGGACACGGGTTCTTCACAGCATCACCTCGTGGATGAGCATTGGGGATTCTCCACAATGCCTTGTCTAATAATTATCGCTCATCACCAACTATATGATCTGGTTACTATTCACTTGCTAACTGATATCTGTTGCGTTCAAAGTGGTTCCCACATTCCTACTGAATGACTGTGACTGCATGTACTTGGCTATAGATGCCTGAAGTTGGGCAAATCGTTATATTAAAGCAAGCTTTTTCTTCCTGATGTTGGGGAATGTGAGCAGCTTTGGCTTTAACATGATTCTCTGTGCTTCCTGTGCCGTGTTGCTACAGGAATATACCTTCAAGTGTTTTTTTGGTTGTTATCTTACATTGCTGCATTCTCTTTATAATTCTGCTTTTGTGGGTGAATTTCATTTGCAAACTGGCTATTTGTTGTGAGCCTAATATCCATATCAGCATTTTACAGCACACAGCAAAGGACAAAAATGACTAAAGATTTGCTCCTGGGGCTAGGCAGAAGGTTTTGTAAGTATATCAAGGGAGCCCAGCTATCAAAAAAGTAGCATAACCCTTGAAGCTGTGAGGAACGGTATTAAGAATAAGAAAATCTGTTCGAATCTGATAACCTATTTATTTTTAGATGGCAGCTTTGTCTATGAGTAACAAAATCAAATAGGATGCTTAGTTGATGCGTTGTTAAATAATGCTTAAAAGATATATTCGCCAAGAACAAAGCTAATTGAACAGGTTTCCAAAGATAAGTACAGTCACGGCAATTTGCTGCATTTAATTTTTTTTCTTTTTAAAATCCAGAAAAGAAATCAATTACGAAACACACCTGAACCTTATTTCCTCCACAGAAATCCAAATTACTCAGCAACTTATCGCTCACTTTTGCAGGCCTGGTATTAAAGAAAACAATCAGGTCTGTAGGATTAATCTCTGACAGCTGCCTTATCTTTACCTCACACCTTTTGTTATTGTCTGATGAGCTTCTGCTTTTCACTGTCACATTGTACCATACCTCACTGGTTCCTTTCATTTTATCATCAGGGAACGGGCAAGGACCTTTCAGTTTATTAAAAAAAACCTTTATTTGTGAAGAACAAAGAAGGGGGGAGAAAAGGCAAACAATGAGGTCACACAATCTCCTTTCTACCAGAAGTCACTCACCTGTTATATGCGGGTGCTATCAGTCAGTACGACTTGTGCTGGTGAGAATGGGATTCTGACAGGGCACTCTTTTAAAAAGCAAACTGGCGGATATCAGCCTCCAGCCAGGATCCTTGCATTCTGATAAGTTTAAAAAGTGCCCTTTCCTCTACCGGCACGGATTAGCTGAAAGAAGAGACAATGGAAGAAGTCGGCAAGAGTTCAGTCATGAGTGATAACTTTGTAGAATGTTGGGGAAAGGGCAGAGAAAGCGAGACTTGCTATAGAATATTTAAAAAGGTACTTAAGAAGGACATCTGCAGAGACACATCAGTGATGCCCTAGAATCACATGGCCTTTCTATCCCTTCCATCCTTACTGACAATGGAATGACATTTCTATCAATTTTACAGGTGCCCATAATATAACCAGCAGATGTGTAATTTTGCCAGGCACAGACTTAATTGAATAAAGGATTGCAAAATACAAGTTAATAACATTTCAGTTGCAGGATCCCTCTCGTCTCTGTTCTCAAGAAGAAAATATTTCCCATGTTCATCCTGTTAATATCAAATGAAGCATGAAAAGCCTGTGCATTAGGTTGCAAAATGGAAAAGATGTATCCTTTTACCCCTGGGATCTGGAATTGCATCCAGTTCTGTGAATATATTGCATAGAACAAACATTTCCTAAGGAACATATCCACAGAATGGAAGTTCCTTAACAAGAATAATTTGTGCTTATGTGGCAGTGTGAGTACTATCCCTGAGCTATCACAAGAACATTATGGGATACAATTTGAAGCCAAGCCACATAAGAAGATCTGAGAAAAGGTGCTAAATACTTGGTCCAAGATGTAAGTTTTAAGTGATGCCTTACAAGAGGTGAGTGAGGAAGAGGAGTTTTGAAAGAAATTGTGAGCTTAGGGCAGAGTCACTTGCAAACACAGTTGACACTCCGAGGGCAAAAAAAAAGGGAGTGTACAAAGGTCCAAAGTTGGATGAATGTAGAATTCTCAGAGAATTTTAGTATTGGGGATGGTTATAGAAGCAATCCCATGAATCCATAGAATCTTAGAGTATAGAAGTGGGTCCTTCGGCCCAACGTGTCCACACTTACCATGATAGAGACTAACCTCATTTGCTTTCATTAGTCCCAAATCCACCTACAATCTAAGTACCTGTCCAAATGCCTTTTAAACATTGTAATTGCTTCTGCCTCTACCCACTCCTCAAGCCACTTGTTCAAGAAAACCAGCACCCTCTGTATGGAAAATTTGTCCCTCACATCTCCTTTAAATTTCTCCCCTCTCATCTTAAACCTACACCCTCTAGTTTTAGATTCCCTAACCTGGGAAAAGGACTCTGACTATCTACTCTATCTATGTCTCTCATAATCTTATAAACCCGTATAAGGTCACCCCATAGCCTTCTATTTTCCAGTGAGAACAAACCTAGTCTATCCAATTTCTCCTTGTAGCTAAGGATCTCAATCCCAGGCAACATCCTGATGAATCTCTTCTGCACTATCTCTAATTCTACCCTATCCTTCCTGTAGTGTGGCAACCTGGACTGTACACAATAATCCAAGTGTAGCCTAACCAATGTTTTGTACAACTGCAGCATGATAGCCAAACTCTTCTACTCAGTGCCTTGGAATATGAAGCCAAGTATGCCAAACGCCTTTTTCACTATCCTATCCACCCATGTCTCCATTTTCTGGGAACTATGAACTTGCACCCAAGGTATGACAATACTGCTAAGGTGCCTGCTATTTACTGTATGTGTCCTGCTAGTATTAGACTATTAAAGATGCTTAACCTCACACTAGCCTAGATTAAATTCCATCTGCCACTGCTCTGCCCAACATTCCAGCTGATCTATTTCTCTCTTAGATAACCTTCCTCACGCTCTACAACTCCACCAGTTTCCATTCTCCGTCTTATTTCCCTGTACACCTTTAAATTCCCCCATACACGTCCATCAAATCACCTTTATATTCTTTTTGCCATTAACCTGCACAAGGCTTAATTTGCAGTAGTCAATTAACCTCCCAGCACATTATTGGGATCTGAGAGATGCCCATACAATCATGGGAGGATGTGTAACTCCACGCATCTGGGACTCTGGAACAGTGAGGCATCAGCACTAACCACTGTGTCACTATATGAAGTGCAGCATCCAGACATGTATTGCATAATGGTCCAGCTCCCTCTGTGCATCAATACCTTAGGTGCATGCAAAAAAGAGACTCTGTAATCCTCATGTTAAATCCCTATCATGCTTTTTCATAGAAATTCAGTCTCTGTCATCCATTAACATTGCATTACATGACAGTCTTTAATTATTTGGGGGAACAGTAGATTTGTTTTTCACAGGAATGTGTCTATTCTGGATAGAGAAATCAAAAGTCATGAACGAATTAAGACACAGGATTAGAATGTTAAGTTCTTATTTTAAAAAGGACCACTTCATTGAATATGATTTTCAGGCAAGCAAACAGTGGATTGGTGATCACAAAGATTAGTCAAATCTTTATACAAATATAAATAAAACATACAGGAAGAAGGTGATACTGGTGTGAAAACCTTGATTTTATAAGACTGTGTATAATCTATACAGGAGCCATAGATCTGTTTCATGGAGTTTATACATTGTAAGTATGGCTGCATTATCAAATAACTGCCTGGTCTTTATCACTGGCACACGTTGCACTTCTCCCAGATATCATTTAGTCACTCTGCAGTGGTAGAAATACAAGTTACCCAGCAAATTGTATGTACTAGAGAATGAGCTAAGCTATATACGAGTCACTTACTACTAGACAGGAGTGAATTGTCAGCTCGAACCCAGCTGGCTTGATATGATATTTGACAGAGACATAACATGGAGCTGCACAGAATCAGATAGAAATGAATTGTCAGCTTTTTACCCAGTGTGCTCTTGACAACACTTGACAGAGTCACTGGTATTGGATGCAAGGGAATTGTCAACATTGTGTCCAGGCTTTACTGTACAGGAATTGATAAAAGGTATACATGAGCCATAAACTATCAGATGGAAATGAAATGTCAGCTCTTGCCTAAAGTACCGTGTTACCTCTCTAGCAGCTGACAACCTGCTTTCAGTCACCTTGCATCAATGCCATTTTAATCTGTAATTTACTGATTTGGATTCCCTGAATTATTTGTCCTGTTCCTTACTTCCAAGACCCTGGGGTAGATTATCAGTCACATTTTTGCCTAATTATACCCCTGAAAACCACATTGAAATGTTTTACTATGTCATATAATTGCAAGATGTCATGGTACTAAAGCTGAGAAAACTGAGGAAGACAAAGATCTTAAAGCAATCTGCATAATCTGTTGGTGATAGTTTACAGATTGTAAATAATTGGCCTTTATCTCAACTGAAGATTGAGAAATAAATATGGCAGCAGTTGTTCAAATCATGTAGATTTATGCAGTTAAATAATGTAGTTACATAATGAGTGATTAATTATCCAGAGATGAGACTACTGAAGTCAAGTCAATAATTTTAATCTTCTGCAATTGTAATTCTGCTAAATGTGATCACTTTTCTTCATATAACATTATTCATATAATTTTTGCCTATCCTTACTTTTTGGCCATTTTGCATGATCCACTCACGTTAATCCAGATACACCAACTGTGCTTCCCGTCTGAAGTGAGATTCCACCATGTGTTTCTGTGGAGTTCAATAGGGAGAAGAGAGTGATTTAAATTTAAGCAGAGCTGCTAGGCGCTACTCCTTTGGGTTCACTACAAGACTCTCTCTGGTAATTGCATCTAGACAGGCCAATCGATAATGTTAATGCAATTTCATCCAACATAAGGCTTTTCAACCCTTTATGATTAACTTTTCCTGAGGCAAAGTTGAGTTTGTTGGATCTATTGAGTAGTTTAAAATGCCAAATTACTTGAAAGTTAACCCTGCATCTCTGACAGATGTGGATTCCTGATTTTTAGCTCAATATCTGCAGAGTGAAAATTAGTGTGTACCAGGACAGTTTTCTGATTGTCTTCATCCTAAATTGTTGAAGTCGAAGTGTTTTGAATTCTGATTCAAGGCCAGGCAGACAATATAGCACAGTGTTATCTTCAGAGGGTCACAGACCTATTGGGTTAGAATTACGAAAGATAAAGGAAACTACTGGATAATAAACAATCGTTACATTGGAAGGAGATAGAGAAGCAAATTTGTGAGCTCTTGAAATGTAATCCCTGTTAGAAAATAAGAAATGAGGCAGCCAGTTTGCACATAGCAAGGTCTCATATAGGCCAGGAGATGGTAATTAGTTTTATTAAATTAGCTGAGGAATAAATGTTGCTGAGAAGGATGGGGAGAATTCCCCTGCTTTGCTTCTAATGTCATGTGAATTTGATATCCATCTGAGAACATAGATAGAGCTTGTCTGACAGTGTGGCACTCTCTTACTCTCGCAGTACAGTGTCAGCTCAGATTTCTGGAGTGGAATTTGAACCCATTACTTTTTGGCAGTTTAAGAGTGCTGCCACTGAACTGTAGTTGACTCAAGTTCAACTGATCTATCACTGAATATGATATCATTGAATTGAATATAACTAATGGTGGTGCTACAACTAATCCACCTTAGGCTCAAGCTTCCAGATGTCGTGTGAAATTATGCTAAATGTGTGACACATTGCTGTATAGAGGAACATGGGGTCAACTGACTTAAGTTACACACTGACACCTTCTGCATTCCATTTTTACTCATGGACAATTATCTTACTGAATTACCAGATCACTTTTAAGTCGAGAGAACTGAAAAAATAGTTCAAATAACTTGGCATGATTTTGGCTATTTGAATTAATGAACTTCTTATGTAGCAAACTCCATGTATCACTGTTAATGTGTGAAATATTTATGAGTGAATTCCCAGCTTATCCTCATTACTCAAATTCTATCTTCCAGCTTTTGAACACTTTATGTGTATAAATGATTTGCCTGACTCAACTTTATCACTCCCTGTGAATAGTTTTGTTTGGTAAAAGGAAAGCAAGCACTGTATTCTGTGACATGTCTCCTGGGTCCTCATTTTCTTTACATGGAGATGTAGAAGCTAGCTTGTTTCAGATAATTCAGAAGAATACTTACTGAAGAAAGCAATGCTATCATATTTGGTACCATTCCTTTAAGTATGCAGACATTGTAGCTTTACATGGTTTTGATAAATTGTCAATTGCCCTCTGACCCTCAAATTCCTTTCAGTTTGTATCATGGTGAGTATTAACTACAATCTGCAGTTATATAAATCACAGATTTATACTTAGCAAAGAAAACGTGATTAGTTATTAGTCTAATAGTGCACAGAATATTAAAACATAAAGCAAATGTGACTTAAAGTACCTCAATTTACAACATGTCAAAGATAGAAATAACTATTTGCCTTTCTTTAGCATCAGGAAGACCTCATAAGTGATTTCCTTTTCACTTTGGTTATATTATATAATTACTATTATTGGGTTTAATCTATTAAATGTGTAAATTGCAGTATTTATACAAATTGCTAATTGCACCAAAACTTTTATGAAAAAATGCTGTAAATATTATTTACGAGTGTTACTCTGCTTTTAATCTTCAAATATAACAACATGAGATTCTGGGCAATGGTTATATTTGAATCAAAATTAACAACCAAACCAAATTCCCAAAATGCTGAGCAGTATTCTCAACCAAATAATAGTGGAGAATATTCCGTTACCGCTGACAACAGAAATGTAACCAAATTAAAACTTTGACTCCATGTTTTTGTTCAAAACGTAGTGAATAAACTTCATTTCCCTTGAATATTTAATATGGGTTTATAGTTAAAAGCAAGAAATAAAGTTCTGTACCTGAACACCAAACATCTGTAATTTCCTGCACACAGCCTTGGTCATAAATTTGAAGAAAGACTTAAGAAAAATCAAACTTATTAATGAAAACACAAAATGCTGGAAAGACTCAGCAGGTTAGGCAGCATCTGTGGAGGGGGAAACAGAGTTAATGTTTCAGTTGTGGGACCCTTCATCAGAACTGAGAAAGAGAGAAATGAGAGAAATAACAAAGAGAAAAACCCATTCCCGATGCAGGGTTTCGACCCAGAACATCGACAATTCCTTTCTCTCCCACGGATTCCGCTCAACCCGCTGAGTTCCTCCAGCAGATTGTTTGTTGCACAAGTTAGTTTTTGATTTTCATCAAACTTTATTAATTGAGGGAAAAAGTTGATAAAAATTGTGGAATTGTGTGACTGTGAATAGATTAATATAAGATATCTTTATTAGTCACATGTATATCGAAACATATAGTGAAATGCATCTTTTGGGTAGAGTGTTCTGGGGGCAGCCTGCAAGTGTTTGCCATGCTTCCGCGCCACATAGTATGCCCGCAACTTCCTAACCCGTATGTCTTTGGAATACGGGAGGAAACTCACACAGACACGTGGAGAACATACAAACTCCTTACAGACAGTGACTGAAATTGAACCCGGGTCGCTGGCGCTGTAATAGCATTACGCTAACCGCTACACTACTGTGCAATGGAAGACACCAGAAGTTACAGGCAAGCATTACTATGCGTTAAACATGCAAAATATTTTAAGATTCATGAAAAAATGTATATCCCTTTTGCACTAACATGGTATAAATAATGTATCAATAATGTGAAGCCACATGATGAAATGAGAAGTAAACTAATGAATAATCAAACACTGGTTTGCTTGTTGGCTGACATTTTGGAGAAAATCTTTTTAGAAGTACCAATAACGAGGTTTTGTAGTAAGGAATGTCATGCACACAATGCCAGACCATTAGATTACTCTCATTTTTAATTGTATTGTGTTAAAATGCTGTAACCATTACATTTATTATTCTGTCTGAAGATGATGCTTAAATTGGATACAAGCCTCAGGTTGAGTGTCTATGCTAAATCCAAAATTCTGTTCTGCTAATGTACAGCAGAGAAATAAGAACTAAACATAAACAATATTACATAACTTCTTCCCAGCAGATTATAGCTTGAGAGTTCATCTTTTAAAGTTGCAGTTAAACTACCATTATGTTTTTCATTGTATCTGAATTATCTTAGAAATAACAATTTCCAACCAAATGTTCACGGAATTCAATACAGACAAGGTATCAGATAAATAATCTAGATTAGTTGAAATTAATGCCATGTTTTAATGCAGCATTCTCGTTTCTGCTATTTTACGTTGGACACACAAAGGAAAACCTTGCGCTAGGTGACAATGTCTTGTTCTTGCTATCTACTGTTTAAAAGTCATTAGAATAGTGTCCTCATCTCCTGTGCTTAAACTGGAGTGTTGATCTACAACCAGAATGGTCAAGGACAGGACCCCAGCCATACAGCAGTGCCTAATGCAGAAGCTTTTTTTTCCCTCTTCCTTCCTACTTCAAATCAAAGGCACCATCTGTTGTGACAAGTGTTCACATTCACCTTTTCCCTCTTATCTGCACTCTCGCAGGGAAGTGCTCTGGAGGCTGTTTGAAGCTGACAGTCTAATCTAACTGCTGATACCACATTTCTCTATTCATTCTGCCCCTCAGGCTTTGGAAACTATTTTTATCAGGTGAAAAAAAGATGGACAAAAAAAATCACCACAGGATTATAGTCTGGTTGATAAAAAGGTAAAGGCACCTTTTCTGTCCTGCCAGTATTAACCAAACAGCTGTCTACAATTTTATATAAGTTATACAATCCTCTAAAATGTCAGCTTGTTCTGCATTGTTGTATACCCTTATTATGCTTTGAATGTTAAAGAAATTTTTTATAGTTTTCCTCTTGGCTCCATTTTACCTCAACTTTTAATTGAGGTAAAATTCCAAAAAAAATACTGGGAAGTTAATTTGAGAAGATGAAATATTGACAGTAATCCCCAATATTCTGAAAATCTATTCCAAAAACAACTAATGTGTTTCATAGGGAGTAAATTTTAATCAATTCTCAAAAGCAGATTCTTATTTTATTTCCAGGTGTTTTTGTACACAGGGTGGATAAGATCATTTTACTTGTATTCTTTTGGCAAAACTGCATCTTTATTACAAGTATTGATGCTGACAAAATGTCAATATTTTCCACTTTGGTTTTAATTTAGGAGCCATTTTGAAGGATAAGCTAAATTTTTGGTCAGGTTGACTTGAATGAGACCTCCTCTAGGGCTCTTCCTGGGGAGCAGATGGCCTTTGACTAGATTCACTGTCCTTGCTCAATAGTTGCGTTGTACTTGTAAACTAAATGTCCTTCATTGGTTTTTAAAAGTCAAGGCGTAATTTTACAAGGGGCTGCAAAGCTAATTTGTTTCAAATGTTGAGCAGTGAAAAAGCTATCAATCTTAATTTGTGTATTTTAAAAAGATATGTTTAGTAAAACAAAGAGAATTTAGATGAGAAGTTACATCAACTGCAGGCATGCACACTTAAATATTCATATGTCGGGAATGGTTCATCAAAGGGTTCAAATCACACACTTAGTGTCAGGCAGAATTTGAGAATTAAAGGACTCCAGTTTTCAGATATAATTATAGCATATCTTAAAATTCAGGTTAATTTGACCTTTATTTAAAATTAGAGCTTTAGGTTCCTCGCATGAGGGGATATTTCAACCGAGAAAACAATAGCTTGTTCCTATTAATAGATTGGTGTCATTAATCTTCCAGGGTTGTCCCAAGTTAAGACTAATAATCTGGAAACTGATGTAAACAACAGATAAGTGTGTGTGTGTGTGTGTGTGTGTGTGTGGGGGGGGGGCGGAATGGGTGGGGAGTCGGGGGGTTGGTGGGGAGTCATGGGGGCATTGGAAATGAGATGAAGAAAGCATTATTCCACTACCAAACCTATTCATCAAACCTGTAGAATTGCCTTATAGCAAGTGCTACAGGGGTGACACCATATTTCTGGAGATTTCATCACACACTCTTCTATGTCTCGCTGTCCGACTCCTTCAAGTTACTTTCCTCCAGCATTTTGGAGGAACTCAGTGGGTCAAGCAGCATCTGTGGTGGCAAAGGGATGGTTGGCGTTTCAGTCTGAGACCCTGCATCAGGACTAAGTACTTCTAACATTTCTAAATTTAGAACTCTGAGACCTGGGACTCTCAACATCTCCCTTTACAACTGAATCCTTGACTTCCTGACCCACAGACTGCAGTCAGTGAGGATAGACAGCAATACCTCCGCCACGATTATTCTCAACACTGGTGCCTGACAAGGATGCGTCCTCACTACCCCCCCCCCCCCCCACTCTACTTTCTATACACTCATGACAGTGTGGCCAGATTCTGCTCTAACTCCATCTACAAGTTTGCAGATGACACCACTGTTGTGGGCTGTATCTCAAATAACGATGAGTTGGAGTACAGGAAGGAGATAGAGAACTTAGTAACATGGTTTCATGACAACAACCTTTCCCTCAATGTCAGCAAAACAAAAGAGCAGGTCATTGACTTCAGGAAGCCGGATGGTGCACATGCTCCAGTCTGCATCAATAGTGCTGAGGTCGAGAGGGCTTCAAGTTCCTAGGAGTAAACATCGCCAATCGCCTGTCTAGGTCTAACCACATAGATGCTATGGCTAAGAAAGCTCACCCATGCCTCTATTTCCTCAGGAGGCTAAAGAAGTTTGGTATGTCCCCTTTGACACTCACCAATTTTTATCAATGCACCATAGTAAACATCCTATCTGGATGCATCATACAGCAGGTCAGGCAGGTCCTGATGAAGGGTCTCGACCTGAAACATCAACTGTTCATTTCCATCCATAGGTGCTGCCTGACCTGCTGAGTTCCTCCAGCATTTTGTGTGTCTTGCTCCAGATTCCAGCATCTGCAGAATCTCTTGTGTATCCTATCCAGATGCATCACAGCTTGGTATGGCAACTGCTCTGCCCATGACTGCAAGAAACTGCAGAGAATTGCAGACACAGCCTGGTACATTACAGAAACCAGTCTCCCCTCCATGTACTCTGTCTGTACTTCTCACTGCCTCGGTAAAGCAGCCAGCATAATCAAAGACCCCACACACCCTGGATATTCTCTCTTTTCCCCTCTCCCATCGGGCAGAAGATACAAAAGCCTGAAAACATGTACCACCCAGGCTCAAGGACAGCTTCTATCCTGCTGTTATAAGACTATTAAACAGTTCACTGGTACATTAAGATGGACTCTTGACCTCACAATCTACCTCGTTATGACCTTGCACCTTATTGTCTGCCTGCACTGCACTTTCTCTGTAGCTGTTACACTTTATTCTGCATTCTGTTTTGTTTTATCTTAATATTGCAGAGGATCTATCTTGGGCCCAAAACATTGATGCAATCACGAAGAAAGCGTGCTGACAGCTCTACTTCATTAGGAGTTTGAAGAGATTTGGTATGTCACCAAAGACTCTTGCAAATTTCTACAGATGTATGGTGGAGAGCATTCTGACTGGTTGCATCACTGCCTGGTATGAAGGCTCCAATCTGCAGAATTGAAAAAGGCTGCAGAGGGTTGTAGACTCAGCCAGCTCCATCACGGGCACAACCCTCCCCACCATCGAGGACATCTTCAAGAAGCAGTGCCTCAAGAAGGCAGCATCCATTATCAAGGATCCTCACCATCCAGGACATACCCTCTTCATGTTACTATCATCGGGGAGGAGGTACAGGAGCCTGAAAGCCCACAGTCAGAATCAGATTTAGTATCACTGACATATGTCATGAAATTTGTTGTTTTGCAGCAGTAGTACAGTGCCAAACGTATAGTAATTTTTATGTCTTTAAGTTACAAAAAAAATAAATAGTGCAAAAGAGGAATAATGAAGTAGTGTTCACGGGTGGTTCACCAATGGTAATAATGAAAAGAGGGCATGTCCCAGATAGTGAGGGCCCTTAGAGATGGATGCTGCCTTCTGGAGGCACCACCTCTTGAAGATGTCCTCGATGTGCCCGTGATGGAGCTGGCTGAGTCTACAACCCTCTGCAGCCTCTTTCGATCCTGTGCATTGGAGCCTCCATAACAGGTGGTATGCAACCACTCAATGTTTTAGGAGCAGCTTCTTCCCCTCTGCCATCAGATTTACGAACAGTCTATGAACCCATGAACACTACCTCGCTATTCCTCTTTTGCACTATTTATTTTGTAATTTATAGTAATTTTTAAGTCTTGCACTGTACTGCTGCTGCAAAACAACAAATTTCACACTATATGTCAGTGATAATAAACCTGAGTCTGATTACTACCTCAACGAACTGTGTAATGAATTGATCTGTATGAACAGTATGCAAGGTAAGTTTTTCACTGTACCTCAGTACATGTGACAATAATAAACCAACTCCAATCTCAACTCCAAATTTTGAGTTATAGTGTTAATTCTTTCCATCATCTGGAAGTTAACCTAAATTGATTTAAGAATGCACTCTGTATCAACTCTGGCAGTCCTTGAGTACTCCCCAGCAGTGCTGGACTAAATCCATCAATTCTTGTATCTAATGTTAGCCAGTCATTTGGTAAACAAGGCTAACAGCAGACAGATTGTCTCTTGAGAAGATAAATTTCATTAAACCATGATCCTGGTGAATGAAGGGAAGGAAAATCCTGGGCCTGAGATTTTCCGGTCACTGATAATGCAATTTTGATATCACCCTATTTGCAGAATGAGATTTCACATAGTTACCCTTTGAACTGTGCCACCTCTGGGAAAAAAGACTCTTCTCAAGTAACTATTTGTGTATTTTATTGCTAAACAAAATGAGTGTGAACACCACAACTAACGCTGCCAATCCTTCAGAATTATCCTGGAACCTGTAGGAATTGAAATCTCCAGGAGACTGTTGTAATATAACGCAGGAAAAATAATTATAGTGAAGTTAAACAAAATTGTGACACGAGACTACAGATGTTGGAATCTGGATCAAGAAACAAAATGCTGGAGGGTCGAGACCCTTCGTTGCAGTGCAGATCTGGACTCCACAGATGCTGCCTGACCTGACGAGTTCCTCCAGCAGTTTTTTTTAAAGCAAAACTTTTTTTATTTCTTCGAGTACCTTCATTTAGTAGAAACAAAAATAATGTAAGTGAGCTGAATGGATAGACATAGATGGCAATGGCACTATTTAAAAACAACAGGGAAAGAGGAAATAGGAATCTACAGACCGTTCAGCCTAACAACAGTTGTGGAGTAAATGCTACTATAAAGAATGAAAAAACAGGATCCTTGTTAAATATCAACAGGATAAAACAAAGTCAGCATGGATTTTTGGATGGGAAATCATGTCTGACATTCACGTTGGATTTTTTTTGTGGATGTGGAATAGTTAAGGGGAAACCAGTGGATGTGTGTTTGGATTTTCAGAGGGCCTTTGATAAATTTCCACACAAAAGGTTAGTGTGGAAAATTAATGAGGGTGGTATTGGGCTAATATATTGGCATGAATTGAAAACTGGTTGACAGATATGGAAAAAGACAGTACAAATAAATATTTTTTTCGGGATGGCTGATAATAATGTGGGTACCAGAGGGATCAGTGCCTGGCCTCAGCTGTTCATTACATAATATCAATGAATTGGATGAGGGAACAGAATATAATATCTTGAAGTTTGCTGACAACACAAAACTGGATGGGATTATGAATTGTGAGGAAATTGCAAAAAGCCTTCAAGGCAACTTAGACTGAGCAAATGGGCAAAACCATGATGTAGTTAAACATAGATAATTGTGAAGTTATTCATTTTATTAGGGAAAAACTAAAACATGACCTATTATCTAAGTGGTCTTAGATTAGGAATTGTCGATGTGCAAAGAGGCTTTGTGTTCTAGTACACCAGTCACTGAAAGCAAACATACAGATGTGGTAAGCAGTTAAGAAGGCAAATGGTATGTTGGTCTTCATTGTGAGAGGATATGAGCACAGGAGGAAGGATGTCTTGCTACAACCAGACAGCACCTTGGTGAGACAACACATGGAGTATTGAGTGCAGTTTTGGTCTCCTTATCTAAGAGAGGATGCACTTGACATTGAGGGAATGCAGTACAATTTTATCAGCCTGATCCCTGGGATGGTGGACAGCTGTATGAGGAGAAATTCAGTTTGTAATTGCAAGAGTGTAGGAGAATGAGGAGGGATCTAATTGAACCTGACAGAATACTGATAGGACTAGACATACTGGAAATGAGGCTTGAGACACAGAGTTGAGATACAGAGTAAGACATTTAGGAATGAGAAGAAGAAACATTTCTTCACTCAAAAGATGGTGAACCCATGGAATTCACCACCACAAAGGGCTGCAGAGGCCAAGTCGCTGAATATATTTAAGAAGGAAATGGACGGATTTATAAATGCAAAAGACATCAAGAGGTACGGGAGAAAGTGGGATTCAGCCTTGCGACTGATGATCAATCTTGCTCACATTGAACGACAGAGCAGGCTCAATGGGCTAACTGGCCTAGTCCTGTTTCTGTTTTACTATATCTGTAGCTGTGGAGGAGATGACTGTCTCATCCAGGCAGTGTGGAGGAAGATCACCGAAGATGCATGAGTGGATATGGTTGATGAATACTGTTTCTGGTGTCTTATTCCACTAATTACATCACTAGTTTCAGGAACTATTCAAACCAACACTCGCCAATTCCTTCACTTTTGCAGGAGAAGATGTTTCATGATTGCAACTAGTTGGCTGGGATTGATAAGGCTACAACCCAAGGAAGAGAGAGTGCTCACCATTACTGGAGCTGTCATTACTGACATCGTGGCCAGTGGTGTAGCTAAAATCACGGCATCCTCTCATCTAGTTCTGGTCACACCCCTTTCCCCTCACGCCAAATTCTATGATAATGTTGTAAGAATACACATCTTAATTTCTACGCCCCCCCCCCCCCACCGCCCCCTTACTGCAGCCATATTGCTGCTTTGAATCGGTCTCCCTTCTGAGAGTGTCACATCCCGAAACCTCGTCAAATCTGGAATAAGTGTGAATATTGCAATTGCAAGTAACACAGGTGGAGCATGAGGTGTGAAGTGCATGAAGCTAGGATGTCTCATTGAAACATACCAGCTCTTGAGGGGTTTTGATAGGATGGATGTGAAGAAGGTGCTTCCTCTTGGGGAGAACTTAAAACTTGGGGTCAATGGTTAAAAATAAGCTCACCATTTATGACAAAGGAGGGGCAATTTTCTTTTTTCTCTCAGAGAATTGAAAGTCTTTGGGATTCTCTTCCTGGAAAGACAATGGAAGCAGAATCTTTGAATGTTTTTGAGGCAGAAGAGGGTGGATAAGCAAGGGGATGAAAGTTACTAAAGTGGGTATTAGTGCCTAACTGAGGTTACAAGTAAATGAGCTATAACCTTATTGAATGGCAGAGCAGAGTTGAGGAATCAAGTGGCCTACTCCTGCTTCAAGTTTGTATGTACATATGCTGCTATTCCTTTGTTACATAGAAACAGAGGTGTGTATTGGATGCCATAACGAATCCAATTCAACCCCAGTAGCACCCAAAAAAACATATGTTTTGGAGCTGAATATTGTGGCCAAAAACTATTCAGTGGAAAGGCATTGTGCCAAGAGAATGGACTAATGTGCAGAGAATGGGAGCTTTGGTTAAAGGCTGGAACTCACCTGATGAAAGCTCCAGAGTTCATAACTCGAACCAAAATTGGGAAGGAAAGAGCACAATGAATTTTTATCCAAAATTTGCCTGACAATCTACCTTAAGTAAATAATTTACTTATGTTTGGCATGATCTGTCTGGATGGCATGCAAACAAAAGCTTTTCACTGTATCCCGGTAAATGTGACAATAATAAACCAATTACCAATTTGTCAAGCAAACACTTGCTGTGCATTACAGAAGGTGAAACACCACTTGAAGTTGATGGATTGAATTTTCATCCATACATCCAGTTGCCAGCAAGTACAACTGCTGTGATCTACTGCAATGTAAAACACAGCTTGAAAAGTTCCTCAGCCACACAGCTATTCCCAATTTCACCAATTTTATTCAGCAAAGCAGGAAATCCTCATTTTTATTCATTGTAATCACATTTGGTAAGTGCAAAATAAATCTGCTGAAATGTAGAAGTAAATTAAAAAAATTGAGAATCTGACAATTAAATCTTGTGGCAATCTTTTCATTCAAAAGTTGATAAACCAAACAGTTTTGAGGATTCTCAACAAAAACACATTGGTTAGAATGTCACAGTATGACTTTACAATTTTAATTGGGCAATTTATCTGTTAATGTGGTAGTTTCTTTTTTTGTTACAATTTCCCTGGGTCATGCAACATTACCTAGCTGGAGGAGAGACAGATGAGTCAGTTACCAGGAGGTGCACAGCTGGCGTGCCATCTGATCTTCCTTCTGTCCCAATGGGATAGCATCTGGCCTCATTTATGTCCTTCCCATGATGATATAATTAAGAATGGGAGCTCGTCATGAGAGGAGTTGAAAATGCAACTTTCAATCTCATCATTGTTGGCATCCCATGCAGTGGGGGGAATGACAATTTTTATACACCTTGTAAGAGTTCTACTAGGTACTTTCTGTACAAAAATAAATCATTTTGCAGCAGTCTCAACATCTACAATTGTCATTTATCCAAAGACTTTCAATAAACAAATGATTAGACAGATCTGGTGCTTAATGTACTTTGTTTTCAATGGATTTTCCTTGTCAATTTATGGTTCTGTGCTACATTCTTTTTATGTTAAAAGCACCATATAATTACAGTTTGTGATTATGTATATTTTTATATAATTATTGGAATATGAGAGGAGCTGCCAAGAACGACATTTAATATGTCCTCAGTTGCTATGGATAGGTTTCATATAACTGCATGGCCTCTCAGCCACTTCAGAGGGCAGTTAAAGGTCAACCTCATTAATTCGGGATACGAGTCACACATAGGCCAACTGAAGGTTTCCTTCCTTTGTTGGGAACCAGTTGGGTTTTTAATAACAATCCACTGGTTTCGGGGTCACCCCTATTTCAAGATGGTCTTGTTAAAGTGAACTGAAATTCTCAAACTGTCACAGTGTGAAGCAACCATTCGTTCAGTGGATGGTCAGTCTTGGTGAAAGACACGATGATGCTGGAGGAACTCAGCAGACCAGGCAGCATCCGTGGAGAAAAGCAGGCAGTCAACGTTTTGGGTCAGGACCCTTCTTCAGGACTGAAGATAGGAAAAGGGGAAGCCCAATATGTAGGAGGGAACAGCAGAGCAGTGATAGGTGGACAAAAGAGGGGAGGTGGGGTGGGGACAGGGTGGTGATAGGTAGATGCAGGTAAGAGATAGTGATGGGCAGGTGTGGGGGAGGATGGGAGGGCAGATCCACTGGGGGATCGGTCAAGGGTAAGAAGACAGGAAAAAAAAGGCTAGGAAAGGGAAGAAGAGAAGAAGTCTTGGCCTTTGGACTAGTGGTCCAAATCACCGACAAACCTTGTCCACGTCTTTAGATAAAACATTTGGAGCTTGACATATCTTAATACACAAAGCCAAATATACATAGAATATAATTACTAAAGCTAATCATCCTATATGCTATTGCATTTCCTATGTATATGATGTACTTATTTGGGCACGAACATCAGACTTAGTACTAGATGAATCTTCATAAATCTAATACCACCATTCCTTCCAGATAGCAGGAAATTAGGGACATACACCATCACCTTCTTCTTCCATTGCTTCACTTTTCTACCTTTTATTTTAAAGTAAAAGATTCATGAAACCTTCCTGGTGATTTCTCTCAGAGCTTAATTCTGCAGGGCGACACTCCTACTAGCATTTGACCCATTACAAAATCTAGGAGGTAGAAATTCAATCACACGTGAAAACGTATTAAAATGGCGATTCTCGGGAGCCCCACAGCAATTTGTTCTGGTGATACCACAATTATGCTGGGCCCCAGTGAGATCACCCCTGGAGTATTGTGAAGAAGGATGCCACATCGCACTCTACCTCACACTCAGATCCTGGCACTCTGCAGA
Source organism: Pristis pectinata (assembly GCF_009764475.1). Taxonomy (NCBI): domain Eukaryota; kingdom Metazoa; phylum Chordata; class Chondrichthyes; order Rhinopristiformes; family Pristidae; genus Pristis; species Pristis pectinata. The sequence goes on along the minus strand of NC_067409.1, from coordinate 80,340,609 downwards.
CAGCAGAGGAAACTTAAGGATGAGGGTCGGCATGTGGCACCAGATATGACCAGGCTGCAGCATGTCCAGAGGGAACGAGTAACAAGCCTTCCACTGCAGAACTGAGACCAGGAATCGACTGGACACCCTGTATATTAAGGCTAATGTGACTGCTTATGGAGCTGCTTGGGGAGTTGTGCTGCCTGCTTGCAGGCCCTTATGAGCAGCATTGGGAAGTCTGGCTCTAAACTTGCACATGGCTAGAAGCCCACCCGTATATGGATTAAGCTGCCAGAGGAAGTGGTTGAGGCAGGTATAATAACAAAACATTTGCATCTTGGTCGGTATGGATGAGTTGGACAGAGGGGCCTGTTTCCGTGCTGTATTACCTCATGACTCTATGACTTTCCAGCATGAACTGACAATGATCTCCCGGGAACCCCTCACAACCCCAGCTACTATCTAGCATCTGTTGGCTGACATTACAGCTTCTTCACACATGGGAGCTCAGATCTCTGCCATGCTAGCTTGGCTTTCTACCTTTATGACTCTGGTTACCACAATTAGTACAATTATATAGGGCGATAGTGAGATCACATCAGGAGTATTGTGTACAGTTTATGCTTCGCTACCTAATAAAATGCTGTTCTTGCTACAGAGAGAGTGCAGCAAAGATTCACCATTCAGGTCCCTGGGCTGGCAGGTTTGTCGTATGTGAAGACGCTATGCAGGCTGAGCATGTGTTCTTTATAGCAAGCCCATAACATGGGAAATCCTCAAATTCAGGACTCACTATTCAAGGAAACGGATTCCCCCTTCCCTTGAGTGAAAAGACTCAAAGGTGTGCATCCAATGTGTGCTGCAAGTCACAACATGTGACCAATATCAACATCTGCCAGCAAGAATAATCTGGAGATTCAGCAGAGCAGGGTGTCATTGACTTTCACCTCTACTGTCATGGGTGGGTGGCTGGGGGTCCACCTGCAAAAGATGAAAGATCTCTGTCACCACTGTTATTGAAAATCCTATCTTCTAGATAGCTCCTCAGAAAGATGGAAGGGCTAGAGCTCTTCTCTCCCTCTCACTGAGTGTAGAAGTTGGGAGGTTCTGTTGCAGTTGTACAAGATGTTGGTGAGGCTGCACTTGAAGTATTGTGTTCAGTTTTGGTCTCCCTGCTATAGGTGCCATTAAGCTGGAAAGAGTGCAGAGGAGATTTACGAGGATGTTGCCAGGACTCGAGGGACTGCGTTGTAGAGAGAGCTTGGACAGGCTAGGACTTTATTCACTGGAGTGTAGGAGACCGAGAGGTGATCTTATAGAGGTATATAAAATCATAAGTGGCGTAGATAGGGTGAATGCACACAGTCTTTTTCCCAGGGTTGGGGAATCAAGAACTAGAGGGCATAGGTTTAAGATTTAATGGGAACCTTAAGGGTAACTTTTTCACCCAGAGACTGGTGGGTATATGGAACAAGCTGCCAGAGGAAGCAGTTGATGCAGGTACAATAACAACATTAAAAGACATTTGTATAGCTACATGGATAGGAAAGGTTTAGAAGGATATGGGTCAGACACAGGCAAATTAGGACTAGATTATATGGGTATCTTGGTTGGCAGGGGCAAGTTGGGCCGAAGGGCCTGTTTCTGTGCTGTATGATGTGATGGCTCTCTCTGCCTGCTCAAGGCTCAGGTCTACCAAAGGACACATTTTGTTCTTAAAAAATGTAATCCTTCACCTTCAAAATGCTCTGAAATCTCCCAACACTGCAGCTCCAAATTCCAGTGAGCCCAGCCAACTGCATGTTCCTGATATTCAGAGCTGATTTCCTGTGTGTTGCCCACACCATGTGTTAATTGTATATATGTGGAATAATTTGACAGGAGAGGTTTCAGTTGTGCTTTGCACAATGATTGACGTCACCCCTTTGTGCTCTGCTTACTACAGGTATGTGCACATGAGAATGTGATTGAACTTTTCATTAAGCATGGGGCAGGCTATAAGCTATCAATCACAAATGGTGGGTGATTTTATGCAACGACTCTGCCTTGCACCTCATAAAAACATGAGTTGTGGGATTGAATGTCTAGGGCATGGCATCCAGTTTCCAGAACCTTATGCTGCCTTTTTGGAATAAAGTAACTAATATTTGCCTTTCATGTACAGTATTTTGGGAAGCCTGCTGGATTTCCGTAGGGTAGGGTTTGCAGCAAACACCCACAGCCTCTAACCTGCAGTTGCACCCTTTCAACATTAGGTGGAGCTTCATTATTTTTGGAAGCTACCTATCTCCCATAGAACATCAAAAGCAGCAGGACTGGATTAAGGGAGATTTGCTTTGTCTTGACTTTCTTTGGTAATCCAATGGTATTACATTAAATGTCTTGTGAAGAATAAATAAGTGATACAAATATTTTCTGCCACACAATCAAGGCGTGACAGAGGCACAGACAGTAGAGTTGCTCAAGATTGCTCAAGAATCAGATTTATTCACTAATTTATATAAGACTTTATTTATACAGCACGGTAACAGGCCCTTCTGGCCAAATGAGTCCACGTTGCCCCATTATACCCACGTTAACCTACTAACCCGTACGTCTTTGGAATGTGGGAGGAAACCGGAGCACCCGGATGAAATCCATGCAGTACAGGGAGAACGTAAAAACTTCTTACAGACAGCGGTGGGAATTGAACCCCGATCGCTGGCACAGTAATAGCATTACGCTAACCGCTACGCTACATGAAATTCGTTGTTTTGTGGCAGCAGTATAGTGCAAAGATGTAAGATTACTATAAACTGCAAAAATAAATAAATAGTGCAAAAATGAAGGAATAACGAGGTAGTGTTCATGGGTTCATGGACCATTCAGAAATCTGATGGCAGAGGGGAAGAAGCTGTTCCCGAAACATTGAGTGTGGGTCTTCAGGCTCCTGTACTTCCTCCCTGATGGTAGTAATGAGAAGAGGACATGTCCTGGAATTTGCATGTTCTCCCTGTGACCACGTGGGTCTCTTCTGGATGTTTCAGTTTGGTATTGGTATTGGTTTATTATTGTCACTTGTATTGAAGTACAGTGAAAAACTTGTCTTGCATACCGATCGTACAGGTCAATTCATTACACAATGCAGTTACATTCAGTTAGTACAGAGTGCATTGAGGTAGTACAGGTAAAAACAATAACAGTACAGAGTAAAGCGACACAGCTACAGAGGAAGTGCAGTGCAGGTAGACAATAAGGTGCAAGGTCACAACAAGGTAGGCTGTGAGGTCAAGAGTCCATCTTATCATATAAGGGAACTGTTTAATAGTCTTATCACAGTGGGATAGAAGCTGACCTTGAGCCTGGTGTACCTTCTTTCCTCTCCCATCAGGCTCCTGTATCTTCTGCCTGATGGGAGAGGAGAGAAGGTTTCTTCCCACATCCCAAAGATGTGCAGATTGGTAGATTAATTGGTCCCTGCAACTTACCCCTAGTGTGCAGTTGAGTGGTGGAATCTTGGAGGGGGGGGGAGTTGATGGAAATTAGGGGAGAATAAAAAATGGAATGTGTAGGATTAGTGTAAAATGGGTACTTAAAGGTTGGTGCAAACTCAGTGGGCTCAAGGACCTGTTTTTGTCCCATATGACTCTAATAATCCATGCTTTAATTTCTTGCAATGCCTAACTTGTTATACTGCTGTCTTCATAACCATTTGCAATGACAAGGTCATTCAACTAGTCACATAGATTAAATTGCATTGACAATTGAATAACTTGCCTCTTATATACAGTAGTACAGTTCCTGGACTGCTCAGGTGACAGAGTTTAGTTCAGCAACAAAGCAATGGCTTGGGGATGTGCAATCCCCAGAGGAGTGATTCTCTGAAAAGTCACTGAGAATTATCATTCTACGCAAGAAAGTATACTGATGTAGAACAAGGAAAGAGCTGATGGTCTACAGGAAAGGGAGAGGGGAAGAGAGATGGAAAGAAGGTGCAGGCTCTCCCAGCAAACTGTTCAGCATGCTGTATCAACTAAGAAGGGCGAACTCAAATGACTGAGGTGCTTTCTAAATTTGTATTCTTCATCAGTTTGGCATCCTTTGCATTCATTACATAATTACCCTGTCTTGTTGGAGAACACTTGGTATTGCCAGTTTGATATTGTCCAGTTCCCCCAGATATCAAAACTCGGTGAGCCATCTTATTTTTTTTCATTTTTATTTCATTAGCAGGTAATAAAATGTAAATTGTTGTTCAGCTCTGATGAATTCTGAGAAAATCATAAGATGTTTGTCCCAACATCTTAATGATTTGATCCAGCAATTGGGCTTTGGTTGGTCATGAGATGTCATGATGAGGTTCCCTTGGAGAGCTCTGTAAATCTACATGCCAATTCTGCATGGACTCACACCTACCCCCTGTCATCACTTGTCTCACACCCTTGGAGTTTTCCAACTGCTGGTGTGACATGTAGTCTAGAAGGAACCAACTTCCTCTGCTTAAACACTGGAAAGACAGTAGCCATCATCTTCAGTTCCTGCCACAAACCCCACACCCTCATGGCTATTCCATCACCTTCAATGACAATAGAAACTGCTTTGAATTTAATAATCATTCTCTCTGACCCTGAGCTGAGCTTTAGATGATATGCTCACCATCAGCCTCCATCCATCCAACACTTAGATTCCCTACAAACATCCATAGAGGATAATTAAGTGGGAGGACTGAAAATGCCCTGTCTGACTTATTTGGACACTATTTCCAGTCAAGGAACTGGAAGTGCTGACCCAGGGTTGACCATAAATTCTGGGGCAGTACAGCAAGGGTGAAGACCTGGCATGGTGGACCATTCATAGCCCAATGGCTGCAATCATGCCCTCTCATATTACATTAACTCTTAACTACTCTCTAAGAGTCTAATTTGAAGCATGTTGCATGGAGGCTGTACAAAACTAATCCTCCATTGATTGTTTTGGTTAAGTACTAAATAAATGCTATTCAAGCCCCTTTGAGACAGAATTTTAGTGCTGAATGATTTAGCCCATGTGGTGAGTGAGTTGCAAACCAGACTAGCCTTCGCTAATTTTGCATGAAGATATTCTGGTTATATGGGCTCACATGGGTTTTTTTCCACAAGATGGGCTTGCATTTCCGTGTGGATTAAGGTAGCAACAAAAAGAGAGAATGTTAGAAACACTCTCCAAGTCTGGTAGCATTTGGCTCAGGATATTGTGGTGCTCACTTTCCAATAAATATTTCCCACCAATTGAATGTGTATCATTGACTTTAGTGTGCCTAATGAGCTTAGACCAATTTTTTTATGTTTAGGAAATTTCTACTGTTATATCAAATTTGTGGAACCTAATGATAAAGCAATGTTTCTTATATTTTCACCAGATGTAACTGTTGAAGTACGACTTACAGCCAGATCATGGTCTTCAGCAGATCTACTTCGTCTCTCCCTATCCTACATAGCCCTCTGGTGTCAGAGAAAGACTGACTGATGAAGAAGGTAACATTGAAAACATTAATAACATGGGAAACATGTGCCCAGAGGCAGAGGAGGTAGGGGAGGTCCTTAATGAATACTTTGCTTCAGTGTTCACTAGGGAGAGGGACTTTGATGAATGTGAGGTCAGCGTAGAACAGGCTAATGTGCTGGATCATGTTGAGGTTAAGAAAGAGGTAGTGTTGGAGCTTCTGAAAAACATTAGGATAGATAAGTCCCTGGGACCGGATGGGCTATACCCCAGGTTACTATGGGAGGCAAGGGAAGAGATTTCTGGGATGTCAATGATGATATTTGCATCCTTCCTGGCCACAGGAGTGGTACCAGAGGATTGGATGATGGCTAATGTTGTTTCATTGTTTAAGAATAAGGATAATCCTGGGAATTATAGACCAGTGAGTCTTACGTCAGTGGTGGGCAAGCTATTGGAGAGGATCCTTAGAGACAGACTTTACGGGAATTTGGAGAAGCATTGTTTTATTAGGGATAGTCAGCATGGCTTTGTGAGGGGCAGGTCATACTTCACAAGCCTAATTGAGTTTTTCCAGGAGGTGACAAAACCAATAGCTGAAGGTAGAGTGGTGGATGTGGTGTATATGGACTTTAGTAAAGCATCTGACAAGGTTCCCCATGGAAGGCTCATCCAGAAAGTCATGTGGCATGGGATCTATGGAGACTTGGCTGCGTGGATTCAGAATTAGCTTGCCCACAGAAGGCAGAGGGTGGTAGTAGATGGAGAATATTCTGCCTGGAGGCTGGTGACTAGTGGTGTTCCGTAGGGGTCTGTTCTGGGACCCCTACTCTTTGTGATATTTATATGTGACTTGGATGAGGAAGTGGAGGGATGGGTTAGTAAGTTTGCAGATGACATGAAGGTTGGAGGGGTTGTAGATAGTGTAGACGGTTGTTGTAGGTTACAACAGGATATAGAGAAGATGCAGAGTTGCACGGAAAAGTGGCAGATGGAGTTCAATCCGGAAAAGTGTGAAGTGATACACTTTGGAAGAATGGACATGAAGGTTAATGGCAGGATTTTGAGCAGTGTGGAGGAACAGAGGGATCTTGGGGTCCAAGTCCATAGATCCTTCAAAGTTGTTGCACAAGTTGATAGGATGGTTAAGAAGGCATATGGAGTGCTGGCCTTCATTGGTCAGGGATATGAGTTCAAGAGCCGCGAGGTAATGTTACAGCTCTGTAAAACTCTGGTTCGACCACACTTGGAGTATTGTGTTCCGTTCTGGTCACCTCATTATAGTAAGGAAATAGAAGCTTTAGAGAGGGTGCAGAGGAGATTTATCAGGATACTGCCTGGATTAGAGGACATATTTTATGAGGAAAGATTGAGTGAGCTAGATCTTTTCTCATTGGAGCAATGCAGGATGAGTGGCGACTTGATAGAGGTGTATAAGATTATGAAGGGCATAGATAGAGTGGACAGCCAGCACTTTTTCCCCAGTGTGGTAATAGCCAATACCAAAGGATATCCATTTAAGATCAGAGGAGGAATGTTCAGGGGAGATGTCAGAGGTAGGTTCTTTACACAGAGAGTGGTGGATGCCTGGAACGCACTGCCAGGGGTGGTTGCAGAGGCTGATACAATAGAAACATTTAAAAGGCTCTCAGATAGGCATATGGAAGTAAGAAAAATGGAAGGTTATGGGCTGTGCAGGAGGGAAGGGTTAGATTGATCATGGAGAAGGTGTACATGTAGTTCGGCACAACATTGTGGGCTGAAGGGCCTGTACTGTATTGTATTGTTCTATGTTCTATTATCTGTCACGTAGGTCTTCATTTTTTTTGGATTGGATCATTCTTGACACACTGCAGTCTCCTGGCAGCTCAGATCTGCTGGGTTCATCAAACTGAGACAGTTTACAGTGAAGTCTGTTGTAAGGTGGTGTGTGTGTCAGGAAGACTCTGTAAGCCTTATGACATACTACATTTTGCCAAAACCTGTCAAGAATGACCAAGTCTAGCACCGGGATATCTTCCTCCTCAGGCATTTTATGCAATGATTGTGGAAGTTCTACTGAGTTTGGCTTCTCCAGAACATTACTGAGATCTAAGGACAGTCCTTATTCAACCTGTTGTTTGAATCTCTTCAAAACAACAGTTTAGGAGTGTTGGTTTCAGCCCATATTCAAGTCAGATTAATGGTGACTATACAAGAGAGATGGTCTTGATTTTTGCAATTCAAGTAACTCCAATGAATAAGCTGAACTTGTGTGTTGAAGTTAAGTACCTCAACCTGATTAACTGTTGTACTTATTTACTCTTCAGCAATAGACTAATAGTTGCCAACTATTCAAAAAATATTAAGGGGAAATGGTAATGTAGAAAATGGTAACATAGAGACACAAGAGATTCTGCAGATGCTGGAATCGGGAGCAACACACACAAACTGCTGGAGGAACTCAGCAGGACAGGCAGCATCTATGGAGGGAAATAAACCGTTGATGTTTTGGGTTGAGACCTTTCATCAGGACCGGAAAGGAAGAGGGCAGAAGCCAGACTAAAAAGGTAGGGGGAGGGGGAGGAGCACAGGCTGGAAGGTGATAGGTGAGTCTAGGTGAGAGGGGGAAGGTCGGTGGGTGGGGGAGGGGGAATGAAAGGGAATGAATGTGAGAAGCTGGGAGGTGATGGGTGGAAGAGGCAAAGGGCTGAAGAAGGAGGAATCTGATAGGGGAGGACAGTAGACCAGGGAATAAAGGGAAGGAGGTGGGGAACCAGAGGGAGGTGAGGGCAGGTCGTGAGGGACTGCATAGTCTATTTATTCACCAAACAGAATAGGTTTAAACAGTAAAATGCAAAGAACATAGATAATCTGTTTGAAAAGAGACTCTGAACTACAGCAAACTTAATATAATTAAAACTGCAGCAATGATTACAGTAAAACTATGGGGTTTTTCCAGTGAACAGTGATAAGTGGAGGATAGCTACAACAAAATAATTTGATTATTTTCCTGGCACGATGCAGTAAGGAGAGTTATGCACTTAAAATAAATCATAATCAATTATAGCCACATGGTCCCCATGTATGATTGACAGGGCAATTATCCAATCACATCAGCCATTCTGGCTTGAAAGTGTGTTCCCAATATACGCAACCCAATTAGCAGAGATAATAATGAAATTTCATAAAGACACCACAAAGTCACAGTTGGCCATTACCACATTAGACCTAAATTATTCTTGCCATTCAAAACTGAAAACAAAAATTCTGTTTGACAAAGTCTCCACCGTATGTTAATTGCAAATACATGCCATGATCTAGAAATATATTTAACTCAATAAAGATCTTGCATTTATGTCTTGCCTTTCGTGGCCTCGTGATATCCCAAACCATTTTACATCCATTGCAATAGATTTACAGTAATATAAGAAATGTGTTTGTAAAAACTGAGGTAGCTTGGACATTTAACTGCTGGAGACTCTAAAATGTAGTATTGATACTTTTGTGGAAGCATTTGGCCATTTTGTAATTATTAATTTGGTGTGACTTCTGCTTCTTTCAAAACTTGCACATTGTCAACTAATATCACATCACTTCTCTGTCAGTAACAGACTTCGGATTTATGGCAAAATATTAGACAATGCAACTAATTCCTTTATGACAAGAAAACATCCTGCTTGAGGTACAAAATTTGAGTCTGAAGATTGGATATCAACATCACAATTAAAATTGACTCATTCCACCTTGACCTGGAGAAATTCAGCTTTGTGAAGTAACATTGTTTTAAATAATAGATATCTTTTATCAATGGGCAAAACAAAATGGGGAACATTATTACAAATCTCTCTGCTGTTTGATAAATTTAAAGAAAATGAAATTTGCAGCTCTGATCAAAATGATTGAAGGGAATTCCTGTTCTCTATTTGCTAATTGTTGCCCTAAAATACTGAATCCACAGCCAGGCCAGCCATGATCTTATTGAATGGCGGAGCAGGTTTGACGGGCCAGATGGCCTACTCCTGCTCCTATTTCTTATGTTCTTATGTTTTCCTATCTTAGGAACTGTTTAATAAACCACAGTAATCCCTCAGACTTGTTCTCAAATAATGTGGGAATCATTGAAATCAAATGAATAGCAGGACATGGTAACTAAATGCTGCTCTGTGTTAGCTTGCCACCCTGAGTCATTGGGTCTGCATTCATTCAAGCTTTTTTATTATATCTGTTCTGTTGTTTTGATAAGAGACTGACAGCTTTTGAGGAAATGCTAGAGGTTAGACTTGTAGATTTTGTGAACTTCATGGGAAATCAATCCTGCCAAATCCGAGGAATATCTGCACATTTTACACAAAATATAGTGTTATCTTTCTTCAATCAAATTTATATTTTCAGCTTCTAATGTTAAGATCACAGTGAACTCATAAAGCCCCATAAACTGTGGTCTAAAAAGTGTTAAAATTGATATCTTTGGTTCATTTTCATTTTTCACAGAATTTGATTCAGTTGTTAGATGAATTATCTCACTCAGGATTTGGAGACTGTGTGTTGAACTCCCACCAGAGACCTGAACAATAAATCTAGACTGACCCTCAGAGGGAGCACGGCACAAAGGTGAAATGCAAAGTTACACTGAAACCCTGTTTGCTTTTCAGGTGCATGTCAGAAATTGCATTTTGAACAGCAATGAAGAATCCTGCCTAGGGTCCTGGACAATATTTGAATTTCAGCCAAAAGCATTAAGACACAGATGACCTGGCCAATGTTGCATAGCTGTTTGTGAGAAATCTTACAACAGATATTAACCCCTCAAGCCTATTCCATTATTCGAAAACTATAGCTAATTTTTGACCTAATTCCATTTGCTCACTCCTTTGTGGATTTAATCTCAAATTTAAAATTAACAATTGCATAAGAGTTCCGAACTTCTACTTCCCTTTGAATGTAGAAGCTGTTTCTAACTTCACCCATGAAAGATCTAGGTCTAATTTTAAAACTATGTTCCCTAGTCCTAGACCCCCAGATAATGCTTTCCACCTCTTTACCTATCTGTTCTTAATATCATTGAGACATTGATCAAATCACCTACCAACTTTAGAAGTTCTGGGAATAAACGTCCTAATTGGTGTAATCTCTTCTCCTAATTTAATCCTCACAATGCATTTCCAGCAGTGGTTAGTAAATCGTGCTCAGTAGCAGAAGCTCTGGTCAGTTTTCCCCTCTGTGAAGTGATACTGCAAAATGTGTTTAAGAATAGCGGGCATAGCCGAGGAGTAAAGGGTTTAGAGGGGATCTGAGGAAGATATATTTTTTCACACGGAGGATGGTTGGAATCTGGAACGCACTGCCTGAGAAGGTGGTGGAGGCAAGTACTCTCACAACATTTAAGAAGCATTGCACTTGCACTTGCTTCGTCAAGGCATAGCAGGCTATGGAAAGAGTGCTGGTAAATGGGATTAGTATAGATAGGTATTTAATGGTAAGCATAGACATGGTGGGCTGAAAGGCCTATTTCTGTGCTATATGACACCATGCCTTTAATCTCCTGACTCAGATGAAATTAAGAAGCTTTCTAGCAACAGAGAGCAGCTTTGTTAAGGGGTTTCTAGGTTACGAAAAACTTATGGAAACTTTCTACATCACTTTACAAAATTGGAAATAAATTTTGCAAAGGTTTTCCTCAATTGACTGTTGTTTATTTTTGTCCTGTTACAGGCCATATTACTCTGAGGACGGGGTTGTCTGTGGGATGTCAGCGTGATGCTCTTTTCATGTCCTTCTGCATATTCATGACCAACTCTGCACTGTTCAATTAAATAAGTGAAGTTAATTCTTTCCCTTCACTTTTACTGTTTGCTCACTAAGAGAAGGGAGGACTTACATTTATGAAGAACCATCCCAGATCCCAAGACATCCCAGTGTGCCTCCTAGGCTCCCAGTATTTTTGAAGTGTCATTAGTTTAGTTATTGGTGCAGTGCAGGAAATACGGCAGGCAATTTGCTCATAGAAGGATACTAGACACTGTTCAGTGATGTTGAATGAGGCATTGACATTGACCAAAACACTAGGGAGAATGCCCTTGCTCTTCTCTGAAGCGGTGCCATGGGAGCTGAGGAGCCAAATGCCACCCTCACGCCAAGCCCAACAGTTTGACAGCATGTCAGAAAGGTGGCACCTCCAGCAGTGTAGCATTTCAACAGTATTGCACTGGGAGAGTTAACTTAGATTATGTACTCAAGCCTCAAGCTTTTGTCTCAGAGGCTGGCATGGTACTACTGAACCAAGGCAACACACTGACATCTATCAACAGTCCAGAGCTTAGACGACACACAAGGTATGACTTCCACTGCTTCTAATATCAAAAATAAAATTTTCTGATCATGAACTTCAAGCACTGAAATATATTTTACTTTCATCTTATTTTTCATTCCAGTACTGTAAGACTTTCAGTTCAGTTCTTTGTCCCAATGCTAAATAGAATTAAATGACATGGAGAAAAAAATTAGAGATGGTGCTTTAATTCAGCGGGGGATTTCACCCATGAAATTAGTTATATTCAAATCTCCTAGAAAATAAAATATGCTACAGTATTCAATTAACATGACTGTATTCATTGCATCAGCCCTGTTGAGACAAAGCTGGCTCTGGGTATCGGCAGCATGCCGCAGACAAATCAGGTTACGTGATTCAGTGATAGCCTCACCAATGATCTGCAGAGAAATCCCACGAAGCGTTATACATAGGGTGTGTATGTTTAAAAATAAATCTTTTAGCAGTGTAATGCGGAAGTGATAATGATAGGTTTGCAAATGGTCAGTTAGTTGACTTCAGCCCCATTGAAATGATGAAACAATTTTCATGACTTTGGGGCATCCAAAAGTGCTTATCAGCCAAATGAAATGCTTCTGAAAAGAAGTCACTAGTGAAATGTCAGATTGCAACAAACAAGGCGCACAGACAGTTCCATGCACAGCAACCTGATAAAGACCAATTAATTTATTTTTCATGTACTGCTTGAAGGATTAATACTGGACAGTATCATCAGGAGAATCAAGTGTTGAAAAGTTACAGGAGGTGAGGAAGAAAAGAGTGACTCACCTCCGAATTCAGTGTTCTGTAGTTGAGTCCCATTCTGTGATGTGAATCAGCCATGGCTCAGTGATGGCATTTCCTCCCTCTGAATCTCATGGATGTGCAGACAAGGTACCGTTCCAAAGACTTAAACCCAGAATCTATTCTGATATTCCATCACCAAAATGAATGCTGGGAATAACCGAACTATTTGACCCAGTGCAGAAACACGGAAAATAAGAGTAAGAGTGGGCCATTTGGTCCGTGAGTCCACTCTGCCATTCAACGTGATCAAGGCTGATCATCAAATTCAATAACCTGTTCTTACTTTCTCCCCATGTTCTTTGATCAATTTGATTTTTGAAGTATATCTAATTCCTTCTCGTGTCATCCTTAAACTGAGAGATATTACATTTAATCCCATCTATAAATGTCAGGAATAGTTGTGGTCCAAGCATTGAATGCCACAGTACTCCACTAGTCACTGCCAGCTACTTTGAAAAGGATCTGTTTATTCCTGCTCTTTATTTCCTGTTTGCCAACCAGTTTTCTATCCATATCAATATGTTAACCCTCCAATTCCTTGTGCTTAGGTTTACACACTAATCTCCTGTGGGACCCCACTGAACATCTTCTGAAAGTCCAAATACATTGCATTCATTGGTTCTCTCCCATCCATTCTAACAGTTGTATCCTCAAAAAATCCCGGTAAATTTGTGAATCATGATTTCCCTTTTCTAAATGGACTTTGACTGATCCTGCCACTGTTTTCCAAATGTTCTGCTATTACATTTTGAAATAATGGACTCTTTTTTTTCATTTTTCCTATCACTGACATCAGACTAACTGGTCTACAATTCCTTGATTTCTTTCTCCCTCCTTTTTTAACATTAGTTACTCTCCAATCCTCGCGAATCGTCCAAAGAATATTGGAAAATGACCACCAACTGTGGTGTCTGTTGCTTAGGTGCACAGCCATAGGTCCAATTCTGCAAGTGGTTTGCACCAGTGCTAGTCTGGACTGAAGCCACTCCTGCACTTTGTAAAAGGAAATGGTTTGTGCCAGCATCTGCTGGTGAAGTCATTCCGTAGGTTTGCGAAACCATAATGAAGTGATAGGGGAAGAGTAGGCACCCTGATTTTCAGACAAACCTCTGGAAACTTTGATAACAAGCCAGGGAGAGTTTCTCCACTTAGGGGCCCATTGTCAAGTGGGAGAGGAAGGAGGTCTCACTTGAAGCATCCAAGTCAAGGATGCAGTGCCATGAAAAAGTTATTGACTTTATTTGCATGGTCAAGGTCAGTGAACACATCTTCAAGCTCCAGCTCTCAACAACTGTACTGATAGTCTCATGCTCTACCTCATGGCGTACACCCAATCAACCATCTATCTACAGTCTCTATCTGAGCTCCGAGCCATACTCCCCATTGAACTCTCACACACTTACTATTCCACGCCTCTCACCAATATCTTTCAGCTTCTATACCCTGCTATTTATTCAAACATGACTAGTATACCACCCACTCACTAGTGCACTTCTCTTTCATCTGAAGGTTTGAAAGTGCACAATGGGTGCAAACAGCAGCTGAATAAGTAGATGCACGCCCACGTCCACTGGCTCAGCAGCCTGGAGGAAAGAACACTGACCATTATCGATAAGGCGCCACAGGGTAACACTGAAATGGTGGTATGCTCATTCCTACTCCTCCCTCATGTATTTCACTTAATTACCAGTTGTATGTGGGGTAAGCATTCATCTCTCACACATCCTCCTGTATCCTGGTGCCTTTTCCCTTTGAGACAGCCAACCACTCCCTCCTGGTCAAGCAACAGTGACTGTTGAGCGATATGGCAGGGTTCTAGAGGTAGTAACAAACTAGTGATGGGCATTCTTGGAGTGAACCATGCTTCTTAAATAGCTGTGACACCTTCCAACGTAGGGCACATGTGCAATATGGAATAGGAACCACATATAGCCCAGAATAAATCGTGGAATAAGATCACTGAAAGACAATAAACCAATCAGGCATTTGTAATAGAACCTTAATTTTTGTTTCTGATGTACAGACACATCAGATTTATTAAATGAAATTCTCCTTAATCCAACTATTGCAAGATCATTGCAATGCAGAAGCAGAGTCCCATGGAATGCCAATTGTTTATATTTAGTGGAAGGAATTATCTGAATAGCCATTGCAGTATTCAAAAGCATGTCTCTGCAATATTTATAGAGCATCCTTTTTCATTCAGTCCCTAAGTGGGGGAGGATCTCACACCAGGTGGTCAGTTCGGAGAGGTGGTACATAGGCGCACCCCCTCCCTTTTCATTCCCACAATTTCCCATGGATTACTTTTTTATATTGTAGGAGATTCCATTCTAATATAGTCTTGATGTGGGAGACACTACTTACCAAGAGTATGATGCTTGATGTTTTTTTTTAGGATCTGTTAAAGCTCAGTTATGAAAAGTGTACACAGGGATAAGATGGGTGTGGAATAGTAGAAATTAAAGAATAATCAGAAGAGCCACAGCGCAAACCAATCATTGCCGAAAATCTACACAAGGATCCTAATGTCTGTACTGGTAAGCATGGTACCCAGTGTGGCAAATGGCCCACACCCAGGGAGAAATGGTTGCTGCCCACCATTTTGGGTACCTCGTAGTCTGAATAGTGTCTTAAAAAATTGGGAACTGTGGCCTAATTTCTTTCTCATACAAGACTACATAAGTAGACCAGCTCGTCTTCCAATCCTATTATTATGCCTTTTGATATGTTAACATAATATGCCTAAATCATAAAATATGTCATTAATGAATGTCCCAATTGATTTCATCATTTGCAACCTAAGGTCTTTTTGAATCTCCCTCAAATATATCCATTGCTTTCTCTTTGTGTTCATTAACAGGTTTCTGCTGTGTTACTACCTGCTCCATTCTGTGCCATGCATTGATATGTGAATTTTGTCTTTAAACCTAAAAGGAGTGTAAATTCACTCAGTCTGATTCTCCAGTCAGATTCTTCCCTGCAATCTCTCCTATTGTTGGATGTTAAATGCAATTTACCTTAGCTTGCTGTTCTTTCATTTTTTTTAACCACACTGACACTCCTTTGCTAATTGTCCTCTGTGACAATGCTATTTTGAATTGTCAACTGTGCTTCAGCCATTTTGTTGAACTTCCGTGGCAAAAGGCCACAATTTAGACTCCTCCAATCACCACAGGTTCAAACCTCTTGGACTAATCACTCATGGAATGCATAAAAAGGTGATCTCATAGTACTACAATGTAAATCTCGTAAGCAAGTAGAATGAGTTTTCTTTTATTGTGAATGGTGACATATTTTAATATATATTTACAAATTTTATGAATAAAGTATATTTTGGAGGAGGGGATTGTTAACAGGTCATTAACAATGAGAAGACAAGACATGTATTCCAAAATATGTAGCCCAGAGTTCTGCAGCGTCACCTTATCTCTCAGGCACATTCTACCTGCTGGGATCACCCCATGGCAATGCTGCAATCAAACCAAATGCACAGCAAGCCATTAACTTAACAGATACCTATAATAAACAGAATAAAAAGAATGTTGCTAGTGTTGGATTCGACTGTTTTAAGCAGTTTTTTTAACATGTATAGTGTTTAATACACCTCAAGTGGCTGTACAAGGAATGGCCACTTCCTAGCTTACTGGCTCGTCCATCAGGTGAATACGTGTTTTCTCATTGGTTGGTTTTGTCACAGGTATCTAATAGGTTTTCTGATTGAACGACTGTTAGCTAAGGAGTACGTCTTATCTCAGGTATAAAAGTTGATTTTTGTTAATCACTCTCTTACTCTCCTCACCCCCAGTCCTAGCTCATTTTTAGTTCCTTTGTTTTGGCTCACCTCCTAGTAGTAAAGCTAGTGCCATGTGCTCTGTGACTGTTCCTTTGTTTTAAACTTTTCCAATAAAACTTTGTGAAGCACCAAGTTGTTTTCAATCCATTCCAGGACTCCTGAAAGAATCTGCGGATTCAAAAATAACCAGATTTGACACTAGGTTCAAAGGCTTCAGGCACCTAAATACTATTAGTGAAATTTCTTTTGCATTGCAATTAAACAAAAGTGATACCTCCTTGTTTTTTTTAATGACATTAGCCATTAGGTTCTGCATGATGGTTGGGTTTGGAAGTGTGGAAATGAAGCTGACCATTATTTCCATGGTGGTAAGGACAGGCTCCTAACTCAGTGCGAAGCTCAGAGTAGGGTGGGAGTTGGACCCCTCCATGCTCCTTGATAGTTCATCTGGGTTCTCAGCAAGGTCACACAAAGCCCTTGTTATGCATGGATGGCCCAGATCTTATCAGAGTCCTCTGAAGTAGAAATTGAGTGCAACCTCACTCACCCAGGAATTGCCACCACACCCTGCCCTCTGTTGCAGGCCATGTGCCCAATGACTTACCACCTAAAGGTCACACATCTAAGCTACCCTCTTCAATAGGTATGGTGCTTATCTGAGCTGGTGGTCGTGAGTATCAGATCAAGTGATGGGCTGCTGCTTTCTTTATTGTCTTCTTGCTAAGCCCTATCACCTGGTCAGGTGAGAGATCCAGGCCACTTGAAGGAAGCAAGGCACCAAAGGTAGGATCAAGGTGAGGGAATTTGCAAATCAAAAGTACATGCTTGCACCTCCTGCAGCTTGTAAAGCAAAAGAGACTGTGGAAATGGAGGGGAGGAGCGGGTGGAAACTGGGAAGGAAAAGTAAAGATTAAGCCACCACTTCAATAAACTCCGTGCCACCACTGCCCACAGTCTCCAGCACCACAGCAGTTATCACTAGCACCCGCTCCTCTGGACCAGTGAACGAAGGATATGACCCCAGCTGGTCTGCTGGTGCTGGGGCTGGGCATTCACCACCTTGTGCTGCAAAAGAAGAGTGGGCATTATTGAGCGTGTTGAAATTTTGTTATTAATGAGTGTGTTGGAATATATCAGTGAGTATGTTGGAATATTACCAGTGAGTGTGTTATAATATATTAATGAATGTGTTTGAATGTGTGTGTGTGTGTGTGTGTGTGTGTGTGTGTGTGTGTGTGTGTGTGTGTGTGTGTGTTGCAATGTATCGGGATGAAAGGCCTCTCATGACTGAATAGTTGGCAGTGTGTGGAGTTGGTGTAAGTGTCTTCAGTGGCAGTGCATGAGGGGCATCTGAGTGGAAGGTGTGAGTTACGATTGTTGTTGGAAGAGTGATGAAACAGAGCATGCGGTTAGTGGTTCATCTGCTGGGGGATTTAATAAAGTCCACACGTGCGACGTCAATATACCTTGCGGCACTTCATTCACATTCTCAGTGATTTCATTCATGGCCTTGTCCTTGAGGGCAAACCCCCTGCAGTACTGCTGGCACTGGAAACTGTCCAGGGCACCTGTGGCTCTCTCCCCCTCCCTCCACCTAATCCAGCTTGGTGTTCAGAATGTGTTGTAAAATTGGAATTCTCACTCCCCTTTGTGGTCTACAAGCCTCCCACCTACTTGCCCAGATGAGTGGAATGACTTTCACCAGTTACAGGTAATGAGCACCTCCCCTTTAAGGAGGATGGGCATGGCATTAAACAACACCAGCCCAGTTTTAACTAGCACTAATTAATCGCAAAATTGGACCCTGTGGATGTGTGTTAAAGTACAGTTTGCGCTGACTGGATGCTGAAATCATGATAATGAGGCAAGATCATGAATTTAGTGTGTTTTCTACACTGGGTTACATGGTTAATTGTGCCTTATAATTCCAGCGCATGTTTTCCTGCATTATCCAATTTAGCCTCCTAGGAACTGTAAAGTAATATCTTTGGCACGGTCGCATTTTCACCGCAAAATATATCTTGTGCTTCGTGAAAATGATAGCTGAACCAAGAACAGATGCCACCATGGGGAAAAATAGAAAGCCACACTCCAATGTATGAATCAACCTACTTCAAATTTAAAATGATAATGAGGTGGGCTTGTGGAATACTTTTTATATCCTAATCCTGACACTGACCACAACTCACATGCAACTTTGTCACTTATGAGCTGTCTGCTTAGGCCATCATGACATATAAATTGTATCTCAAGGCACCTCATCATGCATCCTCAATGAGCTGAATGGGCCAAATGGCTTTTTTTTATGACTAACCTTCTGTTGTTTTTAAATGCTCATTTTGCAAAGCAATGCAAATCTTTCAGGAAGGCTCCTGGAGAAGGAGGTTATGAACAGGCTGAAATGGCATCACAGTTCAAGACAATAAGATCTAAGTACTCTTTTCCTGTCAGTACTAGTGAAATCATCATGAAGTCTATGCCTAGAACTCCTATTGTGGGATCTCTAATGAGAGGCCAATGGAATCCTCAGAAAAACAATGTAAAACAGCAGCTACAGTGCACAACTTGCATTTATACAGCCCTTTTATATAGAAAAGTATTTGATCCCAGAATATTGTACTAAGGAGCTACAGCCAGAGGGTCAATGATTAGCCTTCACTGATATAGCGGCCACACACCCTACAACCTCTGAACATTGTTGTCATGGACAGTGTGACCTCTGAACTTTGCCTCTGTGAATAGTGCAGCTTTTGATCTTTGTCTCTATAGTATTCTTGAACTGTCTGCATGATAGCTAGCCCCTTTATGTATTTGCAGGATGATTTGAAAGCAGTTGGAAATGCATATATGCAAAAAGGCAGATATGCATATAAAAGCAAATGCCTATACTTTTAAGGAATCTAAGGTTTAAATTGCATTCCATTTTACCGTGGTTTATTCAAGCAACAGTTTCATGGGTGTTGGGTTAAACTGTCAGCAGTGGCTTGTCTCTCATTTGGATATACTACACCTTGGCACATTCTGTAGGTTCTATGTGAGTCATTGGCTAATTACAAGCCTGCAATATGGCCTTCCTCCATTTTGAAAATACTCTGATTGCAAAATGCTTAATGTTTGCAATTGTTGTCTGCCAAGAGATAGCACTGGATGGTGACACATCTCAGAATCAGAATCAGATTTATTATCCCAGATATATGACATGAAATTTGTTGTTTTGCAGCAGCAGTACAGTGCAAAGACATAAAAATCTATAAATTACAGAAATAAATAATTAGTGCAAAAAGAAAGAATAATGAGGTAGTATCCATGGGTTCATGGACCGTTCAGAAAGCTAATGATGGAGGGGAAGAAGCTGTTCTTGAACCATTGAGTGTGGGTCTTCAGCCTCCTGTATCTCCTCCATGATAGTAGTAACGAGAAGAGGGCAGGTCCCGGATGATGAAGTCCTTAATGATGGATGCCGGCTTCTTGAAGCATCACCTCTTTAAGATGTCCTCAATGGTGGGGAGGGTTGTGCCTGTGATGGAGCTGGCTGAGTCTGTAACCCTCTGCAGCCTCTTGCGATCCTGTGATTTGGAGCCTCCATGCCAGGCTGTGATGCAACCAGTCAGAATGCTCTCCACCGTACATCTATAGAAATTTGTAAGAGTCTTTGGTGATATACCAAATCTCCTCAAACTCCTAACAAAATAGAGCCACTGGTGTGCCTTCTTCATGATTTCATCAATGTGTTGGGCCTAGGATAGATCATATGAGATGTTGACGCCCAGGAACTTGAAGCTGCTCACCCTTTCCACCACTGACCCCCCAATGATGACTCGTGTGTGTTCTCCCGACTTCCCTTTCCTAAAGTCCACAATCAGTTCCTTGGTCTTGCTGATGTTGAGTGTGAGATTGTTGTTGCGACACCACTCAACCAGCTGATCTATCTCACCCCTATAAGCCTTCTTGTCACCATCTGAGATTCTACCAATAGTGGTGTCAACAGCAAAGTTAAAGATGGCATTTGAGCAGTGCTTAGCCACACAGTCATGAGTGTAGAGACAGTAGGGCAGTGGGCTAAGCTCACATCCTTGAGGTGTGCACGTGTTGATAGTCGGTGAGGAGGAGATTTTATTACCAATCCGCACTGACTGTGGTCTCTTACAAGCTTCCTTTAAACTCAAATATGTTCATATGCATTTGTGTCCATAGAAGTTAAAATATTTCTTAATATAAGCAGTATAAAATTTCAACACCAATACTGACTGCAACAGCATATCCATTTCAGTACAAAATCCACAAAATGACTTGGCTGGTGATCTAGATGCCATTGCTTTCTATTTGTTTGGTCTAGTTGACTGCAGTGTTCTGTTAAGCAATTGGGATTGTGTTAGTCTGTCATTGGCCTCAATGTCTCTAAATTCTTCCACAGTCTTCCTGAGACAATCATCAATCTTCAGATTTGGTTTGTGATAGTTGATGACTTTGGGTCTCTGCCACCTTTCTTCTTTGTGGCGTCATTGACTTTTCACCACATCATCTAGTTTAAAGGGTGATATTTCTTTGACTACCTCTCTCTGTGGTGAATTCAGCATTGAGTCTGGAAGGCTGCCCTAAATGAAAGATTAGGTCTTGCTCCTCAGGCTTGTCACAATGCAGGAAGCCACAGACAGATAGGGCAACATGGAAGTGGGGAATTAAAGCAACAGACAAATGGAAATTCAGGGTTACTTCTGCAGAAAGAACACAGAAGCTCTGTTTTTGGTTTGTCCAGTGTAGAGGAGATCACATTGAGAACACTGAAAGCAGTACACAAAGTTGGAAGGAGTGCAGGTGAATTTCTGCTTCACTTGGAAATACTGTTTGGGTCCCTGGATGGGGGAAGGGGAAGAGGTGAAATGATAGGTGTTGCTTGCATATCCCCTCTATCCATATCTCAAATTCTGCAAATAATTCTGCCATGGATCAATAAATCCCTCAGACTCCCAAGGTTATGATTTGTGGCCAGTTCTAGTACATGTAGGATGGCTCCCCTTTTGTCTGACATCTCCTAAAAGCCTTGGATCAGCCCATTGTTTCATTGCAAGGTTGTTGTATTTCCTAAAGGCTTTGAGAACCTCTTCCAGCATCTCAGTGTCAGGCCTCTCTGCCTCAGTGACCAAACAGATGCAGCAGCATCTTCACTTTGGTCTTCTCCTTTCTATTCGCCACTCCCAACATGATAGAGTGAGAAAAGACCTCTAGTTCCTCTTTCCATTCATTTACCTCAAAGTCCAGCTGCTGAGTAGCTTTTACTGCTCTGTATTCTGTGTGCAAGTGAATGATGCATCAGTTAATGAAAGAAAACCAAGTCTGGTATTTCTGGTCACTCAGACACTTGTCTAAATTGAGGTTATACCGAATATTCAGTCACAAAGATGCAGGCATCTTATTCAAGCAAATACGTTAAAAATCTGCCTCTTTCAAGCCAAACCATGCACCCTCTTTCTGCTCCAGTGTTCTGTGGAGTATTTCTCAGTAGCAAGTCAGAGTTCCAAGTAAAACCACACAGTAACTCCACATAACATGTCAAACTACTTTTTGACTTTTATGTTGCTTTACACTGTCAGCAGGATCTTGTTCTTCCTTTTGGGAATGTACTCCTTGTCACATTCTGTGGGTTCTTGGTGAGTCATGTTAAGGGACGTCTTTAAACTACTTGCAAGCCTACAAAGTGGTTGTTTTTCATCATGGCAACAGTCTCTGACCTCTGACCTCAAAATATGTTTACCAACGTTGTACTACCACAAAGTACTGCTAGATGGTGGTACATCTCTTTCACTGAGTGGGGAGAGAAAAGGTGAGAAGGAATCATTTTGGAAGAATATACAACTAATTCCATTGGCTAATGAACTAATATCCAATTAACTAGGGAGACATCTGTATCTTTAATTAAATTTAACATTGATGACATTGGTGTATTACTGAGGTTCATGTTAGAAATCCCAGAGAGAAAGGTTGGTCCTGTTATCCTCTTTGCCTGTTGTCTGGGTATGTTTTACCCAGACATGGCTCACCGCCAGCACTCTGGACACAGCGCTCCAACCCGAGGCCTTCACCACATTGACCAGACGGCAGCATCAGGTAAAGGCCCAGGTGGTGGCATTTGCTTGTACCTCAGTACAAGTGACAATAATAAACCAATACCAATACCAACTCATCACGGTGCACAGATGTGGCAGTTCTGTCTCAGTCCTGCTTCCCTGACCTGGAACATCTGACAGTCAAATATCACCTGTTTTACCTGTTCTCTGTCATCATCCTGGTAGCGATGTACATTCCACCCCTGGCAAATGTCAGCCTGGCACTGGAGGAACTGAGCACCGTGAACAATAGTCTAATGTCTTCCTGATCATCGTGGAGGACTTCAACAAGGCTAACTTGAAGAAGTCTTTGACCAGCCACCACCAACTTGTCACCTGCAGAACCAGAGGAGCCAACACACTCGATCGCTGTTACACCACCATCAAGAACGCTTACCGTGCCATCCCGCACCCGCACTTTGGAAGTCCGATCACAAGGCTGTTACTTCTACTCCTGGTGTATAGGCAGGGACTGAGGACCATAGCACCAGTGGTGAGGACCATGAACATTGGTCAAGGGAAGAAGAGGACCATTTACAGGACTGCTTTGAATCAGTAAACTGGACCATCTTCAGACACTCATCTTTGGACCTGAATGACTATGCCACAGCTGTCACCAACTTCATCAGGACCTGCGTGGACAAGTGTGTGCCTTCAAGAACATACTGAGTTTTCCCAAACCAGAAGCCCAGGATGAACCAGGAGGTTCGCAGCTTGCTGAGGACTAGATCTGTGGTGTTCAAGACTGGCGATCCAGAATCCTACGAGAAGTCCAGGTACGACCTACGGAAGGCCATCCTGAGAGCCAGAATTCCATGTGAAGTTAGCGATACAATCGGATGCACGACAGCTGTGGCAGGGTTTGCATGCCATTACTTCCTATAAGGTGAAACCTAACAGCCTAAGTGGCAGTGATGCTTCACTCCCTGATAAGCTCAATGCCTTTTATGCACACTTTGAAAGGGAAAATAACACTACACCTGTGTGAATCCCCACAGCATCTGATGACCCTGTGATCTCTGTCCTGGAGGCTGATGTCAGAACATCCTTCAAGAGGGTGAACCCTCACAAGGCATCAGGCCCCGACAGTGTACCTGACAGGGTACTGAAAATCTGTACCGACTAACTGGCTGGAGTGTTCAAGGACATCTTCAACCTCTCACTGCTGCAGTCAGAGGTTCCCACCTGCTTCAAAAGGGCATCAATCATACCAGTGCCCAAGAAGAGCTGGGTGAGCCGCCTCAATGACTGTCACCCGGTACCACTCACATCAACTGTGATGAAGTGCTTCAAGAGATGGGTCATGGCTAGAATTAACTCCTGCCTGAGCAAGGACCTGGACCTGCTACAATTCGCCTACCGCCACAACAGGTCTACAGCGGATGCAATCTCTCTGGATCTCCACACTGCTTTGGAGCACCTAGACAACAGCAATACATACGCCAGGCTTCTGCTTATCAATTACAGCTTGGCTTTCAACATCATCATCCCCTCAATTTTAGTCAACAAGCTTCAAAACCTGGGCCTCTGTAGCTCCCTCTGCAACTGGATCCTTGACTTCCTTAGTGGTAGACCACAGTCAGTGCGGGTCGGTAATAACATCTCCTCACTGACTATCAACACAGGCGCACCTCAAGGATGCATGCTTAGCCCACTGCTCTACTCTCTCTACACTCATGACTGTGTGGATAAGCACAGCTCAAACAGCTATAAATTTGCAGCTGACACCATTGTTGTTCTCAGATGACGATAAGGAGGCATACAGAAGTGAGATAGTTCGGCTGATTGAGTGGTGTCGTAACAACTACCTCACACTCAACATCAGCAAGACAGAAGAAATGATTGTGGACTTCAGGAAGGGGAAGTCAGGAGAACATACACCAGTTCTCATTGAGGGGTCAGTGGTGGAAAGGGTGAGCAGCTTCAAGTTCCTGGGCATCAGCGTCTCGTAGGATCTATCCTGGGCCCAACACATTGATGCAATCACAAAGGAGGCACCCCAGCGGCTCTACTTCATTAGGAGTTTGAGGAGATTTGGTAAGTCACCAAAGACTCTTGTGAATTTCTATAGATGTACGGTGGAGAGCATTCTGACTGGTTGCAACACAGCCTGGTATGGAACCTCCAATGTACAGGATTGTAAGAGGCTGCAGAGGGTTGTAGACTTAGCCAGCTCCATCACGGGCACAACCCTCCCCACCATCGAGGACATCTTCAAGAGGCAATGCCTCAAGAAGGCAGCATCCATCTCTAAGGACCCTCACCATCCAGATCATGCCGTCTTCTCATTACTACCATTGGGGAGGAGGTACAGGAGCCTGAAGACCCACACTCAGTAATTTAGTTACAGCTTCATCCCCTCCACCATCAGATTTATGAACAGTCCATGAACCCATGAATACTACCTCATTATTCCTTTTTGTTTTGCATTTTTTATTTATTTTGTAATTTATACTGATGTCTTTGCACTGTACCATAAATTTCACGTCATATAAGTCAGTGATAATAAACCTGATTCTGATTCTGACCTCTGGGGTGGGGGAACTGTTTTCTGGGCACCCTGTCCTGTGCTGGAACTGCTTCGACATATGCCCACTGCCAGATTGGGAGCTTGCAACTAGCGTGTGGTCAGACTGCCTGCCTAAAACAGGCGCTGGTTCCTTCTGGTAGTTCTTCCAGATTTACTGCAGGCTGTCTCTCATTCTTAAACAGTTGTGTTTCTCAAATTTTTGTACCAGAGCTGGATGGAACAATTCTGTTGGTTGAGATTAACTGGTCTTTGCTCTTCCCTCATTCTGTCCATCTACCTCCTCTTTTCCAGAACATAATAGCAAATCATTTTGGTGTCCCAATCAGTGAACAATATCAAGATGTAGTAGTGAGGGAGAGAGAGAAAATCAAGACCATATGTGGAGTCATAGAGTCATGGCGTTATAGAGTAATATAGTACAGAACCAGGCCCTTTGGCCCAACACATCCATGCCAACCAAGATGCTCATCTAAGCTGGTCCCATTTGCCTGAGTTTGGCCCTTAGCCCACTAAACCTTTCCTATCCATGTATCTGTCCAAATGTCTTTTAAATGTTGTTATTGTACCTGTCTCAACCACTTCCTCTGGCAGCTCATTCCATATACGCACCACCCTCTGCATGAAGAAGTTGCCCCTCGGGTCCCTTTTAAGTCTTTCCCCTCTCACCTTCCAGTTCCAATTTCAGGCAAACATTCCAAACACATCTCTTGTTTTTGGCCCTCCTAACAATGAGACATCAGGGTTGAGAAAGGGGATTACCTTGGGTCAGAAGCAATTTCTGTTGGGTTTCTTCCAGTTCCCAGTCATTCCACCAAATTTCAACACGGACCTGGGACGACTTCTTCCCATTCCATTTTCGCCATCATAATGTCACATTTGAAGGCAGGTCTGGTGGGATTCAGGACACCTCCAGGCTTTCTGCTGATAAATGTCACATCTGACGTGACATCTGTAGCATCTGCAGGAGGCACTGCCTCAAGATGGCGGCATCTATCATCAGGGTTCCCCACCATCCTGGTCATGCCCTCTACTGAACACTACCATCAGGCAGGAGATACAGAAGCCCCATGTCCCACACCACCAGGTTCAGGAACAGCTACTTTCCTACAACCATTAGGTTCTTGAACTGACCTGCACAACCCTAACCCTACCTCAGCAATGGAACACTATGGACCATCTCTTGCTCTACCATGGACTTGTCTCTGATTGGTGTCTTTTGTTTGCACTAATGTCTTGCTTTTGGTCTTTTTTTCGCTCCACTGTCATGTATAATTTATAAATAATTTATATTCTGTGTGTTGTCTGTTCCTACAAGTCTGTGATGCTGCTGCAAGCAGGTTTTTCATTGTACCTGTACCTCACTGTACTTGTGCATATGACAATAAACTCAACTTGACTTGACTTCACTTGACGCTGCAGCTCCCTTTCACATTACAACAGTTAAAGAAAGTTCAAATGTCATTATG
The DNA here is from genome assembly GCF_009764475.1 of Pristis pectinata. Taxonomy (NCBI): domain Eukaryota; kingdom Metazoa; phylum Chordata; class Chondrichthyes; order Rhinopristiformes; family Pristidae; genus Pristis; species Pristis pectinata. Next base: position 80,314,178 of record NC_067409.1, on the reverse strand, counting down.
ATGAGCTTTCAATTTTTGGTATTTATTTTATTTGATTTTAAAATGTATTTATTCATTTTTCAGGATCTGTGCGTAGCTGGTGGGGCCTGCATTTATTGGCCATCCTTAATTGTCCTCAAAATGGTAGTGGTGGCTTCTTGAACTGCTGCATTCCTGGTTAAAGCATCCCCACAGTGCTGTTGGGTAGAGTGTTCCTGGATTTAGACCCAGCAATGACAAAGGATAGTGTGTAACTTGGAGAGGAACATGCAGATGATGTTGTGCCCGTGTGCCTGAAGCCCTTGTCCTCCTTGGTGGTAGAGGTTGTGCGTATGGGAGAGGCTGTCAGAAAAGACAAGGTGAGAAACTGGAGTGCAATTCTAGTGTGCCAGTAGCAGAGGGAATAAAGGTATTGGTATCGGTTTATTATTGTCACTTGTACCGAGGTACAGTGAAAAACTTGTCTTGTATATCGATCGTACAGGTCATTTCATTACACAGTGCAGTTACATTGAGTTAGTACAGAGTGCATTGATGTAGTACAGGTAAAAACAATAACAGTACAGAGTCAAGCGTCACAGCTACAAAGAAAGTGCAGTGCAATAAGGTGCAAGGTCACAACAAGGTAGATCATGAAGTCATAGTCCATCTCATTGTATAAGGGAACCATTCAATAGTCTTAACACTGTGGGGTAGAAGCTGTCCTTAAGTCTAGTGGTATGTGTCCTCAGGCTCCTGTATGTTCTATGCATTGGAAGAAGAGAGAAGAGAGAATGTCCTGGGTGGGTGGGGTCTTTGATTATGCTGGCTGCTTCGTCAAGACAACGAGAGGTAAAGACAGAGTCCAAGGAAAGGAGGCTGGTGTCTGTAATGCGCTGGGCTGTGTCCACAACTCTCTGCATTTTCTTGCGGTCCTGGGCAGAGCAGTTGCCGTTCCAAGCCATGACACATCCAGATAGGATGCTTTCTATAGTGCATCTGTAAAAGTTGGTGAGAGTCAAAGGGGACAAACCAAATTTCTTTAGCATCCTGAGGAAGTAGAGGCGCCGGTGAGCTTTCTTGGCTGTGGCATCTACGTGATTTGACCAGGACAGGCTGTTGGTGATGTTCACTCCCAGGAACTTGAAGGTCTCAACCCTCTCGACCTCAGCACTATTGATGTAGACAGGTGCGTGTACATTGTCCCCTTTCCTGAAGTCAATGACCAGCTCTTTTGTTTTGTTGACATTGAGGGAAAGGTTGTTGTCATGACACCATTCCACTAAGCTCCCTATCTCCTTCCTGTACTCTGACTCATCGCTGTTCAATATACGGCCTACCACAGTGGTTCAGGATAATGGATGATGTTGTGCTTCTTGAATGTTGTTGGATTTAGCTTTAACATTAAAAGCTTGCCGGGGTGCTTGGCTGCACTGCAGGGCCCCCATGTAGAGGAAACAAAGAGGCCATTCGTGCCTTTACAGATGTCATTGGCAACTTCCTGTAAGAAATGCCCTTGCACATGAAGGCTACCTTCATTACACACTGTCTTCAGCCACCCATGTAGTTTCCTCTGCCCTCTATTAGGACAGAAAACTTCCTTACTTCAATGGACCACGCATCCATTCCATGCCAACACTCCCCAGTAGTTGGAAGAGTGCTGCTTATTTTGAGCAGTGACCACTTAAAGACTGCTTCCTGAAGCCAGGATTGAAAGAGTACAGTCCAGTCACGTGAGAAATTTGACCAACAATGCCTGGTGTTCTTGAAGCAGAGTAGTGTTACATTATGAAATTTGGGAGTGACATTTTTGAACTGTCACTAGTGAATTTGGGGCTTTTTTGTTCACCACTTTTGAAAACAAGTTTGCTAACATCACTTTAACATCAGAAAATTGGTGCAGATAAATTTCTTTTTCTGAGATTAGGATGGAGTCAGGACCAGTGCTAATATGTTGGTAGAGTGCACTACAATAGACTTTATTTTTCTGTTGTTCTAATTGTGTTCTTTCTTGTAAAAATTGTGTATAATTTATGCTTAAGTTATGTTTTTCTTGTGAATGTAGTATATCTGATGCTATGTGCCTGTGATGTTGCTGCAAATAAGTTTTTCATCGCAGCTGCGCATGCATGTACTTGTGCATATATAATAATCTAGACTTTGACTTTGATATGCCATTCCATTCCACTCCAAGAACTTCTGATTCTGTTCTAAAGGAGCATTTAGATATTTTATGCAGTAAACTGATCATGTTTTGTGTTAATACATAACAATACCATGTTTGAAAAGGGCTAAATCATAGGAAAATATGTGCACTGATACAGCTATTAGATGCATGTTCAATGCTCAGAATATTTGACATGGTTGCAAGTCTCAAAGGAGGGGTTCTGAAGAAAGTCAATGGCACTGTGCCACTTAGAACCCCACCATTCACTGAGATTTCAAATGGATGAAAGGAGATTTGAGATGTTTGGCACTGCAGGGTATTATTCCCATAAAAGAATAGACCAGTACCATCCACTTCCGAGTACTTTCTCCCCCTTGCTTATTCACCCAATCTACTAATCACCTGCTCTCACTCATTACAGCTCTGTCTGCAGGTTATTGTTCACTAGGTCAAGAGAACTGAAGGAGTGCTGCGTTATCAGAGTTGTTTTCTTTCAGATGAAACATTAAAATGACGATTTGTCTGTTCATGTGATTGCAAAAGATCCACTAGCTTGATCTAATCTTCTCAGTGTCCTGGCTAACATTGCTCCTCTGAACCAACAACACCAAAACAGATTTTTACTTATTTGTCCCTTTTCAGTTTGTAAGGTTATGCGATGAATAAACTGGCTGCCAATTTTCCACACACTACAACAGTACACAGACATCAAAAATACTTGCTTGGTTGTGTGTAGCCGAAGACACTATAGCCATTTCTTCCTTGGATGTACTTATGCATCTTCTTGGGAGATACTTGTGTATTCTTGATCTTCTTCTCAGATTTGGCTTCCTGAATGATGACACATAGTGTTCAGCAGAGAAGAGTCTGGAAGGTCAAAGTGGCTCATTGTTGTAATGTAGCTGTGATCCATCCCTTGGGATTGTTGCTTCAGAATGTCTATGGTGTGATCAACAACTACCCACTGACTTGGCTGGCATTGTACTTGGACCCATTTTGGTGTTTTGGCTGTGACAAGAATTGCAGAGGCAGAGTTTATACTCCTAATTTGTGTTCTTATTCAAGTAACTCAGGCATAGTGGAGAAATGGGCAGTGCCTGTAGTGGCAACAAACTACTGCCTGGTTCTCTGGCTCATCTGCCACAATCTCTGCTGAACTTTGGGAGCCACTTCTGCCAGTTCACCCCTTGTGCCAGCACTCACTTTGACCCCATTTTCTGGAATTCCAACTCTGAACTCTCAACCATTCCCTCTGCCTTTGCAAACCTTCTTAACATCAATCTCTTTACCCAAGGTTTCAAACATGTTGTGCTCATCTTAATTCCTTCTATAATTTCTTATCTCCCCTGTCTAAAGGAACCTAGCAGTGTTTCCTTTCTTGTGGGACTGATGGGAATGCTCAGAGGTGGCAGACAATGGGTTGACTGCTAGAGCTGAGTCGAATTGATGGGTTGAATGGCCTCCTTTGTTGTAAAGAATGAATTAAGTATGGATAAATGCAAGATTTTGCCTTTTCGCCTTAACAGTATTCACACTGCATAAATTTGTTGTTTCTATATCTGTTTCTATTTCATAATTATAATATGAATGAATACATTGCTGATATGGATGTGCACAGGATTTCCAGTGAACGACACATATTATGTAAGTTTTTGCCAGGTGACAGTACTGCAATTTGTGCTGCCTTGGAGTAGTGCTTTCAACCCCAGACTGGTTCAGTTGCATCAGCACCTCACTGCTCTTGTGAGGCTTAACATCAGCTCCTTTCTAATTGGTAATTACAATGAAACTTTCCCTGAAACTGCACAACAGATATTAAATTACTTCACAGCATAAGAACAGCTGGGGAAATTATGGGAATGCTGCTGTGGTAGGCAGTCACATGCTGAAAAAAAGTGTGCAGGATTCTGCAACAAACAGGAAACAGCAGATTTTCAGCACATATACTGTGTTTACTGCAACACGGATTACTTGGGTAGAGAGACAGTTGAGTAAATTAAGTTACTTGCATATGTGAACATACGTATATAAAAGAGATACTGCAGCTTGATTTCCTTAACATCCCAATTCCCCTTCCCCTCCTGCTCAATATAATTGAAGAGTTGCCTCTGTTTCATTTTCCAATGAAGTTGGTAGAACACAGCTGTCAGGTGTCTGTGCTCCTCAGCATCCCATGTAATGGCTCAGCTGGAGGTCGCCTTGTGTACAAAGCCCTTCACCGATTATCCTGCGGCTTGAAGCAGTTATTTAGGGGCTGGCCCTTCTGCTGAGGGGAATTTGTAAATGTGCGAATTTCATGCCTAATTACTGTGTACACAACTGCTAAACACCTGTTTGGCCCACTGCACTGGCATGTGTGGATGGCACACCTGAGACTCCTTTTCACACGGTGGTGATGAGTTTCCAGACAGCTGCATCGCTAAAGTACCAATTTAAAAATCATATAAGTTTTAACCGATGCTGCTTATGGCAACAGCTTTGAAGATGTGCAGATGAGTTTTTTTTTGAGAAAGGAGGCAATTGATTTGAAGTTGAACAGAGGTATAAGTTTCTGAAGATGATCTCAATGGGTCCAACTGAAAATACAGATGTTTCTACGTCTGGAAGCAACTGTTTAAACCAATGGCGCTGGTATCTATTCAGTATATCATTGTGAATTGCATCATAGACACTATAGTTAGGAGAAGATCACTAAATTACAAGAGGAGGAGATGAAGAGATTATTTTTTAACATGTTGAGTTGATATGATGTGCTGTATTGAGATATGCACAGCCAATAGCCTTTTTCCAAAATGCAATTGGATGAATACTTGTAAAAGTAAAACTTTTCGGAGATATGGGGAAGACTCAGGGAAATGCAACTGATCAGATGGCTCGTGGTGGGCTCAACAGCCTCCTAGTGTTTCTAACATTAATCCCACACTATCATCACTACGTAAAGAAGCTATGAGTATATCAAAGCAAACAGAAGTTGGGCAAATCCTTTCCTGCTCTTAGGTTATGTGCCGGGATTCAGCCGCAGTCTACCTCCCTGAACCATTCGTCCTTTAAATGTACTGATTGGGAAAATGGCTCATGGCCTCTGCCCATAAACCCTGACCTACGCCCCAGTCCTGAGAAACTCCCCCCCCCCCCCCCCCCCCCGGGGGCTGCATTAGTGTACAGCTGAATTTGCCATTTGATATTCAGTCCCTTTTGCTTCTGGAAGGTGCCTATTGCCTATTACCCCGCACAGGATCCTTGTGAAACAATCCCCCTTGCTCCCGTACCGCAGCCTGCTGTACAGAACTGGCGAGTTTTCAAAAGGCCAGGTGAGTCTGACTAAACGACTGAAACCCCCATGGAGAGAGAGTCAGTGTTGGGGATGGGAGTGAAGGAAAGAGTGGAGGAAAGGGAGGCTGTTCACTATAAGGCACTTTCCCTAGCCCAGCCACACTCCTGCTATGACGGTGTCTGACGAAGAATCCTGGACATGAAATGTTAACTCTGGAGACACAAGGGCCTGCAAATGTTGGAATCTGGAGCAACAAACAATCTGCTGGAGAGACTCAGCGGGTCGAGCAGCATCTGTGGAGGGGAAAGTAATGATCAATGTTTCGGGTTGAACACCTGGTGTAACTCTGTTCCCCTTTCCAACATGTTCTGCTTTTATTTCAGATTTCCAGCATCTGGAGGTTTTTCGATTTTCTCAACACCTGCTAGCTCCCCCAGGCTGTTAGCATTGGTGCTTCGGGCAGAATGGACTTTTCCAGCAGCATCTCTGGGAATATGTGGCAACAGAGGTGGGTCTGGATAAATTGGTTGTGCCCTATTGCCATTTACACATGGTGGGGATGGAATGTAAGACCAGTTGGCTTACCTTTGACTCATTTACTCTGGTTGCCTGGTGATTTGATACTAGAGTCATAGAGACATACAGCATGGAAACCGGCCCTTTGGCCCAACTGGTCCATACTGACCAAGACACTCATCTAAGCTATTTCCATTTGCCTGCCTTTGGCCCATAGCCCTCTGAACATTTCCCATTCGTGTACCTGTCCAAGAGTCTTTTAAATGTAATTAATGTACCTGCCTCAACCACTTCCTCTGGCAGCTCATTTCATATACAGACCACCCTCTGGGTGAAGAAGTTGCCCTTCAGATTCCTATTAAATCTCTCCCCTCTCACCTTAAACCTATGCCTTCTAGTTACCCTGGGGAAAAGACTGTGTGCATTCATCCTATCTATGCCCTTCATCATTTTATACATATGGTTGGGCCCTGACTCCAGGGCATCAGACTAAGTGGTAGTGTAGTTGTTAGCATAACGCTATTACAGCGCCAGCGAACCGGGTTCAATTCCGGCTGCTGTCTGTAAGGAGTTTGTACATTCTCCCCGTGTCTGTATGGGTTTCTTCCGGGTGCTCCGGTTTCCTCCCACATTCCAAAGACATACGGGTTAGGAAGTTGTGGGCATGCTATGTTGGTGCCGGGAGCGTGGTGACACTTGAGGGCTGCCCCCAGAACACTCTACGCACAAGATGCATTTCACTGTGTGTTTCAATGTACATGTAACTAATAAAGATATCTTATCTTAAGTGATGGCACATCTTCTGTTAAGATTGGTGTGCTTCTGAAGTGGAGTAAATTATAGGATGTCTTTATTAACAGTGGACCCTCAAAGTAAATTTCGCCCATCCCTGGCTACTTCACTACTAACTACTGGTAGACACAAGACTGCAGATGCTGGAAACTGGAGCAAACAGAACAAACTGCTGGAGGAAATCAGTTGGTCAGGCAGTGCCTGTGGGGGGAAATGGACTGTCAATGTTTTGGGTCGAGACCCTTCATCTGGACTGCAGTAACTAATGGTAACTCACTGATGCGGCATTGGTTTAGTAACACAGGTTGGCTAGTGAGATGGTGGTCGTCCTTGTTATATGCAGTTTTATCAACTTCTAGTATTTATCCTGTCTGGTTTCGGATAGATTGCGGAAGAGAAACCACTCCATGGAGTCTCTTGTCATTAATGTTTCGCATTGCATCACTGAAACCTCAGAATCATAACGCCCTCAGAACAGCTCAGTTCGAACCTCCTTAGTTTCCAAAGTGGCAAAATTTTATTGTGAAGCAGCTTCAGTCTCTTTGAAATCTCGGCACACTTACTATACACGGAATACACGTAATTATGCCTGGAAACTGCGGGGGAAGGTGTGTAGGAAGGAAGCCACATACTCGTGGTTTTCCTCCGAGTTCTGGTTGAAAGCGACCCCCATTGACATCTCAGGATGTCGGAACATTTACCCATCGGTGTTTGGGTGAAAAATGGCCTGTTTACTGCGTTGTTTAATTCAGGCCAAACGAGGTGACCTCATTGGAAACAGAGCAAGTGATGCAGGCTCACACAGGTACAACCTGTCGCTCTCACACCCTTCATTCAATTGCCAGATCTCGGCAAATTTAATTGAAGCCGATTTCCTTCCTGTCAGCACCTGCAAGTCTCTCAAGGATCTTTCATCTGTGTATTCCTTTTAACAGCCAATCTTCACAAAGAAAATGAAAATAAATAAATTGCAGATGCTGGAAATCTAAAATAAAAACAGAACATGTTGCAAGCACTCAGCAGGTCAGGCAGCATCTGTGGGAAGGGAAACAGCTAAAATTTCAGATCTGACAAAAGGTCTTCAACCAGAATTTTCTATTTTTAATCCCAACATACACATGTCTTTGGTTGCTAGAGGCATGTGGGAGTATTGGCCTCTCAATGTAAGCACCGCCCTACATTGGACCCATGCACCAAATGTAGAAAGTTATAGTGGATAATGTTGCACACTTTATTTCTAATGATCAAACGTGAACTTATCTCCTGTGTGTGGATTTTATATGCAAAGCAGTAGTATAATCACGTGCAAATGACAATAGCACAATAATTATAACTCTCCAAATGGAACTGATAAAAAGGCTAAACTTAAGTGTTACTTTTTGCTTTTCATGTCCACTCACACTCTATCCTTCGTTTCCTCCACAAAGCCTACAACTCCTCTTCCCTCTGTTCCTCATATACATTCCATGTCTTTTACGCATTTGATTCCCTTTCTACAGACGCTGCCCTCTTCACCACCAAAATACATGCACCACCTGCATGCTGACCAACCCCAGCACACTCATCCAAAAACAAACACATCGACAGAAACACTGACCCTAACAGATCCAACACACACACACCTATACAATACACCCCTCCACCTCCTGATATACATAGAATGGATGAACTCAGTACAGCTATATCAATATTAACGAATGTTTCACACATGCATTTCTCTTCATTTTGAGCCTTTGTTAGGACATGGTTTCTACCATACACCTATGTATATAATCACAAGCTCTGCAGTGTTTCAAGAAAAATAACCAGGGTTGGGCAATAAATATAACTTTCTAACTATAAATTGAAAAACAATAAAAACAGAAAATGTCGAAAATACTCAGCAGGTCAGGCAGCATTTGTGGAGAGATAAACAGAGTTAACTTTTCAGGAGGAAGCCAAAACTTAATTGTCATCTTTAGCATATATTCATTGAAGGCATGTTGCCTTTGCAGTCTGATCCAGCATTTAGTTGCCCATCTGTAGTTGTCCTTGAGAAGGTGGTGGTGAGCTGCCTTCTTGAACCGCTGCAGTCCTTGAGGTGTGGGTATACCCACAATGGTGTTAGGGAAAAAGTTTCAGTATTTTGACCAAGCGATGGTGAAGCGATATATTTCCAAGTCAGGAAGGTGTGTGGCTTGGAGGGCAACTTCCAGGTGGTGGTGTTCTCATGTTTTTGCTGCCCTTGTCCTCCTAGCTAGTAGAGGTAGTAGATTTGAAAGGTGCTGTCTAAGGAATCTTGGTGAGTTGCTGCACTGCATCCTGTAGATGGTACAAACTGCTGTTACAGTGTGTCATTTGTGGAGTGAGTGAATGGTTATGGATGGAGTGCCTACCAAGCAGGCTGCTATGTCCTGTATGATGTCAAGCATCTTGAGTGTCATTGAAGGTGCCCTCACCCAGGCAAGTGGAGAGAATATTGTCACATTTGCTTGCATGAGATTTAAATGTTAGTTGCTGATTCTATTTTTGATTTAATATTTCATCCCAAAGTAGAAAAATTCCAGCATTTTAATGTGTTGACTTTAAGTGTTAATCATTATTTTAAATATGAAGCAGATTGTAGACACCTTACTTTGACCGCTTAGTAATTCCATCACTCAAACCTGTCTCCTGTCCATTCCGTGTTCCTGAATTTCCCCGTCCAAACTAACTCATTATTATTGCCTTCTATGCGCCTTTTGTGTTTTCACTGTTGTTTGAGTGATATTGCCCACCCCGCCTTCATCCTCAGCATTCACTCTGCTTACATTTGCCACTCTCTCTGTTCTCTCCGCTCCTTCAGCCACTGGGTATGACCTTGTCAGCTTTCAAATTTAGCTCCTTTTGTATGTCTCCAATGTCAATCCATTTGGTCCACTCAGAAGTCACCTCCACTCAGAAACATTATTGCGACAATCTACATGTTTTCACCATTTGAATTTTATGGTCAAGGTGAAATATGACAGTCAATACGTACAAGTCAGAGTCACTTGGTATTTTTGTTTATTTGGGTAATACATTAGCGGCCATGAATCACACTGCCACTCATTGATGGCGATGGTGGGGGAGAATGTAGACCAATTTTACATGCTGCCTAGTCTTTGCCCTGTAAAGACATTTGATTTCACTGTTCTCTCCAGTTTGGAAGCAGGATTGGGGCAGGTGAGTCCTCCTTGGGTGTCCCAGCCCAATACTTACCCCTTATCCAGATACACAAAACAGATAATTAGGTCATTCTCACATCACTGTTTAGGTCATAACAATAGGCAATGCTGGAAATACTCAGTGGGTCAGGCAGCATTTATGGAAAGAGCAACAGTTAATCTATCAGATCTGGGATACTTCATCAGAACAATCCACTTGGACCTCTCCCTCTGACCTCTTATCCTCTCTTATGTAGCATTTACAGATTTTTGATTTTCATTTACCGTTTGTGGGACTTTGCAAAGAGTGAAGTGGCCTTTGCTAAGGGAGGAAACTGCGGTTTGTTAGGACTTAGTTATTTGTCAGGGCTAGTCTGGAGTTTTGCTTGATTACATGCAGGATAAAATTGTCCTTGATATTTCCCTGTGAGCTAGGAAAGGTGTGATACATTGTACCCAAGGGAGATGATGCTGGCCAAGATCGAGCTTACCTGCAGCTGGTTTTCTGGAGGGAACTACTGGCCACCTGCAGTTCACTGTCGGGCTTCTCTCGGACTTCTGCAGTGCATAGGCAATCAGACCCCATGCCCATTCCACCACTAGATCCACCACTGAGCAGTGACATACTGAGGGAAGGGGTCAGAAGCTGACCCTATGAAGAAAGGTAACTGATTTACTTATTTTACTTTAATGTTTTTAATTATTTGCTATCACTTTAATGTATTCTTAATTTTATTCATTTTATTTTGACTAATTTTTATTCTCGATAATTTTCTTAATTCTTTAAGCCCATTTCAAAAGTTTTGAAATGATTGACAGATAGTGACAAATTGTCTTTGGCAGTCAGCATATTCCAGGGGTGGGTCTCAGGATTCAACACCAGAGGCCACTGAGGTGCAGAGGTTTGGTTTAGCTGATTCTTCACCTCTGTAATAGATTGGTACAGGTGGGTGGGCACACTGAGTGTGTAGTTTGAGTACAGGTCCAGGCCAATTTGACCCTATGTGATTATGTGCCCCATGAGCACAATGGTGTATAATTAAGAAGGTAGGCTTTGACCTGTTTCATGAAACATTGATTACACAGAAATTGCAATATCACAATCATTACAATCATTCCATGTTGTTAATATTCTTCATATGAACGGACAACCTGATTGACAAATGGATAGGAAATCTGATAGATTTTTCAAAAAGTCAGTCATTCATCTAACAAGTTACAGTCCAAGATTTAAATCAGAATTTTTTTTCTATGTTACAACAGTAACTACCTAGAAAGTACTGTTCATGATGAGGTGCTTTGGGATGTTCTAAAAATGTGAAAGTAGCTTTCTTTCTTTTATCTTAAGACTGATGTCTCCATCTGTTGACTTATGTTTTTACTGGGCCGGTGTTGAATTATGGGAGGTTGTGCAAAAGTCCCGACTAAGGATTTAATATATGACAAGAAACTAAAATTTGTTACTGTGTGGTGATGAAATCTTACTTGAGCTTGAGAGGTCGTGGGAACATTAGTGTGATGGCTGATCCCTGGATACTCTTCCCTTTTGCTTTACTTCTCTGTGCTGTTAGGTGTCCCCAGGGTATTCATGAATCATGGATCAATCCACCAACACCCTAATGTAGAATGACTTCTGATGACTGACAAGGTCATCCCTGACTGAAGTGCCCTTGTGGCTCAGAGATCTAACAGTTAAATTAAAATCTTACTAGCCTTTAACAACTAACAATGCAGCTTCCTCTTTGATCTAATATTAAGTGTTGCACTAGTCCTTTCTCCAGCTGGCCTGAGCAAATGTGATTTTCACTGCTGGCTACTTTCCCTGTGATACTTCATATAATTTTAATATGTCACAAAGTCACAATTTTGCATTACAGTCCTGGTGGTCAAACACAATATCAGTAATTCTACTGGGGTTTTAGGTGGGAAGGCAGTTTCAATAGAATTAGAATTACAATTGGGGTTATTTTCGAGGTAGGGAAATATAAACTTCAAAACTTTCCATCTTACTTCATTGTTGATATAAGCTAACTAAGTGTTGACATAAAATGCCCATGTGAAGCATACACATCCATAAGACACACAATAGATTCCAATATATTACCTCTTTCTTTGATCAATTAGGTGAAGTGCTCTTAATTTTTTGGAAAACTCAAAGGCTTCTGATTATTAGCATTTCCAAAGACTCTGGGTATGTTACTCAAATATATGGAACCCAATTGTTATTGTATTGTGAATATTAGGGACGTCAAATTATTAAAGGCATCAGAGATAAAAGTATATAATCAAACTCAGCAAATACATGCATCTCTTTTTCTCTGTTCTTGGAGCTTGTCCATTTAGGGAGCCCTGGGGTCTCCATGGTTTTAAGCTTTTGGTCAATCTCTGGATATATGGGGCACAAACTGCCTCTACTGTACAGCTGCCTTCCCTTTTTAGTCTATGCAATTAGCAATTCTTCCTGCAGTTATGTCTCTTCTTTTTACTTACAAACCCCAATCACTTAATTAATTTTCAGATCACAGTGTAAAACATTGGAGTTACATTTCTGCATTCAACATGTTGTTCTCAGACAGAACTTTGATTAAAATGTTATCACTATTTTTTGAATTTTGATCTGCTTTCATACCTGTGACATGCAGGATTTCTAAATGTGAATTGCAAAATTATGGTTTAGTGAATAATAAAGTCTGTTTCATGAAATCATCAAGTTGGAAAAAGGGGATAATTGCTTGATATTGTGCATTGTGAAAAATTACTATAATTAAAATAATTGCAGGTGAACATGGGAAGTCCAGTGGTACTTTTCAAAGAATAACAAGTTCATCTTTTCCCCTGACCAGCATTCACCCCTCAACCAAAACCAGATTAATTTAACTTTTGTTTCATTTGCTATTTGTAGAATTATGATACGCATAAATTAGCTGCTGTATTTGCCTACACAAGAATGATTAAACTACAAAAATTAATTAATGGGGTGTGAAGGTGCTTTGAGCTAGTCTGAAGATAAAGAATGATATAAATGTAAGTTATTTCAATGTCTGTGTTGCTAGAGCTCTATCTCCCATGCATAATAGAAGATAGGGTTTCTATCATCACTGTATTTAGGAAAACTGGAATTGAACAGATATCAGAGGTTGAGGAATTCTCACAATATCTTTCATATTATATCTAGGACATTTTTCTTGGGGGAAGATTCCTTTGATATTCTATCTGTAATGAAATCAATTTATATAGAAAAAAAACATACAATTTTGTTCCATATAATGCATAGAAGAAATCTTTCTCTTGCCTTTTTTGTGGACAGATTCTGCAGATTATCTCCATGAAATGATGGTATAGTTATTTGATTGTGGTGCAAAGAAGCAAGGTAAAGTAATTTTTTTCTTTTCTCCAGGGAAAAATCTTTGTGTGATTCACCCCCATTGCTGAGTACTCAATTTTGAAGGATTGAAATTTATGCCCTTAAAATATGTAAATGTAGCAGGCATTCATGAATTATGCAAGTGGAACAGCCTACAGCATAGTTAATAATGAAAGTAAAGACAAATATAACATATTTATTTCAAAAACCCATTCAGAATTATTATTATTAGATGTAAAAGAAAAGGCTATTGCCAGAGCACAATTAAATGTTGTAGGCAGGTGACTGGGACTCATTGTGTGTAAGGTATAGCATTTTCCAAGTAAATGTTATGCACCTTCTCTGCTCAATGAAAGCTCAGTAACTGGCATATGGGCAGAAAATCTCTAACATCCAAGTGATTTAACTTTAAAATATGCTAGATCAAAAGGTCTGGCTGGCTACAGCAAAGATATGTTGATAATGAAACACCAAACAGTGTCAAAGAGAGAAGATTGCTCGAGCGATCAATGCCTGGGTTTTCTCAGGGGACACGGGTAGAACAGCAGACAGACAGTTCAGCAGGTAATGCATAAATTATTTTCTTTTTTTTATTATTTCAAGAGCAAATGGCATCGACTGTCACTCCTTAATTCTCCCATGAGGAATGTACAACAAAAAAATTTGGGAAATATTATACTTCCCTTGACATTCATTTTTAAATACAGGATAATGGTCCAAATGAGTAAAAGATCTAATGCAGGGTTTGCCCTCTTTGGAACCCATTGGAGTCTTATGTCAGCTTGAATGTTGAAATTTCAGATCAAACTGTACAAGAAACGGATTGCAGAACTTGAATTTATCTAGTATCTTTTGAGTCCTTAGAACATTCAGGCAACTTCTTGGTGAATTAATTTCTCTGTTCTGAAGTCAAGTAAGTCTTTTGTTAGACAATTAAGCCCTTGTTTCTACATTTGATGTCTTTGTCCCCATTAAAACCATTACCTTCTCTCACCTTCAGCAGTTGCCCTGGTTTCAGCCCCCATCTCTGCTCACTTAAGGTCATGGGATGTAGATTTGGATGGATACGATGGTTAAAATCATTCACCATCAAACCTGGCTGGATCTCATAAACAGTATTGAAAATTGCTCTCATCTGCCAAGGCCGATAACAAATCCAAAATCACCCTGGACTGACTTCTTTTCTCTTCTCTCCTGTCTCCTCCATTCATATCTTCAATAACAAGTACAAGAATCTCAAGGACTTATTTGTTACTATGACAGATCCTTCCAACTTGGCACTTGCCTTCATACTCCAGGCCCAAGCACACATCGATCTTTATCTTCTCTCCTATCTCCCATCAGGTCTTCTGCAAACTTCTTTGTTAGCTGCTGTTTTTAATAGTCCTTGCTGATCAAGGATTGTATCATTCTCCTTCAGACTGACCATCAGACCCATCCTTGCAAACCATAGCTGGGCTAAAGGAACTCCTCCACTATCTCCAATATCCCATCCAGCTGAATGGGATCATACTCACCCGGTTCCATTCTTCCTATTCACGTAGCCGGAGAATGCAACCCCACAGGCCACATTCTCCAGGCTGCAAGGCAAAGGTGCAAAGACACAGTTGGGAGAGATCAGTAAGAAAGAAAACAAATGTTGAAGAGGAAAGAAATCAAAATGGGATCTCATGAACATTCACAAATGAATCAAGCAACTCTGGGCTTTTCCTTGGCAAACCTCAAACACTGAGTATTTTCATTCAGTTAACCTAAAATGCAGAAACTTGCTTTTAGTTCCTTTAGCCCAGCTGGATTCCAGAAAATACTTTCAAAGTCTACTGTCAACAAAGGATGTATAATTGTAGCATTCAGATCTCATTAACATTTGTGTCTGTAATAGCTATGCTCACACCTTGAGGTCCATTTAGTTCCTTCGAGGTGCCTCTACCTCTATCAACAAAGGCGACTGTAACACTTCCGCCTCTGAGTCAGAAAATTGTGGGTTCAAGTGCCACCCCATAGACATGAGCACAAAGTTCAAGCTGATGCTCTACTGCAGTACTGTGGCAAGTGCTTAATCTTCAATGTTCTAAGTAGACTCTCAGATGAAAGGTAATGAAGACTTGGAGAGATGGCTCCAGTTTCCAGGCTAATATTTTTCCCCTAATGAACGTAGCACCACAAGCAGAGAATTTCAATCATGTCTGGTTTGCAAGGATTTTAACCTCACATCAAAGAAGAATTCTGCTAATCTACTCAAGAATATTGTCATTACTAGCCATTTTGTCCTTTTTGTAAATGAAGCAAACAATGAAATCTTTGATGCAAAGATGTACTTGATGACTCAGTTATAGGTCTACAGTGTTATTTTAATTAATAATGTGTTATCCTAAGTTTGTGGATCTTTGAGTAAATTGTACTCTTGGAGCCATTTGATTTTAAGATACAATAAAGTCAGAAAATGCTGGAAACATTCAGCATTTTTCAATGAGGGGGCATGGACCTGAAAGTTTAGCTTTGTTTCTCTTTCCATAGAGGCTGCCTGATCTGCTAAATATGTCCAGCACATTTTGTTTTTATTTCAGACTTCCAGTTTTACTTAAAGATACAGTCCATCAGATTATAAGGTTTTGACTTATATGAAAGCTTTGTAAGATTTCTATCACTTAGAAGGACACAGACCTCAGTTACTCTGAAAGTCATACACTTATTATTAAACACTTTTAACATCCTGGAAGTCTCTACCCAACAGCACTGTGGGGGTACCTTCCATACTGTGGAAGAAGAATACCTCCTCCAGAAGGACTGCAATGATTCAAGAAAACATTCAACACTATATTCTTCATGTCAATTAGGGATTGACACTAAAGGCTGGTCTCTGACCCACAAGAAGTACTCTCCTGGCCCATCCCTCTCTCATCAATGCATCAATACATTCATTCAGTCTCAATAATCCCCAGCAACTAAGTAAGTGTGGGTTGCATTGTGGTCCTTCAGAGATTGCTGCCTTTGTGGTAAATGCTGCAATCTGCAAGAGCTTGGAACATGGGATGCTGTAGTGAAACTGGTGTTACACAGCTAAACCCGACAATGACATTTTGTCAACCTTGAACTTGGAATTTCCCTGTCTTTAAGCAACTTTCACCAGCACCCTATGGATGACCACAGTGCAGTGTTGATATCATTAAAAAATAATAAGGCAACTTCTAGCCCAATCTCACTAATCCATCTTCACCTAACTGAGTACAAGGTTAACATGGCAGCATAAATTGTAAGAGTTTTAATCTTTCAAAGTCATCTAATTTTGTGTTTCTCCCATTTAATGACACTTCCATTGGTGGACAGCATTAGCAATAGTCTCAAAAGCTCTGATATCTGATGAGTGGCATTGGTATCCCTTCCTTAGTTCAATAAGTTGCCATCTGTAGAAGACAGCTGTTTTAAAGCCAAGGGGTTGATAGTAAGCATCCCACCATTCGGAGAATTGCTATTATGGTCACTTACTGATTCCAGGAATGAAGCATTCTCATTAACTTGACAAAGCTGAACAGCAATTGGCACGGTAGCTGAAGGCCACAATATACTTTCACTCTCAGAACCTTGGCTCAAATCCAGCACAGACAAATAAGACAGAAATCTCCTCTCTTGCACAGATGTAGGGGTTGTTATATGTATTTGAGGGACCTCAGTGGCAAGATTAAATGATGTGATTACACAGTATAAAATTGCTCATAATTTGTAAATAATTGACGCTAAACTAAACTTGATTCACACAAGCCCCGTGGATAATTGACAAGTAAAGTGGACCTGTAGTTCTCCTTAGGTTAGGATACTCAATGGGATAATGTATGGAGGTCTTCCACTGTACCTAACCCATGTAATACCTAATGATACCTTTGGATCTACATTTTGATAATGAGTTGTATTAAAATTGCATCCATTGCTTGAAATGTCTGTCAAATGCTTTCTATTTTAAATTGGTGGTTATCACATAAGGACCTAGAAATTTGTTGTGACTCTTCCATGGCTCAGTTGTGGATGGTATATTTGCATGGGTGTTTGTCTCAACATTGATTATTTGTTTGCCGATGTGTCACATTCATCCAGCCCAGTCATGGTTTTGCCACACTTGGAAAAGGTATTTGAAAACCCACGTAAAGTTCCAAAGCAACAAAGCACCAATATTAGAAGAAACAGAGAGAGAGAGGGTCTTTGTGGAGTTGGGTCAAGTGAGCCCTGAGGATTCTCTTTTAGTAACTTGCAGATTGAGCTTCAGTAACTATGAGCCATCATCGTAACATCTCAAGGGGATTGGACAAATTATTGGACATGTCATATTTGATTACCTGGAGGAATCTAATAGAGACACCCAAAATGGCTACACATAAAGGAGATCAGAGCATGCAAATCTAATATTATTTTTGAACAAGTTAACAAGATGGTGGGTGAGGGATGTCCAGAAGCCACTGTAAGCCATGTCTTCCAAAAAGATAGTGTACTCGCAAGAGATTTCACCATCGTACCAAAACCTCTGGAATTTGTCTAAACTGGATTGGAAGGATGGAAATGGAATGGAATTATCCCAGAGGAATACATGTTAGGACCAAGCCTCCCTACTATATTATTAAGGATCTAAACCTAGTTTATTTGTTAGAAGTTAAATGTGTAGATGATACTAAGGTAAGACCATAGTAACACAGTGGTGCAGCAGATAGTGCTGCTGTCTCATTACTTCAGTGACATGGCTTCGATTCTAACCTGCAGTTTGTCCATGTGGAGTTTGCACATTCTCCTTGCATGGGTTTCCCCAAGGTGCTCCTGTTTCCTTCTGGACAGGTTAATTGGCTACTGTAAATTGACCCTAGTAAAGTTGGGTTCGAGGAGAGTCAGGGTGGAGTTAATGGGTATGTGAGAGAAAATGGGTAAGAGGGAGATATGAGGGCATGGGACTGATGGGATTGCTCTGAATCAGCATGGAGTCAAGGGGCCAAATAGCCTCCTTCTATGTTGTAAGGAAGTACGAGGAAACTTTGGGTACATCTTACATTGGGAGATTGGCTCATGAACTTTTTATTTTATTAAATGCTTCCTTGGAAAAATGCAATGGTATGCATGTGGGCTGGATGATTGTCCTACATAAAATACGCCCTACAAGGAAGAACATTGAAAAAGGTATGGAAAGAAAGTGATATAGCAGTAACTTGTGCATTGCTCTAAGGATTTGTGAAGTAATAGCTGTAGTAGTTGCAGTATTTAGGTGTATTCATAAGAGAGTTTATTTAAGACAAGGCCTGATACCCTACCCTAGGATAACACATTTACCAGGACTCACTTAAAATATTGTGTCCATTTTGATCACTTCACATTGTGAATGATATTGAGGATTTGGAATGGATCCAGAACAAGCCCACTAGACCAGTTCTATGACTAAAACATCTTAGTTCTCAAGATAGGATAAATCAATCATAGAAAATTTATGACACAGCCATTCGACCCATCGCGTCTGTGCTGATCAGAACAGAGCTGGAAGGCACGTTTGGGTTGGATAGTTCTTTTTTGTCTGGCACTGATCTAATGGGCTAAATATTCTACGATATCAGACGTTTTGTACGACTCTCAGCCTGATCCTACCTTCCAACACAAGACCTGAAGCTCAGTGGTTCAGCTTTTGCGTCGACATTCAAATACTGTATAAATGTGATGAGATTTCTGCCTCTACTGTTCTTTCAGACAACTAATTCCAGATCTCTCCCACTGTCTGGGTGAAACTTTCTCCTTATCCGTCTAATCCTTTTACCAACTACTTTAAACCTATGACCTGTGATCTTTCACCCCTCTGCCAAGGGAAACATGTCCTTCTTATTTAATCCATCTCGCTTCTCATTTACACTTAAAGTAACCCTTCTGTGGGCCTTCAATATCCCATAATAAAAAAACTCATAGTCTCCAGACTTTCAATTTCAATAGCTACAATGTACCAGTCCTCACAACATAAACGTCCCCTATACCTTCTCCAATGTAACCACACCTTTCCAGTAATTTGAAAGGAGATGTGACCTTACATTTTAGGGAAGTGCAGACTTAGCTTTATAACAACATGCTTTAGTATATCATGTCAAACATAATGAAATGTTCCACAGCACTTCACTGAACAGATATCAAACAGAATTTGGACACTGAGTCATAGAAAGGGATACCAGGACAGGTTAAAGGATTGGGTTTTAAGAATCAACAAAGAAATGTAGAGAGGCATTGGGGGTAGCAGTTAGTGCTCACAACTCCAAGGAACCAGATTCAATCCTGACCTTGTGGGCTGTTGGTGCAAAGCTTGCATGTTCTCCTGGTGACCACGTGTGTTTCCTCTGGCTGCTCTAGATTTCCTTCCACATCCTAAAATGGTGTTGGTAGGTTAGCTGACCGCTGCTAATACCCCTTAGTGTTGGTTAATAACAAATCGAATCCAAGGGAAGTTGATCGGCACTTGAAAGAGATAGTTAGTTGCAGCTGCACCAGGAAAGGAGAATGGGACTAATGGGATTGCTCCCTTGGGAACCAGCATGGATCTGATGGGCTGAATGTCCTGCCTCTGTGTCATTGTAAGCATAAAGGTATAAAAAGCGAGAGACAAAGGAGACAAGAGCTATCAGAAAAAAACTCCTCAAAGTACAACCACCAAGAATGAAGCAATTAAAATCAGGAATATACAAAAAAAACAAAATTAGAAGAGCAAAGAGATCAGAAATCTAGAAGGTTTGGAGGTTTGAAGAGATTTGCGGAGATAAGGAGGTTCCGGAATTGATTGGTGGGGTGGGTGCAGGAGTGATGATGTTGTGACCGTGGGAGAGATCTATTGCAGGTCAGCAACCACTGACATAATGGGTGAATGAATGAATTAAGATATGGGCAGCTGAGTTTAGGGGACCACATTTATTTTATGGATGATTGACCAGAGAAAGTTTACAGATACTGTAACATTGACAGGAGGGCATCAAGTGCAGATGAGATGGGAGCGAGGGCAGGACTGGTTGTTGTTACGAAGATGTAATTAGTCAGTTTTTTTGATGACATAGAAATATAGACAACAAACTCAACTTTATGTGAAACACTAAATCATGGTTGCAAACGGCTCTGCCTCAATCAATTTCCGGGGATGTGAGTGGTGGCCAGAGAGGGGATTTCTCAACTTTGACATAGAACTCTCTGCTTGTGAATGAATTTGTTTAGCGATGGTATCCAAAGGAGAAACAGAAGGGGCCAAGGGAAGATCATTCTAGAGCTATTCATGTGGGAATTTAACCCTTTAAGCGATTCTCTGGCTACTCTTTGATGAATAAGAACTGAACCACACAAGCCTAACACCAACCAGCTACAGGAGAAGCACTGGAGATCTTCAACTGTGTCAATGGCTTCAGTTTGGGTGGGAAAAATAAGAGGGAAGCTTTACCACATATAAAGGCAATGGAACGAATGTTCCAATTCATTTTAATTTTGGTAAATAAGTTAGTGAGGAGCAGATGACAATAATTTTAACTTGTGTACAACCAGATTCAGGTTAAAAAACAGGAGATTTTTTTTCTCCAGAGGACAGTGGAGTTCTGGAACAGGCTTTTGTTTTCCAAAGCCCACCTTTCACTGAGCTGATGATCTTTCAGCATCAGTTGATGTTTGTCTCAGTATGTGTCCTTGTGGCCGAACGTTTTTTCCCGTAGGGACATTTCTATGAGAGACAGGTAGGGCAGCAAAGTCCAACTGAAAGGAACATTATGCAGCAATGAGGCCAGACCCATCCTTCACAAAACCAATGACAAGTAGAACCTCAGCACTTAGTAACACTTGGTGTTTGTGTACTTCGGTTCTCTGCACAGTTTGATGCAGCCGCACACAGAGATAGCCATCAGACTGAAGGCTACATTGGAGGCATTTTTCCCACTTTCTCTGAAGACTTGGATAACATGATTCATTGAACATGATTCATCCTGGAACTCCAGATGAAACAGAAGGTGGCTCAGGTGACTGCTGCAGCACAGGATTGGGGTATGGGCCACACCTATACAGCAACACCAAGAGCATCTTGCACCTGATGACCAGGTTCTTGCCCATCATCAGAAGGGATCAGTGTTCTGACATTCCCAATATTTGTTTTACCTTGGCTATCCATTCCAGCTAATTCCTGCCACATGCCCCAGCTCTTCCAAACCAAATTCCTGGCACCTTTGAGTAGTCAAACCTGACAGCGAAGGGAACAAAGGATTGGTCTAGCCAGTCACCAAAGAACATGGCCTCACTCTTACTGCAATTGACTCTGGCCCCTGAGGCCAGTTCAAACTGGTCGTAAATGCTGATCAATCTGTAGATTGACTGTGGGTCTGAGCAGCAAAAGAAGCTGACATCGTCCATGTACAGGGAGGTTTTAATCTGTCTGGCATCATCACTCCTCTTATGTCAGCGTCCTTTCTGATGGATACAGCAGAAGGCTCAATACAACATGCAAACAAGACAGAGGAGAGTGAGCAGCTTTACCTGAGTCCAGACTTGATGGGAAGCTTTTTGTTCGCCACACATTAAATTGGACTGTGCAACTGATGTCTGTATAGAACAGTTGTATCCATTTCCTGATGCCCTCTCCAAAGCCCATCTTGGAGTGCACACCCATCATGTATGGGTATCATATTCTGTCAAAGGCATTCTCCTGCTCCAAGCTGACCAGGCACATGTCCAACTGCCACTGGCCTGCACGTAGGCAATGGTATCCCTGAAGGCTGCCGGGGATTTTCCTGCCTGGTTCAGTTGCAGATCTGGTCCAGGTGGATCACCAGCTGGAACCAGTGGTTGGCAGAGATTTGCCGAATTCCTTCACCTGAGAGCTGGGTTGGTTTCAGGATGGGAAGAAACCACCTTTTGCAAAAGGCAGGAATTGCAAGGAATTCAGAGCCATAGTTTCCATTTAGGGAGGCATTTTCCATATTTTTTTTACCAAATTGGCATATGTTTTTAAGTTTATCTGCATCTCCCCAGGGATCACCTTGTTTTTGGGTGGGATTGCATGTATTTGTTGCCACAATTGTGTGGCTCAGGCTGGGTGAACCTCTGGATCTTTTCTTATCTGTTATAGTTGACATATATGTAGCAAGTGGTACCTAGAAACAGCCACACTTGGTACATGAGCAGCCTGTATTTAGTAAGTGGATAGAACTGGAATGAATGCAATCATAGAATCAAAAAACATAAAGGAGACCACCGAAAGCGATACAATTAGTCTCATTCTGTGATTCTTTTCCCATAGCCATCCAGTTTGTTTTCAAATATATGTACAATAGCCTTTTGAAAACTAATAACACATTTGGTTCCACCACCATTTCAGGGATTCCAGTTTGCAATGACCTGTCTCCTCGTCTCCTCCAGTTGCAATATTCTTGTCATGCATGAGTCCCAAGTTGTCATGTGCATTAGGAAGTCCTCACCTTTGCAAATGGGCATGAGGACATTTCCTGCACTAACTCTGCAATAGGTGGTGGGTGGGTTTTTGGCGGCTACAGAATCCAGGGGTAGCGGGGCTCAGGGTTCAGACGATCAAGGCAAGGAGGGACTTCAGAGGAAATGGCATCATGGTAAAGAAACTTAAGTCTGGGGAGGGATACTCAATAACCTCTCTTACATTTGTGCTCAGAATAAGTTATGGAAGTAACTAAGAATATCAATACTAATACAAGTCAAAATTATGAAACTTATATTCAACCAGCTGTCACAGATCATTCCACAGAGAAACAGGTCCTTCAGCCCATCATGTCCATGCCAACCATCAAGTAAATATCTATACGAATTCCATTACCCAGTCCTTGTTCCATAGTCTTCTACGCACTGGTGAATTAAGTTCTTGTCTAAATACTGTGCGAGTCTCTGCCTCCACCACACACTGTTGTCTGTTTGTATAGTTGGCTAATTGCTATTGAAATATGATTAGATACTGCCTAAAGATTGGTACTTGCAAGATCAAAATGTATTAACCCTTCTAGCAATGAAACTGCAGGCTTCAATCTCCCATTTAAGAAATTGTCAGGGAAAAGAACACCAGGCGTCTGGTTTGGTGATACCTTGACCCATGGACTAATGAGATAGAGATATTGTTAAGGCTGATGGACCGCAGAATTGGTATGATTTTGTCATGCAATGGCAGGCACGGTAGTGTAGCGGTTAGCATAACACTATTACAGCGCCAGTGACCCGGGTTCAATTCCAACCACTGTCTGTAAGGAGTTTGTACGTTCTCCTCGTGTCTGTGTGGGTTTCCTCCGGGCGCTCCGGTTTCCTCCCACATTCCAAAGACTTTCGGATTAGGAAGTTGCGGGCATGCTATGTTGGCGCCAGAAGCGTGGCGACACATGCAGGCTGCCGCCAGAACACTCTATGCAAAAAGATGTATTTCACTGTGTGTTTCGATGTATATGTGACTAATAAGGATATCTTATCTTATGATGGACAAATGATTTATACAAAAAGATTAATCAGATTTTTACTTCAGTTAAAATAAATATTGTTGGCTTTATTCAGAAAAGTTTAGTTACAAAAACAGAAACAGGCCACGCGGTAATCTGCGCCCACCCGGAGTCGGAGTTTTCTGCCGTCGCACGGTCCTCTGGCGTACCCCCCCCCCACCCGCCCGCCCGGACACCCCCGCCCTACACCACTCTCTGTTCCTCCCACCCCTTCCTCCCTGGGGCCTCCCTCTGTCCAGGCTTCGCCTTCTGTTGCATCTGCTCTGTTTCTTCCCCCATCTAGTTCTTATTCTGCATCCCACCTTGCACCTCCTCCAGCCCACTCCCAGCCCCCCCTTATCCCCTCTCCCTACCCTGACCTCTCCTCCTGCTCCCCCTCCTGTTCCCTCCCCGACATCCACCTCCTATCCTATATCGCATTCTTCACCCCTGCACCACTCCCAACCCCTCTCACCCCTTTCCTCTCACCAGCCCAGGCCCCCCCACCCCCCCACCCCCACCCTTCCCCTTCTAGTCCCAACTCTAACCCCTGCCGAGTCTTTACCATCCCCCCTGACCTCCCCCTCTCTGAGGCTGAGCGGTCCATTCTCAGCAAAGGCCTCACCTTCGTACCTCTATGCCACTACCTCAACAAATTTTGAGCCCAGCACAATGCTGAGCTCTTTTTCTGCCGCCTCTGCCTCCGTGCTTTCTTCTTTGGTAATGAGTCCTCTAATGACCCATTCTCCCACCTCCAGCCCTCTTCTTCCATCTGGACTCCCCCACCGGGCCTGTTACCTTCCCTGGATCTATTCATAGCCAACAGTCAGCACGACATCAGCCGTCTTGAATTTTCTGCCCCCCTCACCTACTCCAACCTTACCCCTTCTTAACGCTCTGCTCTCCACTCCCTCTGCACCAACCCTGACATTGTCATCAAACCAGCCAACAAAGGTGGTGCCGTGGTAGTCTGGCTTACTGACCTCTACCTTGCAGAGGCCAGATGCCAACTCTCGGACACTTCCTCCTACCTACTCCTGAACCATGACCACACCAAGGACCACCAGGACATTATCTCCCGCACCATCACTGACCTCATCACCTCGGGAGATCTCCCCCTACAGCTACCGACATGATAGCCCCGCAATCTAGGACTTCTACCTTCTCCTCAAAATCCGCAATACGGACTGTCCCAGCAGACCTATTGTCTCCTCATGCTCTTGCCCCATGGAGCTTGTATCCTCATACCTGGGCACTATCCTGTCCTCCCTAGTCCAATCCCTTCCCACCTTTGCCCATGACACATCACGCGCTCTCCAACTCTTCCACAGCTTTAAGTTCTCCGGCACGTACAACCTCATCTTCACCATAGACATCCAGTTCCTACGTACCTCCATTCCCCATCATGACGGCCTCACCGCCCTCTGCTTTTATCTTAACCAGAGACAAAACCAGTCTCCTTCCACTAACACTCTCCTCTGCCTGACTGAACTTGTCCTCACCCTAAACAACTTCACTTCTGATTCCTTTCAATTTCTACAGACCAAGGGCGTAGCCATGGGCACTCACATGGGCCCCAGCTATGCCTGCCTCTTCATTGGCTATTGGTATTGGTATTGGTTTATTATTGTCACTTGAACCGAGGTACAGTGAAAAACTTGTCTTGCATACCGATTGTACAGGTCAATTCATTACACAGTGCAGTTACATTGAGTTAGTACAGAGTGCTTTGATGTAGTACAGGTAAAAACAATAACAGTACAGAATAGAGCATCACAGCTACAGGGAAAGTGCAGTGCAATAAGGTGCAAGGTCACAACAAGATAGATCGTGAGGTCAGAGTCCACCTCATCGTATAAGGGAACCGTTCAATAGTCTTATCACAGTGGGGTAGAAGCTGTCCTTAAGTCTGGTGGTACATGCCCTCAGGATCCTGTATCTTCTACTTGATGGAAGAGGAGAGAAGGGAGAATGACCCGAGTGGATGGAGTCATTGATTATGCTGGCTGCTTCACCAAGGCAGTGAGAGGTAAAGACAGAGTCCAAGGAGGGGAGACTGGTTTCTGTGACATGCTGGGCTGTGTCCACAACGCTACGTTGTGGCGTTGTGGCTACGTTGAACAGTCTCTGTTCCAAGCCTACTCCAGCCCCATTCATCAACTCTTACTCCGCTATATCGATGACTACATTGGTGCCACCTCTTGTACCCGTGCGGAACTCAACAGTTTCATAAATTTTGCCACAAATTTTCACCCTGCTCTCTAATTCACTTGGACTATCTCAGACACCTCTCTCTCCTTCCTCAATCTTTCCATCTCCATCTCAGGAGATTCCTTATCCATCAACATCTTCTACAAACCCACAGACGCCCACAGCTACCTCGATTACAGCTCCTCCCACCCTGTCTCTTGCAAGGATGCGATCCCTTTTTCTCAATCTCTCTGCCTCTGCCGCATCTACTTTCCACTCCAGGACATCTGAGATGTCCAGTTTCTTTTGTAACCAGGGCTTCCCCCCCCAGCTGTGGTCAAGAGAGCTCACACCCGTATCTCTGCCATTTCCCGCACCTATGCTCTCACCGCCACCCTTCCCAGACCCAACAGGGATAGGGTCCCCCTTGTCCTCACATTTCATCCTCCCAGCCTACGTATCCAACACCTCATTCTCCGCCACTTCTGCCATCTCCGACGGAACCCCATTACCAAGCATATCTTCCCCTCCCCATCCCTTTCTGCCTTTCACAGGGACTGCTCTCTCCGCAATTCCGTAGTTCACTCCTCCCCCACCACCCACCCTGCCCCCACCTCGGGAGCTTTCCACTGCCCCGCCATAGGTGCAACACCTGCCCCTACACCACCTCCATCCAGAGACCCAAACAGTCCTTTCAGGTGAGTGATAGATTCGCCTGCACCTCCCTTAATATCATCCACTCAGTGCTCCAAGTGTGGCCTCCTCTATGTTGGTGAGACCAAACGCAGACTAGGTGACCATTTCACAGAACACCTGCGCTCTGTCCATAACTGCGATCTGCATCTCTCCATTGCCAGTCACTTCAACTCCACTTCCCACACTATCACTGATATCACTGGTATATCAGTCCTCGGCCTTCTCCACTGCCAGGAGAATTCCAAGTGCAAACTGAAGGAACAGCACCTATTTTCCTCGTCTTGGAACCTTGCAGCCTAATGGCATGAACATTGAATTCTCCCACTTTAAGTAATCTCCACACACCTTCACCTCACCCCCCCACACCCTCCCCCGACCATGCCTCTTCTTTTCTTCCCTTTCCAAGCCTCTCTCTCTTTTTTCTACCTCCCCTTTTTTTACCTCTCCTTACCTTTGACCCATTCCCCCAGTTGATCTGCTCTCCGCTCCTCCCCCGTACCTGCCTATCACTATCTCTTACCTGCATCTACCTATCACCACCCTGTGCCCACCCCGCCTCCCGTCTTTTGTCCACCTATCACTGCTCTGCTTTTCCCTCTATTATATTGGGCTTCCCCTTTTCCTATCTTCAGTCCTGAAGATGAGTCCTGATCCGAAACGTTGATCGCCTGCTTTTTTCCATGGACACTGCTTGGCCTGCTGAGTTTGTCCAGCATCATAGTGTTGTTCGTCTAGCTTCCAGCATCTGCAATCCTTTGTTTCTCCAGAAACAAGAATGCCCAACATTCAATAGCATTCATTGCTATGCATAATTAGTTAAAGAGCAACTTGAATAAGCACTCAAATATGCATATGATTATGATTGTGGAATGATGTAGGGATTATCCATTGTGTAACTGAACTATGATGATACTAATAAAGGTACTACTGAGTATTAATTGCAGCCAGCTGTTGAATATCACTAGAGAGTATTCCCCAAGCCTTATTAAACTTGCATGTAGAGTACTTACAGCTTCAGTAATCTAGTACCAATATTATTACTATAAAATCTTGAAATTGTTCTGTTTACTAATATTCACCAAAATATAAAACAACCTGCTCCTTGTTAAGGCAGCATACTCCAGTCCTCATGTACTAAAGTAAAATGAAGTACATGACACCGGAGTCCTACAGTATATTATAGCACCGAAGTACACCACTTGTGAGAGTGAATACAAAAGCAAAATACTGTGAATGATGGGAACCTAAAATAAAAACTGAAAATGCTGGTAATATTCTGCAGCTCAGGCACCATCTGTGAAAGCGAAACAGGGTTAATGGCTTGGTCGGGGACTTTTCATCAGAGAGGTCATGGTGAAAGTTCATTAGGCTGAAATGTTAACTCTGTTTTTCTCTCTTGTTAGGGTGTTGCCTGATCTGTTTCCATATGCAACAGAACAGTCCTTTCTTCCAGTAAAATGAAATGAAGTGCTGAACGGCAGAACAACAAGACATAGAACAAACATAGAACATAGAACATAGGACAGTACATCACAGAACAGGCCCTTAGGCCCACAATGTTGTGCCAACATAGCTATTCCCTCCTACCTACAGAATGCCCATATCCCTCTATTTTCATCTCATTCATGTGCTCATCCAAGCCCCTCTTAAAAGCCCTCAATGAATTTGCCTCCACCACCCTATCAGGCAATGCACTCCAGGCATCCACCACTCTCTCAGTAAAAAACATACACCTCACATCTGAACCTATCCCCTCTCACCTTAAATGCATGCCATCTGGTATTGGATCTCTCAATAACGGGAAAAAAATGAAGAATCTGATAGGATAGAGGAGGTGCATTAGAAACAGTACTATGTGTGAAACCTAGACGTCAGGTCCGCCCATCGATTTTTTTAATCAGCTAACTCATTTACGTTTTATTCCTGAGTTTACCATCCAATGCATGGAAACATACGTAATGAAGACCTGCAAGATATGATTCCAGCTCCAGTATTTAAAGGAATACTCTGTAGTAGAGTCTGGAATTTTGTGTTGGGGACAAGAGGAAGGTGAAATAGATTACAGATAGTCAATAACTTCAAGCTTTATGATCTGGAGGTGATAATTTCTCCCTGTATGAATATTTTTGGACTTTAGGTTATCACACCTTCCCGCTCTTAGTCCAAAGCCCCTGCTGCTCATGACTCCAAGTGTTCATCCAGATATTTATGCCTTCCCCACTCCTTCACACAATGACATATTTGTTTAAAGGGCTTTTCCTGATCAACACACTCGGCTTGGCAATGTCGCTTGCAAACTTGAGGTTTATCTTCCACCATGAAGTCAGTATCTTGTAGTTTTTGCCAGTTGTCCCAGCATTGACAAGGACTTGGAAGAGCTAGCCAGCAAATGCACACTCTTCCAAACCTGCACATCACATTTTCCAAAAACACCATTCCAATTACAGAAGTGGATCGTGAAGCCATTCCAGCTTGTTCAGTCAAACAACTGCAAGAAAGATGTGAACCATTTCTTGGTGTTGGTGGACAGCCCTTCATATTGGATCAAGATAAGTCATGTGAATCATGCAACATGGCTGAACAAAATGTAGATGAGGTCAAATCCATTTTCATGACACATGACCTTCTCAAGGAAATTGTATTGGATAATTGCGTTCACTTCGGTTGAGAATGGGATCAGGTATGGCTTCTCAATTCTTTATCATCCACTGGGAAACAAAGAAGCTGAGAGATGAGGCATGATAGACAAGCCATGCAGGGAGGTCTTATTATCAACTTGCAGATTTTCTTCAGAGCTACAAATTGATGTTTTGCACACCATGACTCCTGCAGCAGTGTTAATTCATGGAAGATTCAAGATGTATCTGAGCCTGCTCAGCTAAATCTGGAAGGGAAAGTGGAAGGAAGGCAGTTGAAACAAACCAAATGTCATGACACATACTTTGAAAGAAAAAGGCTGAGGTTATATCACAACACTAGGCAGATGGAGATGAGAAAATGAGATACTGGAGAATTTGTTGAGGTATATGGTTTTAATGAATTATCTTGTAAGATCTTGGTGAGATGCTCAGAGAGATTTGTTTTGACCACTTGCTGGGGAGAGAGTGAGTAGGTGCTCCTGGTGAGGGTTAGGAAGGGTAGGACTGGTGCTAGGGGTTGTAGGGTTATCAATTACTGGGTGCAAAATACTCAAGAGAATACCAAAGAAGATTGTAGGTTTGCATATACTCCTGAAGTGAGTACTACAATTGTTGCAGAAGACTTGATACAAAACATAACTGAAGACCCAAGAACTTAAACTTCATTGAATCCAGAGATGGATAGTACATCAACAGTATCTGTCAGGTTTCCAGCATCAATATCAGCAACTCCAGTGGAGTTACATAGATCAAATAGAATTCAAAACAGAATTAATCGGTTAAACTGGTAAATTTATTGTTTAAATAGTTTCACTAGTTCCCTTCTTTTAAAGTAGTATGTAAATTAGTGTGATGTCTATGTTTGACATATTTGATCATGTCTATATCATGATGTGCATGTGAGAAAGGTCTGCAATGAACCAGACGGTTTTTAGAGTTCTCCATGTTCCCTGCATGTTTACCTGCATACTCTGTGTAATACTTCACTGTAGTCTGGGAACCCACTACATTCCTGACAACCTGATTAATTTTCGCACAAGTGACATACCCTACAATGGTGAATTCAGCACATTGTTTTTTCCTTTCTTCGATCTTTTCACAGCTCTTAACCTGGTTGTTTACACCTCTTCCAATGTCTTTAGCTTGCTATCTCAATTGATTATTGGTATTGGTATTGGTTTATTATTGTCACTTGTACCGAGGTACAGTGAAAAACTTGTCCTGCATACCATTCGTACAGATCAATTCATTACACAGTGCAGATATATTGAGTTAGTACAGAGTGCATTGAGGTAGTACAGGTAAAAAAAAAATAACAGAGTATAGAGTAAAGCGTCACAGCTACAGAGGAAGTGCGTTGCAGGTAGACAATAAGGTGCAGGGTCACAACAAGGTAGATTGTGAGGTCAAGAGTCCATCTCAACGTATAAGGGAACCATTTAATAGTTTTATAACCGAGGGATAGATGCTGTCCTTGAGCCTGGTGGTATGTGCCCTCAGGTTTCTGTATCTTCTGCCTGATGGGAGAGGAGAGAAGAGAGAATGACCCGGGTGGGTGGGGTCTTTGATTATGCTGACTGCTTCACCAAGACAGTGAGAGGTATAGACAGAGTCCATGGTAGGGAGGCTGGTTTCCGTGATGCGCTGGGCTGTGTCCACAACTCTCTGCAGTTCCTTGCGGTCCTGGGCAGAGCAGTTGCCGTACCAAGCAGTGATGCATCCCGATAGGGTGCTTTTTCTGGTGCATCATTAAAAGTTGGTGAGTATCAAAGGGGACATGCCAAATTTCTTTTGCCTCCTGAGGAAGTAGAGGTGCTGGTGAACTTTCTTGGCCATGGTGTCTACGTGGTTAGACCAGGACAGGCTATTGGTGATGTTCACTCCTAGGAACATGAAGCTCTCAACCCTCCTAACCTCAGTACTGTTGATGTAGACAGGTGCGTGTACACCGCCCCCTTTCCTGAAGTCAATGACCAGCTCTTTCATTTTTCTGACATTGAGGGAAAGGTTGTTGTCATGACACCATGTCATTAAGCTCACTATCTCCTTCCTGTACTCCGACTCATCATTATTTGAGACAGTGGTATCATCTGCAAACCTGTAGATGGAGTTAGAGCAGAATCTGGCCATGCAGTCATGAGTATATCGGGAGTAGAGTAGAGGGCTGAGGACGCAGCTTTGTGGGGCACCAGTGTTGAGAGTAATCGTGCTGGAGGTGTTGCTGCCTATCTTCATTGATTGTGGTCTATTGGTCAGAAAGTCAAAGATCCAATTACAGACGGAGTTGAGTCCCAGGTCTCAGAGTTTAGTGATGAGTTTGCTTGGAATTATAGTATTGAACGTGGAGCTGTAGTCAATAAACAATAGTCTAATGTTGGTGTCTTTACTGTCCAGATGCTCCAGAGCTAAGTGTAGGGCCAGGGCGATGGCATCCGTTGTACACCTGTTTAGGCAGTAGGCAAATTGCAGTGGGTCTAGGTTGTCTAGGAGTCTGGAGTTGATGCGTGCCATGACCAGCCTCTCAAAGCACTTCATGATGGTGGATGTCAGAGCCAGCGGTCAGTATATTAAGGCATGTTTCCCTATTTTTCTTAGGTACCGGGATGATAGTGGTCTTCTTAAAACAGGTGGGAACCTGAGATTGAAGCAGGGAGAGGGACTGCCTAGTAGAAGAGGTAGAGAAAAGCAATGTAGATCCTCAGATAGTTCTGAAATAAGCTGCTTTATTAAGCAGAAGATTTGTGAGGTTTTACTCCCACAAAGAACGAGTGGGGAATTGCTTTCCCATTCAAACCAAGATCAGGGTGGGGAGGAAGATGTGAGGCTTACAGTGAGAGCAAGGGGAGGAGCCAGGCCGGTGACAGGGTCAGCACTGCTTGGGTGGTGGGATCTGGGAGAACTGCGATCAAGAAACATACCAGCAGGAGGTGTGGCATGGTCGGGCAAATTGGTTTCAAGGAGACCAGAGCCAGGACAAAACATGGCAGGGATCCCATGGCCGAGAAAAGCAGGAAAGCCAGATCTGGGGAGAGAGCAGATCAGAGCGAGCAATGGTAGTGTAACCAGGGGTCACCATAATTAGATTAGTTTATTGTCAGGGTGCATTGAAATTCATTGTACGAGTGAAGCTCACGGAGCAACCAGTATAAATGGTAATAATAAATACAACAATAAATACAATCACGCGTACAAAACAACAGAATGGTGCAAAGATTGCAGTGCAATCTGAAGTAGTGCAAAGGGAAATGCTTAAGTGACAATAACAGAATAACCAAGCGAGGTAGAATTAAGAATACAGGAATGTGGCAGCTCCACTGGGAAGGGGGTGTGAAAGAAGTGATTGGTTCAGGAATCTGATAGCAGTGGGGAAGAAAGTGTTCTTGCATCTGGATGTCTGGGATTTCAAGCTCCTGTATCTTCTCCCAGAAGGTAGAAGAGACAAAAGGGAATGGCCAGGGTAGCAGGCATCCTTGACAATACTACTTGCCTTCCTGAAGCAATGCACCAAGAAGGTGGACTGGATGGAAGGAAGTGACAAACTTAGCGACAAGAAACACAAAATTTACACCAAGATGACCTTGAAGAAGCATGTCAATCATTTCTGCAAACAAAGGAACAAGGGGTTGAAACAAATTCAGAAAAGATAACAGTTTGCAGTCTTTCCTTCATCAAGCGGGATCCTCAGTGAGCCTCAGTCTCCACATGCAGTTTGTCTCTGTCAGATCTTGTGTGATTTTTTTAATGGTGGATAATATCTGGTGAAGTCTCATCTCAGATGCTGTGGCCTCTCACTTCCTAAATCAGCGTGATGTGCGATGGGTTCACAGAAAGAAAATGTGGATAAACACTTCTTATGTGTAGTGTGAAAGTGACAACACTGACCCCATCTGGTCGGATGACAGCATTGCTCATCTAGTTGGAAGACACACAACTGTTAATCAAGGTTTGGCTCCACCACTGCCCCTCTGGGCACACCTGACGATTGGTCGCTTTAAACACCTTTGTACCAGGCAAACGCGGCCGTTTGATCTGTTTGAATTACCTGGGCTGGCTCTGCCCAGCCCTCCAGCAGTATAAAGAG
This sequence comes from Pristis pectinata, assembly GCF_009764475.1. NCBI lineage: Eukaryota > Metazoa > Chordata > Chondrichthyes > Rhinopristiformes > Pristidae > Pristis > Pristis pectinata. Next base: position 80,280,883 of record NC_067409.1, on the reverse strand, counting down.
TGCCACATGCTTGTTTTCTACTTCCTTTGTTCATCTCCGAGGGATGTTGAGGTAAGCTGTGTACTACTTAAGGGTAATTAGTTAGGATCCCAGGGACCAAAGAACCGATGCTTGCACTGAGTCAAAGAGGGTGGCAGGTATCGTATTGTTTCTTCCTTGATTTGTTTGTACCCAGTTTGTGTGTGTGTGTGTGTGTGTGTGTGTGTGTGTGTGTGTGTGTGCACCTCACCCTTGTTGAGATCCCCCCCACATTCGCGATCACCCATGTGCGTGTGTGTTTGTGTGTATTGCCCCCATTATCCTGTCCCGCATTTGTCTTTGTGAATAAATCATTTTTAAACTCCAAAGACTGTGTCCAGAGTACTTTAAGACCTCAAAGAACCTTTCTTACAACATTATGGTAATAGATAATTGCTGCTATTGTCACATGTACTGAGGTACAGTGAAAACTTTGTTTTGATGCTATCCCTAAAGATCATTTCACAACATCAGAACATTGAGGTAGTACAAAGGAAAAGCATAATGGAATGCAGAATATATTGTTACAGTTACAGAGAAAGTGCAGTACAGGTAGACAATAAGGTGCAAGGTCATGACAAGGTAGATGGTGAGGTCGAGACTCCATTTTATCATACAAGGGTCTGAGAACAAGTTCAATAGTCTTATAACAGCAGGATAGAAGCCGTCCTTGAGCCTGGTGCTACATTCTTTCAGGCTTTTGTATCTTCTGCTCGATGGGAGGGTGGAGAAGAGACAATGTTTGGGGTGGGAGGGGTCTATGATCATGCTGGCTGCTTTACCGAGGCAATGAGAAATATAGACAGAGTTTACTTAGGGGAGGCTGGTTTCCGTGATGAGCTGAGCTGTGTCCATAACCCTCTGCTGTTTCTTTTATGTGGGTTGCACCCTGAAGCTTACAGGTTATCCATAAATGGTCAGCTGCAATTTGCTCTCCACACAACACTGAATCCCAAAACCAGTTTGACAATATTACTTCTAGGTTTGGGAAAAAGTCTCATTAGCTTAGCAAAGAGGGATAACAAACAAAAAAAAAACAAATGTTGATGCTGGAAGTCTGAAATAAAACCAGAAAATACTGGAAATATGTAGCAGATCAGGCAGTGTCTGTGGAGAGGGAAAAAGTTAACATTTCTAGCCGATGGTCTTTCATCAGAATTGAAATATTAACACTGCTTCTCTCCCCACACTTAGTATCAGTATCAGGGATGGCCTTTTTATCTTGGTCACTTATGTTGGGAGCAGTGCCATCATGGACATTTTAGCCAGCAACACTGTGACCTTAATTTGGATGGATATAAATGAAAGGAGCTATTGGGCATAATAGAACCAATTACTGCCCAGAAAAACTGAATGGGAGCAAGGCTGACATGAGTCCTGCCCCAACTTACACCCTACAGTCAATAATGCTTTGGAAATGGCATATAAATCTGGTCTGGTATTTTCATATTGGTCAATGCCAGCCACCTATTCTTGAAGTGACAAAGCTCACGAGTCAAGTTTTGAACTTCATTTATGTTGAAGCCTGGGTGAATAGGGCTACTCTCATTTTCAGAGTTGACCTGAATGATAGGTGGCTATTAAAGGCTGAGGTTGAAATTCCTTTAAAAAGACAAGTGTCCCCCAGTGCTGGCACGATATTATCTCTCCAGTAAGGAATGCAATGGCTCTCATCTTGTTAATCGTACAACCCTCAAGTGCCAAGGGACATTATGTTGCCGCAAAAAAATTCCAAACCCCATTTATTCTCCCCTTCTCCCCGCTACAGACAAATGATTTTTCTCATTCGATAGCCTGGAAAAAAAAGCTGTTTGTGCCACTCTGCGGCTGGCTAATGAGTAATCAACTTTCACAGCTTGAGTGTTAGGGTGGTAATTTGGTAGCATGCCATGCTCCAGAACCATGGAGTAGTGCTTCATTAATGTGAAGAT